>NC_072477.1:39570072-40830072 GCF_027574615.1 Eptesicus fuscus
AAGGGTCCTGGGTTTGATTCTGGTCAAAGACACATGCCTGGGTTGCAAGCTTGATCCCCAATAGGGGGCATGCAGGAGGCAGCCGATCAATGATTCTCTCTCATTAATGTTTTGAACTCTCTCTCCCTCTCCCTTTCTCTCTTAAATCAATAGAAAAAAATATTTTTAGGTAGTAGCAGCTGCAGCAACACAACATTGACTAGTAGAGATGGTGGTGGCTGCAGCTGGACCTGCAACAGCCCAAAGGTTTTGCTGGAGCTTCTCAGATGCTCTGATTGATGAGGACCCCCAAGGCGGCGTTAGAGGAGCTGACTAAGGCTTTGGAACAGAAACCAGATGATGCACAATATTATTGTCAAAGAGCTTATTATCACATCCTTCTTGGGAATTTCTGTGATGCTGTTGCTGATGCAAAGAAATCTCTTGAATTTAATCCAAATAATCCCACTGCTATGATGAGAAAAAGGATATGTGAATACCATAAAAAAAAAAAAACACAAAAAAACCCACAAAACTATGCTGCTGCTCTGGAAACATTTACAGAGGACAGAAATTAGATAGTGCGGATGCTGATTTTATTCTCTGGTTTAAAAGGTGTCAAGAAGCTCAGAATGAGTTACAATCAATAGCGTCTGTATCCCAGAGGACTCCTCAGTCAAAAATCAAGTATGACTGGTACCAAACAGAATCTCAAGTAATCATTACACTTATGATCAAGAATGTTCAGAAGAATGACGTGAATGTGGAATTTTCAGAAAAAGAGTTGTCTGCTTTGGTGAAACTTCCTGCTGAAGAGGATTACAATTTGAATCTGAGACTTCTTCATTCTATAATACCAGAACAGAGCATGTTTAAAGTACTTTCAACAAAGATTGAAATGAAAATGAAAAAGTCAGAGGCTGTGAGATGGGAAAAGCTTGAGTGAGGAGAAGAGCCTAAGCCAAAACAGTTCATAGCAGGTGTAAAGAACCTATATCCATCATCATCTCTTTATACAAGAAACTGGAATAAATTGGTTGGAGATATCAAGGAAGAAGAAAAGAATGAGAAGTTGGAGGGAGATGCAGCTTTAAACAAATTATTTCAGCAGATCTATTCAGATGGTTCTGATGAAGTGAAACGTGCCATGAACAAATCATTTATGGAGTCTGGTGGTACAGTTTTGAGTATCAACTGGTCTGATGTAGGTAAAAGAAAAGTTGAAATCAATCCTCCTGATGATATGGAATGGAAAAAGTACTAAATAAATTAATTTGCTATTACTGTGTTGCATATTCACCTAATATATATATATATATATATATATATATATATATATATATTAATGAAATGTTACATTGTAGCATATTTCCATTCAGTATAAGAGGGTGAGATGTTATCTTTACAAAACTCTGCCCAATAGTGGAGTCAGCAACACCAAAAGGTAGTGGGATTCATTTTTTAAATTTTATTTTAGAATTACAGTTGACATACAATATTATATTAGTTTTAGGTGTACAACATAGTGATTAGACGTTTATGTACTTTATGAAATAATCAACCTGATAAATTTGGTGCCCATCTGACACCATATATAGTAATTACAATATTATTGACTATATTCCTTATGCTATACTTTACACTTGTGACTATTTTTGTAACTTGTAATTTGTACTTCTTAATCCCTTTCACAACACTCCCTTTCTTCTGGTGACTATCAATTTGTTCTCTGTATCTGTGTTTGTTTCTGTGTGTTTTTTTTAGATTCCACATTTAAGTAAAATCATATGGTATTTGTCTTTCTCTGTCTAACATTCCACTTAGCATAATACCCTCTAGTTCCATTCATGTTGTTGCAAATGGCAAGATTTCATTTTTTTAATGGCTGAGTAATATTTTATTGTATACTAGAGGCCCGATGCACGAAATTTGTACAAGAGTAGGCCTTTCTTCTCCCAGCTGCTGGCACTGGTTTCCCTCTGGCACCCGGGACCTGGGCTTCCCTTGCAGCCCTGGCTTCGTCCACAAGGTTGTCCGGAAGGACATCGGTCTAATTAGCATATTACACTTTTATTATTATAGATATGTACCACCTCTTCTTTATCTATTTGTCTATTGATGGACACTTAGGTTGCTTCCATAATATAGCCATTGTAAATAACGCTGCATTGAACATAGGGGTACATATGTCTTTTTGAATTAGTGTTATGGATTTCTTCAGGTAACTACCCAGAAGTGGAATTGCTGAGTCAAAAAGTAATTCTATTTTTAATTTTTTTGAGAAAACTTCATACTGTTTTTCATAATAGCTACATCAATTTGCAACCTCACTAACGGTGCATGAGGGCTCCCCTTTCTCTATATCCTCACCAACACTGGTTGTTTATTGATTTATTGATGATAGCCATTCTGAAACATGTGAGGTGATATGTCATTGTGGTTTTAATTTGCATTTCCCTGATGATAAGTGTTGTTGAGCATATTTTCATATGTATATTGGCCATGTGCTAGGGGATAATTCCAGCAGATCATAAATGCAAGAAGTTCATCACAAGGTTGGTGAACCTTGAGGCTTCAGCAGGGCTGAAGATACATATTATTGCCTGCTGCCAGACAGCTGAGGGCATTTCCCCAAACCTGAAAATCTACATGTTATTACCTGCTGCTGGCCAAACAGCTGAACAGCTGAAGGCAGTTTCCCCAACCTGATGCTTTACTGCTTAGCAAACTTTACCTTTGATATGTGTGTTTGCTTTGCTTTAGGGCAGTGGTCGGCAAACTCATTAGTCAACAGAGCCAAATATCAACAGTACAACGATTGAAATTTTTTTTGAGAGCCAAATTTTTTAAACTTAAACTTCTTCTAACACCACTTCTTCAAAATAGACTTGCCCAGGCCGCCGTGGTATTTTGTGGAAGAGCCACACTCAAGGGGCCAAAGAGCCGTATGTGGCTCGCGAGCTGCAGTTTGCCAACCATTTGCTTTAGGGCAAAAATGTGTGACTAAAAAGCCTGGGTCTGGAGATTCGAGAGAGCTTAGTCACTAGAACTAAGTTTTCGTCTGGCCCTCCAAAATGCCTTCCAAATTTATATTTCATGTCTAGTCTCTTTATTAATTTACTCGCAGCCCTTCTCCAGATTCCTGTACCCTTCTAGATGCTGAGTAAGATCCCGGCAGTCAGCTGTATGTTATTTTTGGAGAAAAGTCTATTGAGATCTTCTGCCCATTTTTAAATTGGATTGTTTGTTTTTTGGTGTTAAGTTGTATAAGTTCATTATATATTTTGGATATTAACCTTTTACAGATGTAGCATTGGTGAATATCTTCTTCCATTCAATAGACTGTCTTTTCATTTTGTTGATTTCCTTTGCTCTGCATAACATTTTTAGTTTGATATAGTCCCATTTGTTTATTTTTTTGTTTTGTTTCCCTTATCCAAGGATATATATCCAAAAAATATATATATACATATTGCTAAGAATGATGTCAGAAAGTTCACTGCCTATGTTTTGTTCTATAAGTTTTATGGTTGTAAGTCTTAAAATAAATCTTTAATCCATTTTGAGATTATTTTTATATATGGTGTAACAAAGTGGTCTAGTTTCATCTTTTTTGGTATATATTTGTCCTGTTTTCCTAATACCATTTACTGAAGAGACTTACCCCATTGTATATTCTTGTCTCCTTTGTCATAGATTAATTTACCGTACAGGTGTAAGTTTATTTCTGGGCTCTTTAGGCTGTTCCATTGATCTACATGTTTTTTTAATCCAAGAACCAGGCTGTTTTAATTACTAAAGCCTTGTGGTACAGTTTGATATCAGGGAACATGATATCTCCAACTTTGTTCTTGCTTTGGCTCTTCAGGTTCCATATACATTTTAGGACGATTTGTTCTAGTTCTGTGAAAACTGCCATTGGTATTTTGATAGGAATTGCATTGAATCTGTAGATTGCTTTGGGTAGTATGAACATTTTAACAATGTTAATGGTGGTGAGATTCTTGACTCAGAAAATATTAAATCAAATTAAATCTTTTAGTAGTTATTTTGCATGAGAGATGTGTGTATGTGGAAAATGGTAGGAAGAAGAGTTTGTGGCATTCATAAGTCAATATGATGTGCATGCTCATGTTTAAGCACATACATATGTTTAAAACACATACTTACCAGTAATTTAAACAGAATAAAACATATATTTTCCTTCATTAAAAAATATCTGAAATGAGAAAAGGGAACACAGTCAAGGTTGAGACTTGGGTCTCACAAATGTCAAGACATGGGTGACGTTCCTTTATAGCTCCATTTCTTACAGCTACTGCTCAGTGTCATTTAGGAAAAGTGGCTTAGGATGGGAATGACAATCCACCATGTTCATCCAGAGGTGGAGTCAGGGTCAGCTATCAAAGGACCCAGGCAAAATGCAGTGTGGACCCTGGCTGGTCTCCAGCCTTTCTATAGCCCTCTCTTGCCTTGCACAAACCCTGTTCATTGACCCTAAAGTCTCCAAATGATTATGTGGCCTGTCTGCAGTCTAGACCTGACCCCCATCTTCAGGGTCTCCACTGCAGGATGGCATCTGTCTTATGTCCATTACTCTGCCCTTCCCCTCTCCAACGTCCTCCCCACCAGATTTTCTCTCAAAATTTCCATTCTGCTTAGTCTCCAAACATAAAAACCTGAGAAATATATGTTAGTGTTATGACCATTGGCTCCCCTATTCTTAGGAAACAAGAATATAGGTGGGAGTGGTGGAATAGGTACGGTGGGTCAGGAGGTCATGGGCAGGCCTGGGGAGAGGCTGTTTCTTGTCCTCAGTCCTTATGGCCAGGTAACCTGCAAACCCACATGGAAAGATTACCAAATTTTTAATTATGGGCATAGAGATTTTTCAAAAATATCTTACTTTTTTTTTGCCACAGATTTCTTTCTTTTATGAATATAGGCAAATTATACACATTATTCTCGTGTTATGTCAGGAATAATTCCTATGAATAATAAGCCAAATTTATGAAAAAATTCTCTCCTTATCCCAGGTCAGATTTCGCCTGGGATAAGGAGAGAGAGAATTACATAACCTAACATCCGGAGAAGAGAAACAATGGGGAGACAAAGAAACAGCCCGCATGTGAAAGAAAAGCAGGCATCACCAGAAAAGGAAGTAAAGGAATTAGAGGCAAGCAACCTATCAGAGAAAGAATTCAGAGAAATGGTCATAAGGTGGCTGAAAAGAATGTAAGACAAATTTGACAATATGAGTAAGAACCAAGAGGAAATGAAGAAGAACCAAAAAGAAATGAAAAATGACATCGCTGCTGTAAAGAACTCAATAGGAAGCATCAAGAGTAGACTAGAAGAAGCAGAGGACCGCGTCAGTGAGCTAGAAGACAAGATGGGGAAAAAATACCCAAGTAGAGCAGCTTCTAGAAAAAAATAATAAAGTTCAGGTTAGCTTGGAAGAGAAAGTAAAAAGGGCACATCTTCAAAGTCAGAGAAGAAATATTTGTTTACAGAAGAAGAAACGCTCACCAACAAAACACTCAGAGGCCTTAGCGTTTCTCTAAGCATTTTATTTCAGTGGAATCTTATAAAAGAACTAGAGGCCCAGTGCATGATTGAATCATGCACGTGTAGGGTCCCCTACATGCTTTCGCTTTCGATCGCGGGGGAGCTGGGTGCCTGTCCGCTGGTGCACCAGGCCTTTCGGAAGCCTCCGGCACGGTGCAGGCTTCTGAAAGGCCTGGTGCTGGAGCAGACAGGCACCCAGCTCCCCCGCTTTTGATGGTCCACGGCCGGATGTGAGCTCGCTGCCCCAGAGACCCCTTCTGTTCCGCAGCACAGCCATGGCGCAGACGCCCTGCCGGCCCAATCGGCTACCCCAGCCACCCCGAGTCCCGCCCCCAGCGCCTCCCTCTGGCCCAATCGTGGGCGTAGCGGAGTGATGGTAATTTACATATTACCATTTTATTAGGTAGGATGACACTGTGTTTTCCTCAAGAAAAAACCAATAGAATAGATTGTTTCCTATCTGGGGAGATTTTTTAACGAAAATTTCCCCATGGCTTTTAAATTGTGGCTTTCACATGCTCTACTTGAATTTGGTAAATTAGACTCCTCTCCCTCTTCAAATAGCAGAAATAAGTATTTTCTGTGTAGAGGTGTTTTTTCTCTTCCTTTGGGAATCAGCTCTTAAGACAGGATATAGGTAAGAATACCAAACACCCAAGAAAGTGAGCTGCAATATGTTTTATTTCTCTTTACCATAATCAAAAACTAAAAGACAAGTATAAGTTAAAATTGCCTTCTCCGCAATACTGTCAATCCTGCCTCTGGAAATTCATCTGGGATATGTTGCCCAAGTAATAAGTGGAAGAATAATCACACACTCACACACACACACACACACACACACACACACACACGCACTCCCTAGCTCTTTCTCCCTTCAGCCTAAATTCCCATTCTTTGAGGAGCATGGCACCCAGAAAGAGCTATCATTCGCAGCTGGGTGTTTTCTTTGTGGTGCGTATCTTGGTTGGCCAAGCTACAGAGACTGGGTAGGAAAAAGACCCACTGGCATACAGGTAGGCAGGTCCACTCCTGATCATGTGCAATAGAGCAGGCATTCTAACTTCCATTCATCTATGAACCACTGGGGATCTTGTTGGAATATAGGTTCTGATTGAGTAGACGTCTAGAATACGATCCAAGATTTTGCATTTCTGATAAACTCCCAGGTCCTGCGGATGCTGGTACAGAGAATGACCTCTCCCTGACCTTATCTTCCTACCTCCTGACCATCATAGGATTTTAGAACTGGAATGGATCTTGAACATTTAGTGTCCCCTAAAATATTGGTCTATGGAGTGACTGACTGACTGAACCTGAATCAGAGAGGGAGCTTTAAAGCCCTGGATTCCCAGACGTTCTGGCTCCCAGGCATCTACATTCTCTCAAAGCTCCAGGCCAATTGCTGTAGCAAAAAGGCTTTGGACCTTTAACAATCAACTCATTCCATAAATAAGGAAACAGGTTGTGAGTGGTTACGTGACCTGCCCAACAGGCTCTAGTTAAATGATGCTTTAGGACTGGAACTCCAAGACCCCTTTACAGCCCACCACCCTGCTCTTTCCTCTTTGGCTGCCTGCAGCAGTTGCTTCCCCCAAGAAAGCAAAGCAATGCCCATCTCTGAATAAATGATTCTTAAGTATAAAATAAAAGCAGGTCCAGTGCTGTTTAATGTGGTGCCATTCCACCTAGAACATTTCCTCTTGCTGGAAGCAAGCCCTAAGAGGTCTAAAGCAAGTTGTTTCTACCCTACTCCGAGAGGAAGTTGCTCCGAGAAGTGCACTATGGAAATGAAAATGTTTCCCATTATATGCCCCTGGGAGATTATTTCATAGTTTAAAAGGACTTTGTTCCTGGGTGATGCCCAATGAAAACATTGATGCTTTCAATGATTCCCACACTCTCCACAACCCTAAAGTGGAACTGTCATCTTTTCTTAGAACTTGAAGCCCTCGTGCTTATTTTCATCTCATGTGTGTGCCACAGCTACGGTACGGGGTAGCCTTCACCTCGTGCTTTTAGATGAAGCACTGAAACTTGGCCCACGTCTGCCCCTCCTCCCTCCTTACAGAGTAGTGCCAATTCGGAGAATGGGGTTGTGGTTTGGATTTTTCCTGCAGTGTGAGTAATTTCTGCTTCAGCATTGTTGGTTCTTCCTTTTTGGGAAGGAGAAAATAATCCCCATTTATGTTAAAGGAAAGTATATGCCGGTCTCATCCCACACAAACAAGCAAGGTTGAGGAAGTAAGGCTTTCTCCACAGTGTCTGCGTCTCAAAGCTGGGCCCTTCCTGTCCTTCAGTTTTTGACCTCTGACCCCAGGCCCTCTCCTCCCGGGTCCTGAAACCACCCTGGGCTGCTCTGGCAGCCAGAGACGTCAGCCGGTGGATACCTCCTGAAGGTGTTTCCTAGTGAACAGGACACATTGTGACCTGTCTCTTCGGGTCTCTCTGGCGGAGACAAACCTGTTCGCCTGCCATGAATGCTGCCTCAGTGAAAGGACAAGTACAGGGCGGGCCTTCTTTGGAGAGAATTTCTTTCTGGAACAGTCTTTAAGCAAGTGGCCTGAGATGACTTCTTATTTAAGGACATTTATAAACATTCTGGGGCAGTGGGTTTCAGCAGGAGGGCTCGTTGTCTGGTGGATGGAGCCTGACTCAGAGTGAGAGGGTTGAGAGTGAGGCTTAGCTCCCCTCTGCATGGCCAGGGGTCCTAGTGAGTTTCAGGCTTCCCCTCCTTCTAAACCTTAGAATCTAAAGGGATAAAGTCACCCTGACTATTGACAATGAGAGGAGATATGTCAAAGCACTGGGTGAGTGGTGAACCTTGACACAATTATAAGACGGTACTGTTACCACCAAGAAATAATATTCCACCTGTTATGTGTAACTGTTGATCTTCTTCCCCATTAGCCTTTTATAAGCTGTGTAAAAAACGGTGTGGCGGCCGTGTGGCAGGTGTGAAAATCCTCCTCCCACATCCCCTGTCCCAGCTGCCGACTCCGGCTCCGAAGGTCAGCCGGCGTCAGCACTGGGCCGTGTCTTCCAGGGACTGCTCCCTGCCCGTGGCGCAGTGTGGCAGGGACTCTGAGACCTGCGAGACACAGGCTCCGCAGAGGGTGTCCTGGGCTGAAACTTTCCTGGAAACTTCAGAGAAGTTTCAGACCTTCCCTTCCCTCTGTCCTTCTGAGGACTCAGAGCTCATTGTTGTCTGATGGTGCCCCTGCCGTCTCTACCTCCCTCCTCATTCCCTCCCTGGTGTTCCCTGTCTTTATCTCTTAAGACAAACCTCTTGCTGTCTTCATCCCATTTTAGCATCTGCTGCTTAGAGACTTGGAGTAATGCAGGCCATGGATCCAACTTCTGTGAGTGTCCACGGCGCCCAGAGCTGTCGGCAGTGACAGTCCCCCAGAGCCTGCAGCTCCCTGGCCACGTGCTTCCCGGACAAGGCAGTTCTCTGGTTCTCCTCAGTCCCTGGGCACGTGGACAGTTCTCTTCCAAGAGCTGTCAGTGCCGGAATGGTACGTGTCCAGTCCCTGCTTAGCAAGTGTCCATTCTTGGCCCCAGCACTCTCTGCCCAGGTGGCCACTGACAGGGACAGAGCCCAAGTGCCCATTCTGGGAGCCAGGAGCCACTCTTCACCTGCTCCACAGTCTCTCCCCCAGGCCCGCCTCTTCTCTCTTTAGTTCCTCATCCACAATATCCATCATTTTGCGCCCCCCTCCAACAGTAGCTCTTAATGTTCCTTTATTAGAATGAACTAGGTGGTGATGGAGTTAAATTAAAAACATCTCAGTGACTTAAAATAACAAAGGTTTACTTCTCACTAGACCGTCTTGTCTGACCTCTGCTTGTCACAGTCACTTAGGGCCCGGGGCTGAGGCTGGGGGAGGCTTCCTCTCACATGTGCCGCCCGAGGTGTGAGGCAGAGAGGAGCCGACTGGAGCTGATAACGGAACTTAAGTGCTGTCTCCCGGAAGTGACACTCCATTCTGCTCCCATTTCTTTGGCCAAAGCAAGTCATGTAGCCACGCCTACCTTCATGGGGCAGAGAAATAAAGGGGAGCCGGTGGAAAACTTAATGTCACAGTCCCTTAGAAGTGGTGGGTCTGAAGGAGCCCTGGTTTTTCACACATAAACTCTTTTGTTGTCCTGGAAGCCCATGAGAGCTAAATTCCCTGAAAGGGTGAGAAAAAATAATTTAAATCCCCCTAAGGCCGAGCCTAGAGATTTCTAACACAGCAAAAGAGGAAAAGTTGTGTTTCACACCCTGCTGCAGTCTGAGCTCTAGAAACACTCATCTTGGTTGCGAGGACATAGCCAGCAAGGGGCTAGGGTTTGATTAAAGGACTGTTCACGTGACTAAAATATCACACCACCAATATCGGGGGGCTGTCGGTCACTTCGTTGCGCTCAGCCACAGAACAGGGCCTCTCCAGCTGTTTCCAGGGCTCCTAGGCCAGGACCAGGGGTCCTCGATGCCTGCAATGGCGGTGGGCCTGCTAGGCAGGGACTGTGCGCCTACCATTCTGGAACTCACAACACTGCAGCTGTTGCCAGCGGCCTGAGAAGTGCCTTCTTGCTCAATCCTTTGTGAGCTACACTCTCAGAAATGGGTGGGGAAGGATTCTCTTCTGGCCTCAGCTAAATGATGCTCTTTACATAGCTTCTCTGTTGTGTTCGTGCTTTTGTGAGGGGGTGGAGAGGTTTTTAAGTGCTTTGAATTTAAATTGCCAAGCACAGTGCAGATTGAATTCCAGTTCTATTGAGTGTATTGCCATGTGCTACCTCGAGCAGGCCACTTCCATAGAAAAATTAAGTCAAGCGATTTATTCATGTTGTGTGAAATATACAATCAACAAACGAATGGCAATGTACATTTATCCAGTGGCCACACAAACTCAATTTGCAGAAAATGAAAAAGCATAAAATATATGTAGAAAGTTCAGCAGAGTCCTTCTCTTTAAGGGGTAATGCAGTGTAATTAAAATGAAAGGATTGAGGATACTTTAGCAAAGGAGTTAAGCAATAATGAGAAAACTTTTAGAACATACTAGTTTGAAGTAGTGTAGTAATACAGTATTCTATTTACCTCGAAAGAAGACTCTTAAGTCTCGGAGTTTACTTTCTCTAGGCTATCACTATAGTACAGCATCCTGGTCCCTCTAAGACTTAAGATGTTCATTAAAAATATTATTTGCCATCATGAACTTTATTGTAGGCCCTGACATAGCAACCATGAGAGCTATTCAGTATTTTAGCATAACTGACTTCAGTGTAGCTCTCTGAGGTGGGCTGATGTCCCTTCTCTTGTCACTGCTCCTGGAACAGTGGCCAAGGGTTCTATGTTGTTCCGTAAAACCAGAACCCAGTTAGACTTCTGTGCAGGGCACAGAGCAGCCTTTTCTCTGGGTGCTGTTTTACATCCTTGCCACATTTTATTATGGGGTGAAGGATTCTTCTTACCCGTCTTTATTCAACTTAGAATCACAAGGACAAGGCCCATGTTTACCTAAGGAGGGACAGACAATATTGATTTCAGTCTGTCAATAGTCTATTGGTATGACAGCCTGGGAAAGCCTCCCTCAAGACTTATTTTTAGAAGAGCATCAGATGACCTGATAACAGATTTTTATGGAGTTCAGAGCCCTCTTGTTTCCTCTTAGTCTGAGGACAGTGTGGCTAAGGGTATAAACAGGTACTCGCCCAGATCTATCTGAGGATCAGAGAGAGATGTTTGGCTTCAACATTATAGGAAATACCCATCTTTAACTTGGTATTGAGCAAAATATCTATAATTTATTTATAACATAGAGCCCTGATTGAAAAATAAGTGAAGTTTCAGCAGAAATTAGCATTCTCAATGTTGGGTGTGATAATTAATCCTTCAAGAGGGGACCAGAGTAGAAAGCATCTTCTCAATCCAGTTTACCTCAAGGTGGGGCTTTGGTGACACATTATTAATCATTGGACTTAATCTGCAGAAATAAGATGCTATCCATCAAGCGCAGAAAATATATGATAATAATAGCTCAAATTTATTGACCACCTACTACATATAGCCCTATTCTAGGTACTTTCCAAGCCTTACCTTGTTTAGTTTACCATCCGATAGATGGTGTAATTGAGGTCATATGTGTATATTTCGGTGGGAAGAGTATGAAACAAGAATTTTTTTTTTAAAGTTAGCTTGTTATTACATGAGTCTGGAAGCTCAAATATGATTCCTTTGAAATTAAATTACCAATACCCCCATCTTTGTGTTGATGTTTTCCTGTATGTCTGGAAATGAAATTATTTTCTAAGAGTCAGGATTCTTAGGCAAGTAACAGAACCCAAGTGATAGTCAACTGAGAGTTTTCTATTTAGAAGCATGTATCAGTGGGAATGCCTTCAGCTGTAAGTAATAAAATACCCTACTAACAGTTGCTTAAAATAAAAATATTCAACTATTCCATTTAATACGAATCCTAAGGGTTAGTGATTCAAGAGTTATATTAGTGGTCCAACAGTGTCAGGCTAAGTCTCCATCTCTATCATTGTCTTAACCTTTTCTTCAAGGTCACAAGGTAGTTGAAATACAGGGTGTCCCCCCAAAATGTATACATACTTTAACAGTTGATAGCTGGAGGAAAGAACTGGTGTGTGAAAATATACTAACTTGAAAATACTTCCATTTAGCCCTGATTAAAATTGAAGTAGAAAAATAGGTCACAAGGTGTAAATATATGTAGTAAGAAACACAGAAAAAGAAGAACTTGGTTGAAACAAGTAATTCAGATCTCACTGCCTCATGTTAATGAGATATGAATAATTAGGGAAATTGTGTAGTTAATTGTACCAAGAGCACAATGGATGAAAATTTCAACCAAAGGGGCTAAGTTATCTTTAAGTTTATTTTTTAGTTTACGTATGCTTCAACTCTTTAAAATATAATTATTCTTCCTTTTAATTGCTTGCTAAGGGCAGCGACTCCTTGATATTTAACTTCTAATTACAATTGTTTTAATTTGTAATTGTGATACTACGTACACTGTAGAAAATTCTGTTTGCTAGAGAGGATTGTGTTTGCTCACTTAAGTTATATTTCATGGGAAATTGAATATCGCCCTGTTTTCTTATAATTAAACCACTGATTATCATGTATTTATCTTGTTCCATTAATTTTGCCAGTATAAAATCCATGTAAATTCCCTAGGTATTTCCTCCTCATAGTTGTGTAAGTAAAAAAAAAATACAGTGGAGTTTGTAGAATATTCATTTCTTTCTTTCTTTTTTTTTTTTTATCCTCACCAGAGGATATGTTTATTGATTTTTTTAGAGAGAGAAAGAAAAGGGGATAGGAAAAGGGATAGGGAAAGGGAGGAATAGTGGGAGGGAAGAGAGAGAGAGAGAGAGAGAGAGAGAGAGAGAGAGAGAGAGAGAGAGATCAATTGGTTGCCCCTCCATGTGCCCTGACCGGGAATCAAACCTGCAACATTTTGGTATACGGGACAATGTCTAACCGAGCCACCCAGCCAGGCCAATATTAATTTCTAAATCACAACACAAAATCTTATCCAGTCTCATTCAACATAAATGGACATCCTTTTTAAAATATATATATATATTTTATTGATTCTCTACAGAGAGGAAGAGAGAGGGACAGAGAGCCAGAAACATCGATGAGAGAGAAACATCGATCAGCTGCCTCCTGCACACCCCCCACTGGGGACGTGCTGGCAACCAAGGTACATGCCCCCGACCAGAATCGAACCTGGGACCCTTAGAGTCCGAAGGCCGACGCTCTATCCACTGAGCCGAACCGGTTTCGGCATCAATGGACATCCTTGAGACACTCATATATTTGAGGAAACCCTCCAACACTTAAGACATAAAACAAAACAGTCGAGGAGAAACCTCCCAAAGGAAGCAGAGAGGCTGCAGCTGCAGAACACGTTAGAGAGGAAATGCCTTCCATGCTAAAATAATCGAGGGGCTACATAAAGAGGGAATATTCAGAAATTGCAACAAAGACCTGTCACATCGATGTTTCTCTCTCACTCCCTTCCACTGTCTTTAAAAATCAATAAAAAAACTTATTTTTAAAAAAGGATAGAGTGAAAGGGAAAATCAATCAACTTTTTTTCCCCCTATAGGACCTGGACTCTGCTCTCATAACTGTCCCTTTATTTCTGAACTTTTCACATTTTACTTGATAAACCAAGGGACAAAAATATAAGAATAACAATTAAAAAATGACTAAAATTTGCTCAAGAGAAGTTAAAACATATGTTCACATGAAAGCTTGTATATGACTATTTGGAATAGTTTCATTAATAATAGCCCCAAACTGGAAGCAAAACAAAGTCTTTCAACTGCTGAGTGGATAAACATTGTACTCATCGATAAAAGTAGGATAAACTACCACTCAGAAACAAAGAGGAATGATTATTGACACATGCAACCACAGGGGTGAATCTCAAATGCATTATGCTAGCAAAGGAAGCCAGATTCTAAAGGCTACCCGCTATGTTTTCCCATTTACATTACGTTCTGGAAAAGGCAAAATTATAGGAACAGCAAGATCAGTGGTTGCCAGGGACTGAGCGAAGGGAGGATTTGCTACGAAGAACAACACGAGGGACTTTGGGAGGTAACAGAATGTTCTGAATGTTGATTCTGGCCATGGTCACACAACTCTAGGCATTTGTCAAAACTCATAGAACTCTAACCTGAAAAAAAAATAGGTTTGACTGTATGGAAATTAAAATGTCAATTAAAAAAAGAAATATCCAAAGCTAAAAATTGAGTAAAATTAAAATCCTATAAGAATGCAAGCTGTAAGATAGATGCTATACATAGATATTCTTTTCTTTTTAAATTTTATTTTAAAATTATTTTAATTTTTATTATAAAGCACAGGTACATAAAACCAACAAAGTAAACACCTGACTTAATGAATTATTGCAGGATGAGTCTTTTTGTAACAAGCAGGTCAAGACAGAACTTCCCAGTCATGGAGGAGCCCCTTGTGTGCCCCGTCCAATCACAAGTCCTCCCTCCCACCATTGGTGACTGCCATCCGGATTTTTATAGTTACCCCTTCCTTGTCTTTCCTTATAGTTTTACACTTGTGTGCATCCCTCGACACTGTAATTTAGACTTGTTTGTTTTTTAACTTGATATCTTTTAAGTCTCATAATCTATAGAGTCTCCTGTCCTGTTTTATTCCTGGCAATTTATCTGTTGAAGAACTGAGTCGTTTGACATGGTTTTGCACAGTCTGGACTTTGTTGGCTGCATGCTCACAGTGAACCTATGTCCCTCTGTCCTCTGTGTTTCCTGCAAACTGGCAGCTGGGTCCAGAGACTTGATCTGTCTTGGGTTCAAACCCCTGGACAAGGCTCTACTCTAGGTGGTATAGTACTTTCATCAGGAGTCCCTCTAATTGAGCATGGCGATTTGACAGTTCAAAATTCACAAAACTAAGTATTTAAATCATTCAAGTTTAAATGATATACTCGTAAATCTGTAGCATTTATACTTCTGAAATTTTAAGCCTTAAAATTGCTCTGAAACTTGGAACATCCTATATGTAATGTAAAGAAAAAATAATTTGTGTGTTCATAATGATACTTCTGGTTCAAATTCAGGTCTCTAGGGTTTTTACTTGATTTCTTGACTTTGTTACGTCTGTATCCCCGTCTACACCCAAATTCCTGGTTCTCAAGAACACAAGAAATAATAGAATTACAGCACCAATATTTGAGTTCTCTTAACCATAGCATTATGCACATATAATACCCAGGGACAGGGTAAAGGTAAACAGTCTTGTGTAATCTACTCTCTGAATTAGAGACACAACTAATGAAATTAATATTGTGCTGGTAAAATTGTTTGAAGACTGTATCTGTAAAAATAAAGTACCTACCTCAAAAGTTTTTGATTCAACCTTGATTTAAAATAAAGTTAATATCAGAGGGCATAAGAAATATGGTGAGTGAATATTTACAATGTAATGGGCCAGAAAATGTAAGTTAAGTCTATAATTACTCTGATTCTTATAATAAGTTTTCAGTTTCATCTAAGTCTGTTTACTAAAAGGGCAAAGGGCTTCCTTTAATATTGAAAGCTTGTGTTGATAGTTTCAAGGACTGTTCAGAGATGAATGCTGGCAAACACATCTGTTAGAAAGTGGGCTGTAAAAAACTGGGTTTGTTCACTTGTAGCTGTAAACTATGTTTGCCTTAGGAGGTTGGCTAACTCACCAGCTGACTGTGACCTCACTGATCCGGTAGTTTGCAGATAAAAATAAAAATGATTCTATCCCTGGCCAGGTAGCTTAGTTGGTTGGAGTGTTGTCCCGTGTACTGAAAGGTGGCAGGTTCGATTCCTGGTCAGGGCACATACCTGGGTTGTGGGTTCATTCCCAGGTCAGGTCAGGGTGTGCACAGGAGACAACCGATCAATGTCTCTCTCTTCTTTCTTCTCTCTTCTCCTTCTCCTCCTTCCCTTCCCCTTCCCCTTCCCCTTCCCCTTCCTCTCTCCCCTCCTCATCCTCCTCCTTCTCCTTCTCCTTTTCCTCCTTTTATTCCTCCTCCTTCCTTCTCTCTTTCTCTCCCTCTCCCTCTCCCTCTTTTTAAATATATCCTCAAGTGAGGATTTTTTTTTTTAAAAAAGACTCTAGGAAAGAGAGAGAGGGAAACCAAGATGGCGGCATAGGTTAAACACCTAACCTGCAGCCGGGCACAACAATTTCAAAAATACAACTAGAGGTCAGAACGGACATCGTCCAGAACCACAGGAAAGTTGGTGGACTGAAATGCCCACAGCTGGGGGGAAGGAGAAGGCCACGGGGACAGTCGGGGAAGCCGTAAAAGCCTGAGGTATGGAGAAACGGGCGGAGACACGAGCACACGCGCCTGCGGGGAGGATGGAACCGGAGAGGAAGGGACGGCTGATGACCTGGCCGGAGTTCACTGGCAGGAAGGAGATAAAGGCTCCGGAGTGCGCTGAGCACCGGCTCCGATTGCACTGAACCCCATTCCGGGCGAAACCCTGGGAAACTCACTCACTTTCGCAACTCCGCCGCCCCCGCAGGCCGCCCGGCCCGGGACGCTGGGGACGCCGCCGCAGCGGCGGCGCCCGGAGCCCGGCGGCCTCCCAGCACCCGTCCCCGCCGCGCAGCCCCCCGCGCGCCTGGTGCCGCGGGCCGCGCGCCCCGCACACCGGACGGAGGCCCGGGCGCCCTCTCAGTGCACCTCCCGGCGGCGCTAGACTTCAGTAGAGTTGACTGAATTCAAGAGATTAAGAAGTACAAATTGGGGGGACGCCGCGGCGGCGACGTCCGGAACGCGGCGATGGCGGTGCCTGGAGCTCGGCGGCCGCCCAGCGCCCGTCCCAGCCGCGCGGCCCTCGCGCGCCTGGTTCCGCGGGACGCGCGCACCGCGCACCGGACGGAGGCCCGGGCGCCCTTTCCGTGCACCTCCCGGCGGCGCTAGACTTCAGTAGAGTTGACTGAAATGAAGGGATTAAGAAGTACAAATTGGGAAGTTTGAAAAAGATGGCGGCGGAGGTTAAAGGCTGTTCTGTTGCCTCGCACCCAGCGAAATCGGAGGGGATGAGGTGTGGAGGCGCGTGGGTCTGGCTGGTGGCGGGGGAAAGGGGCTTTTGTTCCAAACCTAGGGGAGATTAGCTCTCCATCACCCTGAAATCCATCTTCTGGCGAACCCCGGGAGACCCAGATGCCTGCGGGGAGAGGCGGGACTCTTGCGGAGGTGCGCCCAGCAATCAGTGTTTGCTGCGCTGGAGTGCGGAACGAGGGGACTTAGATACGTGGAAGGCAGAAGGACCAGACTCACAGCCATCGCGGCTCGCCGCACCATGGCCTGTTGGCGCCCTGAGACCCCGCCCCGCCCTGGGACCTGCCCCGCACGTTTTGAAGACCTGCCCCGCAAGTCTTGCAGGCACACCTGCGCCCCAAGCAACGGCTTATGCATGTGGGTGGCCCGCCCTCTGGCAGCGGACCAGATGAACTGCTGTTCTAGTCGGACTGCTCCAGGGCCACTCAGACAGGAGGAAGAAACTACAGTTTTTGCTGTAATCCTTGCTGAGAGCCTAAGGCAGTAGCTGATCTACACCCCATTGGAGACCCAGAAACGAGGGCATCTAGTGGTCTGTGGGAGATGACACCAGATTTCAACCACGTGCATAAGGGACACATTCAACGGGAATATTCAGTGAGCGCCAAAGCTTTGCTGCACCAAGACCCGGCCCATAAACGTGTCTCCTGCACAGCAACTCTTCCTTTATAGACAAAGAGAGCCCCCCCAGTGACACCAACAACAATCAAGACTTAACTATACAAAGGAGGACCAAGATGGAGGCATAGGGCGGAAGCCTGATTGTTGCCTACCACAACTTTGAGACTACGACAAGAGAGCAGAGCAGACACCATCCAAGACCACCATAGGGCTGGCTGAGTAGATGCTCTACAACTAGAATAAAAGAGGGGTATGTGGGATGATGCTGATGCCGGTGACCCAAAGAACACACTTTAAGAACTACGGCTCAGGCGACACAAAAGAACTATGGCTCAGGCGATACAACAGCGGCCTGGAACGTGCTCGGCGCAGTTCCCCCGGCGGTCTCCGGCTGAGGGGACGGCTCCACTGGCAGCCAAGCACGGACAGACGAGCCCCTATGAGACATGGGGTGGGAGACTCCGCGCTTGCTGACCTCCGAGTCCGTCAAGAATCTCAACGCCCCGGAAGCGGCCAGGTGCGCATGCTCGGCGACCGGCCAGCGATGCAGACCCAAGGGCCGACGCAGCGACGCCAGACCGGCCCACCGCCATGCACCGGGTGCACCGGAGCTTCGCCGAGCCGCCGCCCGACGAGTTCTGCAGCAGCCATACTGGAGCTCTGGAAGGATGGCCAGGGGAATTGCTGAGGGGGATTGACCGGCAGGAATTGGGATCGGGAAGACGGGGCCCCGCTGAGACCTGGGTGCGGGCGGGGTTGCGCGCCTCTGGGCTCGGGTGTGGTCACACGCCTCTGGGTATAAGTGAGGCCTCACGTCCCTGGGTCTAGGTGAGGCCACATGCCCCTGGGTCCAGGTGAGGCCGGACTCCGGGTCCGGGTGAGGCCAAGTGCCCCTGGACCCGGATGACGCTGGATCCCGTGCCCGGGCGAGGCCAAGCGCCCCTGGGTCTGGGAGAGCCCACACACCCCTGGGTCCAGACGAGACCATGTGTCCCTGGATCCGGGTGAGGCCGCGTGCACCTAGGCCCGGGTGAGCCCAAGTGGCCCTGGGTCTGGGAGAGGCCAAGCGTCCCTGGGTCCGGGTGGGACCATGTGTCCCAGGATCCGGGTGAGGCCTCGTGCGCCTAGGCCCGGGTGAGCCCAAGTGGCCCTGGGTCTGGGAGAGGCCAAGCGTCCCTGGGTCCGGGTGAGACCATGTGTCCCTGGATCCGGGTGAGGCCTCGTGCACCTAGGCCCGGGTGAGCCCAAGTGGCCCTGGGTCTGGGAGAGGCCAAGCGTCCCTGGGTCCGGGTGAGACCATGTGTCCCTGGATCCGGGTGAGGCCTCGTGCACCTGGGCCCGGGTGAGCCCAAGTGGCCCTGGGTCTGGGAGAGGCCAAGCGTCCCTGGGTCCGGGTGAGACCATGTGTCCCTGGATCCGGGTGAGGCCTCGTGCACCTAGGCCCGGGTGAGCCCAAGTGGCCCTGGGTCTGGGAGAGGCCAAGCGTCCCTGGGTCCGGGTGAGACCATGTGTCCCTGGATCCGGGTGAGGCCTCGTGCACCTGGGCCCGGGTGAGCCCAAGTGGCCCTGGGTCTGGGAGAGGCCAAGCGTCCCTGGGTCCGGGTGAGACCATGTGTCCCTGGATCCGGATGAGGCCTCGTGCACCTAGGCCCGGGTGAGCCCAAGTGGCCCTGGGTCTGGGAGAGCCCAAGCGTCCCTGGGTCCGGGTGAGACCATGCGTCCCTGGATCCGGATGAGGCCTCGTGCACCTAGGCCCGGGTGAGCCCAAGTGGCCCTGGGTCTGGGAGAGGCCAAGCGTCCCTGGGTCCGGGTGAGACCATGCGTCCCTGGATCCGGATGAGGCCTCGTGCACCTAGGCCCGGGTGAGCCCAAGTGGCCCTGGGTCTGGGAGAGGCCAAGCGTCCCTGGGTCCGGGTGGGACCATGTGTCCCAGGATCCGGGTGAGGCCTCGTGCGCCTAGGCCCGGGTGAGCCCAAGTGGCCCTGGGTCTGGGAGAGGCCAAGCGTCCCTGGGTCCGGGTGAGACCATGTGTCCCTGGATCCGGATGAGGCCTCGTGCACCTAGGCCCGGGTGAGCCCAAGTGGCCCTGGGTCTGGGAGAGGCCAAGCGTCCCTGGGTCCGGGTGAGACCATGAGTCCCTGGATCCGGGTGAGGCCTCGTGCACCTGGGCCCGGGTGAGCCCAAGTGGCCCTGGGTCTGGGAGAGGCCAAGCGTCCCTGGGTCCGGGTGAGACCATGTGTCCCTGGATCCGGATGAGGCCTCGTGCACCTAGGCCCGGGTGAGCCCAAGTGGCCCTGGGTCTGGGAGAGCCCAAGCGTCCCTGGGTCCGGGTGAGACCATGCGTCCCTGGATCCGGATGAGGCCTCGTGCACCTAGGCCCGGGTGAGCCCAAGTGGCCCTGGGTCTGGGAGAGGCCAAGCGTCCCTGGGTCCGGGTGAGACCATGCGTCCCTGGATCCGGATGAGGCCTCGTGCACCTAGGCCCGGGTGAGCCCAAGTGGCCCTGGGTCTGGGAGAGGCCAAGCGTCCCTGGGTCCGGGTGAGACCATGTGTCCCAGGATCTGGGTGAGCCCTCGTGCACCTAGGCCCGGGTGAGCCCAAGTGGCCCTGGGTCTGGGAGAGGCCAAGCGTCCCTGGGTCCGGGTGAGACCATGTGTCCCAGGATCCGGGTGAGGCCTCGTGCACCTAGGCCCGGGTGAGCCCAAGTGGCCCTGGGTCTGGGAGAGGCCAAGCGTCCCTGGGTCCGGGTGAGACCATGTGTCCCAGGATCCGGGTGAGGCCTCGTGCACCTAGGCCCGGGTGAGCCCAAGTGGCCCTGGGTCTGGGAGAGGCCAAGCGTCCCTGGGTCCGGGTGAGACCATGCGTCCCTGGATCCGGATGAGGCCTCGTGCACCTAGGCCCGGGTGAGCCCAAGTGGCCCTGGGTCTGGGAGAGGCCAAGCGTCCCTGGGTCCGGGTGAGACCATGTGTCCCAGGATCCGGGTGAGCCCTCGTGCACCTAGGCCCGGGTGAGCCCAAGTGGCCCTGGGTCTGGGAGAGGCCAAGCGTCCCTGGGTCCGGGTGAGACCATGTGTCCCTGGATCCGGGTGAGGCCTCGTGCACCTAGGCCCGGGTGAGCCCAAGTGGCCCTGGGTCTGGGAGAGGCCAAGCGTCCCTGGGTCCGGGTGAGACCATGTGTCCCAGGATCCGGGTGAGGCCTCGTGCACCTAGGCCCGGGTGAGCCCAAGTGGCCCTGGGTCTGGGAGAGGCCAAGCGTCCCTGGGTCCGGGTGAGACCATGTGTCCCAGGATCCGGGTGAGGCCTCGTGCACCTAGGCCCGGGTGAGCCCAAGTGGCCCTGGGTCTGGGAGAGGCCAAGCGTCCCTGGGTCCGGGTGAGACCATGTGTCCCTGGATCCGGGTGAGGCCTCGTGCACCTAGGCCCGGGTGAGCCCAAGTGGCCCTGGGTCTGGGAGAGGCCAAGCGTCCCTGGGTCCGGGTGAGACCATGTGTCCCAGGATCCGGGTGAGGCCTCGTGCACCTAGGCCCGGGTGAGCCCAAGTGGCCCTGGGTCTGGGAGAGGCCAAGCGTCCCTGGGTCCGGGTGAGACCATGTGTCCCTGGATCCAGGTGAGGCCTTGTGCAACTAAGCCCGGGTGAGGCCACGTGCCCCTGGGTCTGGGAGAGGCCAAGCGTCCCTGGGTACGGGTGAAGCCAGATCCTGGGTCCGGGTGAGGCTGTGCGCCCCTGGATCCATCCGGGTGAGGCTGGGTCCCAGGCCCGGGTGAGACCACGCACCCCTTGGGTATGGGTGAGGCCACGTGCCCCTTAGTCCGGGTGACGCCGTGCCCCTGGGTTCGGCCGAGACCAAACCAGAGGGAGTCGGACCTCCATTACCACCATTTGTCCACCATCCAGAGCTGAGGGGTCAGTGCTGACATGTACACATAAGGAACTACTGGACATCGAAATTGGGTCTCAAAAGAACTGTTGGTCCAGGGGGAAGCTCGCTACAGATTGATTCATTTGCCTGTCAGCATAACTATTATTGCTCGTCTCACATTCAGTTCTTATTAGTATATATCTAGTGACATATGATCTCGCTCATCTAGGGGAAATGATGAACAACATAGACTGAGGAACAAGAACAGAACCAGAAGCAAGGAGGCATCGATCGGACTATCGGGCCTCAGAGGGAGGATAGGGGAGGGTAGGGGGAGGGTGGGGGGAAGGGGAGAGTTCAACCAAAGGACCTGTATGCATGCATATAAGCCTATCCAACGGTTAAGTTCAACAGGGGATTGGGGCATGCGTGGGGAGAGGGGTGGGATGGGAATGGGGGGATGAGGACAAATATGTGACACCTTAATCAATAAAGAAATTTAAAAAAAAAAAAAAAAAAAAAAAAGAAAGAGAGAGAAACATCCTTGTGAGAGAGACACATTAGTTGGTTGCCTCCCACACACACCCCAACCAGGGATCAAACCTGCAACCCAGGTACATGCCCTTGACCAGGAATCCAACCTGTGACCCTTCAGTGCACAGGCCCAACACTCTATCCACTGAGTCACACTGGCCAGGGCCTAGCCCCTTTTTAAAAAATATATTTTTATTGATTTCAGATCCTTTGTCCATTTTAATTATGGTATCTGTCTTTTTGAGTTATAAGAGTCCTTTATATGTGCAGGATAAAAGTCCTTATTAGATATATGATTTGCAAATATTTTCTCCCATTCTACAGGTTGTCTTTTCACTTTCTTGATAGTGTCCTTTGAAGTAAATATTTTTTTCATTTCAATGTTGTCCCATTTATCTATTTTTTCTTTGCTTGTGCTATTGGTGTCATATCTAAGAAACCATTGTCTAATCCAGTGGTTCTCAACCTTTATAATGCTGCGACCCTTTAATACAGTTCCTGCCAAAACCGGTTTGGCTCAGTGGATAGAGCGTCGGCCTGCGGACTGAAGGGTCCCAGGTTCGATTCTGGTCAAAGGGCATGTACCTTGGTTGCGAGCACATCCCCAGTAGGGGGTGTGCAAGAGGCAGCTGATCGATGTTTCTCTCTCATCGATGTTTCTAACTCTCTATCCCTCTCCCTTCCTCTCTGTAAAAAATCAATAAAATATATTTAAAAAAAAAAAAAAAAGACTCTAATATATAAATTTTAAATAATAACAAATATCTGTCTATAAATGCAATACATATCTATATCTAACTATATGTAAATTTTCAAATATCAAGTGCTACTGTTGTACATTAAATTTTATATTGGATATTTACATTTGGTTATAAAAAAAGAAAAGGTAAAACTATTTTGCTAGTTAAGCTATACAGATCTATCTTGAAATGTCTGGATGTCTTTCATTTTAAATATTTTTGTACTATTTAATTTTTAAAAGTACTGAATCGATGGGTTGAAGATATTACCTTACAGATCTATATAGTATTTACCTTACAGATCTATATAGTATTTACAACTCATTGCAAATATATGCAACTCTAAAAAACATAACTAGATAAAATTTAAAAAACATTTAACAAAAGGGGAGGTAAAGATGAGTCAATAATAAAATGGAGAACATAGTGAAAAAGACAGAAAGCTTAGCCAGCCACAGTGGCTCAGTTGGTTGAGCATTGTCCTGTGCTATGAAAGGTTGCTGGTTTGATTCCCGGTCAGGGCACATACCAGGTTGCAGGTTTGATCATTGGTTGGGGCATGTACAGAAGGCAACTGATCGATGTCTCTCTCTCTCTCTCTCTCTCTCTCTCTCTCTCTCTCTCTCTCTCTCTTCCTCTCTCTAAAAAACAAACCAATGAACAACAACAAAGGGTATGGGCAGACAATTCATGGAGAAATAAAGGAAATGGCCTGACCATCATGGCTCAGTGGTTGAGCATTGGACTATGAACCGGGAGGTCATGCATGGTTCAATTCCCGGTCCGGGCATATGTCCGGTTTGCAGGCTCGATCCCCAGTGTGGGGCGTGCAGGAGGCAGCCAATCAATGATTTCAAACATCATTTGATGTTTCTGTCTCTCTCTCCCTCTCCCTTCCTCTCTGAAGTCAATAAAATATGTATTTTAAGAAAGAGAAATAAAGGAAATGCAAATGAAAATCATATACCTATAGTATACCATACCTGTAGTACTGGTGAACATTTAAAAGTCTGACCACATCAGTGAGTGGAGAGAGCACTGCTGGGGTTGGAGAAGGGTGTGTAAATTAGAATGATCACATAGAGCAATTTGGCAAAATTCAGTAAATTTGAGAATACATGTTCCCTATAAAGCTGTCATTCTACTTCAAGGTATATACCCTAGAAACTCTTGCTCAGGTGCACAAAGAGGCACATATAGGATTCCTAGTGATACAGGATACTCAGTGCAGCATAATTTATAATGGCAAATAGCTGGCAATCACATTGATGTTTATTAACAGGAGAATGGATAACTGGTAGTGTCTTCCTACGAAGTTTTTGGCCAGGTGATCCAAAGCTTAACTTCTGTGTCTTTGTTTCTTGACCTAATGATGATGATCGCAATATACCTATCTGATAAGAAAAGATTTTTGTGAGGATAGAATGAGTCTGTATTGTAAAATACCTAAGCCAGTGTCAAGCACAAAATAAAATCTATTAAGAGCAGCAGCAATAGTAGTAGTAATAG
This sequence comes from Eptesicus fuscus, assembly GCF_027574615.1. NCBI lineage: Eukaryota > Metazoa > Chordata > Mammalia > Chiroptera > Vespertilionidae > Eptesicus > Eptesicus fuscus. The sequence goes on from NC_072477.1 coordinate 39,594,502, forward strand.
TAGTAGCCATAATAGCACTAGTATACAGCAGTACAATCAATGTATTCACATGGCTAAATTACACAGAAATATGAAGGAGAAAAAGAAAATGGCAGGTGAATCTATACAGTATGTCTATGGACAGATACATGTGTTTCAGAACTGTAGAAACATGCGTGGGGACGAACACCAAATTCTAGATGGTGGTTACATTTGAAGATGGAGAGAAGAAAATGGGTTTCAAAGAAGGGTGGCAAGAGTTTCAGTAGTATCTATTTTATTTTTTGGCTAGATTTTTATTTTATTTGCCATCTATGGTTTTGTATGCCTGAAAACAACTTTTTAGAAGTGTTACTGGGGCTGGGATCGTATTTAATGTTTTCCATCTACCCGTGATTCATGCCCCCATCACACACTGGCTGCTCAGAAACAGGATTAATTTAAGTCCAGGAAGTCTTCACTGAAAATGCCCAAGGCAAGAAAGCAAACTAATTTCCAAAATATCTAATAAAATTATTCCATTTGGTCTTTTTGGCACAGAAACAAGTTTCTTGAGAAGTGATGCTGTGCTGTGACTTATCTTTGTCATCTAGCATTGAATAGGAGGTGAAAGCATGTTTACCAATTATTTAGTCACTTACTTCCCTAGAATTTGAAGATAAATTTCCCATTAACTATTTTAAACAGTGATTAACTCCCCAACCTAACCCACAAAATCCTATTTAACCCATGTTGCTGCTTAAATTGACGACAATTATAACAAATATAAGGAAAACATAGATGGGTTTTGTTTGTTTGTTTGTTTGTTTGTGTTTTGCTCAGTGCTATTGAGATAACAGCAGCCTCAGTAGAGGTCTCCTTTCATTGAGAAAGGAAAATACCAAATTAGCTTGTATTCTAAATTTCTCTTTCTCTCAGAGCATTTAATAACCTCATCTGTTTGCACATAGTATATAACTCATTCCTAATCCAAATATACCATAATTACATTTTTCTAAATAGATTTTCCTCAGTGATGGACATTTTTAATTCAAAAGCCAGCATCTCCCAACTGATTTGGTGGGGTTCCAGAGAGGAGTGTCGGGAAAATTCTGCCCCAAGTCCCACTTCCTGACTTCAGCCCACTCCCTCTCAAGTCAGATGGGAGAAGGGTGGATGCCCCTACCTGGGAGACTAGGGAGGTGGCGGAAGGATCAAGCAGAAATGGCAGAGAGCACTGCCAGGGAGGAAAACAGTATTTCGTCAAGGAAATCAGGTTGAAGCCAGGAACATGCCAGGCTCTAAGGGCACAGCATCATAGGTCATTATTAAGGATGAATAGGGTTGATGGCTCCAAAGCAGAAAAAATTAAGTTGTTCAAAATCAAGGCTGCTGAGGATGCGTTTGGGCTGGAGTTTCTGTTCAGGTAGGAATTGTGTGGCTGAGCTGGGTATGAGGGCTTAAAGGAGTTGTGTACACAGGCCATCTGGGAGAAATTCCCTCTTAAATAAGATCTATCTCTTCTTCCCCTTCCCATCCTTCTCCATTTCCCCTCTTTCTTTCCTATATCCTCTTTTATTTGGAGATCACTTTATATATATTCCACCACCCAGAGTAGACAAATGTTAATATTTTATCATACTGGCTTCAAATATTTTATTCAGAAACTCAAGTGTTACAAGTAAAGTTGTCCTCCTTGGTGCCAGTCATCTCCTTCCCTGTCCAATCACATCTACTATCATGAATTTGGTGTAGACCCTTCTAGTACACACTTAAATTTTTTTCCTATGCATATATTTATCCATAAACAATATAATGTATTTTTTGTGTGTTTTTAAATGGAGTAAATATGTCATGCCATGTGTATTGATGGGCAACCTGCTTTTGCCACTAAACATACTTGTTAATTCTAACCATGTTCAATATACTGATCGAACTTGTTCCTTTTAACTATTGTGTAGTATTCCATCATATAGCATACCACACTTTATTTATTCATTCCCTTCATGATATGTGTTTTCAAACTTTTTCACCATTATAAGCAATGCTAAGGAATATCTTAGTACCCATTTATTCTTTAGCAATAAAACAGCAGTTTTTAGAGCAAAAGAAATAAACTATAATTCTGGTCTTTTTTATACATTCTATGATAAAGAACTAAGATACATCTACAATTAGTGTATGACTGAAATGTACCCAGGGGTCACCAGTTTGTTGAGAAGATTGCTTATCTTGTCAGAATTCTCTAGTATGTGGAATGCAGGCTTGAAAACCAAAATGCTTGGGTCCAAGTCTTGACTCGGACTCCAATGAACTGAGGGTCATTGACTAGTCAGATAATTCTTTCCCCTTCTACTGTCAGCTAAGGAGTGCACTCACATCCGTCTTTATTGGACACGGGTACCTTTGATCCATTCTCCCAACGTTTGGGCTGCTTTGTGGAGCTCTCCTCTTATGTAAGCTATTAGGCAATGTGACCTCAAATCAAGGAAGCTGTGAATCTGGCTCTCTTTCTTTACCCATTATTTCCTCCTCCACCATGCCCCAGAAGACCCTTGGTCACCTTGGATGGTAGCTTGTAACTCCAATCTGAACTCTGACTAGAGACTGACTAGCAAACACCTGCCAGCACCTGGTTAAATGACACCACAGAGAGAAAGGGCAGAAAGGTGCTTGCCCCAAGCATGGAGCTGGCTGAGGCCACAGCTGGGGCCTCATCCTGGCCCAAACATGTGAAAGCTAAGGAAAAGTAGATTACCTTCCATGTGGGAACAGACTGGTGTAGGACTCAGGCCCAGATGGAAGAGGAGTTGAAAGAAAGAGAGTCTTACCCTCATAGCTTCTAAACCCTGTGACTCTGCCTACTCAAAAACTTGGTTGAAACAGTGCCTGACAACTGACCAAACCAACTGAGATTCATTCTCCCTGGGCTCAAGATAAAAGGGAGAAGAACTAGGAGAAGAAAGGAGCTTTGTGAGCTTCTCGGGCCAGGTGCACCGAGAGGTGTTACCAATCCCCAGATCCTGAATCCCAGCTTCTTTCCAAGCCTGGACACCTATAACAATGGCAGAGTTAAATCTCTCTCCCCAGACTAGCCCAGAAATCCACAGGACAGAGAAAATAGAATATGCCTATAGGGACATTGTGAAAAAAGGTAAATAATGTTAGGAGTTTGGGTTTTCATTAAACTCTATTTATTTAAGAGGGTTGAGAAAGTCATTGATCAACTCTTTCATTCTCCTATCTAAATGTCAGTGAATCAAATTAGCTATAACATGTTAAACATATTTATATATATAAATCACTCATCATAAGAGAGCACATCAAGATAGGTAAAATCAGTTTTAAAATATAAAAAGTTATTCTTTCATATCATCCTAGGATCATGTTTTAAAGACTTGGAACAGTTCTACTAGCTAGATCTCTGAAGTCCCCTAGGATTTAGACCACAAGATTAAAAATTCTAACTATGACCTAGTAGTAATTAATAATATTATGATAGGATAATTAAGTTGTCATGATGTAGAGCTCTGATGACAATTACAGGAATCTTTAAGTGATTTAAAAATAATTCATAAAGAGCATTTGTTTACCTAACATTTACTAGCGTCAATGGTCTTCATTTTTCAGAATGTCAGAATTCTCCTTATGTTTGTTTCTGTACATTTTTTTCAATTATTTTAAAAATAGATTTTCTTTTTTGGAGCAATTTAGGTTCACAGCAAAATTGAGTAGAAGGCCCATATTTCCTATACATGCATACCTTGCCCCTGACATGCATACCTTCCTGCATTATCAACATCCTCTACCAGTGATGCATCTGTCCTGCTTTCATACTGCTTCCTAAGACTATGAATCAACAATATTTGATCTTCTAAAGCCTTTGCCATCTAGTTGAACTATCTTTATCCTTATTAATAATCATTTGCAATCTTCGCTTTCCTATATTAACGGAAGATTTCTTATACTAAATGAACATCTTTTAACTCAGGCAATTATGGCCCAGTTGACTGTTATGAGGGGCAATTGAAGAGTCAGAAACCCCAGACTAGGATTTCCCAAAAGGTGGGGAGTAGGGCAGAGAAAGGATATGGCAACCATAAGTCAGAGTTTGAGTCATTGTATCCCTCTCCAAAAAAATGTTTTTGGGGAAATACTATACATGCTATATGATTCTTCAGGCAAAAGAGTCATAAGGTCAATTGAATTTGTGAAAAATTATATACTATTCACCTCTCTTGGAGACTTACAATGGACATTAGTATATTGAATTCTTTAGTAAAGGAACCTTGTTTAATTTCTTTAACCCAGCATTACTTAAATTTATTTGACCATGGGGCCCACTTTTTTTCTCAAGTAATCCTATTCCATTGACATTTTATGGAATTTATGCTCCATGAAAATCATTTGGGAAAGTGCGTCTCAGCATTTCGCATCAACTTCTCCAAGGTGAAGTAATGGACAGTGAAACAAAGAGAGGCATACAGCTAGAAAAAAATCAAAGCTCATGGGAGTCTTTATTTTTATTTTTAATTTAAAGAAAGGGGGGCGGGATAGGAGAAGCTTGAGGGTATTATAGGCTGGGGGAAGGAGCCTAAAGAGATGATGAGATTAAAGTCACAGGAAAGGGATGATCAGTAGAATCTAGTGGTGACTCTAATATTTCCACCAGCCAAAGAGATAGGAGTTATTATTGCACACATTTTACAGATGAGAAAATGAAGGCTTCAAAGAGGTTAAGTTGCCCAGGGCCACACAGCTGCTCAGTGGCAGAGCTGGGCTTCAAGGTCAGGTGTAATTCCATACGCTCTGCTCTCTCCACTGTGCCATGCTCTCTTCTAAGTCCTAAGAATCTTTCTAAAAATTTCTCTTCTTTTCATTCTCCCACTGGAGTAGCAGTGGATGAGTCAGTTTTGGGGGCATTTTGAGTTGAGGTTCCCAAGGGAATAAGATTAATTTCTTTTCTCTACTCTTAGAACTTTTTCCCAAGCCTTTTCTCTGCTTCCGGTCCTTCCCTATGTGAACTCATAATAAGCACACACACACACACACACACATTGTATATATACATACAAGATCTATACATATTGTAAATACACATATACAGTACACAGATATACATTTTACTAAGTATATGAGGTCTGTATGCTGTACCTTTTTTTTTACATACACACATATATAAAATACATATGTTATTAATAAGTGACGTAATCATTTACCAAGTTCTTTCCCACCCATTGCATACCCCCTCCCTAAAGTCATAATTCTGGTCTCGTGAATTTATGGAGAGCTGCAGGGGAAATAACATAGTTGTTGTAAACTAAAGATAATGGCTTTAGGTGGGCCTTCTGAACTCTAAACTGGAATGTTTGTCCTGTTATTTTGCTGCTACTTCAGATTCCATTTCTTTTTTGTAGTGTTGAATCTTTAGTAAAATTTTATTACCATTCTAGAAGGGGTTAGTTAAAAATGTAGACAAAGAGGGACTGGTCAACATAATTGCTGTATTTAGATTTTTCCAAAGGCTTTTGACATGTTTCCAAAGCAAATGCTGCTTTGGAAACATGTCAAAAAGACATGCTGTATTAAAAAGACAATTGTGGGGGCAATGGGGGGATAAGGACACATATGTAATACCTTAATCAATAAAGAAAAAAATTATAAAAAAAGATAATTGTAAATTAATAGAAATATTTCCTTATGAAGAGAATATTGGCTTAAAATGAGCTCCGATGGAGCATGGGCATTTTTAACATAGATTACTAAATATTTTAACAGCACCCGTTTCCTGTGTCGCACGCATGTTTTAAAGTGCACTGAGTGTTATTTCCAGAACGCACCTACAACTTTCATTGAAAATGAGGATATTTCCAAAGCCTGAGAGATCTGGGGACTGACCTTCGCTCCAAAATCCCATTCTGTGCAGAGCAAAATGTGTTGTGTGGTTACAACAGCTAATAGTACGTGAATCTACAAGCGACCTCAACCCATTATCGCCAGATCTTAGGATATATCCTCTTTTTGCTTTCTTTACCTGTGCTGCTTTCTCTTGCCTCAGTCTCCTGTTTATTTATATTTCCCTATGTATGTATTGTATTTTTTAAAAATCTTTACAAATACTTGAAAAATTAAAAAATGAATCTATATTTCTGAATAGAAAAGAAGTTGTTAGTATTGAGAGTCCTAGCAATGGGAGCTGGGAAGGGTCCAGGCATAAAAGAGGACAGACTGGCCTTTTCTGAAAAAGATTTGGGGATAAAAAATTTTTTAGAGTTTGGAAGTATAAGGGAGGAAAGTTAAGTCTATCATAATTCACTGCCTCAGTGTTCTTGGAGAAATAGGAGAGTAGGTGGGGGATGGAGTGGAGTTGGAGGCTTGTGAAATAGCCAGTGTAGACTTCGAAAAAGAGAAAATCGATAGTATCAACAATCTGCTTGGTTCAGCATCACAAATCCTTAGGGAAATGCAAATTAAAACCACAAATTCATTCACAAATGGATGCCAGTACTTGCCTATCAGAATGGCTAAAATAAACAAAACAAAAATGCGTACCGAATGCTGGCAGAGCAACTCTCACACATAGATGTTTGGAATGCAAAATAGGGCATCCACTTGGGAAAACAGTTTGGCAGCTTCTTTTAAAGTTAAACATATACTCACAATACCACCTAGGAATTCCACTCCTGCGTATTCACCCAAGTGAAACGAAAACTTATGTTCACACCAAAACGTGTAAATGAATGTTTACAGCACTTTATTCATTACGGAAACAACACAAATGTCTATCACCTGGGGAATGGATAAACAAACTGTGTTGCATCCATATAATGGAATATTACTCAGCAATAAAAAGGAATGCATTAGTGATAGTCTTCTCAATAGCACGGGTGAATCTCGGTGCTAAGTGAAAGAAGCCAGACTCAAAAGGCCACATACTATATGATTCCATTTGTATGACATTACGGTGAAGACAAAACTGTTGTGACGTGAACAGATCAGTACCAGTTAGTGATTAAAAGTTGGGGAGGACTTGACTACAAAGTGGTGGCATGGGGGAATTTTTTTTTGAGGTGATAAAACTAGTCTGTATTGTGATGATATGGTAGTTGCATAATTTTATACACTTGTCAAAATTAGTAGAACTGAACATCAAAAATAATTAATTTTATTGCATGTTAGTAAAGAAGAAAGATAAAGAGAAACTTCCTGGAATGTCTCTCAACTGTCACAACACAAGATTTGACCTTTCAAATACTACTGCTCTCTCACAGCCCCATCAAATGTTGTCTCTCTTATGGAACATTCTCCAACCCCCACGAGCCATGCCCCATTCACAATTACTTGCTAGGTCAATGTCTCTCTAGCACTTCACTTTTAACTGTTTTTACCACCTTATTGAGCATTCTTATCCTCTCACAAAAAATAAAAATAAAGAAAAGGGAATATGCCAAAGCCTGTATCTTGTTGGTATGCTCAGCATCTGGTTAAGAACCTTATACATGGCCCACATCTAAGTACTTGTCAAAAGAAGGAGTGAATGAGTTAGTATTTTGTCCATCAAAACTTTTTATTATGGAAAGTTTCAAACATATTCAGTAAAAGAGAGCAAGCAGTATAACAAATCCCATGTTATCTAACAACTAACTTCACACTCTCCACGTTCAACTACATTATTTTCAGCAAATCTCACATACCATTTCTTGCATTAACACACACATATACATATATATATTAAGACAAGGGCTCTCTTTTGTTGAATATAGCCAAAATGCCATTTTCCCTAAAAATCAACATATTAAAACAATTTTTTCATTTTCCTGATTTTATTATACTTAATATTGTCTAATAGCCACTTACTGTTCAAGTTTCCCAATTGTCTCATGAGTGTCTTTTTATAGTTGGTTGGCTTGAATCTGGATCCAAACAACATTCCCACATTGTATTTTGTTGATGTTTCTTTAAATTTCTTTTCACCTACACCAGTTCCCCCTGTAAGTCATCTGTCCTGTAGCATTGCCCACATTCTGAATTTATGATTTAGGTTCATAGGTGGGCCTAGGTACTTCCTGTTGCTTTAAATCAGAGACAATGATGCATGTTGGTCTCTCTGTGATGTTAAAAAATTCATCTGTAGGTTTAGGTGTTGTCAGACAAATTCATCCATTAAGATGTTCCCCATCAGCTTTTCATCTAAGAATTTTAGCAGTGTGGATCCAATATTTCATTAGGGGTTAGAAATGGATGATATTTTAATTATATGTTTTCTTCTACCTGTGTTAGCTGGCATTCAGTTAACATGAGAAAGGCAGAATAAATGCTTGCTTCTATCTTTTTATTTACAATTTTTTATATTAATGAATTAGTATTCTAGCAATCTCCAAAGGTGACCATTGATATTATTAAAATATTATTATGTACTTATGGGTTCTAACATGATACATTTCATACCTGGAATTATTATTATTTTTTTAAAATATATTTTATTGATTTTTTTACAGAGAAGAAGGGAGAGGGATAGAGAGTTAGAAACATCGATGAGAGAGAAACATCAATCAGCTGCCTCCTGCACACCCCCCACTGGGGATGTACCCGCAACCAAGGTACATGCCCTTGACTGGAATCGAACCTGGGACCCTTCAGTCCGCAGTCCGACGCTCTATCCACTGAGCCAAACCAGTCAGGGCGTGGAATTATTTTTGATGCTTAAGTTGGCCCATCTTTAACCAGTAGAAAGATTTTCAATTTGTCTCTAATATCTTTGATTGTTTCTTTTCTGATGTGACAAGATATTCTAGCATCATCTTGTGCATTTCCTGAGTCAGAACTGGAATCTGCCATTTATTTATCCAAGGAGCCCTGACTACTTTTAGTGGATAGTGAGAGGGCTAACTGTCCCATTTCATTGCTTCCAGGCCTTTTCAGTGGACAGAGATGGGAAAAACATCATGACTTATTTCACATTTAAAAAAATATATATTTTATTGATTTTTTACAGAGAGGAAGGGAGAGAGGGATAGAGAGTTAGAAACATCGATGAGAGAGATACATCGATCAGCTGCCTCCTGCACACCCCCTACTGGGGATGTGCCCACAACCAAGGTACATGCCCTTGACCAGAATCGAACCTGGGACCCTTCAGTCCCAGGCCGATGCTCTATCCACTGAGCCAAACCGGTTTCGGCTCACATTTTTAAATGAGGAAAAAACATGATTTGGTCAGTTTATTGTTCTTGGATACTGATGGAGGGAATTGATGGTTAAGATAAAGTGTTCACTGAAGTATACATTTGGGCATTTGGAACAGAATTAGGGACCAGCAAAAATCGCAAAATAAGTGGAGTGAGATCTCATAAAAGAAAGTATATAAAAGTTAGTGGTACTGAATAAGCCATTGTTAAACAAGTAGTTGAAAATTAAAAAAATTGAAAAGATTCCTAGCACAAGGCTGCTCAGCTTATGATACTAAATAATTACTTAATATGTTTTAGAGAAACTCATATGAATTAAGATTGTGAGACACTTCCTCCAAGTTAACATTATCTTTGTGAACTGCCGTGGATTCCTCACCCATTTTTCTTGTTACCAAGATCTAGGTTGGAACCATTTAACAGCTCGGTTTCTTGTCGAGTTTTCAAGCGGAAAGTGAACCTTTGCCTTGGCTAGGTGTTTGGTGTCTGAGCATAAGTAGCATGAAAAGCAGAGCCTTCTTAAATCTCTACGAAATTGTAACTTTAGGTAAAAAAAATCAAGCACATTTAACAAAAATAAGCACCTGTACAAATCTTATTTTTGATGAGCTATATTATATCTCATGTTTTACAAATGAGTGAAAATTACAGTATCAAAACCAAGGTGTACTGCATATTGGCTCACCATCCAATCTACTGTTGCATCAGAGCAGCAATTTTCAACCGGTATGCGCAGAATTTTTAAAATATGCAACACCTATTTAGTCAGGGGCACTGACCTCTTTTCCCTTAGATCAGTGGTTCTCAACCTTTCTAATGCCGCGACCCTTTAATACAGTTCCTCATGCTGTGGTGACCCCCAACCATAAAATTATTTCCGTTGCTACTTCATAACTGTAATTTTGCTACTGTTAATCTGTGTTTTCCGATGGTTTTAGGCAGTTCTCAGCCTGACTGCTGCTATAGAGCCTAAGACCATCGGAAAACACAGATATTTACATTACAATTCATTAACAGTAGCAAAATTACAGTTATGAAGTAGCAACGAAAAATAATTTTATGGTTGGGGGTCACCACAACATGAGGAACTGTATTAAAGGGTCGCGGCATTAAAAAGGTTGAGAACCACTGCCTTAGATGATCAAATAAAAAAAGGACAACAACCAATACAACAAAAGTCATCCAGTGTGAACAACCAATACAACAAAAGTCATCCAGTGTGAATGAATCAAAATTATACCTATTTTTTTTTGTCAGATCGGCAAAATATACAGTATATTTTTTGATGTGTTGCAGAATTTTCGTAATTAGCTCATGCGTGCCATGAGATGACAAAGATTGAAAATTGCTGGTCTAGAGATGACTCGTGACAGGTTTGTCCTACTTTGACGTTTACACAGGAATTGAAACAGGATATTGAACCAATTTTAACTACTTTGAACCCACAAGATCTCAGCTAAAAATCACCTTCCTAAATAGATCGCCACAAGGCCAGATAACAGGGACAGTAGCTGGGAACAAGCCTTATATGTACAGGGTGTCCCAAAAAAATGTATACACAGTTTAACAGCTGGTCGCTCAATTTTGAAAATGAAATGTATTTTAATAAACACCGCCTTTATAATTATTCAGTGTGTATACATTTTTGGGGGGGACACCCTATATTTGTTGATAACTTGGCAGTTTTTCCTAACTGCATATTTTTTACCTAATCCATTATGTAATGATATTCCCGGCTTTCTGAATAGTTAGATTTATACTGATACCTTGATTTGCTTATGGACACTAAGACCTAAATTGGTGGTACTGAATAAACGATTAGAATTTTCATTTGGATCTGAGGTTCTTCCATCCTCTTATACAAACATAGCAAAGAAATAAAAGCTCTATTTAAGTAACACGAAACACCCAACGTGTTTGAATTACAGCTTTGCTGTGGACTTAACGAGTTAGGCAGGCAGCTTGACCTTTCTGGGGACCTATAAAACTTGATACTAGTGTTGTTTATCTTTATGTGTGATTGGCCTAGAGGAGAGAACACATGACATTTATTTGAGCGTTTCAGAAAAAAATTGTTGTAGTTAAGATATGAAGTAAAATAAAGCTAGTATTAAATCTTCTCCCCTTTCTTATCCCCTGTAATTATACAACATGCCCTTTTCAACCAGACCCCTGAAAAAGGACTAATTCAACTGCATTTATTGTTTTTTTTTTTTTATAATAGTAAACTTACTATGGTAAAAGAATATTAAAAAGCATTTAGCTTCTTGTTATTTTATTAATATTTTAAAGCTTCTTTGATTTTTTAGAAAATTAAAGAATCCAAATATCATGGTATTAAAAGCAACATTCAGGGAGTTTCCTGCTGTCCCTTAGAGGTGAATTATCGTCAGGAGCAGCTGTGCCGTTCCCCGGATGTCCCCTTGTTCAAACTGGGCATTGCTTGCCTGCCTTTTCTTCTTTCTTTCATTGTTTCTGCAGACTCCTCCATGGCTTAGCGTGTTCTCACTCCCATCCTGGCCAGTGCTAATGGGCTACAGGGAAACCAGTGGGGAAGAGGTGGGGCCATACAAATCTCCTTCCTCTTCCTGGTCAATTCCCTCACCAACAACCCCTTTCCTTGTCTCCTCATTCTCTTCACTTCCCTGTATAAGCTTTCATGGAGCGAAGAATCTAGTGGAGCAGGTGGGCAAAAAGAGAGCAGAGAGGGAAGGAGGGGAAAGGGAGGGGGAGCACGAAGGGAAAGAAGGATGGAGGAAGAATATTCAACACCAGAAACATATCAGATACAGCTGTGTCTTATATTGCTATATGCTGGACAAGGTCATGCGAAAGAAATGGTAGAAGGATTACCTTTGTTTGGCTGGCTAAGGGAAGCCTTTTTGAGGAGGTGATATTTACCTTGAATTGCGATGATGAAAAAGGAACCAATGAGAACAAGGTTGGTGTGAGAACATTCCTAGAATAGGGAATGATCGGGGAAAGTACTGAGGGTAGGGACAGGCTTGGTGCGTTGGAACCAGTGGGGTTGTAGCAAAGGAGGCAACTGCAGGTGGTCAGAGGCAGGCAAGCCCGGATTGTGTAGGGGTGAGGAGCGTGGGCTTAACTCTACGTCTGAAGAAAAGGCATTGGGGAGTGATGGCATCTGATTGCGGTTTACCATCCTGATTTTGCCTTATTCCTGGGTAAAGCTGGTTCACAACCTTTGAGTCAGGGCACTGGCCTGGACAACAGATGTGGGCACATACCTGGCACTCTGCATTGACACTGGAATTGATAGAGGGAAGTCATTGCTTCTTGATAAAAAACAAAAAAAAACTTTTACCTGCCCTGCTTCACATCTCCCATAAAGAGAAGATCCAAGTGGGCTCAGAGACGTGACGGAATATATTCTGCAGGTTGTTAGCAATGTTTCTGGAATCAGCAGCTCATTCTGAATAGCTCACGGGCAGAGTGGTGCCTTAATCACCTTGACAACCTCAACAGCCAGGCCAGTGCCTTCACTAGTGTCAGTCTCCACAAGCATTTGTTTTCTGTTGGGCATTCTTTCATTTCATAGGAATTTATTAGGTACTTAATATGTGCCAGGCACCATTCTCTGCCAACAGTGCAACTGATCTCTTATGCTTCATCAGGAAGTACCTGGATAAACAGGAGAGGGACACAGGCTGTTGCGTTCACTGCTCATATATCATAAGGGATTAGAAAAGCAGGCCCAACAGGAAGACTCATTTAAAAAGCCTGCTGAGCCCCTGGGTCCGGGTGAGGCCACGTGCCCCTGGGTCTAGGTGAAGCTAGATCCCGGGTCCGGGTGAGGCCATGGGCCCCTGGATCCGGGTGAGGCTGGGTCCCGGGTCCGGGTGAGGCCATGCGCCCCTGGGTTTGGGAGAGGCCACGCGCCCCTGGGTCCGGGTGAGACCGTGTGTCCCTGGATCCGGGTGAGGCCTCGTACGCCTAGGCCTGGGTGAGGCCACGTGCCCCTAGGTCTGGGAGAGGCCAGGTGTCCCTGGGTCCGGGTGAGACCATGTGTCCCTGGATCCGGGTGAGGCCTCGTACACCTAGGCCCGGGTGAGGCCACGTGCCCCTGGGTCTGGGAGAGGCCAAGCATCCCTGGGTCCGGGTGAGACCATGTGTCCCTGGATCTGGGTGAGGCCTCGTGAACCTAGGCCCAGGTGAGGCCACGTGCCCATGGGTCTGGGAGAGGCCAAGCGTCCCTGGGTCCGGGCGAGACCATGTGTCCCTGGATCCGTGTGAGGCCTCGTGCACCTAGGCCTGGGTGAGGCCACGTGCCCCTGGGTCTGGGAGAGGCCACGCACCCCTGGGTCCGGGCGAGACCATGTGTCCCTGGATCCGGGTGAGGCCTCGTGCACCTAGGCCCGGGTGAGGCCACGTGCCCCTGGGTCTGGGAAAGGCCAAGCGTCCCTTGGTCTGGGTGAGACCATGTGTCCCTGGATCTGGGTGAGGCCTCATGCACCTAGGCCCGGGTGAGGTCACGTGCCCCTGGGTCTGGAGGAGGCCAAGCGCGCCTGGGTCCGGGTGAGACCATGTGTCCCTGGATCCGGGTGAGGCCTCGTGCACCTAGGCCCGGGTGAGGCCACGTGCCCCTGGGTCTGGGAGAGGACAAGCGTCCCTGGGTCCGGGTGAGACCTTGTGTCCCTGGATCCGGGTGAGGCCTCGTGCACCTAGGCCCGGGTGAGGCCACGTGCCCCTGGGTCTGGGGGAGGCCAAGCGCGCCTGGGTCCGGGTGAGACCATGTGTCCCTGGATCCGGGTGAGGCCTCGTGCACCTAGGTCCAGGTGAGGCCACGTGCCCCTGGGTCTGAGAGAGGCCACGCACCCCTGGGTCCGGGCGAGACCTTGTGTCCCTGGATCCGGGTGAGGCCTCGTGCACCTAGGCCCGGGTGTGGCCACGTGCCCCTGGGTCTGGGAGAGGCCAAGCGTCCCTGGGTCCGGGTGAGACCATGTGTCCCTGGATCCGGGTGAGACCTCGTGCACCTAGGCCCGGGTGAGGCCACGTGCCCCTGGGTCGGGGAGAGGCCAAGCGTCCCTGGGTCCGGGTGAGACCATGTGTCCCTGGATCCGGGTGAGGCCTCGTGCACCTAGGCCCGGGTGAGGCCACGTGCCCCTGGGTCTGGGAGAGGACAAGCGTCCCTGGGTCCGGGTGAGACCATGTGTCCCTGGATCCGGGTGAGGCCTCGTGCACCTAGGCCCGGGTGAGGCCACGTGCCCCTGGGTCTGGGGGAGGCCAAGCGCGCCTGGGTCCGGGTGAGACCATGTGTCCCTGGATCCGGGTGAGGCCTCGTGCACCTAGGTCCAGGTGAGGCCACGTGCCCCTGGGTCTGAGAGAGGCCACGCACCCCTGGGTCCGGGCGAGACCTTGTGTCCCTGGATCCGGGTGAGGCCTCGTGCACCTAGGCCCGGGTGTGGCCACGTGCCCCTGGGTCTGGGAGAGGCCAAGCGTCCCTGGGTCCGGGTGAGACCATGTGTCCCTGGATCCGGGTGAGACCTCGTACACCTAGGCCCGGGTGAGGCCACGTGCCCCTGGGTCTGGGAGAGGCCAAGCGTCCCTGGGTCCGGGTGAGACCATGTGTCCCTGGATCCGGGTGAGGCCTCGTGCACCTAGGCCCGGGTGAGGCCATGTGCCCCTGTGTCTGGGAGAGGCCAAGCGTCCCTGGGTCCGGGTGAGACCATGTGTCCCTGGATCCAGGTGAGGCCTCGTGCACCGAGGGCTCGGGTGAGGCCACGTGCCCCTGGGTCTGGGAGAGGCCAAGCGTCCCTGGGTCCGGGTGAGACCATGTGTCCCTAGATCCGGGTGAGGCCACGTGCCCCTTAGTCCGGGTGAAGCCGTACCCCTGGGTCCGGCCGAGACCAAACCAGAGGGAGTCGGACCTCCGTTACCACCATTTGTCCACCATCCAGAGCTGAGGGGTCAGTGCTGACATGTACACATAAGGAACTGGTGGACATTGAAATTGGGTCTCAAAAGAACTGTTGGTCCAGAAAGAAACTCACTACAGACTGATTCATTTGCCTGTCAGCATAACTATTATTGCTCGTCTCACATTCAGTTCTCATAAGTATATATCTAGTGACATATGATCTCGCTCATCTAGGGGAAATGATGAACAACATAGACTGAGGAACAAGAACAGAACCAGAAGCAAGGAGGCATCGATCGGACTATCGGGTCTCAGAGGGAGGATAGGGGAGGGTGGGGGAGGGGGAGAGTTCAACCAAAGGACTTGTATGCATGCATATGAGCCTATCCAACGGTTAAGTTCAACAGGGGGTTGGGGCATGCGTGGGGAGGGGGGGGATGGGAATGGGGGGATGAGGACAAATATGTGACACCTTAATCAATAAAGAAATTTAAAAAGAAAAAAAAAAAAAAAAAAAAAAAAAGCCTGCTGAGTGCCTGGCCAGCGTGGTTCGGTGGTTGAACATTGACCTATGAACCAGGAGGTCACCGTTCAATTCCCGGTCAGGGCACTTGCCCTGGTCTTGGGCTCAATCCCCAGTCGGGGGCATGCAGGAGGCAGCCAATTGAAGATTCTCTCTCATCACTGATGTTTCTATCTCTCTCTCCCTCTCCCTTCTTCTCTGAAATCAATAAAAATATATTTTTTAAAAAAGCCTGCTAAAGTGTCAGGTAAAGACTTAACATTGAAGGCAACACAACAAATCTTGCCATGGTAATAGATCCCAAAATCAGCTCCTGAAGAATGTTGATCATCTCCATTTGACAAAAGACTGCTTTCCTTCATTGTTGTGTGTACAAATAAACCTGTTTGTATAAATAAATCTTGCATCTGATTGGAGGACCCTGGGTCACATTTATAAAAAAAAAAAAAATGGGCAAACACCTCTGCCCATGAAGCTTGCCTTCTAGTGATATATGAGTATGGATGACTTTTACATGTTCCTGGGTATCCAGGTGTGATGGTGGCGGCGGCATTGTGTGTCTATATGTATTTTCTGGGGATCGGTGGGGGAAGAAAACAGTGGAGATTAGTGTAGAAAAATGTATGACTGTCTTAGAAGGTAATAATAGCCACTTTAAAGCAGCAAAGCATGTTAGGTGTAGTGTCAACCCTGTGTGCTCTGACTGTAGAACAGTCTGGAGGTTCCTCAAAGCCAGCGTTCTGGTGGCCCCGAGGGCAATGTTTTCAGCATCAAAGTCGAGGTCTGAATTTCTTCGTATCAGCCACAGCTCTTAGTGGCCAACCAGAACCTTCTCTAGCCAATTAGAGCAGGAAGAGTACTCATAAAAGGAATTTGGTGGCTCACAGAACATTAGGGGAGCCCGCGGAACAGTCTTGGAGCCTATATGCCAACTACTACGCACGGAGGGCCTGTAGCATTGCTCCCACGGAGCGTGCTGAACACAAGCCCTGCTGCTGAGGCAGGGCCGGAGATCACTATTGAGGCCTCTATCGGCCTCCGTCTGGGAACTCCACTTCTCTCCCCTATCTTTGCCAATATTGAATTTTTTAAAGTTTTTTTTTTTTTAAAATAAAGAATAGCACACATGCCAACAAATGCACAAAACAACATAATTATTGCATAGGAAGCTTCCATATAAATACCATCCAGGTCAAGACATGGGACTTGAAAGCACCCTAGAATTTCCTCCCCTCCAGTCCCTACCTCTCCTCACAGACACAGTAGCCCTTCCTGTCCACTTCTGAGTCAAAACTCTTGCATCTGATTGGAGAAACCTGGGTCACATTTATATGTTCCAGTCTCAAGGAAGTCTGGGAAAGTGACTTTTTTGACATTATATGAGGAGAATAGGATTTAAAAGGTAGAAATTTCCACCAGTATAGGAAAGGTTTATACAGTTCTGAATAGCTTCATAGCATGACACATGGTTGCCACAGTTCCCAATGGTAAGGTGACCAGACGTCCTGCTTTTGGCGGGACAGTTCCGATTTTTAACAATTTGTCCCGCATCCAGCGGCGTTTTAAAAAAGTCCCGATTTTTGGAAAGAATGCACGACAAGCTAGGGAGTAGCAGAAGAACGGGAAGGGAATATACGGTTTTCAGCGGCCATGTGGCTATTTAGCCAGGATATGAGTTTTATATTATTTTTGTTAATTTTATAATGTTAAACTTTAATAATAACAAATAATTGTTGAGAATTGATTATCGAGAACTGCTTATCAAAGTTTGAATTGTTGATCAGTTGTTAGAATTCGACCACCATTGTTTGGACTTAATGAACAATGGCATTTTTTGGGGATTGGCAACGACGAAAACATTTTGTAACTGTCTCTCAGACGATACACATCGTACTGCGTGCTAGTAAGCTAGTTAAACAAGTGATGTCATTACAAATCAGCTATTCAGATAATTTAGGTAAGTAATTTATGTATTTATTTCATAAATACATAAATTTTCTTGAATTTAGCAGACAGTACTCATATTATTTATATTTTATAGTGGCAGCAAAAAGTCTAGCGCCGGCCTTGAAAGTGACACTTATGACTTACGTTATGGCAAATTCATGACCTTTTAAACAACGACAGCAATCTACTAAAAAAAATTCACTCAAATGAGAAATATGCCAAAGAATAAAATAGTACTATACATAATTTTTTATTTATTATATTTGTAAATTGTACTTATGTTGAAATTTAAAAAATATATTACAATACTATTTTTGCGTTCTATGAAAATTTTTGTTGCTCCATATAGACCAAATTTTTAATCAAGAACCTCCCCCCGCCCCCGGTCAATGGTGTCCGGCTTTACCAATGTTAAAATCTGGTCACCTTACCCAATGGGTAAATGAACATTGAACCAGGTGAAATTTCCAGTTTTGTAGGTCAAAAGTGGTTAATTATCAGCAGGTCCCTGCGGTTCGACCTAATAGAAAAGACAGTGGGCAGGAAATGGAAAGGCAGCATCTGAAGGAGGTGGGACAGAAGTGCTGAGGAAAGCTGAGAAGTGCTTCACGCAGCATCAGTTAGGAATGGGGGGCTCTGAGCCTGTGATTTACCTGGTTTGTTACCCCAGCTTCTCTCATTGCTAGCTTAGTAAGACAAATGGTTGTGTGTGTGTGTGTGTGTACACGTGTGTTGTTCAGTAGTGAGCAAGGTAGGAGCACTGTGGCGATGTGAAGGAAGGGCTGTGACACCTCAAGACAGGAACTTTAGCACCTTGGTAGTTGCCTGTGTGGCTGCGTGGTGAGGGCAGGGCCTGCCCTATAGGCAGGAGGGAGGTCAGTGCTACATTTTATGACTAGTCTAAGTGCTCATGGTTACAATGCACATCCTAACTCAAGGAACTCTTCAGGGGGCACCAAGATGGGCTGTAATTAGAGTCAGCTCACTATTGCTTAATAGGAGAAGAATAGTTATGATCTAGATGTCCACTTCCAGGAGATTTAGTAAATAAAATATTATTTATCCATGCTGTGGAATGCTAAGTAGTACCTAACCCTGGTGTCGCAGAAGAATCTGATCAAAATGGAATGAAATAACACAAACATCAAGCAGAGTCTTGAGAGTACCCAGTTATTCCTCCTTTCTCTTCCTCTAGCATCTTGTATATACAGAAAAACAACACATAAGGTAATGATGAAATTATGAACAGTTTCAAACAGTCTCAGTTTTGCCCCCATTAACCAGAAGTTTCATATCAAATTAATTTTCAGAGTTTGATTTTCCAAAATTATTCTGCCAATTCCCCACTTCACTTATTTACATTCCTCTTTCCAAAATGAATACTATGGCAGAGAATAGAAAGGAAACTTAGTGGGGAAACCCAAAATAACACCTTTAGGATGCATAGATGATGTGTTAACGACAGGAAGTGAGGCTGTTATATGTAGGTCATTTCTTTGGTGTGTTATTTTTCTTGGCACTCTTGGAGCCACGTATTATCTGCAGCTACATAAATCTGCTGACAACACTCCTGATGGGAATGTAATTTGTGAGGGTTTTGTAGAAAATATGCAAGGTAGCCGAAACCGGTTTGGCTCATGGATAGAGCGTCGGCCTGCGGACTGTCCCAGGTTCGATTCCGGTCAAGGGCATGACCTTGGTTGCGGGCACATCCCCAGTAGGGGGTGTGCAAAGGCAGCTGATGATGTTTCTCTCTCATCGAGTTTCTAACTCTCTATCCCTCTCTCTTCCTCTGTAAAAAATCAATAAAATATATTTAAAAAAAAAAAAAAGAAAATATGCAAGGTATACTCAGGGTTTTGTAAATAACAAGATAGCAGTATGGTAGCTAACTTATGTTGAGCTTTTCTTAGGTATCAGCACTATAAGATTTTTATTTACATGATCTCATTTAATACTCATTTAATAGAAGGTACTGTTGTTAACTTCATTTTACAGAAGATGAAAGCCAAAGAGAGTAAGTAACTTGCATAGATCTCACAGTCAGCAAATGAAGGATGTGCGGTACAAACCAAGCAAACTTATCCCCAAAGCTTCACATTTGAGGATGGAGTTTAGGCCCTGGGGTTGTCTTGCTTATTTCCAATCCTGCCTTCACCATTTATTAATTGTGGGACTTCAGAAAAGTTTCTCTCTCTCTCTCTCTCTCTCTCTCTCTCTCTCTCTCTCTCTCTCTTTCTCTCTCTTTCTCTCTCTCCTAGGTTTTCTTGCCTGTAAAATGGGAATAACAACAGCACTAACATTCTAAGATCGCTATAGTAGCTGAAAGAGACAATGTAAGTGACGTTCTTAGTAAAATCAATGTAGATTGTAATTGTATTATTATTACTATCATAAACTACTAAATCATGCTACTTTAAAAATATTCATGCTCATTGCTCTAGTAATTCTACATTTTTTAATCTATTCTGAGGAAATAATCAGACGTGGATATGCAGGTAGATTTATGCATAAGGCTGTCCCTTGAACATCTATAAAAATGAGATTTTAGAAAAAATTAACTTTGCAACAAGAGAGAAATAGTTAAATAAGTGATTATCAGTGGATGTAAAATGTTTCAGAAAAATATTGAGTCACATGGGGACTAGTTTATTATATGAAATAGGTAAAAAGGGAAATACAAATCTATAAATACCACATTATCTCAACTTAGAACCATTTGTTAACTAATGTAAGAAGTGTTCGTTGAGTGCCAATATGTGTAGGCACTGGAGATAAGCAGTGAGCAAATAGTCATTTCTCTCTCTCTCTCTCTCTCTCTCTCTCTCTCTCTCTCTCTCTTTCTCCCTCTCTTTCTCTTCTGGGTGCCAGCTGTCATTTGATGTTTTTTTGCCTGAAAAAAATGTGTCCTTAAATCCTCATCTGGAAATGTGGCAATAGACTGATGCCATTGGCTCTGAAAGTTTTTTAAAAAGTCTTTGAGTTGCTATCTGTATTTCTCAACCTTCATTGCATGCCCTTTCCTTTCAGCATCTGCCCTGGATAGAAGTACAGAAGGCTCTTTACAACAGAGATCCTATAAAAGATACTTTCCTGTCAAGGCGTGTCAGTGTGGCGTCCTCTTCAGCATATGCCAGGATGCTGACTGCTTTCTCTGTAAGCAGCTATGGAATGTTGGTCCTGCTGAGCCGCTAAAAACATAGAAATGTTCCTGAGTTATACTCGTCCCTGTGTTATTTTACAATGTGCTGATGCTGCATTTTGTATCGGACACTTGGATACATCCCGAGTGACCGCCTGGATGAGTGCTGATTATTGTTGAACTTTGCTTTCGCTTTACTTGGCTGCCAAGAGAGTTTTAGGTCTCACATGACTAAAATCACAGTGAATCTGACTGAAGAAATACTTAAGTAATGGAAAATTAGTGAAGTAAAGTGTTGGGCAGTTGTCCTTGACAATGTGACAACCACAATGGAGGCTGTGGGAGATTTAGGAACCACAGGCATTATATTCTTCTTTTTATAGCCTTTACAACGTCATTACATCACGGAGTGAGATAACAGACGTCTGAGCAGTGAACAGGAAGAAAGTGGACTCCTCTGGTCAATCTTCTTCCTCCAGTCCACCAGAGTGCAAAGGAGTTAGGAGCTTCCAGGCCATGACCCCATCCATTGTGTTGACTTAAGATGGAGATAAAAGCTAGTCAGTGTGAAAGCAGCTGTTGGAACAAATGCAGTCTTACTACCTTTGTATGTAACATTTTCAGCCCAGCTGGACCAAAATTCACTAAACTGATATGCCAGGGTTTTCTATAAGGAACTGTGTACCTAGATGTTATAGCTTAAGCAAGTTACAAAAAATAGTTTATGTTCAACTATTGAAAATTTTATCAGTACACAGCAATCATTTTGACACGATTTCCTTTCCATTTTGGCCTCGATAGACTCAAAATTACAGTATTGTCTGCTTAAGGCAGTCTTGAAAATTCTGCTGTTTTTAAATTTGGTTACTAGAAACATCATACTCAATTACTAGAAATATTTCTCCTTTTCTTCATGTGCTTTTTTCTCTTTATTATGATTGGATAAAAGATTACCTATTATGCATGCTATAGGTCAGAATTTACAGGGTTTTTTTTTCTTTCTTATAAAATATTTAAATGGCAAAGTTTATATTCTGCCTGCTACTCATTTTCACAACATGTGAGTGATTCACAAATAAAGCATTTTCTATTCTTAAAAATATTTTTATTGATTTTTTTTACAGAGCGGAAGGGAGAGGGATAGAGAGTTAGAAACATCGATGAGAGAGAAACATCGATCAGCTGCCTCCTGCACACCCCCCCCCAGGGATGTGCCTGCAACCAAGGTACATGCCCCTAACCGGAATCGAACCTGGGACCCTTCAGTCCGCAGGCTGATGCTCTATTCACTGAGCCAAACCAGTCAGGGCAAAGCATTTTCTTGAAAGATGCATGGCCTACATGGAATTAAATAACTAAAAATTAAGTATAATTTCTCTGTTATTTTGTCTAATGTTACAAATGTAACATTGCATTATTGCTGGAATTTTCATAAATATTTGTTGTTTATAAAAGGACTAGTGGCCCAGTGCATGGATTTGTGAACATTGAAAGGAAATTAATTAGAAGGTGGCCAGCAGGGCGGGACTGGGCAAGATGGGCTGGACATGCCCTGGAGCCAAGCTCCTGCAGTCCCTCCCTGGCCAGCCGCACCTGGGGCAGCACCACAGCTCCAAGGGCGTTTGCAGAGTGAGCAGGGTCCCTCCGGCAGGTGCAGTCCCTCAGCCTGGCCTGCAGGGATCTGGCCGAAACCAGCTCCCTGACATCCCCCGAGGGGTCCTGGAGTGTGAGAGGGCACTCTGCAAAGTTGCTGTCGTACAGGGTGTGGAACACAAATGCAAGTGTGCAGTAAACCAGATTCAGGGCCAACAGTGCCCCAGCAACAACATGACCCATGGCCAAAGATGGAATTGCAAGGCCCTGTGAGGAATCGGGCTCCCTCTTCTCTGGTTCTGGGTTGCGTCACCTGAGAACTGCTGCTGCCAAGTCACTGCAGCTCAGCAGCTCCTGCGTTGAGCGTCTGTCTCCTGGTGGTCAGTGCACATCATTCCTACCAGCCGGTCTGATGGTTGGATGGTCGCTTAGCCTTTTATATATATACTAAAGGCCCAGTGCACAAAATTCTTACACTTGGGAGGGTCCCTCAGCCCAGCCTGCGCCCTCTTGCAGTCTGGGAGCCCGCAGGGGATGTCTGACTGCCCTGGAGGTGGGAGAGGCTCCTGCCACTGCCGCTGTGCTCGTCAGCTGTGAGCCTAGCTTCTGGCTGAGTGGTGCTCCCCCTGTGGGAGCGCACTGACCACCAGGGGGGCAGGTCCTGTGTTGAGCGTCTGCCCCTGGTGGTCAGTGCGTGTCATACAAACTGATTGTTCTGCCGTTCGGTCGATTTGCATATTAGCCTTTTATTATATAGGTTACTTCATAAAATTATCTAATACATCTTCTCTTAATATTCACATTAACTGTTAATCTATTTACATGTTTAACTTTTGAAAATTCTTAATTTTTTTTTTACATAAGATGAACACTTTCACAATCATAAATTATTATAGCATTTTGCTTTTGCAGTAATAAATATACATAGCCCTGGCCAATGTGGCTCAATTGTGCACTGAAAGGTTGCTAGTTTGATTCTGGGTCAGGCAGATGCCCAGTAGGAGGCATTCAGGAGGCAGCTGATCAATGTTCTGCTCGCACACTGATGTTTCTTTCTCTCTTTCCCTCTCTAAAATTAAAATTTAAAAATCTTTTTTAAAATATACATATATACTGTGGTAAACTGAGAGAATTTCAATATACAGATGTTCCTTAGCATAAAGGGGTCACATCCTGATTAGCCCATCGTAAGTGGAATGTATCATAAGTTGAAAATGCATTTAATGCACCTAACCTACTAAACATCGTAGTTTAGCTTAGCCTACCTTAAATGTGCTCAGAACCCTTACATTAGCCTACAGTTGGGCAAAAATCATCTCTCTGCCACTGCCCAGCATCATGAGAGAGTATCGTAATACATACTGCTAGCCTAGGAAATATCAGATTCAAAGTATGATCTCTACTGAATGCTTTCACACTATCATAAAGTCGAAAAATCAGAAGTCGAGCCACTATAATTCAGGGACTGTCCATATAAAGTATATAAGGAAATTTTGTTCCTCAAGTTACACCTACATATTTTAAAGTGAATATTCAGATTAATAATACATCTTAATGACTAGCCTTATGTTATTAACATGGTTAACCTCATTTGATATGATGGTAACTTATTTGGTCACCTGCTCATTGGTCATACACAGGCTTGGGGGACAGAAATCGTGTTGAAATATGTGTTTGGATCTTTGTCTTTTCAAAGGCCAAGACTAAAGACAAAGAGTAGATTTTGATAAATAGCAAAGCTGAAAATAAATCTCAACATATTGTTAAAGAGATCTGAGGACTAGAAAACAGTGGATGGGAGATGGAAATGATTGTGGAGAGGCAACTGATGTAGCAACGCAGAGGAATTTTCCACCTGCATGCCTGCAGAGGATCTGCGAGGGGGACAAGGCAGGTAGCCCCATGATTCCTGGACAGAGTCAGGACTTGGAGACACCTGTGGTATTGCAGAAGGTGGCGGCGGCGTGGGAGGCAACAAGAAGAGAGAGCTAAGCGTAGATGGGTAACCAAGCCTCTGGTCTCTACTTGCCCTGCAGTGGGAAACATATCCCCCCGCACCCCCCCATCTTTCTCCACCTACCTTCTCCAGGGCATTAAACACGTATTTGCTTTTTTTGTGATGTGTAGAAAGGAGGACTACAGAACTGGAAAGTCCAGGTATAGAAGAGTAGAGGGGTGAGGAACAAAACTTTAAAAAGGAGGGGGTAGGTCAAAGCTCACATATTGAAGAGAACACTCTAATCCTAATCTCTTCTCCCCCCCCCCCCCCTCCGCTCCACACACAACAGCACTACAAGCAGCCATCTTCTTTTTCTTGCCTTCCCTGTGCCAGGTATATACCCTTTCTCTGAAAAAACAAGTGAGGGTTCATTCTCTGAAGAAGTGATGTTTAGCCACTGACATTTGTGGGTCTCCAAATGCAAGAGCATGTTTGTCAGCTAATCACCTCACAGCAAAATCGGTCAGTTGATAAGCCTCACCCTCACACACAGAGTCTGCAGTTAGCTTTTCAGGTTTTGTTCTTGAACTTGAAGAGTCAGGCAAAACTCCCCAGACATGTGAGGAAAGAATTCATCAAAAACATATTGAAACAGAAAAAGAAACCCTTCAGGAGAAACAGTAATGCAGAGAACAGAAGAAAACCTACTGTTTTCTGCATATCACTTGAATGGCTGCCTCCATCTTTCTACCCGGTTATCTGAGGACTACACACTTTCCAATGCGTCTGAAGCATTGTAGCTCTCTCCCACCATTCCTAATGAGGTTCTAGCCTGCCTTGGCATATACCAAAATTCAACGGAGGCTCCGATAAACAAGGAATTATTTGCTTTATGACTTTATCATGAAAAAAATACAAAGAATTAGCAGAAGTTTTGAAACTACAGTTGTTCTTTAATATAATCCAGGATCAAATTCTTAGGCACAGATTCTACCCACAGAGACCCCAGGGGTGTGGGCTGTTTATTCTTATAAATGATTATCTCACAAACTTTAGAAGTTATTGTAATTGTGTTTGCTCAGCTGTTCCCACTGCTTCCATCGGTGCTCGGCTGCTGGCCATGCCTAGGGGTAGGCTTCTCTCTGGGTCCCATCGCTCTTTTGGTTGACCTCAGACTCTTGATTTCTAAGAGCTTATAGAGGGTTTTTTTCTTTATTGATTAAAGTATTACATATGTGTCCTCATCCCCTCATTGCTGCCCCAAGCCCCCGCTCATGCCCTCACCCCCTTAGTGTCTGTGTCCATTGGTTATGCTTATATGCATGCATACAAGTCCTTTAATTGATCTCTTCCCTTTCCCCCCACTCTCCCCTGCCTTCTGTCTGAGGTTTGACGGTCTGATCAATGCTTCTCTGTCTCTGGACTTGTTTTTGTTCAGTTTATGTTGTTCATTATGTTCCACAAATGAGTGAGATCATGTGATATTTATCTTTCTCTGACTGCCATATTTCGCTTAGCATAATGCTCTCCAGGTCCATCCACGCTATTGCAAATGGTAGGAGTTCCTTCCTTTTTATAGCAGCATAGTATTCCATTGTGTAGATGTACCACAGTTTTCTAATCCACTCATCTGCTGATGGGCACTAAGGCTGTTTCCAAATCTTAGCTATGGTGAATTGTGCTGCTATGAACATAGGGGTGCATATATCCTTTCTGATTGGTGTTTCTAGTTTCTTGGGATGTATTCCTAGAAGTGGGATCACTGGGTCAAATGGGAGTTCCAGTCTGTATTTTTACCAGCAGTGCACAAGGGTTCCTTTTTCTCTGCATCCTCACCAGCACTTGTCATTTATTGATTTGTTGATGATAGCCATTCTGACAGGTGGGAGATGGTACATTATTGTCATTTTGATTTGCATTTCTTGGATGATTAGTGATATTCTGTTTGTTGTCATATGTCTCTTGGCCTTCTGTATGTCCTCTTTTGAAAAGTATCTATTTAGGTCCGTTGCCCATTTTTTTTATTGGATTGGTTATCTTCCTTTTGTTAAGTTGTATGAGTAAGCTTATAGAGCTTTTATGCCCTCCAGCTTTATGATCTCCTCCCTTGAGGACCTGCACAAACTTCTATCAGCCTTTGGCCAAGAGCTGCTGGAGGCCTGTCCTGATATCTCACCATTCCTAAAGGTGAAGATGTGTCCTTACCAGGGGTTGAAGTGTCTTAGTGAGAACATAGCTCCACCTTTTATATCATGGCTGACTGACAGGCCTATGAAGGCAGTTAGCTTGTGGTTGATTCAAATCTAGACCCCAGAATTCTTCACCTTGACTTTGTTATTCTTTCTACTCCATAAAATAAAGGAGTGAAAAGAGTCAAGGAGGCAGGAGACATCCCTAATGGCAGCAAAATGGCACAGTTCTGGGTGAGAAAGGGCAGCAAATCCAGAAGGAACTTGAAGAGTCACTGGTTTTAGGGTTGGTGGACAGATTCCTGCTGCAAGGATGACAGGTGCCACCAGGAGCCTGATAACTTGTCTGAAGATGGTCCCACGAACCATAGCCTTTCCAGGCCAATCGAGGCCACTGTCCACTTCTCAGGCCAGGCATAATGTTTGGGCAAGGAGGGTGATCCTGAAGGAGAGCTCACCTCCCTAGGGCCTATGAGTTTGGGTTTGGACCTTCTTCTTTATCACTGTTATCATCTGCCAGGTTTCCCCAAACACGGCTATGGCTTCAGAGACTCAGAGATCATGAAGCAAAGGAGCCAGGACTGGAATAGGACATCTTCCCAGGCAGGCGGGAGAGGGAGGAGGAGCCTTCAAAGAAGATGGCGCAGCCCAGCCATAGGGAGGGAGGATTTGAACTAGCACAGTGCTGTGGGGTCCTAAAAGCCTCAGAAAGTAGAGTCAAACTTGTCAAATGCTACAGAAATCAGAAGTGAGGGCTGTGGAAGTTTAGAAAAGGTTGTTCCTTTTAGGAAATAGTTTGTTGTGATGAAAGAATATTCTGATTGCAAGGGAAGAAGTGGGGAGGGGGTGTATAAGGAGATGGGGGCAGCAAGAATTTACTACTTTAAGAACCTGGTGGCCTAGCTGGCTTGGCTCAGTGTTTGAGCATTGACCTATGAACCAGGAGGTCTAGGTTCAATTCCTGGTCAGGGCACATGCCCTGGTTGCCGGCTCGATCCCCAGAATGGGGCATGCAGGAGGCAGCCGAACACTGATTCTCTCTCATCATTGATGTTTCTACCTCTCCCTTCCTCTCTAAAATCAAATATATACATATATACATATATATATATAATCTGGTGTTCAAAGGAAGTAGAGAGAAATTTAAGAAGGTTAACAAATAACCTTGGTGTGTTTATCAATGACAGCTCAGTATATGGTATTTGACATACATGATACTAGGGCTGGGAAAAATTGTCCCCTCAAGGAAGGGGTTTAGAGAAAAACCTTCAAGATTTAAAAAAAAAGTCTCTGCTGGTCTAATTACAAAAGGTGGGACACCAGATGCATTCTTTCAAGTAGAGGTCCTTCTAGCAATATCCACACCCAAGGCTTGGCCAAAGGACCAAGCTCTGGGAGGGAGGGCTGCGCTCTTCACCCTGGGCACTGAGGGCCCTGCCCAGTTCTCCCTCCCTCCCCTCAGGCCATCGATGCATCTCTACTTTCAAGGCCCAGAGACTTAAGGGGCACACTTCCCAGACTGCCTCCTCTTCTCACAAGCTGCTGAGAACCTGGGAGAGAGGGGGACTCTTTGGTGGCCCTAGTTATTTCAGGCTCATCTACCCTTTAGCAGGGGATTGAAGAACCTGCCCTTTTATTTCCATAAGGGAGTAAATAAATAAAAACTTGGAATGACATTTCTGAAAGATTATTAACTCCGGGTGTAAATCCTATTGGGGACAGGCAGTGACTGGATGGTCAGGGTTTGGAGCAGAAGAGGTGAGGGGAGAGCTGAGGGTTGGCTCTCAGGTCTCAGAAATGAAATGAGAGTAGATTGAGCTCCCCACTGGCAGTGGCCTCTGAATTCTCTGCCTTGGGAATGTGCTTCAGTTTCTATTGCAACCAAGAATTGTGTTGTAAAGTGTGCCCAGCAAGGCATAGGAATACTCCCTGTGAAAACACTCTGCTGAGATTTGATCTTTCATTTTAGCAGATGGAAACTGGAAAAACTAGGAGGCTCTGCCAACAGTGGATATTTCCAGATGTTAGACATGAGCTATCTTTAGCTGTCTATTTTGATAGGAGCCAAGAACGGCACAAGCAGAACTGAGTTCTAGGTGGAGACTCATGCTTGGGCAAGGCACCCCATCTTATCCAGGTCCTCCAACCCCAGGACAGTCAGGGTCAATCATTGATTAGCCTGATGATGATGATGATGATGATGATGATGATGATGATAGTGCTAATAACAGGAACTTAACGGTGTGTCAGGCACCATAACAAGAGCTCTACAAATATTGCCTTGCTTAATCCTTTCATTACCCAGTGAGATTCCCATTTCTCAGTCCTAGAAGGGGTAGTGGTAAAAGTAGGTCACCAGCACTTTTATTCATTATACTAGAGGCCCGGTGCATGAAAATTCATGCACTGGAGCAGGGGGTCCCTCAGCCGGGCCTGCCCCCTCTCACAGTCCAGGAGCACTCAGGGGTGGGAGGCGACCTGACGATCAGGGGAAGGCGATGCCCCATCACACCTCTGCTGCTGCCACTGTCGGCAGCGCAAGCCTTGGCCGGCCCTGGTTAGCTGAGCCTTGGGCAGCCCTGGGCAGCTGGGCAGCCACCATCCGAGGCTTGCCTGCACCTCGGACTGGCCTTGGGTAGCTGGGGGGCTGAAGGGACTGGGCGCCACCATCTTGTGGCTGTGGGCACTGCCATCTTTGAGGGGGTGGCAGTCAATTAGCATATTCCCTCCTTATTGGCTGTCGGCACTGCCATCTTTGCGATGGTGTGAGGGTCAATTAGCATATTCCCTCTTTATTAGATAGGATGTTAACTTGTGTTAACAGCATCTGCTCTGCTCAGTAGCTCTGCAAGATGCTGAGACTAGTGTGGAAAGGAATGTGTGCAATATGTTATAGATAGAAGGATGAGCCCAAGGGTCGTGTACAGGCATTGTTGTGGTTGAATGCAAGCTTTCATTTGGGATTCCTGGACTACATGCCTGATTCCACCCCCTGGGGCAACTGACTTAACTTTTCTGTGCTCCCTGTTCTGATCTGAATCAAGGAAATAAGAGTGCCTTCCTCATAGGACAGTTGGGAGGATGAAGGAGATAACCAATGTAAAGCATTTAGCACAGCACTTGCATGTAGTAAGCTCACTATATATTAGCTATTATAGCCATAGTTCAAATGAACTGTGTATTTGTTAGAAAGACATTAGGGGGTTAGTAATCTCCAGGATTTGAGGAGAAAAGAAGATAGAACATTCTGGACATACCTGGAAAACAAAGAACCGAAACATAATTAATTCAGAGTGGTTGTAATATGCATCTCTTGCTTCTGCCTGGACAGCACATACTCTCTCTTCCTCTGGTGAAACTGCCCAGCTTTACTGGAGATGGCTCTTTCCCATTCCATGGGGTTCTGACCTGGTTCCCCCGCATCCAGGCCACAGGGACTCCTCTCTGTTTCCCTCCTGATTTGCTAAGCTCTCGGGATGAGCAGCTGGGCTGCTGACAGTCCTCTTCCCCATGCTGTGAGGAGATCCGTCCAAGGTGTGGAGAGGAGTCAGAGCTCCAAGGAGGTCATCTGAATCTCTGGATCCAGATGTGCCTGGAACTGGATGCACACCTGGATGCCCCTGACTCGGGATTTTAATAGTTCTCTTTTTTTTTTTTTTTTTGCTTAACCTATTTGAATTCAGTTCCCATCTTTGTAATTGAAAGAGTATTCCAGATACAGTTATAAATGCTATTTGAACACATCCCTAAATCCTAGGTATACTTCAATTTTGTATTTTATTACTTACAGGATATTTTAGTCTGCTCACAGCTTGCAAAAGGTAATAATAATTCCACCTATGCCTGAGCGCTCTGCCAGTCTGACAACAATGATCAGGTTAAGTAATTTGTTCAAAGAATAAGGAGCAGAGGTGGGATTCAAACTCAAGTTTTTATGACTAAAATCTGACTTTTCACCCCTTCTTCACCTTGGGGTAAAATGTTTTCCATCTGAATGCATGATAAAAGTTAATGAATAAGTGGGTTAATTTAGCAAAGCACTTTAAATGTCTTTTGTGGGTCAGATTCTTTTTGAGAGTGACAACTGGAAGCGGTGCTTTATATTGTCTCACTCAAGCCCACCTGCCTACCCCATACTCCTCCAGTCACACAAAAGCCTTATTTCCAAGAGAAAAGCTTGATGCTCTCTCCTAGCAAACACGGAATTAGTGCACAGTTCACAGTCACCTCTGTGCAAAGTAAACCAGGAGGAAACAGGGCTTCGTGTCGCATTTGCATTCAAATAGCTTGCTCTCCAGTGGGGAAGATACAAGAACAATGAATGACATCTCTTGCAAGCCAGTTAGATATGTGTTGCCATCAGGGTTAAACAAACAACAACAAAAAAGGGCTACAGCCACAAAGGACGGTTCCAGCACTGGTGGGGATGGGCACATCAGGGAAGAAAGGTTTCAAGGAAAAGTGTTGAGCAAAGTGTTGAGGCATGGAAAGAATTCCTCAGAAGAAGGCATACTCAGGTGGTCTAAGAGTTTACGTAGCTGGATCCTGGAACACTTCAAGGTTTCATTGTTTGCCTGCTCTGCAGGCATTGTGCTGGGAGCCAGGAATACAACAGGGATAGACTCCCCACTCTCACAGTGCTTATGGTTTGGTGGAGACGACCAACAAGGGTATGCAGTGAAGAGCAATGAGTGTAAAACTCGAGCAAATGCAAGGTGCTGGGAGCCTGTAGCAGGGGCCCTGCTTAGGGACCATGGAGCAATGGAGGCCAGTCCTGGAGACCTGTGATAAGGTGTCATTTAGGGAATGGCAGGTTGTTTGCTAGAGCATTTCTACGTAGGCTGGAGCCAGGAGATGAAGTGAGAGAAGGGAGGGGCCAGGTGGAGAGAAGGGAGGGACCAGGTGGAGACCAGCATTGAATTCAGTAAGGAGTTAGGATTGTCCTGAACCCCACCCTCTGGCATTGGCATTAGCTGAATGTGAAGAATTCGCCCTAGGCTCAGTGGATAGAGCATAGGCCTGTGGACTAAAGGGTCCCTGGTTCAATTCCGGTCAAGGTCAAGGGCACACATCCAGGTTGTGGGCTCGATTCCCAGTAGGGGGCGTGCAGAAGGCAACTGATCAATGATTCTCTGTCATCACTGATGTTTCTATCTCTCCCTCTCTCTCTGAAATCAGTAAAAATACTGTATATATTAAAAATAATTTTTTTTAAAAATGTGAAGAATTCACATCTAGCAAAATGGATTAGAGGCTTGTGACAAAGAACTCCAGTTGTTTCTCTAGCTCTAGTTATTAACCCTTCCGTCCGCAGTGCATCCTCACAGAGTTCTGAGTTCCCACCTCCTTCTCCATTATCTGTGACACACAGGCCCAGCTTCCCTTCCTTACCTGTGAATAGCCTCGCAGGAATGGCCTCCTGGAGATGGCAAAGCAAGTATCCACCCCAACCTCACGGCATTTCTTCCCTTTTCTCTCTGCCCATCTTCTCAGAGCCACGTGGACTGTCGTCACCCCTGCCCTGAGGTGGGCTTTAGTTCTCACCTTCCCCAGGGATGGCTTGGCAAGAGGGAAGAGAGAGTGAATCGGGGAGGGTAAAAACCAAGACCTCTGCTTCTCTCTCTGTCTCCCCAGCCTGCCTCTTCTCCCATCCGCCATTTCCCCTCAGGTCTCCACTTTGACACCAGCGTGTATGATACACGGACACCTCTTCTTAAAAAATGAAACAGCAGACCAGAATGGAGTCACTTTTGCTAAACTGCACCACCAAACCAGAACTCAATACCTGATTGGCGTTTCAGCCTCTTCCAGGAGTAGAATTTTAAACTAGTCTGGGGTTTCCTGATCAGCACAGTGGGGTCATCTGCCTGATAAGACCCCTGCCTTCCCCTATGAGAAGAGGTCCTTGCCTGAAACAATCCACTTTTTTAGCTTCTTAGCCCCACCCTCATTCTGCCTATAAAAACCTTCCATTTTGTACAACTCATAGAGCCTCCTTCTAGTTGCCAGCTGAGATGCTGCCCGATTCATGAGTCACTCAATAAAGCCATTTAGGTCTTCAAATGTACTCAGCTGAATTTTGGGTTTTGACAAAATACCCAGATGTGCCTCTTCATCCTGAATGTAGAGAGGGCTGCTACTGGTGGATTTGTGTACACTTTGTCTTTCTCTATGAGAGCTTGGTGAAAACAGAATGAGGCACAGAGGACAGCTTTTTAATCCCCGGTCCTCCTCCCCTTTATTACTATACATAAATACCCACAGGACTCATTTTTTTAAGCTTGCTTTGGGGTTAGAAAAGTAAGAGGAAAACTCAGGTTATAGCTCGTTCCTCAATGAAAAGGTAGCAGAAGTTTTCACAGATACAGACAGCCACGCCTTGGGGTCACTGGAAGAAAATGAGTGGCAGGAATACCCCTGAGAATTAAGTGGGTGGAGTTATTTTCACCATAGACTATATCCTCAGCCTTCATCATGATGACAGTTTACTCTCCTGGGTTTTAACCACTAAAGGATCAAATACACTTGATCTTGAATGTGAATGTAGAAGTCTGGTGGTAAAATAATGCTTCTGTTGATTACGAATCGTGTGCCACTATGGAATACAGTAAGGCATTTTCTCAAAATATTAAAAATAGAACCACCATATGGCCTAGCAATCCCACTTCTGTGTATTTATCTGAAGAAATCCAAAGTACTAATTTGAAAAGATATTTGCATCCCTATGTTCATTGCAATATTTACAATAGCCAAGCTATGGAAGTGTCTATTGATAGATGATTAGATTAGAAAGAGGTGGTACATCTATACAATGGAATATTATTCAGCCATTAAAAGGATGCAATCTTATTTGTGACAACATGGGTGGATCTAGAGGGTATTGTGCTAAGTGAAATAAGTCAGACAAAGAAAGACAAATACCATATGATTTTACTTATATGTGGAATCTAAAAAACAAAATAAGTGAACAAACACAACAGAAACAAACTCATAGATACAGAGGACAAACTGGTGATTGCCAGATGGGAGGGGTGTGGAGGCTGGGTAAAAAATGTGAAGGTATTAAGAAGTACAAAAATAGTCACAGGGATGTAAAGTACAGCATAGGAATAATATTGTGATAATGATGCATGGTGCGAGGTGTGTACTAGACTTATCAGGGGATCACCTCCTAAGATATACAAATGTCTAACCACTATGCTGTACACCTGAAACTATTATAATATTGAATGTCAACTGTAATTGAAAAATAAAAACAAATTTAAAAGAGAGAAATTCCTGCCCAGTTTGTGTGGCTCAGTGGTTGAGCGTTTTTCCATGAACCAGGAGGTCACAATTCCATGCCTGGTCAGGACACATGCCCAGGTTGTGGGCTCAATCCCCAGTGTGTGCAGGAGGCAGCCAATTGACGATTCTCTCTCATCATTGATGTTTCTAGCTCTCTCTCCCTCTACCTTCCTCTCTCTGAAGTCAATAAAAACATAGTTTTTAAAATAAATTCTTAATCTATTTACACCAAGTAGGATTCTGTTCATTCTCCTGTGTAAATTAAAATGGGATTAAAAGAAAAGAATGCCACTTCACATCAACAAGGAAACCACTTTCCTACTTTCCTGTGTAACCAGCTGTAGATCTAAGATTGACCACTAGGTGGAAGACGAGGATAAAAGTCTTCCTGAGAAGGATCTCTCAATTGGAGTATTAGGCCTTTCTGGTTCTCTTCTAGCTATGTTTCTACAATTTGTTTCAGGCTAATTCTCTCAGGGGAGGTTTTGAGGCAATTACAGGGAACTCTCTGAGGCAGAAAGTTTATCTAGGTCAATGATTCTGAAAGTGTTTCCCAGATTCCTGGGAGTCACTGAGATCCTTTCAGACAGCACCTTAAGTCAAACTCTTTTCAGACTAATACCAAAACATTGTCTTTTTCTCTGGGTCGATATATCTGCACCAACAGTGCAAAAGCAATTGTGGTTAAAACAGCTGACACCTTTGCATGAATCAGGATATGGGCACCAAACTATCATTGTGTTCTTCACCATCACACTTACGTAATAATCATCATCATCATAATAATCATCATCATCATCATCATCTACACTAATAAAAGAGAAACATGCAAACTGACCGTCCCTCAGCTACGCCCACCAGCCAATCAGGAGCGAGTATGCAAATTAACCAAACAAAGATGGTGGCGGCCATGGAGCTAGAGTGAGCAGGAGGCTTGGGTTGCCCCCGGTGATGGAGGAAGCCAAGCTTCCAGCCTGCCCTGGCTGCTGCTGAAGGAGTGGCTTGGGGCCTGGGTCGCCGCTGGGGGGCTTGGCCAACCTGCAAACAGCCATCAGCCCCTCACCCAGGCTGGCCATGCCCCCATGGAGTAAGAGTCCCCGCTGGGGGGCATGGCCAGCCTGCAAACAGCTATCAGCCTCTCACCCAGGCTGACCAGGCACCCCAGCAGGGACCCCCACCCTGAAGGGGGTGTGGCTAGCCTGAAAACAGCCCTCAGCCCCTCACCCAGGCTGTCCATGCCCCCATGGGGTGAGGGTCCCCACTAGAGGGGATGGCCAGCCTGCAAACAGCCATCAGTCCCTCACCCAGGCTGCCCAGGCACCCCCAGCAGGGACCCTCACCCCATGGGGGCGTGGCCAGCCTACAAACCACCACAGGCCCCTCGCCCAGGCTGCCCATGCCCCAAGGGAACCCCCACCCTGATCCGGGACACCCTTCAGGGCAAACCAGCCGGCTCCCACCCATGCACCAGGCCTCTATCTATACTAATAAAAGGGTAATATGCTAATTAGACTGGGAGACCTTCCAGGAGACCTTCCAGACATTCTTCTGGACAAAGCCATGGTGGCGGGGCCAAGGTAGAGGTGGTTAGAGGCCAAGAAGGGAGAGCAGTTGTGGGTGATCAGGCCAGGATGGGACGTTAGTTTTGGGTGATCAGGCCGGTGGGGGGGCAGTTGGGGATGAGCAGACCAGCAGGGGGGCCAGTTGGGGGTGATCAGGACAGTGAAGGGGGGCAGTTTGGAGTGAGCAGGCCAGCAGGGGGGCAATTGGGGGTGAGCAGGCCAGTGGGGAGGGAAGGTGGGGGTGAGCAGGCCAGCAGGGGGGGCAGTTGGGGGCGAGCAGAGTGGCACAGGGGGCAGTTGGGGGTGATCAGGCTGGTGGGGGGGGGGCATCTGGGGACAAGCAGGCCAGTGGCGGGGGGCAGTTGGAAACGAGCAGGCCGGCAGTCAGAGTGGTTAAGGGCAATCAGGCAGGCAGGCAGGTGAGCGGTTAGGAACCAGCAGTCCCGGATTGTGAGAGGGATGTCCAACTGCCGGTTTAAGCCTAATCCCTATAAACTGGCAGTAGGACATCCTTCGAGGGGTCCCAGATTGGAGAGGGTGCAGGCCAGGCTGAGGGATACCCCCCAACCATGCATGAATTTCATGCACTGGGCCACTAGTGCTATATAATAAAAGGCTGATATGCAAATAGACCAAACGGTGGAACGACTGGTCGCTATGATGTGCACTGACCACCAGGGGGCAGACGCTCAATGCAGGAGCTCCTGGTGGTCAGTGCACTCCCACAGGGGGAGCACTGCTCAGGCAGAAGCCGGGCTCACAGCTGGCAAGCACAGTGGCAGTGGTGGGAGCCTCTACCACCTCCGTAGTAGTCGCACATCCCCTAAGGGCTCCCAGACTGCAAGAGGCGCAGGCTGGGCTGAGGGACCCCCCAGAGTGCACGAATTTTTGTGCACTGGGCCTCCAGTAATAATAATAATAAGCCAGTTTCACCTATGAATGTCCTTGACCAAGCAGTATAGTAATTAATTTTATTAAATCTCGACCCTTGAATTCATATTTAGTAAGACAAAGTCAGAGTACACATAAACCAGTTCTGCACATCAAAGTAGGTGGTCATCTTGAAGAAAAACACTTGTACAATCTCAACAAGACTTCCCTTTTTTGAATATCATTTTTACTTTTTAAAAAAGTCTGGAAAAAATGAATTATAGTGTCTCATACTTTAGTTTTTGGCAGATATGTATCCAAAAGTAAGGTGAGCTTATCCCTTTGAGGAAACCAACTAACAATATTTGTGTCAATGATAAATTTTGAGCTTTCCAGTGAAAATTAGAAATTTGGAAAACTTGAACCAATAACTATGAGCTTCACAAGTTCTCTATTATTGAAGTTTTTGATTAATTTGATGGTAACATTCATGAATTTGATATTGTGTCATGAAATGTGTCAAAAATGTGAAGATCTGCATAAACTCAGTGAATCATGACTAAAAGACCTATTCAAAGTGCAAGATAGACCAATAGATTTTAATGTAACAGAGTACAAAAGGTTCATCGACATGGTTTCAGATTTCACATTGTTGCTAATCTTTAAGATACTAATATTGGAAATTTGGTGCAGTATCAGTAGCTACACGCATATCTGAAGTCCTCTCCGTTTTCCAACTACTTATCTTTGTGAGGCTGAATTTTCTTCACATGCTTCCACCTAAACAATATATCACAGCAGACTGAATGCCAAAGCAGATATATGTGACTCTGATAGCCACTAACCACCAACTCTACCATATTTTAAATAGACATTTGAGGAAGCCAATGTCTTGATTTGTTCCCTTGTCCTTTAATTTCTACAGATAAACATGACTTCCGCCCTTGTCTGCAAATTTTCTTCTTTAGAAAACAAGATCTTGACCAAGATAATTTTACTTGGTTATCTGTGCTTTGCCACCAGCAGTCTGATTATATCACCTTGTATTGTAAATATTTTGTAGTTTATAAACACCATATGGTCCACTCACATACCCTAAGAAAAATGAGGTCAAGAAGGTACTTACCCACAGCCATACAGTAATATAGAAGAAGCCTAACCAACTGGCTTTTGGATTCAGGGTTGGCTTCCCCATTACACTGCTCCTTCTGGAAAGCAGTTCTCCACTTTGGTAGTTTGTTAGAGGAGGAAGGGAAGACATTAGAGACCAGTCAATTCTGTATTTGGTAGAGACCTAGTCTGTCTCGCTTAGGCAGAACTGACTGACAAGGGTGAGACTCTTGTGTGTGGTAGGTGACAGTCCCAACTACATGCAAACAATTCAGATTTTTTATTCAAGTGACAGAGAGCAGTGGGAATAGGGAGTAAATCCCATTTGTTTCAGAATCAAATGCAGTGCTCCTTCCAGTTGAGCCCCCAAGGGGGCACTAGAGGTTTTAACCTGTCTTTACAAGTGAGGTGGCCTGACACTGGTCCTGGGGTACTGGGCTCCCTTATAATTTCTGGTGTCTTCACTCTATCCATTGTTATAGCTTTGTTTCAAGTATAAACAGACAAGCAAAATGACATCAAGAGAGGGAAGCTATGTATACAGTCAAAATGATGATTTCTACAGAAGCTAAGAGTAGTTTATATATTCTGTCATCAGCATCTCTTCCATTTATTCCATTTTCCTCCTTTATACAATTCCTCTCTATAGACTTGGCAACTTTAGCAATATTTACATTTGTACAGTTCCTCTTAGTTTTCAAAGTATTTTCACAATTATCATGTTCACTGAACTTGAGACAGAACCTACCTCTAAGAGGAAAGTAAGCTTATGGTGCCTTTGGTAAGTTTTAAAATAATATATAATATCACCCCAGACAATAACCTGGTAGGACGGGGAGGAAGTGCCCAATATGGCTCCCCACAGGATCAGCACCACCTTCTACCTGGAGAAGAGAAAGCTCCAGAATCCAACATTCTTCAGATCAAGGAACTAGTGTTTCTGATTCAGTCAGATCAGGGTGGGGCCTGAGAATGTGCAAATTCCCAATAGATGTGACGGTCTGGGGACTAAACTTTGAGAACCACTGCTTGAACTCACACTACAGATGTTTGCAGAGTTGGTCTGCAAGCTTATTGCTAAATGGGTGGCATCCATGTCCATGAAAGAACCCACCTTGTATGAATAGCCCCTTTTCATTGATGAGAAAGATCAATATCACACTGATAAAAATTTGATATAATCTGAAGTAGACCCAAGATCTTCTGATTCCTAATCAAAGGTAGTTCCTCAAATCATTAGCCTTGTGTAACTTTCTTTAATAGCCGTCAGAGATGACTGGCAATTATTACTAAGTGTTCAATTAGTATATGTTTAGTTGGACTTTTTACTGGGCATGATCTAAGGAAATAGCAAAGGAAAAATACCTTCTCTTTTTTTATTTATAACACATTATAGGAAATAGAGATTTCCTTCAATATACCTAAGAACTAGACACATTAAAATACTTAATTTCAGCTCTTTAGAATTGTATGTCTAATTGTTCATGTGTTTCAACCCAATTTGATATATATATTTTTTAATGTTTACTCTGAGCAAATAACTCTGCTGGGGCTGTAAATGTGAGCTGGTCTCCTATAGTCTTTTCTGCAGCTAGAGTTCAGGAATCTGGAGAAGGGGCTGCATATAAATGAATAAACTAGACAGGAAATGTAAATTTGGAAGGCATTTTGGGGGAGCCAGGGGAGGCTTAGCTCTAGTGACTAAGCTCTCTGGACCCACACATTTTGCCCTTTAGCAAAGCAGATATACATATCAAAGGTAAGGTTTGGTAAACAGTCAGGGTAGGGGAATTGCCTTTAGCTTTTCCAACAGCAAGTAATAACATGCAGATTTTAAGCCCTGCCAAAAGAGTCCATTCAACCTTTTGAGGACTTCTGGCATTTATTATGACCTGTTGGACTTAGCCTCCAGCACTGGTCATTGTTTTAAAGAAATGTATAATCTATGGGAAGAAGCCGCAGTATTACACCAGATGGAATGTGGTATCTACTAGAACAGAGGTCCATGATATACAGTGTAGGGAGACAAGGAAGGGAAACGGGCTTCACTTAGGAGAGTTAATGAAGGATTTGTGGAGGAAGTGGCATCTGAACTGCTTCTAAAAGGAAGGAGGATATTGCCTGGTAAACCAAGAGGAAGGACCTTCTGGGCAGAGACAACTGCAGAGGAAAGATATAGGTAAGCTTAGGGCTTGCTTGGGGAGCAGCCACTTTTCCATGTGGTCTGGGAAGGACACAGGAGTGCAATATGAAATACAGCTAGAATGCCATTGGGGACAAGCTCAGAACGATGGAACAGTGCTGAGCCAGGAGAGGCATGATCAGGGGTGTGCAGCAGAGAAGGTGGCTGTGGCAGATAGCAGTATGAAGGCCAAGTAGAAAGGACAAGAAGAGTCCACTGCGGAGGACACTTTAGAAGTTGACATGAGCGAAAGAAGGGGTTTTGGGTCTTCCATAGCAAACCTGGTTTTGAACCTGGTTTTACTTACCTCTCTGACCTTCGGCAAAATATGACTTCCTTTGGCTTTTAGTTTTCTCACTTGTGATGGGGAGGGTAGATACTAGCTAATGTCTGTCTATCTGTAACATTCTGGGGTTCCAAGAATCTTGTTTGCCCTCTGCTACAATATAATTCTGGATGGTTTAGGTCACCTTCTCATCCTTCAGCTCTGCTAAAGTAAGTGTGGTTTCAGTTGGGATGGAGAAATGAAATAAGATACAGTGGAAGGTCCCACTGATTTGGCCATAGTTTGGGGCAGAAGTGAAAAAATGAAATTCTTGAGTTAGAATGCATTCAAACCTGCCCTTATTAGCCTTATTTCAACTATACCAAGTTTTCAAGCATGGTTGCTTTGCAACAGAGAAAATTTTATCTTGCTGAGTTGACAAATTCATGGGAAGGGAAGCATGATTTCAACTTTGACAATGTGGTAAATTACTTAGGTTGCTTCTTATAAACACAAGAGTTTGCATCGGGGGTAGAGGTCAGACTTCATGACCATAACTGGAATCTTAGGGAACAGATGAATCATATAATCCATCACTTCAACCGGAAAGCGAGTGTATCCTACTGTTAAAGGTCATATCAAAATGCTGTGTGAATCTAAGGGAGCTGGAGGAGCCCTCAGCCCAAACCATGTATGCGGTATGATAGTCCAGCATAGACTCCAGCCAGAAGACCAAATATTGCCTTTTGTTCTTTTTGAGGGGTTGAGGAGGATATGGAAAACAATGCTTTGGCCATAAAGAAGATTCAAGGGAATAAAAATGAGTCATCACCGCTGCCAGGAAACACCAGGAGTTCCCTAAATGGAATAAAGTCCTCCTGTACCTTGGGTAGGAGGAGAGGGAGGGAGGGGAAACAGCAGCTGGTGGGGGACACAGATGGAGAAGGGGACACTGCAGCCTGGCAGGCTGGCAATTGTGGGCAGGGAACAAGCCAGAGGGATGTAGTTCATGCTTGGTTTCCTGTGGTATCCCTTAGGGAGATTTTTTTCCTGAGCTGCCCTAGTGATTTCTGAATCAACTGCCCCAGCCTCCAATCTCCACCCTATGCAATGTCATCTGCATAAAAATGTGGAGAATGTGACCAACTCTTCACGGGGGTCCACAGGGCTCTGTGAATTATGAGGTTGAACCTGCTACACAAAGCGCCTCCAGCCAGCAGGCCCAGCGCTGTTTGCTGTCCTGGGCTGAGAGGCGTGAGGGTCAGGAGACACCTGGAGCCAGTCCAGGCCCTGAAGCAGGGCTTGGGGGGAATTCCAGGCACATCCTGCAACTTGCTGGACCTGGGAAATGGGATGTGAGCTGGATTCCTTCTTGCTTTCTTGTGCTCCATGAATGAATTAATTACTTTTTAAAAAACATCCTATATCTCTCCATTTATTTGGGTCTTAGTGTTTCTCTACAAAGGCTTTTTTAAAAACCTTTTTCATTAAGGACATTTTCAAACACAAAAGAATTTGGCAGAATAGTATGATGAACCTGCACCACCTAGCTTCAGTATTTACAATATTTTACCAAAATTGTTTTTCTTATGTCTCCCCCATTCCCGCCCAAGAATATATTAAAACAGATCTCAAGTATCAGATCATGTCAACTGTAAAAACTTCAGAATACATTGCTAGCAAATATGGACTTTTTAAAAACATAACAATATGACTATCATATATGATAAAATTAGTAATTTTTAATATCGCATGATACCCAATGTTCCACTTTCTCCAGGTGTCCAAACATGTCTTTTGCAAAGTCGGTTTGAGTGGAGGTCTCAGATACATGCACGTTTTTCCAACATTGCCAAGCAATTCTCAGCAGACGTTGAATGGCTGCCCTGGAAATTTAACTCAATTCTGACATTATCTAGCTGGAGACAGCATCAGACCCCACAGGGTCAGGGCTCAGTCCCACTTCCGATGCCAATTGCAAGTCCAGGTTGCCACCTGTTCTCCTGTCTGGCTGGCTATACATTGGAGGTTCCCACAACAACCTCCTCAGGTTCGATTACTTTGCTAGAGCTGTTGATGGGACTCAGAAAAAATGTTTGGTTTTTGAAAGGTTTCCGACGCAGGAAACAAGACACAGAGTCCAGGCGATTAAAAGGAGGGAGGTTTTAATCTTGCGCTCCGGGGCAAAACTCACTGGTCCGAGGGTGGGCCAGGGAAGTTCTCTCCAAAAAGGGGGCTTAGGTACTTCCTTTATACAGCTGTTTAGTGAGGGGAGGGTGGAGGGCATGAGAGGTGTGGAATTCCTGCCTTGGGCAAGGGTCTGGGAAGGCTGACAAGGGTCTGGGAAGGCACCAGTTATCTTTGTCACCATCTACCTTGCAGATGCTTGCATGGCTCTGGACTTCCCCCCTGCCTCAACCTAACAGTTTTGTTTACCAGTTTATTATAAAGGGTATTGTAAAGGAATACAGATGGGCAGCCAAACGAAGAGACACACTTGTGTGGCAAGGTCCAGAAGGGTTCCCGTGGAACTGGGTGCACCACCCTCCTGGCATGTGGATGCCTTCACCCACCTGGAAGCTTATTAGTTTTTGTTGATGTTCAAGAGTTTTTCTGGAACTTAATCTGTAGCCTAACTGCCCCCCATCTCCCTTTCCCTGTGCTTGGTGGGTGTTCCCACCCTCTGATGGTCTTCTGGTGACCATCCCTATCTTAAGACTATCCAGAGGCCGCCACTCTAAGTCACTTCATTAGCATAAACTCTGGGTTGCTCAGAAGTGTCTCCTTCGGAATGATAAAACACACAAGCATCCAGGAAATTCCAACTGTTTCAGGAACTGTGTCATTAACCACGGACAAAGACCAAAGAGTACATCATTTCTTACTATACTACAGAATATAAACAGGATCTACACATTACACACTCATGCCATTTATTTGTAGATGAAATTAGATCATAAGTTTCCGTAGACGTTCCCACATTCTAGATTTGGCTTAATGCATCGGTGGACAAAAAAGAGGCCACCTAGTAAACCTGACAAACTCAGGGGAGGACAGCTTGGTGGGCCTTACAAACCCAGAGACCAAAAGTAGCCACATAATCTGGACATAAGGTAAGACAGCATACCTTAAGTTTTATTTCATTTTTTATTGATGGGTTTGAGAGAGAGATTTGCTGGTCTGCTTATCTATGCATTCATTGGTTGCTTCTTGTATGTGCCCTGATGGGGGATCAAACCCACAACCTTGGTGGGTAATATACCTTTTTTTTTTTTTTGGTTAATTCTCATCCAAGGATATTTTTCCATTGAGTTTTAGAGAGAGTGGAAGGGAGGGAGGGGCAGAGAGAGAAAGAGAGAGAAACATCAGTATGAGAAAGACACATCAATGGGTTGCTTCCAGCAGGGCTGGGGACTGAATCTGCAACCCAGGTACATGCCCTTGACCAGGAATAGAACCTGAAACCCTTTGGTGTGAGAGCCAATACTCTAACCACTGAGTTACACTGGCCAGAGGGATAACATACCTTTTTATTTCTTCCTTCCTTCCTTTCTTTCTTTCTTAAAATATATTTTTATTGATTTCAGAGAGGAAAGGAGCGGGGAGAGAGATATCAAAACATCAATGATGATAGAGAATCATTGGTCGGCTGCCTCCTGCATGCCCCACACTGGAGATCAAGCACTGACCGGGAATCTAACTGACCTCCTGCTTCATAGGTTGATGCTCAGCCACTGAGCCACGCCGGCCGGATTATAGCATACCTTTCAAATGTCAGAGTAACCTTTTTTCCCATACCCCTCAGGGCACACCCACGCACCAGAGCACAGATCACAGACCACAGACCACAGAACCTTT
Organism: Eptesicus fuscus; assembly: GCF_027574615.1. Lineage (NCBI taxonomy): Eukaryota > Metazoa > Chordata > Mammalia > Chiroptera > Vespertilionidae > Eptesicus > Eptesicus fuscus. Next base: position 39,637,993 of record NC_072477.1, read on the forward strand.
TGTTGTTATCTGGTTCCCCATATACGATCTCTATATGCTGTAATGTTAATTATTAACTATTCCATGGCCACCAATGTAAAAGAAATATGTGTCTCTGTTTTACTTTTATCTAATCCTAGATATTTCCCCACTTTTCTTTCGCCCACCCCCTTAATCTATCACCGATGGATTTCATGTGCCTCTCCCCTTCCTTTCCTCCTTTTATTCTAAGTATAAAGGAGCTACAATACTGCCATTCTCCACAGCATTTTCTCAATCCATCATCACGCAAGTTCAAATAAACTCAAAATTCTCTACAGTCAATGTAAGACACAGCCTTGTGATATTTTTTTCAAAACTCATTAGTTTCTTTTAACTTGAAAAAGGTATTTTGTGACCACCATCTGAATATGAGGGGTAGTCTTTGCTACTGAAATGTCTTCATTTTGAAGATTTTTCAGAGTAAACAGTAAAGAAATATAGACCTTTGAAAATGAGAAAGATTTAGTTCATATTGATACTTCCAATTTAAGCTTATGATTATAGAATTTTAACTTAATTTATTTGATCTCATGTCTGTATCTTGTTTCCCCTTTGCTAAACAACTTTGTTTCTATGATAATAACATAATTACTTATTAGCTTTAATTTATAATATATAGAGCATAGGTTAATATTTCTTTCCAATAATTCCAAGGAGGCAATATATCTCTTAGGCTCCTGAGGATATAAATTACTTCCTTTCTACACTGAGGTTTTCTTTCTTTATTATTTGTTTTCAATGTTCAGATTTTCTTAAATATCTAGTGAACCTTTGGCCGTTGCTTCCAAAATAAGAGATACTAAAAATAATAATAATTAATAAAATTTTAAAAAGAGATACTAAAGCATAATATTACTGATATTAGTAAGGTTACTGAAATAAGGGAATATAATCAAAGAAGTGAAGTAAAAATCCCATAATCTCTCATATGAATAGGAAATATCAGTATGAACTGTTAACCTAAAAATAAAAGGCCAAAAAGAGAAGCAACAAGCATTTATTTGAGATCTAAAAGAATAGCTACTAGTATTTGGGAAGCACTGATTCAGGCAGAAACCCAGATAGTGTTCCAATTAGGAGGTGAAGGCCCGGGGTATTTATGAGGAAGGGTAGGGGAGCAATTACATGTGTAGAAGAAATTTTATAGGTACTATAAGCTAATGTAGTGATGCTAATTCTAAAGAGTGTCTTTAATTTTCAGTCGTGGTCATGACTTCTTTCCTGTTAGCTTTGCATGCAGTTATTTGGAATACATACTGCTTTCCACCCAGTCCAAAGATTATATTGCTCAATTTTAACATCCCAAAGGTTTTCGGAGTAAGACATGCAAGGCAATTACTTTGGGATGGCAGCTCCAACTCCATTTTGAAGTGGCTTCATTTATATTATCTTTTACAGAACTTGTATTTTCTCTTAAAATAAATTAAAAGTATATATTTCATTACTCTGTCCTTGAAAAGGCCTGGACGTAATGACAATTCAGTAGTAGTAAGCACAGCAAACATTTAGTTTATGGTCTCTAATTACATTCCCCACCAAGAGGAACCAGAACTTTCGGGGGAAATGTCTGATTCCAAGTCTAGGGCAGGAAATTGAAAAGTACGCCTGGGACATTGTTCTACGTCAAAGAAGAAACAAGCAAACCTTTCAAAACAAGTGGGGTCACATCAAAAGGACATAAAAGGCTCTCACTGGCCAAAGATGAAGAAATGTGGGTATGAAAAGGGATTGGAACACATCAGATATCTGAAAATTCATGTGTTTATAATTTTTAAAATATCTCATTAGTTATGTTGGAGATTGCCTAGGCACCAACTCATTACTTAAAAATTTATTGAAAAGAAAACTATCAAGAATTTACCCTGCGCTGGCCAGTGTGGCTCAGTTGGTCGGGTGTCTCCCAAGCACTGAAGCGTTGCCGATTAGATTCCCTGTCAGGGCACATGCCCAGGTTTTGGGCTTGATCCCTGGTAAGGAGCATGCGGGAAGCAATGGATTGATGTTTCACTCTCACATCAATTTTTCTCTCTCCTTCCCCCTTCCTCTCTCTCTCTCTCTTAAAAAAAAAAAATCAATAAAAATATTTTTTATAAGAAAAGAAAAAAATGAATTTATCCTGCCTTTTTGGTATGTAAAACAATTAGGTTAAAGTCAATGAAGAACTTTATAATGGAAGTGTTAGACTGCTATCATTGGAACTCACTGATCAATCTTGGTATTATTAGAACAACTAAATTATGTAATAACGTCCTACAAAATAAAAAACACAGCACCCCTAGAAAGTATTCTTGCCTAAAACAATTAGACCTGAATCTTATAAGTCAGTAGGTTTAGCTATCAGTTTACAGAAAATAAGAGGGGGGAAAAGAACATTTTAAATAAGGCCACTAAGATGCAGTAAACCAAATCCTGAATGAAATATTCTGTAAGCCAAATGAGTTAATGTCACACAAAAATTAAGGCATAAAAATAGATGGATAGATTTTTAGAGAATGGAAGCTACTTAAGAGATATGATAACAAAATCCAATGTATGGACCTTATTTGGGCCCTGATTTGAACAGATTTAGTATAAAATACAACTTTGAGATAATTAAGGAAATTTTAGTATGTGCTTAGTATTCAATTATATAAAGGAATTATTTTAAGTTGTATTATTATCATAATGGCATAATTGCATTTTTAAAGTTCTGAGCAGTAAAAGATAGATGCATATTGAAGTATTTTCAGGAGAGTTAATATGATGTTTGGGATTTGCCTTAAAACACTCCATTGGGGGAGGGGGAGGAAGGAGGGAGAAAAAAAAGGAAAGAGAATAGATTTTTTAAAAAACTGCTGATAAATTGGTTAATAGGTATATGTGAGTTCATTATACTATTCTTTCTACTTCTAAGTTTGAAAATTTCTATCATTAAATGTTTTAAAAATAAAGAAAATTATTGGTAAATCATTAAAATGTAAGTTATCTAAATAAGCAGAGTTTTAAAGACAAAAGAAAAAATACACTTTGGTAAACATAGAATAAGGAAACTGGATATTTCTGAAAGAAAGCTTCAATGAACAAAATAGTCCAGTGAACTCACCAGCTCCTCTCTAGAGCTCCAGGTCTCTATATGGTCATGACCAATTTTCTAGCATCCCACCACCTCTCTTCCACATGATTGCGGTAAGACACAGCATTCCATTTTTATGGGTCATTTGTTTTAGAGCTATCTTCCTCCTGTTTATATCTGTAATGGCACCTAATCATGCTATGATGAAATTCCCCATGATTAATAGGATTTACAGGACTTCAGTTTGTTTTACGTGGTTATATATCAGATTTCTTTTTCTTGACGTCACAAAAGGAGGCACCGGAATCGCACAAGGAAGCCCGGTTTGAAACATAGTACCGGCTGGGGCACAACTCATTTCTCCTAAGCTAGGTTGGTTCTTCTCCCCGGGCAAGTCGTGGCTTTGTCATTTCATCCCTGACACCAAATTGGGGACCCATTTTCCTCCCAAGCCTATTACCCACCATCTACTTACTACAGTGACTATAAGCAGAAACGATTTTTTTCCCCCGGTTTTTGAAAACTAGCCTATTTCACAACACAACTAACAACTAGCTTGATTCAAGAATTGAAATGCTCCCAGTACAGACTTCTTCTCTTGAGAGGCAAGGGCTGGGGGGAAACAAATGAGCCTTGTGCTCTGCCCTCGAGGTCAGCAGATTCAATGTGGCCTTGTGTGTGTTGTGAATGTACAGTACATGACATCATGCATATTCAGCGGGCTTTTCCAACCGCCCGTCTCTAATGCCCAGAATGGCTCTTTTTAGAAAGGCACTTCTGAGATGGCTTTACTGTCCTGGTACTTTTACCCTTTTTTTCGGTCTTAGCCGTGATTCTTCTTCTTCATCCCGACATGATTCTTCTTCCTTCTCCTCTCCTCTCCTCTCCTCTCCTCTGATCTCCTTTTTTTCCCCTCTCCTTTTCTCTCCTTTCCTCCCCGCTGCCTGCCCTGTTCTCTCTTCCCTTCCCCTTTCCTTCTTCTTTTCCCATCCTCTCTCCATTCTCTGTGAATAAAATTAATAAATATGCCTGATCTCAACTATTAATTTTAGGTGGATAAGTGGAAACCTTCTATGTCACTTTCACCAAGTTCCAATCCTGCCTCTCCAACAGATTAGTACACATGTATATTTGGGTATCCCATTATGACATCTAAAATAAAACTAATAATCTCCCAAAGAGATTCTCCCTCCCATTTTCTTTGATTTTGTAAGTGACACTTCTAGTCTCCAGACTTGGACCCCCATAGACATCTCTTGTTCTGTCCTTAATCCCTTCCTCCCTTCATCCTTGCCCCTCCCTCCTCTCTGCTTCTACATCACCAGGTGATCTGGGCCTTGTCATGCTGAGTGATAATAATAGACCCCTTTATGCTCTTCTACTCTCTATTCATTTATATCCTTGGTCCCTGGGACTCAATGTCTCCCACCCCCAGAGGATTCTCACTTGAACAACTGCTTGACTCATGTCAAACCTGGCGTGACTATCTAACTAAACCGTCTCTTCAGGAACCAATGTCATCGGGCTGGCATTTGACTTTTCCTAGTCATTTCCAACCTTCTCTCCATCCAGATTCTGTATTTACAATGTTTATTCCTGACCAAACCTTTCCTTGTACTTTCATTCTCATTTAGGATGCCGCACTGCTTCTTCTCCACTTGTCCATGACCTAGCCATTCTCCAAGTCCATACAAAACCTTCTGCCTTCAGAAGAGATTTATGGATGAAATGACTGGATATTTGGTTTTGCTTTAAAATAATCCCATGGACAGTGGAAAAGTGTGTGGGAGGTATAAATGAGAATGGCTTGGCCATGTGTTGATGTGATAGGTATATAGGAGCTCATTATCGTATTCTCTCTACTTTTGTATATTTTTGAAATCTTCATTTAAAAAAGTTTGGTATTAAACATGCTAGAAGTATAGTTATGAATCATGGCATCCTATACCAGCAGTTGGAAGATTCCAACAGAATGGCAAGTTGGTCTTGGGAAGGGTTGGTGGGAAAGAGATGGCTGATGGCCACGTAATTTCCTATAAAATTAAATACTACAAGATTTATGTCTATTCTATTTATTGCTATACCCAGCATATGGAATCTTCTGAGCCCTCCATGGTATTTGTTGAATGAATTTGTTGAATGGATAGATGATCTATAAATCAAGGTAGGTATGCCACAGTTTGCAAATCCATTCTGTAGTAGAAAATGGCCATTCTTCTCTTGGGCTCCCAATCTAGCCACAGTGTACCACAAAACCACAGATAAAAGTATCAGGCAGCTCATCTATTCAAAAGGTTGTCATTGTGTTCTTCTCTTTCTTCACCTGCAGATAAAGCAAAGAACAAAGAAGTCTGCATTCTGGGGCTTATATGGTAGAGGAGATAACAGACAAGAGAACTCAGGCCCAGAGACATGAATGCAGCGAGGCACGTAGTGTCCTGGGAGTGTACAAGAGGCACTGCTGACTCTGAAGCCCCAGGAAGGCTTCATAGGGCTGAAACCTAAAGGGTAAGTAGGAGTTGGCCTTGTAAAAAGGGAAGAAATAACTGTTTTTAGTAGAAAAAAAAAAACAGCTTGGAGAAAAGAGGAAGGAATAAAACTATTTTGCCATGGATGGGTCATAGAACAAAGGGGATGGGGTGGGGTGGTTGTGGTGTGTCAAGAGATAAACTGGACCAGAAAAAAAAAAAAAAAGCAGGACTCATATCCTGTCTGGTCTTGTAGGTCATTTTAGGAATGTGAACTCCATACAAAGAGCTAAGAAGAGACACTGAAAAGTTTTGGAGCAGTCAGAGTGATGTAATCAGATTTTACATTTTGGATAGTCCAATCTATCTAACATTGCAGAGAACAGATAAGAGGTGGGAGGAGTAGAGCCTGAAGACAGGAAAAAGAGTTAGATGTTGCAATCATTTTAATTTTTTTAAAAATATATTTTATTGATTTTTTACAGAGAAGAAGAGCGAGGGATAGAGAGTTAGAAACATCGATGAGAGAGAAACATCAATCAGCTGCCTCTTGCACACCTCCTACTGGAGATGTGCCTGCAACCAAGGTACATGCCCTTGACCGGAATCGAACCTGGGACCCTTGAGTCTGCAGGCCAACGCTCTATCCACTGAGCCAAACTGGTTTCAGATGTTGCAATCATTTTAGAAAGAGATTAAGATGTCCTCATCTGTGGATAAAGTGGGAATGCAGACATTTTAGGATGAATGAAGTCCTTCTTTGAAATAGAAAATGAGGAAATGAAGTAGGTATCTATTGGTTTGGATCTTCCTCACCTATGCAAGTTTTTCCCCAAAATAGCATTTATTTGGGAAAATAAAGAAATGTCTCTAGCCTTGGCTGAGTAGCTTAGTTGGTTGGAGCATCATCCCAATATGCCAAGGTTGGAGGTTTGATTCCAGTCAGGGCACATGTAAGAATCAGTCAATGAATGCATGGAGAAGTAGAACAACAAATTGATGTTTCTTTCTCTCTCTCTTTTCTTCCTCTCTCTCACAAATCAATCAATAAAAATAATTTAAAAAAAGAAAAATAAATGTCTCTAAAATGTTCCTACTATATACGGAGTGCCCAATTTAGGAATGGATTGCAATGTGAAGAAAAGGAAAGACTGGTGGCCTGAGAATGAGGAAACTGGTTCTAATCTTTAAGTGTTTAGATTGTTTCACTAACTTTGTTTCATCACATGTAAGTTCTTCCTTTTTCTTTTCTTTTTTTAATCCTCAAATGAAGATATGGCTTTATTGATTTGAGAGAGAGAGGAAAGGAGAGAGAAACGTTGATCCATTGCCTCCTATACACATCCCAATTGGAATTAAGCCCACAAACTAGGTATGTGCCCTGACTGGGAATCAAATTCCCAACCTTCTGGTATACAGAATGATGCTCCAACCAACTGGCCAGGGCTCCTCCATTTCTTCTGTTCATTTGTGGAGGTTGATTTTCTTGAATACTTCATGCTTCTTGGGTGTGAGCTTATCTTTGTGGACTCACTGTTAGATTCTCTGTCACATCTGCCCGCATGTTTGGCCTGGAAAAGAAGCAAGAGTTGCTTTTGTGACTCACAGTCTTCCCTGCTTTCAGTAAGAGGAAGGACAGGCTGTGTCACCTAGCAACGCACCTTGCTGATTGGTCTGTTAGATGTTGATACTCAACACGCCCTCCTAAGGTCATGAGCCACCTGCTGCCCTGTCTCTGATCTGATGGAGCTTGGAGGCAAACGCCCTATCACTGCTGCATGACTGCTGTTGCTATGGTATCTATATCCTGTCTGTTGCTCTGGACCCTTTTCTGCTGCAGGTTTATAGAGCCTCCAAGTGCACATCCCCCTAGTCTTTTCCCATCTTTCTCAGATGACTCTGGACTACAGATATTCAACCCAACCTCCTCAACTTTTATTCTTTATTACTTATGAGCAAACTCTTAATCTCATTTTTAAACACAACTATTTCTAGGAATTTGGAGGAAATCGAAGCTTGTACTTGGTCCACCATCCTCCTATATAATAAAAAGCTAATATGCAAATCGACCAAACGGCAGAATGGCCAGTTGCTATGACATTCAATGCAGAAGCTGTCCCCTGGTGATCAGTGTGCTCCCAAACAGGGGGAGTGTCACTCAGCCAGAAGCTGGGATCATTGCTGGCGAGCACAGCGGAGGTGGAGGGAGCCTCTCCCGCCTCCACAGCAGCATTAAGGACCCCTCAGGGGATGTCTGCCGAGGGGTCCTGGACTGCGAGAGGGCACAGGCCAGGCTGAGGCACCCCCCTCCCCTGTGTACAAATGTTGTGCACCAGGCCTCTAGTTTTGAAATGAAGTCTTAGTTCTGGCTAAACCATCCAGGTATGTCAGAAGCCAACCCTGTGGTGGTCATTGGGATTAGTGTTTATCCATTCATCTTTGCTGAAAGTGAGATAAGTAGAGGATGTGATCGTCTGGTTGGGGAGCAGAGACAATTTATTTCCTAAAAGCTGATTTCTTCTTAATACCTGAGTGAGAAGTTGAAAGTTTGTACCAAAAGAATATTCTTTGGTTGTTGGGAAATGGGTTACTCAATGTCAGAAAGACACTCAATGTCAGATAAAAGATCTCTGCTTGCTTTTTGGAGTTTGGAATTATGTAATGCCCAAATGAGTGAATTTCAAGTTTCTGGTTCTGGCAGAGCTGCCTCCTCTGGGCTGAGAAGCACTTTAGTTCCAGGCAGCTGGAGAATTTATGGACCCCTGAGTCCAATCCAGCTGAGCGAGGAGCCAGCAGGTACTCGGCCTGATTCTGGCTACAGCTGGAAGAAGGGATTCCAAGAGGGGGTGGGTCAGCCCGAGGGGCTGAGTCATCAGTGCAGAGAGTATTTGAAGGGCTCTGGAATTCTCCTTAGGCCGGAGTGGTGAAATGAAATTGGGCTTTGATCCTCTGAGGCACAGGGCAGACCCTGTTGAAAGAGATTCCAATCAGAGGCTTACTCTGTTTCTGGGGAAAGAATTGCCAAGTCCAGAAAAATAAAAAAAGAAACCTTTCAAAGTTCTCTCTCTTGTTAGTGTAAGTATATAAGTCTTTTCAGATACAAAGTACATAGCATTTAATAACTGAGTTAAGAAATCATTGCTTTATTTCATTTCGCGAAGCTGTATTAAATGTGTGTGGCCTACACAGAGGTGGTGGGGAGGTGATGGTGGGAGGTGGGGATGGGTGACTGGACAGAGGGATTAGCCATGGTGCTCAGACTTCAGAGCCCTCCCTTGCCGAGTCCAGGACCCTGACAATGTGTTCTCCTGGGCATAGTAAACAAGAGTAAGCAAGAGTAAACCAGTGTCTCTTTCTACCCTGACTTCTCTCTATCACCGTCTGTTCCCATCATACGGCATTCAAGGGCATTTTGAGATCTGGCTAAAGGGATGCTAAATTAAAGATACATTGATTCTGAGTTCAGTGTGATCTATAACAATAAGAGCATAATATGCTAATTAGACTGGACATCCTTCTGGATGACCTTTTGGACAAAGCAGGGGCTACAAGAGAAGCCCGGGTCCCGGGTCCCAGAGGGAAGCTGGTGCTGGCAGCTGGGAGAAGGAAGGCCTACTCTTGCATGAATTTTGTGCATCGGGACCTTAGTATATTTATATAGTTTGCAGATACTTCTGTTACAGTTACGCTAGCTGTTTGAATATAGGAATGGCTTCCAAGAATGCTCTTTTAAAAAAATTGATATATAATTCATATACCATGGAATTGACCCCTTTAAAGCATACAATTCAGTGATTTTAGTATGGTTACAAGGTTGTTTGACTATCACAACCATCTAATACTAGAATATTTTCATCATTTCCCAAAAGCAACCCCATTAGTAGTCACCTCATTCTGGACTCCCCTCCACACACACATATCAGCCAGCTTCTAATCTTGTAATCCTTTCCTAATCTATTTTCTGTCTCTATGAATTTGCTTATTCTGGATATTTTATATAAATAGAATCATAGAATATGTGTGCCTTTTGGGTTGGATTTTTTTCACTTAGTATAATGTTTTCAAGGTTCACCCAGGTTGTAGCATGAATTGGTATTTGATTACCTTTTATGGCTGAAATATTCCATTGTGTTCTCCATCCATCAGTTGATGGGCATTTGGGTTGTTACCTGGAATGCACTTCCTAACCAATGTGCTAACTCATCCAACATGAAGGTCCAAGGCCAGGGGTAGTGTCATACTATGAACACGGCCCAGGGTGGCCTGGTGCCAGAAATGTGAGGGTTGTGGGGAGAAAGAGGTTTGAAGTACCCAGAGTCAAAAGTTACCATGCCAAAAAAATGACTATTATCTCTATAGAGAATGATATGAAATTGTTGTCAAATACACTACCAAAATATTTGCAGCCAAAAAAAAAATGTAGAAAAACATATGATAGAGGTGTCTCAGGTAGTTAGTTAATTAAATTATCTTATTTTTCTGGATGTGGGATATTCTTGGTAATTATCAATTTTTTCAAAATGTGTGATTTGTGGTTTATTTTCTCATTTTTAAATAAACACGTTTAAACACGTTTAATTTTATATTTGTAATTTTGCATTTCTTTTCTTAAATGAAGCCCCCCAAATCATTCATACATATATATAAGCTAGAAGCCCCTCAAAACCAGGATCTACCCTGCCCTAGAGCAACACTTTCAACCCACTTTCTGTCATATACCTAGTATTTGTGTAAAGGATTTCCTCCAGGAAATTATACAGCAAGCTGCTGATTTTACTGTTCTCCACCCTTTTCTTTTTCAGCTCCACAGTGCTTTCAGGAGAAACTAGCGCATGCAATACCTTCATTAAATATACAACACCTTTAAGAGTTGCTGTAGTTTAATCTTGTTCAACAAATATTCCCCACCCGCTCCTCCCCTTTTTGAGGCAGAGTCTACTTCCCTCTCTTTCAGCAGTGGGCTTGGCCATGTGACTCACTTTGGCCAATGGGATGTGTGGACAAAAAGTCTTCATGATTGTTCGAGCACCAGCTTCAGGATCTTTGCAGGTTACCCCATTAGATCACACTCTAGAAGTTCCTGGTCCTTCAGCATGGGTCCTGGAAGAAGATAAGATGTGCAGGAGAGACCCATATCCACCTGAAGGGGAGTCACTGCTGACCCTCAGACCTGGAGTGAGAAATCAACATCGGTTATTCTGAGCCACTGAGGTGAGGGTTGTCTGAAGCAAGCAGCAGGAGCTCACTCAGCTGCACATTCCCAGTCTGAATAGAAGATCTAATATAATTTATCTCCCAGGAGTCTCAAAGCTCAAACTTCCAAGATCTCTGACAGTCCAACACATCACCTTTCCAGTTCCACTTCAGCATGCTGCCATCTTTCAAGGAAATCCATTTCTGGGTTAAGGTCACGTCTCCTTTTCCCCTCTACCCTTCAGCTATAATTTTAAGTACAAATTATTTCACTGTTTCCACTCTCTATAGTAGCATTTTTGTCACTTTAATTCAACTTCCAGATGCAGCTCATTACACTTCCCCAACCCTTCAATTTGGCAACCCAATTAAAAGTCTAAAAACATCTGGGGAGTCTTTGATCAAACAGTTACACTTTCAGAAATTTTGCCAAAAGAATAATCAGACAAATATATAAAAGTGTACAAGGGTTTAAAATACAAGAAACAAAAGTCAACCTTAGGGGATTAGTTAAATAAGGTATATCGATATAATGGAATACTCACACTGCAGCTATTAAAACTGACACAGTAAAAATGTGTTTATTGACATAGAAGGGAGAGGGTTACCAAACAGAGTTACAGTATAAACTCATTTTGTGAACAACAACAAAAATATATGTCTAGAAGGATATATGCTAGTTATTTACAGTGGTCATATGTGGTTGTTAGAATTATGGCTGATTTTTTATTTCATTTTGCTTATTTCTTCTTTTGCTAACTGTATTTCCTAATACTCTGCAAAGAACATCTTTTACTTTTGTAGTAAAAATTAAACAAATATGTTATTTTGACCCTCATAACTGTTTTTAAATGAATAGGGAGGACCTCTTTTATTTTTCTCTCTATTTAATTTTAAAATTTATTTCAAATCAATAAATGCTCAGGACGTGGGGTAAATGAAAGGGTTTAACACAAAGAAGATGACAAGGATGGTGATGGAGGTGGTTCTGTGCACCAAGGCGAGAGCGAGGGGCCAGGCCTGCGTGTACAGCGAAAGGGCGGGCAGTGCAAGGTCCCCACCGATGCAGGTGTGCAGGTGACGATGGGCTTCCTCCTGCACCCTTCTACAAAAGTTAAGCAGTTTCTGATGAGTTTGGGATTTGCATTTCCTGAGGGAGTACAAATCACCTCAAGATGGAAGCAATGAGCGCTCCCCATCCCTGCGGGTCCATAGGTTCTCTTACTATTGAGTCCTGGTTGAAGAGGAAGAGACAGATCCAATGGAGAGACTTTTCAATATTATATTTTGTCCATGCCAGTAAGGAGTGAACCACCTTTTGTTGCTTGAGGATCAATTTAGGAAAGCTAGAGGCTTGTGTGACATGTAGAAGGTCACACGGAAAGCTAGGGGTGAAGTCAGCGTTTAGCTTACAGCCCAATACGTGGTCTCCCCATGTCATTTCAGTAATTTCTGAGACTTATGATGGTGGCAGTGGTGACAAAGTTAACTCAGAGTTGGAGAAAAAAGCCATCCTCAGCCGAAGCATCCGTGTGAGTCATCTGGAACCCCTTCTAGATAGATGGTCCCTAGAAAAAATGTGTGGAACGCTTTATGAATTTGCGTGTCATCCTTGTACGGGGACCATGGTGATCTGTGACCTGTTCCGACTTTAGTACCTGTATTGCCAAAGCGAGCACAAACAGACGGTTTATTGCTGACCGTGGCATGAGCTCACTACCTCTTTTAGGGAGGAGGTGAGTCCAAATTCAATGTTCCTATCCGAAATAAGCAATGTGAAGAAATAAAATCAATAAAATTAAAATGATACAATATAGGAAGAGAGAATTAACAGTAAAATATTGTGAGATAAAATTGTTAATCAGGTAAGCCAAGGAGATCACCGCTGGCTGGTGTAGCTCAGTGGTTGAGTGTTGACCCAGCAACCAAGAGGCCACTGGTTCAATCCCTGGTCAGGGCACATGTCCAGGTTACCGGATTGATCCACTGTGGGGGGCGTGCAGGAGGCAGCCGATAGCTGATGTTTCTCTCTGATCGATGTTTCTATCTATCTCTCTCCCTTCCTCCCTCTCTCTCTCAAAAAAAAAAAAAAAAATCAATAAAAGCATATTTAAAAAGAAAGACCAGAGGAAGACTGTTGAAGGAGGCTAACACGGCAGTGGAGAACAGCACTGCACTTCTGTGTAGCAAGAACTTCTTATGGGGCTGAGCAGCCCCACTGGAAAGCCCCAGGCCCTTTGGCTTGACCTTCACGGAGCAGAGGAGGTAAACTAGTGGTGTGCTGGGGGAGCCGACTGTGCACATCTCTTCTTGACTGCATTCCATGATGGGCTATGGTGCAAGTATTTACACCATAAAAATCAGCAAACCCTGTGACTCGGGACTCTTATTCTCAGAAAATTGGTTGTTACCAGCACATCACTGAGACAAACCATATACTCTTTCAGGGGAAGATCTAGGGACTGTCAAGAAGTCCTGGCAGAAGTTCAAAAACATACAAACCCTTTCCTAAACCACTTCACTCCCCTGCCCACCACAGTGCCCAGACTCTCAGAAAACCCACCTCCCACACACTGGCTGGTTTTGCCCAAGCAGGAAGCCCCTCTCCCCCTCCGTAGGATCAATCAGGCCTGGAAACAGGGTACATTCTCACGGAGAAGCAAAGAATGAATGAAAATATGACTCCCACCATGCACGGGGCATGCCACCTCTAAACACAAAGTGAAACTTGAACTATCCCTTTGAACTTACAAGGAAAATATAAAGGAAATTAAAAAGACCTTTAATGGCACTTGAACTTGTAGAAGAGCAAATCTAACTTTCTTTATGCTTTTTTCTCTAACATCTGCACTGTCTTAAGTAGAATTGCAGATGGTCTTTTGTTACCTTTTTTTTTTTTTAATGTTTGGAGAAACAGCTCAGCTTTCAAAGTAGAATTATTAAAATAATTCTGGCTAAGATGTAAAATCTTCCACTTGTCCCAAGCCATCAATTCTTTCTGCATTATCATAAATTCTCAAGCTTAGCTATTTCCCTCTCCTCCCCTCCTTGGCTTCACTCTTACAATTATGTGGGTTCAAGGGACGACATTCCTTCTGATTGGGTTTCTGTGGGACGAAAAGGCAAGGAGTTGGGGAAAGAGAGTGGCTAGACAGCTCCATCAAAATGATATCCTAGTATACTGTCTACTTTACATGGCTGGCTTTTAAATCCTCACCTGAGGATATTTTTTCCGTTGCTTTTTAGAGAGAGTGGAAGGGAGGGAGGGAGGGAGAGAGAGAGAGAGAGAGAGAGAGAGAGAAACAGTAATTGGTTGCCTCTCACATGAATCCCAATAGAGTCTGGGGATTGAACCCACCATCCAGGTATGTGCCCTTGGCTGGGAATTGAACCCAACACCCTTTAACCACTGAGCCACGCTAGCCAGAGCACAGCTGGCATTTTTTATGTAAGTGTCCTAAAGTCTTGTATCCATGTATGATCTGTTGGTGTTGTCTGTAACATCCCTTTAAGAACAATGAAAAGCTTAATTAAATAGCTATACTCTGTAGAGAGAAATAAGAAAAAGAAATTCTAGATCCTGGGATAGTTTTTTAAATATAAACTCTGTATTTTGGTGAAAATAATCCTTTAATGTTTTCATTATAAAAGCACCCGTGGATATTAAAGAAACTTTAATGGAAGCATAGAAAATACTAGGAATCACCAGAGTCCCATCATCCAACCAGGATGGCTGTTTCCATTTTGGTTGGGTTGTCTCGAACGTGTACTTCTGTGTGCGTGTGTGTGTGTGTGTGTGTGTGTGTGTGTGTGTGTGTTCAGATACAGAGCAGAAAGTGCAAATGGGCAGCCTTTGGGCCAAAAAAAGTCTGGCATGTTTTATTTGGCCCATGCAATATATTTATAATTTTAATTAGACTTTAACATGCAAAAGTGAGATCCAGATTGAGGTGTTTTCTTGAAAAATTGAACCTGCATTCCCAAATGGCAGGGGCTGAAGAGGGGCTGTCACCTCAGAAGGGGTGTGTGCTCACAGTTTGGAAACTGTTCCAGCGCAGTTTCTTTTATTTGTTTATGCTGCCTGTTTGGCTCCTGGAGGTATTTTAAGTTTGATGCCCTTGATGTAGCGTCTTGGGTGTGTTTTTTAAAATCACTGCACTCATTTGTAGACACAACTTTATGCTCAGCTCTTTTTTTTAAGCAACCTATCATTAACGCTTCCATACGCTTTCTCCAGTGTACATACAGTCGTACATAGAAAGTGCATGAACATATAAAGAGGAAAGTGTTATTTGGAATATTTCCTTCTAATTTTTAATGCAAATATCCTTTTGTTTAATAGTGGGAATCATACTGTATGTACAATTTCCCCTTCAGCCTTTTCCTGTTTCTTGTATTATAAATACCTTCACTACTTACCAGCTATATGCAGCCTTGTTGACTTAGTCTTCCCCCCAAGGTTGGATATTCCTTTCTCTGTCATAATGAATATCTTCGTACTGAGAGCTTTTTTCTATATTAAAGATTCTTCTTCTGGGACACATTCCTAGAAATGGGCTATGAAGTTAAAGGATACAAGCAATTTTAAAGCTCTTGATGTGTATTGTCAAATTGTATCCCAACAGGGCTAGCCAATGCTCTGATTTACACACACACCTGCAGTATGTGAGAATATGTTTCCTGACACCTTTCATAGCATTAAATGGAACACTCATTACTGATTTGACACAGAAACATAGTGCCTTCTGGTTTTAATTTGCATTTTTCTCCTCCTCAGGAACCCAGGTTTAGCTTTTGAAAAGAACAGAACACCGAGGAAAGAGAATCCCTAATTCAAAAGGACAGCCGTGGAGCAGCCACACCCATGAAGGTGGAGGCAACTATTAGAGGGAGAACTTCAGGAATCCCCAGCTGAGGCAGGAGCAGAGGCAGGAGGAGGATGGGATGAGGCAGAGGAGTGGAGGCCATGAGAGTCAGCCCTGGGAAAACCAGGAGGGTTCAGACCACTGTCTATGGTCCAGACCTCATAGCTAAAGCCCAAATAGCTAAACCCACAAGATACTAATATTTTTATTATTATTATTTTTTTTTTTTGTCTCCTAGTGTGTAATGTTTTCAGGTCCAAAGTCCTGATGAGGCCAGTAGTCTTGGGGGGCCACTTTTCTGCCATGGGTAATTTTTCCATTTCTTTATCCTTCTCCCCAATTCATCCTGCTAGTTTAAAATCCCTCTTGAAAAAGGATTTGTCCAGAACCCACTGCCCTGAATCCAAATCATTTCTTTAACTCACAGGAGCATGTAACCAAACTAGAAACCAGGTACTACCTCCGACCTGGATGAAAATGACCCAAGACAGGAGAGAGAGGTCAATGGGCCAATCAGACTTCAGAGCCAAAGGCAACAGAGGGAGTGGCTGGCGCTCACCGCCTGGAGCTATTTATTATTAGCATGAAATAAAAAATCTTTTCATGCTTTTTTCTGTGAACATTTCATAAAGCCAAAGTTTAGAGGGAAATATGAAAATCTGGAACCTCATATGAATAAATACTTTGCCACAGAAATCTGTAATCAAACTTGAAGGGATCAGTTGTTTCCAGATTTAATTTGAAATTTATTTCATTAAAGGTGTTTTTATTAGTTGCCGTCTCTGGGCCTCAGGATTTGCTAGTGACATTACTGCCTGGGAAACTGAGAGGGAGGAGCGCAAATTATAGTTGTCCCTAGCTCACAATACTATATAATAAAACCCTAATATGCAAATCAATCAATTGGTGAACAACAGGTCACTATGACACCCATGCAGGAGCTGCCCCCTGGTGGTCAGTGTGCTCCCACAGGAAGCTGGCTCATGGCTGGTGAGCACAGCGGTGGTGGCGGGAGCCTCTACTGCCTCTGTGGCCACACTAAGGACCCCTCGTGGGATGTCCGCCTGCTGGCTTAGGCCCACTTCCCCGCTAAGCCAGCAGGTGGACATCCCCCAAGGGGTCCCAGACTGTGAGAGGGTGCAGGCTGGGCTGAGGGACAGGCCCCCTTCCCCCCACCAGTGCACGAAGGTGGTGCACCGGGCTTCTAGTATGTTAATATAAGTATTGGTCTTGTGGATGAAAGGGGCCACATGCTAACCTGACAAGCTCAGAGAAGGCTTGCATGGTGGTCTTGCAAACTCAGAGACCCAAAGTAACCACAAAGGATGGTCTTAAATTAAACTTTAACTAAAAGCAGTTATGGTGGGTAGTTACGTCTCGGGCCGGTATCTTCACTGACAAGTTCAACCTTTACCTTAACTGAGCCTGTCTGTCTTTGTGCATCTATAATAATATATCCTTGAAATGTCTGGGTAACTTGTAACCTCCCTTTTTCCAGACCCGTTGGGGCACAACCTAATGTGCCTGGGTGCCAGGACAGATACCACAAATTCCTTCATTATCATGTTAATTGTTCCTACACCCACCTAAGTATGTGTCTATCATTTTACTTTTTATCCAATACAAGGGGTTCCCCCCCCCCTTTGCTTTCTCCTGCCTCTCTAATCTATCACCAATGGATTTCATGTAACCCACCTATGTCTCTTCCTTTGATTGCAATGTATAAAATAGATGTAACCTGCCATTCTCCGGAGCATCATCTCAATCCATTGAGGTTCTGCTTCCCAGCATTTATCGACAGCTTGGCTCAAATAAACTCACAAAAATTCTTTATGGCTTGAATGTTGTTTTTTATGTTAACAGTCTCTACATGGGGGCTAGCAAACCTACGTGAGATCATACAGTATGTCTTTCTCGAGCTGACTTATCTCACTTAGCATAATGTCCTCAAGGTCCATCAATGTTGTCACAAATGGAAGAATTTCCTTCTTTTTATGGCTGAATTATATTCCTTTTTGTGTGTGTGTGTGTATACACACCACATTTCATGTATCTATTTATTTATTTATGGACACTTAGGTTGCTTCCATGTCTTGGCTATCATAAGTAATGCTGCAATGAACATAGGGGTTCAGTTATCTCTTTGAGATCATTATTTCCATTCTTTTAGGACAAATACTCAGAAATGGAAGTGCTGGATTACATGGTAGTTCTAGTCTTATTTTTATTTTTTTGAGGAAACTCCATACTGTTTTCCGCAGTGGCTCCACCAATTTACATTCCCACCAACAGTTGTACAGGGTTCCCTTTTCTCCACATCCTTGACAACACTTGTTATCTCTTATCTTTTTGGTGATAGTCATTCTAACAGGTGTGAGATGATAGCTCATTGTGGTTTTGATTTGAACTTCCCTGTTGATTACTGATGTTGAGCCCCTTTTCACTTACCTGTTGGCTATTTGTATGTCTTCTTTGGAAAAACGTCTATTCAATTCCTGTGCCCACTCTTTAATTTTTAATTTATTATTATTATTATTATTTTGCTATTGAACTGTATGAGTTCTTTATATATTTTGGATAGCAACCCATTACCAGATATATAGCTAGCTCACTGTATGTTAACATAAGTACTGCTGTCCACATTGGGGCTAACAAAACTTGCTAAATCTAGCCTGTTTGTATAGTCTATGAGCTAAGAATGGCTTTTAGATGTTTAAGTGGTCAGAAAATAAATTAAAAGGGAAATAATATTTTGCAAAATGAAAAATGATATGAAATTCAAATTTTTGTGTCCATAAATTAACCTGTTTGGGAACATGGCCATGCCTGTTTGCTTATGTATTGTCCACAGCTGTGTTTTTTTTGTTGTTGTTGTTGTTTTGCCATAACAGCAGAATTGAGTAGTTGTGACAGAGACCGCAGGGCTTGCAAAACCTAAAATATTTACTCTCAAGCCATTTACAGAAAAAAGTTTGCTGACTCCTGCTCTAGTGCATTTACAGACATAGCCTTGCCCAGTTTTACACCCTCACCCAGGGGTTCTCTCAGTAGTGGGAGAGAAGAGAGATGTCCCACAGGACTTGAAATCAAGTATTGCACTTCTGTTGGCCAATGTGTAGATGCCACTCAATCCGGCAGGATGAGGAGGGAATTGTTCATCAGGTGTCAGAAAAAGGATTAAAGATGAACAGGATAAACGATTAAGTTGAAGCGGACATTTAGCATCTAAAATGAAATGCTACAGGTCCCAAATGAGGCAAGCCCAAGGGAAAATACGGCATTTACATTTCGAATAATATTGTCATAGTGTAGTGGGAAATAAGGTCACTTTCTCACGAGAAGCAAACACGGACAAGCTTTTGCAGGAAAATTGGTCAAATTAGCTGTTGTGTTTAAACTGGGGAAGAAAAAATGAGCAGCTTGATGCTGTAGAGCAGTGATGGGCAACCTTTTGAGCTTGGTGTCAAACTTCGCCAAAAAACTGAGCATAACTCGGGTAGTGTGTCACTTTGAGGAAAAAACATTATTTCGCAAACGTTTCATCCTCAGGAGCAGCAAATGTTCCATCCTCGGCATGCGGCCGCCTCAGTGGCCGCGTGTCATCAGAAATGGCTACGCGTGTCAGTGCTAACACGCGTGTCATAGGTTCACCATCACTGCTGTAGAGTTAGGAGTGGGTGTGAAACTGAAGGCTTGGTCTTCGATGCCTGGCCTTGCCACTTACTAGCTGTGTACTACAACCTAGCTAAGCTTCTTTATTGAAGTAATAGAAACACTATCTCCTTAAAAAATTCTTGAGGGAATTAAATAGGGTAATGTTAAAAGAGTTTGGTAAATCTAAAACAGACAGATGTGGGACAATGTTATTGTGAGAAAGCCAGGCTGTAACAATGACTATTCTCAAGGACTGAAGAATTATCCCAGGGTTTGCGCACTGTACAGAGGGCTGCAGCCAAGTAGGCCAGTGAGGGCTTGCCAAACCGCTCTGGCTTGGGCTGAATCCAGGAAGAGGAACATCTTTTTTTCATACGAAAGCATCTTTTGCTTGCCAGACTGCACCCACTCGGAGGAGGTATCTTTTTTAAAAACAAACAGACATACATTTTATTGATTTTTAGAGAGAGGGGAAGGGAGAGAAACACTGATGTGGACCAGGAATTGAACCAGCAACCTTTTGGTGTACAGGACGACACTCAACCAACTGAGCCACACTGGCCAGGGCCAGAGGAGGTATCTTTCCACATTCATTCTCACAAAGGTGCTGATTAGGTTACATATTTACGTGTGAATATACAGCAGTGTTGTGTATTTCAACTGTAGTCAAGAGAGGATGGTAGATAGTTGTTTTCTATCTTCCTCAGAGGAGATAGAATATCTTGAGCAAAGAAGAGCTCAGCCAGGCAAAGAGATGCTTTCTGTTGATCTGAGAGAGCTCCAACATTAGCCCACTTGAGGCAAGAACAGAATATCCAGCTTTGCAAACTCTAACAAAATAGGAAACCTAATTGTCTGCCTTCTGAATGTCTCCCTGACACTCCTGGTCTCTGATTCTCATGTTTTTCTGAGATTGAAAAACACAGAGACTTCCAGTGGCTTCCCGTCTTCACACACCAGAAAATAAAATGGTTTCTTTTTCTTAATTAGATTTGCATTTATCAAACATCAAACTGTGCTGCATGGTGGTAATAAGTAAGAAGAAAACATGCAGGAATATTTGAAACTTTTTGGAGTCTTTACAAATGTCATATATCCTGTGCATACATTTTATTTATATTTTCCCTGACATTTATTGATTAACTCAACTTTTTAACCTAGTTTGTAAGAAATGCTTCCCATATGGTGATGCTTCCTCTCCATTTGCAGGAAGCTGAGTCCATCATTGAGCAATATATGTCCACAGCGATACAGGCATCAACAGCAAATATACGGCTTGCTCTGAGCCAGGAATTGAAATAAGAGCAAACAGGTAAGCTGTTGGCCTGAGCCAGATGTAACTTTAATGATCCCAGCATGCTGATCTCCCACTTTTGGAAATTCTGCAGAAATTGTAGTTAAACAATGGCTTCCCTCTCAGAAGTACTTTATGCAGAGACTCTTTGCCTTCAACATATTTTTTTGCAAAGTAATGACCTTGTCACCTGCACAACTGCACCATAGAGAACCATTTGACTTTTTTTAGTAATGGCAAATGTCCCATACCATAAATGCCATTTAAAATGCATTCAGTGACTGAAGGGGTGCTCAAAAACTTTTGCTACAGAGTGCTTTACATTATATATGCCTTCCTATATTATTTAATACTAGAAGCCCGATGCATGAAGATTCGTGCTAGAATGGGCTTTCCTTTCCCTGGCTGCCGGCACTGCCTTTCCACTCCGGCCCAACCCCTTTCTGCTCAGGCCCCGCCTTCCCACGCTGCCCAGAGGCCCTGAGAGACCCGAGGTGGGGCAGACGCAAGCATCCCACCCCCGTCACTTGGTGCCTGTGTATGCAAATTAACCGCCATCTTTGTTAGGTTAATTTGCATATCTCTCCTGATAAGCTGGTGGTGTAGCGGAGGTCCGGTCAATTTACATGTTTGTCTGTTATTAGGTAAGATTTCAGAACAACTCTGTGAGACACAGACAAATATGGCCCTTGTTTAACAGCTGAGGAAATACAGTTGGAAAGAAGTTAAATATTGGAATTGGGTTCACACAAGAAGTTAGTAGTTAAATCAAGTTCAACCCATCACTCTTGGTCAGGTTCTCTTTGACTACTCTCAATGAATAACAGGGGAAAAAATGTATTTTTGGCTATTCTGAATTACAAATAAGCAGACACCACCACCAGTTCACATTGAATGTTCAGCTATATATATATATTTTTTAAATATATTTTTATTGATTTCAGAGAGGAAGGGAGAGGGAGAGAGAAACATCAATGATGAGAAAATCATTGATTGGCTGCCTCCAGCATGCCCCCTACTGGGGATTGAGCTCACAACCTGGGCATGTGACCCAACTGGGAATCAAACTGTGACCTCCTGGTTCATAGGTCAATGTTCAACCACTGAGCCACACCAGCCAAGCTATACTGGCTTCTTGAGCAACTCAAGTTTTTGCTTTATTTTATACTAGAGGCCCGGCGCACGAAATTCGTGCCCAGGTACAGTTCCTAGGCCTGGCCTGTGATCAGGGCCATCTTCCCCAGCTGCCCACAGCTGGCCCCTCCCCCCACCACCATCCACCCCCAGTTCCCCATTTGGCATTCGGTGATTGCTGCCTGACGGCCTGGGGAAGGGACCAAGACATGGTCAGTGTGCCTCATAGTGACTGGTCCAGAGGTTGTTCTGGTCATTCTGCTATTAAGGTCAATTTGCATATTACCCTTTTTATTATATAGGATTGGGGCCATTGTCAGAGATAAATTATACATCACACATTATAGTTCAGGAATCCTTATGTAAGCCAATGAAATTTACTATATTGGACAACTCTTGGTCAGTTACTCTACAAAGCTCTCAATAAAATGAGAGCAAATAAAAGGATGGCTCAAAAAATTAAAAATGGAACTCCCATTTGACCCAGTAATCCCTTCTAGGAATATATCCCAAGAACTCAGAAACATCAATCAGAAAGAATATATGCACCCCTATGTTCATAGCAGCACAATTTACAATAGCTAAGATTTGGAAATAGTCTAAGTGCCCATCAGCAGATGAGTGGATTAAAAAACTATGGTACATCTACACAGTGGATTACTATGCTGTTGTGAAAAAGAAAGAACTCTTACCATTCGCAACAGCATGGATGGACCTGGAGAGCATTATGCTAAGCGAAATAAAGCAGTTGGAGAAGGATAAGTATCACGTGATCTCACTCATTTGAACAATGTAAACTGATGAACAAAAATAGATCCACAGACATAGAAACATCGAACAGATCATCAAACTTCAGAGGGAAGACAGGGGGGTGGGGGAGTAAGAGATCAACCAAAGGACTTGTATGCATGCATATAAGCATAACCAATGGACACAGACAGTAGGGGGCTGAGGGCATGTGCTGGGGGTGGGAGCGTCCAGGGAGAGGTCAATGGGGGGAAAAAAGGAGACATATGTAATACTTTCAACAATAAAGAATTTAAATTAAAAAAAAAAAAAAGAATGACCTTGAATACTAGGAAAGATTCTAAAAAATATCAGTAACAGCAGCTAATTGATTGGGGCCTAGAATCCCATTAAAGCATATAGATGTGCCACAGTTAAAAAATATGTATTTTAATGAGTGTTGAAGGTGTATATCAAATTTAATATTTAGAATGTTTGTTGGTAACTGATATTTGAGAAAAGCAAATTTAAGTCAGAGAATTTTACAGGAAAGTAAATAGTTGAGAAGAGAGCAAAAGAGATTAGCACAAAAGGAAAGAGGTAAAGAAGAAAGAGACAAAGAATAAATCTTAAGTCCAATGACAAGACTTTTGACCCTATCATTGGTGTTCATCCAAAGGTATTGAAAGGAAACTGTCTACATTTGATGTCATCTTTTCTATCCACCGAGGGTTGGGAAGAAGCTGATGACCTCCAGAGGTTGTTGGCTTCTGGAGGGCTTTTGGAGCTCCTTGTATCCAGTGGTCTAGGTCGTGGGATCCAGATGGAGGATCCTAAGAATGTGTCTATGATGTATGTCTTGGGACTTAAGAATTTTTTTGCAGTTAAGAGTACTTAAAAGGCCCCTTCCCATGTAGTTTTAAGACTGACTTTTATTGGAGACTGAATATTTGGTCTTCTAAATCTGTCATGTGGTAGTGAATTCACTCATGTACCTTTGGGAATTTTAGCTCACCTCTGTTGGACCTATGACCACATGTCAACCTGATCATATCTGACAAGACCAGGATGTTCCAAGTGGCATCTGTCAGAGGAACAGTCAAAACGAGACTCATGGGGCTTTATGTAACAATTTTATACAGTGAGAATTTATGAGGGCTTTGACAAATCCCATTAAAATGGAAAACCAGGATAAGTTTGGTTATAAAATACCATTAGCTCATTTTATGCTCTTAGAGTTTCGGAAATAATATGTCAGTGACACATTTCTTTAAGTATTTCTTTACATATTTTAACTGTAAAGTGAAAAAACTTGAAAAAAATCATCTGTTTTTTCCTGGGTTATGATAACTGTAGATTAAGCAAGCTTTGATCACCTGTTGAGTCTCTCAGGTAAAATTTTCCCACCCATAGTTTGTAAAGTCTGAACCAAATTTGACCCTGCCACTACCACAAGGTTATTTTTTTAGTACATGTGTATAACGATGTGGCTCAGAAACATCCAAGGATGTGAAAATTTTTTGAAATAATATCTTTTCTTTCTAGTGGAGTAAATTGTTATATTTAAGTAAGTCCATTTTATTCAGAAATCAGATTGAACAACTGTCTTAATGATAATAACACGTGTAAGGGTTATTTGTTTTGTATAATAGTTGGCTGATATATTTTTTTAGAATGGGCTTCAATCTTAATTACTGAGGTTTTCTTTAGATGTTGGATTATTCCAATAAGTGGACATTAATTTCCTTTTTAAAAATTTGATTGGGATGTCCAAGGATGTTAGAAAAACCCTGTTTTAAAAGTAGAGTAATATGTCAAAATCATGAAAGACCAAAAATATTTCTATGCATCAGGTGATGCTGTAAGGTGATTTAGAGTGGAGCAGGTCTGCAGCCAGGGAAAATAGGAAAACATTGCAATGTTTTTATAGGCATGCAGTGAGGAGGGCCTGTGCTTGAGAATGGAAAGGAAGAAACAGACCTGTAGTTGCAAATGAAGTGAGAACTGGCAGGATTTAGGCTTGCCTGAGAGGGAAGGCACAGGAGAAGCCAAAGATGATGTCTAGCTTTTGATCCTGGGTCACTGGGACTGAGAAGGAAACCCCAGACAGAAATGAGTTGGTAGTATGGTGGAGCTGAAGGGGGCTGGGGGTGGGGGCAAGCAAGGACAAAAAGGCAAGTGTAACCTTGTAAAAGAGGAGAAGGAAAGATATGTGTGCTTTCATTCATTCATTCATTCATTCATTCATTCATTCATTACCTCATTCCACAAGGATCTGAAACCATTTATAAAATTACATAGAATGTAAGTAGATGAGGGAATTGGTAGATGAGAAAAATAGGCACAGGGAATATCAAATCCAGATGTGATATTAGCACCTAGGTTTGTGTACTATAGACACTACACTGCACGTTACTAGGGTGATGGTGTAAATTTGGCTCCGAACCTCTTAACGACCTGTGCAGGCACAGGAGCCTACCAGCGGAGGATTCCCTGTACCCATGCGAACGAATCTGCAGTTTAGTAGGAACACAGCTTTCCATGATGCCTACACTTGAATATTTTCCTGTTGTCCACAGAAAAAGGACACAGTGATGCAACAGATGATGTAGTCTCCTGTCCAATCCCTTCAGGGATTTGAATGGAGGAAAGAAAAAAAAGAAGCCGTCCCCTTCTCCCTGCTCCTTAGAGAGTGTTTTGACTTGACTCACTCAGTTTCTTCTCCCCCTTCACCATTTAAACACCGTTTGGCCTTTGCAGACTTTTTCCCCTGGATTTTGTTGCTGACTCATGGAGAGGAAAGGGAGAGGAATGGGAAGCCAAGATATGTGTGAACTGAGGTTGGGAGCGAGCCCTTTAAAGAGTTTTTGGAGGAGAGGTTGGCTCAGATGAGCCACAAGACATGAAAGAAGCACAAGGAGAACAAAATGGTTTTTGAGAAATATTGCTGTTGGTTATGTATCTCCCCTCTTAATGTTTGAAAAAATATTAATCAGGGACTGCTTTATTTTGAAATCTTATTTGGTTGCTGGAGTTGTTTTTCCATGGATGCTGGCCCCATTCAGAGACCGTTTCGTTATGGATCAATGAGGGAGCTGCCGGGTGGGATGTGGGTCTGTACTGCTGCGCTCTTGCTGTGTGCTGGACTAAATCATTGCTGCATGCATGAGCTGGGAGCACAGTTTCCTCTTTGATGCTTAGACCCAGAGCCCAGGTGATCTTGAAACACTGGAACAGGGGCCAAATTTGAGATCCACTTGGAGTTGCAAACCAAGAGATAATGCACTGGCGTAAGTATGTTCACTGAATAGAGTTGTTTCATTAGAAACAAAACAACACAAGTCTCAAGAAATGACCAAGTTAAAACTGGTTTCTATGTCAATATATTTCAATATCTACTTTCTTTTTTAAAAATTGATTTTATAGAGAGGAAGGGAGAGGGAGAGAAACATAGATTGTCTCCCCCCGCCACCCCAGTCGGGGATCAAACCCGCAGCCTTTTGGTGTATGGGACGGCACTCCAACCAGCTGAGCCACACTGGCCAGGGCAAATACCTACTTTCCTAAGCAAATGCCAAGAAAAGGCATAAATTAGATCCATGCTCTGCATGGTTGAGACTGAGATTGTTCCAGTGGTACATTTGACGATAAGACATTTCTTTGTGAGGGCCACAAAAACTGAGTGTCCTTAGCCTCTCCTTCCTATATCTCCACCCCTCTTCTAGGAAGATTCTGGTTTTGGCTGATTAGTTTTTTCCCCCTCCCCTGTCTTTTAAGCTCGGTCCTGCTTTTTGGTAGACCAGATCTGAGGTTCATGATGAAGAACTGATAGAAAAGGGGGTGGGATGGTGAAGGACAATGGGTAGGATAAGCTAGGAATTTTCTTAGGGATTTAGCAGCTGAGAGGCTCTGTAGAAACTATAGGGTATGATGGTGGAACACAGGTGGCATTTTTTTCTGGAAGCTTTATTTGTTACTTTTCACAACTTTATCAATGTATAACATACTTCAACATGCATAAACTCCACATATTAAAAATGTACTATTTAATAAGTTTTGGTATATGTGGACACCCATGAAATTATCTCCATAATCAAGATAATAAATTTATAGATGAGAGTTTTAAAAATATTGCCTTTGCTATGTTTAAAAAACACAAGTTAAGAACTTGTATGATTTTGAAATTACTTTTTGGTTGCTAAACTTTTTTTTTTTTTTGATTAGGACTCCACTCAGATTTGGGGCCATTGCTTCAGTAGGGTTCCGTATAATACAGAATTTAGATGGCTGTTTCTTTAACGTTCTTCAATTAAAAATATAACTAAAAATGTAATGCTGTGGCTGATGAGTGACTTGGGAGAGGGGAGGAGGCATAACAGTACAGCCATGGTTGCTGGACAGCCTGCTTGAGCCAAGGGCAAAGTGTCTCATCTCCGGGAGAATGATGAAGTATGTGCTTTTTGGCAAGCTCTATCCTTTTAACTGAGCTTTGGAGAAATCTTGGACCACAAAGTTGAAAGTTGTAATATTTAGCAAAAATTTGGAGTAGAGATTTCTGGATTCCTAATTAAAACAAGTTCCAAATGCGTTGGCAATCAATAGAGCTGAGGATAAAATGATGGTCCTCTTACTGACATTAAGGAGCCTGATCAGGACGGTTATCTGGACAGATACCTTCGCACCACCGATGGCAGGACCAAGTCATCCTCAGGAAACAATTCTGGGTCTATTCTAATTTATAGACGCCTCCAGGACTCCAAAGTTCTGTGGCGCAAAATCTATTAAAGAAGATAATAAGTTTCCCACAAAAGTCATAGAAAAAAATCTAAATAAAATCCCCATGGAACTTCTGACTTTAAACAGTGTACCTTTCTGGTTTGCTCTCCAATATAAATTAATTGTAAATTGTATCCCCAGGTAAACCGACTTGACTTGCTCTAATCAGGAAACTTTCAACTGCAAGTAACAGAGACCCTGACTCAGCTGGCCCAAACAATAAAGGATTTATTATCCCATATAAAAAATGCACAGGTTGGGCATCTCCAGAGTTGGTTAGTGTAGTGACTAAAAGACATCATCAAGAACCCAGGGTTTTTCTAGCTTTCCAGTGTGTCTCATGAGCCTCACCTCCAGGCTGCTCTCCTCCTGTCACAAGATGGCTGCAGAAGCGTCAAACATCCTATTCTAACTCAACAACATCTGGTGGCAATAAAGTCATTCCTCATTGTTTACCTTTTTAAGATCAGGTATAATGTTTCCCAAAGCCCCTCCACAGGATCCCCTTCATACTGCACTGGCCAGGATGGTAGCATGTATCCACACCAAAACCAATTGTTAGCATGCTGAATGGGACCACCTTGAGAGACGTAGACAAATCAGGGCCTAACATTGAGCTACTGGGGGAAGAGGTGGTTCCTGATGCAAAACCAGGTTCTGCTAACAAGGAAGAAGGAGAGCAACCAAAACTGTCTTGCAGAGTTAGGGATGGAATCTGATTGGATATTGGAAACATATGCCAAGGTTGATTATTTTCATTAAGATTCATTCCTAAGCTATTGTTTGTGGCAAAACTTTATTGGCAAGCCTAACAGTCTATAAAGTCCAGTTCTAGTACGTTGTAATAAAACCATATCCTTTGTGTAGAGAATATGCTTTTCAATTGTTCATCGCAGCCATTTAGTCATTTAAAATTCAAGTTCAAAAGAAGGAGGCATAGAACTTCTCTCTTTGCAGTGCTGCAAATGGTTATCTGGTCACATAGAAGGTCAGTCTTATCAGCCCTGACCCTGAGGAGCTGTTAAAAGCTTCCTGTGAGTATGATTACCTGGAGGCTCTGTATTCAGGTTCATGACTATAGAACACACGTCAAAGAAAGGTCAATAACAACTGCAAATAACTCTTGTATTCCTATCTTTATAAGGAAACAGAGAGCAGGATGCATGTCAATAGTAGTTGTATCGGACACCTGCATCAGGTCTCACCTGGTCTTGTTCAAGCCCCCCTGAGGGAACCAGCACTGGTGTGGACTCAAACATTGTACCACTGCACTCTGACCGGGCCTCACCTTCTCTGCAAGCTGCACCCCTCCTGTCTCCAGCCCATTACATCCCTGCTGATGCTGAGGTGTGGGACAGGCCCCTCTTCGGTACTCACCCACGCACAGCCTGTAAACTCAGAAGGCAGTAATGCTCCAGGGAGCAAACTTTTGGCCAATAGAAAAAGGGAACTGGTGGATAAATTCTTCCTCCTTTACCCCTTCCCCAGACCCAGTTATATCATGGCTTTTTAAAGAGGACAGTGCCAACAATATCAAGGCATCAGTTGAATTTAATGGCAGAAAACTCTATTGAGTATCCTTTTTGCTCTCCTTCCTTTCCTGCCTCACTCTCCTTGTCTTTCGTGTCTGCTGCCTGAGATTGTATGCTCTAATAAAATAGTAACAAATAAAGCAGCTTTGGGCTCTGCTTGCTGGGGAGCTCAGGTTAAACCAATAGAATAGCTAGACCTAAAATCTACCCGCTCCTTGTGTAAAATATGGGGTTGAGAAGCCCAGGCTCAAAATTAATAATGGAGAAAATTGACAGAGTTTAGAGGAGACAGTTATTTAATACATATATTTAATACATTTAATTAACAAATAAAAACATAACTTGGGAGGAAGAGAAAACTGCCTTATTTAAAATAGAATAGTCTACACTGGATTCTTCTAGGAAGAGGTGTAGATTTAGGAGGATGGGTGTGTTCTGTTCATCCTCTTAGCTGTTGCACCTCCTTTATGTATGCTGACTGTATAGTAGATGCTCACTTGACACTTGTTGAGTGAAAGGAGGAGAGAAAGTGACAGAGGTATTTGAAAGTGGTGGAGGGGATGAATGGTTAGAGAGAAATGTGAAGGTAGGGGGTCAAGAGGAAGAGGGCATTGCTCTAAATCTGCCTGGCTGGCTCTATGATGTTGAGCAAATCACATGATGTATCCGAATCTCTAGTGCTTCATCTCTAACAGAGAGATGACATTTTACCTACCTGAAGGTAAGGTGTAGGCCAGGTAGGTGCCTTGAAGTACTCTCTGAGCATCAATGGTCTTGAATCCCCTTCATTCTCACTGAGTCTCCTTGAGTCTCATTCTCTGTCGAATGAGAGTATTGAATGACATAATCTTTAATGAATCTATTTATTCTTAATACTAGAGGCCCAGTGCATGATTGAATCATGCACGTGTATGGTCCCCTACATGCTTTCGCTTTCGATCACGGGGGAGCTGGGTGCCTGAGCGGACAGGCACCCAGCTCCCACGCTTTTGCTTTTGATTGCTGGTGCACCAGGCCTTTCAGAAGCCTCTGGCGCGGCGGAGGCTTCTGAAAGGCCTGGTGCCTGAGTGGACAGGCACCCAGCTCCCCCGCTTTTGATGGTCCGTGGTGGGACGTGAGCTCGCTGCCCCAGAGGCCCTTTCTGTGCCGCAGCACAGCCATGGCACAGACGCTGAGCTCGAGCTGCCGCTGGCGACGCGAGCTCAGCGTCCCGCCGGCCCAATCGGCCACCCCGGCCACCCAGAGTACCCCCCCCCGCGCCTCCTGGCCAATCGCGGGCATAGTGAAGGTATGGTCAATTTGCATATTCGTCTATTATTAGGTAGGATGCTGTGATTCAGAAGTTCTATGGGCTTTCAGAGAAGTAAGGGGCTAGGCTGGAGGGGGAGGAACTGTGAAGAGAACTGGGCGAGTGGGAAAAGCCTCACCGGGTCTCAGTGGTGAATGTTGGATGAGGGCACAAACAGGGTTCTTAGTCGAAATTAGGACCCGGCTGAAGTCATACAAACCCAGCCAAGCCCAGCGGCCTGAGGTTGCCAGTGGAAAAGTCAAGGGCTGGAGAGACCCAAAGTCAATAACCCTGGGAGACCTATGAAGCCAAACTTTGGGGCCCAGCAGCCTCTGCAAGGGGAGAAGTGAATCCAGAAGGAGGTGGTGTTTGTAGAAAATGGAAGGGGAGGAGTATCGCTGCGTAGGAATTTGGTTCAAGGTTACCCTGGAGAAAGAGAATTCAGAAAGTCAATTCAGAGAAGGAGACTTGAAGTTTAAGGTCTTGGAGGTGAAAAGTTGCAGTCATTGTGTGGACGGGGAAAATTGCACTTGGAAAGAAGCAAAAAACAAACAAACAAAAAACTGAGCTCTAGACACACAGCCAGTTAATGAGCTGTGCAACCTCAGAAAAAGGATTTCAGCTCTCGGAGTCCTGTCAGTGGAACAAAGTGCAATTCAATGCCCCTGCTTGTCTTTCAGGTTCCGCCGTGGTGGGGCAGTGGTAGCACAGCTCATGGCGATTGTGCCAGGGAAATTCTGTATAAGAATAGAGGCCACTGTCCACATAAAATCTTGATTTTACCCTGCTGTGGGTGCATAAATGCATCACGTGCTCCTGACAGTCCCTCGAGAAAAGGAGGCGGTGGATGGCAGCAATACAGAGGAAGTGATAGAACTTTTCCAGAACATTGGAGGACCTGCAAGGAGCCATTTTCCCCACATTCTTCCTTCACCAGCTTCTGGGGTGTGGCTTCTGGGGCTCCTCCAGTGCCCTTAAGTCATGTCTGCGCTCTCCTTTTCCTACCCCACCCCTGCAGGCCCTGGCAACAGAGCGAAAAATGACTGGCCCTTCACCTAACTGCCCAACTGGACTGCCTTAAGCCACTGCACTTGGCCTCTGCCAAGGGCATCACTAGGAAGGTGACCAGCTACTCCCTTAATGATGAGGAAACTGAGGGTGTGGCTTGGGAGGGGACAGGGAATCCAGCCCTGTGGTTGTCTGGGCCATTCCTGCAACACATCAAGAGGGACCACATGCCTCCAAACCACAGATTTTTATATTTTGAATATTTCTTTCTCTGGGCTCTGTGCATTTGGATATTTTGAAGCCGTTTACATGCCAAGTTTATGAGCTACTTTTTTTTTTTTTTTTTTAACTAAAAGGATGAAAGCCTGAGATAGTTGAAGGAGGAAGATACTCTTGTTGGCATCGATTCAAATTCTTTTCTCTGGGGGAGGCCTGCTGTGGAGGCAGGATGGGGTGGTTCATAAAGGTTGTAGCATGTTCTGGTTTGGAGCCCAACATTGTTGAAAAATGCTCAGAGGAGACTCAGAGCACTTAGATTTTTGGCTGGAAAACTGTCTTTGTTTAGATGTTCATATTTGTTTAAATATTTTTGTCAAACAGAAACAATAAAGGAACTTACATAGAAATTTTTTTTCCACGAAACAATTTTTTTCCTAGCCCAATCTGACAAGTTGACTCTAAAATTACGTTCATGTTTAATAGATGAGTATCATGCAAACTAAGTGAAATATATAGGATCCAGCTGAGTTTTAAAATACTCTTGACTTTTTACAATAACAGTAACAACCACTTTCAGCTACTATTTGAGGCTCGGTCCCAGGTCCTATTGTGTTTCATGTACCTTATCTCCCGGAATCTCTTTGACAGTCTTTAAATGATGTACTATTGTCCCCATCTTAAAGGCAGGGAACCAGGCACTCACGGCTCAAGGAGCTTGCCCAGGACACACTAGTAAGTGTCAGAGTTTAGGTTTGTATCCAGACCCAGATTTGTTTGACTTTGAAGCCTGATCTCTCTGGGGTGTGCTGGTGACTGTTCAACAACCAGCTCTCTGGTGGGGGGAGGGGAAGACGGCTTTCTAGTGTTTGCCAGTTTCCTGCAGTATACATATTCCCACCGTGGCTGGTTTCAAGCTACTGACTTGACTTTACTGAACACAGAGTCGAGAGAAAAAAATACACAAAATACACTCTTGCTGGTATCAGCTGCCTCCAGCACACCATATCATGCTGTCATTAAATACATTTTAGGGCCTGGGGCAAACTTGTGTCACCCACCATTTAGTAGCAAGATCCACAGTCTTCATACTCTTTGTATTCACGTACACTTATTCTTGTAGGGCTCCTTCCTGCTCCTGAGCACTTGATCCGGCCAGGCACTGCCATAAAGGCTCTGCGTGCGTTTTCCCACCGGATTTTCCCGACAGCCATTTTGAGGAGACTTGTCGTTGTTTTCTTTATTTCACAAAATGAGGAAAGAGAGGCTCAGAGAGCTGAAGTCATTTGGTGAAGGTCACACAGCTCACAAGTGAGTGAGGTGAGGCTAGACCAAGACTAGACCTGGGTCTGGGAGTCCTGTAGAGGGTGAACTCTTCAGGAGGAACTGGGAAATAAGATGCCGGGGAGAAGTAATGTCAGCCAAGTAAGCTTGGACATAGATGAAATTTTATCTATATAATGCCAAAAACAGTATCGGTCACTTGTATCTGGATGATAATGAACATCAGAATGATTAGCTGTATTTTTAATTTTTAAAATGTGGATAATCAGGGAAAAGCAATTGTGGGGGAATTGAAGGGTCTGGATTGAATCCACCCTCAGGCAATGGATCTTGGCCACGTCCCTTGACCCTTGACCCTTCCTAGCTTTGCCTCTTCATCTCTAAAATGGTTGCACAGGCACCAACTGAGACCATTTACTAGTAAGTGAATGATGTTTAGGACCTAAATGTTTGTGTAATATTACATTTTGGGGTTGAACAGGCACAGCTGAATAAAAGGAACTTCTTTTTGTTCACAGTCTTTGAGCTTTCAAGAAAAGTTTTAAAAGTTATGAATTAGCTCAGTTACTGTGTAATTTGGGGTTGGATGATAAAAAATGATACACAATTTTTTAATCTTTAGTTTCATGAAACTAAAAAGTTGTGAGTTCATGGATGAATATTTGGAACCAATCTTCTCCAGGAGGACTTGGTCCCATCCTTTTATTCGGTTTCTTAGACTTTCTGGTTCTTGGCTGATTTTAAGGTTGGAATAGAAAACCACCTCAATCCAGATGGACTGAACTGTTGCTCCGGTTCCTTCTTAGGGCTGCCTCTCTAAACTTGCTCTGCGTGGAAATGGTAGGTGTATCTAGCCACAGGTTTATGAAAGTTTTCTCATACATACAGATCACAAGCAGTATTAAGTTAAGACTTGATGCTTAAGGAATTAAATCCTCTACATTCTCCTTTGACCAGAAGGAATGTTGAGAAAGAAAAGTACGGCTGTTTCCCCATGGATGTGATAAAGTCTGAGACTTGCAAAAGAGCTTAAGTAGTACAACTTGTGTAAGAAGAATTCTTTGGGTGCAGTTAGTATAAACAAAAGGGTCCTTGGCACGAACAGAGAACTAAGCAGCTGCGAGAGATTTGCTTAGAAACCAAAAGATTAAATACTCTTAGGAGAGGTAGAGAGGAAATACCCACTAAGTTCTCTGATATTTCTTTTTTCCTTTCCTACTTCTCTATAGCCTTCTAGGATAAAATATGCCTGTCTGTGGCTAAAAAGTCCAAAAGAAAATTTTCCTTGAAAATTACCATTTTGCCAGCATTTTCTCTTTATCTCCTTAAATTTAAGGAAGCATAGGGATTTAAAGTCAAGTCACAAGAAATAAATTATTTACATTCTCTTGCCAGCGTTATCTATTCTCTATGAGATCATCAATGAAAGGACACTGATAGTAACTTAATCCCCATGAGAATATTATGAGTTAGTGGGAGTCATTGATGCAGAAAAGAATTGCCTTGAAATGAAACAACTAAAAGAACATAACAAATTCAGTTTGTTTATTATGGGAAAACCCTGGTGAGCAATAATGCAGGATAATAAATTTCTTTGTAGTCTTGCTATTTCTTGTCATACAGCAGCTACCCACAGACCAAGTTTCTTAAGACATAAACATGAAATTAACTGGACCCTGTTTCATATTTCCACATCATTCAACTGGTCACATTTTTCTAAAAGAGCCCTTATTGCTGCTGCAACATAATCAGATCAAAGCTGGGAAATGTGCAACATATAATTTCATCAGAGAGTTTGTACAACTTTAAAATTTTACTCAAATAGCAACACAATTGCTATTATGTTGAAACATATGGAATGGTCAAAAAGTGACTTTTTACCTAAAAAACAAAATTTCTGTTTCATTAAAATATATAACACAGTAGATAATTGAACACCACGACACGGACGGCTAGCCAAGATTATTGGTAAGTGATAAAAGCAAGTTTTCAAATAGTTTGTATAAAATGCCACCATTTTTGCTGCTCTGCCAAAAAAAAAAAAAAAAAATAGGTATACTTTTGATTCATTCACACTGACAGCTATTGTTGTGTTGACTATTCTCATTTTTTAATTTGACAGTCTAAGAGAAAGGAGGTCAGTGCCCCTGACTAAATAGTCAGGTATTGCATGTTTCAAAAATTCTTGCGGCACACCGGTTGACTATCACTGTGCTAAGTGATAGAAGGCTGACTCATAGCTGTATTGGTTCAGTTTACGTGACATTCTGGAACAGCCACAACTCTAGGTTGGAAAACAGATTAATGGTATCCAGGGATTAGGGATGGGTGAGGAAAGTGAAGGCAATGTTTTAGGGTGAGGGAACTGTTCTGTGTCTTGATTATGGTGGTGGTTATACAATTCCAAGCATTTGTCAAAACTTATAGAACTATACACCAAAAATGTGAATTTTATTGTATGTTAATTTTAAAATAACTTTAAAAAATAGCATTGGAAAAAGATCTAATGTTTTATTAAAATAAAATCCCTTCACAAGTCTTAATGCATCCTGTAATTTCCTGGGTAGAATTAAGAAAAAGAAACTGCTTTGAAATTGACAAAGGTGGTTACCAAGTGTAAGTAAACCGTGATATTTTCCTACTTGAGGGAAGATTGGGAGTTCAGGGCCGAGCTCACAGACTCTCTATATAAATGCCAACTGTCTGAAGTGTAGACCAACACTTGGTGACTTATGAGTGGACAAACAGACTGTGGTGATGTCCATTGAGCTTTAACACACCACAGCTCCCCCTTTACACCTGAAAGTTGTGTTTCCTTACCCATCAACTAATCAGATGCAAGAGATTGTTTGATCATGGGTGTCTTAAATTCCTATGCTCCTCCTCCTTTTATTGAAACCATGAGTAAAGAAGGCCCTTGAGGGCCAGAGAAGCAAGCTTTTCTCCCCTGACTGCTTTGTGGACCCTAACTGCATTTATCTGCTTGGGCTCCAAAATGTAAACTGTAACACTTAGATGGGCAGCATGAGAATAATCTCTTTAGCAGTTAGCATGGTATTTGGCAAGTAGAAGCAGTGTTTCCAATTATCTTTTTTCTTTCTTTTTTAAAAATATATTTTTATTGATTTCAGAGAGGAAGGGAGAGGGAGAGAGAAACATCAATGATGAGAGAGAATCATTGATTGGCTGCCTCCTGCACACCCCCAACTGGGGATTGAGCCCGCAACCCAGGCATGTGCCCTTGGCCGGAATCAAACCTGGGACCCTTAGGTCCACAGTCCGACGCTCTATCCACTGAGCCAAACCAGCTAGGGCCAATTATCTTTTTTCTTTAATTTTGCTTGTTTAATGGAGGAGCAATCTTAAAAAAGAGGGAAAAGGAAGAGGAGGAGGAGGAGGAGGAGGGGGAGGAGGAGGAGGAGACCACAAAATCTGGATCCCAAGGCCAAAAGACTGAGCTCTTCTTGGTCATGTCCACTTTCCAGCTCAGCTTAGCAATGAGATCCACCCTATTCACATGGGTTACTAATGAGTCAGGCTAACCAACTTGGGTTTGTAAACAGAAGAGGCTGAAACAGATTGTTCCGTGTAAATAAGTCTATAAAGTGGCACCCTGAGTAACGGCTATGATGCACCAGCTGTCCTTCACGAAGTGAGCACTTCACAATAACGGCGTGCCCAGGAGTCTAAACTGAAGGAAGCTCCTCCATTGGCCTGTTTGTCTCTTTCTTTCCCTGTTTGTAATAGAATACCTCCTCCCAACCCACACCCCCGTTAGAAAAAACACCGGGCAGCTAGCTTGATGCTTATTTGATTCTGTCTGTAATTGTTGACTGTGCTGCCAGATGCTTCAAGTGGGGGCTCAAAGGTCCTTTCAACCCAAACTGTCAGGCTAATGCCGCCACATCTAAGTCCAGGGAGTGAGGGTCTGTTAAGCCCTTCTGATATGCGTTGTCTTTGAAGAGATTATACTGCAGCCAGGAAGCTCAGGAAAGAGCATCACTAGTGCTTCGACCTGATCTGAGAGAGGGGCTTCCTCTCATCACCTGTTTATCCCTGGCAGGACGTGTGACAGAAAGGCCTGGGACTTTGGTCCA
This sequence comes from Eptesicus fuscus, assembly GCF_027574615.1. Classification (NCBI taxonomy): domain Eukaryota; kingdom Metazoa; phylum Chordata; class Mammalia; order Chiroptera; family Vespertilionidae; genus Eptesicus; species Eptesicus fuscus. Next base: position 39,674,601 of record NC_072477.1, read on the forward strand.
ATGGTCCTTAGCCTGGGAACTTGGAGACTTGATTCTGGTGCTATGACGCTTGAACGTGTGACTTAATCTTCCTGATTTGCCACATTAAAGTCAGGGATTAGATTACAGGATTTCTCAGGCCCCTTTTAGTTCTGAAAGGCCAAGAGTCTATAAAACAAGGGGGAAATGTATGAAGCCCAACTAGATTAAATCAGTAATGGAGCTCAAGTATACAGAATGCTCAGGTTTCTTTTTTTTTTTATTTTTATTGTTGAAAGTATTACATATGTCCCCTTTTTTTCTCCCATTGACCCCTTATAACCCTCCTCTGCCACCCACCCCAGGCCTTCACCATCTTACTGTCTGTGTCCATGGGGGATGCATATATGCATGCAAGTTCTTTGGGTTGATCTCTTCCCACCCACCCACCCCCCACCCCAGCCTTCCCTCTGAGATTTGACAGTCTGTTTCATGCTTCTATGTCTCTAGATCTATTTTGTTCATCAGTTTATTTTGTTCACTAGATTCTACATATGAGTGAGATCATGTGATACTTGTCTTTCTCTGACTGGCTTATTTCACTTAGCATAATACTCTCTAAACCAGGATAATTGGATTACAGGATTTCTCAGGCCTCTTCCAGTTCTGAAAGGCCATTCGTCTATAAAATAAAGGAAGGAAATGTATGACCACCAACTAGATTAAATCAGTAATGGAGCTCAAGTATACAGAATGCTCAGGGTCTTCCTGAATCATTAAGCTCACCTGTTTATCAGTACACTACTCATTCAACATACAGAATAAAAATGAAAGAAGTGGCAAGGGGACAAGTGACACTATTAAAGGAGGACAATTTAGGTGGGGATGTTTCTAAAGTTTTATGGCATATAACATAATGATGTCCAATACTCAGGCTTTTGAGTCAGCCTGCCACTTTGGAATTTCAGCCTCACTATTTGATGCCTATGTGTCCTTAGCTGAATTTCTTTCTCTGGGCTTCAGTTCATCAGATGTGAAAAGAGATAACAATATTATTTACCTCAAAGAGTTGCTATGAGGATTTAATGAAATAACGTATGCTTGTCTGGATCATGAAACATTTGATAAATATTATATATTACCACTCCTGCTGCGGCTGCTGCTACTCCTCCATATAGAATAAAGTGAATGATATGCTCCAGAACGACGCAGAACAATGCATGGTGCTGGGGAGAAGGGACAGCTGTGGTGGAGCGACTAAGGCACCAGACTTGACATCCAAAGTCTAGGGTTTTAGTTCAGGATAACACTGAAATAAAGAATGTTCCCACAAACAGATTCCACAGTGCAAATTACATTAGGCACATGCTGCCTCTTACTAGCTGGGTGACTTTGGGCATGTCACCCAACCTCTCTGAGCTTTGGTCTCCCCATGAGGATATGAATGCTTATCTCCCAGAGATACTGGGATGAGCTGTATGAAAGAATGCATGTGAAGTCATGCATTGTAAACCACAAACCCCTCTGCAAATGTAAGGATCGTTATGCGCTAGATATTCGTTCTTCTGATGCCCTGAAATACTTGGCACTTTTTGTGATGACTCAGGTTTATCTTCATGAACATCTTGTACTGACAAATAAAACATAGCTGTCTGTGGCACTTCACCAATTTAACCTGCTTTCACGTACATAACCTCTTTCATTCCCACAACCTAAAAGGTACATAGGCTGTTTGTCCCCATCCTGATCCTGTCCTTAGTTCTAATCAGTGTCTTGCTTCACAGCTGCCAGGATCTGGCTTCTTATCCTACTCCTCTTTACTCATGGAGTTATTATTGGAACCAGACGTAAGAATATCAAACACCTTGAATGCTAGGTCAAGGAAGAATTTGAGCAAGAAAGGAGCATGTTCAGGTATTTTTAAAATCTTACTTAGCATCAGTTGAACTCAGATAGACTAGAACATATGGCCTGAAGTGAGGATAGATTAGAGTGTTATTTAATAACAAGGAAAGGTGGTAAGAGCCTTCACTTGAGTGATGGCAGGGAGGATGGGAAGGAGCCAAAAGATTAAAGAGACTAGGAGATAAGGAAATAAATCTTTTGAACTTTTTAATTTGTTCAATAAATGTTTATTGAACATTTGCCACGTGTCAGGTATTGCACTAGGGGCTGGGAACACTTAGCAGTCAGACCAATTCTTGACCTTTGTGTATTGATGGTCGATGGCATTGGTCCAGCAATCGAATATCAATGAGATGGGAAAGTGGAAAGTCAAATAGAGGTGGCTGGGGTTTCCAGCTCCAGTGTCTGGGGAAATGGTGTAATTGAATAGCAATGGCAGGCAGGAGGATGCCTGGGTAGGTGTGAAAAGTGACACATTCCTTGTCCAGTACAATGAACTTGGAGAATTGATATCTAGTTAAAATGCTTTCCTAAAATGAAATCATCTCTGGATTTAACTCTTGGGCTCTGGGGCTGGCACCACGTGATCTCTGTGGAGCTGTACAGTCTCTCGGTGTCTAATTAAAGACACACTCAGGTTGGGCTGGAGACACTTATTTTTCCTGGCCCCAAATTTTAGGAGCCATTTTTCTTGTATCTTTATATGAGAAGACACATTAAAATAGATATTATTGAATAGAGTTATATGGAAAGATAACTGAATTGTATACCAAATTATCTCATAAAGACCTTCTATAAAAGTTAAAAGTATAAATTAAACTTTAATTCAGTTAAGGTATTTTTTGGAGGCAGTAAGATAAAATAATCCAAGTACATTTATTTCTGATGATATAACTTAACATAGGGATGGAATGTAGAGAATGTGTCCTATAGGTTGTGTTTTAAACATCAGCTATGTCTAAGAAACTATTGCCTAGGGCTGGATTTTGATTAATTCCTGATTAAATTCTCTGCCTGAATACCTGACACAGCAGTATTCAGCGTGGCTCATCAAAGAAAGCTCCGAAGGCCATAGATGTACATTAACACAGTTGACATGCTATTGGGAAATTTAGAAGCCTTCCTTTTTTCTTTCCCAGGCTAGCAGTCATTCTACTTTCTCATAGAAGTGGCCACAGAGGTCAGATCATTTTTTGCCCCAAAAATATATTGAATCTCCTCAGACTTTTAAAGGGTTTGTTTAAACCTTACTGCTCTGTACCATAATCTCTAGAAGAGATCATTTTATCTTGAAAATTATTGAGATTAGATTCAACAATCAATTGCTTATAAACAGGTTTTTCTTAGGTCAGCGTGACCAGCATAAGCTATTTATAAGGTACCTGTAGAGCAGTGGCTTTTAACCATGGCTATATTTTGAATAATCTTGCGAAGTTTAAAATATACTGATACCTGAGTCTGACGCCAAGGGTTCTGTTTTGAGAGTTTCAAATTTTTTCAGGTGATTTGATGGGCAGCTCTTATTGAGAACCACAGCTGTAGAGCATTTGATTTGAAGTAAGACCACATCCCAGTGGTCCTTGCCTACATAAGCTAGCTGAAAAATTAAAGTCCAAATAAGCTGACCTATTAGAGATACTCATTTATTGAGACCCTATGCTAACTTGGTCCTTTCACTGGCTACCCTGCTGTCACCTGTCTAGGGCTCATCCAGAGATGGAGCTGTTTCTGAGGTCTGCTCCAGCTTTTTGCTAATAAAACTATGCCATCAGTGTGAAGGAGGGGGCTCCTTTTCCTCTTCACATTGGCTGTTGAAATGCACCTTAGCCAGCCCTAGCCGGTTTGACTCAGTAGATAGAGTGTCGGTCCGTGGACTGAAGGGTCCCGGGTTGGATTCTGATCAAGGGCACATGTCCAGGTTGTGGGCTTAATCCCCAGTAGGGGGCATGCAGGAGGCAGCCGATCAATGATTATCTCTCATCATTGATGTTTCTATCTCTCTCTCTTCCTCTCCCTTCCTCTCAGAAATCAATAAAGATTAGAAAGGAAGGAAGGAAGGGAGGAAGGGAGGAAGGAAGGAAGGAAGGAAGGAAGGAAGGAAGGAAGGAAGGAAGGAAGAAAGAAAGAAAGAAAGAAAGAAAGAAAGAAAGAAAGAAAGAAAGAAAGAAAGAAAGGAAAAGAAAGGAAGGAAGAAAGAAATAAAAAAAAGAAAGGAAGGAAGAAAGAAAGAAGGAAAGAAAGAAAGAAAGAAAGAAAAATGCACCCTAGCCAATTCATGGAGTGTTTTTATCAGGTTACATGTCCCTGCTAAGATAAAAAAGGGGAGGGGAGGGGCAGCCATGGGACATAGTCCTAAAGCCTACTTTACATCATTTACAGTTTGAGAGCTTGTTCTTACCCATGCTAATCTTGGTAGCAGAATTACAATATGAAGAATCATGAGTAGTGTCTGATATGGTCATACTGCTGCTTAGTGATCTATCAACATATTAATGGAATCGAAGACTGAAGAGATTTTGTAGCCTTCACATTTCTGTCTTTTCTTCATTTGCTTGTTTGTTGTTGTTGTTGTTATTTCAGATGTTCATGTTTGGAGGATTTCTGGCTCATTTTGTTGCTCACAGTCATTCCGGATGGCTTATGAACCAGGTTCCTGTCAACAGATGCATGAAACACAACTCTATTTATATTTGATGTGGCCCTTGGGGCCATCAGCTCCTAACTCAGCTACTAATAACTCTTGTAGCCTGAGCATGTCAGTTAAATTCTCAGAATCTCATCTTGCTTATCTTGTAATCTCATTTTCCTTATCTTGTAGTGTTGTTGTAAAGATTACAAATAATATATTACAGTGTCTACTGCATAATAAATGGCCAATAAATTATAGCTATATTATCTCCAAATCTAGATTGCAAACTCCTTAAGGGTCATGTTTTCTTTACCAAGTTTAGATATTTATAATTCTCAAGCATGCATGAGTTGGTGCTCAAAAAAATGTAACACAATTCCAACTTTACAAATGATAGGGAGTCTTAGAACTAATTACCTTCAACAGGCTTGCAGAATTAGAGGTATAGTCTACAATCATGTTACTGAGCAATGTGACTGGTCCATGAGAGAATCAGATACACAGTCTTAGGAGGTTAAAGCTTGGGTCCTGGAGTCAGATTGCCTGAATTCTTGATCAAGTTGCTTTATCCCTCTCAGCTCAGTTTCTTTATCTACAACCTGGACATGTTCAATGGATTAATGAAATAATACACATACAGTTCTTAACTAGAAGCTGGTATATTATAAAGGTTTAATTAAGCCTTGCTATTATTGTTGTTGGCTTTATTAGCATTGTTCTGATTCATGTACTAACTTCCAGAGGAAGTGACAGTCGCCAGCAGGTTACTTGCCACAGAAACAAGGTGGCTCAATGTGGTAAGAAGCACAGGATGTCTAGGAAAGAAGTACAGAGGGAGCCAAAGACAACAGCCTCTGGAAACACAGCCACAGCCACTGCCCAATGGAGATAGCACATACTGAGGTCACTCTTGGGCAGTCATTCAATTCAATAGAAATTGAGCAGCCTTTATTTATTCAACATTGTGTTAGATAGCTGCAGGAGTCTTAAAGGAAGTGAAAAGTAGAACCTTTGAGGAACTTGGAGTCTGTGAGGGGAGAGAAGTCTTTGTGAAGAAGATGGAGACTGATGTTATATAACTCAGTACTGACTTGGCGCTTCAGCCTGTGCTTGCTGTAGCAGTTAGAAGAGGAGAGAGAGCAATACTGGCCTGTCTACACCATTCTTTCTAGAGGAAAATAATGCCATTAGCAATAACTCCTCCATGATGAGCAGTGAAGATATCTTATCTACCAACACAAAAGCCACAGCATTTAATTTCTATGTTTTCCAGAAACAATCCAGAATATAACAAATATGTGAAGAATCAGGAAGTGGATTATTCAGGAAAAACTACAGGAGTTATGAAAGATTTCATTATAACACTTTCCCCAATTCAAATCCACAATGGTTCATTAAACAGCCCAGAAGGCTCTACCAGGTACTGTGCTAGGCCCATGAGATCTAGAAAGAAAAAGATATGGTCCTGCCCTCAAGGGTTGGCTCACATTCTCATGGTCATGTGGGACTATCAAGGCCTGTCTCTTCCTATGCTCCGGCCCGGAGTAAAAACAGTCTGAAATGTAGATCCTGGGTAGATAAGAATGCATGCGAAAAAAGACGACAAAGTGTGCATTACATGAAAACTAGCCCTGAGGCCTTTGAACCTCAGAGGGACAGGTATAAATTGGCCATTTGGGTGTGTTTGGCTAAGGGGTGTGCCCAGGTGTTACAGCTGCTCAGAGGAGAAGCTTTCTGCCAGAACTCAGGGCCACTGCCCCTGTGATGTGCTGTCTGAAATGAATACTGACGGGAATGAGAGATGATCAGGAGTTGGGCAGGGTGTTCCAGGCAAGGAGCAGCAGAAACAAACACCGGAGTCAGGCTATTTGTGTGGATGGGGAACTACACCCAGTTCAGTATTGCTAAAGGCATGAGTAGGAAAGGACAGGAGATAACAGACAGAGGCCAACCATGAAGCCCTCTACAGCACTGCCGGGCAGCCTAAGTTTCACCCTAAAGGTGAGGGAGATCCACCAAAGGAACATGGGATGGTTGGATTTGTGCTTTAGATACATGTAGAGAAAGGATTTAGCAAAATCTCAATTAGAATTGAGTACTGTTGCATAGAACAGTGGCTTAAGCCAATTGGTAACCAGAAGTCTAGAGGTGAGCAATTATTCACTGGCTCAGGCTCTCATCTCCTTTCTCTTTTTGCTTTGCCATGCTTTGTCCTCACAGTTGTCACCTCGAGGTCAGGAGGTGGCTGTCTGAACTTAAACTATCACATCCATGTTTAAGGCAGCAAGGATGGCAAAAAATGGAGCTATTCCCTTTAATCCCCAATGTAAAAGGCCTCCCAGAAACCACCAGCCTTTTGACAGAACGCTGGTGGTTAGGTGAGGACTAGGCTAGATGGCCACCTGTAGCTGCAAGAGATGCTGAGAAAGCAATCATCTTCTTACTTCTAGAGTAGCTTTCTGTCAGGGAGAAGGAGGTAATAAAGAAGGAGTGGATATTGTTTCCATTAATGGAAATTCTTAGTGCATGTAGTTCTCCTGGATGTGGGTGTGAGGTGACATCCCAAGGGGATATTCAGCAGGGAGTTGGATATAAATTAAAAAACCCAAGCGAAGGCTTAGGGCTTGGGATATATTTGGAGGTCATTAGAATGTAGGTGGGGTGTAGGAGGATGCCCTACATTCTCACAATTTCTGAGGAGTGAATGGCTTTTCATCCTCCTAACATAATTTCACTTCAGCCCAAGTTTGCGGAGACGAGCTAATTTTTCTACATGCTCACACACCCACCCTGGAATTTAAAGGATAATAAAGTTATGCAAAGAATCACTGTGTGCAACAAAAAGCAGAACCCTTTCTGCCAAACCTACCTCCAGTACAAACATGTATACACACCAGTCAGTGCTATACATAGAACTGGCTCTTAAATACCCACGTCTATTTGCCACGCTGTGGAGCAAATGTGTTTTTCATTCTCTTGATTAAAATAACAAGAACTATCATCATACTGGAAGGCTTGGTATTTGTTACAGAAATATAACCACACAAAAAATACAACTGCGGAGACTCTTGCTGAGGTCTACTGGCAAGGTGTCTGGTACTATCTGGCTTGGGATAAAAATCCTGCAACTAAATAATCTTACCTCTCAAGCCATGCTCAGATCTACTACTGTGAAGACTATTGAGGAAGTCCTCTCTTACCTTCAGCCTGAAAGGGGCCTCTGCCTTTTTAGCCAGGCAGGCCAGTCACGGAAATTCTACTCTGGAACTGTGGATACAAGAGAAGCATTTCTTCAGTATTTACTCTGACCGGTGAAATAGCTATGACAAATTTTTCCTTTCCCCAAAGACACAAGGTGACATTTTAAAGGAGAAACCGCTCTTTTGGTGCCATAGAGTCTTTTAAAAATATTAGAAGAAGGGCTCAAAGGAATGTCTGCTCAAGCACAGCTTTCCAAAGCTTCACATTTCAAGGAGAATTCAGCCACTTCATGCAGACAGGGATCCATTTCAGCCTCTTCCCTGTTGGATCTACTTTGTACTCAGCATCAGATTCAAAACCAGTAACATCTTCTTGGTTCAAGGGCCCCCCTCTTCTTGTTTAGCTAAATCCATGCTATAATGTAACATTGCTCCGTGCCCCAATCATGAGCTCCTTAAGGTTAGGGGTCACATCTTGTACTCAGTTATTTCTTGCAGAGTTATGTCTGTCATGGTAAACCTGCAGGAAATAGTTGTTAAATGAATGAATGAATGAAAGAATGGAGAGCAATGGTAGGTGAGTTGCTAGGCAGCCTGGTAAAGAGGATTAGAAAACTCAGGTCAGGTTAGCAGGAAAGGTGGGGTAGGGGAAAGAATGTTTTATTGAGCCAGCAGACAGAAATCCTAGCCCCAGGTTGGCTTGTTTGCCTTTACTTATTCAACAAACATTTCTTTAAGCTTCTTCCAGTACCAGGCAGGCCTTGCCACAGACCACAAATAAGACAAAGCCCCTGCCCTCAAGTGCAGTGGGGGTGGTGAGGGGCACATGTGACGATCAGGGATGATAGAGATATGTGTGATTGGAGACATGATAATGGCCAGCACAGGGCACATGGAACAAGGAGAAGGGGCTTCTAAGTCAGATTGTGGTTTCCTGAAAAGCTTCCTGAAGGAGAAAGATTTTGATTCAAGTATTATGATGAGTGTTGATTAGATGAGAGAGATGGATTAGGTAAAGCATCATAGGTACAGGGACTAGCAAGTGAGGATGTTCCAAACCATAAAATAGGAGGTTGCAATTGAGAGCTAAAGTCTCAACTGAAAGATTGGCTATAGCTAGAGCTACCTTTCAAAGGGCGTTCTGGCAATATGATTTAGTGCTTAAGAGCAGAGGTTTAGAAATCAGACAGAACTGAGTTCAAATCTCAGCTCTGGTAGTTACCAGCTATGTAACAATAACGTGTGTGTGTGTGTGTTTACCCCTCTAATTCTTAGTTACCTTACATAGTGTCTAGCTCTATCACATATAGTTGCTGCATAACAAATTATCCCAAACCATAACAGCTTGAAACAACACACATTTATTAAATCCTCATTTTCTGTGGGTCTGGAATCTGGGCCCTGCTTATCAGGGCCCTCTGCTTCAGGATCTCACAAGGCTGCAATCAAAGCGCCAGCCAGAGCCAAGGTGTCATCTCAAGACATAACCTGGAAGGATTCACTCCCAAGCTCACTTACATGTTTGCTGGAAGAATACAGTGCCTTGCTGGCTGTTGGCCAGAGGCTGCCTCAGTTCCTTGCCATGTTGGCCTTCCCATCAAAACAGCTTCCTTCATCAAAGCCAGTGAAAGAGATATGCTATCAAGACAGATGTAGCCTAATCATTGAAGTGACTTCTCATCACGATTACCACATTGTGCGGGTTAGAAGTCAGTAGGCTAGCTCACACTCCAGAGAAGGGGCTTATACAAAGAAATAATCAACAGGAAATGGGGCGGGGGGAGGGTCATTGGAGGCCATTTTGGGATCTGTCTGCCTGACCCACTAAATAAATAGCTTCTTACCACTAAATAAATGTTAGCTATTATTATTATACTAGAGGCCCTATGCACGAAATTCATGCAAGGGGCTTGGCCCTCACAGCCCCGGCTGCCTCGGCCCTCGCAGCCCCAGCTTCATCTGGAAGGTCATCCAGATGGTCGTCTGGATGGTCGTTCTGCTGTTTGATCTAATTAGCATATTAGCTCTTTATTATATAGGACTAGAAGCCTGGTGCACAAAATTCGTGCACTGGAGGGGGATGTCCCTCAGCCCAGCCTGAAACCTCTCCAATCTGGGACCCCTTGGGATTGGGCCTAAGCCGGCAGTTGGACATCCCTCTCACAGTCTGGGACTGCTGGCTCCTAACCACTCGCCTGACTGCCTGATTGCCCCTAACCATTTCTGCCTGCCAGCCTGATAGCCCCCTAACCGCTCCCCCACGGGCCTGATTGACATCTAACTGCTCCCCTGCCAGCCTGATTGCCCCCAACTGCCCTCCCCTGCGGGCCATCTTGTGACAACGTGGGGGTGGCTATCTTGTGGTGGCCATCTTGTGACCATGTGGGGGTGGCCATCTTGTGACAGAGTGGGTGTGGCCATCTTGTGAAGCAAAGGCATGAGGATCAATTTGCATATTATCTCTTTATTATATAGGATTCAAATGAGAGTTGGAAAAGCTAGAAAGCCCATGAAGGATTTCATATGAAGGAGTAACTTTAGGTGTCCTTGGGCAAGTAAAGTCACCTCATGTCATTGAGCCTTCATTTCCTGAATACATTGAAAAATACCTAGCCCCAAAGAAATGAGAACGCATCTATGCAAGCACAAATGCATTTTGTAACACCAAATATACAACTCTACACAGTCTGTGGAAGCAAACTGTTTTGGGCTAATTTTCCATTTTGTGTGGATTCTGTGAACCTCACAGTCTGATATCCTCAACCTTGTTAGGGCTTGGCTCTGTGGGCCCAAGAGGATTTGTTCAACTGGAATAAACATTCACAAGAAAAAAAATGTAGCTATTGAGCGTCCCTTAAGCAATTCCAAAGGTTGGCCTTTTACTTCTTTTTACCTTCTTTTTGCTTCCAAGGACCCCATGGGGGACTGGAGAGAGAAAACAGACTATCTGGGAAATTTCAAACACTTGATAATAAAAGTGGTAATAAAATCTTGGCCGGCTCCTGATGCTTCGCAGAGGGAATGTTTATGGTGGATGGGGTTCCTCCACACCCTCGCAGCTGGTTTGTGCGGGTTTCCAGTCCCGCGGAGCAGCGAGGGTTCCACCTCTGTGTGCGAGGGCGAGGGCGAGGGCAGCTCCGATGCCCACACCTTTAAATAGCGGGTGAGAGGCCCAGGGTCCCGCGCCCCTCTGTTTGATTCCCAAACCGGACGCCTCATCCCACGCCCCAAACGGAACCGATCACACACTGTCGTTTTTCATGTTCTTCCCGGGTGCGGTTTTCCCCGGGGAAGGTAAACAGTTTCAAGACCTGGACGGAACTTAGGAGTCAGCCCCTTTGACTCCGTACAAAGACGCGCTTCTCCACTGGATTTCTCTGGGTGCCGAGAAGCGGTCCAAGAGGGTGCGACTGCGACAAATTCCCTTTGCTTCTCGGCCCTCCGGGTTGGCCTCGAGGACAAGGGGCCCCTGGGACCCCGGCACACACCCTGGCCCTGCCAGCCGGGTAGGGGGCACGCGCCGCCGCGGGGTTCCCCCTTTGCGCTGAGGTCACCTCCTGCAGCGCAGCTGCCTCCAGACCTAGCGGACCCTTGGGTCCCGGGGGCGGGGCTCGCGGGGACCGGACGGGAGGGAGGGTGCGCCCCGGGAGGTCTCGGGGAGCGGAGGCGGAGAAGAAGGGGCAGCTCTGGGCAGCGCCGGTCGGGGGCTTTCACCTCGCCTGGGGTAAAAGCGGGGCCGCTTCCGCAACCCCTGCCTTAGAAAACTTTTAACAAGAACCAGATGTGGCGGCTGCTGTCGAACTTTCTCAGAGCCGGTGATTGGTCCCCGTGTAGGGCCTCAGCCAATCAGCGTGCTGAGAGGGCGGGGAGGCCCGCCCCCCCGGAGCCCGCGGGGAACCAGGTTGGAGCTGGCGCTGCGCCGCCAGTGGGCTCGCGGGCTGGGACCGTGCGGCGGGGCAGCCCAGGCCGAGCGAGCATGCCGGGGGACCGGGCGGCCGGGCTGCGGGCGCTGCTGGCGCCACCGCCGCCGCCACTGCTGCTGCTGCTGCCGCTGCTGCTGCTGCTGTCCCGGGCCGCGGCGCTGGACCCAAGCGGGCTGTTCCCCTACGGGCAGTTTAGGGGGGACCAGCTCCTGAAGGAAGGCGACGACGAAAGCTCAGCCGCGGTGAAGCTGGCGAGCCCCCTGCGCTTCTACGAAGCTCAGTTCAGCTACCTCTACGTAAGTTCGGCCCCCTCTGGGCGCGGGACCCGGCAGGTTTCTCGCAGCTCCTTCCCAGGGGTCCGTGCAGTGTGGGTCTCCCCGAACCCTGTCTTCCGAGGGGAGGCAATAGTGCGCACGCTTTGCTGTCCCGGAGCGCCCCTGGGGTGGGACCAGGCTTTGCGGCGATGCTGCTGCCGCACCCGCCGCTTTCCTTACCTCCAGCGGGAGAGCTAGGACTGTTCGCGGCTACGGGACCGAGCGGGCAGGAAGGAAGGTAGCATTGCTAGGGCAGCCGGTGGGGCTTCCAGGGAGGGCGGCGAGAAGGCTGTGCACGTCCGCAGAGCTGGGGTGCTCCCTCCTCGGACTTGGAGGTTTTCTCCAGGGCTGTGCGCGAAGTAAGGAACACGTTTGAGGGCTCCTGGACCTATTGCGTTGGGTTGTAGGGTACGAGTGGGCGGGTGGGACTCGGGCTGGAGTTGCTCTGAACCAGGAGTTGGCCCTCCCAGGCTTTGGGGAAGGGGGAGCTTCACGCCCGGGGCGGTTCCCTCCCCTCCCCGAGGAGCAGGGTGGGCGTGCACGTCTGGATCTGTGGTGGCCGCCCTTGGGCTTCTTGCAGATCCAGCGACCGCCACCTTTTGTCCCCCTCCTCTCCCAGGTGGGCACCAACGGCATCATCTCCACCCAAGACTTCCCCAGGGAGACCCAGTATGTGGACGACGGTTTCCCCACGGACTTCCCGGCCATCGCTCCCTTTCTGGCCGACATCGACACGAGCCAGGGCAGAGGCAGGATCCTGTACCGCGAGGACACGAGTCCCGAGGTGCTGGACCTGGCGGCCCGCTACGTGCGCACCAGCTTCCCGCGCACCGCCTCGGCGTTCACCCCCACCCACGCCTTCTTGGCCACCTGGGAGCAGGTGGGCGCCTACCAGGAGCCCAGGCTCGGGATGCCGCCCTCCGGAGAGGTCAGTGACAAGGGGTGCTTGGCTGCTGAGCCAGTGGAGGGATGGGCTTGAATTCTGGGCTGGAACCCGGGGAGCCTTTTCCGAGTCCGCTCTTGAGCGGAGCCTGATGTCTCCTTTGGTGGCACCAGGGCTGAAGTGGCTCGGATGTGAGGTCTTCAGGCTTCCATTGAAGACCTGAGGGGTGGTCCCTTCTAGCAGGAGAATGTGCTTAGGGGGTGAGAGGGCCCCAGTGCAGATGCTGACGGCCCTCAGAGCACAAGGCAGTTTCCTGTTGGGTTGTTTGTTTTAAGAATCACCTCTAAGTATACAAGAATTATTTCTAATTATACGTTCATTGAAAGAAAAACATAAGCAAATACAGGCCGGTTGAAAAAGAACAACCTCTCATTTTCCTACCACTCAAAGATAACCACTGTTAAACATTTTCCCTGTTTATTCCAGAAGGTTCCCCGCTCCCTCTATCAATTTCTATATTTATCTGTCATTTTCCGTTAACAATGATGGGCTCACAGTGCACATACTGTTTTGGAGCCCACTTTCCCCTCACTAAGCAGTATATTGTGACTATGTTTCAGTGTCAGTAAACCTATTCCTGCAACATTATTTATAAAGTCGGCCTAATATTCCACCCACTGGATTTACCGCAGTGGTCATTAAGGTGATTTCCAATTTTTTTTTTTTATCATTATAACTAATTCTGTGAAGCACTTTTTTAAAGCTAAATCTTTGCACACGTCTCTAGTTGACATTTTAGGGTTTGGAATTGGTGGGCCAGAGGGGATGAACTTTCTGTACGGTTATTGATAGCTTTTGCCAACTTGCCCTCGAGGCTTCCATGCCCCCTGGTTTACAGGAGGCTGTCCTCAGTTTGTTTTATAGTCCCCACCTGAGGAGCAACCCGAGCTCCCAGTCTTTAGGCTTGGCAGCAACCAAATGGACATCAGGTGGGGTCAGGGTGGCTTGGCAAGTGGTAAACTGCCTCATTCCTGGAGTAGGTAGGGACTTCCTCCCATGAAATTAGACCTGAATCAGAAGTGTTATACTCCAAGCGCTTACAATTTATCTCCATTTTAACTCATCAAAGTGTTTCTTAGCTACAGAAAGATGGTACACCTCTTCCCTGAGAGATTAAGTAGCTTGCCCACTCTCACTGAGTATTTCAAGATGGTGGCCATTTTTATGAGTTCTGTAAGAGAAGTATTTACTATTAAGACTGTACTAAGCAAAGAAGATTTAGAAATAAAAATTGTTCAAATTTATGATTTGCAACAGCTAGTTTTGTTTATTGAATACTTTTTAAACAATACATGGTTTGACATTTTAATTATTCAGTTCATCAGAATACATTGAATTTGAACAGATATATTGAGCACCTCTTTTGTGTAGGACATTGGGCTAGGTAAAGAGTTGGAGAAAGTAAGGTATGGCCCCCACCATTATGTTGCATCCATTCATTCATTCATTTTTGTTTATAAGTTTAAAAACATTTAGAATTAAGTATAACATACTTACAATAAAACATTTAGAAAAGAAAATAAACATTAGTTATAATTTCACTTACCAGAGGTCACCACTGCTAATAGTTTATTTTCTTCCAGTCTTTTTTTCTAAACATATATATGGCATATTTATATATGTGTGTGTAAGTAATTTACATTTAAGCGTAGTTGAGATTTATTCATCCAACAAACCTTTTTTGCATACTTACTGTATGTCAGGACTGACATAGACATCATGAAAGGACATAGTCTTTACTCCCAAGAATCTCATAATTTAGTAGGAACATTCATTATTATTCAATATGATAAGTGTAGTAGCATTTTTACTTATGGAAACTAACTCTACCCCTCTCTGGTTAGGAGACACTATCAGAGAAGTGTTCATTGAATCAGTAGCTTTGAGTCTGAGTTGAGCAGAGTGGAACATTCCCAAAAGGATAGTCTATGACATATCACCCATGTACTGTAGAGTAGAATGTGTTTGGGGCATTATGTGTGTTATATTACCACTGAAGAGGAAGGGGGTGGGACAGGAGGCCAGAAAGACCATGAGGTGGGAATTAGCAGATAATGTGCTGAGAGCTTGGACTTGGTTCTTTGGCGATAGGCAACCTTTGAAGGATTTAAAGCAGGGGATTGATAGTTTTTGTTAAGAGAACTCTTTCTGACTTCATTGAGGTGAGGGCACAAAGGAAAGATTGACTACTTAGACACTTACAATATAGGTTGTTTGTATAAGTTATCTAGTTCCTTCTGATAACAATATTTTTATCATACTGTCTTCCCACAACAATCCTACAAGATAAGTACCACATGACTTATCGTTTGCATTTCACAGATAATGGAAAATAGAAGTTAAAGCTATTGTCCAGACTTGTGCTCTTAGTAAGGCAAAGGTAGGTTTAGAATACAGATTTCTTGGTTCTTGGGTTTTTTTGTTGCTTTTACCCCGACATTTTTTTGATGCAGGACCCATTATCTTGGCACAGGTGATGAAGGTAGACACAATAGTTGTGCCTTTTCCTAAGACTCCCAATAAATAAGGCTGCAGCTTTATCGTCTTGATGTGATCTTAGTACCAGAAGAGTCCTAGGAACCATAATGCATTCAAAGGAAAAATGAGCTTGGAATGAAATCTGCTACCAAGGACACTATTGATACAAATCAGTATTCCAACACTCTGGAGAGATTCAGCTGTATCTGCCTTACTTTTCACCACGGAACAGAAAGACTAACTTGAGTGAGATGGATAGGGGAGATGAAATCACACTACAGCTTTAAGTTCCAATTTTTTCAGTTCCTTATTTGAAATAGAAAATTAAAATACAGACAGCGTGACTTTGTTAATTATTTTTCTCAATTTCTTCTGCAGTGTGGGAATAATGCTTCTCTTCCCCATCTTTCCGGGGGATGTAAAGACATTGACAATAAAGATAAAACCATTTTGAAAGAAAAAGTGATGGTGAAATGTTATCCTGTGATCTCAGAAACAATGACCCAGTCTCAGCCTTAGTTTCCTAAGCTGTGAAATGGAGTAGCAATGCCTGCCTTACAGGATGCTGTGAGAATGAACCAAATTAAAATACAGACAGCGTGACTTTGTTGTATTTTAAACTTTTTGACTTCTGGAGCTGACGTCCAGAAGAGGGGAGGTTTGCAGTCGATCTGAAAGAGTTTAACCTGAGGCTGAGGCATAGCTGTGAGAATGAGACATTTTTATGTAGCCACTGCCATCCCTTAGACCCATCTGGTGTGGATGCTCACCCAACCTGTGTTCCCCTTTATTGGCTTCATGGGACCAGGTTCTGGTTCTTGTATTTCTCGATCTTGCAAGGATGCTATGATGCAAGTCCTTTACATAAGGACTCTTTAAATACAAGGTTTTCCAAATTGCAGTTTCCATCCAGGCTTTTTTTTTGGGTGAGGAGTGCAGGAAGATTTGTAGATTCCATCTCTCTTTCACTTTTCTAATTAAAATCCATCTTTGGACATTGCCATATGCTGAGTTGGCTTCAGAGTTTGTTTCATTTAGAAAGGAGATAAGGATTCTGTTTAGAGAAAGCATGTTTTTTTTTTCAATTACCCATGTTGAAGGTTGTTCTGAATACTTTAAAGAGCTCTGTGACTTGAGTTCTTGTTTTAATAGTTCTTTGGAGGTAGATTTTGGCAAGTCATCTACTTTGCGTGAAGGATTTCTTAAACCTTGGCATATTAACCTTATGTTGCAAAGTTACCTGAAATTTGAAGATATCAGAGGAATGGCATCTTTACTACTTAAACAATGTCGGTTGTTGCCCGTTCTCTCCGTGGATATTCATGGAGGGTGTGACAGGATGTTGTAGCTGATACTGCAGGGATATCAAGATGTAACTGCATCTAAAAATATGAACAAATAGTGTTTATCAACTCAGTTCATCTGAGATTCCTTGAGCTGTCATAGGTACTTCACGGAGCAAAGAAGTCACGGTATTGACATCAAAGAACTTATTGACGGAAAGAGGGCTAGTGTTTACTTTAGCTGCATTTTTGGGGGGAAGGGGAGTGTTGCTTTGCTGTGGTTGGAGGGATGGGGGTTACACAGAACTGGTTACACAGATCTGTGTGGTACAGGGAATGTTTTGTTGATCTGGATTTTAAGTTGGGCTGAAAGAATGGATCTTGAGAACGAGGCAGCAGGAGAGATTGTTCTGAGCTAGGCTGTGGGAGAAGGCTGGGGAGCTGAGGCTGGAGAAATGGGTGAAGGAGTCATAGGGCAGTAACATAAGATGAGCAGAAAGGTGCCCATCGGAGGTCCCTGTGGGGCCTGAGGTATGTTGACTTGTTTCAAAGGATGATGGCCATTGATGGAGGGCACTGGATCCACAGAGAAAATTCGAGGTAAAAGCAGGACGTTGTTGCTGCTTTTTGACTTCTGGAGCTGACGTCCAGAAGAGGGGAGGTTTGCATTCGATCTGAAAGAGTTTAACCTGAGGCTGAGGCATAGCTGTGAGGACATACAGAATGAGACAGATAAGGGAATTGATTAAAGAAATGCTGACCTTCTGCTAAAGACTAAAGGTCAGGAAGGGATATGAGAGCACTGAGCATTTACCTTTGGATTTGGGGCAGGCTCTGTAGGATTTAGGCACAAAATGAATGAGGGAAAATCATGCATGTGACAGTATCATACAGGTAGTGGGCGATGGAGAATTATGCCAAGGCATGGCATTTAGTGCTGACACCAAACTCTGGAGGCCAGAAGTCAGAGATGCTGCACTGTGGAAAGCATGTGACCCTCAGAAAGAGAGAAAACTACGACCCCTTTAAGAGTCACCCTATAGTTACTAATTTTAATTTTCATTGTTATGTTTGTAAGCCACTATAGGCCAGTCCCTTTAGGGTAAGGTTGGCACTGTTCTGATTTTTTGCCAGATGACAAATTAGTTAAATGAATTAGATGGGTATGTTTGATGTCCATCAGCTTGGCTCTGCGAGTATCCAGGCAATATTGACGGGTGATATCCTATACCTGCAGAGGACAGCCAGACTCCTGCCTGCTTTCTGCTGAGGACTCTGGCTTTTCTCTCTTTCTGATAACAGGATGACAGAAGCCTTGCAGCTCCGCAGCCACTGGCCCTGATCCTGTCTGTGCTGCTCCTCTGCCCGGGAAGGCCCGTCTCTCCTCTCTGGGATCCGGGGGGAGTTGGGAACCTGTGACCCTTTTGTGGGGTTTGGCAGCCCATCTGAGGGTTTCCCTTCAGAGACAGAGCGTGTGGGGTTCTTGCAAAGGCTTGTCTCTAGGAATGTGAAGACCTTTCCGGTCTGGAAGCCAGTCAGGGAGTGTGTTGGGAGGAGGAGCAGCCCTCAGGACTTGTGAAAGCCACTCTTTAGCAATGAGATGTAGAATTTTCTGGAACTGAGCGAGAACTTAAAAAGTGATCATTTGGTGTGTGGGTGGTTTTAAGTAGCCAAACTTTTGGGGTGTACTTTGGGACCCTAAATTCTATTTTAAAATTCTTCTTTTATTTGCCTCGGTGGAGACACGTAGATTAAATGCTTGCCAACTGTAATAAGTGCTTGTCTCGGGACGGCGTGTAAAAGACATTGAGTGAATGTTCCTTGAATTTGTTGATTGGCTGAAAGAATGAATAAAGTAAAGTGCTAAATGCCCAGGCCCCACAGTAAAAAGTCACACCCTCCTCTTCCCAGCTCTGTGTCCTTCCCCCCTCCCCCCACCTCCCATCCCCTTCAATTCCTTCACAATCTGTAGACCCTCCTTATCTCGTAGAATGTCTCTAAACTTAGAACCAGGATTTCTTCCTATCTCAGGTTTATTGTGGGCAATCAATGCCAGGAGCGTTGAAAGCTTAGCTTTTGGAAACCGGTTCTTTCTCCTTCCTGGAGTCCTTTTCTTTCCCTAGTTGAGCTTTATTTATTCTGACTATAGTAAAACTCGAAAGTTCCTGGACCCACATTAATTGATGACGTAGTATATATATTACATGATGTATAGACATGATGCAGAAGCTCTTGGTTTATATTTGGCAGAAGCTCTGGCTTCCCAGCTTTGAGAAATTCTAAAAAACATCTCTTGCCTTTTGTTTTTGGAAAACACGAGTTTTGCTGATAAAATAATCAACAGCTACAATAGCAAATATACCAGCCCCTCTCCCCTTAACTCTTTTTTAAAAATATATATTTTTATTGATTTCAGAGAAGAAGGGAGAGGGAGAGAGAGTGAGAAACATCAGTGAGAGAGAGTCCTTGATCGCTTGCCTCCTGCATGCCCCACACTGGGGATCGAGCCCGTGACCCAGGCAAAATGAGGCAAATGCGAACTAGAAACACTCGCAAAGGTGTCACGGAGGGCCAGAGGGCAGACATCGATCTACACGGAAGCACAGCACACCCCAAGGGGCAGCACCAGAGGGTTAGGAGGTTTTCAGTCCAGGGAAATGTGAGCACACGCACGGGACAAAGGGGGAATGTTCAGTAGTCTGATGGAGATACAGCAGATCTGAACCCGGAGGAGAGTTCACCTGGGCAGGGTGCGCCTCACCTGGAACGGCATCCTGAAGGGCAGTTAGGGTGGCCTAGTCATACAGGACCTGGACTCTGAGCTGGCCGGCCTGCCACCACGCGCTAGCTGCCTGACCTTAAGCAGATTTATTAGCCTCTATGTCTCTGTTTCCTCATCTATACCTCTGGTGAGGGTGTGGAGAGATGGATGGAAGAGAAAAGAGAGTGAGGCAATAGTAAGGAGGTCTTTTTTTTTTTTTTTTTTTTTTTTTTTTTTTTTACAGAGAGGAAGGGAGAGGGACAGGGAGTTAGAAACATCGATGAGAGAGAAACATCAATTAACTGCCTCCTGCACACCCCCTAGTGGGGATGTGCCTGCAACCAATGTACATCCGGAATTGAACCTGGGACCCTTCAGTCGGCAGCTCAATCCACTGAGCCAAACCAGTTAGGGCTTTATTGATTTTTTTTTACAGAGAGGAAGGGAGAGGGATAGAGAGCTAGAAACATCGATCAGCTGCCTCCTGCACAGTCCCCACCAGGGATGTGCCCGCAACCAAGGTACATGCCCT
Organism: Eptesicus fuscus; assembly: GCF_027574615.1. Classification (NCBI taxonomy): domain Eukaryota; kingdom Metazoa; phylum Chordata; class Mammalia; order Chiroptera; family Vespertilionidae; genus Eptesicus; species Eptesicus fuscus. The sequence goes on from NC_072477.1 coordinate 39,694,527, forward strand.
TAACCGGAATCAAACCTGGGACCTTTCAGTCCGCAGACCGACGCTCTATCCACTGAGCCAAACCGGTTTCGGCGTAAGGAGGTCTTTTGATGAGCCAGTGCCTAACACCATGCCTGCCCACAATGGGCATTCAATAAATAGGTGAATGAATGAATGGATGATCCAGATGAGTTCCCAGGGCAGGAAACTAGGGCAGTGGGAATGAACAAGGTAAGTTTGCTACGTGCTCTCCGCTCTGAAAGAGGTTTGAAATTGAGCATTTATACCTTAAAAGGTATTATGTTTTTAACCAGTTTTTTTGTACCTATACATATTTCAACTATTAATCTGAATTGATAAAAGGTGATTATATATGACATAGCTTATTAAATTATATTGTCACTTGAAGAGGAAATTTAAAAGAATAGTACATATAAAAACATTTTGGAAAAATCCTAATGAGGGGGGAAACCCTTTGTACTTGATGATGCTTTGCTTGCATTGTCTTTTTGTTTGTTTGTTTTATTAAGAATGTTTCCTTTTCTTTTTCCCCCCACAGCTGAATACTTTCCAGGCAGTTTTGGCATACGATGAGTCCGATACCTACGCCTTCTTTCTTTATCCTGTCAATGGCCTTCATTTCTTTGGAACGCGCCCCAAAGAGTCCTACAACGTCCAGCTCGAGCTTCCGGCCCGGGTGGGCTTCTGCCGAGGGGAGATCGATGACCTGAAGAGAGAGGGACCATATTTTAGCTTGACTAGCACTGAACAATCTGTGAAAAATCTCTACCAGTAAGTGTCCTAGGGCTTAAGCCCTCCCCTGTTGGAATGGAAGGGCCCTTTGGAGCTCCCCAAACCCAAGTGGTCATAAGACCATTAAATAATATCTTGGTGGTTTCTAAGTAAGGCATCTAGACTAGACCCTGGGAGGAGCAAGGCCACCAAATATAAAAGGTCCTTTATTTTTCTTGCCCTGTTGGCTAAAGATACCTGAAACAGAACTCGTGTGTGTGTGTGTGTGTGTGTGTGTGTGTGTGTGTGTGTGTGTTTGCAGAGCCACTGAGGTTTGCTATGGAAAACATTGCTCTTGGAACCACATAAAAATACCCAGTAATATAACTGCCCAGATTGAAGTTTTTCCAGGTTAATTATTTCACAGAAGGAGATGTTGTGATTTTAGTCTTTTAAACAGATAACGTGTTGAAAGTTAAAGTAAGAGTAAAGTAATTTGGGAAACAAGTAGACAAATAGACTGATAGATTTTTAGCAGTGTCATGGTTTCACTGCGGCCTTATTATATGAAATCACAGTGATTGGTTTTCCATGGAGCAGCCAGGACTAAGCACGTCCCTTAGTCCCATCGGCGGCTTACTCTGCTCATGCAATCCAAGCCCTTTCAGTTCTCGTCAATCCACATCACACCAGTATAGGGGCAGCACCTCTGGACATCTATTAATTTTAAAAATATACTTGCTTTTATTCCTTTCCTGAATACTGATGCCAAAGCCAGACAGAACACCTTGGCTGCGTAGCCTCCCTTCCTGCCTCTTGGTTTCACTAGAGTATTCCTGGGTATTGAAATACCTTACACGTTTGCATGCCATCTGCTCTGCTCAGCTACCGAGGGCTGGTCCTATAGCCAAATATGATTACTCGACCTAACATTTATTGAGAACTTAGCACTCACCAAACATTGTGCTGAACAGTCTCTAGAGGCTGTCTTAATTAAAACTCACAAGAATCCTAGGAGGTAAGTTAGATTCTTTTCTCAACTTGACAAATGAGCTTAGGGAAGTTAAGTTGCCTATAATCCCAGTTATTAAGTGGCAAAGCCAAAATTCAAGCGCAAGACTGGGGCTCTGAACCACTTATTTTGTGCTGAATCCTGGTTTTCTTTTTCATTCTTGTGCATCTGTGGGTCTCCATCTAGGTTGCCTTTTAGTCAAGTCCCAGTGGTTCTCAACCTTTCTAATGCCGCGACCCTTTAATACAGTTCCTCATGTTGTGGTGACCCCCAACCATAAAATTATTTTCGTTGCTACTTCATAACTGTAATTTTGCTACTGTTATGAATCGTAATGTAAATATCTGTGTTTTCCGATGGTCTTAGGTGACCCTGCTAGCTGTTCTCAACCTGTGGGTCGCGTCCCACAGGTTGAGAACCGCTGCTGTAGAGCCTAAGACCATCGGAAAACACAGATATTTACATTACGATTCATAACAATAGCAAAATTACAGTTATGAAGTAGCATAAAAGGGTTGAGAACCACTGGTCTAGACTCTAGTGGAGAAAACTTCACTCCTTGCTTTTTCTCCAGGGGTTCCACCTGACTGTTCCACCCTGGAAGCCTCAGAGTCTCTGCTCCTCAGATATTATGGAGAGCTCATAGGGGCCACACACTTGAAAGACAAAGGTGTCTAAGGCATGGGCCCTGCACTAGCAACTTGCCCTTTAGCAGGGTTGACAGACAAATAGATCAACAGCTCCCAGCACAGGGTGCAGGAGGTGGTAGGGGCCAAAGAGCCTGCCAGAAAAGCAGTTGTGCTCCCCCATCACAACCATAAAGGCCCCTAAGACTACACACACAGCCCTGACCTGGTTGCTCAGTTGGTTGGAGCATACACCAATAGTTGGCAGGTTCAATTCCCAATCAGGGCACGTACCCAGATTGTGGGTTTGATTCCTAGTTGTGGCACATGTGGGAGACAACTGAAGAATGTTTCTCCCTCATATCGATGTTTCTCTCTCTCCCTCTTCCTTCCTCTCTCTAAAATCAACTTTTTAAAAAAATTTAAAATAAAGAATACACACACACTTCCATTTACCTCCTTCCATGCCTTCCCTCATTTTTATCTTTGATGCTTCCCAGAAACTTCTGAGTTGCTTGATGAGAGCAGAATAGTTATGGTGCCAAAATGACTAACAGAGGGATTTTTCTTTAAGTGTAAACCATGCTTAATATTAAAAAACAAAATAAATTACAAGCAATGCAGAATAATATGAAATAAAAGTAAAAAAAATTACCCAGTATCACTATTTCAAGTGATAACCAGTGTTAATAGTCCTTTCAGAATTTTAGGTACAGTATATGTAAAAAAATTTAAAAGCCATAATGATATTATAGGCCTCTTTCAGTACAGTATCTGTTATATTATCACTAGAGGCCTGATGCATGAAATTCGTGCATGGGGGTGTGTGTCCCTCAGCCCAGCCTGCACACTCTCCAATCTGGGACATCCCTCTCACAATCCAGGACTGCTGGCTCCCAACTGCTCACCTGCCTGCCTTCCTGATTGCCCCTAACCACTTCTGCCTGCCAGCCTGATCACCCCCTAACCACTCCCCTACCAGCCTGATTGATGCCTAACTGCTCCCCTGCAGGCCTGATTGCCCCTAACTGCCCTCCCCTGAAGGCCTGGTCACCCCTAACTGCCCTCCCCTGCAGGCCTGGTCACCCCTAAATGCTCTTCCCTGCAGGCCTGGGTCCCCCCCAAACTGCTCTCCCCTGCAGGCCTGGTCGCCCCCAACTTCCCTCCTCTGCCGGCCCGGTCACCCCCAACTTCCCTCCTCTGCCACCCTGGGCACCCCTAACTGCCCTCCCCTGCAGACTTGATCACCCACAACTGCCCTCCCTTGCAGGCCTGGTCCCTCTCAACTGCCCTCCCCTGCTGGCCATATTGTGGTAGCCATCTTGTGTCCACATGGGGACAGCCATCTTGTGTGTTGGAGTGGCAGTCAATTTGCGTATTACTCTTTTATTAGATAAGATTTTAAGGCTATTAAAACATGTATCATATCGCCCTAGATGGTTTGGCTCAGTGGATAGAGCATTGGCCTGCTGACCAAAGGGTCCCAGGTTCGATTCCGGACAAGGGCACACGCTTGGGGTTGCAAGCTCGATCCCCAGTAGGGGGCATGCAAAAGGCAGCCAATCAATGATTCTCATTATTGATGTTTCTGTCTCTCTCTCCCTCTCCCTTCCTCTCTGAAATCAATAAAAATATATTTTTTAAAAAAAAAATTACTATTTATTAAAAAACACATGTATCATATCTATTCTCTATTATTAAGACAACTTATCAATGAACATTTCATGTTTCTGGTTTATCCTGTTGTAAATATGATTGCAGTAAACAGCATAATATACAAAGTGGGGCAAAAGTAGGTTTATAGTTGTGAGTATGTGAAGCAGAATTTATTCTTGTATTATTACTTATTATTTTCCATATGAACAACTGTAAACCTACTTTTTAAAAAATATATATATTTTATTGATTTTTTACAGAGAGGAAGGGAGAAGGATAGAGAGTTAGAAACATTGATTAGAGAGAAACATAAATCAGCTGCCCCCTGCACACCTCCCACTGGAGATATGCCCACAACCAAGGTACATGCCCTTGACCGAAATCAAACCCGGGACCATTCAGTCCACAGGCCGACGCTCTATCCACTGAGCCAAACTGGCTAGGGCTGTAAACCTACTTTTGCCCCACCCTCTACATTGCTCAGATTCTCATTTCCCTTAAAAGTAGAATTTCTGAAACAGGACATATTAAGTTTCACATTTGGATGTGTATTAACAAATTACCCTTCAGAAGAATTGCACCAACTTATATCCTCACCAGTAATGCAGGGCAGTGATTGGCAGTGTCTGTTCCCTATAGGCTTTTATCCTTTTTAATATTTGTGAATCTGACAGGTATAAAATGTTCTTATTTTCACTCTAAATGCTTTGGTTACTAGTAAATCTGAACACCTATGTTTATTAGCCATTTCTCTATCTTCTTTGTGATGTATCTGTCCATAGCCTTTGCTATTTTCTGTTGGGGTGTTTACAAAGAACCCTTATAAATCAGAAAAAAAAACAAACCCATGGTAAAGATCTCAGTCCTCTTCTATGCTGTGTATATTTTTATCCAGTTGTTCATCTTTAAACATACTTATGATCTAGAAGTTAGAGGTTGAGAGTTATCTTTTCCTTTATGATTTCAGGTCTTGAAGTTATTCTCAGAAAGGTCTTCTCTACCTCCAAATTATAGAAATGTTCCACAATTAAATCTTCTTTTTTACTTCTCATTATTTAAATTTTAAAAAATAGAGAAAAGTGGAGAGAGTAGCTAAATGAACAGCCAAATGCTTGTGATCTAAATTCAAGTTATTGACATTGCCATGTTCATCAATATTTTTCTTTTTTGCTTAAGTATTTTAAAGTAAGTCACACACATCATGCCTTCACTTCAAGTACTTCAGAATACAACCCTAAAGAATTAAGTTACTTTCCTAGTCAGTGGAATCTTTGTATTCCTCAAACTTGTTCCATTGTTATAAGCTCAAAGGCCATACATTATACAATTCATAGTGTGTTTGTCATAAATCTTCTGAAAATTTGAATATGAATGCACACATCTGCATCTTTGAAGTTATACTTTTCTATTTCCTGGAAGACAGTAGTTGCTTAGTACTTATTATGTGCAAGGCCCCATGCTAGGCATTTTATGTGATTTTCTAACTTCATCCTCCCTACAACCCAGGGAGGATGCCACTGTCATCCCATTCTGTAGTCTTGTTTTTATTTCTAGGAAATAAATTCTTTCCATCACTAAGCTTTCCAAATGACCTTGGACTTTAGGATAAACTCAAATTGGTTACTTTGGAATCATGCACAATGGCAAAACCAAGATAGTGATTTATATTTAATGAGAAGGTTATTTTATTTAGCTTTTATCTGCCATAGTTTGTATTTTCCTACTCTTTGAAGCTTTTATGGTTTTCTGTTTCTAACATCAAGAAGAAATTTCACAGCTGCAACACCTCCGATGTGATAATAAACTCAGTATCCTCAGATCTTCAGGGGTCTCTCTTATCTTCTTTAGTGTTCCTTATTTGCTTGCCAAGAAATACCAACATTAATTCTCAGAACTTACAATGCATAGCATATTACACAAAGGATCATAGTTTTGCTGTCTATATTCCTTTTTTCCTAAGTTAATTAGAATAGCAGCAGCAGCAATAATAATAATAATAATAACACACACACATACACATAGAGATAGAGATAAACAGAGATAGATAGATGATAAATAGGTAGAAAGAGAAATAGAGAGAGAGACTCATTCCTGAGGATATTTTTTTCCATTGATATTTAGAGAGAGTGAAAGGGAGGGGAAGAGACCGAGAGAGAGAAACATCAATGTGAGAGAGAGACATCGATTGGTTGCCTCCCACACCCACCCTGACCAGGGCCTGGGATCATGCCTGCAACCCAGGTATGTGCCCTTGACTGGAATTGAACTGGGACCCTTCAGTGCTGGCCGCCACTCTGTTCACTAAGTCAAACTGTCTGGGACGTTATTTGTGGCATTTTGATTAAACTACTTTCTTATTTTCCCCTTAACTTTGTTCTGCGGTTGCTCAACATTTTAGACTTGTTCAGTTGTATTTTTTTTTAATTTTTTTTACATTGACTTAACCATTCTCCATGAATTAGTTAATTGATTGGTCCATGTGACTAAGCAGTGAAATGTCTTTAACATTCTGCAGAGTATGATAATTCAGATGTTGTAGAGTTTTAATAATTCAGGTGCTGATTGATTATAGAGTATTTGTTTTCTGACATAAAATAATAATTATTTTATAATAATATAAAGCCCAAGTGTAGAGAATGGGTTTTGGAGTTAGTGCCTAATCCAAGCTGTCAATTTTAAGAAGATTAGTTAGCCTCTCTAAACCTCTTTTCTCTTCTATAAAGTTGGCCTTGTAGATTGTACTGAAGAATGTTAAGCGCTTGACAGATAACTAACTCTTAAAAGCATGTGGTAGTCATTGTTTGGCAAAAATTTTTCAGCATACATTTTCTTTTCTTTTTTTTGAGAGAGAGAGGAAACGAGAGGAATAGGGAGATAGAAACATTGATGAGAGAGGAACAAGGATCATCATCAATCAGCTGCCTCCTGCAAGTCATCAAGCCCGAAACTTGGGCATGTGCCCTGACTGGGAATCAAACCTGTGACCTCTTGGTTCCTGGGTTGACACTCAACCACTGAGCCACACAGGCTGGGCAGCATATGTTTTCTTAAAAGTAGAAGAAAGATAAATATTTCTGCATTCCCTCTTTGTTTTCAATCAGCCAGATTTCAGATAAAATGTGGATTGTAGAGCAGGTTACAACTTGACGGTCTAGCATTCTGTGGAACACAGCCTTTGAAAGTGACTATAAATAAGAGGTTGTTTATATCAAAATTCCAGTATCATCCTTTTAGTTAACATGTAAGTCTCATTTTATTTGTTTTTTCTACACCAATGAAAACTCTGAATCTGATCTTGATAGTCTTTTAGTTTTGAAATAAATTGCTCACCATTGTAGGAAGATGGGTAGTGGCCATTTTTTATTACAATGCACTGTCCCCCTCCCCCCTTTTTTTTATTTTAGACACAGCAACCTGGGGATTCCTGGAGTGTGGGCTTTTCATATCGGCAGTGTCTCCCCACTGGACAATGTCAGGCCAGCAACAGTTGGAGGATCCCTTTCCGAAGCCCGCTCCTCAGCTTCCCGGGAGCATTCCTTCAGCCATGCTGCAGCCCTGGAAAGAAACCACAGTGAAGACGATTTGGATTACTATGGTGAGAATGAGGAGGAGACTGAATACCCACCGAGTGAACCAGAGGAGGTGTTGAAAGGCCACGGCAATCTCAATGCTTCCTTGCACTCCAAAGCTGACTCAAGGCCTGTAGGAGGTGGGCTCTCTCCTCCAGATTCCTACCTGGACTCCCCTTTGCACCCAACACCCAGAAATAGGCCATTCTATCCGGAAACAGAATCTGCCTCCTCGGACTCTCAAACCAAACAAGGGAGGCGTGTGAAGGAGATGGACGCCCCCGATAGAAGAGGCCAGGTGGAGTCTTCGGAACAGCCATGGACCAGAGGCCCGGCTCCATCAGAGACAGAAGGAAATGTACTGGATCCTTCCCAGGGAGCCCCACCTCCCTACCTTGAAAACAGGAGCATCCAGCCCGACGTAGATGGAGGGGCACTGCCTTCAGAAAGGGGTGCTCGTCCGGCTCATGGTGAAGGAGAGGTGGTTCTGCCCAGTTCTGCCAGGCCAGGTCCCACAGCACCACGGGATCACGGGAGGCACGCGGAAGGGGCGGAAGATAACAGTTCCAACACTGGGGGTAAGTGGTTAGAAAACTGGGTGCTATGATCCCATTTTTAAAAAGGCTGGTTTTGGAGGGAGTCATGCTTTTTCTCTCAGGCGAGTACGTGGAGAGTTCAGCAAAAAGAAGATTGGAACTGATTTTTAAACGCATGTTTCAGGAGATAGAGTATCTTTCCTTTGCCAAATACATCTTGGCAGGCAAATTCTGTTTGGAATCTCTTGACGATTAATAATGTTTTTTTAAAAAAATTGGGCCTCATGAAGCGAGAGGGGAAGGACTGGCTTGCTCGTGCCAGCACTGCTCTCAAGTGTAATGAAGTATTTCAGTTTTGAAAGTTCAGCAAAGGTATAAAACATTCTGGGGCTTCACACACATTACAGCGATGGAGGGCAGAAGACTGGTTTCAAGTGGCTAACATTCCAGATTCTTACTCTGTGAGGGACAGCCTTTGGGCTCCCCTCGGTCAGAGCCACTTGGTGGTGCGTGGGAGGGGAGACCCACGGGGAAAGGAGATGGCTAACCACCTGTGTCCTGTCATTTCTGCTTCATGGCTGTGCAGCTGTGGTATTCGCCTCCCTGGAGCCTTGTCCTCATTTCATGACTCACTGACCTGAGCGAGGGGCCAGGAGGGAAGTGCCGAGAGGAGGCCGTGGTTAATTCATGCAGTTGTGGAGCCCGTGTCGCCTCCTCTTCCTGGTGCAGCCTTGTCATGTCAGCTCTTTCTTCCCAGCCAGGGATGTAAACATGGAATGGGACACTGACCACAGAGTCATTCCATTTGTTCCAGGGCCTGCTCCTCTGACCTCTAATGAGAGGAAGGAGGTCAGAGGTGAAGGCATTCTTCAGGACCTCCTATTTTTTTTTTTTTTCTTCACTTTTTCTGTTTCCCATCCCTTTTGTGATTTAAAAAAAAAAAAATGTCGACCTAGCAAAGAGGGTCTTCTGGATTCTTCTGCAGTGGTATGGAATTTGCATGGAGAAGTGCTTATTTCAGGAGGGAGGGAACTATTTTGTGACTAAAGTGGCACTGTGTAATGACCAGAGGGAGAGTGTTGGTGTCAGACTCAGGTTCTAGAATCTTGGCTGACACATTCCTTGCCAGGTCACACGAGGCAACTTCTGTAACCCCCAAGCCTCTGGCTTCTCCTAAATACGTTGAGAGGATTAAATGAGATATGAAGTTCTTAGATTAGTGTCTGCACCAGTTGGCTCTTCATAAGTGGTGGCTGCTGTTACTAATTATAGAAAATTTATAGCAGTGGGAATGAGATGGGGGGCGGGGTGAGTAGAGAATAAGGATTGGGCTTAAGTGGTTGTGCCTTAATTTGTGCCTAAAGACTATGTTGCTGCCAAGCTGGAGATGTGAATTTGAGTGGAAGGCTTTGGGACCTTCAGACCCTCCGGACAATTTCCTGACTTTTCAGCTTAAGTTCCATCCATCTAAAGAAAGTTTAAAGCTAAGTATTAAAGGTTTTCAGCAAAGGAATTTTGAGGCAAAGATGTATTTCTAAATGGCGTTTGCACTTGTGATTTCCTGCCCTGGGAAGAGGTTGGAATATTAAAAAGCAGACCCACGGAGCGATTTATTAAAGTGTGAAGAGGAAAGGGCTGTACCTCCTGCTTTGAGCTGTGAGAGGTTGAGATCACTGGAGTAAGCGGAGGAGGTTGAGGGAACTGACCATGGAGAACAGAGGCGGCAACCATAACCCTCCTGGGGCACGAACTATGATATTTATCAGATACTGGAAGGCGCCTACCCCTGACATCTGGGAAATGGCAAGATGCATATGAAAAAGCTGGTTAATACACTGAGACATTTAGAAAAAAAACTCTAATGAGCCACCGCTATGTTAGAGAGTGGAGAGGAAAAACTTTAACACTTGAAAGCGGAGAGGGAAAATAGGCGAGCCTCTGTTTGCGCCTCAGGTTTTAGGAAGACCGTGAAGTATAGAACCATGCAGGTGTTAGATACTTTCTTTCGTACAGTCAGTGTCCCCCCGCCCCCACGTGACACCTTGGCACCCCAGAGGTCTCGCTGGCAAAAAAAGGACTCCCCCTGGGCAAGCTGGTGGGTAGGCGTCGCAGAGACGTAGAGCATTGCCCGCTCACTGCCAGGCCTGACCCATCCTGCCTGGCTTCTCCTGCTGATGGAATGGAGGAGTGTGGATGGCGGTGTTCGGTGGACTTGACCTTGACTTCCAGCTCTGCTTTGTGGTTTTGTTCCTGGAGGGGAGAGGTCCTCGTCTCCCCTGGATGGGAGTGGGGGTGGGTTTCTTGTGATATCCCAAGAGAAATGATTTTCTGAGACTTGCACGGGAGAATGAGATGTAGTAGAAAGCTTTATTTCTGTGGAAGTACATCCCTGAGTTTCCAACGTCCCATTTCCCTCCGACCAGTAATAGAAGTGTAGCTGGGGCTTAGCAGATCTGAATTCGGAGCCAGTGTCCAGAGTCTCCTTTCCATGTTGGAGCAGAGTGCAGTCCGGCATCGGGCTAGCACAGTTTCTGTTCCCCACTGCAGTCCGTCAGTCCATCGCATGTGGGGTCTGCAGGCCCACATGGCCATGGAGGAAACATGGGAGAAGGCAAGCGAGTCAAGAGCACATGAGCAACAAGAGAGGAAATTCCTTTGTTTAGGAGATTATGTATTTCCAAATTTCACTCTCTTGCAGTGGCCATGCCCGTTCTGGCCAATGATCTTTGCTCCCATCAGGCAAGTACTTCCCCTGTGTCACCCCAACTTCACAGGGCATGCGTGTATCTTCCCTGGTTAGGTGCCTTCCCCCAGCGTTTTGCAGGGAGTAGGCCTGTGGTTCCCTGGGGAGTGAAGAGTTGCAGCTTCCTGGTGAAGCTGCCCAAATGGCATGCCTGTAATGCCTGGCTTCCCCCTTTGCTCTTTTCCTGTCTATATATATATAAAAAGAGGTAATATGCAAATTAGGCCGGGACGCCGTAACGGGTCACGACCAGACAGGAGGAGGTTGCGTGCGCAGGTGAGGCCCAGAGCGGAGACGGAGACAGAGACAGAGACAGGGGGGCCTGCCCGAGCTGGCATGGCAGCTTGGGCAGCCCCAGAGCAGACACAGGCAGGGGGGCCGGGGGATGCTGCGAGTCAGGCATGGGTCCCGGCCCCCCGCAACACCGGTCCGGCCTGACTCCCATGGCGGCCAGCACTGGGTGAGTCAGGCGCGGGTCCCGGCCCCCCACAGGGTGCCTCCTCGCACGGCGGGAGGCGGGGCGCCTCCTCACGTGATTTCAATTGCACGCTGGGCCTCTAGTTATTAATAACTAGCTAATTACAATGGTATCAGTTTGGGGTAAGACTTAAGCTCTGTCTGGCCAACATTTTCCTTAGTTCTAAAGTGGAAAAGTTTTAGACCTCATTAAGTCATTATGAGCATTAAAACTGGGCATCCGAAGCACCTCGCCTAATGAATTTTAGTTTCTCCTTCAAGCTTCATAGTACTCATCTTGCTAAAACAAGAAAGTAAGATTTAGTTGAAGCCCCTCACCCCAATATCTCTCCCTTCTCCTTTTATTTTAATTTCTTCTTCCCCCCTTAGGGACTCTTATTATAAACTTTCCTTTTTGTTGAGAAATCTAGATTCTTTTCAGATCATGTCTACACCAGGCAAGAATGTCCCAGTCACAAGCTAGTTCTGGCTTCAGGTATATTACTTGCCTTATTCTGTTGTCTTAGCCCGGAACCAGCAATAAAATGAGTGTGCAAGTGTCCTCTGTCTGAGGTGTCTTGTTTCTCCAGGGAGCGCTAAGGGCTGGCTGTCAAACCAAAAAGTTCCCTGGACACCTGCTGTGTGCTGACTCTGATTGAGGCACTAGTGGGCGTTTTCCCTGGCATTTGTGGGTGCCCACTGGGGCTCCGAGAGGGAACTTGGCTGAGGATTGCGCTATCACAGTTAGTCCTCAGAATTGCCCTGTGAGGTAGAAGTATTATCCTTCCCATTTTATGGAGGAGGAAACTGAGGCCTGGAAATACTGAGTGACTCGCCTGAGTAAGAGGCAGACCAAGACGACCAGAAGTAGGCTGGGAAGTAACACAGTGAAGGGTGAGTCTGCGTGTATCAAGTCAGGGAAGTCGTGAAGGAGGAGGTGCTAGAGCCAGGCCTTTAGGCCAGAGCCTGTGTTTAGAGAGGGGAACAGTGGGGAAATATTCTGGACAGGGAGGTGATGAGCATGGAGGTATGGAGGTGGACATGGAGAGACAGTATGTGAGTGAATGGAGGGGGTGGGCATGAGAGAGAGAGAGAGAGAGAGAGAGAGAGAGAGAGAGAGAGAGAGAGAGAGAGAGAGAGAGAGAGAGAGAGAGAGAGAGAGAGAGAGAGGAGCTGCCAGTGAGGGCAACCGCTGACTAGAATGGGGACTGCCTGCGTGCGGGTAGCAGAAATGACATTGACTGTGGGAGTCTTAAGCCTGCTGAGGTGGTGCTCTGAGGAGTTCAGTGGAACCTCCGTCTGCATGATGAATTAGAAAGGGGCGGGACACCCGGCTTTCAGACACCTCAGGCCTTCATGCTCCGTTGTGGGGCCTTCTTGTTTCTCCTAAGATGGCAGTCATGCGGGGAAAGCCCAGGTGTGAACCGGATTTCCCTGTGGCTTCCTGTCCAACCCTTCTGTTGGCCTTGGGGAAGGCTGCAGGGATGTGTTGCTCAGGCAGCTTCTACCCTGGGATGCATTGGAGCAGGCTCCGCGGCCCAATCCAGCTTCCCAGCAGGAAAGCCCCTCTCTGGGTGCGCCTCCTCCGGCTGCTGAGGGTCTGTGAAGACCAGCGGGGGAGACCCTGCCGGTGTCATGACAGTGGATGGAAACCCCACGCCCCAGCCAGGGGCCTAATAACCGTTGGCCAGACAGCATCACTGTGCACTGCACACATTCCTCGAAAATAAACGAACATGTAAACTGGAGGAAAAAGCACACCACCATTTTTTGTTATAAATTTGGATGTGGTTTTTCTCACTAGGCTGTCATTCTGGGAGCTGGGGAAGCTTAGCAAAGTCTGACTGCTGTGGGAAGGCGGGTCCCTTCTCTGGAGGTCGTAGTAGAATGTCACTCCAGCCCGACCAGCATGGCTCAATGGCTGAGCGTCAACCTATGAACCAGGAGGTCAGGTTCGATTCCTGGTCAGGGCATATGCCCGGTTTGTGGGCTCAGTCTCCTGTGGGGGTGTGCAGGAGGCAGCCATTCAATGATTCTCTGTCATCATTGATGTATCTCTCTCTCCCTCTCCCTTCCTCTCTAAAATTTAAAAAAAATAAAGTCAACCTGGCTGGTTTGGCTCAGTGGATAGAGCATTGGCCTGCGGACTGAAAGGTCCCGGGTTCGATTCCGGTCAAGGGCATGTACCTTGGTTGCGGGCACATCCCCAATAGGAGGTGTGCAGGAGGCAGCTGATCGATGTTTCTCTCTCGTCGATGTTTCTAACTATCTCTCTCTCTCTCTCTCTCCCTTCTCTCTGTAAAAAATCAATAAAATGTTTTTTTTTTTTTAAATAAAGTCACTCCAGCTGCCTGGGGCAGCCCCACGCAGGAAGCCCTCCACCCGCCTCACGTTCGCACAGTGAACTCGGTCTGTGCCTCGGAGTTTGCCCTCCTCCCACGTGGCTGGGCCAGCGCCCGGAGTGAAGGGGGGCAGGCCCAGGGCTGAAGACAAGTGCTTAAGTGTTTCTGGAAAAATGAAGATTGAAGGGTGGATCAGAGCAAGTGAGGAGAAGTTTTCCGTTTTTGTGAAAAAATCCCAATTAAGATAAGTGTCAAGTACTTGGGCAGCAGCTTTGCTTTTTCCCCCTCTTATGTATCCTCACCCTATTTTCCTTTCTGTCGAGGATATGAGAAGAGTAAATGGAACAAAGAAGTGAGATGTAAAAACCCTCTTGTTAAGATTCCTTGAGCAGCTGCCTACCCTCCGTTCACAAAGCCTTTGTAAACTGAACTCATTCACACCTGGCCAGCCTCCCGCCCCCAGCCCTGTCCTAAATGCCAGCACCTGTCTCGGCCATGTAGCTTCCATGACAGGAGCTCTCTGGCGGAGAGGGGTCCCCGGAGGGTCTGGAAGACAGTCTGCCCCTGTTAGTAACCTCAGGAGAGAGGAAGCTGTGGAATAAAAACTGCTTCTCAAAGTGGGGGCTCTAGTCCACTTGCATCTGAGGCCCTTGGTTAAAGCGCTATTTCCACGCCCGGCCTTAGCTTCTGAACCAGAATCTGCATTTTCAAACCAGGTTCCCTGGTGGTTGTGAAGCCCACACTTGAGTACTACTGGTGTAATGGAAAGACACGGGATGTAGAGCCAGAATGTCATGTAATCTCTGTGGGCCTCAGTTTTCTTATCTGTAAAATGGAGGCAATATTTCCTTATCAGAATTGGAAGTGTGTGAAAATATATTGGAAACTATAATGTAAAGGGCATATAAATAACCACTGAACAAGAAAAAGATGGCACTTTTTCTTGAGATGCTCACATCTTATCCAGCTGGGGTCCAGACACGGATTCCACACCTTCAAGTAGCTCAGCACCTTTGAATCACCTGCAATTCCCATAGGAATCTGAGAAGTCCCATTAGCCAGAAGCTTGGCTTTTCTGGCCCTGATAGAGAGGTGCCCGTGGGGTCACGTTTCTGGGTCCAGCTCTCGCCCTTCATCAGGGAAGGCAGCTGGCTTCTGGGCTTTGGGTTGCCTCCATTAAAGGGTCCTCGCACTGCTTGCTTGTGGATCTGGGCCTAAGTGGGCCACAAGCACGGAGATGGGCTTCTCGGCTGGCCAGGAGCGAATGCAAGAGCTCCCCTGAAATCCCACACGCCCCAGATGATCAACATTAATGAGCATTCTCTAGCTCAGAAATGGAACGTGTGCGAATACCCTGAACATTATCATCAGTGGGGAGTAGCTGAGGTCCAGATTCCCAAGGCCCATCCATAGAGAATCTGAGTGTGCTCTGGGAATTTGCCTTTTTAACAGGTACCCAGGTGATTCTGCTGCAATGCGGAATCCACGGGAGAAATGCAGCTCCCTCTGAATTGGTGGAATAGCGCCTGGGGGAGGGGATAAGTCTGTCAGAGCTGGGTTGGAACTTCCCTGCCCAAAGCTGCTGCTTGAACTGATCTCCCACAAACCTGCTCCTCCGTCTCCCTGTCGCAGTAAGTCGGCAAGACGTGGACACCCTGTGGACTCCTCTCTGTCTCTCCCCTCTCTGCTTCTCTCTCGCCTCTCTCCACATTAACCCTCTCTCCTCCCCCGCCCTCCTCTCTCCCCGCTCTCTCCCTCCACTCCATCCACCAGCAGACCCTGTCAGCGCCACCTCAGATATTCCGGGTCTGGTCCCTTCTCCTCCTCGCCACCAGCACTTCCTGCTACTAAGGCACCGCTCCTGCCCGAGGTTCCTGAAGTCAGATCATGTCACTCTTCTGCTGAAAACCCTTGGCAGCTTTCCAGCTCACTCAGCCTAAAGGCCCATCTGCCCTGTGACCTACAGGTCCTGGGAGACCTGCAGGGTTACCCCTCTCCTTTCTCTCCTCTGTCCTCCCACAGCCCCACCCACCTGACAGACAGACTGTCTGCCTCCACTGTCCCCTCCTCCAGGCCTCTGCCCAAAGGCCACCTTCTCCAGAGGCCTGACATTTAAAGGAGCACATTCACCTTCCCCCTCTTGTCCTTCCCTGAGTTCATTTTCTGCACAGCTCTTGACACAATCCTCCATACTAAGTAATTTACCTGTCTGTTGACTCCGGCCTAGGAGATTGTAAGCTCAGGACAGGAATACATTGTCTCCCCCCCCCCCCCCCCCCGCCACCCCACTCTAGCCCTAATTCCTAGACCAGCACCAGGCCCATAGTGAGTGCCCAATAAATATTTGTTGAATTATTGAATGAAGATTGCAACAAGCATTTACTTTTCACCTAGCAAGCCGACCCTGTGTGAAGTGAGTACACCTGTGTGTGAAGGCAGGCATGGGAAAGGGGCCCCAAAAGCAAGCCGTACGTGCCCCCTGATTAGGAGCGAACCTATTTGCGTGCCCCGGGGTGGCTGTCCTGGGGCTGGAAGGCTGAGCTTGTGACGCAGTGCTTGGTTCAGTGAATTCCATCCTGAGAATGCCCTATTCCTCTCACACACCAGATTTAAAAAGACTCCCCAGGCCAGCTTACCAATAACGAATTTAACCCATAGTTTGTCTCATGATAGCCTTTCCTGGGAGCCTAACCATTATTTTTCTTTGTTATTAAAATATAGCCTGCATGCCAGTCAGCTTAAATTTGCGCAGTTGTCTCTGTACGTTGCTGGCTGCATGGCCGTGCCTCTCTTTCTACCCATGTGGAAGCCATGCCTGTAGCTAGTTTTTTAGTTAAATTAATCTGATTCTCCATATCTGTAGTCCTCCTCCATGCCTTCTCTCTGTTTCATAATCCACTCTTAGAATGGGAAACGGTCAGAGAACGAGTCTTCACCAGGGAACCAACGGGGGGCATATGACATAGACCCATCATTTCCTTAATTTGGGGCAGAGCGGTGTTAGAGTTTGGTTTTATTTTGAACTGAATTTCCCGAAAATGACTACACTTTAGACCTGCATGAGATTGCTTTTTCACCTTGGGGCTCAGAGTATATTAATTTAGAAAACATGATTTCTGCAATGAGGTGTGAGAAGAGGTGTCCTCCCGATTTCAGAGATGAGGAAACAGAGCTGGCCTTTCCGTAGTTTCCCCCGGCCTCTGAGCCATGCTGGGGTAAGTTCTAGGGCAGTGGTCGGCAAACTCATTAGTCAACAGAGCCAAATATCAACAGTACAAAGATTGAAATTTCTTTTGAGAGCCAAATTTTTTAAACTTAAACTTCTAACACCACTTCTTCAAAATAGACTCACCCAGGCTGTGGTATTTTGTGGAAGAGCCACACTCAAGGGGCCAAAGAGCCGCATGTGGCTCGCGAGCCGCAGTTTGCTGACCACTGTTCTAGGGCTTGGGACCCTCCGCCCCTGCGCCCCCTCTTCCCTTGGGTGGCAGCCTGGCCTGTGAGCCCACTCGCCAGTGTGCCAGTCCCTCCAGGTGCCACTTCTTTGCACTTAGTTGTAACTTTGAGCTGGAGAAAACAGACTTGGACACACCCAAGCCACATTCATTTCTTTTTACTTCAACTGGGGTTTTATCGCCTTTCTTAAGCCAAAGGTAGACAGTGATAGATGTATAGCTTCCCTCACAGGAGCCTCTTAGAATAATTTTTGTCATTCTGTCTTGAGTTTTTGTCACTTTTCTGTTTTAAAAGCTGTTCAGGGTTAGTATGCCTCGTTTTTTATTTTTATCAGGCTGGGGGTTCTCAGCTGTGTCGTGCAGGCCCTGTCCCAAATCTTGAGTCACCAACTTCCTTCTCACTCGTTTCCCAGTCAGATGTTCCCCTGGAGTCAAGAGTCTGTGCTGCCACCCCCTCAGCTTACTACGTTCTCAGGAATCTCACTCAAGTGCTGTCCAAAAGCTCCTGCTCCTGCTGCTACTCTCGCTTCCCCCTACCTGTGTTTTCCCGGAGTGCTGCAGTACCCCTCAGATCATCTCCGCCGTCTTCTGCCGCCAAGCCTCATGGCTCAAACCTTCCTTGCTTAACCTTTTGCACTTGGATGTCGAGTGTGACTCGACACGGTTAGCATTAGAATAAAGGAATCGAGAAAAAAGCAAGCGAGTGCAAAGGGTTAAAGCCTCTGCTGACTAGCCCCAGACCCCAGGTCAGATCCTTCACCCGGCTCTCATGATGAATGGACCAGGCTTCCCTGGAGGGGTAGTAGAATCCTGGGCCAGACTTCCTGAGTTCAAACCCAGCTCTGCCACCTCCTGCCCCTGTGACTTCAGGAAAGTCACTTGAACCTGTACCTCAGCCTGTTCATCTATAAAACGGGCATCAAAATCATCCCCTGCTCTACGGAAATTAAGAGTTCAAGTTCATAGGGTAGAGTCTGGCATACATTAAGCACTAGTTCAGTGTTAACTTTGTTCGGCCTGGTGGGTACAAGTCTTTATGGAACTACTAGTGGCCCAGTGCATGAAATTCATGCACAGGTAGGGTCCCTAGGCCTGGCCGGTAATCAAGGCTGATTGGGGCCTTCCTTCATTCCACGCCACCCCCTGGTGGTCAGCGCATGTCATAGCGAGCGAGCAGTCAAACGCCTGGTCGGTTGAACTCCAAGGGGACAATTTTCATATTAGCCCTTTATTATATAGGATATTGTGACATATACAGTGCTACATCTTCCCCCCACTGGTTTCTTTGTTTCTGATCTCTGCGGGAATACTGGGCAAATATTGATATTTTTTTCATCATCTTGCTTCCCCTCTCATTCCCTCCTTTCTAGACCTAGACCTGGGACACAACTACCTAAACTAGGGTGTCTGTCTTCCCAGGAAGACAGCAGCATCAGTCTAGCACTAGAGTCCTGTGCCTTCCCTGTTGGTCAGCGTGCTCCAGAGTCACCACCCAATACCAGCTCCTGGGGACCCAGGAGCAGAGGTGTGCCCAGCCCCTGAGCCTCCTGGTGGCTATGCTTAGGATTGGCATCGTCCCCAGGGTCGGGGAGAAAGCCTTCTCTTGTCCATCAGTGCCCACCCCAGCCACACCCCACCCACTTGGCCATTTCCTTTATGATCAGTGGTGTTTGCTCCAATTCCTTTGTTTCTTGGTAGCACTTGGAAGCTTGCTTGTACTCAGGTCTGCTGGGGCTTCCTAGGAGACTGTGGTGGTGGCCAGGCTCTGCTACCGCATGAAGTCTGCTTGTTTCCCAAGAAACCTTGCAAAGGCTCAGGGCACTTAACAGCTGGATGGATTCCCAAGTCTTTCCCTCCATTTTCTCCCACACACTTTCCTTAAGGGAGCTGTGTGTTCTTTTAAGGCCCTTCTCCTCAAAACAAACAAACAAAAACAAAAAATTTTTTTTCTGGGTAGTGAGACAAGATATAGGCTATTCTCTTTAAGGTCAGGGTCTCCTAAAAGAAGAGAAGAATGAATGGTTAGGCATAAAATGACATTTGTTTCTCGATTTTTGTCTTCCTCTCAGGGAATCATTACTATCAGGTTGAACCAAAATTGCTGATCTTTGGCCATGTTTGACCCCCAAGTTGGCAGTTTTGGACAGTTCATCCTAACACGTTCTTACTGGTGGGCTCTCTGTTACTCCACACAGAGTGCGCAGCTCACGCTGGCTCACCAGGCTGGCAGTGAGACCAGGTGGGAGCCCTCGGCGTCAGCAGCCGTTCTTGCCAGAAGACCAAGCAAGTGAACCCCCCTGGGTTGAATGTTATTCCTGTCTCTTAAACATCAATACCCATGTCTTTGTTACAATCCAAACTGATGTTACGGAGCAGATACGGTGTCCACGATGAAGCTGGCAGCATCGAGGATGCTGGGATCGCCTAGTCCTTTAATGCCGGTTTGTTTGACTTTCCAGACTTCTTGTACAGAACTCCCCACAAGGAGACCTGTGAACACAACCACCAAGCGTGCTCCCGGAACGCCTTCTGCACTGACTACGCCACCGGCTTCTGCTGCCACTGCCAGTCCCAGTTTAACGGAAATGGGGAGCACTGTCTGCCGAGAGGTGAGGCGTGCCGGCCTGACAGGCTGGGGGCTGCTCCGTGTCTATTTCTGCCGCTTGCTCATTTCTAGCTGCCACTGAGAGCTCTGTCTGTAGACCTTGTACCTCAGCTACCTGAACCGAAGCCCTAGCAACTCGCAGAGATGCTCAATGAATGTTTGAGGAATGAACATGTTTGGGCTAACGTCCCAATTTGAGGATTAGCCAGAAATGTTAATCCTTTTTTGCCAGCTCATTAGAGTCAAAGTGGGTGGGAGAGAGGGACGATGGGAGAAAAGAGATCGAAGACAGGTGTGTTTCATACTGAGCTGGATAATTGGTTGATTCGGGAATCATGCAAATGGCTAATGATTGAGTTTGGGGGTTGCAGTGGACTTACGTTTTCTGTGGGCCCCTCCACAGCCTGGATGATGACCTTGCTGTTTTTCAGGGGCACCTCATCGAGTCAATGGGAAGGTGAGCGGCCACCTCCTCGTGGATCACACCCCCGTGACCTTCACGGACGTGGACCTGCATGCTTACATTGTGAGCGATGACGGCAGAGCCTACACAGCCATCAGCCACATCCCGCCGCCCGCCGCCCAGGCCCTTCTCCCCCTCACACCCATCGGAGGCCTGTTTGGCTGGCTCTTTGCTTTAGAGAAACCAGGCTTTGAGAACGGCTTCAGCCTCACAGGTGAGCAGGGCCTCTGAGAGGGCAGGGCCGGTGGTCACCGTGGCTTTGGTGGCGTTGCTCCTTGGATTCTTATTCCGTGCAAGAGGATTTGCCTCTTCAGTGTCCCAGAGCCACAGGTGTGTGGTTTCTGGTCTGGAGGTGGCTGGGGATGGTTTGGCCTCGCAGGACTGCTTTGGAAAGACAGTGATTTCTTCTAAGTGGCATCTGCTCCAGTTCCTTTGTTTTGGGTAGCACCAGGGGCCCTCTTGTTTTAATGGGCAGAATAAGTGGGAGACGGAAGGAACCGCTGCAGCATTGAGCTACCCTGGCCCACTGTGGCTTCCTCCAAGTTGTCCTGACAAACGGAATGATTCCATTTGGAGCATTTGTGTCTTCTCGCCCCAATTTGTTGAAGCTTGTTGGTCAGGCTTTGTCTAATTGAGTTGTTATGCACAGATCTGTCCAATAGGGAGGCTCAGATGGTAACCATAGGGCACCTGGAGGTGACAGAACGTCATGGGAAAGGGCGCGCCTTTCCTCTTCTCCCGCCCCCACCACTCTGACCTGTGAGAGGAGAGACCAGAGCTTCTCAGACTTTATCCAGCACAGATCCCCTGGGGTCCTTGTGCAAATGCAGCTTCTCGCTCAGTAGGCTCGGGTGGGGTCTGATTTTGTTTTCCTCATAAGCTCCCAGGCGACGCTCATGCTGGTGTAAGGACCACCCTGTGGTAGCGGGAGTGCAGAGGGTAATTTTTGGCTTCTCTGCTCTCCACCTGAAAAAGCTTGTTTCCTGGTAGATTTATCTTATTGCACATAAAGTGCTGAGAGAAAAGCCGCCCGCCCCCCGCTCCAGCTGTAGAGCCCAACAGCTATTAGAGGATCTTGCTCTTAACAAGGGTTTGACTAAAACCTTGAGTCAAAAGTAGATAAATACAATACAGTATATCCAGTTACATTTGAATTTCAGCTAACAATGAATAATTTTAATAACTTAATGTAAATATGCCCCAAATATTATGTGGGGCATGCTTATGCTAAAAACATATTCATTATTTATCTGAAATTGAAGTGTAACAGGGTATCCTGTTTTGTTTGTTCGTTTGTTTTTGCTAATTTGGGCACCATTGGAAAGAGAAAGGTCAGTGATGTTTCCAGGAGTTTGTTTCTCACAGAAAATAAGCTCCTACAAAAAGAAATGGTGTGAAATGTGGCAGGATAACAACACACTCTGTAAGAGAAAAGCTGAGGAGCTGATGTAATCGACAGCTGGCAGCACTTAGTCTTGGGGATCACGTGACCTCCTTAGGCCCCCTCTCCATCAGCAGTGGAAACTGGGAGGTGGACATGTGCACTGGTAATTATTACTAGAAGATGCAAGACCTCTTTTCATCTCTGTACCGACTTTTTCACCCCCTCCAGGTGCTACATTTGTCCATGACATGGAAGTTACTTTCTACCCAGGAAAGGAAAGGGTTCGAATCACTCAGGTGGCTGAGGGGCTTGACCCGGAGGACTATCTGATCATTAAGACCAACATTCAAGGCCAAGTGCCTTACATCCCAGCAGGTTTCACAGCCCACATGGCTCCCTACAAGGAGCTTTATCACTACTCGGACTCAGGTATGTGCAACTGGTCTTCACATCTGTAGAAAATGGGAATGGTACATATCTCCCAAGACAGTTATGGAGATTAAGTGTTACTACATGGCATGTCCTTAGACTAGTGCATGGCACATAAAATAAGCTTAATGTCGTTTTTATCATTTTTGTTGTTAATATCAAATTTATAGTGTAGGTGAGCAGAGTGTCAGCTGCTATACACAAGAATCTTAATGTTCCTACTCAATACTTTCAAATAATAATAATGTCATCAATAACAACTTTGTCTTTGGGGATGGGTAGGGATGCTATAATTATATATAGTTTTTAACCATTTTGCTCTCTGGGCCATGTCAAAATATTGATTATGGGAATTTAGACTCATCCTGTAACCTTATTTCAGCCTGCTTTAAAGTCACAGACATGCTGCAGTGTTGTAAAATTAATGCCAGGTTTGGAGTCAGAAGATAGAAAAGCGTATCCTGGATTTGCCACTTAAAATAGGTGGGGAAAAGGTCATCATCTGAGAGCCTGTTGTCTCTCATCTTTATTTTTATTTTTATTTTTTAAAATATATTTTATTGATTTTTTTACAGAGAGGCAGGGAGAGGGATAGAGAGCTAGAAACATCGATGAGAGAGAATCATCGACCAGCTGCCTCCTGCACACCCCCCACCAGGGACGTGCCCGCAGCCAATGTACATGCCCTTGACCGGAATCGAACCTGGGACCCTTCAGTCCGCAGACTGACGCTCTATCCACTGAGCCAAACCGGTTTCAGCTGTTGTCTCTCATCTTTAGAATAAGAATAACAACACCTTTTCTGTCCACCTTACATGGGGGAGATGTGTAAAGCGAGGTCTTTGTAAAACACCACCCAAATGCAGGATACTGCCAATCACAGCTGCTGCCCTGCAACATGGCAGTTTGCTTGGGTTGTGCCTTTCCTTGGTCCTTGCTCCTCTTACTGCGTGAGGACTGGACGCCGGGCAAGAGATGCAGGGAAGAGAATGGCTGCTGAGACCTGGACTGGACAGAGAATAGTGGGTGCCAGGTAACTGGCCTGCGCTCCCGACTTGGGACTCAGATTGAGAGAAATGACCCCTTCCTTTCCCTGGAGCCCTTCAGACGTACTCAGGCGCAGGGGGTGGGCAGCCATCCCCTGTGTGATGTAGAGGACGGACTGGCTAAAATCGTGGGGTGTAGAGTCAGGTGGCCACATGCCAGCCTCGCATCTTCGACTACTTCTTAACCTCTATAAGACTGCCCACGATCACAGGACTCACCTCATGGGCTGGCACATAGTAGCACTTACTCTTCACATAGCGACAAGCAGTGACCGGACCTCCTCTCTCTCAGTACTTGGGCTCTGTGTCAGCTCAGGTTCTGGGGATTGCCTTGTAGGTTCCCGTGTAAACTCAGGAACTTCCCAAGCGAACATGTCCCAGGATTTAGATAAAAATCTATGTGCAGACAAACATACTCTATGTGAAATTCTCTGTATTTAATATTCTTCAAATTTACCAGTTTGCCTGTCTAATGTGTCTATTGCAGCTGTGACCTCCACAAGTTCCAGAGACTACTCTCTCACCTCTGGTGCCATCAACCAAACACTGTCCTACCACATCCAACAGAACATCACGTACCAGACGTGCAGGCACGCCCCCAGAGCCCTGGGCACCCCCACCACCCGGCAGCTGACTGTGGACCGGGCCTTGGCCTTGTACAGTGATGAGGAAAGAGTGCTTAGATTTGCTGTGACCAGTCAAATTGGCCCTGTTGAAGGTATAGTTTCCTTTTTTGTGCTTGGGCAAAATTACATGTCATTACACATTTGTCAAAACCTACAGAATGTACAACACAAAGAGTGAGCCTAACAAAGAGTGAGCCTATAGTTTCTTATAAAGTCCATAAATTATGGACTTTAGTTAATAATAATCCTATCTAATAAAGACAGAATATGCAAATTGACCGTCACTCCATCACAAATATGGCGGTGCCCATAGCCGCAAAATGGCGGTGCTCAGTCCCCTCAGCCCTGCCGGAGTCGTCCTCTTAGCCCTCGCCATGGTGAGGGGCAAACAGGCCCCTGCAGAGTGCAGACAACAGGGCCCCTGCAGAGAGCAGACAGCAGGCTGGTCCACAGAGAGCAGAGAACCACAGGGAGCGGACCTAAGCCATCAGTAGGACATCCCCTGAGGGCTCCCAGATTGGAGAGGGTGCAGGTCGGGCTGAGGGACCCACCCTCCCACTCCCCCACCCCTTATCCCCCGTGCACGAATTTCATGCACTGGGCCTCTAGTATTTCAAAGTTTGTCTATCAGTCACAACCACTGAACCACACTAATACGAGATGTTAATAATAGAACTGTGTGTGCAAATTGAAGCAGGAAGGGGTAGGGAATCTATACTTTCTGCTCAATTTTTTTAAAAAACCTACTGTTCTAAACTGTTCTAAAAAAAATAAAGTCTACTAATTAACAACAACAACAAAAAGTTGTAGGCAAGCCAGAGGATGAGCCTGTGAAGTCGGGGAACCGTACAGATAGGAATTGACGTTGTCAGATCAGGGGAATTGGGCCGGCAGGGGAGGGCAGGGTTTTCATTCTGAAAACCAATAGGTACTGCTTCACTCTAGAATGCAAGAGGCAAGTGTGGAGAAAGAGAATGTCTCCTCATTCAGCTCCATATGGAGGCTGCTGAGCCCAGAATTGGTGCCTCAGAGAGGTGATTCTGTACCAAACAGGCCATTCTGTGCTTGGTCACTGGAGGGCAGGGCTCCTGGAGCCTCCTTGGTCTCAATATGCAAGTGTCACTTCAGCAAATAACAGGAGATTCAGGTCAGAGGACAAGACTCTTCTAGGAGGCAGAGGTGACTTGAAATGAGAGTCCTGAGTTTGCTGGCTTGGGTGGGAGGTCGGTTTGGTTTTAGGAAACTCAGATGGGCACAGGCATTGGGTGTCCAGCGATGGGATTATAAGGCAGTGAATTGAGAGCATGCCTGTGTCACTTGATTTTAGAGAAATATGCACCTCAGAGGGATGGAAAATTGCCGATTCCTCATGGAGAGACTGAAACAAAAACAACCGGGGAAAGCATTCTTCACCTTTGAGTGTCCAGCCCAGCCCTTTGCTGGGGTGTAGGCGTTCGATCTGTGAGAACAGTGATGAGTGGAAAGGGCCTCCCAGGCCACAGAGGCCCATTCCGACTCCAGGATCGTTTAGGGAAAAGATAGATCTCTGGTGTGTTTTTCCTAGAGACACACCAAGGAGGAGTCACAAAGGGCCAGAGGAATCCCACACACTGGCAGGTACAAGTTGCTAATTTGTCTTCAGAATTGTATATGATTTTCCCCTTCCGCACCATGTCTAATAATAACAAGAGTGATAGCAAAGGATGGTTTACTTGGTGCCAAACACTAAGTACCCTCACGAGTTAACTCGTGTACTCTCCACTACAACTTCAACCCAGTCGGGGGACTATGACCCCGTTTCCCAGACTGAGTGGAGACATGAAGTAATTTGCTGGGTCACAGCTAGAAAGGGGGGAGCTGGACTCAAACCCGAGCACCGGCTCCAGAGCCCCTCTCCACTCCCCAGGGCCTGCCCCTCCACCTGGCCTTGCTGGCCTCCAGGCTGCCTCTAATTTAGACCAACTTTTACAAGAGGGAATGCATATTTTAACCCTTTATGTTTGCACCCTGCTTCATCCACCCCCACAGAAAACAGCGGTACTGTCTATTCTCTCCAAATAGGAAAAAACAGGGCGGAGGGGATGTTGGCGGGGTGGGGGGAACAAAAGAAAAAGATAAACAAAAAGAAAACCTCTTTTTCTTTCCCTTCTCAGTGCATAGAATTTCCCACTTTTCCCAGAGGGAACGACGATCTGGTTGGAAAGTCTGTGGACCGGTCCAGCTGCCCCTGATGTGGGAGCCCCTGGCTCCCCAGGGGTCCAGGAGGGGTGCTGTGGTCTCCTGCTGAGCGCTGCAGCCACTAGCCCACCCCTTCAGTGTGGGCGGGCTGTCTCCTGCCCTGGCTCCCCTTTGGGGCTCCATCTGGCGAGTCGAGGAGACTTTGGGCAGAGGGCCCCCGCACTGAAGCTGAGCAGGCTGTTCCTTTAAGGAAAACCGCTCTTCCCTTCTTGATTAAATGAGAAAATGAGTTCCAGATCCCCTGTCAGAGTCAAGCTGTTTAAGAGGGTGAGGGTGAAACAGAAAATGTCTTAAGAAGGGCACCGCTATTCTTTGCTTACTATAATAGGAGACAAGCCAGCACGCCATGGGGAATGGATAGCCATGTGGTTTTAGAGATGTGCTTTTAGAATAACGCTTCTGAAAACCAAATTTAGTACACGGGGCCCTGTGCACAGAGGGGCTTTCACACTTGGTTTAATGCTCTGCTGTTGTCTTCTGGAAGCGCTTATTAATTTTGAGCAAAGGGCCCCACGTTTTCGTTAGTTATATGGCCAGTCTTGTCTGTGATGTATATTTTATTTTAAATCAGTTTTATGTGATTGTGGGCATTTTTCCCTGAATTTCAGGTAGGCCGGTGTATCCTGTCCAAGTTTGCACGTCAACTTTTGTGCTGTTTTTTTTTCTCTTTATACGCCTAGGAGGGGGGTACGCTCTTATATGCTCACTGATCTTCGCTGGGATGTGCCAGGGTGAAAATGTGATGCTGGAAAGCACTGAACAAGAAGGCCAAGCATGAGTATTTATAAATTAAAACATTTCAAAGCGCACATCCCCTTTTGGCTGGGTAGGCCGGGCATTTTGTAAAGAATCTTCTCCTAAAATGGAGAAATAATCCTGGGGGAGCATTGGGTTCTTGTCTTACACAGGGCCTTCGGTGAGGACATGACCCTGTCGTTGTTAACTGAAACACAGGCTGGGACTGACTCAGGAGCTTGGTCTACATTATTAAGTTAATCCAGCGACCACAGCCCCAGTGCTGGGCTTCCGTCCCATCTGCCAAGAGATCCGGAGGGAGGGATGAGGGGCGTGCAAGGATGTCTGCATGATTTGGGGGCTAGGCTAATGCTGGCAAGCTTAGGTCCATCAGGTTTAAAAAATGCTGGAGTCATTTGTTGGTCCTCTTCTCCTGGCAAAGTTGTTGTTACTCTGGCCAGTGTCATTGAGGTGAACCAAGGAGAAATCCATGGCCTTCCTCTCTCTCTCTCTCTCTCTCTCTCTCCCTCTCTCTCTCTCTCTCTCTTTTTTTTTCAGGCCATAATATGGGAATCGGTACCATGAGGATATTCTACTGCAGGAACACACTGTGGTGTTTCTTATAAAGCAGATGGTGGGACTTCACCAGAAAGCAAGGGTGTCCCATCAGGGACTCAGCCAAGGCATCCCAGTTCACAGCAGAAAACTGGGAGAGTCCTAGTGTAGGCAGTGGGCCAGGACTGGGGTGGTAGCCAGACGTCCTGAAGGACTGGGAACAAGTCCAGTCTGTGGGGCAGGCGACAGCAGCAAGCACTTGGGTCCAGACTAGGTGGGAATGCCACAGTTGTCTATGATGCCAAGATGCTGGTTTCTGGGGAAGTGAGGGAGCTGTTAAGAGCAAGACAAGACATGGAGTGTACTAAGCTGGCTGTCAAGACAGGGAATCAGGCATAGAAATCCAAGGCAGAAGCCCAAGTTAGCATGACTTAGAGGGAGCCCCAGTGGTAGCAGAGATGGCTTGATGTAGAACCTGGGAGGTTTGGGTCAGGCTCCTGAAATCTTTCAAATCTAAGTCCAGAATTAATTCTAGGGATTGAGACAAAGATAAAACTTTAAGTGAGGAGGAAGAAGGAACACAGTCACTGGGAACTGCGGAGGCCTGCCTGGGAGAGTCACTTTTCTCATGCATTGTGTTGGATTTTCTTTATTTTCTTCAGTGGTTCTAGCAGATAGAAGCATTATTTGTGTTCTTGTTCTATTTTATTTTATTTATTAAATATTAAGTATATCTTTATTGATTTCATAGAGGGAGAGAGAGATAGAAACATCAATGATGAGAGAGAATCATTGATCAGCCGCCTCCTACATGTCCCACGCTGGGGATGATTGAGCCTGCAACCCAGGCATGTGCCCTGACCAGGAATCGAACCCTGACCTCCTGGTTCATAAGTCGATGTTCAACCACTGAGCCACGTCAGCCGGGCTGTGTTCTTATTTTATACTGGAGGAATCAGAAGTAAATGAAGTGCCCATGGTTAATGGATTCATCCCATCTGGGTGTTTGGGGCCCTCTCCATCACTATCATCTCTGTGCCCCGGGCTTAGACTGGATAACTTCATGAAGTTCCTTTGGTTGTGGCTGTAGCAAAGTGGTGGAAAGCATGGTCTCTGGAGCCAGACTGCCTGGCTTTTTATCCCAGCCCCATCCATCTCTTCTGGCTGTGTGGCGTTGGGTGGGTTACTTTCTCAGAGTGTAGTCATGAAGATTTAATGGGATAGGATGTAAAGGGTTTAGAACAGTGCCTGGCATATAGTGCTCAATACGCGTTACTATTACGTTGCATGTAGAAATAAAATTATTTAGGGAAGATTTCAGATGTTAATAGTCATCACTATCTAGTGGATGGATGGGTCCATGGCAGGGTTAATCCTAAAAAGTAAATACTGCAAAAACCATTCCTCTTTATTTTGTAAAAGCAAGGTTTTTTTCTCATAAATTTTGATTTATAGTGAATTTTAATGAGAGATTGCCCAATTTACGAGCAGAAATTTGGGGTGTGAGTCCTTGTTGTCCCACTTCCTGGCTTTGTGAACTCAGGCAATTTTTCCAATAGCTCTCACTTTCCTTATCCGGGAAAATTACCAATAATGGGGATGACAGCCCAGCTCAGAATTACCCCAAGAATCACATGAGATGATAGACCATTTATAATAATCTATAATAATAAAAGGATAATATTGCTAATTAGACCGGATGTCTTCCGTACATCATTCTGGATGTTCTTCCTGACAAAGCTGGGGCTGGAGGGAAGCCAGCCAGGTCCTGGCTGGGTGCCTGCGGGCGGCCGGAGGAGGGAAGCAGCCTGGGTCCTGGGTGCTGGAGGGAAGCTGGCATGAATTTTCGTGCATTGGGCCTCTAGTTTTTAAATAAAAGGATGCCATGTAGTGCATATTTTTTTAAAACTATATCTTTATTGATTTCAGAGAGGAAGGGAGAGGGAAAGAGAGACAGAAACATCAATGATGAGAGAGAGAATCATTGATCGGCTGCCTCCCGCACGTCCCCTAGTGGGGATCAAGCCCACAACCCGGGTATGTGCCCTTGACCGGAATCGAACCTAGGACCCTTCAGTCCACAAGCTGTCGCTCTATCCACTGAGCAAAACCAGCCAGGGCATGTATTGGATATTTTTATTCCCTGGACACAAACCTACTATAAACAAGAAAAGGTTAGTTGTCTGTAAAGTAGGCAAAAGGAAGCCGTTCTGGATTTAAATATCGCCATGCAAATAACGCAGCTTAGCTTTGGGTATTACTAATTTAGCAGGTTGCCAGGTGGGCCCCAAACACAGACAAGAATACCGTTAGTTCCAACAACTCTTGGATCTCCCTCCTGTGCCGTTCTCATAACAACAGCCAGATTGTGCTTTTGTTTATTTCCTCTCTACTCACACAGAGTACTCAGCCCCCGTGCCAGTGAATCCTTGCCATGATGGGAGTCACACGTGTGGCCCGACAGCTCAGTGCTACCCGGGGACAGGTGTGGACTACACCTGCAAGTGCGCACCTGGGTACCAGGCAGATGGACGGAGTTGCATGGGTAAGAGCCACACTCTGTGTTCTCGCGTGGAGTTGTCAGGCACTATGTTTATAAAAGACAAGTGTCTATCTTCTTAATGATCTCTGCTGATCCATGAGGTTAGCAGCTGTTAATCTAAAGACGGGGATGTGAAAACTAAGGTGTGTGCTGGACAGTTTGAGAGGACAGTTTGGAGGTGGGTCTTTGGGGACGGGACTGTGAAAAGAAGACCTCTATTGCAATTCCTGGATATTCTGTGTTTTTAAGCTTTGTAATTTTAAACCTGTATTAAGTATTTCTTACACTTACTAAGCAGTACATTTTCTGGTGGTTGTTTTTTTGTTTTTTGTTTGTTTGTTTTTTTTCTAGACTCAGACATTGTGTTTTTTCACCTATTATGTCCCCAAAAGTAGCAGTAGAAATCTTTATATTTAAAAAAAAAATTGTTGCAGTGTTGTTTTTTTCTGTAAACGTTCAGTATTTTTTAAACGTTCAAAACCTTTTCAGAATATTTGTTCAAAATACATCTCCCTGTGGCTTATGCTTGAATGACTTGAAATGTTATTTATGATCTGCAACCCGTATCCATACCTGGTGCTTAAAATCCTGCATTTCAACTCCTGTTTAGTCCACCAACTGTGAGTCCCATTGAAGCCTCACTGTGGTGGGAAAATATTGAGTTTCCAGACCTTCCACCTGTGGGATCCTTGATTTGAGCAGCACTTTCCTGTTCTGATTTCTTCCTAGATGTGGATGAATGTGCAACTGGCTTCCATCGCTGTGGCCCCAACTCCATGTGTATCAACTTGCCGGGAAGCTACAGGTGTGAGTGCCGGAGCGGTTACAGGTTTGCAGAGGACCAGTACACTTGCGTCTGTGAGTCCCAAAATCATTCCTCTTTTTGGCCAAAATGATGCTGAACCTGGCTCTTTCATTCGTTAACATTTCCACTTCTGCCCTATGGTTTTTTCTAGAAAACATACAATTTACATTAAGATAACCCAAAGCTATGGCTCAGTTCAGTTCTGGGTTGTTTGTTTTAGTTGGTTTGTTGTTGTTTTTCTCTAAGTTGGTTTGTTGTTGTTTTTCTCTAAGTAAAATTTTTGGTGTTGAGATATTGAAGGATGTTCACTTCAGTTGGGATTCCCGTATGTCTGGTATTTGGTCCAATCATGTAACAAGACTATGAACCTCTTTAATAAATAATAACAGCTCTAGGTAGAGGTCAAATATGTCTCAAATTACAATGAAAGAGATTTATAATTCAAAGATGCTTTTCCCACTTGATCAGCCAAAGCGTTCCATCTATATATTTATATAAAAGCCTAAGCGACTGTTACGATGGATGACCAGACAACCAGATGACAGGCTGGTAGCTATGACGCGCACTGACCACCAGGGGGCAGACATTCAACACAGGAGCTGCCCCCTGGTGGTCAGTGCTCTCCCACAGCCAGCCAACCTCCCACGGTCCCTCCCCTTGGCCAGCCTGCCCTGATCGGCCCCTTGGCCCTGATCACTAGCCATGCCGAGGGACCCCACCCACGAGTGAATTCATTCACTCTAGTCTATAATAAAATACCATTTTCTAGGGTTCACCCCCCAAAAAAAAGTGGATCCAAAAGAACTAGAATTCCCAATTCATCCCATTGTTAGATGATATTAAAGAAAATACGCTTTTAGATCCACTGTTTTGATGATCTTCATACCTAGTGCTTTAACCACAAACCCAGTCCAGCACTTCTCGAAGTTTAATATGCATACAAACCATCTAGTGATCTTGTTAAAATTCAGATTCCCTGGCTCTGGGATGGGGCCTGAGAACCTGCATTCCTTATTAGTCTTCAGAAGTCCCGATGCTGTTGGTGTGCCGGATTGCGCTGTGAAGAGAAAAGCTCACCCATTTGCAGGCCTGAACTCTTGGACATCCTCGCCTTCTTCTCTTTTTAGTGATTGCCCCACCTCCCAACCCCTGTGAGGATGGCAGCCATACCTGCGCTCCCACTGGCCAGGCCCGGTGCGTTCACCTTGGAGGCAGCACCTTCAGCTGCGTCTGCCTGCCTGGTTACACCGGCAACGGGCACCAGTGCACCGGTGAGTACCTGCGGGTCAGCCTCAGTGACAATGGAAGGTCACCTTGGATACACATCCCCACATAGGCAGGACCTGGTTTAGAAAAGACCCCTCCCTTTGACTCATACAGCTTTGGAATTGCCAAAAGAGAAGGAGAAAAGGTGTCAAACTTTGAGTCAAAAAGAGGGGCCAAGGTGGGTCTCCCTTGGCTTGGATTGGTGAGCATGTATGGTTTTCCAGGGTAAAGACGTGCCTTGAGCGCCAGGAGCCACTGCCCGCTTGTAACCTTCTGTTCCTTGGAGCCTCGTGTGGGCTGGAAAGACTTCGGGAACAGTCATTTAGTCTCCTGTTAGGATGCCGGCTTCTTTCAATCTCTTTGGTTAATGACCTAATTTAGCACTTTCAGTCATGCTTAATTTTTAGTTGTTATTCCCCTGCTTCAAGTAATATTTTAAGCAATATCTGAACATGCATATAATTCTAAGTTTTTCCCTCTCTTCTCTCTGTGGAGATAGATAGATAGATATAGATAGATAGATAGATAGATAGACAGACAGACAGACAGACAGGGGAACTCCACAGATATGAGGGTATTAACACTTTTATATAAGAATCCTCAAAACCTTTCTCCCAGAAACCTAACTACCATTAAGATTTATAAAATCAATAAACCAGAATGCAGGACTAACTGTTCAGATTTAACTTATGTGTGAGGCTGTTTTTGAAACAGTAGGCACAACATTCTGGGTATAAATATTCATGGAACTGGGCTTAGTAGTGGTTTCATCTGGAGATTATTCAGTGTGAGTCTACATAATCCACCCAGTAGCGTGTGATTGAATTGAAACTCCATTTCATGCTGTCTGTCCATCAGTAACACCCAAATTATGGTAAAAGCAGACACTGGGAAGGAGAGAATGGTGGGAAGAGGGTTTGGAATGGGAAAAGGTCTCTCTTGGGAACATAAACCTGAGAGGCAGGCTTTCCCCCTCTCCTCAAATTGCTGCTTGCATCTGCCACTGTACCCCTGGGCCCACTGAGCTGGGGTGCTAAGAACTGCCTTGTAACTCCTGGGAGCTCCACAAAGATCTAAGTAGCCCGGGCCTCTCCCTCCTCACCAGAGGTTTGATTCTCATCCTTCTCCCTTTCCTTTCGCTTTGGTTTCAGCAGGACAGGCTGACTGGATCAGCAGACACAACCATATGTTATTAACAGACGATGTGTGCCAAGGCAGCTCAGCCCTCCGCTCCTTTCCAGATGTGGAGGGCTACTTAGTCTCTTCTGAATCTTGCTGCTTAATCAATTAATGTTTCCTCTTTTGTACAGAAGCTCTTTTTATGGTTTTCTTGAAAACATAATTTACATTGAAATGACTTAAAGCTAGGTCTCAGGTCAGGCCTGATTCCCCCAACCCCCTGCAAAAACAACAAAAACCACCCCCAGATTTAGACAGAGCTCACATGTTTCTCAAGTTAGAATGAGGTACATTTGTAATTCACAGATGCTTGTCCCACTTGACCAGCCAAAAAGCTCTGTCTAGAACAGATAGGCTCTTTATAGATGGGGTACCCTCTTCAGGTTTGGGGGGTCAGGATGAGGAGCACAGACTCCCTTGTTTATGTCAAGCCCCACAGTGGGAATAATACTTTGTCCACCCTTGTGGAACTTATCACTCAGTTCAATTTAACACACTACTGGTTTGAGAAATGAGAATGCAGAGAGAAAAAAAATCTTGCCAGAATTTCATATTCAAACATCTGGCTGCTCAGGTCAGCTGAGAGGGTGCTTATAAAGTATTTAATTTCTTGGGTCTTTGGTTTAAAGCAAAGCAGTTGAAATTAATTGCAGCCTAGATGTGAGGAGTGTTAATCATCAAAATGTTAATTGAGGTTAGATGTGCCTTTGCCCTAATCCCTTCTACAATCATTCTCTCCCCCTTCTTTTAACTTCTAGCCTGTCCTGTAAGACTTTGCTCACCTCTCTTGTTCTCTGCTTTTAGAATTCTCTCTGGGACCCACAAATTTAAAAACATGCCAGATACATCAGTTGCTTCTCCAGTGTGTTAATTATCTATTGCTATATAACAGACCACCCCAAAATGGGGCAGCTTAGAACAATACACATTTATTACCTTCAGGTCGGGGTCCTGCCTTAGGTGGGTCCTCTACCTTAGGACCCTCACAGGGCTGCAGTCAAGGGGTCTGGCAGGCTTGGGGTCTCATCTGAAGGACCAACTGGGGAAAGAGCCTCACATGGTTATTGCAGGATTCAGTTCCATGAGGGACTGAGTGATGGATTGAGAGCCTCAGGTCCTTGCTGGCTGTGGTCTGGAGGTGACCATCAGTTTTTTGCCACATGGCCCTCTCCAACAAGGAAGCTGACTTCATCAAAGCCAGGGGCAGAGGTGGAAGTTATAATCACAAAATGCCATCCCCTCAATATTGCTTTTGTGTATTAGTTAGAAGCGAGGAAGCAAGTTACTCAAGTGAAGGGGATCATACAAGACTGTGAATACCAGGAGGGAAGAGAGATCTTTGGGGCCATCTGAGAGGCTGCCTCCTATAGTCAGTTACCACGTGGTTGCCTTCCAAGCTTTCAGACTGTGGTAGAGAATGAATAGTCATTTTCCTAAATACCCATGCCATACGTAAGTCAGGCTGGGCTAATCACGGAGGTGACTTGCAGGACAATTGTGTGTGTATTTTAAGGCATGTGTCCCAGTGGCCGTAGAGATAAATAAAAAAAAATACAGAAAAATAGAGATAAGGGCTCGGTTTTGTGGAGAGTATGCATTCTTAAAGCACACCTTTTTATTCCATCAAACTAGCAATAAAAGGGTATGTGGTGCCAAAACCGGTTTGGCTCAGTGGATAGAGCGTCGGCCTGTGGACTGAAAGGTCCCAGGTTCGATTCCGGTCAAGGGCATGTGCCTTGGTTGCGGGCACATCCCCAGTCGGGGGTGTGCAAGAGGCAGCTGATCGATGTTTCTCTCTCATTGATGTTTCTAACTCTCTATCCCTCTCTCTTCCTCTCTGTAAAAAATCAATAAAATGTATTAAAAAAAAAAGGGTATGTGGTTATTTTCTACAGGTAGTTTGTTAAAACTGGTTCCCTGGAGAGGCTGCACTTGGCTTTAGGTTCTCAGTCTAATCTGAGTCACTAGCAGGAACCACTTTATCCAACTTGAGTTAAATCATTCCTCAGCCCTGTGTTGGATCAGCCCTGGGTTGGATCAGCCCTGTGTTGGATCAGCCCTGTGTTGGTAGGAGCTGATGTTCCTCAGGCACATTTGTCCTTATAGAGCCTTGGCCATTTTGCCAGGTGCAAAAACAGATTGTCTCGAGTTGGACCTCAAGTGTGAGGGAGGAGCAAGTGTGAGTTGAGGAGATGGGATCCAGATGGCCCGTCACCCAGGGCCACCGCTGCTCAGCAGGGCCAGGAGAGGAGGTGCTTACATTATTGTCACAGGTTTTCTGTTCTAAGGGTATGATATTGAGTAAAGTGAGGTAACATTGGTGCAGCCACAGGAGAAGAGAACAAGACTTAAAAGGAGGAAGTTTATTATTCTCACCGTGTGCCATGCAGAGCCACGGCTAGAAGGATGCTTGACCAAATGGGTGGGCAGTGAGAACTTTGGGCCCTCACTGGGGGTCTGGAGTGAGATGCAAGTTAATTGGCACCAGGAAGTTTCACTTTGGGTTCGAAAGCAAAGCAGACAGAGGAGTGAGGGAAGGAGGGAGCTAGAATCCATTGGTTGGGTTTGTTTTGAAGGGATTTCAGCTGGTTTTGGGTGTGGGTTTAGAATTAGGCCAGTGAGAAGAATGTGGAAGCACCAAAGCATGAAGTCAAAATGAAGGATTTTCAACACATTTTCCAAACTGTTTTTTGCCAGCTTAATAGATGCTGGAAAGGAGAAGCATGTGAGACTGTGCCACCCTTTGCTATCTGAGTGGTGAAGGAGCTCTGCTACGCCTCGCATACTGCTGTCCTGACCTCGGTGTTCTCACAGCCCCCAAAGACCCTGACAGTGATTGTTGGCCTAAACCTCCCCCAGGGGTACAAGGAAAGCCCCTCCCTTGGCAAGGGGCTGGAAGTCTTTTCATACTTTCTCTCCTGACACCCTGTGAAATAGGGAAGAGTTCTTCTCCTTACAAAAGCCCCAGTTACCGCTGAACCCCGCAGTGCTGGCCCTCCTGAGGGGGCCGCAGTCTGCTCTGAGCTCGGAACGTGGAGTGGCTGACTGGACGTGGTGTAAGCTCCTCCAAGGAGGTGGCGGGGACTGTGCTCCACGGAGCCTTAACCTTCTCCAGATTTGGGGGGATAAGGGTTTCTCTCTTGTGATGCTTTTAGTCTCTTGAGGGACTTTTCCCTGTTGGGCATTTACAGCAGTTCCTGTCTCCCCAAGACTTCAGTGTCTGTGGGGAGGATGGCTGCTCTTTTAGGTCCGATCAGAATTCTAGACCATAGGCTTAAAGAACATAGGTAACTTGGTAGCTCTGGGGAGTCCCCTCTGAGTTCCAAAATAATCACAAGAAACTGACCCACGAGTTCTAGAAATAGGCTGTGTCTCAGGAATTCCTGCTTCCTGTCATTGCCTGGGTTCCGGTTACCAGGAGAAGTGCTTTTAGCATATGTATTCTGAATACCTTTCATTTCCTGCCTTTGGCTGGACGTTAATTTTTACAGCTCTGGTTTCATAGCCTCTTCCAGGCCCAAGGAACGGGATGGTCACCAGCTTTGCCCAACTGGGCATTTGACTTGTGCTTTGGAAGAGACAATCCCAAGATAACTAAATTTGACAACGTACAGCTCCTATTCATTACATTGGAGATAAGGTTTTCCTTGTAATTGTTTTCATTTGGTTTATTTTGGGTTAACTGAGGAGCTAACCAGAAAACCTTGTTTCTAACTTTTCAGATGAAGTTTTAACTACATTTTTGCCTTTGCAGGTGAAAGGAAGTTTAGCACAGAGGCCAATTGCTCATCTGAGCAGAGCCTTTCTGGGTGGCATTAAACTTGGCTGTGTTGAGCATTTAGGACTTTTTTGGACTTAAGGGAGCTAATTCATGTTGACTAACCTCCCCTGAGACTGAGGAATGCTAACTTTCTAGTTACAATGTAAGAGATTCCTCTCCTGTGAACAGAAGGTCTGTGTTGCACGACCATCGTGTCTGCTTGCTGTACCAGGACAGGAGTGGCTCCGGGAGGGTGTGGTCACAGGCAGGGTGGTGCTGATAACCCTGGAGGAGATTCCGTCTGGGTCCCCGGAGGCTGGGTGAGGAGCCCCGTCTGTCCTCAGCCAACTCACATCTAATTCAGGCTGTAAGTCTCTGGCTTCCCAGCCCCACGAGTCCCCACCCTGGGTTGTACCACGTGGTTGCAGTTCGCTTCTTCTGGGATTCCTGTTTTCTAGGTGTCACACTGATCATCCCATCCACATGTTTCCTATTGACTCATTTTGAAATCAGTTTTTGGATGTCATTGTGGATGTGACTATTTTCACTGGAGCCTTGATCAGACCTACACCCTTAGCCTCCTCTTAGCTCTCAAAGACTTCCTGTCTGGGAAGACAGCTCATCTCAACCACTGGGCATTGGTTTTAACAGACTCTCAGAGATGGTTTACTTTTTTGCTATTGTCTGATTTCAGTAAATAAAATAGGAGGACTAGAAGTTGGCTTTTGTTTGAAGTTTCAGGTTGTTGTAGGTTTGAGAAATAGGAAAATTCTCATGGTGCTATCTATGTAGTAGATTGTGTGTGTCAGGGGGTGGAGGTCTGAATTGTTTGTACTTTGGAAGCCTGATAAATTTAGATTTTCTTAATGTATTGTATCAAAACCTCTGATAATATTTTTCTTATACTTTCCTATTTTTTCTGAAAGTGGAAAGCAAAGAAAAATTTCTGATGAATTGGGCATTCTAGACAGTAGTACTCTGACTGGGCAAGACTGTATGTGCTTCTAACTTTGTTGAAACCTCATCCATAAATCAGTGCCATAGGGACATGGTGCCAGCAACAAAAGGGGAAAACCATTGTTACATATGTTGATTGTAGTGTTACAGAGAGAAGTTAATGATTTATAGTCTAAAGGTTAGTTCTCAGGGAATAACTTCTTGGACTTCAATATAGATGGAACTGCTGTAGAAATATACTGCAGGAGAGTGACCACATGTTTAATTTCTACACTGAACTAACTCACACAGCCTTGGACTAACTCACACAGCCTTGACCTTGTCCTGTTAGGTGTGCCTTTCAGTGTCAGTATATTTCTGCTCATGCCCAAAGGTCTTCTGAAGTTGACCCCTCATCGTTGATCCTCCTGTACTAAAGGCCAGGTAGTAGCACAGATGGAGTGCAGTGACGTCTCATGCCCTCCCCTCCCCTCTCCCGCCCTCGCCCCTGTTCTGACACTGCAGATGTTGATGAGTGCTTGGAGAACAGATGTCACCCCTCAGCTACCTGCTACAACACCCCCGGCTCCTTCTCCTGCCGCTGCCAGCCTGGCTACCACGGGGACGGACTTCAGTGCACACCTGGTAAGGGGGAGGCCAGATTAGGCAGAGAACTGGCTCCTTCAGCTCTGTTTTCTATAGCACTTCAGCCCACTCTTGATTTCTCCAGGTCGGAGGCTGTCGTTAGTGGATCTTCAGGCTCTGGATACTTCCCTCAGTTACCACCAGAGCTCAGTTTGCTGTTCACAGATATTCGCGTTCCGGGAGGCCCGGGGTGTGGCTCATCCATGGTCCTACCTATGAGCAGTTCTGGTTAACTGCCCTAATGACCTGCTTTGCCTTGATAAGTGCGAGTTAGAAGTATTGAGACTCAGGTTACTAAACAGGAGTCCTGTGCTCTGGTGAGCTGGGCGCAGCCTCCCGGATGACTGCTCTGGAACTTGGCCCGAGGGGCAGTCTAGTGATAGCTGTGGAGCTGGGGCTCCTCAGACTTAAACTCTGGACTCAGGGGACAAGCCGAACTGTGTCCTCCTGAGTCTCTGGGCTGTTTGGACCAACGCCATGGCTGCTCTTCATTTTATCCAGACGGCAACAGGAGCTAGAGGCGGACGGGAGGGGCCGCTTCACAGTCAAGTCAGCCTAGGGACTTACAGGGAGGACTGCGCGAGTTAGGGAGGTGTTGGGTAGTTAGCGGCCGAGCTAAAATAAGAATCCAGGACTCCAAATTCCCAGCACCTTGCTAATTTCCCCACATTAAGCTGCCTTCCAACTATGGAAGAAAAAGCCTCAGACAGGAGACCTTGAGGTTGGCTCATAAAAGCGGGTGGGTGGCAATGCCTTTTATTCCTCCTCCTCTTCCTTGTGTCTCCTCTGCCCCTGCCCCGAAGACACCACCTCAGGACTGAAAACCTGTGAGCGTCAGCAGCGCGCCGCCCAGGCTCAGCACCTCTACCCGGGCGTCAGGATCCACATCCCCCAGTGCGACGAGCAGGGCAACTTCCTGCCACTGCAGTGCCACGGCAGCACCGGCTTCTGCTGGTGCGTGAACGCTGACGGTCATGAAGTCCCTGGTACCCGAACTCCACCCGGCTCTAACACACCTCACTGCGGACCCCCAGGTGAGCCAATCCGGAAAGAAACCTTGTGCCTGGTTAGGCCTGGGGTTTGGGGAGCAGAATGGCACTGGCTGTGGGTAGATTATAATCCCTGCCCAGACCACGCAGACTCAGGGCTGGTGACCGTCCTTTATGACACCATCCTCGTTCCTTCTAGGAACATTCGAATGATATGCACTCAGCTACATGCACATTCACATTACAGGGACATAGAGACATGCACACATGATATATGTGATCCCAGCATGCACTGTACTCCAGCTTCCTGATCCTAGTCTAATACAAAACTCACCTGCATGACAGGGTCAGCTTGAAGGGAGAGAACGGTTTCTACCCACGATTGAGACTGAGTGTGTAGGTCAGGCTGAAGCCACTGCCCTAGACCTGTTAGGGCGGCTTAGAGATGTCAGAGCTAGAGGATCTTGCCAGACCAGCCTTTTGTCCCAAAGAAAAACTGCCTTCCCATATAACTGTCGCTTAACTTTGCCTTCTGAGTTACAGGAAATTGTCTGAAGGCTGTTTTAATAGCATTAGGAAACATAAGTATGTCATTTGTGGGTGGACCCAGCTAGCTTGCTCTGAGCTAATAACCCCAGGCCCCTCTAGCCAGCCCCACATGTCCATGGGGAAGTCACTCTTGGCCCAGCTGCCTTCAGAAGAGAAGCAGGAACCTGTTGTATTAGCCCCTGTGATCTGAGATGCTGATGATAAACATGTCAGGATGGGGCGTGGTTATCAAGAGCTCACAGTATATGTCAACTACAGGTTGCCAAGGCAGGTTTCTGCTCCTTGCGGAACTGTTCAGAGATGGGAAGAACTTTATTTTTTAAAAACAGAAGAACTTGATTGTGAAGAAGGTAGAATTGGTATGATACCATTTGAGCCAAAGTAATTCTTCTATCAATGCACTTGCTCTATTCAAAGATCCATTCTTAGTGTTGAAAAGGTTTCCATAAATACTAGTCTTGGCTTTTAATGTATGTGAATATGAAGAACTGAAGAATTACTACCAGCTTTGATCCTTTTAAAATATTAATTATTATGGCCAGGACATTAGTGATTCATACAGGTAAAATAGGTAATGCTTCATCTAGCTTAGTGGTCGCCAACCTTTTGGACCTCACGGACCACCAGTGGTCCGCAGACCACCCGTTGGCAAACGCTGATCTAGCTGTTCCTACAGTGACACTCCTAGTTCTTATTTTTAGGAAAGATTTTGCAGCCTCCGCCCCCCACCCCACCCCCCCACCCCCAAAAAAGAATACAGAGGAATCCTGTTTCACTCATGCCTACTGTTTAAGAAGTCTTGGTTCTAACTACAGCTGGGATTTGAAGGAATCAGATGGTTGGGAGGTTCCGTGGGTTCAGAATTCTGTTGCATTTACTAAGAGAAGCGTGTGTTAAGGACAGTGACTCAAAAGGGAGCCGAGAGAATGGGAAGTTCATCGCTAAGAGAGGCATGTTCTTTTGGGCATTCTTTCCTGTGGGCCAGACCTCCCTCTTGGCTGCCATTTCTGACTGGTCTCATCTACATAATGGGGTCAGCTTGAAGGGGGAGAGAACAGTTCCTGCCCACAATTTCAAAATATTTAAAACCCTGCCAACCAGAAACAGAAGAAAAATAACTCCATGGTCAGATTGAGAAGGAGCTTCAAATAGTAAGGCCTGAGAGGGATGCCCACGTGTGAGGGAGGTGCAGTGCCATTTCCCAGAAGCTGACTGTGCTGTGTGTGCTCATTCCAAACAAAGACATTCCTCACTGGGTGGTCCCTGAACCAAGAATGGGTCCTCTGAGTTTGGAATGTGGACCAGCGGTGGTGTTGGGAACTTCTCCAGGGATGGAGGGCAGGCATTTGAGAAAGCGGCATGTCCCTCTCTGGGTTCATTGAGACACATCTGGGTGAGGGAATCTCCTTCTACATGAGGTCTTAACAAGAGCTATGCTTCCCGTGGGTCATGAGCGATGGTGAGTCTTGTAGTTGAACCTGTTGGGTTTGAACCCTGAGGATTTTATTCCCCATCTTCCTGCTTTCCTAGAGATATTGTAGGTGTTGGAGCCCAACTATAGTGTTTCCAGCTTGTTCTTTGAAGCCATTGGAGATTTTGATCAAAGGAATGGCATGAAATGACTTGGTTTTAAAGGGACTCTTTCTGGCTCTGGGTTGAGTTTACACTGAGGGGCAAGCAGGAGGGGAGAAGCGGGGAAAACAGCTGTGGCACGGACCAGGGTGATGGGGGTGGGGGTGGTAAGATGTGAAGATGTTCTGAATGTATTGAAAAGGTACAGCTGATATTTCTTGACATATGTGAGAAACAGCAAGGAGTGTAGGATGGGTGGACCTGAGCAATGGAGAGGTAGAGGTGCAATTTACTCATAAGGGAAAGTCCAGGGGCCCAGATTTTGTTAGTTGTCCTCTGAGATTTCTGTGATACATCCAAATGGTGGTGCCAAGTAGGCACCTGGCTATCTCTTCTGCACACGACAGGCTGTGAGTGGCAGGAGATAAAGGAGCAGCACTTTCTGTTTCAGGTCCTTTAGGCCAGTGGTCGGCAAACTCATTAGTCAACAGAGCCAAATATCAGCAGTACAACGATTGAAATTTCTTTTGAGAGCCAAATTTTTTAAACTTAAACTTCTTCTAACGCCACTTCTTCAAAATAGACTCGCCCAGGCCGTGGTATTTTGTGGAAGAGCCACACTCAAGGGGCCAAAGAGCCTCATGTGGCTTGCGAGCCGCAGTTTGCCGACCACGGCTTTAGGCAATTCTCCCTCAGGTGGCTGTGCTATAGGCTGCAGCAGAGCCCTCTCGAACAGAGAACTGGTGTTTGGGACAGGCCACGACTGCTCTGTGGAAGCAGCCTGGGGTATTGCGGGTAGAGAAACTGCTCTGCAAGCGAAGTTAATGGAGTGTAGGCATGGTGGTGAGCGGGGAGGGAGGGGAAGGAGGGAAGGTGCTGGAGAAACATGGTGGGAAGGTGGAGCCTACTGAAAAAGGTTCGGCTTTGAGATACCAGGAACAGCATGGCCAGGCGACTTCCAGGAACTGGAGTGTCACTCCCTCTGCTGTGCTCCCATATACCAA
This sequence comes from Eptesicus fuscus, assembly GCF_027574615.1. Lineage (NCBI taxonomy): Eukaryota > Metazoa > Chordata > Mammalia > Chiroptera > Vespertilionidae > Eptesicus > Eptesicus fuscus. The sequence continues at coordinate 39,736,961 of NC_072477.1, forward strand.
TTGCGATGTTATGCTCTCACCAATGTAGTCCTCCAGTGGACAGGTACGGAGGGCCACATAGGTGGACATTCAGTAATGCTTTCTGAGACAAGCACTAGCCAGTCAGTCCGAAGATAACCTCTCAGATGCAAGTCCTAGAGTTTGAAGCAAGTGGGAAAGAAGCGTCTTGTAGGCCACTGCGCCCCACAAGTGTTCTGTTAGCAGAGGCCCTGGGCCTCTCCTGTCCAGAGTGAGATCGCCCCCTTCCCAAGCTGAGTGCGCCCTGCACCTGATCTTAACCTCCTCTTGTTCTTTCCTGACGTGGTGGGGCCTTGATGGCAGACCCTCCTGGCCTGGGAAGATGGGAGCGTCAAGAGGACCCCCTTCTCCCGATTCCTGTGGAGGACTTCTTAGAGCACTTGACTTTTCTGGTCTGTGTTCAGGGGCTTGGCTGAAGCCCACTAATGCACATGAGGAAGGAGGCCAGGAGGCCAGGAGACCAGGCAGCCAGGCGTGGGGCTCTGGAGCTACAGGCTGCACTCTGTCCTTGGCTTATCATCAAAGGCTCTTTTTGTCCCATCTGCTCAGCGCCCACCCAGAGGCCCCAGACCATGTGTGAGCGCTGGAGGGCAAACCTGCTGGAGCACTACGGTGGCGCGCCCAGGGACGACCAGTACGTGCCGCAGTGCGACGACCTGGGCCACTTCACCCCCATGCAGTGCCACGGGAAGAGTGACTTCTGCTGGTGTGTGGACAGAGACGGCAGAGAGGTGCAGGGCACCCGCTCCCAGCCAGGCTCCACCCCTGCATGTAAGCACCCCGGGGCAGCCCTCCCTCACCCCAGCGGCCTCTGAGCTTTCTCTGTCGGGAGGCTGTGTAGGAAGGTGGGCAAACAAGGGGTCAGCAGATCCAATGAGAAGTCACTACTGTGTGGTGTTGATTTATAATCTGATCCACCCAAGATCCCAATTTGGACTTAATGTTTGATTTTGTCATTAGCAGTTTCTGTAACTGGAACATCTGGAACTCAGCTCAGCACGCAGTTACTCCCCTTCCCCAGCCCAGGGTGAAAGGGGACGCGTGTCACCGGGGGCCCCAAAGAGAAGCTGACACAACTCTGGCTCTGGTTTCTTTCCCTTAAGAAGAAGAAGAAGAAAAAAAAAAAACCAAACCTGCTTTGTTCTGAGGGAGTTGTGTTGTTGTCTTCCTTCCTAGTAATTGGCAGTGATTTACATAATTGATCCTTGAAAAAAAAAACAACCTAGAAATTAGAATTTCTTTAAAGGAACATCTGGAGCACATCTGTCTAGGTTTAAGAACTTTTGATGTTTTTGGAGGCTCTGGTCTATGGGAAAGTAACTGTTCTTCTCTCTCCCCACCCACCCTTGTTTCCTTTTCTCTCTGCTGTCTTTCCCACGGCAGGTATACCCACGGTTGCACCACCCTTGGTCCGGCCCACGCCTCGGCCTGATGTGATTCCTCCATCCGTGGGCACCTTCCTGCTCTATGCCCAAGGCCAGCAGATTGGCTACTTGCCTCTCAGTGGTACTAGGCTTCAGAAGGACACGGCCAGGACCCTGCTGTCACTGCATGTAAAGAGGATTTCTCGTGTGGGACGGAGCTGTGTGGGGGCTCATATCTGGGGAGGGGCCTGAGATGGAGGGAGGTTGGGGAGGATTTCTGAGCTGCAGTCTGTCTTCATGGGCCTGACACCAGCACCACAGGAAGTGGGGCTCCCTGTTGCTGGGTCATGTCTGACCAAGGCTGTTGCCTCGTTGGTTCATGGGGTTTCAGATGTGTGGAAAGGGCATTTCAGGGTTGCCAGGCAGTATGGTGAGCCAAGGGAAAACAGACTTTTAACCCCAGGCCCCAGGGGGCTTTCCATGCCCCCCACATTTCCAGAGATTAGAAATCAACACGACAGGAGTGGCTGCAGGGTGTGGTTTCGGGGGTCAGATGAGAATCCTAAGTGGAAATCCACTAATGACTGCCTCAACGTTACTGCCTTCTCCCCTCCCATTTTGGTTCTTTTCTCATTTTCTCTGGCTCCTTCTAGATGAGTTGGGGAGAGTGTGATGCTGGAAAAGGAGTGGACAGCTCTCCCTCGGGGATGCTTGCCGCTTCCTGAGCCAGCCACTCCCTGTTGTCAAGGCACTCCATTTCGGAGGGCCTCTTCTCTCAAATGGAGAAGAGAAGGGAGGTCACCAAAAAGGCAGTGCCACTTGTAGTGGAAAATGGTCTGATTCCATTTCTGAGCTTCACGCTCCAGGTACTTGCTTATGTATAATAGTATAGTATCCGTGTTTACTTCCATTGATGAACCCCATATCTGGTTCCGAAAAAGTTTAGAAGCAGCCAGTGTTTAGAAAAAGATGTTTTTTTTCTTCCTTTTCGAGTTCTTGTGTTTTCTTGGCAAACACTAGCATATTCTTTTTTATAAAAGTTTCTCTAGAAGAGGTAGAAACTCAGAAGTTATCACAAGTAACCATCTCTTTATTCTAGCCATGTCACATGGCTTCTCTGCATTTCTGAATTTATTTCTGATGAGGACAGGGTGGTGGTGGAACTGAAACAGAAATGGAACATGGGTTATAAGCACACCTTGGGGAAACTGACTTAAACGGGGACTTTTTTCTCCAAATAACTTTGAAGTCATTACACAGGTTAATGAATCCCATGATTCCCTGGATTAATGGAAGCCCATATGGATGTGTACTCTTGCCTGAGACACATGACTTTTTCATTTTCAAGTAAAATTGTATTTGACCTTCAGACCCTCCTACTCCATATAAACTGTTCCCTTTTCCACAGGAGCCAAATCCTGCTTGTATAGTGGTTCTCATACTGACTTCTCTGCCAGAGGCCATAAGTCACCCCAGCCCCAGGCTTTGTTAGGCAAGCAGGAGCTGGCGTGGCCTCAGAGACAGCCAGATGGCCCCTAGATGTTGGCTTTGCACATCTGCTGGGCTTCTCAAAGCAGGAATCTGGGTTGGAAATCAAATGAAGCAAGTACTGTGCAGGCTTTTGGAAAGGAGTATCACAGACACAGCATTTTATAAGAAACTTTGCAGTTGATTTAGCAATAAGGGAGATGAAACCTCCCTAGCCAGAAGTTGAGTGACGACCATTCCCCAGTTCCTTAACCCATCAGACTAGACTTTCTTTTACCTAAGAATACAACCAAAGAATTGCTTTGCAGTGAGAGGCAGAGTTGAGGGTGAAGGCACCTGGGCTAGGGCAAAGAGCTCAGATCACAGGGGAGGGGAGCGTGGATTTTGTTGTTCTGTGTTAGCAAATTTTAGAAAGGCTTGTTCAAAAAGTGCGGTAACATTTGAAAGGAGTCACTGTTTTTGTCCGTTAAAATATTAAGACCTTACTTTGCTGAGACTAACAGCTGTCCTTCGATCACTGAATGGGCTAATTTTTTTCATGCAGTCACTTTTGCTTTTACTGCCAACAGTAATAGTGATTATTGAGAGCTTACTGCATACTCACTTCTGATTAGGACACTTCACAAGAATTTATGGTATTTTTATAGCAGCCATATGAAAGTATAGGTTCTGTTACCTTCATTTTGGAAATGAGGAAACCAAGAACAGAAAGCTTAAGTACCAGAATCGCACAGCCAAGTAAGTGGCCAAGCGTGGCTTTGACTTCAAGAAGTTGGCCTGCAGAGCCTACATGTCTAACCACTGAGCTTGGCTGCCTGTAAGGCTACAGTGCAGGGTGGTTCATTGCAGGCATGCATGAGTGAGGCAGCTGAGCATGAACTCGGGGGAAATGCAAGGAGTCCTAATTCTTCCAATTCTGTGTTCTGGCCCACACAGGGCTCCATAATTGTGGGAATTGACTACGACTGCCGGGAGAGGATGGTGTACTGGACGGATGTCGCTGCACGGACAATTAGCCGTGTCAGTCTGGAACCGGGAGCAGAGCCTGAGACAATCATTAATTCAGGTCAGCAGCTTCACCCATTAGACACTTCCCATTTCATTTGATTCTATGAAGTCCAAGTTATTTTTGCCTGTTTATGCCAAGTCTCCCCTCTATTTTCACCCAACAGGGGAAACTAAGTGCTATGCAAGTCACTTGTGAGCTGTACAACATCCTCTTTATAAACAAACATGTTCATACATAGTAATAAGAAGGTGATTCTTACTGTGGGCCTTTTCTATTGAGAAGTAGGGCTCCCAGAGGAAAGGCTCACAGGATTCAGGGTGAGGCCACACTGTGCTGCCTGGGACACCAGCTCTGTGGATACCTGGTGCATTTAGGCTGCTAGGTCTGTTTGTCTAGACCAGTGGTCGGCAAACTCATTAGTCAACAGAGCCAAATATCAACAGTACAATGATTGAAATTTCTTTTGAGAGCCAAATTTTTTAAACTTAAACTTCTTCTAACGCCACTTCTTCAAAATAGACTGGCCCAGGCCGTGGTATTTTGTGGACGAGCCACACTCATGGGGCCAAAGAGCCGCATATGGCTCACGAGCTGCAGTTTGCCGACCACGGGTCTAGACGAGCGATTTTGAACTGGTGTGCTGCAGTTTTTAAAACATGCAATACCTGACTATTTAGTCGGGGGCACTGACATCTCTTCCCTTAGATTGTCAAATGAAAAAATGACAACAGCCAACACCACAGTAGCCATCTGGTGTGAATTAATCAAAATGATACTTTTTTTTTTTTTGGGGGGGTCAGTTCGGCAAAAGTCTTATTTTTGCTGTGCTACAGAATTTAAGCAATTAGTTTGTGTGACCTGGTTCTTCTGACTGAAGGGACTCTCAGGACTTTGTTATTGTTGTTCAAACATAAATCTGTTTTAGGTTCACCTGCTTCAGTCCTGCCTTTGTTTTATTTCCAGATCTGATAAGCCCTGAAGGCCTTGCCATTGACCACGTTCACAGAACGATGTTCTGGACAGACAGTGGCCTGGATAGGATAGAGAGGGCCAAGCTGGACGGCTCTGAGCGCAAGGCTCTCTTCCACACGGACCTGGTGAATCCCCGAGCCATCACTGTGGATCCTATCCGAGGGTCAGCTGGGCCTCCCGAATTCTCCATTACCTATAGATCCTGATTTGAAGTCCGTGGATTTAAATGTGGTGGGGAGTCAGAACAAAAGCAGAAAGAAAAGCCCAAATGCGTTAATTTTACAGTATTTATTGAGGAGCTACTACTAGGTGTCAGGAACTGTTCTACTTTTTATCAGATGATAAGGTAGGGCCTGAGGTCAATACTTAAACTGGAATGAAGTGGGCCTCCTTCAGCAACACACTAGGAAGTCAGTGTTAAAACCACAGTAGGGTCAAGGCCCATTAAATGGTAACCAAAACTCACACCTGGCATTTTATTTTTCAGACCTCTCTCATTGTAGCAAAATCAAGAAGAAAATGTTCCCTGTCCGTAACTGCTAAGGTTATCGCCTGGGACATATAACTTGGTCAATGTTTTAGTTCTTGTTAGAACCAGGGAGGATTTCTGTATCTTGAGAAACTCTTGCCATAATGGGGCTTCTACCAAATGAAATTCCAGAGAAAACCCTCAATAAGTGAAGAAAACATTCTGTTTTTGATTCAGAAATACTTAGTGAAAAGCCTCAAAGAAGGTTCTGGTTTGACTTCTACATACTCAGGGTGCTTCTTTTTCTACTCCATTTAATTTATCCACAGCAACTTGTACTGGACAGACTGGAATCGAGATGCTCCTAAAATTGAAATGTCATCTTTATATGGAGAAAATAGAAGAATTCTGGTGAATAATGACCTTGGACTACCCAATGGTTTAACCTTTGACCCCATGTCCAAACTGCTCTGCTGGGCAGATGCAGGTAATACTACGGATGGGATGCAGATACAGAATGCTTCATTACATTGGTGCCAGCACTTGATCAGATTTCATAGCAAAACAATATCCCATCTTTTGGCTTAAATTTGTAACAGTACAGCACATATAATCTATTCCTTTGGTATGTAAACTTTCAAAGGACATTTTGTAATGATGCTTATAATGAACTTCCTAGGGTTTTAGGGTGTGTGAATGTGAATTCAGCAGTTAAGTTTCAGGGGTAGTACTATGTCCCTTATTTTTGTATTGTGTACCATTTCCCACATGAGTACTTGGCATGCTTTTTAAGTTAAAAAGAAATATTACCTACTGTTAGAATTGACGGATTTAGGTTTTAGGTGGTTTTTCCTTTGGCCAGTGTTATAAATTTCTAAGTATCTGTTTAGCGGTCAGTATGCCATTATGCTGAGGACATTCTTGAAAAGTGATATGGCGGCTTCACTTCAGTAACAAGTTCAGGTTGCCAATACCCAGGCTAACGTTCTCTGTTGTGTGATTTCATTATTAGCACTACTGAAAAGATGCAGTATGTCTATATGCCACAGAACATGAAAAAGGCCGTTCTTAAAGAATTTATAATATTAAAAAAAGGACTATAATGCACATAGGTCACTATTATAACCCAGTTGTCCAAACAACAGTTAACGTTTTTTAAAAGAATTTGAAATTTAAATCCAGGTCCTAGAAGAAATGTGAAACTTGAAAGTTTTTAACTCGTTTAGCTATGGCAAAATAATATAAGTCATGTTGCCCCTTTAGTTACTTTTTATTTCTACCTAGAAACTAATAGTCTTTAAAAACTTGAAGTAGTTTAGTTAAAAGGCAATCTTGGCTATTATACATTACTTACAAAGGGCAAATATTTATCCAAATGTTGTTCACACTTGAAATTAATTATAAAAAAAGCTTATCTCTAATGCCCTGCTTTGGGAGGAACTTGGCTAAATTTCTGTAAAAGCAATCCTTTCTTCCAAAAAAGGATTAAGAGTTTAAAGTCTATTAAAAACTGGAATGTTATTAAACAATTTAAAGACTGGTAATAGAACAGAAAATTTTAGTTTATAATTTGTATCACTGCAATGGGGATAAAATAGCTATTTCTTATTCTACCTTTCTCTAAGCCGGAATAAGCCACTATTATTTTTGGCAAGGTTTCCCCTTCTCTCCCCCATGGTGTGAAAGTATCTTTTTTCCTCTTTGTTTTCAAAGGAACCAAAAAACTGGAGTGTACACTACCTGATGGAACTGGACGACACGTTATTCAAAACAACCTCAACTACCCCTTCAGCATTGTTAGCTATGCAGATCACTTCTACCACACGGACTGGAGGAGGTGAGCCTGACACATTCTGGATGAGTCTGAAATTGCAAACTGTTCTGGGGGATACATTGCTTGTTTCACCTAATATCAGCTAGTGACTTTAGTAATTAAGCCCTCTACTTCTACTGATGTTTTCATTTTTTATCTCTTTATTAGACTAGTAGCCCGTTTGCACGAAGATTCATGCAATAGACCTTCATTCACCTGGCTGCCTGCACCAGTTTTCTGCCGGCACCGGGGACCCAGGCCTTGGCTGTGGCCACCGGGCTTGGCCCTGGGCAGTGGCCTTGGGCTCGGCTGCACCCAGCGTCCCTGCGACCTGATCGCAGGAGCCGACCCCCAGGTCGGCTCGCTCCTGCGATCGGTGCAGGCACCCCGCTGGCGCCCAAGGCCGGGAAAGCCTCGGGCGGCTTTCCGGGCCTTGGGCTCTGCCGCAACCCAGCTTCCCTGCAACGGTTTCCTGGTGGGCGTGGTTGATGGGCGTGGCTTGGGTGTAGCGAAGGTGCGGTCAATTTGCATATTTGTCTATTATAAGGTAAGACTAGAGGTCCAATGCATGAAATTCGTGCAAGAGTAGGCCTGCCTTCCTTCCCGCAGCTGCCGGCACCGGCTTCCCTCTGGCACCCAGGATCCGGGCGTCCTTCGCAGCCCTGGCTTCATCTGGAAGGACTGAAGGACTTCCGGAAGGATGTCCCATTTAATCAGCATATTACCCTTTTATTATTATAGATAGCGTCATTCAAACGTTACCCAGAAATTTAATGGTAATGCTCACGTGACTAAAAGTGGCAGAGCTATCCTACCCAATAAAGAGGTAATATGCAAATTGATTGTCACACCATGACAAAGATGGTGGCGCCCAGTCCCCTCAGCCCTGCTGGAGTTCCCCAGTCCTTTCAGCCTGGGGAGGGGGGGGGGAGGAGAGGGGATAGGGGAGGCATGGCCAGTCCTGCCCTCAGCCCCCCAGGGCTGGCCCAAGGTGCAGGCAAGCCTTGGATGACGGCTGCCCAGGGCTGGCTGAGGCTTGTGCTGCCGGCAGTGGCAGCAGCAGTGTGATGGGGGCGTCGCCTTACCCTGATCACTGGGTCGCCTCCCGCCCCTAAGGGCTCCCCAACTGTGAGGGGGCAGGCTGGGCTGAGGGACCCCCCCCCCACTCCAGTGCATGAATTTTCATGCACCAGGCCTCTAGTTAGGTAATAACTATCCAAAAAGGAAGCGCTTTAATCTAAATATGATCTTCAGAGAGTTATAACTGGCTTAAGTGGCACCATGAAGTATATTAGTTATAGGATTTAAAATGACATTGGGGACTTATTAGTTATCTACCAGTTCTCCAAGAAGGAATTAGGGAACATTAAAAAATATATACAAGGTTGGCAAAAGTAGGTTTACAGTTGTTTGTGTGGAAAGACATGAAAGTTATGATTATTACAATAGCTTTAACTCAAAGGAGTGTCACAGACCTACTTTGCCCACTCCTGTAGTGTCTGAGCCCTTCTATCCTAACCCCTGTAATTTTGATTTAATTGACCTTGCATGGGGCCCAGATCAATTTTAAAAGATCCTTGATTCCAACACCCAGTTAGTGATCCTCAAACTTCAACATGGATCAGTCATTCGGAGGGCTTATCCCAAGCGTCCTCAAACTACGGCCCGCGGGCCACATTCGGGTGTTTTTGCCATTTTGTTTTTTTACTTCAAAATAAGATATGTGCAGTGTGTATAGGAATTTGTTCATAGTTTTTTTTTAAACTATAGTCCAGCCCTCCAATGGTCTGAGGGACAGTGAACTGGCCCCCTGTTTAAAAAGTTTGAGGACCCCTGGCTTATCATATATAATAAAAGGCTAATATGCATATCAACCATGGCAGAACGACTGGCCGCTATGACGTGCACTGACCACCAGAGAACACTCAACGCAGAAGCTGCCCCCTGGTGGTCAGTGCGCTCCCACAGGAGGAGTGCTGCTCAGACAGAAGCCAGGCTGGTCAGCACAGTGGTGGTGGCGGGAGCCTCTCCCACCTCCACGGCAGTCTGACATCCCCCGAGGGCTCCCAGACTGTGAGAGGGCACAGGCTGGGCTGAGGGGCCTCCCCAAGTGCCCGAATTTCATGCACTGGGCCTCTAGTTAAAACATATTACTGGGTCCTATATCCAAGAATTTGATTAAGTCTGAATGAGGGCCCAAGAATTCGCATTTCTACCAAGCTTCCAGATGATGCTGGTCTGAGGACCACTTTGAAAACCACTGATACAAACCTTCTGAATCTAAATGAGTTAAAACTTGTTTTATTAATTTAAAATGTGTATTCTAAAAGGCTGTAGATTTTTTGTTTTGAAATTTACTCCTTCTATCCAACCTTAAATCCCATGACTTCATGTTTCCTTTCTGTTCCCAGGGATGGTATTATATCAGTTAATAGAGACAGTGGCCAGTTTACTGATGAGTATCTCCCAGACCAGCGATCTCATCTCTACGGGATAACTGCAGTCTACCCCTACTGCCCAGCAGGTAAACAACAAGCTTAGACTGCTCCTTTGGATTAGCAGGGGAGAGAAGAACAGATCTGGTAACTGATTACCACTGGCCCCGATTCTGGCTGCTGCCTCTGACATTGCCACCAGTGAGAGCCACTTTAAGCTGGAAAAGTTAATGGCCAACCCATTGGGTGACCAGTTTTTACTACATTGTCTACTTAGCTAAACTATACACACAAAAAATATTTTCCCTTTAAAAAGACTTATGTTGCAACTCAGTTATAAAAAATACTCACTGTCCTCTCCCACACTTCCCTTTACAGGAAGAAAGTAAATATAGCATCCTAAAGGACTTGAGTTTACAATCAGATTCTGGACCCTAAAGAACATTTACTGCAAACAAAGGCGAAGAAAGTGAAAAAGGAATTGGTCATTTAAAGTTCCTGGACATACAAAATGGACATTTTCAGTGCAAAAAGACTAAGTATATTTTGTGAAAAGTTTATACCTCAATCTTCACTACTGTATTTTTAAAAACAAAAATTATTGCAAGTTTAAAAGAGGTAATAGAATTTTAATTGTTGCTTATTAACCTTTTGCACTCGGATGTCGAGTGTGACTCGACATGGTTAGCATTAGAATAAAGGAATCCAGAAAAAAGCAAGCGAGTGCAAAGGGTTAAAGCAACTTTTTATAAACATTTATGTCATATTTAAAAGGTCAAATTCGTTCAACTAAGAACCAATTAGAAATATGTCAAGACCCTATATGAGTTCTCTTTGGCCAAGAAATTAAAGCACAAATGACCAGTATAAAAATAAAACCCTAGAGGTCATAAATTTGACATAGAGAAGGCTATGCATAACTGATGGGAAAGAACCAACTTATTTATATAGTTTCCCAACGAAAGTTCTAAGAGTTAATTTTTTTTTTTACCTCTGCATTACTGCATTTCTATTTATATTAAAAGGTGCTAGAACATTTCAGTTTGTATTTCCTGATCCTGTAAGTCCCTCTATAGAATAACCCACAAAAATTACTACATTTATAAATACCAAAGATGTATCAGTCCTCAAATTTTCTAGATTACTCCAATAAAATATTTTAAGTTTTCTTAAGACTTTTTGAGGATCTGTATTGTTTCTATAACAAAGTTGGGGGTTGGCATGTACCTTAATTACAAAGGAAGAAATAGATTCATTATACATAAACATAACACAGTAAAAAAAAAAAAAAATCCGCTTTCCCAAACTTTATTAAAGAAAAAGCAATGATGGTAAATCTCTAAAACATAGTCAATTTTCTGGGATTCTTCCCTTGAAAATGTGATGTTTGATTTTGAAACACATACCACGGTGTGCATGGTTCCCAACTGTACTAAATAGGTGAGAGGCTGAAATCCTAAAAGGTTCATCTTCCAACTTTCCCCAGTCTGTGGTCTGTCTTTGGATCAGCAATAATTGCCTGAACAGCTACTATGGCTTCATTAATTTTTGTCTGTAGCTCTCTGAGCTCTTCTATATGCAGCAATCGCAGAATCTGAGCAGCTTCATTAAGAACTGCATCTGTTTATAAGAAACATGGCAAAATTAATAACTTTTGTATTTCAGACCATTTACTCATTTCCCCCAAAATGTTCACCAAGTCTAAAATATTTTGAATTAATCATCAAAACAAAATCACTTACCTCCTGTGTCAAAACCAAGAATATGCTTGTCTAAAGCAACAGGCAACCCCTTTAAAAAAAAATGGACAAAATGAGACTATAGTTAAGTATCACCTCTTTTCTTATCTAAAACTAAAAAGCAGCTAGCTATTATTTTAATCCTTTTAGTCACAGTAGCAAGGGGAATGAGAGTTCTCTTTAAATTTGCATTTTGATGTGTTTCTTTCCCCCCCTACTATAACCAGTTAGGAAAGAATGGCCTTTAAATATAGTGGGAGGCTAATTCCATAACCCATCCAATCCTTTAAGACCAGGCATATAAAATGGCTCCTTTTTGCTGTAGTGCTCCTGTCACTACTGCAGGGCTGCTATTATTCCGTTTTACCTACAGTAAGCAGCAGTGCTCAGGGCAAATGGAATAGGACTATTTGTAATATTATTTTCCTGAGCACATTAATTTGTCTTTGCAAACTGCACAAACTTAACACATAGATTTTCAACCAGAAATCTTAACAGATCATCTATATGTAATATATATAATTTAACTTTCAGCAGTTCATTTTGAAGTTACTTTAAATAGAATATAAACCATTTAACCTGTCAGCACCTACATCTAGATATACCAGAGGGTGGTTATGATGATGCCAAACTATGCTGAGTTCACAAAACTATCAAATAAAAATAAGGACAGGCAGTCTAGACTTTCTGTCGATTATAATGAATAAAATCATTACCAGTAAAAGAAGGTCACTATACTTTCAATGCTATAAATGCTAACTTGTCACTACTCAATTCTTGCCTAATCTATTAATGAAAATCTACCTAGGTTCCATCTGCTTCAAAACAGCTAATAAACACACTATGTAAGTACAGAAACAAACAGGTATGGAAATTCAGCAAAACTAAAGAGTAGTCTTGTACTGTGCTAGGCTGTACCAGAGGCTTTATTTTCCCTGTCTGCCCAAAGACCAAGGAAATCTCTATGGCTAAAGAGGACCACATGCTAGTTATGAACGGTTACAAACAAGAACACAACTGTAAAACTTCTCCACTGTATTATTTATAGCATGGAATCTTTTGAAATGACATTAAAACTAAGATTTATTTGGAGCACTGAAAATAAAACCAAATTTTACTTTGCAAACAGCAGCAGTGATTCGGCTATGTCCTTATTTGCACTGCCTTCCAAACCATAGCTTTACTGAATGAATTTACTCTCTGTTTATAGTGTGGGAGAAATAGGCTGATCTTTAACCCAATTTCCAGTGGCTGGATTCACACATAATAAGCCAGTAAGAATCTCTAAAAGAAACTAAGTGTCTTTCAGAGGGAGTACACTTACCGGGCATCAATAACCTTTTAATAGAGGACAAATGACATTGGGGAAATTGAGGCAAAAAAAAAAAAAAAAAAAAGACCAGGGTTCAGGATGGTGGTGGTACCAAAGGCAGTCGCTGCAACATCTGTACAGCAGGAAGGGGGAATTTTCAGGCAGCTGCTGCTAACCAATAGGACATTCTCTGTACTGCCCCATAGTCCATGAGACTTTAGGGACATTTAGATTTCTGGTACAGTTTATCTAAAAATTTCCCAGAATTATTAGATAGTTATGGTGTAATTTTCTCATTCTACAAAGATGAGTTTTAGTTACCTGTACCCTGAACCTCATACTCTGGTAAGCCTCTCTATCCCCAATTCACCTAGAACATCAACTAGCTCATGTAAACCACCACACACGAATCCTTGTCTCAACCATGTTATTTACTAGGTGACATTTATGCAAGTTACTTATGTTTTATGCTAGGAAATAGAAAAGGTAAAATGAGATTTCTCTAAAGAGACAAATGACCAAGTGTAGAATTTAGGTCAAAAAGAAAAATATTAAGAGTGGTTGTGTCCTGTTTCCCAGCAATTAGTCAAAATAACTCAGTATACATTTCACAAGTGCACATTCCTTTAAATAAACTTCAACTAGGTACATGCAGTGATTTACACTGGTAGACTGGTTGTGCCATTGCAGCTTCTCTAAGGTATAAAGGGAGATAAACATGAGTTCATTTTTCACTCAAAATGATTAGACACAATTTGTTTAAAAACCACATTCAATCCCCTTGAAGTAAGTTATCCTTTCTCTGGGCAGTTCTAACACAGAATGGTATCTTAACCTTTTGCACTCGGATGTCGAGTGTGACTCGACACGGTTAGCATTAAATCTCGAGTAGAATAAAGGAATCGAGAAAAAAGCAAGCAAAGGGTTAAGCAGTAACATGCAGAGTTTAAACCCATGACAACACCATAAACTTGCATTAATAATTACTTTAGACTTTATTTTAAAAAAAATACATACCTCTTTTGCTTGATTTGCTTTAGCAACTGCATCCTGTGTCAGGCGTTCCTGGACCAAAATGCGAATTGCCTAAGAAACCCAAAAATATTGTTTTTAGTTTTCACTGGCTGTTCGTCATCTTTTCTTCTCTGAGTCTAGATAAGAAGGATGCCCAGTTTGATCAAGTTAGAATTACTTAGTTCATTAACAAACTCCCCATTAAAAAAACAAACATACTGTAATAAAAGTTCTCACATTTAATATTTAAAATGTGAAATGATGCCTAAAACAATTTAAAACATTTTTTGAATAGGTAACTCATGTGTGCAGTAAAACAAAAAATTTAAATAAAGAAGGACACATGCCTCAACCATCCCTCCAGAAGACAATCATTGTTACCAGATCCTTGGATTCTTATTAAAGTGCAAGCATACCCAGGCAAACATGTGCACAAACATGCAATCTCTGACACGAAGGGTAGCACATCACACACACTGTCCTCGCTTTTTTCACTTAATTATAGTAAAATGTTTTCAGGTCTTTCATAGAACATGTTTTTTTCATCACCAAGGAATTTTATTCCAGCAGACACAAGTACATAAATGCATCTGCATTAACTAAAAAAAAAAGATTTTTAAATGGAATTTTAACTAATGGATGACAATTACAACTCAAAAGTAAGTGTGAAAACTGGAAATTTTTTTAAATAATAAAAACGAATCAAATGCTACATTTGAGAAGATTTACTTAAACCAATCTTTAACAGTGCTTGCAAATGGTGGTGATCAAACAGTTAATATACTGATTCTCACACTTGACAAATCTATGAAGATGTTCTCCATGTTGTTATGCATTGTTTGAATGCTTCTTAAAATAACTCAAAGGACAATCATGAACTAGGATAATAATTTTATTAAGCCTATGATTATAGCTGACGTTTACTTTTTCCCATTGGGTGTTTAAAGTATAACAAAGAGAACCTCCAAAATGCTAAATTGTTTCTCTCCTCCCAGTTTATGATTAAAGCTGATGTGAATACTACAGAATTGTTCCAAACAATTTACATAATTGCCTAGGTAAGGAACAAGCCTTTGAAAGGGCTAAATTTAACTAACTACAACATTTTGTCTTTTCTGAGAAAATCAAAGCTGACATTTAGAGTCAGCATACAGAATAATCTAGGAGTAGAATAGTCTTTCCCCTGTTACAACTGCCATTTATTACATACAATTCTAAATAGTAGAATAAATTAAGGCTTAATCTTTCTTATGGGTAGAGTGAAATTTATTTAATTCACTGCAAAGTAATTTACATGCACAAGGTGTAGATTTTTATGAGAAACTAAAACTTTAATTAAACTAAAATAATGTCCAAGTCTGGTATCGTCAGTACCACTCCCCTCCCCACTATACTGTCACAATTACTTAGCATAAATTTTCTGAAATATGAGTATATTTTTCCTCTCAGAAATAAGACACCTTTTCAGACCACTGGAATCCCTGAAGTGGAGGTAGGAACTGAGGGCCTATCTAGGAAGGGTGACTTGGAAAACAGAAACATTCTTTCCTCCTCAAAGACATTTTGGGATATGTACTTTTGGCCAAATTCAACATTACTAATTTGGCATGTTCCACTATCTTAATGAATACAGATGATGAATATTTGAAAGGACTGATTAAACTTAAATAGGGCGATTTAGGAAATGTAGAAACGACAAGGTCAGAATGCCTATGTTAAAATCCTGGCTCTATCATTTTTTGTGTCATCTTGGACATTTATTCTCTTCAAGTCTATTTCTTCATATACATATTAAAAAGAAAGACATTAGCATCTACCTCTAGGATTTTGGGAAGGATTGGATGAAATCATCTTTGCAAAAGGATGTAAACAAAAGGGCAGGAACACAGTAAATACTCTTTAATATTAGCTGTTATTAGATAATCTAAAAACAGATTAAATCTGCTTTATGTTCCACATTCCTCCACATTTTAGTCATCAACCATAAATTTAAATATAAAAATGTTGATTTTTAAAAAAATGAAGTTTAAATACATATGTATGTGTGTGTGTGTGTGTGTGTGTGTGTGTGTATATGTATGTATGTATGTGTATATATATATATATATCTGTCAAGAATCAAGAATATGAAGCTGACCTTAAGCATTACCAGGTAATCATCATGACGCTGAATCTGAAGAAGGTTAGCCAAAGCCATTACACCAGCCTTAAAATCAGGATTATTAACTAGAAAAAATTAAAATGGAAACTTAGAGCTCTGCAAACATATAATTAGACAGATATGTAAACATAAATTTCTAAGAAACATTTTGAATTTTCCAGTCACAACAAATCTCAATTTTTAAAACTTCTGACCGGAGCAGTGCAGGGGCATCAACAACTAGGCAAAGTGATAAGATTAATGGTTTTCTTATTAATCAGCCAAACTGAACAATCCAATAAATAACTAAATTAACACATAACTTTTTCTGCAAGGCCCATTTATGCAGCACTTTTAATTAACATTTCTTCCCAAAGCTATTCATTTTAATACATAGATCCCTTCAACGGACAGTTTTCCCAAAACCTTTTCTCTAAGCAGCAGCTCTCAAGTGTCCAAGCAGCTCATTAATTCACAAGAATAACTCAAATTATAGGTCACAATGTATCAGCGAAAGAATTACTTAACGTATTATTATAATGCAAGTAATTAGACTCTTTATACTTTTTAAAGCAGAATTACTAAAAAACATCTGGACTTAAAACAATTAAATATTTTACCACTTTCTCATAGTGTCACATTAGATTAGAAAAAATGTTATGTTACCAGGAAGCAAACAATCACCATACAAATCAAAACCTCCACATTACTATGAGAAGATCAAAGAACAGCATTTCAATATTCAGATATTCAATTATAAGAGGAAGGAGACAGCACATTGTAACTGACAATAAAAAAAACCCCACAGAGCCCTAACAGGTTTGGCTCAGTGGAGAGAGCGTCGGCCTGCGGACTCAAGGGTCCCAGGTTCGATTCCGGTCAAGGGCATGTACCTTAGTTGCGGGCACATCCCCAGTAGGGGGTGTGCAAGAGGCAGCTGATCGATGTTTCTCTCTCATCGATGTTTCTAACTCTCTATCCCTCTCCCTTCCTCTCTGTAAAAAATCAATAAAATATATTAAAAAAAAAAAAACCACAGAGAATAAAATATCCTCACAAATGCTACCTGCATGAAGTATTCTTAATTTACTAAAACCAAGTAAACCCAGACTTCATTTTAGGAAATAAAATCATGTATAAAAATGTTGATCATCTTTATGCATTTATGTGGTCATCTCCTCTTATCCAAAGGAGATCCATTCCAAGACCCCCACTGGATGCCTAAAACTGGGACAGTACCTAACCCTTTTTATACCACTAGAGGCCCAGTGCATGAAAATTCGTACATGGGCGGAGGGGGGGGTGTTCCTCAGCCCAACCTGCCCCCTCTCACAGTCTAGGAGCCCTCAGGGAATGTCCTACTGACAGTTTAAGCCGCCCCATTACTCTGCTGCTGCTGCCACTGCCAGCCAAGGTGGCTGCCTGAGCCCCAGGCCTTGCAGCCGCGTGAGCCCATGGCTCCCGTGATCCCCGGGCCTCGCAGCCGCTGTGGCTTTGTCCAGATGGACGTCCGGAAGATGTCCACCTTAATTAGCATATTACCCTTTTATTAATATAGATGTTTTTTCCATATATATATATTTGTTTTTTCATTTAAAAGAAGCTCTTTACGACTTCTCTTTGGCATATCCAAATTGCCAACATCACATCTCATGTTTTGGGACCATTATGTAGCATAAGGTTCCCTGAACACAAACAATGGGATACCATGACAATTGATCTGATAACCCAGCAGATACTAAGTGATTACAGTGTGGATATGCTGATCAAAGGCTTGATTCATAAGCTAGGCAAGAGAGTGCAAGACTTCACCATATTATTCAGAACGATGTGCAATTTAAAGTGAATTGTTTATTTCTGAAATTTTTCATGTAATATTTTCAGAGCAGTTGACCACAGGTAACTGAAAGCATGGAAAGTCAAAGTGCAAATAAAGGGGGTCTACTGTACTTACCATCCAAATTGATCAATGGCTCTGCATTTTTAGCTGCATTGTCAGCATTTTTTGTATTGTCAGATACTGAGTCCTTATATTTTTCAGCTGAAAATAGGCAAAAATGCAATTTGTAAAACAGTAACTTAAAATAAACATTGCTTATTTATTGAATCTGAGCCAAACTGGTTATTATAAAACAACTCATCCAATCAAAATTATTTTTGCTATTAAAAAAATCTAACAGAAGACAATATGATTATAGCTTTCTAATTAAGCTGAAATGATTATTGAATCTTTACACAAGGATCTTTTCATTAATATCTTTAAAGGTAATATATATCAAACATTATTTAAATCAAACATGTCGCCCTGACCAGTTTGGCTCAGTGGATAGAGCATCAGCCTGTGGACTGAAGGGTCCCGGGTTCGATTCCGGTCAGGGGCATGTGCCTTGGTTGCGGGGACATCCCCAGTAGGGGGTGTGCAGGAGGCAGCTGATCGATGTTTCTCTCTCACTGATGTTTCTAACTCTCTATCTCTCTCCCTTTCTCTCTGTAAAAAAAAAAAAAAAAATCAATGAAATATATTTTTAAAAATAAATAAATCAAACATGTCAAACATACGGCCCGTGGGCAACATGCAGCTCACAATGAATATTTTTGCGGCCCAGCCAATATAACGGTATGTAAGAAACGCTTTAATAAAAATTTCTAATAAAAATTTCGTAACTATTTTTACAATATCCTGTTATACATAACTAGTGACCCGGTGCACGAAATTCGTGCACATTAAAGGGGGATTAATTAGAGGAAATAATTTAATATTGCTATTTGCCCTTTCTCTATAATAGAACTGTCAGAGATGAAAGAAAATTGGTAAAATGTATATGAAAACCTTCCTCCTATCAGAGTCTGGGACACACCACGGGACCCAGAGTCAAGTCCCTGCCCACCCACATGCACCCTGGCTGGCCCCTCCCCACTGGGCTAGATCCAGACCCAGCCAGTCCCACCCTTGTCAAGCCCTGCTGGGCAGGGGGCATAGCCTCAGGTCCCCTGGCCCGGGGCCAGGACAGGGGGCGTGGCCTGAGGTCCCCCAGCCCAGACTGGGATGGGGGGCATGCCTTGAGGTCCTCCATCAAGCCCCGCCAGGTGGGTGACACGGCCTGAAATTCCTTGTCAAGCCCTGCTGGGTGGGGGGCATGGCCTGAGGTTCCCCGTCAAGCCCCGCCAGGCGGGGGTAAAGGTGGGGGAGCAGCCTCAGGTCCCCTGTCAAGCCCCGCTGGGCGGGGGCGCGGCCTGAGTTCCCCCGACCCAGCACTGGGGGTGCACCTTGAGGTCCCCCATCAAGCCCCGCTGGGCGGGGGGCGCAGCCTGAGGTCCCCTGTCAAGCCACGCCAGGTGGGGGGTGCGGTCTGAGGTCCCCAAGCTTGGTGCTGGGGTGGGGAGCATGGCCTGAAGTCCCCTATCAAGCCCCACCTAATGGGGGGCACGGCCTGAGGTCCCCCGGCCTGGTGCTGGGGCGGCGGGAGTAGCCTGAGGTCCCCTAGCCCAGCACCAGGAAAGCGCACCTTGAGGTCCCCCATCAAGCCCTGCTGGGTGGGAAGCGTGGCCTGAGGTCCCCTGTAAAGGCCTCCTGGGCGCAGGGTGTGGTCTGAGGTCCCCCAGCCTGGTGCCAGGGTGGGGGGCACGGCCCGAAGTCCCCTATCAAGCCCCACCTAGTGGGGGGCGTGGCCTCAGGTCCCCTTGCCTGGCACTGGGGCCGGGGTGCGGCCTGAGGTTCCCCCCACCTGACGCCAGGGCGGGGGCAACAGCCTGAAGTCCCCTGTCAAGCCCCACGGGGGCGGGGGAGGGCATAGCCTCAGGTCCCTGCTGATTGCTTGTTAAGGCTCCTTATGGAAACTTGGCCTCAGCTGTGGGTGCAGCCATCTTTGTGATGGAGTGATGATCAATTAGCATATTCCCTCTTTATTAGATAGGATTGTTAATAACGAACTACAACCTTCACTAATTCCCTTACACGCCTTATGCGCAGGCACACCATTTCTCTCCACTAATACTAGCAGTGAATATTTTAGCAGCCGATTGCCACATCATTAGTCTTGGACTGACTTGTTTGGTGTGTGCAACAGGAAATATTTTGCTTTCGGAGCACAAGAAAAATAGGTTTATTTGCATTTCGCTTATTAATTTGTGTAGTTATTCAGTGTCTGGTAAGTTAATGTTCAAGAAAAAAATATTAATTTTTATTAAAATGTTCTATTATTTTATGTTAACGATTACTCATTTATTCCAGTCCTTTGTATTCAGCATGTCTTTATTGAAATAAACCTACGTTTCTGTGAAAATTGAAGCTTTTGTTTTTTGTGGCCCACATAAACTTAAACCTTGTTTATTTGGCCTGTGTTAGCCTTTGAGTTTGACATGCTTGATCTAAATGCTTGCAAACAAAGCTTGCTTCCACGGCTTCCTCTGAAACTTGTAGGGGTAAGGGTAAATGTAAGTTACATGAGATTAAATGCAAACTCACTAAAAAGTAAGTTTCTTCCCAAATCTTTTGCAATCTGTATATAAACCAAAAACTTTTCTTTCTAAAAAAAATCAGCACTTCAAATAATACACCATCATATACAAACCTAAACCTATTTCATGAAGACCTGAAAGCCAGAATTCCAAAGGTCGAGTTTGCAACTTTTACTTGAAAAATATTTAATAATACACTAAATGTAATGTCCAAATGCCATCTTTAGCAATAATGCTTAGATGATTTGCTATTGAAACGAGAGAAAACAAAAGCGTTAAAATTTAAATCAGACAGGAGATAGCTTACAGGAGCTCCTACTGGCCAAATCTGGGATAGTGTAAACATCAAGACACACTATTAATAAAAAAGGTTATAAGCCATTGAGTAAAATAAGAATCCACAGGGAGAAACCAAGATGGCGGCATAAACACCTAAACTGCTGCCTTGCACAATATCAAAACTACAACTAAAAGACAAAACGGACACCATCCAGAACCATAGGAAAGCTGGCTGAGTGTAAATTCTACAACTAGAAGGAAAGAGGAAAACACATTGAGACTCAGAGGGGCTGCAAAAGGCTGAGGTACGGAGCCGTGCACGCACGCGCGCAGGTAGAGGACGGGCAGCTGACTGCACGGGCGGCTGGCTTTCTAAAGCGGGAGGGAGACAGAAGCTCCCAACTGCGCTGAACTCCAGTTCCGGGCAAGTTTCTGGGAACCCAGACTCATTCGAGGAGAAACTGGACTGTCTGGCAGCGGGCGGAACTCAAGGGCGGCTTTCTCTCAAAGGGGCTTGCAGCGATTACCAAGGGACACTGAGACCCAGGGGCCTCATAGGACAGGGCTGACGGGAAGCCAAGGCTGTCTGCTCCGCCCTGAGACTCTGCCCCATCCAAGCTGAGCACAGAGGCTTTTGCAAGTCTTCTCCCATAAGGGTGTCTCCAGCACAGAAATTCTCCCAGCGTAGTCACAGCTGATCCTCACAGCCAATTGGCTTGGAGGTCAATTCCTCCCAGTGATACCAACAACAATCAAGGCTTAACTACAAGGCTGTGCACACAGCCCACAAAGGGGTGCATCAAGAGTGTCCACCTCAGGTAACTAGGGGAGGCTGAGCCACTGGGCCATATAGGACACCTATCACACAAAGCTACTCTACCAACTCAGGGAAGCAGCGGAAATGCGGAGACAAAGAAACAGGTCACAAATGAAAGAAATGGAGGAAAGCAAACAACTGGATATAGAGTTCAAAACCACAAGTTTCCATAAGGTTTTTCAAGAATTTCCTAGAAAAGGCTGATAAATTTAGTGAGACCCTTGAGGATATGAAAAAGGACCAACTAAAAATTAAACATACACTGACTGAAATAAAAAGTATTATACAGAGACCTAACAGCAGACTAGAGGACCGCAAGAATCAAGTGAAAGATTTGAAATACAAAGAAGCAAAAAACACTCAACCGAAAAGCAAAAAGAAAAAAAGAATCCAAAAATATGAAGATAGTGTAAGGAGCCTCTGGGACAATTTCAAGCGTACCAACATCCGAATTACGGGGGTGCCAGAAGAAGAGAGAGAGCAAGATACTGAAAACCTATTTGAAGAAATAATGACAGAAAACTTCCCCCACCTGGTGAAAGAAATAGACTTACAAGTCCAGGAAGCGCACAGAACCCCAAACAAAAGGCATCTAAAGAGGACCACACCAAGGCACATCATAATTAAAATGCCAAGAGCAAAAGACAAAGAGAGAATCTTAAAAGCAGCAAGAGAAAAAACAGTTAATTACCTACAAGGGAGCACCCATACAATTGTCAGCTGATTTCTCAACAGAAACTATGCAGGCCAGACGGGAGTGGCAAGAAATATTCAAAGTGATGAATAGCAAGAACCTACAACCAAGATAGAATGGAAGGTCAGATAAAGAGCTTCACAAATAAGAAAAAGCTAAAGGAGTTCATCACCACCAAACCAGTATTATATGAAATGCTGAAAGGTATTCTTTAAGAAGAGGAAAAAGAAGAAAAAGGTAAAGATAAAAATTATGAACAACAAATACATGTCTACCAACAAGTGAATCTAAAAATCAAGTGAATAAAAAATCTGATGAACGAGAATAGACTCAGGAGCATAGAAAGGGAGTAGACTGACAATCCTCGGGGGGGAAAGGGGTATGGGGGTGCGGGAAGAGACTGGACAAAAATAGTACACCTATGGATGAGGACAGTGGCGGGGGGGGGGGGGGGGGAGGGGGTTAAGGGCAGAGGGTGGGGTGGGAACCGGGTGGAGGGGAGCTATGGGGGGAAAAAAGAGGAACAATTGTAATAATCTGAACAATAAAGATTAAGTTTAAAAAAAAAAAAAAGAATCCACATATCCAAACTAATCTAATTAAACAAACAATCTGGAAAGACAGGAAAAGTTCCTCCTTAAAGTAGAAAGCCAACAAGTAAATGTAGAAAGAATGATGGAATTACAAAAACATCATTTGGCAATCATCATCTGCATAATTGACTCAGATGAGAATCATCAAATGGAGCTAAACCTAGTTTGAGGAATAAAAGCATACTGACATCATCTCAAAGTATCTCCCAACAATAAACTTATTACAAAGGAGAAATAGTAACT
The DNA here is from genome assembly GCF_027574615.1 of Eptesicus fuscus. NCBI lineage: Eukaryota > Metazoa > Chordata > Mammalia > Chiroptera > Vespertilionidae > Eptesicus > Eptesicus fuscus. Next base: position 39,759,818 of record NC_072477.1, read on the forward strand.
TTAGAATGGAGAAGCCTTAACCAAGTGATCAGAGTAATAGGACCAGTAATAGGGACATATCACTAACACATGCCTCCTGATAACATACACTTAGAAGAACAAAACATCACACTTCTGTGTTCTTAACAGAAATACAAACCCTAACTCTAATCATGAGGAAACATCAGATAAACCCAAACTGAGGAACAGTCAATAACTAATTAACTGACACGCGTTCAAAACGGAAACCATCCCCACACGCCATAGATGCTTATGATATACAAAGGGTTAAATATATGTCAGTCTCATGAAGCACAAATAAAGAATGAGGAACTTTTCCAGATTATAGGAGACTAAAGATTTTGTTTTTGTATAAAGAATATCATTGAGCCCAGCCAGTGGTTGAGTGTCGACCTATGAACAAGTCAGAGTTCGATTCCCAGTCAGGGCATATGCCCAGGTTGTGGGCTCGATCCCCAGTGTGGGGCGTGCAGGAGACAGCCGATCAATGATTCTGTCTTATTATTGTTTCTCTCTGTCCCTCTCTGAAATCAATAAAAATATATTAACGAAAACAAAAAATATTGAGACAATTTATAAAATGTGAATAACAGCTATAGAGAAGAGTAGTGAATCAAAGTTTATTTCCTGATTTTGCTAACTGTCCTGTAGTTATGTACATTTAGGAAATGCACATTAAAACACTTAGAGCCAAAAGAGAACCACCTACAACTTAGTATCAAATGGTTTAGAAAAAATTATGTATGTATATTATAAATAGAGAGAAGAACAAGGCAAATGAATTAAATGTCAATATTTACAGAATATGAGTATAAGAAAATTTGTTGTATTCTTGCAATTTTTCTGTAAATCTTAAATTATGTCAAAAAAAGTTTGGTTTTAATCACTTAATTGACAAGCTAACAAAAACTTTTAAAAGTGCTAAAGCACAATACAAATTTACAATGGTTTCATCAAATAAGGATAAACATTTTAAATATTTGAAAGTCAAGAAGAATGCAAGGAGTTAATGTAAAACCACAAAAAAACAACAACAGTGCCTTCTATTGATAAGGGACAGTATTACCACTTTAGCCCTTTTCCCAAAAAGTCTGTTCTTACAATTCTGAACTTTAAGATTACACAAAAACTTGTTTTCTAGTTCAGACTTTTAATATACTTTTGATATAATTTACCTTTCAACTATAATTCAGCTAAAATTTCAAATAAAATTCAAGTAAAAATTTCAATATCAAAAAATGTACTTTCAGATACAACATCAGTGTATTTATTTTATTAATAAAAAAAATCATGCTAACCCAGCTGGCACTGCTCAGCGGTTGAGCATCAACCTATGAGCCAGGAGGTCTGCAGGCTCAATCCCTAATGTGGGGTGTGCAGGAGGTAGCAGATCAATGATTCTGTCTCATCATTGATGTTTCTATCTCTTCCTCCTTCTCCATTCCTTTCTGAAATCAATAAAAATATATTTGGTACCTATAGTTCCTGGTACCTAGGTATTCTAAATTAAAGTATTATAAAAATGGACAAATGGGGAATAAATAAAAGTAAAGCAGAAATAAATTGAAATGTGACTACAATTTCATTTGGGAATAGCTGAAAAACACTTTTGAGAAGCTGGAGAATACTTTGTTAGAAATTAACATAAGAGTTACCAACTCAAACCAGACTAAAGACTGCCCTAAAGGTCCTAAAAATCAACTAATGCCACAAAGGCTTATGATTACAACATTTATTCATAAGTATTTTCTTTTTAAACTAAAATTCAAACTGGAAAAAATAAAAGGGTTGGAGCTTTTAATATTTCTGCCATAATGTTTCTGAAATTTAAGTCTGGAGTTGGTTGGTACTCCATATTAGAATATGTGAATATTCAAATACTGTATTTGCCAAACATTAAGTCTTCTATTATATGCAAAGAAACAGAATCATGACTGCTCGCTCCCTTCCAAAGATGCCCATATTCCCAATCCCTGTAAACTATGAATGCTACCTTACATGGCAAAAGGACTTTGCAGATGTGGTTAAATTAAGGATTATCCAGGTGGGCCCAATATAATCACATCACCCTTATAAGAGGGAGCAGGATGATCAGAGATGTGACAGTGGAAATAGTCACAGAAAAACTAAAGATGCTATGCTTTTAGATTTGAAGATAAAGGGACAAAGTCAAGGAATGCAGGCAACCTCCAGAAGATAGAAAAAACAAAGAAAGAAATGGATCTCCCCCTAGAACAGTGGTTCTCAACCTTTCTAATGCTGTGTCCCTTTAATACAGTTCCTCATGTTGTGGTGACCCCCAACCATAAAATTATTTTCGTTGCTACTTCATAACTGTAATTTTGCTACTGTTATGAATCGTAATGTAAATATCTGTGTTTTCCGATGGTCTTAGGCTCTACAGCAGCGGTTCGAACCTGAAAGAATCTGTCAACAACCTGACAGTAAGACAGATGGCTGGGCTTCTGACCTCCAAGACTGTAAAATAATAAACTGTGTTTAAAGTCAATGAGTTTGTGATAATTTGTTACAAAGGCAATAGGAAACTAATAGAGGTACAGTACCATGTAGGAAATAAAACTGAGTAAGAGCTTACAATTTAGTGGGGCAAATAAGAAATAAGCAAAATGGAAAGTGAATGACTTAAAAGGTATAGAGTTAAAAACTATGCAAGTTCAGAAGGAAATGCTAATTGGCATTTGTGCTGGATCTTATAAGGATGAGCAGAATTTAGAATGTGTAGAGAATAGAATGAAATGGCATATTAGTCAAAGGAAAATGTAAGCCAAGAAATGGAGGGAAGAAAAAAAAGAGATGTAGAAAGGAACCAGCATTAATCTAGTTTGGCTGGGATATCAAGCACATGAATACTGGCTGGACACCAGTTATCAAAGGCCTTGAATACCAGCCTAAGGAGCGTAGAGTCCCTTTTGGAGAAAAATGGAAAAGCAATAATGCTTCTGAATATAATAGGAGGTGCATTTTTTGGAAACCAAGCATGGGATTCTAAAACAGATTTGTTTTTAAAAGTTAGCTTGATGGGCCATGCTGATGAGAATAGAGGGTGATGCTAAGAGACCAGTATGAGAGAGATTATAATAATCTCAGTAGAAAGTGATAAGGGACTGAATTAGGGTAATAGTAGTGGGAAGGCAGAATAGATACAATAGACATGGGGAAAAATAGATGGGAACAGGATGGGATGAAAAGGGAGTCAAAGATATCAAAAAGGCTTTAAAAAAAAAGCAATGATTAAGAAAACTGAACTGACAGCCCCATAAGTAAGAACAACACAAAACATAGAGGGTGGAGGTAGGATAATTGGATCTTGCAATTAGATACTGACAGGCCTTTCAAAATGAAATGGTCTAGTGAGAAGAAACGTTAGTTTTTTGTTTTTGTTTTACTATATATATCAGTATTTAAAAGCTTCCAATAAGTATCTGTAACAAAACGATATTACACATAAATAATTAAATAAATTGACCTATAATGTATATCGGCACTAGACGTATGTTTCAGTTTCTTGTGAAATGACCTGCTGCAATCAACATTCTGAAATTCTATCAAGTCTTGAACACTAACAATTCAACTTGAAAGGCTAAGGTGCAGACTGTGAAAGATGAAAAATTTACTACTGTAACAAATACTACTTTTTGAGAAGGCATAAAAAAGCTTTCTCCAAAAGACATAATTTCTAAATTCTAAAAAAACAAAAACAAAACAAAAATCTAAATACCAATGAAAAGACAGTGCTTTTAACTTCTTATAATAATAAAAAGGCTCTAATTTTAGAAAAGAAAATTCTTTCCAGACAATTTGGGAGTTAGGGGGGATGGGAGATGGGTACTAGACAAAGAAGAATGGTTACCAAAAAGTAAGTTTTTAAATAGATACTGAAAAGGAACATGGTATATAAAACTTAAAATGAACCAAAAGTAAAGACAAAGAAACACAAACTGGTATCCCTACATTTTTACACTCCTTTCCCAACTCCCCTCCCTCTTTAAAACATACATTCCCCACAAAACATACCGTTATCTCCATATTCAAGTCTAACGGCTAAACCAAGAAGCCAGTCAATTGCTTCTTGTCGATCTTGAATCTTGAAAGGACAACTAACATCTGTGAGATACTGTGAGAGAAAAAAGAAAATCACTTTTTAGTCACAGAATCAAAAAAATGATAAAGTTAAAAGATACCTTAGTTTGGATCTCAAAGAATTTCTTATAACATTTAAGTGTACCACCTTAAATGAAGTATTTCCATCATACTTTTTGAAAATTTTCTTTTGCAGATTCCAGATTTAGAACTTCCTCATTTTATAGATAAGAAAATTGAGGTTAACACTTGCCAACAGTCACACGACTTAGATCTGGGACCTGAATCTAAACTTTCTGATTCCAGGTCTCAATACACATAGAGTAATTAAATAAAAAGGACTTTAAAAAGAAGGACATAAAAATAAAGCAAGAGATTTAATTTTTAGTTTGAGGAAATCCTTTGGAAGAAGCAAGGAGAAATGGCAAAAGATAAAAAGAAGCTAAGTTGTATGAATTAATATGTTGCTATTTAGACAATAGAGCCCCAGAAAGATAAAAAAAAAAAAAAAAGCAAAGAATGCAGTGTTTTTAAAACCACTGGAAATAAATTTCTCAGACTTAATAAAACATAGAAGAACAAAATGGAAGAGGTTGGAGATTAAAAATGGTGGCAGAGTAAGTGTATGCTTCACGGACATGCTCCCAGGAACAAACTGGTATTACAATTAAAATAATGAAAAACTTCCTGAAAAATCAATGGAAAACTCGCAGGAGAACCCTGACAAGGGATGACCGGAAGTGGAGACCAAATAGAGAATGGTAGGAGGGATGGAAGTTCAAAAGGGCTGACTAGGTGCCCACAGACAGAAACTGAAGTCCCAGAGAGATATCTCAGCTGTGGGGGGTTGCCACTGAGAACTCTGGGGTCTAATTCCCAAGCTGGGCCCCCCAGCAGAGAGCACCAAAACTGAGGAGGGCACCCACATAACATCTGGCTGTGAAAAGCAGCAGGGTGCTATCTGCCAGAGAGTAACAGCTGAAAATTCAGGCACCCTCTTAAACGACCAACACACGAAATTCCTTGTGGAGCCACCCACCTTGTGCTCCGGTAGAGGGAGGGTGAAGTGGACTGGAGCTGTGAGAGCAGAAGCCAGGACTGGGGACTGGGGATAGAGCTCAAAAGGCAGACACCCCAAGTTTTCTGGGCTGAGTCATTCCCTCATGCAACATAGACATCAGCCCTGCCTGGGGGGAAGACAGTAGACACACCCTATTGGAAAACACCTTGCCCTGAGGACACTTAAGAGATTAAAAGTAAAAATAGCCTCCAGGCAGAAGCAACTGCCCCACCCTGTTAAAACAAACAAACAAACAAACAAACAAACAAAAAACTCCCTGCACACCTGAGGACACACCTGAGGACAATTGCTCTGGGGAGCAATTCAAGTCGGAACCCTATCAGTCTGTAGGTGGAGGCAGTCTCTGGAGGCTTTGAGTCTTTAATCTAATTAGTTAGAAACAGCCTTTAACAATGTCCTGCACTAGAGATTGAGAGGTGTAGAGGATCTACCTAAAACATAGTCAAAGACCCAAACAGAAAGCCAAAATGAGGAGACAAAGAAACAACCCCCAAATGAAAGAACTAGAGAATTTTCCAGAAGAGATAAATGAAGCAGAGGTAAGAAATTTATCTGAAACAGAGTTCAGAGTAATGATGGTAAAGATGCTCAAAAGCATGAAAAAAGATATAGTAACTATGAAAAAAGAACCATCTGAGATAAAGAATAACATCTATCTAATAATAGAGGAATATGCAAATTGCCCAGGATGCCGTCACAGTAACGACCAGCAGGCTGCCTGGGGCGACCAGGCCAGCAAGGGGGAGCAGTTGGGGGCAACCAGGCCAGCGGGGGGGGGGGGGGGGGGGAGGGGGGGAGGGACATCCCCCAAGGGGTCCCGGATTGGAGAGGGTGCAGGCTGGGCTGATGGGACCCTCCCCCACCTCCCCCCCCCCCCCCCCCCGCACGAATTTCGTGTACCAGGACTCTAGTAACACAAATAAAGAACACATTGGAACGAATACACAGCAGGTTAGGGGAAGCTGAGGATGGAATCAGTGAATTAGAAGACAGTTGAAAATATCACTCAATCAGAAAACCAAAAAGAAAAAACAAAAAAACAGGAGGACAGCTTAAGGGAGCTGTGGGAAACAAGAAAGGTAACAATATTAGAATAGCAGCTATGCCAGAAGAGGCACAAAGGGATAGAGGAGGTGTTTGAAGAAATAATGGCAGAAAACTTCCCTAACCTGGAAAGTTCAGGAGGCACACAGAACTCCAAACAAGAACCCAAATAGGCCCAAGCCCAGACAATCATAATTAAAATGCCAAAAATTAAAGACAAAGAGAGAATCTTAAAGGTAGCAAGAGAAAAGAAAACTATTACCTACAAAGGAGTTCCCATAAGGCTGACACCTGATTTCTCATCAGAAACTCTATAGGCCAGAAGGGAATGGCATGAAGTACTCATTATCCAGACTCATCAAGAAACAAAGAGAGAGGACCCAAATAATATCAGAAACGAAAGTGGAGGAGTAACCACTGACACCACAGAAATACAAAGGATTATAAGAAAATACTATGAACAACTATATGCCAACAAGCTGGACAATGTGGATGAAAAAGACAAATTCCTAGGAAAATACAATCTCCCAAAACTGAAACAGGAAAAAAAATCAAAAAAACCTGAATAGGCCAATAACAACTGATGAAATAGAAGCAGTTACCAAAAAACTCCCACCAAACAAAAGCCCAGGTCCAGATGGCTTCACAGGGGAGTTCTACCAAACATTCAAGGAAGAACTAACACCTACACTCCTCAAATTATTTCAGAAAATCCAAGAGGAAGGAATACTTCCAAACGCTTTTTGAGGCCAGCATTATCCTAATTCCATAACCAGATAAAGACACTACAAAGAAAGAGAATTAAAGGCCAATATCCCTGATGAACAAAGATGCTAAAATCCTCAATAAAATATTAGCAAATTGCATCCAGCAATATATGAAAAAGATCATACACCATGATCAAGTGGGATTTATTTCAGGGATGCAAGGCTGGCACAATATTCGCAAATCAATAAACGTGATACATCACAAAAACAAACTGAAAGATCCTATCAATAGTCGAAGAAAAAGCATTCAGCAGAATCCAACACCCATTTTTGATAAAAAATCTCAGCAAAGAGGGAATAGGGGGAGCATATCTCAACATGATAAAGGCCATTTATGACAAACCTACAGCCAACATCATACTCAATGGGCAAAAACTAAAACCATTTCCCCTAAGAACAGGAACAAGATAGGGATGCCCACTTTAACCACTCCTGCTCGAAATAGTAATGGATGTGCTAGCCATAGTGATCACACAAGAAGAAGAAATAAAAGGCATCCAAATTGGAAAAGAAGTAAAATTGTCATTATTCTCAGATGACATATTGTACACAGAAAACCCTAAAGACTCCATGAAAAAACTACTAGACTTAATAAATGAATTTGTGAATGTTTACTTTAAAACAGCTGAATGATGGAGAAAATTGTGGCTAAAAAATTCACATTATTGCCACTTTGCTTTGGTCTAGGAATATCCCCAGGAAGGCTGCCCTTTTATTTTTTTAATAAAATATATTCTTTTTAAAAAAATATATTCTTATTGATTTCAGAGAGGAAGGTAGAGGGAGAGAGAAACATCGATGAGAGACAATCATTGATTGGCTGCCTCCTGCACGCCCCACACTGGGGATTGAGCCCACAATCCAAGCAGGTGCCCTTGACCGGAATCGAACCCGGGACCCTTCAGTCCTCAGGCTGACACTCTATGCACTGGGCCAAACTGGCTAGGGCCAGAAATTTTTTATATTGTAGTCCCCCATTATCTGCAGGGACTATGTTCCAAGATACTCAGTGGATTCCTAAAACCTCAGACAATGCCAAACCCTACAAATTTATTTATATATATATATATATATATATATATATATATGTATATATACTCACACCTATGACAGTTTAATTCATAAATTAAGTAAAGAGTTAATAAAATAGAGCCCTAACCGGTTTGGCTCAGTGGATAGAGCGTCAGCCTGTGGACTGAGGGGTCCCAGGTTTGATTCCGGTCAAGGGCATGTACCTTGGTTTCAGGCACATCCCCAGTGTGGGGTGTGCAGGAGGCAGCTGATTGTTTCTCGCTCATCGATGTTTCTAACTCTCTGTCCCTATCCCTTCCTCTCTGTAAAAAATCAATAAAAATATATTTTTTTAAAAAAGTTAATAAAATAGAATTACATTACTGCAAAAAAAGTTATGTGAATGTGGTTTCCCTCAAAATCTTACACTGTATCCTCTTGTGATGATGTGAAAGGATACAATGCCTATACGAGATGAAGTGAGATAAATGACACAGGCATTCTGATGTAGCATCAGGCTACCACTGACCTTCTGTCAATTAAGGGTTACTTGAACACAAGCACTGTGATACCATGACAGTTGATCTAGATAATGGAGATAGCCAGTAAGTGAATAATGGGTGAATAGTATATACAGCTTGGTTATGCTGGAAAAAGAGATGATTTACCTCTGGGACAGGGCCGAACATCACAAGATGTCACCATGATACTCATAATAGTGTACAATTTAAAATTAATGGATTATTTCTGGAATTTTCCATTTAATATTTTCGGAAAGTGGTTGACTGTGGGTAACTGAAACCTTGAAAAGTGAAACCACATATAAGAGGGGGCTATTGTATTCTTCAAATACCCTTCTATAAGTGGAACTTTGTATATAGTCTTTTACACATGAATTGGCCGAAAGTAAGGTGATATAAATATAAAATCTTAATATATTTCAAAATTTAAAGAAGCCTATAAAAATTTTCAAAAATACTTTTTAAGAGCAAAGGAAAATAACCTAGTAGTAGCAATAACAGTAGTAGAGGCAGTGGAATAAGCATATAGCATTCCACTTACTGCTTAGCATTTGCTGTGGGCTAGGCACTCTGTAAACAGGTATATTATAACTGATTAACAACACAAGCCACCACTATGAAATAGGTACCACTGTTATCCCCATTTATTGATGAGAACTTTGAGACACAGAAAAGATAAATAAACTTGCCCACAGTCACAGAGGTAGTGCGTAACTTACACAATCCTCTAATTCACAAAGTCTCTGATTCTAAGGAGAAAGTTAGGTACCTAATCACTTTGCTCTAACAAATGAAAAATGTGGTCTTTTTTATATTTTTAAAGGAAACTACCTTACTCATTAAAGTAATATAGTCAATGAAAACGTTTACTATAAGTAATGATATTGTAAAATGTGATTTTTATTCTAATTTGGAAACAATTCTTTTTCTGCAAAAGTGTTATTAAAATTAAACTAAAGTCAATGTAAAAATTATTCTAGCCACAAAAATAAGATATGCATTCAGGGCCTTTTAGGATTATTTCTATTATACACAACAAGGGACATGTGTGTACATTAAATATAATCATAAGTAGGACAGTTTTTGTTTTCAAGCTTATCGATGTCTTATTTTAATATAAGTATTATTGCTACATTTTTAGTCTACTGTAAAATTTCTTATTTTGGCCATTTTTTACCATTTATAGAATATGTGTATATCACCGTTTATTTAAGAGACTGCACAGTGTTTCCAGACAAAAATATTTCTAATACTGAAAGCTTGGTAGAAAGCGAGAAAATATTTTACTCTAAAAACAAAAGGAAAGTTTAGTCCTGAAATTCAGCTCTTCTAACACTGATTATTTTTATTTGAAAAGAACAAAGTAATTTGAAGCATGTCTGTCTTCATATAATTTTCAGAAAAGCTCTCTGTACTTTTATTTTACTTTCTAATTCATTACCTTTTCAAAGAACTTGGGCCAGTCACTGCTGTGGATGTTTCTTAAATTACCTCTGTCTTCAATCTTGTAGTGTCTAATTTTCTGGTCTTCAAGCCAAACAATAAAGTTTCTAAATTCTGTTTCATCTGCAACAAAAATACCATATAAATTACTAGAAGCACTTCCTTCACCTCGAGTAAGTGGTTTTGTGGAACTTTTAACTCCAAAAATAAGAAGTTAATTGAGCTGCTCAAAGTAGAGGTGAAAGTACCGACTTTGGATCAACAGATCAAAAATGTTCTGCTCATATCTTGGCCTAAATTCAAATTCTGGTTCCAGACACTTAGTGGTTGGGTAAACTTGGGCTCATCACCTTAATTTTCTCTGCCTCAGATTCTTGAGTTACAAAATGGAGGTAATAATAGGGCTTACCTTATAGAGTTATGAAAATTAAATGAAATAAGATTAAAAGGTAGACAGTTTTGGCTACTTCAGTGTTATTATTCCAGTTCCTTTGGAGAGAGGGACGGGGCAAGGGTCAATGTATAGCAAAGTAATAATAAAGCACAAAAATTAAATTACAAAATATAATAAAAAGAACATATTATTGTCACTGTTACAGCACATTAAGTGCACACATGAGAAAGTACATGTTGTTTCATTTAATCCTTCCACACGCTTTTGAGGTAATAGCCTCCCCCACCCCCACCCCCGCTTTCACAGATGAGAAAAACAGAGGCTCAAACCCTGATCTAAACTCTATTGCCACTCATCCTTTTTTTTGTCCAATAAAAGGCAAGATAGAAAAACGAGATTCTATTAAACGGATATGCTTCTACGGAGACCAACAAAACACTGTTGATCCTGCTTAGGAATTATTTTCCACTTTCAAAGCCAAGCTTCCATTATGAAGCCTTGAGAATTACACACGGAATGGTCCGCGTAGGGCAGGCTGTGTACCTGGATCCCTTTCAGACCGCGGTGGACAGCAGTTCAGTAACAGTGGGTAGCAACGTCAATGCCTTAACATTTCTGAACGCTGCAAAATCCAAACACCTTGGTATTTACAAGGCAACCACCCCGTGCACCTGCCATCAACTTTCTGGTACGACCCACACAAGGGAATTAGCCCGTCCCTACCTCGCTTACTCCAACACCATCGGTCCGGGACGGGCTGCACGACGTCCGGTCTGGATTTCAGACAGCCGGGTGGGTTCCGAGTGCCCCCCACACCCACCCTCACCCAGCGGTTCCTGGCGGGCAGTCAACGCGTCTTCAAATTACTCAGCGTCCCCCTCCGTTCCCAGCCCGGCGGAGCCCACAGCAGGTGCTCCAGGGGTCGCCCCATCCATCACCCGGAAGCCGTGGAGGTGAAGGGCCAAGTTATTAGGAAGCGAATCCTTTCTCTCCGTGTGCTGGGGGCCGGGGGGAGGGGGGAGGGGAGGATCGTGTTGGGAGTTGAGCAAGTGCAGAAAGTGACGGGGCCGAGGAGGAGGGGGTGAGGGGGCTCCGAAGCCCGGGCGTGGCTGGGGGGGTCGGAAAACAGAGGTGCTTAGAGGCCGGGAGGAGAGCGCGGCCCCGGGACCCCCGGGGGAGACGGCCGCGGAGGGTCCCGGTCGGACGCCGAAGAGCGCGGCCGGCAGCGGGGTCCTCGGCCGCGGGGCAGGCCGGGACCAGCGCCTCACCTTTGCAGTTGAAGCCGGCGGGGTTGTGGTAGTCGAGGGCCGTCAGCTTGCGGCGGAACATGGTCCTGGCTTCCCGCTCGGCCCCCCGGGTTTCGGCCGGGAGAGGAGGGGAGAGAGGAGAGGCGAGGAGCGGCTGGCGGCGAAGCTCCCGGCGACGCGGCGAGAGGGCGGGCAGGCGTCCGGACGCTCTGAAATGACGGCAGCCTTCACCAATCGTGGCCTGGTAAAGGCGGCCGCCGGCGAACGCCCACCAATCGCGGCTTCGGCTGGGGAGGCGGGGCCACGTCGGGCACGTCGACGCTCAAATAAACTTTATTGTCAGCTTCCTAGTTGTACAGTGGGCAGAAAGCCCCTGAGAAGCCACTTTCCTCTTGTGTTCCAAGCCGGTTTCTTGTTTTCCTCACCTTCTTGATACAGCGTGCAGAGAATAGTGTATGTAGAATTTCTACAACGGGACACTGCTCAGTGGCTCATAGAATTACGCTTTAGTATTTTCGGTGTATTCATTCATTCATTGAATGCCTCCTACATAATAGGTGCTCTTCTTACACAGCCACTACAAAGATCCCTTTCAGATTAGTTTGGAGTGATCCGCAAGTAACATACAACTATATAATATTATAGTTACACACATCACCAGTTATATATGTCTCATTTCATTTCAACAGATTATAACTAAACAGTTTTAGCATGTGTGGGTCATACAAATGAGCAAGGTATTTTCAGGAAGTTTAAGTGTAATAGCAAAAATAGGCATGTAAATAGATAGTTGTAGTCTAGAGTTAGAAAGTGATAAGTTATGATAAGTACTAAGTGTGCTGTCAGATCAGAATACAAATTTAAGGAGGCACTGTGAGACAAGGTATTTTCCAATTAAAATGCTTACAGACTGAAGCAAGAAAACCAGCTTCAAGAGTGTCTTGCCTCAGACAAAATTTGATCAAAGTTGCAGCTATAATCACACACTCTGGTGTATGTTAGTTGTATAACTAATGAAATACTAGGCAAAAAAAACCCCAAAAACAAAAAACAAACAACCAAGAACAAAAATAAACCTTTCAAAGAAGGGAAGATAATAAAGCAATCACTTATATACAATTGCAGATAATACATTTTTTTTTTTATAAAGAGGAGAAAAGCAGCTCTTACATTTTATTTTCTGGAATTGACCCATTAATGCAATTAAGTGGTTTGTTCCTGACCTTGTCTTTCCATTTCAGAACCCTAAGTTGTCAGCCACTTGAAACTGGTCATGAGCCCTGGCCACCCCCAGGTGCACAGGGAAGTTAGAAAAGGATTCAGACACACAGAATGCTGAAGGGACCTACCAGACTTGAGGAGGAGATAAAGCTAATTTTGGAAAGGAGATATTACAGATTATAAACATTCACTTCTCTTTTGTATAAAAAAAAACCTTTGTCCGTCCGCCCCCCACCCCCCGCCTTGCATTTGAAGAAGTTCTTTGGCCTATCTTGAATGAAGTGTCCAAGAAGTGAATCTTAGGCAATTCCATTTCTGAAGACTAAGCCCTCTGTGCACTTCAGGAAGGGGAAACCAACTTTTATTATCAACTGTCCTTGAAACAGGAATTTTAGGGGTAAAATAGGACAGGTTTAGAAAATTTTAGAAATTTTGGAAATTAAGGGGACCAAGGAGGAAGCACAGGGCTGCAGAGCAGCAGAAGGTATATTTCCAAAGACTAGGAAAGCTGAAAAGCTGCAACAGGTCCATTTCCATAGAATGAGGGAGCTGGAAACAGCAAAAAGTCTATATTTACAAAATAAAGGAAAGGAAGCCCTTCATCCAGAAGGAGAGGAAGAAAGCCCAAAGGGAAAAGAAAAACAATAAGGAATTGGTGGAGACGGGGAGGAGGATAGAACCTCACATGTTGCATGTGAGGTTCGACCTTTGAGCCCAGGAGTTACTATAGTAACCAGTCTAAGGGAATAGTGACCAATCATAGGAGCTATCAAGGCACCAGGATCTGCAGCCTTTATAAGTCATAGGAAAAAAGGAACTCAGTGGGACTCTTCCCCACTCCCCACGTGGGAGTCCATTCTATGGGATTCTTTCCCTCTCCCCATGCGGGAGTCTGTACTTGTTCTTCAATAAATCTCCACCTTTGCTATACCACTTTCTGTCTGTGGATTCATTATTCAATTCCGGTGGACAAAGAATCTGGGTTCCAGTCCACAAATTTCGTTTAATCCTGAACTCCAGTCTAATGGTTGATGGGAGGTTTTATAGGTCATTAATCCATCTGTGTAATTATTTAACACAGGTGTCATCTGCATGCCAGGCAGTCTTCTAGCCACTTTGGATTCACCTGTGAACGTATACACAAACTCCTCTGCCCTCAGAGAGCTTGCCACTTGACAAGAGAAGACAAATAATATAATTATAAGTAAGTAAATTGTTTAGTATTTTAGAAGGTGAAAAGTCCTATGGGAAAATCATAAGAAGATAAAAGGAATAAGGAGTGGGGGCAATGGGAAAATTATGCAGGCTGCAGTTTTAAACAGAATGGTCGGGTTAGGCTCATTGAGAGGGTGAAATGCGGAGATTTGAAGGAAGTAAGGGGGAATAAGTGGGGGAAGACAGTACCAGGTGGAGCAACCAGTGTAAACAAGAGATAAGAATAGTTTGTATATTTTTAAATAGTTGAAAAATCAAAAGGAGAATATAGGGTGTCCCCCCGCAAAATGTATACACACATTTTGAATAATTATAAAGGCAATGAGCTATCAGCTGTTAAAGTGCATAAATATTTTTTGGGACACCCTGTGTTTCATGACACATGGAAATTAAATGAAATTCAAATTTCAGTGTCTATAAATAAAGTGGGATTGGAACACAGACATGCCCACTTGCTAACTGGCTGCTTTGGTGCTACAAGGGCAGAAATGAATAGTTGCAACAGAGACCATCTGGTCCACAAAGACTAACTGTATTGTTTTAGAAAAGCAGAGGTGACAGTTTCACCATTATTACCAGGCCAACACATTATCAAGCGAGACAACAAATCAGAGATACCAGAAATACAGGTTGTTCTTTGAAGGTTATTTTCACAAATTGCAACATTTTTTAAAGTCCTGACAGTTTTACTAGACCCCTTTGTTTAAATTATTCTTCCAAAGATAGTGAACAGAACAAGTTGGTAACACTTTGGAATATACACAAAGTCTCTATACTGAACAGAAAAACAAGCTTGATGTTCTAACGAATGTTATTAATTTAACATCCATTAAATCAGATATTTTTTTAAAAATATGTTTTTTATTGATTTCAGAGAGGAAGGGAGAGGAAGAGAGAGATAGAAACATCAATGATGAGAGAAAATCATTGATTGGCTGCCTCCTGCACGCCCCCCCCCTCCCGCCCCCCACTGGGGATCGAGCCCACAACCCTGGGCATGTGCCCTTGACTGGTATCGAACCTGGGACCCTTTGGACCGCAGGCTGACGCTCTATCCACTGAGCCAAACCAGCCAGGGAAAATCAGATCTATTTTAACAAGTGATAAATGCAAAGAGAAGCTTCAAGTCTTCTTCCTTGGAGCCTCCTGGAGAGAGTACATCTCCTTCATCTCTTTCTGAGAATCTTTTTGTTAATTATGAAGACTTGCTTCTTCTTCTTATTTTTTTTAGGTCAGGTTTTGGAATTTTGTAATTTAAATTAAAAGTAAAAAGCAGGCCTTTGGAATTTTGTGATTTAAATTAAAAGTAAAAGTAGAGCTCAATTTTACTGGTAGAAATGGAATAGGAATTTCCTTAGCCATACCAGGAGCAAGAGGCATTCGCCTTCCATACTTGATCCTACAGGGAAAAGCTTGCCTGACAATGAAAAATCACAGAGAAAACAGACCTAAGAGTTGGAGAAAGGTAATTCCTGAAAATGTCTTACCAGGGCCTAGATCCCGCTGTTCAGTTATGTGAGCCAGTACATTCCTATTGGTGCCTGAGCCAGATTGGGCTAGGGTTCTGCCACTTAGAACTACAATAGTCCTAACATGAGGACAGATTCCAGAGAAAGTTAAAGGAAATGATCCCCATGCTGGTGGGACTCAGCATGGATGAGAAGGAAATGATGGCTTCAAGGTGACCTTGGGAATGTCACATCAGAGATTTGAAGAAACAGTGGATACAGGCATAGAAACAGGAGCACTGGTAGAAATGAACCAGATGGAGAAGCTGGAGAATCAAGTTCAGCACCTGTTGAGTTTGAGGGGATGGTAGATGTAGCCCATGAAGGAAATCAGAATATGTCATCCCAAAATATGCCCCTTTGATATAAAATTTATTTTGAGCTGAAGGCAATTAAGAAGCGACAAACCCAGAAAAAGGTCCCCCATTTTTGCCTAAAGGCAGGATATAAATTCTCATTTTATTAGAGACAGTCTCTTATCACCCCAGAGATTTAATAGAGGATTCTGCAAACAAACCTTATTTTGTTAGTTTCCTCTTATTTATTTACCTTCCCATAGTTTGTGGCCCCTGAAAGACTAAAACTGCTTTGTCCTAAATGATTCCATTTATATGAGGTACCTAGAATAATAAAATTCATAGAGATAGAAATTGGAATGGTGGTTGCCAGGAGCTAGGGTGAGGGGAAGATTGAGATGTTATTGTTTAACAAAATTTGTGCAGTGAGGGGGTATTGTCCCTCAGCCCGGCCTGCACCCTCTCCAATCTGGGACCCCTTAGGGGATGTCCGACTGCCAGTCAGACATCCCTCTCGCAATCCGGGACCGCTGGCTCCTAACCACTTGCCTGCCTGCCTGCCTGATTGCCCCTAACCACTTCTGCCTGACAGCCTGATTGCCCCCTAACCGCTCCCCTGCCAGCCTGGTCACCCCTAACTGCCCTCTCCTGTGGCCTGGTTGCCCCTAACTGTCTTCCCCTGCCAGCCTCGTCACCCCCAACTGCCCTCCCCTGCTGGCCTGGTTCCCCCCCAACTACCCTCCCCTGATGGCCTGATCACCCACAACTGCCCTCCCCTGATGGCCATCTTGTGATGACATAAGGGTGGCCATATTGTGGCGACCACCTTGTGATAATGTTGCATGAGGGCGTGACACCACCTAGGCTTTTATTATATAAGATAGGATGGGTACAGAGTTTCCATTCTATAAGATGAAAAGAGTTCCAGGGATGGATGGTGGTGATGGTTGCACAACAATGTGAATGCACTTAATACCACGAAACTATGTACTTACAAAATGGTTAAGCCCTAGCTGGTGTGGCTCAGTTGGTTCAAGCATTGTCCCATACACCGAAAGGTCTTAGGTTCCATTATAGGTTGGGCCCACCCAGATTATGGGTTTGATCCCCGGTCAGTCAGTGTGTGTCCGGGAGGCAACAGATCAATGTTTCTCTCTCACATTGATGTTTCTCTTCTCTCTCTCTCTCTCTCTCCCTCCCTCTCTAAAATCAATAAAAACATCCTTGAGTGGGGATTTTTAAAAATTGGTTAAGATGTTAAATTTTATGTTTTGTGTATTCTTCCACAATAAGAAATTTTTTAAAAACTGCTTTGTCCTATCATTTCTCTACTAAGGTATTATTCTTTGTTGAAGGTGCTATAAAAGCTGGAATTCTAAGCCTCCACTTTGTTTCTCCCACGTGATGTGTTCTGCATGCATTCATCAACTGTTTTTCTTTTGTTAATCATTTAGTAGTTTTTCTTACAGGGGTCTCAGCCAAGAACTCAGAACGGTAAAGGGAAAATTACATTTCCTCTTCTATACCTGTAAACACTCCTGTAATTCAGGAATGAGCCTGAGTGACTGGTCCAGTCAAAAGATTCCATCTAAGGGGTCATCAGCATAAAGTTGTAGTTGAAACCTACCTGTAGAATGAGCTCCCTGAGAAACCATGGGAAGTAAAGAGAGCTGATGACTGCATTTCAGGAAAACCCCGTGTTCATACTCAATCAGAGTAGGAAGAGGAGTCATGGAAAAGTGACTTCCATGAAAAAAGTGGTTGGAAGGATAAAAAGAACAAGGAATGCACAGTGTCCCAAAAGGCAGAGAGGAGTTAGAGAGGCAGGATTAGGGGTGGGGCAATGGAGATCCACATTTGGGGGTAGAATTCTATGAAGGGTTCCCCTAAGAATTATAGAAAAGCCATCACTGAATGTTTGAAAGCAGGTAATAATAAGGCAGAGATTATGATCTCATAGATTAACCAACATAGTCAAATTTAGATAATCAAATTAAAAGCAAAGTGTAGATCTGCTGCTGAGAATGGGCCTCTTTGATAGCACCCCTGGGAAATAAGTCGGTCCCAGCCTGTCCGTCCCAAGCATTGCTGGAGAAAGTGATATACAGCAGTCCACTGTGGGAATCTCATTTCTGCTTTGCACCTCCCTTCCACGCAGGAGAGAAGCTAAATCACTGTCAATTTATACTATGAGGAGCCCATGTTGGTCTCTTTTTCTAGGGCCTGCACCTAAGTTGGGGGGAACATCTGAAATGCCAAGGAGTGGGTGGCAGGTGTCCTCATGGGCCCCCACGGGCATCCCCCGGGACCATCTCATTCTGTACAGTCTTTGGTTGCTGGTGCACAAGTCACCGCTGTGCCCGCCTCATGCCCGCTGCCCAGAATCCAGGTTCACTCTGCTGTGCTGCCCTCAGTTGTTCGGAAAGATCTCACCGCTCCTGCACCATCCAAGTGACAGGAACTCCATTTCCATGGCCTCTGGGACCCATGGGACCACAGCACTGATCCTCCGCTGCAGCCTGTGAAACAGGAACTAACTCAGCCCCTTCTGCCTGCATCAAAGGTTGCAAACTGCTGGCCACATATGGCCCTCAGATGTGTTTTGTTTGTCAGCCCGGCTGGCATGGTTTGGTGGTTACGCATCCACCTCTGAGTCAGGAGGTCATGATTTGATTCCTGGTCAGGGGACATGCCCGGGTTGTTGGCTCCATCCCCAGTAGGGGGTATGCAGGAGGCAGCCGATCAATGATTCTCTCTCATCATTGATGTTTCTATATCTCTCTCCCTCTTTCTTCCTCTCTGAAATCAATAAAAATATATTTTTAAAAAGGAAATATTTATCAAATAAATGCAATAAAAAATCTATAGGCAGGGATTGTATATACATACTAGAGGCCTGTTGCACGAAGATTCGTGCAATAGGCTTTCCTTCACCTGGCTGCCAGCACCGGTTTTCCTCTAGCACCTGGGACCCAGGCCTTTGCTCTGGCCGCCGCCTTTCGCCTTCGCTCCATCCAGAGTCTTTGCTTTGTTCTGGCCAGAGTGCCGTCCTGTAGCTCCCTCTGCCCCCCACCTTCCCCCTCATAGCAGGTGTCCTGCCCTGCCCAGCCGCTCCACGCCTGAAGCGGCTGGGGGGCGGGGCCACCACCAGCTTTGCCCTGCTAATTTGCATATTCCCTCCTGATTGGCTGGTGGGCATCATGGAGGTACGGTCAATTTTACATATTTCTCTTTTATTAGTGTAGATGTATGTGTGAGCCAATGACCCCTGTGGAGGGCCTGGGGCATCTGCAGGCGAGGAAGGGGGACCGTGCAGGAGAGGCCCCTCTAGGTGGTAGAAAGGGACAGGGTTAAGAGTTAGAGGAATGTGTCCAGCTCTCCATGTGAGTGCCCTGGGCACCTCCTGCTGGTCTTGTCTCTGCAATGCTATAGGTTCCAGTCATAGCTTTGCTCTGAATTTGACTGTGATCTTGATCTCTTAACTTCAGTTTCCTCATCTATAAAACAGGGGTCAGTTAACTGCCCTGACTAGGATACTTTGCTGTAGTCACCTCCACTGCAAAACTGGCTGCTTGGTTGTGTCAATCCTGTCTGGGCAGTGGCCCTGCCTTTCCCACTGTTAATTCTCATTCACACCGACCCCTAACTACATAGTAAGTATGAATGTAAAATCGTTTCCTTTTTATGCTCATAGTTACTATTAGTCATTTGCGTACCACTTTCTGATTTTCCTATATTCAAATGTTGCTTAGACTACTTTAAAAAATATTTTTACTTAAATTGACTCATTTTTTACTTATACAACCACTTTTGCCTTATCCTAAACAAGAATATTCTTAAAATCATGAATTTCATATGAAGTGGTACTTTTTTTTATTGTTTAAAGTATTACTTATGTCTCCTGTTTCCCCCAATTGACCCCCCCCCCCGCCACTACTCCTGCCCCCTAGGTCAAGCCTCCACTGCCCCATGTCCCTGTCCATTGGTTATGCTAATATGCAAGTCTTTTGGTTGATCTCTTACCTTCTCCCAGCCCCCCCCACCCCCCACACACACACACTCGCTGAGGTTGGACGGTCTGTTCAGTGTGTCTTTGTCTCTGGATCTTTTTTTGTTCATCAGTTTATGTTGCTTATTATATCCCACATATGAGTGAGATCATGTGATATTTATCTTTCTCTGACTGGTTTATTTCGCTTAGCATAATGTTCTATACACTTGCAAATAGACACATCGTTGTTACAAAGAATAATATTCACCGGTGTGCTTTCCGCAGTCATCTTGGGGATCTATAGACCAGACATTCTCAAAGGGTGATCCCTGGACCAGCAGCACCAGCAGCACCCGGGAACTTACAGAAATGAACCTTCTCCAGCTCCATCTAAGACTCTGAGGGTGGGGCCAGCAATCTGTGTTTTAACAAGCCCCCCAGGGGGTGTGCTCAAGACTGAGAACAGCTGTCAGACAACTCTGGGGGGGGGGTCCCAGGAGCTGACCTCTTGCACACAGAAGAGTTCCCAACTCAGACGCCTTCCTGAGCCTTGGCTCAGCCCCGCCTTCTTCAGGACCACTTACGGTTCAACCACAGAGACCTGAGCACCCTCGAGGCACACAGCTGCGTCTCCACAGAGGCAGCCTTCATTTGGAACAATTTCCTTCCCGCTTCTATTGTTTCCCAACCTTTCAGGCATTGAGTTGATTAAATTCAGAGGAAGAAATAGGTCAAATCCTCTGTTCCATAAAAACTAATTACCTTCTCTGTCCTCTTGCTTCTGTCTTGTGAGGTGGAGTTCTTTCCCTCATTTTTTCTGAGCATAGTCCTCTGTTGTCCATGGCCCGGTCTATGGGGCAGGTGGCACGAGGCCCCAGGTGTCCATACCTGCTCTCAGATGCTTTCTGGTCCTCTGACAAGAACCTCTGTCCCTGAACTTGTGAGGCATCTCACTTTGCTCAGCCATCGATACTGCAGCATAAGTATCACTGTTTCATCATCTTTGTTCTTCCCTCTGTCATTTGCTGACTTCAGCTATAGACACACCTCGTTTTATTGCACTTCGCTTCATTGCTCTTCACAGAAGTCGCATTTTGAAGACAAAGCCCCTCTCCTAGCAAAAAGACTATGATTCGCCTTATTGCAGTTGTCTGGAATCGAGCCCACAAGATGTTGGAAGTATGCCTGTATTTCATGGCTTCAGCAGTCTACCTGGCAGGGAAGCCTACTTCTGTCTGTCCAATCCCCACCTCTCTGAGAAGCTCTGATTCTGCCATTCCTGAGCTGGCCTCACTCTCTACTTCACAGCCTACGCATCCAAATTAAACATACCACCTTTGAAGAGAGGAATACAAAATTTTCCCTCTGCCCTTCTAAGTTCTCAGCTGGGGCCCCTATTAGATAAAAGATAAAAGACAGCCTGGCCGGCGTGGCTCAGTGGTTGAACGCCGACCTATGAACCAGGAAGTCACGGTTCGATTCCCAGTCAGGGCACGTGCCCGGTTGTGGGCCTGATCCCCAGTGTGGGGTGTGCAGGAGGCAGATTCTCTCTCATCATTGATATTTCTAACTCTCTCTCTCTCTCTCTTCCTTCCTTTCTGAAATGAATAAAAAATATATTTTAAAAAAAGAAGACAAAAGACAGATAAGCAAGAGAAAAGCAAATAGCAGTTTATTAATATGCACCGCTCATGTACCATACACATGGAAGGCATCCAGGGAAAAAATCAGTGCCTCTCCAAGAGGAAGCTTAGAATTCAGGCTGAAATACTATCTTTAGCTAAAAACGTACAAACAAACAACCCCCTGAAAAACACCAAACAATGGTGTGGGGAATAGCAGTCTCCGGGAGCTGGCCAGGAAAAGACCAATGAGAGTCAGGTTTGTTATGCAGACTTAATCCGGTGCCTTAAATGAAGAGTCTAGTGATTTAGTCATCCTTCTCTGCCAGGTACAGAGAGGGGGATTTCCTCTATCAATGTCAATTTCCCTTACAAAAGGGCAACTTCTATTCCGTTTTCAGAGCTTCTCTTGTGTCTGCTGTTTCTCAAAATAAAGCTTTTGCCAAAGGGGCATATTCCAGGGTGGCTTATTTCCACAATAAACCCACTTGTTCTCTTGCATTTTCCATCTCAGCTAATTAATCACCTACTGTATCAGCCAAGCCAGAAAACCGCTTCCTCATCCCCAGCGTCAGTGAGTCACCAAGGGACAGTGGTTCTACCTTTTCACCGTGGATCTTTCCTCCTTTCCGTCCTCTAAGACACTCTCTCAGGGAAGGTCTCTCCCTCTATTATTCCAGCCATAGCTTCCCGGCTGGTTAGTCCTTTTTTTGCACCCACCCATTCACCACTCTGCAGCTGGAGTGGAATGCTAGATAACAAGTCAAATCATTAGCACATTTAGTACTTTGCTATTAAAACTTTTTCAGGGGCTAAGACCTCCCGGATAAAGTTCAACACCTTTGCAAGCAAGGCCCTTGAGCACCTGGCCTCAAACTTCATTTCCTATGTTGTTCCCAAAACACACTGGATTCCAGCCACACAGAATCACTTGCCATCCCCTGAACACCCTGGGAGGTTTTGGGGCATCTGGGCCTGGGAAGCCTCCTGGCCACCCCTCCTTTTTTAGATTGGTGAGTTCCCATCATGCCTTGAATCTCTGACATCTCCCCTGGGCACTGTCCTCTGTGCATCTCCGTTGTTCCCATTCCTCTTGGTCCCCTCAGGACCAATGCAGATACTTAAGTCAAAGCCGAACTGTTGTAGTCTTCAAAGATCAACCCTTTTCCTGTTAGGTGTAGGGGAGGAAAACATTTCTCTTGACCCCTGTAGGGTTCCAGGCTAGGTCTGAAAAATTAAACTGCCAAAGGCAGACTAAGAAGAGAAATTTTATAGAATTTTTACATGTACATGGCATCTTCACAAGAGAAGGAAGACTTAAAGAAGTGACCAGAGCAGGAAGCTTTTGCAGGCATACTTCAGAGAGATTTCGGGTTTGGTTCCAGACCATTGTGGTAAAGTGAATATTGCAATAAAGTGAGTCATAATCTTTTTACTGGTGGCACGACCTGCCTTCAACTTGTAAAAAATGCAACACTGCGAAGTGCAATAGAATTAAGAAAACAAAAAGGTCTGGGCTAGGGTCCTCCAACTAGGGCTAAGCCTTTGTCATCTTCCTTAACTAGGAAGATAAGGGTTAGTTTAACAAGGTTTGACGAATCCCCTGGTGCCCTCTCTTGGCTGATTAGAGTCTGTCTCCAGCAAATGGAGAATTTATTTCTTGCCTTTAAGCAGAAAAGGGGAAGCTTTTTCTGCATTTATTGCTTCTTAATTGCCTTCAGCTCAAGATAATTTTCATGCCAAAGTGCTGTGTTAGACAGACGTGAGCAGAGCAGGAGGATGGGTCAGGTACAGAAGGTCATCAGCAGGGAAGCCCCCAGGTGGGTAACAATGGACAATCAATTTTAGGGTGGGATCTCACCCCCAGGGTGACTTTTCTTCCCCTAGCACCGTGGTCGGCAAACTGCGGCTCACGAGCCACATGCGGCTCTTTGGCCCCTTGAGTGTGGCTCTTCCACAAAATACCACGGCCAGGGCGAGTCTATTTTGAAGAAGTGGCATTAGAAGAAGTTTAAGTTTAAAAAATTTGGCTCTCAAAAGAAATTTCAATCATTGTACTGTTGATATTTGGCTCTGTTGACTCATGAGTTTGCCGACCACTGGGCCTAGTGTTATGGGGCGACCCGCAAGAGACGACCACCAGAGACAGAGATCAAAATTTATGAGCCTTTATTCAGCTGGCCAGCGACTACAGTTGCAGCACTTCACCGCGGTAAAGGCCGAACTGCAGTGCAGACCACAGGTGTTACAGTAAATTTATACTCAGAATCCACAAGAGGGAGTTAGGACAGTTACAATGACAACCCAAAGGTTACAAAAGTTATTTCAGCCGTTTCCAAGAAACTCAGACAGGGCACAGGTGCAATGCCTGGGCACGCTTGGCCGGAGCTTGAACCGCCACCTCTCTCTAACCTCCAACCGACCCATTGTTCAGTGACCTACTCTACCTCCCTCTGTCCCAAGGCATCCTGCCTCCGGCAACGGAGGAGCTGTGCAATGTTTGCAGCCCAGAACACCTAGCATATGGCTATCAGGCAGTTTGGACCCCCTGACCTTTCCTCCCGAGAGATGACATCTAGGTTTTTGTTGTATTTCAGCTCCAGGCCCAGATAAGCAACAACCAGCTATGGCTGACACCAGGACCAGCTGCCTTGAATAAAGACCTCCTGCCCCAGTGCCTGCCAATCAACCAGTGGAGACCACAGCCCTGAAATGACACACCTGGAAAACTGCTGAATATTCTGTTAATGTCTTTCCCTGGGACCTCCCCAAAAATCTCTGCCCTTAAAACCCTTAGGATGGAGGACCAAGTGTGCTCTCCCTCCGGGAGCACGCCCCCCCATCCCCACCTCCTTCCCCCTCCGGCATGTTACCAATAGCTTCCTCACTCCCAATCTCTAAGGGCCCTTCCTTTACCTCTAGAACTTGTTTGCTAAGCCCATTTCTTTTAGGAATTACTTTTTCCTACCTCTGTAACTTACCCAATAAATGTTCTATTACAGTTTGGGTCTTGCTTTGAATTCTTTCCTAACCAGAACCCAAGTACCAAGGTCGCTGAACCCAGGTCTGGTCTGACCCCATAGGGCAGACACCTGGTGCCATTCCCACAGCCTACAACAAAAGAGGCATACAAATTTGGGGTGACATATTCTGGTTTCCTTCACAGGCTACCTTGTAGCCACAAAGTCCCAACACCCAAACATGAAAGTTGTAGACACAGTTCTATTCACCCCTACAAATCTGGAAGCCCAGAACGGGCCCAACATTTCGTCTCAGTCTCTAGGGCATTAGCTATGCCCACATCCCATCCATACTGAGCCTCTTAGACCACAATAACCATTTTTAAGAAGCTGAGAATCAAAACCCTCTATCTCCTCACCCCCACAGTTTACTGTCTACATGAAGATAACCATACTATTCCCCCACTCTCATTAGAATAACTTCACTAGTTCAGAAACTCTTACTCTGGAAAAACAAACTTGCAAATCTTTATTTCATTGTAGAAATTTCTAGAAAGTCTCATCAAGTTATCAGTTGACAGTTGACATTCCTAGACTCAGCTTACTTGTGTCCACCAACCCTAAACAGCTACATCATGATCCTTACCAATCCTAATCCCTTTTCCAACAGGAAAAGATCTGCTGTAAACCAGACCTCAAACTCTTGCTAAATCACACCTTGCCTTTCCCTTATGGTAAGGTGACCAGATTTTAACATTGGTAAAGTGGGACACCATTGACGGGGCGGGGTGGGGGGGGGGGTCGGGGGGGAGGGTTCTTGATTAAAAATTTGGTCTATATGGAGCAACAAAAATTTTCATAGAACACAAAAATAGTATTGTAATATATTTTTTTAAATTTCAACATAAGTACAATTTACAAATATAATAAATAAAAAATTATATATAGTATTTTATTCTTTGGCATATTTCTCATTTGAGTGAATTTTTTTTAGTAGATTACTGTCGTTGTTTAAAAGGTCATGAATTTGCCATAACCTAAGTCGTAAGTGTCACTTTCAAGGCCGGCGCTAGACTTTTTGCCGCCACTATAAAATATAAATAATACGAGTACTGTCTGCTAAATTCAAGAAAATTTATGTATTTATGAAATAAATAAATTACTTACCTAAATTATCTGAATAGCTGATTTGTAATGACATCACTTGTTTTACTAGCTTACTAGCACGCAGTACGATGTGTATCGTCTGAGAGACAGTTACAAAATGTTTTCGTCGTTGCCAATCCCAAAAAATGCCATTGTTCATTAAGTCCAAACAATGGTGGTCGAATTCTAACTGATCATCAATGCGAACTTTGATAAGCAGTTCTCGATAATCAGTTCTCAACAATTATTTGTTAGTATTAAAGTTTAACATTATAAAATTAACAAAAATATAAAACTCATATCCTGGCTAAATAGCCACATGGCCTCCGAAAACCGTATATTCCCTTCCCGTCCTCCCGCCGTTCCCTAGCTTGTCATGCATTCTTTCCAAAACTCGCGACTTTTTTAAAACGCCGTGGGACGAGGGACAAATTGTTAAAAATCGGGACTGTCCCGCCAAAAGCGGGACGTCTGGTCACCTTACCTTATGGGGACTCAGACTTCCTTATGGTGGTAGGCAATACATTCAGTTTTGCCTTACTAACAGCTGGTTTGGCCAGCTAGCATTCAACAAGGCTTTGTGCTCCCCAGACCTCTCCAGCCTGACTAAGGAGGATTGTTATTTTGCCTTCAAAGGGAGTTTTGTTCTCTCACCAACTTAGACAATGAAGAAGCTCTGTATCTTCAGAAGCTGATAATCGTGGACTGCGAAAAACTTGACCAGGCATGGAGATAATACTTGGCTCTAGATCAAAATCGCCTTTGGCGTCTTCCTGCAGATGTAAACACATGCCGAGGTGGTGCCTTCTGAGAAGTGACCAGCAGAGGGTGCTCTGGAGAAAGAAGAATTATTTGGAAGCTTCTTCCTGTCAGGGACTGGAAAATTCCCACACAGGAGGAACCACTTAATTTTAATTATTGTAATTAATGGTAAAGGCAAGCGGAGCTTCCACAGGACATAAACCAGAACAGCCACGGAGTGACAGAGGTGCCAACAGTGGGAAGCCCAGCGGAAAAGCTGCCCAAAGTGGTGCTCAGAGGAGGATTACAAGCCTCGTTTTGCCTTCTTACAGAGACTCCTGCAATCACGGAATTTCCCCAAGTAATTCTGAAACCTGACACATTTAGGTCGTGCCATCCAGAAGCTCTTCAGAACGACTTATTCTGGGGTTCCTGAGAAATTATTCTTAACATTCGCGTAGAAAGTCACTCTAAGCCAGGAGTTGGCAATTATTTTCTGGTAATAATAGATATTTTCACTCTTGCAAGCCAGTTTCTGTCACAACTTCTCACCTCTGCCCTGTAGCTTGAAATCAAGCTCAGGAAATACAAAACGAACAGGTGTGGCTGTAGTCGAATGAAACTTCATTTATGGACCCTGGAATTTAAATTTCCTATAAATTTCACAGGTCACAAAATATCATGTGTTTTTCTTTTTTCCCCCCTCAACCCTTTAAAAATATAAAATTCATTTTCAGCTCGTAGGCTATACAAAACCAGTTGGATGACCTGTGATTTGCCAGCTCCTGCTTAAGAAAGATGAAGGAACCAAAACATCTCTTGGAGGTCATTACTATATCTATTATTGAGCAGAGAGCTGTTAAAAAATTTTGGACTGAGTTCGGGGTTAATAAAAACTCATGATTCTTAAGAGCCAACATAATGAATGCTCTTTCTGGTGTGCATATTGACTGCAAAATGCATGCTTTGCTCGAGAAGCTCTGCTGGATCAGCACTGAACTAGGGGAAGCGTGAAAGTGGGCCCAGTTACACCAGGGTGTGAACCCAGAGTCCTACTGATTGAGATCCTGGGTATGTCTGGGACTTAACTTCTCTTTCCTCATCTGCAAAATGAGGAGGTAACATTTGCTATAGGATGGGGCTTTAGGGAGGATGTCAAGAACCTGAAACATACTAGGCATTAAATAGATGATAGCTTTTATTACCCAGAGGATAGAGATGAATCCTGAGAAATACCTCATCTATGTATGAGAAAAGGGGTACACTCGAACTTTAGTAATGGGTTATATGGTATCTTAGTCTATTTGGGCTGCTCTTATAGAGTAGCATAGACTGGATGAATTATAAACAGCAGGAATTTATTTCTCACAGTTCTGGAGGCTGGGAAGTCCAAGATCAAGGTACCAGCAGATTTGGTGTCTAGTGATAGGGCAACTTCCTGGTTCATAAATGATTGTCATTTTGCAGTGTCCTTGCATGGTGGAAGGGATGAAAGATTTCTTTGGGCACTAATCCCATTCATGAGGGCCCCATCCTCATGATCTAATCACCTCCCAAAGTCTCCACCTCTAAATACTATCAAATTGAGGGGTAGGATTTTGACATATGCCTGTTATTGGGATACAAACGTCCTGTCTATAGCATATAATAATAGACTGGATTGTAAGATCCTTGAGAGCAGGGTACACACCAAGTTCCTGTTTTTTTCTGACTCACTTAGCTTAGCTTGGTGTCTGTCACCTAAGGGAATCTCAATTGTAGAGAAAAACCTGTGCTTTAAGGGGAAGCTATGCATTGCACATGCTTCCACGTTACCTGATCCTGATTCCATGGGGGCTCTGCGCCTTTCCTTGCCTTTGAGTGACTTTATCTACAGAGGTGTAGATAACTGATACAGTGTGGAGAAGTTCTTGTGTTAAAACATATATAAATAATATATATATATATATATATATATATATATATATATATATATAATTTTTATTGATTCCAGAGAGGAAGGGAGAAGGAGAGAGAGATAGCAACATCAATGATGAGAGAGAATCATTGATGGCTGCCTCCTGCCCACCCCACACTGGGGATGGAGCCCGCAACCCGAGCGTGTGCCCTGATGGGGAATCCAACTGTGACCTCCTGATTCATAGGTCGACCCTCAACCATTGAGCCTCACTGGCCGGGGGGCATGAAGTAGTTCTTGCTTTAGTCATGCAATAAAGTTCTGTCTAATGGAGGTTCCATGCCTTCTCTCCCCTTTTGTGAAAGAAGCCAGTGTTGCATCCCTTTGCAAATCCATTCCACTGTTCCTGATGTAAAAACGTGTCTGATTTTAGACTTTTGATTTGAACCAGTTATAACATCTGCCTG
Organism: Eptesicus fuscus; assembly: GCF_027574615.1. NCBI lineage: Eukaryota > Metazoa > Chordata > Mammalia > Chiroptera > Vespertilionidae > Eptesicus > Eptesicus fuscus. The sequence goes on from NC_072477.1 coordinate 39,788,491, forward strand.
GTTTCCTTATTAATAGTGACATGTGTTCATTTTACACCTGTAGGAAAGTTAAGATTTTACTTCTGTGGAAAATTTTCTCTTAGCATGCTCTTTAACTGTGAAACTGTATTCAGGAATGTTTTCCTAGAAAACACTTGAACAGCATCCAAGATGACAGACAACGTTTCTGTCTTGCCCTTTTGAGTCATCTTCTCTTACTGCCCTGTCACTAAATAGCTATGCTATTTGGAATGAAACATTTTCCCATCTGCAAAATAGGGGGTGGAACTAGAAAACTGTCTTTAAGGCAGCTGTTCTCAAACTTTATGGTCTAAGGACCTTTTCCCACTTTTAAAATTATTGAAAATCCCCACAAATTATTAAGATTTTTGGTTCATGTGGGACATATCTATTGCTATATACCATATTAGAAATGAAAACTAAGATTTAAAAAATATGCATTTTTAAATTCACTGAAAATAACTACAAAAAACCAATTACATGTTAACATAACTAACATATTTTTATGAAATATAAATATATTTTCCCTAACTAAAAAAGATAGTGAGAAGAGTGGTACTGTTTTCGATTTTTGCAATTCTTTTTAATGACTGGCTTACTGGAAGGCTGCTGGATTCTCATATGTGTGTTTGCATTCATCTGTTGTGACATCAGTATCATTTAACCTCCAAAAGCTCCACTGTACACTCATAAGATAAGAACATAAGAGTAGAAAAGGTAAATAACATAGTATATTATAAAAATAGTGATCTAGCAGGACCCCCCTTCCCCCTAAAAAAAAAAAGGATCTCAGGGACCCTCAAGATTTCCTGAAACACTCTGAGAACTGATAAGTAAACCAAGATAAGCTGCAGGTGGAAGTTGTCATTTCTGATGATGAGACGTGCCACAACCTGTATGATTGACCATGACCTCTGGCCATTTGTTGTGATTTACCATGACCTCATTCTGATCCTTTTTCCGAGTGCCCATTTGCCTTCTCGAGCACTCTGAACAGTAAGCTTTTCCTCCTGAGTGTGGTATGCGTGTTATGCATGTGCAGCGGTATCTGAGCTGGGATTCTGTGTGACAGGCTGGGTGGGATACTGCACAGTGCTGAGGACAGGAAATGGGATGGGGGTGGGGAAGGAAATGAGCACCATTCTTATCTATTCCCAGAGAAGCTCAGGGTAAGACCTCAAAGCTGCATTGGCAGGGACTTTGTCCCGAGATTCTTCCCGATCCTCTTCTCGAGTGGAATCCTCCATTGCCCCTCAGAACCCACTCTGACCCTGGAGGGTCCCTGAGCTCTGAGATGACAGAGCAGGTGTTGGAACAGTTGTTGGAAAGGGAAGAAACTTTTCTTTCCCAAAGTCCTGAAGGAAAAAAGATTCTAGACCATCCCTGTTAAAATTACCCTTCTTTTCAAATATATTTTTATTGGTTTCAGAGAGGAAGGGAGAGGGAGAGAGAAACATCAATGATGAGAGAGAATTATCACTTGGCTGCCTCCTGCATGCTCCTTATTTGGGATCGCGCTCAAAACCCAGGCATGTGCCCTGACCAGGAATCGAACCATGACCTTCTGGTTCATAGGTTGAGGCTCAACCACTGAGCTACACCAGCCGGGCTAAAATCACCCTTCTTGATTTTCCTTGTACTGTTTCCTAGATACCAGATGATGTGCTCTGTTCAAGGTACCAGGTGACCACAGTGAACAAAAGGTAAATATTAACAAGGAGTTCACTGACTTGTTCATTCCAGAGAAATGATTCAGAGGTTTGAAGTTTTAACAAACAATCTGTTTATCTATGTACTAGAGGCCTGGTGCATGAAAATCGTGCTCGGGTAGGATCCCTAGCCCCTGCTGATGATCAGGGCTGATTGAGGCCTTCTGACTGCTGGCTGTCGCCTTCCTTCATTCCATGCCACCCCTTGGTGGTCAGCGCACATCATAGCGAGCGGTCGATATCCTATCTAATAAGAGAGTAATATGCAAACAAACCATCATTCTGCTACACCCACAAGCCTCACCCACCAGCCAATCAGGAGCAAGTATGCAAATTAACCCAACCAAGATGGCTGTGGCCACAGAGAGAGCAGGAGGCTTGGGTTTCCCTGGCAATGGAGGAAGCCAAGCTTCTGCAGTCCTGGCCTGCCTTGGCCTCCACTCAAGGCTACAAAGTTTCAACTATAGAAGATAAATAAATCCCAACAAAAATGGCTGCTGGCCATGGAGCAAGCAGGAGGCTTGGCTCTGCTCAAGGCTACAAAGTTTCAATTATAGAAGATAAATAAATCCCAGGTACCATGGCCTCCACTTGGGTCGCTGGGGGGCATGGCTGGCTTGAAAACCACCACAGGCCCCTTGCCCAGGCTGCCCCACACCCCAAGGGAACCCCCACCCTGATCCGGGACACCATTCAGGGCAAACCAGCTGGCCCCCACCCATGCACCAGGCCTCTATACTATCTAATAAAAGAGTAATATGCAAATTGACCATCACTCCAACACACAAGATGGCTGTCCCCATGTGGTCAAAGATTTCTGCCCCCACGTGGACACAAGATGGCTGCCACAAGATGGCCAGCAGAGGAGGGCAGTTGGGAGGGATCAGGCCTGCAGGAGAGGGAAGTTGTGGGCAATCAGGCCAGCAGGGGAGGGCAGTTGGGGGTGATCAAGCCTGCAGGGGAAGGCAGTTAGGGGTGACCAGGCCTGCAGGGGAGGGCAGTTAGGGGCAAACAGGCTGGCAGGGGAGCAGTTAGGCATCAATCAGGCTGGCAGGAGAGTGGTTAGGGGGTGATCAGGCAGGCAGGCAGAAGTGGTTAGGGGCAATCAGGAAGGCAGGCAGGCAAGCAGTTGGGAGCCAGAAGTCCTGGATTGTGAGAGGGATGTCCCAGATTGGAGAGGGTGCAGGCTGGGCTGATGGACACCCCCACCCCCCCCCCCCTGGTGCACGAATTTCATGCACCGGGCCTCTAGTATATAAATATATCTATATGTATAAAAGGCTAATATGCAAAATCTCACCTTGGGAGTTTGACGAGGCGTTTGATTGCTCCCTATGATGTGCGCTGACCACCAAGGGGCAGCATGGAATGAAGGAAGGCAGCTGACAGCTGGGGAAAGAAGGCCCTGGCTGGCAGCTGTAAGGCCCTGATTGGCCCTGATCGCCGGCCAGGTCTAAGGACCCTGCCCATGCATAAATTTCGTGCACCAGGCCTCTAGTCTATAAATAAGTACAGCTTCAAAACTTTTCCTATAGCCTCCCTCTTCCCTGCTTGCATTCACGTTTACTATAAGATAGTAGTTAAGAGTTAAATCTTTAGAATCAAGACACAGCTAGGTACATATCCTTGACCTCCCACTGAGTATCAATGGAAAATTGGGGAAAGGCCTGTTTAAATCTCAAATTCTTCAGTTGTAAAATGGGCTTGAATTAGTTTGAGTCTCCCCCAACGCAGAGCCCAAGTCAAGGACTTGGGGATGGTGGTGAGGGTGATCCCAGAAAGCAGAGATGTAGGAAGAAAGAAAATGAGACAGATGAAGAGGAAAGACCAATATGATGAGTTATTGGGCTGGTTACTATTCTGGATAATTGAGTCTCAATCCCTCCAGAGACCTTCTGAAAAAAACATATAAAATATATTCCAGAATTATCCTCTCACAGTAGGTGCCTGAGACATTTGTCCCTCCTTGTCTGAGGATTGCCCCAGGGCACTAATTTCCCCAGGGCAAAGAATGACCTTGTAGAGAAGTCTCCACTGCAGCTGTGGCTGAAGTCATAAGTGGGTCACCTGATGTGACATGAGACACAGTACCTGCTACGTGAGATAAATAATACCCATATTATAGAGTTATTGTGAGTATGCACTAAAATATCTGTAAAAGGTTTAGTGTTGTGCCAGGCACATAGTTAAGTACTTAATAAATGCTCACTTTATTGTTGCTGCTACTGCTGTAATTATTAGTATCATCATGATTATTACCATTGCACTTTCTTGAATGAGAAACAGGGGAACATTTTTGGAATGATACATAACCCACAGCCTGTCTTTGCCACAGCCTGTATGATTGACAATGACCTCTGGCCATTTTTTGTGATTATTATAGACTAGAGGCCCGGTACATGAAATTTGTGCATGGGCTGGGGAGGGTGGGGATCCCTCAGCCCAGCCTGCATCCTCTCACTGTTTGGGACCCCTTGCTCCTTACCACCTGCCTGCTTGCTCCTCTGTACCACTTGGCTTGCTGCTTCTTGGTGTTGCTGTGGACGTGGGAGAGGCTCCCACCACCGCCGCTGTGCTTGCCAGCCATGAGCCTGGCTTCTGGCTGAGTGGAGCGCCCCCTGTGGGAGTGCACTAACCACTAGCAGGCAGCTCCTGCAGTAAGCATCTGCCCCCTGGTGGTCAGTACACATCATAGCAACCAGTTCTGGTCATTCCACTGTAATGGTCGCTTAGGCTTTTATTATATAGACTAGAGGCCCGTTGCACAAATAATCGTGCAAGAATAGGCCTTCCTTCCACTGGCTTTGCTCCTGGCCGCCTGGGAGCCTTTGCCAGTCTTTGCTCCTGGCCGCCTCCCCGGAGTCTGCAAGTCTTCGCACCGGGCCAGAGTGCTGCTCCTGTAGCTCCCTCTGCCTCCAGCCTTCCCCCTCATCACAGGTGTCCTGCCCTGCCTGGCTGCTCTGCACCTGCATATGCAAATTAACCCACCATATTTGTTGGGTTAATTTGCATACTCACGCCTATTGGCTTATGGGCATTGTGGAGGTACAGTCAATTTGCATATTTCTCTCTTATTAGTGTAGACTAGATGCCCAATGCATGAAATTTGTGCATGGGTAGGGTCCCTAGGCCTGGCTGGCAATCAGGGCCGATTGGAGCCTTCCAGCTGCCAGCCAGGGCCTTCCTTCCCTGGCTGTTAGCTACCGGCTGCCGGCTGGGGCCTTCCTTTGTTCTGCGCTGCCCCCTGATGGTCAGCACATGTCATAGCGAGCAATCGAACTCCCGGTCTCCTGGTTGAACTCCTGAGGGGGCAATTTGCATATTAGCCTTTTATATATATAGATTATTATAGTACTTCTACTTTCCCTGTGTGTGTGTGTGTGTGTGTGTGTGTGTGTGTGTATTGAAATTTGGTCATAAGGAAAAGTCATATTTGGTCAGTTGTATGGGGTGGAAAAATGATTGCTAATCTTGCTCTGGAATAGCACAAATAGAATTTCCTGCAATGATGAAAGTAGTCTCTATCTCTGTCTCATACCGTAGCCACTAGCTGCATGCACTAATTGGGTACTTGAAATATGGCTAGTGTGGCTGAGGAACTCAGTTTTTAATTTTATTCAACGCTAGTTAATTTGTGTCTCAATGTAAATAGCCACATGCAGACACAGTGGAGGACAGTTAGAGATGGTGTCCCCAGTGAAACACCATAGTGAGTGGAAAGGACCCTTTTCCTGGGGCTAAGATTAAGGCAATGTGGCCAGTGGTGTTTTTCATCTAGACCTAAGCCCACCAAATCTCACTCCCGGTTGGAGAGTGGTGATATCACTGAGGCCAAGGGCTGCTGGCTGAGAAGCATAAAGTTGTGGGGACACAAAGCTGGTACCCACTAAGGGAGGAGAGGCCTCAAGCTCCCCAAGGCTTGGCCCGTTGTTATATGCACAGAGCGACTACTAACTGTTCTGCTGGGGAGGGCTGGCCTTGCAAGCTCACAAGGTCAGCTTTTACTAGTTATGCCTCTGCCTTGTCGCATTTCTCTGCAGGCATTTGTCCTGTGCTCACGATCCATGAGCAATCATTGCTGAGTACTTACTGTGATCCCAAACGCTATGCTGGCCACCACGGAAGGTGAAAGAGAGGCCTGTCCAACTGATGTCCTCCATTCCCTAGAAGATTCTAGTGCGAGACAAGATTCTCATATAATGAGCCATTAACTTCCACAGCACCTTCTCTGGTTGGTCCTCCAGCGAGCTTCTCACTGGTAATCGACAATTTACTTGTTTACTGCTCCACGAAGTCAGGGACCTCAAACACAGTCCAATGCTAAACTGTTTGAGGCTGATAACAAGGGAAGCAGGAGTTAAGAGAGGAAAGAGATCGTATTCCCTGAAGTCATTCATAGACAACATAGAATTCAGATTAGGCCTTGAGAAATGGGCAAGATTTATGTACGCCAGGAGTTGAGCAATGGCATTCCGGAGGGGTAACATCATAAGAAGAGGCATGGAGGAAGGATTATAAATGTTACACTCACAGAAGGCAAGATGAATCAGAAGAGAGTTTAGAAAACAAGGTAGGATGAGTAGGGTGGGACTCGACAGCCAAGTGTTTGCGGGGGGACCCATGTTATGGGGTGATAAGAGCACCGTGAGCCAGAACACTCTGTGCCTCTGAGCGTAGTGAAACCTGAGGTTACGTCAGCGGGTCTGGCCAGATGTGTTCGGCACCACTTGTTTTTGCCTTTAACCTTGGATCTCTCCTCCTCCAATAGGAGCAGTTCAATTTCCTGAGAACCACCATCGGGCTGGTGTGGCACAGTGACCTTACTTCTATGCTTAGGTTCAGGGTTAGATATGGGCATGAGTCTTAGGAAGCATTTCACAGATATGGCCAGGGACTTTTGCCTGAGGTGTTATCTTTCTTCTTTGATTGTTAAATCAGTGAGATGTAAGCCTGGGGCTGCTGACTCTATCCTGATACTGCAGGGAAAGAGTGTGTCTGGGAATTAAACCAGCACAGAGGAAAGCAGAGCCAAGGGATGAGAGAGGCACCAGATGACATCACCTGAGCACCTGGATCCAGCTGAGCTTGAAGTTGCACCTATTTCAGAGCTCATTCGGTCATTAGCCAGTTTCGGTTAGTTTCCTGCCACTTGCCACCAACAGGGTCCTGATGAATGTATACAGTAGTAAGTGGGGTGGCTTAGAGGGGAGGAGATGAGAGTCAGAGTGGTCACACCAGCCAGTTGTGGCTGGAACTCAGACATGAGGCTTTGAGGGTCTCAATCAGGGGCCATGGAGGTAAAAAAAAAAAAAAAAAAGGTGAGTCAAGAGGTGAGAAGGCATTATCTAGTTTTCCCTCTCTTTGAAAGTTATACGGCAGTGTGTACTGATTCCTCATCATCTCTTCCTTCATGAGGACCTGTTCTTGCTCTTTCATTTTGTTTGGAGGCAAGTGAATCTGATATTCTTATCCCCATTTTACAGCATGAAGAGGTTAAAGGACTTGCCTCAGGTCACAAGGGAACTCTGGGTGTAATTCTGATCATCTAGCTCATGCTAGAGGAGCTCATGTTGCTTGGAGGGATTGGAGTCACCAGGCCCGATCTTTCTGTCACCTCAGCGGGAGATGCACGCCCTCCCCCAGGCTGCTTTCATGGACACAGAGAAACAGTAGGAGTTCTTACCGAGGAAAGGCCTGGGAGCCCGTGACCCCCTTCATTAAAAATAAACTCTGCCTGAGTCTCCTGGTTCTAAATAGAAGAAATGTAGATTTGGGGCAGAACCGAAGGGAAAGGGATTTCCCTTGGCAAATTATTTGCAATTTGTGGATTGGAGCTGACCCAGCTCCAATTCCCACGTCATTGTGAGCGCTAAAATGCGACCAGCTTATTAAAGAACCAGAGCTGGAGGCAATCCTCCCACGGGGCTCAACAGAACAGGAGCAGCGCTGAAACCCACCAGCTTCCTCCTCAGCATCTCACGTCCAGGCGCTGCCTACATTCTCCCCCGTGGTTACATGTTCCCTCCCAGGCGCCACTTCTTGCGCTGTGGGAGTTAGAGCAAGCACATTCAAATTGGCTGTGTCTTTCCTTGGGCATTATGAAAGGCTACCTAGTACATTTCACCCTTGAACAACACGGGTTTCAACTGCAAAGATCTACGTGGTTTTCCCCCCAATAAATATGTACAGTATTACAGTATTACATTTCTGTTCCTTATGATTTTCTTAATAACATTCCCCCCGCCCCCTCTGGCTTACTTTATTGTACGAATACAGTATATGATACATATAACATACATAATATGTGTTAGTTGACTGTTTATGTTATTGATAAGACTTCTAGTCAACAGTAGGCTATCAGTAAAGTTTTGGGGGAATGCAAAGTTATATGTAGATTTTTGACTGCATGGAGGGGGTAGTCAGCACCTCTAACCCCTGCATTGTTCAAGGGTCAATCATAAATAGCTAATGGAGAACAACACTTTCTGTTCTTTTTATATGTTTTTATTGATTTGAGAGAGAGAGGACGGAAGTGGAAGAGAGAGGGAGAGAGAAACATGGATGTGAGAGAGAAACATCCATTGGCTGCATCCCTACTGGGAATCGAGCCCACAACCCAGGCATGTGTCCTGACTGAGGAGTCAAACTGCATGGGATAATGCTCAACCAACTGAGCCACACTGGCCAGGGCTTTTTTTTTTTTTTTATTTTTTTTTTTATTAAGAAAAATCCCCCTGTGGCATACCTACAGCATGTTAGAGTATGAATGCAGCTCATCTGTCTTCATGGTCTAGCCCCGTGGTCGGCAAACTCATTAGTCAACACAGCCAAATACCAACAGTACCACGATTGAAATTTCTTTTGAGAGCCAAATTTTTTAAACTTAAACTTCTTCTAATGCCACTTCTTCAAAATAGACTCGCCCAGGCTGTGGTATTTTGTGGAAGAGCCACACTCAAGGGGCCAAAGAGCCGCATGTGGCTCGCGTGAGCCGCAGTTTGCCGACCACGGGTCTAGCCTATCAGAGCCCTGATGCATCCCCACCGCCTTCCTCTGCGCCCACGCCCTGTACCTGAGCTGTAGACACCAGGGAGGAAGGCTTGTAAAGAGCCTCGTGCGTGTTTTTTGTTCCTTAGGGCAGCTCTATTAACAAAACCCTAAAGAAAATAAATGAATTCCCGTTTCCACATTCACATTATGTGTCAAATTAACCGATGGGCGAGGTGGTCCACAGGCCTGTGCAATAAAATTGACTGCAAATGAATTGAGTCTGAAAATTCCATTTATTAAAACAAATAAATGGTCCATGTTGGATGAAAATGTACACATCACATTCAGGTTTCCCTGCTTTAACATTTCTGTATTTCCCTCTCTTTGAAAGACACACTCCATGGATCTTATGTAGGAAAAATGTGAACAATTTTTAGGCTGGGAAAACATTGATGTATATTCACAATGTAACAATTCACCATTGCCAGGAGCAGCTAGAAGCAAATATTTTTTTTTAAAAGAGAGTACAAATATTCCTTAAGACAGCATGCTGATTTCTCAAAATTCTATTTGTGAATGAGTGTATGAAGAAATGGTTTAAAATTTGTCCTTGGTAAGCACTCTCTTTCAAATATTATTATCAAATTAGCCTCAGATCAAAGTACTTATTTACAACCTCTGATTTAAATAAAATAATATTTGGTTTAAAATTAAAAGAAATGAAACTGGAGTTAATATTGAAAATGATGCAAAAATTTGTTTTATTAAATATGAGGTTTATTGTTACTGGTTAACTAATTCTATGGCAGATTTCATTACTATCCAATACATTATACACAGAAATTAGGACCTTTAATAATTAAACTAAGTTTCCCCTTCAGATAAAATTATGCTGGTGAAAATGATTGTTGAATTTCTAAAAGAATTAAAGCTCTTCAGAGGCATAAGTAATAAAAAAAAGCTTTCCCCCCTTAATAAGTAAAACTATCAATAAGCCAAAACTCATATGAAAACTCTGGTATTCCATACTGTGGGACATGCCATTATGAAAAAGCCAAAATACTTTCCTTAAACTTGGATGGGCTGTGTATTTGCTATCTTCTCTCTCCTTTTCAAACCAAGTTTGGAACTTCCTTTACTTTGAATTACCAGAGCTGTTTTGTTGTGCTTCCTAGAGTTTTCGTTCCATTTTCATTGCTCTAAAGATCTAGATTTACATGAAAATTTAAAAAGTCCTTCTGAGAAAAATAAATGGCATGGATTATGAAAATCATCAGGGTCTTATAAAGATGCCATCACCAACAAAGAGTGCTTATTCACACTTGTTTTTATGTGACTACATATTCAGTTCATATTTTGATTCATATTACAAATGGATATGGTTTTCGCTGATTCCACGGTATTACTCAGCTAATGGTACAACAATGTAGTTTAATACGTACTCCGCCAGGGTTTTTCTCCTCTAAATCTTCATCTGTGTCCTACTGACTATAACAAAATCCCAAAGTTTGAACAGAGCAGAAGTGCATTCATTCCTTTCACAAATATTTCAGTATTCTCTTTGCCCACCCCAGGTGTGAGCTTTAATTGGATGCATTTATTCTTTTACCAGCATGCCCATAAAAAGGGACTAAGGGAAATATTTGCCAAGTCTGTTTCAAAATCTGTCCTTGGTGTAGTTAAGTCTTTTTAATCTTCTCTTTTCCTTCCTCTCCATCCTTCTTTGTTTTTTAATGGGGGTAAGGAAAGAGAGGAGAATCCAGTTAATTTGGGAATGGTCTTTTGGGATTTTGAAGCAAACGAGGAGATGTAAGAGAGGCTCTCTTTAGCCTGGAGATGGCACAGAAAAAAATCGATAAAGGCTTCCAGGGCCTCCCATTACCGATGGAGGCTAGAGCTGCCATGAAAAGTCACGTTCAACGTCACCTCTTGGGACGAGAGGGCTCTAGCTGCAAGGAAATTGTAAATAAAGACTGAGAGACGCTAACAAACAAGATGGAGAACAAAAACAAAGAAAAGATTCTAGTGGAAAAAAAAAAAATAGGCGAGTGGCACCCAAAGACCATCTCAGTGGAAAAAGAAGCCAGACCCTCAACTGGTGGAGGTGGCTGTTGAGGCCACACCTGCCTCTCCTCCCAGGAGGGCAAACAGCAGGGATTCTGAGAATGGGTTTTCTCAGGTGTCATGGGCTCATTTCTCCTGATACTTGAAAAAAAGAGAGGGGCACGTTTTTCTTAAGAGCACAGAAGGAGTTCTTTTGATCTAGAATTTCTGAGATTCAGGGAAAGAAGGAATTTTCTCTTACTCTATGACAAACGCACCTCCCAACCACGATGGATTACCTCTCCTGCTTTGGGTTTTTATCTGGGATGCCTTGGATAAAGAGCATCCCAGAAAAAACCCAAATGCTTTGGATTCTGGAAATCATGTTGGAGAGGCGTTTACACCGGGAGGAGAACTAGGAGGTGTTTTGGGCATGGCTTAGGTGCGAAAGTGATCTCAGTTTTCAAGATATAGAGTTTTTTTTTTACTTCCCAGCTTCTTTTCTCGCTCATTCCTTTTCCAAACGTTAGAGAAAAACAACAAAACTTCTGAATGGATGTTAACACGGACATTTTCATGCAATATTACTCAAAAATTGTCACAAATATATGAAAGCACCAGTCACAACACATGATTTACTTTAACTTGCAGAATCAAAGCTATCATGTACAAATGTTAGGAATAGTGATAAGAGAACACAGACAACCGGCATTGTTTTTGTTATCACCATGAGGATAAACCACGGGGAATATCTCCCTATACACTCTTGGAGTTCAGTCTCACAGACAAGTCCAGCCTTTCCTTTGTCCTACTCTAATGGGGAGGGGTGAGAGGGAGGGTCAGGGAGAAAGATAAAAGGAAACGGAAGGCACACGGACTAGACATCAACGCCATTAAACCGAACCTCGGTTACACTGGACAACTCAGCTGATCAAAGGGTATCTAAAGGCAATATTCATTCCAAGAAGGTCATACATATCTTCGCTCAGTTCAGCTGTCTGTTTGATTTTTTTTTTTTTTTAAATATGAAGCAGAAATAGGACGTTTTGGGAGGGACAGCAGGAAAGAAATGACGCGGATTTTAAATTTACACAGTCCCCTCCTCCAGGCAGTTCTGCAGGTATCAGAGCTCTTAACTCAGGGTGTGGATTGGCTTTCATTGTCATAAAGGGGACCAGTTCTTTAAACATGCATAGCCTGGAGTTTCCGGGGTGGTTGTCCTCCCTCTATTTAAACGCTGTGGACTAGAAAGGTGCCCACTTTGCTAAAAACTCTACATCAGTGTCCCAGGAGCCCCGAGGCTCTTCAGGTTCCTCATGGAGACTTAAAGGATGGCACAGAAAAACTTCTTCTCCCTGAATGGGTTCTCTGAAGCCGGAACAGGAGTCAGGAGGGGGTCTTCCTTGGCATGAGCTTCACAGTAGGCCATCAAGTCTGCAGCTGCCTTGGATACCTGGAAAGGAAGACAACAAGCGAAACTTCAGAGGAGGCATTGATGCAGGTGCAGCCAGTCAAGGCCCAGGCTTTGGTGTCCAACTCCCCTCAAGAGTTCAGGTTCAAATCCTAACTCCACCACTCACTAGCTCAAGTGAAAGTGAAGCAAGATACTCAACCTCCAGAAGCCTCTGTCTCCCATCTGCTAAGAAGGGAGTTGATGATCTTGACCTCACAGGATTGTTGCAAGCAGGTCCAGGAGGAGGAGGAGGGGAATAAGGCATTTAGGGCACAACATTGAAGGAGACGTTTTTGGCTTAAATATCACTTAATAGGCATTAGGTTGCTTATAAAATATTTTTATTGTGCTTCTATTTTGTTCCAGACATTGACTTAAGTTTTCTCTTTTGATCTACAGAGTCAAGGTCATGCAAGTCTCAACTCTGCATTTGTACAGCCCTGAGAGTGAGTTATCCAATTTATTGGCATTTGATTTTTCATAGTATTCTCTTACGATTTTTTTTTTTTAATGTGGTATTTGTGTGGAGTCAGTTGTCTCTTCTTTCGTTTCTGATTTTACTCATTTGAGTCTTTCCTCTTATTTATTAGTCTGGCTAAAGGTTTGTCAATATTGTTTATCTTTTCAAAAGACCAGTTCTTAGTTTCATTGATCTTTTTTCTATTGTTTTTCTGGATTCCATTTCATTTATTTCTGCTCTAATCTTTGTTTTTTTTTTTTCCTTCCTTTTGCTAATTTTGTGCTTAATCTGTGTTTTTTCTTAATCCTCACTTGAGAATATGTCTTTATCAATTTTTTTAAGAGGGAGAGAGGGAGGGAGAGGAGGAGAGAGAGAGAGAGCGAGAGAGAGAGAGAGAGAAATGAACCCGCAACCTAGTTATGTTCCCTGACTGAGACTCGAACCTGCGACCTTTAGGTGTACAGGACGATGCTCCAACCAACTGAGCCACCCTGGCCAGGGCTATGTAAAGTTAGGTTATCTTAGATCTTTTTTTCCTTTTCTTAATGTAGGCGTTTATCACTGTAAACTTGCCTCTTAGAACTGTTTTTGCTGCATCCCATTAGTTTTGGTATGTTGTGTTTCCATTTTTTGGTTTGTTTCAAGATATTTTTTAATTTCCCTTTTTATTTCTTCTTGATGCATTGGCTGGTTGTTCAGGAGTGTCCTGTTTAATTTCCACATAGTTGTGAATTTTTCAGTTTTCCTTCTGTTATTGATTTCTAGTTTCATACCACTATGGTTGGAAATGATTGTTGGTATGATTTCAATCTTCTTACATTTGCTAAGACTTGTTTTGTCACCTATTATTGAACTTACCATGGAAAATGTTTCCTGGGCACTTGGAAGGATGTGTATTCTGCTGCTGTTGGATTAAATATTCTGTATACATTTGTTAGGTTCATTTGGTCTAATATGAAGGTTGAGTCCAACATTTGCTCTAATTTTCTGTCTGGAAGATCTATCCATAGTTAAAAGTGGAATATTGAAGTCCCACTATTATTGTATTGTTGTCTATTTCTCCCTTCAGATCTGTTAGTATTTGCTTAATATATTTAGGTGCTTCAATATTAGGTCCATACATATTTATGATTGTTATATCCTCTTGATGAATTGACCCCTTTATCATTATAGAATGACCCTCTTTGTCTCTTGTTATAGTTTTTGGATTAAAAAAATCACTTTTTAGCCAAGAGACACATGAAAACATGCTCAACATCACTAATTATCCGAGAGATGCAAATCAAAACAACAATGCGGTACCATCTCACACCTGTCAGAATGGCTATCATCAACAAATCAACAAACGACAAGTGTTGACGAGGATGCGGAGAAAAAGGAACCCTCGTGCACTGCTGGTGGGAATGCAGACTGTTGCAGCCACTGTGGAGAACAGTATGGAGTTTCCTCAAAAAACTGAAAATGGAACTCCCATTTGACCCAGTAATCCCACTCCTGGGAATATATCCGAAGAAACTAGAAACACCAATCAGAAAGGATATATGCACCCCTATGTTCATAGCAGCACAATTCACCATAGCTAAGATTTGGAAACAGCCTAGGTGCCCGTCAGCAGATGACTGGATCAGAAAACTGTGGTACATCTACACAATGGAATACTATGCTGCCATAAAAAATCACTTTTTAATAGGCATTAGGTTGCTTATAAAATATTTTTATTGTGCTTCTATTTTGTTCCAGACATTGACTTAAGTTTTCTCTTTTGATCTACACAATAATCTGAGGTAGAAACTGTTACCCTCCTTTTACAAATGAAAAATTGAGGCTCAGTACATTGCATGGGTTATTCAATGTCATATAGCAAAGTACACAGCAGAAAAAGAACTTGGACCCTTATGTTTTGCCATTAAGCCACAGCCATCCACATACAAACTACTCAACCGTAGGGCTAGTTCTAAAGGTTGATTAAAATTCTTTGTGCATCTTTGTGAAATGCTACTATGACAGAATGAAAGGAAACATGCTGTTCTTGTCTTAGCTCCTCTAAATGAAAGCAAAGAACAGACTTTCAGAATCTTGATTACTTTTTTTGTGTGCCTTTTACTGTCTGAGCCATAGCCATTATTACACCAAACAGGAGCTTAGCTGTAAGCAGCAGAAACTGGACAAAATTGAAGGAGATGCTCATGGTCAAGGTCATGCAAGTAATATCTAAAACTCACTTGTTCAGAAGAGACCCAGCACCATCATTACTTGTTTGCAATGCTCACACACAAATATGTGGCAGAAATTCTCAAAATCTTGTTATGAAACAGAAAGTGCCCTTCTGGGCAAGATTAATAGCTGAGAATTGCTCATTTCTTGTATTGGAACACTTGATTCTGAATGATTTCCTTCTCAAAATATATTATGTGTTTTATCTTGTTTTCTCAACTAGATTGCAATCTCCTGTGGGTGATAGTCCAATACAATGTCAGAATCCTAGCAGTAATTAGAGTAATTGCTAATATTTGTCTGCCCTTGCCATGTGTCAGAACTGTGATAACCACTTTACATACAGTATCTCATTTAATTCCTACAACAAGCTATTATTACCCTCAACTGTAATATGTGAAGTTGAGGTTTCATTAGGTAAGTGTTTGCCCTAGGTTTCACGCTCATGAGTGGCTGAGCCCTGGGTCTCAGTGTTCCTGACTTAATCTTCATGAACGCTCTTCCGTTCCAACCCATAGCGGTCATCTTTGCTCCTTACCCACAGTGATCCACAGCAATAATCTGCCTGTCAAATCTTGCTTTCTGACTATCCCTGTTAACATTTTCTACACAGCTTCTTTTACATTTTACATCCCTAAGCCTCATTTTCCCATGAAAATTTCCCCAATAACTCTAGGTAATCTCTCTCTTTTCTGTCCTGTTGAATCTTCTTCCAAAAATATCTCAAAATTGTCCCCTATTGTCTTCTCTATTACTACTACTCTAGTTCAAGCCTCCATTTTTTCTCCATGACTAGTGAAATAGCCTCTTAAAATTCCCAAGGGATCTGCTATAGACTGACTGTGTCTCCCCAAACTCATATGTTGAAATCCTACTCACCACTGTGATGGTATTTGGAGGTCGGGGTCTTTGGGAAGTGATTAGTTCATGAAAGCCGAGCTCCCATAAACAGGATTAGTGTCCTTCGAAAAGAGCTTCATTGCCCCTCCCCCCATGTAAGGTTATGGTGAGAACATAGCCTTCTATAACCAGGAAGTAGATCCTCATCAAACACCAAATCTGCTAACACCTTGATCTAGGACTTCCAGTTTCCAGAACTGTGAGAAATATATTTCTACTGGTTATAAGCCACATAGTCCGTGGTATTCTGTTGCAGCAGCTCAAACAGACTAACACAGGGTCCATGGGTAGAATTCAGGGGGTAGTCTATGAACTTCAATGATTAAAAAAATTACATTTTATTTTCAATAACCTCAATGGAAATTTAGCATTTCTTTCCATTATAGATATAGACAGCCTGCTACAGTAGCATTAGCAGTTTCTGTGACTCAGTCACCAACAGAAATTAGATATTTTCCCTCACAGTACAGTTATTACAAACATCTCAACCTTTCATTTATGTTCACCCACTTTATCATTACAGTACCAGATTAGATCTTATATAATCAGCTAATAGAAGAGTATAATATAACCATACCATACATATTTTTCTAAAAAATATTCTGATGAAGTATATTTCAATATAATTAGTTTCATTTGTAATTTGAAAACATTAATCTGAGAAGGGGACCATATTCTTCAACAGGTAGCCCAGCAGGTGTAGGGCACAAAAAATGTTTAAGAATTTTAACTGTGCCAGGAATAGTATTCTCCATAGGCAGCTAGAAAGACATTTAAAATATATAAATTGGCTCCTATCACTCCCTATTTAAAACTTTCAATAGCTTCCCATTGTACTTTGTAGAAAACTAAAGCATCATAACACAACCTGTGGGTCCTGCCTGCTTTGGGCCTGCCCACCGCTCCAATTCCATGTGTGGCATTCTTCCCTCCTCGCACAGGTCTCCTCTAATTTCACACAATCTCCAAGTTCTTTTCTGCCTCAGAGCTCCACACATACAATTCCCTGAAACATTCTTCTCCCCATCGCCTCAACAGGCTGGCTCTTTCTCTTCCTTCAGGGGGCAGCTGAAATATTGCCTCTTTGTAGAGTCTTTACTGAACACTTCACCCAAGAATGACTTTCCTCATTATTCTCTCTCAAAGCACCCCATTCTTTTCCTTCATAGAACATCACTTATCACAGTATATTATTATGGTCATGCTTGTTTGTTTTCTTTTTGATATGTGCCTTTCTCTTTAAGCATGATGCTCTATGAAGGCAGGAACTGTCTTTGCCTTATTCAACACTGTGTAATTGGTGCCTGGCATGTAGTCGACACTCAAATAATTGCTGAAGGAGTTCTCAAACGTAATCTTATTCAACAAATGTTTCATTCCAATAATATTTACTGAGTACCTAATATGCCAGACACAGTTCTGGGGGCTTGGAATTAGGGAATGAAATCCACTAAGATTCCTGTCTTTGTGGAACTTATGCAGTATTGCAGACTTCCAATTCTGATTCTGATAGAGTCACAGAGACCAATTAAACCTTTCTGCTTAAATGTAAAGATATGACAAAATATACGAACAAATGGTTTTTAAATGTTATATAAGAGGCAGCACAAGACAGTAATCCCTGAGAGAATGAACACAAGACAAGCCCTAGGATTGCCCTAGCTAACTGCCTGAAAGGGTTCCCAGGCCACAGCACAGGTAGGGAGTACCAAACAGAGTTCAGAAATGTCCCTGAGCTGAGTTGAAAGTAACAGGGAAGAAAGATCTGGTGTGTGTGGTGGTGATGGTGGTGGTAGTGGTGGGGGTAGGGATGGGGGTGGGTGGAGAGCACTCATGCTCTGGAGGCCTTCAGAGGATTCTTTTGAGTCTTTAGCTGGACGCTGATAAGCAAACATGTGGGAGAAAACTGCTGGAAGCTGTGCAAAGAATTCCAGAAAGGACCAAGTGAAACAATCCATGATGAGCACCCAAGGCCCACTTGGTTTTTGTGTCCATTGGTCAGAGTAGAAAAGCCTCACAACAAATGGGGGGATGAATAGAGTCCTCAGAAGGGTTTTGCTTCAGTAGTGGTGCCAAATGGGCAGAGGTTAAAGGCTGCTGAGGACTCACATATCAAAGTTTAAAAGTAAGCCTTGACTAGATCAAAATGTTTCCAAGTAATGTAACTGCACCCCAGAACAAAATTAAAATATTTAAAGGAACAGAATATTTAAAGGAATACAAAAAACTTCAGCTTGCCATAAGATAAAACTCACAATGTCTAGGAAAAAAAAAGACCTGGCATGAAATAAGTAGAAAAAAAAAATCTCTCCCATAATGAGGAGAAAAATTAATACAAAGAAAAAACCCTGACATTGTAGTTAAAGATAATGTTAAAATAGTAATTGTAAATGTTGTCCATGATATAAAAAGACAGAGGAAAGAAAACATGGTAAAAAGAGACATGGAAGATATTAAAAAGACACAAATCAAATCTCTGGAGATGAAAAGTACACTATATGAAATTAGCAATAGATTAGATACTGAAGAAGAAAAGATTAGTAAACTTGAAGGCAACAAAAGGAACTCTCCAAAATGAAGCAGAGCAAAAACAGACTGAAAAGAAATAAACAGCACACACTGAGCAAGAAGACAACTTCAAGTGACCCAAAAATACGTATAGTTGAAAATCTCTGAAGGAGAGAAGAGAAATGGTGGGTAGAGAAGAGGAAAGAAATATTTGAAGACATAATGGTGGAAAATTTTCCAAATTTCAAATTTGATGAAAATTGCAAACCCATAGTCTCAAGTAATCAACAACCCCTAAATGAAGAACCATGAATCAAACTACTCCAAAGCACAGCATAATCAAATTGCTTACACAGTACTTGAGTGGGAAAATAAAGAGAACAGAAAATAAGACATGATAAATTGCTATAGATAATGCTAGAAAGTACTAAGTTTTATAAGAAAATGAAAAGTGAAGTAGGGTAAAAGGGATTGAGAGTGTATTTGGGGATGATGGTGAGGAACAGGTTACTTAATTGAGAAGGTAATCAATTGAGAAGGTAATCAATCTTTAGGTAAAAACATACAGAATGAAAGTTATAGTAAGAAATGGGGAGCCGCTGGCATATTGTACAGGAGCACTCTGAATGCTGTGTTGAGAACAGGACTCTATGGAAGTCAAGGGTAGAAGTGGAGACGACTCTGGATGTTATTGCTGATCCAAGTGAGAGGTTGGTGACGGTGGCTCAGAATACAGTAATAGCAGCAGAGGTGGTAAGAAGTTGTATAATTCTGAATTAACAGCATTTCAATGTAGAATCACCAGGATTTTTTTTTTTGATGGATTAGAGGTACAGTGTAAATCTAAAAGAAAAATGAAGAATAACTTTAAGTGTTCAGCCTGAGCAAATGAAAAGATGAAGTTGGCATCATTTCCATTGGTTAAGGCTGCAGGGAGAGGTTTTTGTAGGGAAGATCAAGAGTCAGTTTTGGATAGGTTGACATGGAAACATCTATCAATCAGTGAGATATACAATTTACAGTTTGTGAGAGAGCAAGACTAGAGCTATAAATTTTGGAGTGGAGGCCATATAGAAGGTACATAAAGCCTTGGGAATGACCAAGACCATTAAGAGAGTAAATTTAGATAAAAAAGAGAAGGACAAGGACCAAGCCCTGGAACACTTCAACAGAAGAAGCTGAGGAGCCTAAGAGGAATCAGCAAATGAAATTTAGAAGGAGTAGCCTGTGAGAGTAGAGAGTACTGAGAGCCATGTGAAGAAAGTGCTTCAAGGAATAAAGAGACGTTGACCATATCAAATGCTGCCAAAAGGTCAAGTGAGATAAAAACTGAGAATTGACCATTAGATTTAGAAATCTGGAGTCATTGGCGATATTGATGAGAGAAGCTTCAGTACAATGATGGGAGGAAAGGCCTCACTGAAATGGGGTAGGAGCAAAGGGGGCTTCCTCCTCCTTCTTCCTCAACAACTCAATGCAATCTGAAAGACATTGGGTGGACCAAGCAAGGTGGGTTTGCACACTAGGGCAGGGGCCAGGGTGGATGTCAGAGCTCCAGCAGGGCGAGGAGAGCACATGTGCAGGGGGACATCTGGGGAGGAGCATAGGAGCCTGAGTGGGACTAGAGGTTGTGGAGCGGGAGCATGGTTCCCTGCAGGGGAGTTTCAAATACGGAGAGCAGAAAGCTGGGATTAGTCCTGTGATGTAGGACAGGACCTGGTGTTAGTGTGAAGACAAGGTTACATATACACATATATAGAGTAAAATAAATAAATATAGATGCAAAAATGTGTGTGTGTGTGTGTGTGTGTGTGTGTGTGTTGTGTGTGTGTGTGTGTGTTCTCCAGCTCTGTCCACTCAGGTGAAGTAGGAGCAACAACACTTCAGCAATGAGCACACCTGACATCCACAACATGATTTCTAAAGGCCATTCTCAAAGGACCTTGTGCTCTTTGGAGAAACGGATGACTCCAGGGCTGGGGCAGGGAAATAACAAGAGGATCCTAGGACATCCTTTTGTGCCAAAAATTAAGAAAGCACTCCAAGAATGATGGGGGCATGTCAAAAGGACACAGAAGCCAGCTTTCAACATCAAAATAAATGGTGGTAGTGGGTTATAGACCATTGAATAAAAGAGGAAACCATGGATCCCTATCAATATAATGAAATACAATTTTAAAAATTAGAATGTTTGATGAGGAATGGGATAATAATAGTCTCAAATTCCCTCTCCCAAACTCCAAATATTCATTAATATAAATTGAAAAGAATAACTTTACATGAAGAGACCTGGAAAACACCACCTTAATCAAATAATCAAAGTTAACATTACTAATAAGTGGCAATTTGAAATCATACTCCACTTACAGAATTTAATGAGATGAATATCCCATCAATTCTAATATATGAATGCCACAGTTTTGTTACCTACATTTAATCATAAATAAATATAAGACAAACCCAAATTGAGTTACAATACACAAAATAAATGGCCTGTAATCTTCAAAAGGTCAAGGTCACGAAACTCAAGGACATCTAACAACTAGATGCAACACATGACTCTGAACTGGGTCCTTTTGCTAAAAGGGACATTACTGGGGTGATGTGCAATACTTACATGGGGTCTGAATTTTAGAAGGTAGTAATGTATCAATGTTAATTTCCTAATTCTGATTTGATTATTGTGCTTTGATTATAGAAGAACATTCTTACTTGTAGAAAATACACACTAAAGTATTTAGAGGGATAGGGCATCTGTTGACAACTTATTCTCAAATGGTTCAGGGGGAAAATTCTTTCCACTGTATTTGAAACTCTCCTGTAACTTTGATATTATTTCCTGAGTATAAATAAATTTTCAAAAGAAAGGGAAAGGAGAATTTAGAGACAGCGAATACAGACAACTTTTCCAGGAAGTCACGCTCTACAGCAGAGCAAACAAATGAGGCAGTTGCTGGGAGAGAAAGTGGGCGATTCCAGAGGAAAAATGTACGTTTTATTTAAGAGGGAGAATGAACATCATGTTTGTATGCTGTTGGGAATGATGAAATAGCCAAAATTATTCAGGATGGGCAGGTGGTAGGGGTGAACTGTTGGAGCATGTCCTTGATTAAGGAGATGAAATTCACGGGCAAGTGAAGGAATTTACTTCTGCCAACAGCAAGGATCTCCCCAGATTGGCAACTGCTAAAACCCTGCTATCTAGCAGCCTCACCAAACCAGATTGGGGCTAAGAACCAGGAGGAAGTGAAGGGGGACTCTTAGATAGTCCCAATAAAGGCCGCCAGACTGTGTTGTTAGGCTCTAAAAAAAAAAAAAAAAAAGAATAAAGAAGAAAGAAAGAAACAAAAGGAACCTACTCCAGGCAGACACCCTGACAGCTCTGAGGAGAAGCAGTTGTCTGTACGCATAAGAATCAGACCCAAGAACATAACCGGTATGCTAGGATATAGCTCTGTCTTCATTACATCCTAAAATGGAGACAGGTTCTTTCCTTCTTTTAAGGTGCCTCAAATGATGTTAATTCCACCCCAGTCTATCTTTTGAGACACATCTTCAAATTGCTGTTGCAAAATGCTTGCAAGCCATCAGGCAAAGAAGTCAGCACTGACAGGCTGCCACTGCCTGTGCATGGGGGGAGCTGTTGGCATTAAGGGTATCGTCATTCAATAGCTCTTTCCTGAGTTGCTGGCAGTAATGGAGCCATGCAGGCTGACAACTTTAATTTGTTGTTTAAAAGAAGCTCAAAGATTTCACTGAGATGGAGGCTTGAAAATGGGACGACGTGACACTGAACACTGAACGCTGTCACAGGCCTGACAATACAGGTTAAGGCAAAAGAAACCGCAGAACCTCTGGGAAGAGATGACAGACTTTTCAAAGCAGGAGAAATGAGTGGTCTGACTCCAAGGTGATATTAAATTAATGGTACATTTCAATCGGATATTTTAAAAGAGGAAATAGAATTAATTTTTGAAACAACAGTCATCAAGAAAAAGTACCTTATATTTAATTTACTCTATTTAATAAAAGAAGAAAGACATTCAAAATTACCCTCCAAAATAGTTTTTTTTTTTTTTTAAGAAGGGAGAAACCATCTGGGCTGAACACTAAGCTATTCAGAAAAATTTATTTCCCAGAGCTTTCAAATTATCAAAGCTTTACAGTACTATTTCTCTAGCTCCAGGCACAATGCATAACTAAGCACGTACTTGGTGCTTAACAAGTACCTATTAAAAATTTAAAAATTACATAAACTCTCATAAAAATTGAGCTTTGTGTTCAATTATTAATGCATACTTGATTGCATTTCTAAATTTTTGCCTCATTTTCAGCAAATCAAATGAATTAGAACTGGCCAGCTTTGAACACAGCCCTTTCCTCTGTAAGTCTTTGATAAACTATGCCAATTTTATTATCCCTGAAAATACTCTCCATTGGCCTAGAAGGAGGCTTCCATCTCATTCTGTCTAACAAACTGAATGCAAGCATGTTGAGGAAAGAAATGTTAAAACTTTCAATTCAGTACTGGAAAAATACTTAAAAAGTCCCAAACCTGGGATGTACCAGGTATGTTCCCTCTCTAGTACCAAGTATGATGACTAACTGGTCCATTTCTCAGTACAGCTTTCTGTGAAGTTCAATTCCAATCTGTCATGAGCCAATCACCAGAAAGATGATTTAATCATTAGAAATGTTCATATTTGGTTAAATAAGTTACACATATTTGCCAGCTAGGAAAATCAGTCTGTTCGTTTTATGTTGAACTGTTTTAAAAAGAAGACATACTATTAAATACTGGCTGCTTATAATCATACGCATGACATGATACACTTTATTTATCTGTAAAATGGTCAATTCTGCCCTTCCTTTTTATAGTTCATTACATTTTCTCCTATTACCACAGTTTTATTTGGCAATTACCTTAATTTTCAGAATTTCTAAACCATAGATATAATTGGAAATGTCACGTAGAATACAGTTCCTAGTGTTTTGTCATACGACACTCTTAGTACATGAAGTTAACACTATCCACTGAGAAAGTGTTTCCTGAATGCCTGGAGACCTCAGCACCATAAAGGCAGCAAAGAAATAAATAACATGGTCGTTGGCTTTGAGGTTTATATGGTTTAGTTGGAAAAATTTATCTGATGAGGGTAAAATTAATTAGAAAATTGACTAGTAAGTATGGTCAGAATAGAGATAAAGATTCCCGGACAAGCGAGGATTTGAGTGGACCCCTAATAGAGCCAGTTAGGTCTATTGGGATCATTTGGGAGAAATGAGGAATCAATTTGACATTTTTATGTGGGGTCAATTTATGGGGCATCCAGTTAGTAAAGAAGCAATCACTTCACCCCCTTTCCTGGCCTGCGCTTTTTTTTCTCTCTCACATCTACATTATCTTTCACGATATAACATTTTTTCCAGTTTACAATGATTCTCTCCCCTCCTTAAATATCCATCCCCTGCCCATCCAGATGGATGAGTTAATTCCTAGGAGCCATGTTTGTGCAATGTGGTTCAACTTTAAGGTCCGTTGACTGTAGCTGCAGATGGCTCATTCTTGCTAGAACGGAGATGCCACTCCAAGAATATGGAATTGAGACTAAAAGGGGTTGAATCCATCTATCTCTTTCCTCATGGAGCTGGAACTGTGACATGGGATCCTGGGAGCCAGGGGAAGTCATCTTGCGTCTGCCACATGGAATAGCCGCTGAGAAATCTATGCTTCCTCAGAAACGGAAGAGGCAGACACACAGAGAGAAGCGGAGACATGTCGCCGAGCACCCACAGTTCCCGATGGCCTTTCAATACTCACGTCCACTGCTGACCCAGCTACATGTCTGCTCTTGGATCCTGAGATACTCTGTCTTTTACAATCAATCCCTTCTTTTTGCTTAAGCTAGCTTGGGTTAGGTTCCTATTATTAGAAACCCAAAGACTCCTAATATAGTGACGAATAAATAGATGCACTAAGTCCTGCTGTCCTTTACATTTATGCTTGCTCTCAGCTCGTTCTCTCAGGACAGGGTTTCTTTCACTTGCCTTAGGGTGAGTATACTGCTGTTTCACATATCTGTGTGGCACGGTCTCCACAACACCCTCTCTGCCTTTTCCCCCACAACCCTGTCCAGCTTCCTTTGATTTTACTTTTTTGTTCCTGAATGAAATGCTAACAAAGAAACACAGAAAGGCTGGGAGTATAATTATATATGCCTGCAGCTTATGAATAGATAATGGGTTCCTTAGCCCATATCTCCCAGGATCTGTGATGTAAAGAGATAGGAAACAAGAAGGTTTAAAAATGAATATGCTATTCAGATCCTTTTATGGTAGGGCTACTCTATGCAGCCACGTGAGAGATAAGGCCACTCCCTGCTTAAGGGACCCTCAGCAGCTCCAGGGCCAGCTGTGCCCCTTACCCCCTGCTCCTTGTGGCCTCAGCCACAGTAGGCTCCGACTGATGTATGTAAAGCCCCTGCTGCCAGAAATGATGACTCGAACAGGGCACTCTCGGACTAGAAAATCACAACCTGGGCTCTTCAGAGAGAAGCCCCTTCCTGCTGACAGTATCTGCACTGAAAGCAGGTGTTGAAGCCTGAATGCTCAGAAGCCCTGAAGGGACCCCTAAAGGCAGATAAGCAAGCCCTAAACCAGCTAGCTGACAACTGTCAACACAGCCACAGTTTGATCCAACAGCTAAACTAAAAATAACCTGACACTTCACCACAGCATGCCGGCCTGGCTCTGATGTGCAGAGCAAATGCTGAGATACAGGCTGCTGCAGCATTTCCAGCAATTTAATAATGACGTCACGAGGGATTCGTAGATTTGAATGAGAAGATCACCCAGGAAGGCCGCTCCTCGGCGCTCAGTTGATTAGGCTGATGCTTTGTCTCTCTTTTAACAGTGATTGATTTGGTCCCTTTAGAGTAGCATACAGAGGGAACCAGATTACTTTGTGTGACCCTTCACTAGACAAGGAGATCCTTGAGGGCAAGCATCATGTCTTCATCTGTATCCATCTCTGTATCTCTAGTACCTAACAAGGCCTGGCAATTTAGAAAGCTCTTAGTAAGACATTTATTAGATAAATGAATAAATGAACAACTGAAGAAACGCAAAAGTACAACTTTGGGAGGAGGGTTTTAGGAAGCTTCTTGAAGGATGTGATGATTGGTCTGAGTCTTCAAGGAACTATAAATTCACTGGAGTTAGTAAAACAGAAAGGTAGAGAGGAGGAGATTGAGTGTTCCAGGCATTTGAAATTCCCACCAAGGGAATAAAGTGGTTCAGTATAACATATGGGCAAAAGGAAGGGGGTGAAGCTGAAAGATGGGTAGGGTCCAGAAGAACCTTGCATACTCTGCCAAAGAATTTGAATTTTATAATGTGATACATCACATAAACAAAGTGAAGGATAAAAATGATTAGATCACACCAATAGATGCATAAAAAACATCTGACATAACCCAACATCTACTGATAAAAACTCTCAGCAAAGTGAGGATGGGGGAACATACCTCAACATGACAAAGACCATACTGGTATATGACAAACCCACAGCTAAGGTCATACTAAATAGTGAAAAGCTAAAAGCTTTTTCTTTAAGATCAGGAATAAGACAAGAATGCCTACTTTTATTACTTTTATTCAACATAGGAATGGAAGTGATGACCACAGCAATCAGACAAGAAAAAGAAATAAAAAGCATCCATATTGGAAAGGAAGAAATAAAACTGTCATTATCTGCAGATGACATAATATTATATATAGAGAGAACCCTAAAGATTCCACCCCAAAACTACTAGAACTAATAACTGAATTCAGTAAAGTAGCAAGATGTAAAGTTAATATTCAGAAATTGATTGTATTTTACACACTAATAAAAACCAATCAGAAAGAAAAATTAAGAAAACAATCCCATTTACAATTGCATCAAAAAGAATAAAATACCTAGGAAGAAATTTAACTAAGGAGGTAAAAGACTTATACTTGGAAAGACATTGAAAATGGTGAAAGGAATTAAGAAGCACAAATTGAAAGTCACAAAAACCGTCATTGGGATGTGAAGCGCAGCATAGGGAATATAGTCAATAGTATTGTAATAACTATGTATGGTGCTAGATGGGTACTAGAATTATAGGGGTGATCACACGTAAGGTGTGCAAATGTCTAATCACTATGTTGAACACCTGAAACTAATATAATATTGTATGGCAACTGTAATTGGTAAATAAGTTTTAAAAAAAGAGTTTGAATTTTATTTTTCAGGTGATGGCAATCAACAAAAAGATTTTCAGTAGGAGGGGAATATAATGAGATTTCTTTTTAAAAAAATATGTTTTTATTGATTTCAGAGAGGAAGGGAGAGGGAGAGAGAGATACCAATAGAAACATCAATGATGAGAGAGAATCATTTATTGGCTGCCTCCTGCACACCCCACAATGGGATCAAGCCTGCAACCCGGGCATGTGCCCTTGACCGGAATTGAATCTGGGACCCTTCAGTCTGCAGGCTCTATCTACTGAGCCAAACCGGCTAGGGCTATAATATTTCTTATAGAAATTTTTCTTTGGCAACAACATGGAGGGTAATTGAGATGGGATTTCAGAGAACAGCTTAGAAGAAACCCTTGCAGTTAATAGTTCAGGTGGGAATTTTAAAGGTCTGACCTTTGACTGAAAAGGCCTATATCTGTCTTCTTCCTCCCACTGTCAGCTTTTCATCACCAGCAACACTATCAGAACCTCCTTCAGGAGCCAGGCCTGGGGATGCTGAGTAGTAATAGAAAATGCCATCCACAATGGTTCTTCACCAACACTTTTATCTTAGTTGGGCCACCCCAAAAGACAAAGTGGACTTTTCCAGAAGGTCTATGAGCAGAAACTGACCCCCCAACCCACACACAAAAAGAACTGCAAAATTCCCTTTTTATAAAAAATGATTTTTAAATATTATTTTTATTGATTTCAGAGAGGAAAGGAGAGCAAGAGAGAGATAGAAACATCAATGATGAGAGAGAATAATTGATCAGCTGCCTTCTGTACACCTCCCACTGGGGATTGAGCCCGCAACCCAGGCATGTGCCTTTGACTGGAATCAAACCTGGGGTCCACAGGCTGACGCTCTGCCCACTGAGCCAAACCGGCTAGGGCTGCAAAATTCCTTTTGATGCCATAATCCTTGGGCACCTCACTTCTCTCAGCAATTATTGTGCCCACCACTATATTGTACTTTTTCAGCAAGGGAGTATACAAGAAGAGGCAAAGGGAAAAGAGGAGAAGAGGAAGGTGGTAGAGGAGCGAGGTAGATGGTGAAGGCCTTTTATTTATCTCATTTGGGAATAAAGAAGAAGAATGAAAGCTGTTACAAGAAGAGTAGAAGCTGTTTACTATATCTTGTGGCCCCTTAGCAGGACTCAGATTTTACAAAGGAGATTTAGGATAGATGGAAAAGCTTATTAAAGGGGAAGACCAGCTCTCCCACCACTCTCTGGCACAAATCTGATGGGAGTTAAAAGGAGCTAACCCCTTTCCCTAGGACCCAGGTCCTCCGCCTCAGCTATACAATGATATTAACTAATAACTAAAAAAATATGCTCATGCCTGAATCATACCCCAAGAGATTCTAATTGAATCGGTCTAGAATGTGGTCTTGGAACTGGTCTGTTTATAGAATTCGCTGAGTGATTTGAATGTACAGATGAGCTGAGAACCATTGCTGTAGACCAGGCGTCCTCAAACTACGGCCCGCGGGGCCACATGCGGGTGTTTTTGCTGTTTTGTTTTTTTACTTCAAAATAAGATATGTGCAGTGTGCATAGGAATTTGTTCATAGTTTTTTTTAAACTATAGTTCGGCCCTCCAACGGTCTGAGGGACAGTGAACTGGCCCCCTGTTTAAAAAGTTTGAGGACCCCTGCCTAGACCCAGGGGCCACCAAGTTTTCTGTAAAAGGCCAGAGAGTAAACATATTATGCTTTGTGGGCCACATGGTCTTCGTTGCAATTACTCTACTCGGCTGTTCTAGTGTGAAAGTAGCCATAGACAATATGTCAATGAATGGGCCCAACTGTGTTCTTAAAAAACTTTATAAAAATAGGCAGTAGGGTGAATCTGGCTCATGAGCCGCAATTTATTGCTCCTTATTCTACAAACACACTCCAAAGGAAGTAAGTCAGGAATGGAGAAAGTAGAAAAA
The DNA here is from genome assembly GCF_027574615.1 of Eptesicus fuscus. Classification (NCBI taxonomy): domain Eukaryota; kingdom Metazoa; phylum Chordata; class Mammalia; order Chiroptera; family Vespertilionidae; genus Eptesicus; species Eptesicus fuscus. The sequence goes on from NC_072477.1 coordinate 39,816,974, forward strand.
ATATGCTAGTTTATAAAAAAGGCATTTGGAAGAATGCCTAGTTTTATTTTAGTAAAATGAGATATGTTTCTGAGGTCCATTTCATAAGATGCTGGGTCTTCTGAGGAAGTGGAGTTTTGGTAGTTGACAAAATTCACTCTACCAACCCTGCAGTAGCTACCTGTTAATAATGACGCTGTGTAGGTCAATTTTACATTTAAAATCTGACAACAAAGAGTTTGAATTTAAAGTCTTGGTTCCATATGAGCTAGGCCCAACTTAAGGCAAAGCTGTCAGGTTAGATATGGGGAGTAAAAGAAAGAAGAAGAAAAAATAGACTATTATCTTCCATTAAACCTTTAGGCTATTTGACTTCTCAGGGAGATCATGTGTGACGGATTAAAAAATACAATAATAACCTACAATGGTGAATTAGAAGGATTAGACATGACAGATGGACAACTTAAACTTAGAACTTAAATCAGGACAGAAAAAAATTAAAACCCGAATAAGAAGAGGGTCCTCCAAGGTAAGGGAGGTGTCCTGGTGGTCCATTTCCTTGGTTAGAATTCGGTCAGGAGGCTATCTTTTGTTTCTGTTTTTAAATATATTTTATTGATTTTTTACAGAGAGGAAGAGAGAGGGATAGAGAGTTAGAAACATCGATGAGAGAGAAACATCGACCAGCCGCCTCCTGCACACCCCCCACTGGGGATGTGTCCGTAACCAAGGCACATGCCCTTGACCGGAATCGAACCCGGGCCTTCGAGTCCACAGGCCGACGCTCTATCCACTGAGCCAAACCGGTTTCGGCAGGAGGCTATCTTTTGTTTCTGTTTTGTTGTTATTGTTTTGTTTTCAATTCTACATGCATCGCCAATTTCAATTTATACTATCATATTATGCTGGAGCAATCTAGAGAAAGCAGACATTAGAAAAGAGAACTTTTGCCTAATTATGGTGTTTCTCTTCCATCCTCACTGGTTTCACTGCTCTCTACGGAAAAGGTAGTACATGACAGGTGCTGCCAAGCATGATCCTGATCGTCAGGGCTAGATGAGCTGTGTGGGTTCCGTTGGCCTTACCTTTATCCTGTCGATGTTGGCTTCCATCTTCAGCTGTTCCACCAGCTTCCTGGCTTGCGCTATGCTGGCAGTGTTGTTGCTAGCCATTGGGGTGCCGGGTGGGTTTTTCAGACACCCTGAGAAAGAAAACGAGGAGGAAGAATGCATCAGAGACTTCAGGAGCTGCCAAGTGCGCAAGTTCATCAGAACTGAGGGATCCCAGAAGAGTGGCTGGAGTCAGGCCTGGCTAGTCCAGCCCTCTAGCTCTTCAGTCCAGCTCTGCCTCAGACTGTCAGGTGGACCAGAATATGGAGTTTGCTTTTCCAACTCCCCTGACCTTCTGCCCTTCCATCCTTATTTAGGGGCAAAAAAAAAATGAAGTCTGTTACCAAGTCGGTCCTGATCAGATGTGCTGCCACATTAATAAAGCAAGTTATTAACGTTATCATAGTTTATTAAATAACTTCAAAATAATAAGGGTTGAGTGTACACATTGTTACTGTTGTTATTTATAGGGTACGACTATTGTCAGATTCTGTGTTAAGTGCCCTGGGAGGATGAGTGAAAGGCAGGTGGAGAGAGGAATGGGAAATTATATAATCCTTCAGGACTAAAGACACCGAGTTTACCATGTTTTTCTGACGGGCTCAAACACCAACTTTTGGTTACCTTTAACCACCTAGCCTATCACACTGCAGAGACACTGCAATGGGAGGTGTGGCTTTGCAGTGTCACCGATCCAGCATTGTTTTAAATAGTCACTTCTCTTCACTCTGTCTGAAATATGGCTTTCTTCACAACTACCCACTTCCCTCACAATGCTTCAGAAACACATCTATAATGTCCAGGGGGAGGGATTGCCAGGTCTAAATGGTTAATTATGTCAATGAGTTCACGAATGGCATTCTAATTAAGTAAAATAGACATTACTTTTTAAAATGTGAAAATAGAAGACAAATGTTTAGAGAGTGGAGGCTGTATCTATGTAGCTTGTGAGATGGCTTCTTTGCCCAGGCTCTGCCAGACCGCCTCCTATCCTTGACCCCACCCCCTTCCACTTCCTATCCCAACTTCATTCCTCTTCCAATTCTTTCTTGGCCCACCGTCTCACTCTATTCTTATTGTTCATCCCGGAATGCATCCTATTTTATTTTCAGTGCCCATTTCCCCCGCCTTCTGATCAGGTCTCGCTTCTTGCCAAAATGCCATGTGCTATTTCAGGACCATCTGTGTAAATGTGCCCCTTGGGGTCACTGACCCCCAATAACGAAGTACTGTCTGCAATTTAACTAGCACTGTCTGAGAGCTGCATGACTCAAGAAATGCGAAGCATTATAACACTCTGAAGACATTATTTTAAAAACCATGACTTCTGCTAGCTTTGGGGAATATTTTTATCTACAGATAAAGTGGGATCAGGTTGCCATCTAAAAAAGGAAGAGCACTTGTATGCCTGCACATTAGCATAACCAATGGACACAGACACTGTCGGTGGGGGCTTACCCGGGGTGGGAATGGCTGCGGGAGGGGGGGGGTCAAGCAGGGAAAAAGGAGACATATGTAAAACTTTAGACAATAAATAAATAATAAATAAATAAAAAAAAAGAAAGAGGAAGGTAGTTCGCAGAATAGCTACAGCAGATGATAAAAAACTTCAGTTCCCCTTAAAGAAGTCAGGGGTAAACAATATCTCTGGTATTGAAGGGGTAAAAAGAATAAATAAATAAAAAAGGAAATAGCAAATAAAAACCTGGGAAAGAATAACACATAATAAGTTCAATACATAGGTTTTGGGCTTATTTTTACTAAAATCAAGAAATAATTTTTAATTACCAAAAAAACCCGAAAAGATTATAAATTATTTCCTTAGGTTATCTAGTTCTTCATGACAAAAAAAAAAAAAAAATTATGTATGACTCTCTGTAAACAAAGAAGTCCCTTTCTAGAGAGTGCTATTTTTTTTAATATATATTTTATTGATTTTTTACAGAGAGGAAGGGAGAGGGATAGAGAGTTAGAAACATCGATCAGCTGCCTCCTGCACACCCCCTACCGGGGATGTGCCCGAAACCAAGGTACATGCCCTTGACCAGAATCGAACCCGGGACCCCTCAGTCCGCAGGCCGACGCTCTATCCACGGAGCCAAACCGGTTTCAGCTAGAGAGTGCTATTTTATAAAGAATACTGAAAAATAAATTGGAAGGTAAGTTAACTATTTTCTCAATTTATTTTTAAAGGTTTTGGAGAGAATAAAGTGGGAAGGAAGATGCAAGGAATTTTAAAGCCACAAAGATCTCTGACTCTGCTTTCATATGCTTGAAGATTAAGAAACATGTAAAAACAAACACAAAAATAAATAAAAGGAGGCTTTAACAACTATGATTTCATCAGCATGGTTAGGAATACAACGATCTTAGTCCTACAGAGAAATTAAGTATATGCCCCTAAGTCAAACAAACATCTAACCAGTTTGCAAAACCTTACAGGGCCAAGATGGAATACTGACTTACCCAGCAGAGTAGCCTAATTCTTCCATTCATCCAGAGTTGGATGCAGCCATCATCTACAAGCCCCTGGAGATTGTTTTGTGAAGCCAACCTAAAATTTATCACACTAGAATACAGACTATCACAGAATTACCAAATCCTCTTGGGGCCTGAGGGAGCTTTGGGATTCTGGTCAGCTATTCTTCTGCCCTTGAATATAAATGAGATCACAGCTTGCTTCCAAATACTCCTTCTTCTTCTTCATTAGTTATATATATATATATATATATATATATATATATAATTTATTTATTTTTTTTACAGAGATACCCCCCCCCCCTCTCCACCAGAATCCTGAAGTTTAGCTGGGCATATTAAGCTCAACGATACATTCCCCAGCCTCCCTTGCAGCTCAGTCTAGTTAAATGACTTAAGCTTTGCCCAGTGAGATATAAGCAGAAGTATCCTTGAAGGGAGGGGGTGTGCCCTTTGCCTCCCCTTCCTCCTGCCACTGGCCTGGAGGGTAGTCATGTTGACCATAGAGCTCCATCTTGAACCTCTAGGCTGCACTCCAGGGTGAGCAGGGAGGAGCTGGGTCCTTACTGACATGGTAGAGCCACCAGACCAGCTGTGAACCGGTTACCATCTATGTGAAGAGAAATGAGCACCGATCTTGTTTCCATCACCATTATTAAGGGTTTCTCTGCTATTGGCTAACAGATCTGCCATTAACTGAGTCCATAACCCATTCTTTTCATTTGAGTATCTAAGAAAGTCTATGTCCTAATGCCTGCTCATGTTCCTGGGAAAGTGGTGGATGTCCTGAGGAGACTGAGCTAGAAAGTCTATTGCTGCTGTAATACATTCCTATATATTTAGTAACTTAAATAATAGAGGTTTATTATCCTACAGTTTTGGAGGTCAGGGATCTTAAATAGGTCTCCCTGGGCTAAATTCTAGGTGCTGGCAGGGCTGCATTTCCTCTGGAGGTTCTGAGGAAAAAGCTCTTTCTTTTCCTTTTCTAGCTTCTGGAGGCTGCAGCATTCCTTGGTTCTTGGCCTTTTCCCCCATCTTCAAAGCCAGCGATCATGAGTTGAGTCCTTCTCATGTCATTTCACCCTAACATCTTCTCCAGTCACATTTCCCTTTGACTCTCTTCTGCCCCTAACCAGATTGGGCCCACCCAGCTAACCCAGGATACTCTCCCTATCTTTAGGTCAGCTGATTAGCAACCTTAATTCCATCTGCAACTTTATTTCCCCTTTGCCATGTAACAACATATTCACAGGTTCCAGGAATGGGGACATGGACATCTTTGGGGGACTTTATCCTTCTTACCATAGAAGGAGACCTCTGTGCAGGCAGAGAAGGGAAGTAGGAAGGTTGGGGTTGAGATGGGAAAAGAAGAGGAGTGGGGCAGGATGCCAGTCTAGACATACTGGGAGAGAACATGGTTGAAATCTAAATGGACTTAAGTCTTAAGAGAAAAAATAAACATAGGCTTTGATTTGTGCTCCTAGTTTTAGGAAGATACGTCCTGAATGTTCTTGTTTTACCATATGACCCAACAGAGGTCTAGTGCCACTTTGAGAATCGCTTTGTGCATTTTCCTTTTTCACATCCAGCTGCTTTCCCATAAAAGCACTGACAAAATTCCCCTCCTGAAGACTAAAAACTGTGGAGTCCTAGACCAGTGTTCCAAAGAAGTATGTGTTTTCCTAAAAAGTGGCTGTGGTAAATAAGAAAAGTTGGCCTGCCCTAACCGGCTTGGCTCAGTGGATAGAGCATCGGCCTGCGGACTAAAGGGTTCCGGGTTCGATTCTGGTCAAGGGCATGTACCTTGGTTGCGGGCACATCCCCAGTAGGGGGTTTGCAGGAGGCAGCTGGTCGATGTTTCTCTCTCATCCACGTTTCTAACTCTCTATCCCTCTCCCTTCCACTCTGTAAAAAAGCAATAAAATATATTAAAAAAGAAAAGAAAAGAAAAGAAAATTGGCCTATCGTTTAAGCTTCAGGCATTTGGACAAAACATTTTATACTTACACACACACACACACACACACACACACACTCTCTCTCTCTCTTTTCATCATATAAAACTGAAACTCTATATCCAATAAACAATAACTCCCATTCTTTTCTCCCTTCAGCCCTGAAAACCACCATTCTACATTCTGTTTCTGTGGTTTTGGCTATTCTAGATACCTCATGGAGGTAAAATCATACACTTTTTGTCTTCCCATGACTGGCTTATTTCATGTCCTCAAGGTTCATTCATGCTGTAGCATGTGTCAGAATTTCCTTCTGTTTTAAGGCTGAATAATATTTCATTGTATGCATACAGCAAGTTTTGCTTATCCATTTATCTGTTGATGGATACCTGGGTCACTTCCATGTTTTAGCTACTATGAATAGCACCTCTATGAACATGGATATATAAATATCTTTCCAAGACCCTACTTTTGGTTCTTTTGGGTATATCCCTAGAAGTGGAATTGCTGGATTATATGTAAATCTATTTTTTTATTTTTTGAGGAACAGCCATACTGTTTTCCACAGCGGCTGTACCATTTTACATGCTTATAAAAAGTACACAAGGGTTCCAATTTTTCTTTATCTTCACCAACACTTGTTATTTTCTGTTTGTTTGGTTTTTTGATAGTAGTCACCCTAATAAGTGAGAGGTGGTTTCTCTTTGTGGTTTGATTTTTATTCCATAATGATTAGTGATATTGAGCTTCTTTTCCTATACTTACCAACCACTTGTATATCTTCTTTGGAGAAATGTCTATTCAAATCCTTTGCCCATTTTTGAAATAGTGTTTTTGTTGTTGAGTTTTAGGAGTTCTCTATCTATTCTGAATATATTAATCTCTTATCAGACATATGGCTTGTAAATATTTTCTCCCATTCTATGAATTGCCTTCTCACTTTGTTAATAGTATGCTTTGATGCACACAAGCTTTTAATTTTCATGAAGTCCAATTTGTCTATTTTTTCTTTTGTTGCTTGTGCCTTTGTTGTCATATCCAGGAAATCATCACCAAATCCAATGTTGTGAAGCTTTTTCCCTATGTTTTCTTCAGAGTTTTATAGTTTTAGCTCTTACATTTAGGTCTTTGATACATTTTGAGCTAATTTTTATATATAGCATTAGGTAATGGTACGACACCATTTTTTTTTGCATGTGGATATCTAGTTTTCCCAGCACCATTTGTTGAAAAGACTGTCTTTTCCCTATTAAGTGGTCTTGCCACCCTTGCTGAAAATCAGTTGACCATATATGTGAGGGTTCCTTCCTGTGCTCTCTATTCTATTCCTAAATTAATTCAATTCTCAGTTAATTTCTAAGTATTTTATTGCTTTGACACTGTTGTAAATGGAAAGTCTCAATTATTATCCTTTCCAGATTGCTCATTGTTAGTGTATAGAAATGCTACATTACTGTTTTTTTTAATGGGGAGGAGGGAGCCTTTTGCCTTTCAATGCTGTGAGAGTAATTGCATGCTGTGAGAAGTGTTGTTGAGCAAAGGGTCTTGCACCTTGTGGACATAATGGGGCCAAGAAAAGTGTTGACAGAGCCCTGTTAGAGGCTTAGGCAGTTTCAACAGGGAAGCAGCCACACATCAGATATTCTTGGCGAATGTTCCTGTTTTATTTTACATGTAACCCAAATTGGGCAGAAATGATTTTTTTTTTATAAGAGAGAAGGAAATTGTTTGAATACACAAACTAAAATAGCTAAAAGAAAAAGTGAAATTCTGCTGAAAAGATCAGTCAGATAAAGCTTTAAAACATACATACCTCTTAAGAACAACTAAAAGCTTTTGGTTAAAAATAGAGGGTGATTCATCTCTATGCCTTGCTCCTCTCTCACCCCATCTGCCCAGTCTTTGGACTGCCTTGTGATGCACTGGAGTTTACCTTTGCCGAAGCCCAGCCTGGCCCTGGAGCCATCAGAGGGCCACTCCAGAGATTCACCCAGCGGTGGACTCTACTTCTCCTCAAAATCGGTGGAGCAGAAGGAAATTGAGTCCGAATCTGGTTCTCTTGGGGAAACTCTGGATTCCTGGGAGTCAGCTGGGTTGATGAGCAAAGGTTGGGTAGTGCTACAGTGACACTCTTTGGTCCATCAAGCTGTTCTGAGCCCAGCAACTGGTAGCACTATCAAGTGTTGTATCATTTGGCAACCAAGTTACGGCATAGAATACGGGTGGTCACACATCTCTACGTTCGAATTAGAGGATATGATACTGCACATCAATTCGTTCGGAATTTTATAGCCAAAAGCTCTTTTAAAAATTCTAATGATTTACCCTCTGGAATGTCCAAATAGGATTCAATCTATTCTCCAAGCCTCACTAGATTCATGGCAGTGGTTCTCAATCAGCGGAGGTACCACCCCTTCAGAGGCACTTGGAAATGTGTGGGGTGGTCTGGGTTATGCTAATAACTAGAGATGCTCCTGGCATTTAGGGAGCAGAGGCAGAAGCTCTTGTGCCCTGCAGAGTGCCAGGCAACAATGACGTGGGCTGCTCAAAAGGCCCATGGTACTCTCGATGGGAAAGGACACTGTCAAAGTAGCTACAGAGAGAGCCATGCATGAAAAATCCGCTCAAAGAAAGTACTCTGCGAGGAAAGTTGCAACTAACTGGGCTTTTATACTTGTGTCTTATGATCCCTATTACCATTCCAGCGATGAATAAGTGTTAAGTGCTCTTGATTCTCATTAGCATTATGCTTTATGGACATTTGATTCCTGTTTATTTAAAAGAGAACAGTCAGAGGGAAGGCGGGGGAGGGTGGTGGGAAGAGATCAATCAATGAAATTGCATGCATACATGTATATCCTGTGGACATAGACAGCGGGGTGGTGAGAGCCTGTGGGAGGAGGGACGGAGCAGGCTGGAAGAGGTTAATGGGGGAAAAAGGAGGAACTATGTAATACCTTCAACAATAAAGATTAGAAATAAAATAATAATAATAAAAAAGAGAACAGTCTCTTCCTTGCAATGTGCTGGTAGAATGAGATTATGCTGGGTTTTATCTGCCAGCGAGCAAAAAGAATACAAACGACAAAACCCCCTAGAACAATAATAAAGCTTGTGTAGGACAGATTGGCAGGACTCCGCAAGAATGTCCTAATTATCCCACCTGAATTCCAAACCCAAGAATAATACAGAAGGCATTTTTTTGTTTGTTTCTTTTGTTTTCAGCTGATGAGAGGAACACCCCGACCCCCACCCCAGCAATAGGAGAGATAGGCCTGTCATGGACTAATAAGCATTCGATGAGCTTTCTTTTTCTAATGATACATCCAGCATTTAAGTTTCTTTCAGGAGGAACTTTTCTGTTAAGAAAACACACATTTTCTTGCCATCTAGGCTTAGGAATAAACACACAACCCTTTATTTCTGTGACACAAAGATAAATAAATGTGTTGGTAATGGGATTGTTGCCTTAGAGAGCGTAGGTTAATTGTGGAGGATCCCATTCTGTTACTACTCTAGTGGTGTTCTTTAAGCCCCGCAGCCTGGCCTCCAGCAGGCTTCCCTATGGTCTTTCATTTTAATTATAACCGTGTGTTTCTCAGAACTGTGTTTTGATATTTGCAGTAGGTGCTAAGGCGGTTTGATTTATTTGTTTTGTATATTTACAGGTTCAGATTACATTGGCAACAACACAAACGATTTTCGGTCTAGAAAACAAATGAGAGGTTTATAGTCTCTCAGTCACCTGGTGATACCTTTGGGATTCTCATCTGTCAGTTAGCCATATCATTCATTGGTGAGGGCTTTTGAATTAGGGGACTAATTTCAAACGATTCTAATTAAAACTATTTCTGAGCTTCAACATTAGTTGCCTAGATAAATATCTTTGTTACCTATTCACACCACAACCCAAGTTCAGCTTGGTCATTTTGCCACTCATCTGTTTTGATCCCTACTCTAATTTATTCTTCAGCAAGCAAGGACAGCCTCACGAATTGATTAGATTACGCCTACAAAGGGTACAGTTAATATCCATTCCTGCGAAGGGCTTTAACAGTCAGAACGCCAGTGAATGTATGCGTAGCAGCTGCAGTGTGAAGAATAATGATTGTAGGATAGCCTGCCAGGCTTCAGCGTCGCTCTTTGTCAGGCATCTCTCTCTGTTACCAGTTGGCCACTTTGACTTGATACCAAAATAGCACATTTCAATCCGTACTAATCAGCACACACCAATTTCTTTTTGGTGCTCCAGCCACTAGGGATATTTTCAATCAATAAGGGATTTATTCGTAAAGCGTGTTGCTTCTCCCTCAACACTTCCAGGCCCCAGAGTCTCAGGGTTGGAGTCCATCTTGGATGCTCACTCTTTCCCAATTGTGTTTCAAAAATCGGAAACGTCATCAAGATATCTTTTGGGGATCACAATGGGCTGGTCTCCTCCCTTGCCTTCGCTCATAGTTGGAGGAGAATGAAAACAGAGATGAGAATGGGGCAAGTGGGGGGACAGTGAGGGGGGGGAGAGAATATCCACACAGACTTAGGCATGGGGGAGCTTGGGGATAAGGGGTATGGAATGATACTGAACTCCACTGGGCGCTGATTGATATTTGAAGAGGAGAGGAGGGAGGGGAAGAGAGGGAAGAGGAGGGGACGGGAGGGGGTCCAGGGAGATGAAGGAGGCACCAGAAGATATCCTCCCCTGGGAAGCCTCAGGGAGCTCGCAGGCAGCCAGGATGCACAGAGCTGGACACCACAAGCTGGCGAAGGTGAAAGATGGATTTGTAAACAAATTAAAACAGGGGCCTTCTAAGTACCTCCCCGCCTCCCCCATCTTTTAGTGCTTCTCATTTCCGGGAACTCAATTTTACAGGCCAAAAGCTCTGTTCTTTCACCAGAGGACCAGAAACTCATATTAAAAATGAACATTAGCTTGTAAACCAAGAGCTTGCCGTGTGCCAGGAAGTGGGCCAAGTGCTTTAGAGCATTATCCTATTTAACCCTCACGATTCCAGGGAAGCAAGTAACCACTGCATCCCTTGGCTGCAGGAGACTGAGGTTTAGAGGAAGTCAGAACATTAGTGTTTCTGAATCATGCTCCCCGGAGAAAGGTTTCCTTCCAGCCCTCTCAATTCACATTTTTAGAGGCAGCAGACCGATCCTATTCTGGGGACTATGGTATATGTTTGGCTATTTCACAAACATAATAGCAAATTTTACCGTTTCTGTAGCTCGGGGAGAGCAAGTGGGAGTGAGGGCTAGTGTGCCACGAGGGAAGGAAAGGGACCAAGGGAGTGACATCAACTTAAAGTCCACTCTGTACTATTTCTGTGACGGTTTGCTGGGATGTGGCCACTTGCCCACCGGAAGAAAGACAAGATCCCATCTGATTTCCCTCAAATCAGCATGGAAGCCATCAACGCTGTGCAGGTGGAGAGTAAGACACAGCACAGCTCCCCCGTTCCACTGGGCTGCCAGAAACCGTGATTTGAGATGGCAGGTCTCTGCTTTCCAGTAAGCTGCTGCTCTGAAACAGCTTCTCTGCGAGACACAGCCTAACTCTTGGAGAGAGCACCATTGGTTAGCTGCTCCTAACGACCTTGACAAAACCACATCCCTTGAACAATGTTGACTCAAAGTCATGGATTTTTACAGATTATGTAAAATGAAACAGGAATGAATAGGCCATGTTGCAACTTTAAAATGACATGTAAGCTTTTTGTTTTTATCTGGGCCTTGGCTAAGGAAATGGCTTGTTATCCACAAATGGGGCTGACATTCTTAGATGTTAAATGGGCTTTGTTCAAGGAAAAAGGATTAGTATTTTGCATGGCATATGTTGGATTTTCTCTTTCTTTTCTTTTTTCTTTTTTTAAATATGGAAGCCCAGACCACGAACCAGTAGGATTCCAACAAAAGAGAAATAATGAGCTTGTTTCCATAGAAATGGCTCTGTTAACCTCCTGAGGTCTAATACTCTGCAACAGCAGGCAAAGGGGATCTGACAGGCTGCGGTCTTCTGCCTCCCTGTAGGAAATTATCTATTGGTTAATTAATTTCTTAAAAAACAACAACAACCCACTGCTTCAATTCTAAATTCTCAGTGGATCTCAAGGCGCGGACAAACTCCGGGGGTTTGTCCGCGCTTCCTTGCCACTGTTCCAATGGCCCCTGAGGCTTACAAAACGGTAACCCCGGAAGTCCTTTGGTTGAGCTCCTCAACACAGCCCCCCACCCCCCAGTAAGAACCGGACCTCCTCCATTCAGGTTTGTTTTTTATCACTGTGTTGTCTGGGAATATTCCCAGTGATACAACTGACAGGTTGTACAAGAGGGAAAAACAGGCACTAGGCGATAGGAGATCTGAATTCTAGTGTAATTCTGACATTCTCAAGCTGTTTTACAGTGGGAAAATCATTTAATCTTTCTGGAGCTTGGTGGTTCAGCTGTAAAATGGAAATAACAATTACAGGATTGCATGAGTGTGCTTAATGTTTGTAATAGCGTGTTATAACTAATGGAGTGCTACACAAGAAGCAGGCATGAAGAGAGAATGACCACTACCATTTACTGAGCAACTGCTAATCACTGTGACCCAAGACATGACATGCATAACCTCTAATGCTCACAACAAGGAACCTAGAAAAGGAGTAAGGGACTAAGGCAAAGGGAAAAAAAAAAACACAAAAAGAAAACTATGATGATGTCCAACTATGACTCTATTAAGTGAGAACTTAATAATAAGCAAGAACTCAAAAGAAAAAAAAATCCAAAGGGAAGGAAATCTTTTTGGGGAGGAAGATGAGTAAAACTTTACATTCAGTTTTGAACTTTCTGATTTGCATTGACAACCTATGGAAGAGATGGAGATGATTTGAAAATCAATTGTGATTCGGAATTAGCAAACAAGGATTTATTCATGTGTGCGAGTCAGAAGCATATGCCCAGGTTACACACAGTGTTTCTAAGGAAACCAGCCACCGAGCAGATGCACTACCCCAATAATTCTAGGAAGGCACTTTCTTTCATTGGTATCTTCTGGAGGCAAAGGCTCACATCCTCGTATAGTAGCTACAGAATAAACCTGCAAGCCTAGCACCTGAGGCTAATTGCCTTCTGCCTCCTCCTCTGGCCGATCTCCCATATGTAAAGGCCAGCAGAGCATCTGTGCACATACAGCGAGCATTTCCATCAAAACCTCCACTGCCTGCTGCTGCCGGCATCACCAGCCCTAGTCTTCAGCCAAACCAGCCTTGCTCCCTGTTCTCCCGACACAGCTCCTGCCCGTGGCGGCCATGATTTTGCCACATCTCTCATCCCTCCTGTACGCTTGTATCTGACAGCCCGGCTCCAGCCTCTCGTCCTCTGAGAAACCTTCCCGGCAACTACAGCAGCCTCCTCAGTCCCTCCAGCCCACCCCAGCCCGGGAGCCAGTGCTAGCAGAAAACAAGCCATCCCTCTGCCTATTTTTAAAATTGCACGCCGACTGGTATTATCAATTATTAGTATTCTGTCCAGAGTCCCTCCCATAGATATTTATAAAACGTGCCCGCCTATCCCCCAATTTGCTCTAAAATTTTCTGTCTTCGCTGGTTAGACAGGTCAAGCCAGGCTTTACCCTCGGGCTCCTGTGCGTGCTGCTCCGAGGTCTGCAATGCTCTGCAGGGCTGCATCTTCCCTGGGAGGGGCCGCACACAGCCGCTGCTTTCTCCTGCAGACCTACGTCAGATGCTGTCTCCTCCTGATCACACTGTCTGAGTGCTGCGTCCGCCCCTGTCATTCCCCGGCACATCACCCTGTTTGTTTTCTCCAATGCATCACCATAACCCGGAGTCACTGAATTAATTTATATATCATGAGCCTCTTTTCTCCTCTAAATGCAAACACATCAAAGACCTTGTCTGTTGTGTTTACAGACAGAGCTCAATCAATATTTTAAACGGATGTAAGTCCTGAGCACCCCAGCACCCGGCCTTGGGTACATATATTAATTAGATGCATCGGGAAATGTCTGTTACTTCTGAGGAGGGGTACCTGGCGCACAGCATCATGCGGGCCCCTCTCTGTAGCCCCACCAAATGTTTCTGGAGACGGATTGCTAACAATGGCTTTGGGTTGGTAGCAAATGTGCTTATGAAGCATGTCCCCAAAGGGCACCTCCCAGGTTCTAAATCTCTGATCTTCAAGTATTCCCGCATTCTTGGGGCAAAAGATAAGCTTGTGACTTGCACCTTTTTCCCTTTTACCATTTCCTGGCTCCTGCAAACAAGGGACCCATCCTCAAGGGACCAGATGCATTCTGGGTTGTTTTTGGCAAAATATAAAGCACCAGTACTTTTTCCCAGTTGCAAAGTTACACAAATGCTCCGTTTGAGAGCGTAAACATCAGCCCAATGTTGAAAGCCCCTCTGTAACGTTGGCCTCCCATCCCCGCTCCCTCCACCAACCTGTGACCACTCATCTCAGACAGAATCCCAGTGTGAGGCCACAGCTCAAAAACACAGCACCCAAGGCCTCGTCTCCTTTCTTTTTTAAAAAAAATACATTTTTATTGATTTCAGAGAGGAAGTGAGAGGGAAAGAGAGCTAGAAACATCAGTGATGAGAGAGAATCATTGATTGGCTGCCTCCTGCACACCACCTGGCATGTGCCCTTGACTGGAATCGAACCTGGGACCATTCAGTCCGCAGGCCGACACTCTAACTCCTGAGCAAAGCCGGCTCGGGTTCGTCTCCTTTTTATTAGTTTAATGTCAGGGAAACAGAGGCCCATTTTCCCCCAATTCGCTTTTAAAAAGAGTTTTTCTTATAAAACAAATACATCGCCGTTATTGGAAAACTGAAAAACACAAGAAAACAAAAAGCTCCTCTAATCCTTCTGATAGATAACCAAGCTAATCTTCGCAGTAACTTTTCAAGTGCCTTTTGGGTGTGTAATATCATGCTGGGAAGATAATATTAACTAATATACATAATCATTTGCTGGGCCCTGCATAAATGTTGGCCTTCTGAGATATTTTCTCATTATCCACGCTGCAAGATTTGTTCCTCCTCCGCCCAACATTCTTAAGAGAATGAAGTCATCTTAATGTTTCCCCATTACTCAAGTGTCCATCTTTTAAGGCTATTACATATCTCTGATATGTCATACAGAGCCATTTTGTTATTATTTTAAACAGTGTTGTTTTTTAAAACTGATGCTCTAGGTGCAAAAAATAAATTGCCATGCCATTATCCCTCTGATCATAAGGAGTGAACAGAGAAAAAATGTAAGAAATTAAAGATGAAGAAACAAGTAACCTTTTTTTTTTTTTTTACTTTGTCACCAAGTAAGGACATAGACAACCACTGCCCACAACGAGTCAGAAGCACCCTGGATGGCAGGAGAGGAGAGGCAAGAACAGCTGTTTACTTGCCATCTCCAAAGGGTGAAAGGAACTTGTCTGAAATGTTGACTTGGGAAGTTCATCTTACAGATGCTTTTTGTAAAATAAGTTTTATCTAGGTATAATTTATACATACACGTTAAATGTCACCGTTTTGGTGTGCCGATGAAAGGGCGTGATAATTGTGCATATATAGTCCCCAGAGCACCTCCATGGCAGACACTATTTTCAGGAGCTACTTAACCACCTTGGCTGCTCACTTTCTTCCTTTCCTAGCCTGCCCTCATGGAATGAACACCTTTGAGACCAATCCCCAGGTACCTAGCGCAGTTCTGAGAAAGCAAAGACTATGAACTGGACTGACCTTAATTAATATACTCTGGAATTCACAGAGTTATTAAATCTCAGAGTTTGGCAGAACCCAGGAGTTATCTTGCAGAACTATCTAATCACTGATTCAATACCCTTTAATCACTTGTGACACACGTTTAGGAAATACCTCTTGATGTATAGAGTCCAGAGTGGCACTGTGCTTTACTTAACATTTGGGCCAGTTTGGGCAGCCCCTGAGGGGCTCTCTCCAGGATAAGAGTTCAGGATTTTTCTAGGAATGAGCAAGTTAGGAAATGGCTCCTCTGCAAATTTATGCCACCAATGCTTGATGAGAAGCTAAATATAAGACATTTGAAACTCACTGAACCAAGATCCTTATTTCACAGATGAAAAAATCTTAAGGGCCAGAGTGATTAAATGAATTGCCTTTAAAAAATGGGTAGGGGAGGAGCCAGCTGGAGAGGTACAAAGGGGGTGGAGGGTGGGGGGAGATGAGGGATATATCTCAATAATGAAAATAAAAAATAAAAAAACCCACACAGCTATATAACCTGGTGTCAGAATCAAGGACTTAAATCCTGGTTCAAAAGTTAGATGCACTTTTTACTGTTTCTTGAGTATTTCTAACATTTTAGTACTCCCTAAATTATTATTAAGGTTCAGGTTCTTACTCAGTTGCTCCCCCACCCCCAATGTGTGGTCACTACTAGGCAAAATCTATTAGGAAAGTGGGGGAAGGGGAGAAGGGAGTCAATGAAGTCAAAGCAATAGCCTGCTCTCTCTGCTGACCCCTCCCTACCCTATGCTGATCACTACTCAACAGTGAGACATTCTGATCCACTTAGACTAGAGGAATTGGATTTGATTTTCCCACCTTAGTTATTTTTTGGTACTATTTTTTGCAAAGAATGTAGATAACCAGCAAATTTGACTGCAGTTTCCCTGATTAGTGAGTGAATCGTATTTGCTAAGCATATCCCTGCACTTTAATAAAACAGGCTCGATGTTGTGTGGAAGGAGAAACAGATAATTATGTAGATCCCTAAGGAATTTTTAGAAGTCATCTCTTTTTAATAAATGTGGTTCGATTGGTGGAAATTTGAAGGGAAAGACAGAGGTCTGTGGACGTAGCAGAGCCATGAGGATGCTCAATGAGCTGAGTCATGCTACCCCAAGGTTCTGAATCAATGTTCATGAAGAAATGTCAGAATCAGTGTGGAGTAATACGAGTACTGCAATCTGAGGCTGGAGGTCTGGATTTGAGTTTCAACTTTGCTGCATAATCATAAGTGAGTCATTTTTTTACCCCTTTTGGCCCCAATTTCCCCTTCTATAAAATGAGAGAATTGAGGTAGATGATTGCTTGATTCATTTTATGGTTTTTTTGCTAGTTGTTCAAGAGATATTAACATAGTTCCATTCCTGTCACTGTATCATAAAATCTCACAGCTCTGGGACTCTCTCAACACAGTTAAAATTTCAGCCCAAATTCTAAAATTAAATGTCTAAGGAAAGTGGGTAAATATGCAGAAAAGCCCTAAGACCAAGAGGACCCCAGCTGGCTGAAAGGAGAATTCAAGCTTTCCATTCTCTCATGTCCATTGTCCTACCTTTCCAGATCACTTCAATTCTAAGAATCCAGGACACCAATCTATTGAGCCTGCTGTTTCTTCACTGTCCCTCAAAACACAGAGATTCAGAAAAAAAAATCTCCTATAATCTTTCCACCAATAGACAACCAAGTTAATTTTCACAGTAACTTTTCAACCTGGTTAGGCACGTACAGGAGGCAACCAATGGATGTTTCTCTCACCTCTCTCTCTTTCTTTCTCTCTCTCTCCTTTCTCTCTCTCAAATTCTTAAAAACATATCCTCAGGTGAGGGTAAATAAATAAATAGATAATACCTTACAGGAAGTTAGCTTGAAAACAGGTTTCCTGTTGGGCCTCTAAATATTGTTCTTACCTATACAGGTTAGGGGATTTGATGCTAACTTCTAAGTGATACACCTAAGGCTCATTTGTTTCATTTAATTTTAGGCCATCAACATAGAATGGTAGGTATAATTGTGGAAGGCTACCTTCAAGAACTCATACTATATTTCCCTCTGTTTGGGGGAAGCACGTCTGAGGCAAATCAGAAACAGATTTTCAGATGAAGAAACAATAGAGACAGCAAGTGACCTGACCAAGCTCACAGACAGTGGATACAAGCCAATTCTTATGTCTCTGAGAACTGGTACTTTCACTAGAAAACCCCAGAAAGTAGAATATCTTTTCTTAGTAGATCTTTTCAATGAAAATGAGTCATTCCCTTCATTAAGTAGGACCCAGGAATGGAGCTCACATCCAGAAACATTTTGCTTATAATGGTGATGGGTTAGCCAGGCCCCATCACCAAGAAACATGGCAGGACAGGGCTAAACAAGCATGGTGTGGCCCTGGAATAAAGCAAAGCTGATTCTGCTGAAGAGAAATAAGACTGTTCAAAACATGTTTGTACAGTGTACTAACCAAATACACCACAGGAAGTACACACAAAAGAGCCATAAGAGCGATTCACGCCTGGTTAGAGCATTACTCGCTTGGCTGAGGGTTAGAGTGTCATGCAGGTTGAGGCTAAGGTGAACAGGCCACTTCACAGATAGGGGTGGTGATTGGTAGTCTGTATAGAAAAATATTCTGGAAGCCCTGGAGATAGATGCTGTCATTACGGGTGAGTTTAAAATGAGGATGATACATTTTCTTCTGGCTGGTGGGAACAGATATTATCACCCTAGCAAATAGTTTTCCAGAGGCATTGAATCTTCTATAAAAATGTTCATTTATCTGTCAAACTGGCATCAAAGCAACCTACGCCAATTATTACAGCCAGCCTCTCCTCTCAACGCCAGCCTCACATCCTCCTGTGTTTTCCACCTGGCCAAGCATAGAAGGATCCAGAGAGTCCCTGTGGCAAGTCTTCTCTCATCCTGAACAATATTTCCATGAAAAATCAAACCAAAGCTGAGTAGGAAACAGAGGTAGACTTATGTTTAGTTTCAACACTTGGATATTCATTAATCTCGCCCACACCTAATTGCTTTTGGCTCTGGCACATAAGGCTTACAGTTATCACAATGTCTGGTATTCTTTCTTTACCTCTTGCCTTGCTTGCAGAAGCAAAT
This sequence comes from Eptesicus fuscus, assembly GCF_027574615.1. Lineage (NCBI taxonomy): Eukaryota > Metazoa > Chordata > Mammalia > Chiroptera > Vespertilionidae > Eptesicus > Eptesicus fuscus. Next base: position 39,835,376 of record NC_072477.1, read on the forward strand.
TCTGCTGCAGTTGCTAGAGAATTCTGTGGTTTGTAGATACCCATTTTCAGAAACCTTGTGTGTTTGAAAGGCTGCTTAGTGAGTGATTCTGGATCCTTAGCATCCTCAACATCTTTCCCTTCTTGAGCGAATGTTTGATGGGTCGTGCAGCTGAGCTGTACCCACCATTGGGGTGGATAGGAATGGGATGAATGAAAAGTCAGTGGCCCCATCGCAGCAGCTATTTAAAACAGCTGGGAAAGAAACAATACACACCCCTGCGTCTGAGCCAGCTTACTTGCTGGGCCTGTCATGCAGGTGACTCCAGATTAAGCGAAAGAGCCCAATTCATTTTACAGAGGTCTAATTAATACTCTGATGTTACAAAGTCATTTAAAATTCCTAGAAATCGGTCCTAAACACCCTAATGTCAGTAATCCTACTTGCTTGTAAAATACTTTTTATTCCTAAGTGTTCCACATATACACAAAGGACAGAACAGAATCTTTAGTAAAAGTCTCTTAGAATTATTATAGTTATGGTGTAGTGCAAACAAAGAGAGCCCACGACTGCTATGAGGCAATGGCTCAGTTCACAGGAGGTACTGTGACAGATCAAAGACGGACAAAAGGCAGACACCCAACAGGGACTTCAGAGGAGACTTGGTATTTTCATGAAGTGTTTTGGTGTCACAACAAAACCTTAGGATTTTAATTACACAGGGGATCAATCATCTTTTCCTCCCATTGTTTGCAAAAATGAAAACAAAAAAAACAAAAAACAAAAAACAAACCAAAACAAAAACCAAAACCAAAAAAAACCACACCCAAAGACTTAGTTTTAAAAACTGTCAGTCTTCCTTATGTAACAGATCATTCTTCCTAAGCACCTGTATGGCTTTATTTACTCTAACTGGGCAATTAAACAGAATCCCTCCACCCTCTGTGGCTACTTTCCTTTCAGATCTCAGTGTAATCAAGAGACGTGGAGCTTGCCTACTGATGAGCCAGGTGGTGCTGGGTGCCAAGGCTAACACGGGGAACTGGACACAACCCAGTTTTCAAGGAGCTTATCCTCTAAAGGTAAAGACAGACCCACAAAGAGGCAATTTCAACATGGTGTCTGTGTGCTAAGACAGGAGAAAGCTCAGGAAGTACCTAGGAGGGGCACCTAACCCCCCATCCCCTTTTTTTTCCAGAAAGAGGAAGAAATAAAAAAAGAGTTTATAGTACTAAATACAGTGATCTGTTAGGTTAAATAAGAATTTCTCTCCAAGTAAAATGGTGGTTGCCAGGGGCTGGGGTGAGGGAAATGGGGGATATTGGTTAAAAGGTGCAAACATCCAGCTATAAGATAAGTCCTGCTAAGACAACATGCTAAGAGGGTAGATCACACACACACACACACACACACACACACACACACACACAGTGGTAATTATGTGAGGTAACGGATGTGTTAACTTACCTAATTGTGGTAATTATTTTGTAATGTATTATGTCTTAAACAATCACACTGTATACCTTGAACTTACACAGTGCTATATGCTAACTATATTTCAATGAAGTTGGGAGAAAAAAGAAGAATCTGGTGCACACAGAGTCCTCCGGGAAAACAAAGTAAACACTGCTGTAAACTCTCTTTGTAATACCCGTGTAAAGGAAATTGTGGTTTAATCTTGAATAATAAAACAGTGAAGTACAAAAATAATAACTTATCTCTAGCTAATAAATGCAAAGCTCTGAGTGCTCAGTGCACAGGATATGATTTGTTCAAGTCACAGACTTCAAGGTAAACAAAATGTTTCAAGTGACAGTGAAAAGGCAAAAAACTCAATTTAAATATGCGACAAAAGCTGACAACAGAAGCCGAAAACAAAGATACCAACAGTTTTCTCCGGCTTTGGAGACGAATTCTTATTTGATCCCTGGTCACATGATCAAGACAGACTTCAATGATGTGGAATCATAATTTGAGCCAATGACGTAAAGAATCAGGCGTGACTGATTTGGGAGGTTTAATGTTATTTACTGTTCTTCACACAGTGGGAGATGGGTCTTAGTGGAACTAGAGACCCTGACTTAAAAAAAAATAAATCTGAATTTTAATGCTCTTAAATTGGGAGAAGAGGTCAGAGAAAAGACATATGGTGACTGTAATTTAAAATGACATCAGCTCCAGATAAGCAATAGACATTTGATCCCAGGCAAAATTATTTACCATGTTGCTGGATCGACTATGCACTCAAATGGAATTATCTGACCAAATGGGACTGCTAATGGTCAGAGACAAAAAAATGAGAAGGTCAGCGCAGCCCAGGAAGGAGGAGAGATTCTTCTCCTAATTAATAGCCCGAGAGAAGGAGCCAGTTGAAGCGAGTTTGGCAACTTGCCTCAAGTCAGACAGTTGCACTTGCCTCCACGAGCCTCCTCTCTCTGAACACTGAAGAGCATAAGAAAGGTGCCCACATCCTGAGTTATTATTGATCAAGACGTAAGTGAAAGTCATTTGATCTGAATGAGCCTGAAAACAGAGAAATACAGGTATTTGGTACCTAGAGCCAAGTATTTTTTCAAAAAGATTGTCTTATGGTAATTTTAATACCTAGACTATGATAAATGCTCGTTTATTTTATTGACTTTTCAAAAATAAGAGTGGGTAAAGAATAACACAAATAATCATTTAAAAAATTAGAAATCTCAGACAGGGAACGGTTTTGGAGCCACTATTCTCCTGTGTCAGTGGTGGTTTGGGGTAGATCCCAGCATGCGGGAGCATCGACCTTTTGTCTACGTTTCTACCTACTGTACTCCCAGCCCCTGAAAAAATTAGTCCAAAGCTCATTCAAGAGTCAGATACAAACCTTCTGCCTTTTAAAAAACATATGAATGTACTTTCCATGTCAAATTTAGAAGGGAAGAGGTAGGGTATTTTTTTAAAGGGAAGATGGAAAAGCCACTATTTTACTTTGCTCTTCCTGACTTTCTCCAAATAAACTTAGATGCACTTTGGTGAAGCCTGGTGTTGAAGTAAACAATGTCAAACTGATGAGTTCAGGGGGACCTGGGAGACAGAACAAACCAATGTATCTCATCATGGCCGACGACAGATTTAAGAGCTCACTAAATACTACAGGTCACTTTTTTAAATGACACTCTGTGTTCTCAATGTCCCTACACCTCATTCTTCTCAAACCCTTATTCAGCTTAGAAAACAAAACAGCAACACAACCGATCACTTCCTTGGAGTCTTTTCCATTTGGGCCTACTCTGTCCTCACCTGTCCAAGTACATTTAACGTTTCAAGGTCAAGTCTTGCATAAGAGAATCTGAGTGCTGGTCCCAAAGAAGGGCGTGTCCTCTGATGGTCAGAGGAGCCGACTCTGAGTGTTTCCGTCTTCTGCTCATTATAATTATCTTTACCTACAATGGCTATGCTGTGGGTTGGGAGGAAGTACAACAAGGAGACACAGTACCTACTCAATTTTATAGTTGCACTATCTAGTATTTAAGTAACTTGACCAGTTAATATATGGCAAATATACTAACTGGCCAAGTTACTTCAATACTTAGCCTCAGCTTTGTCAACTGTAAAATGGGAGTGTTCAAGTATCTAGTTTTTAGGATTGCTGTGAAGATAAAATAAGATGATTCATGTACAGGGTAGAATAGTGCCCCATACCTAGTATTTGCCTAATGACTGCTGCTATCGCTAGGATGATGAACACCACAGAAGAGATGGCAGGCAGCATCATGAGAAGCAAACACGAGCATTACAGATTTTGAAAGGTAAGTGGAACCAGTGTTTACCTTCAATTATTTACACTTTTGATAGGTCATTGCTTTGAGAAATATTTTACTCAGAACTTCCTAGTCCGTGTACTGGGGATTGTTAAACAATTTAAGATGGATCTCATCTATGGACTTTTTCCTTTATAGGCAATCAGGAGTCTACCGCAAGGTCCTCTGCTGAATTGCAGGGCAGAACTTTGTTCTGGCATTTACTCACCTCTTTTTCTTCCTTCTCTCCTCTGCTTTGCAATACTTTCAAACACCCTATAAATTTTGCACTCAATTCCATGTTTATTTTTATGTAAAAATAAAATAGAGTGAAACTTTTACTGTATTAATCCTGGTATATAGTAGCATTATCCCAGTTTAAGAAGGTGCTATGAAGTCCACTAAGAGTCCCACAAACAGATGTCTTTTCATTTAAACTTATATCATATAAATATATATATAACTAGAGGCACGGTGCACGAAATTTGTGCACGGGGGTGTGTGTCCCTCAGCCCAGCCTGCACCCTCTCCAATCTGGGACCCCTCGAGGGATGTCCTGGATTGTGAAAGGGCAATCAGACATCCCTCTCACAATCCAGGACGGCTCGTTTGCCTGCCTTCCTGATTGCCCCTAACCGCTTCTGCCTGCCAGCCTGATCACCCCCTAACCACTCCCCTGACAGCCTGATTGATGCCTAACTGCTCCCCTGCCAGCCTGTTTGCCCTTAACTGCCCTCCCCTGCAGGCCTGGGTCTCCCCCAACTGCCCTTCCCTGCAGGTCTGGTTGCCCCCAACTTCCCTCCTCTGCTGGCCTGGTCCCCCGCAACTGCCCTTCCCTGCAGGCTTGATCGCACCCAACTTCCCTCCTCTGCTGGCCTGGTCCCCCGCAACTGCCCTCCCTTGCAGGCCTGGTCCCTCCCAACTGCCCTACCATCTGTGGCAGCCATCTTGTGTCCACAAGGGGGCAGCTATCTTGTGTTGGAGTGATGGTCAATTTGCATATTACTCTTTTATTAGATAGGATAGAGGCCTGGTGCATGGGTGGGGGTGGGAGCCAGCTGGTTTGCCCTGAAGGGTGTCCTGGATCAGGGTGGGGTTCCCTTGGGGCATGGGGCGGCCTGGGCGAGGGGCCTGTGGTGGTTTGCAGGCTGGCCACACCCCCGGTGACCCAAGCGGAGTCCCTGGTATCTGGGATTTATTTATCTTCTATAATTGAAACTTTGTAGCCTTGAGCAGAGCCAAGCCTTCTGCTTGCTCTGTGGCTGCCATCATTTTTGTTGGGATTTATTTATCTTCTATAATTGAAACTTTGTATCCTTGAGTGGAGGCCTGGGCCTGCCAGGGTGTGCTGAAAGCTTGGCTTCCTCCATCGCCGGGAAACCCAAGCCTCCTGCTCACTCTGTGGCCACAGCCATCTTGGTTGGGTTAATTTGCATACTCGCTCCTGATTGGCTGGTGGGCGTGGCTTGTGGGTGTAGTGGAGTGATGGTTAATTTGCATATTGCTCTTTTATTATATAGGAGACTATGTCACATACATAATATAAATCATATACATATGTATTTGTGTATATATGGGGAAAATTAAACTACCCTTTTGATTTCATAGCTTCAAAAATAGTTGTGAATCACTAAGTCAGCCCTCTCTTTACTGCCACAATTCAGACTCCAATTTTCTGGAAGCCTGAGACCTTTCTGTAATTCCACCAAAGACCCAAGACCAAGCAGGGACTCTCTCCGAATCGCCCCACTTCGCTCTGGGCATCCTTTTGATGGCTTCAACAGGAAATGCGCCACACTGGCTTACTGTGGCTGCCATAGAAAGAAACCTTAGGCAGCTTCCACTCATTTCCTACTTAATGCCTATTATTTTCGCTGCTCCTGTACACAGGAAGCCACAAAGAAAGGTATTTGGCAGAAAGAACTGCTCTGCTGACAAAATGCATGCTGGCCTGTTGAAGGCAGAGCTCTGGGCGCTGGTGCGAAGCATCCCGTGGCCCATGCACACTCCGCCCCCCGCCCCCGCACAGCCTTGGAAATTAGCAGTTGCATCTCTGACTGGGCTCCATGGAGCATCCCACCCGCGGCTGCCCAGGAAGCACATACCAGCAAACAGAATGAAAGGGGCCTTTATGAACAGGAGTCGGTTATTCCTTAAACAGACTCCCACATAAAGACATTTTTGTTCCTGACTCGTTAGGAAACACTGAGCTCCTTCTGAACAGCCTTTGCAGAGGGAGGAGAAACTGACAGGGGAAGGAGGCTCCCGGGGGGACAAAGGAGGGCCAGTGGGAAGTGCCAGGCCCTTTCTGAGGTTAAAGCTCCAGGGTTTGGTGGCAGATAGGGAGTGGGGTCAAGGTGGTGGTGTCACTGCTGAGAGCAGTTGGCTGGACAACCACTTTCCCCCAAGAAAGGGATCCATCCACGCAAGGAACATTTCGCAGAAATCTTAGCGCTCTGGTCTCCAGAGAAATCTCAGGGAACTAGGTGTTCTCTGAATAGACTTAATTTTTTATTTGTTTCTTCTCCTGTTCCTTTTATCTAAACAGCTACATTTTATATTTTACAAGATTCAAGCAATTTTCTTCCCATCATACTACCCTAGGTTTTTTTTCCCCCTCTTTTCCTAAAGAAGCAAAATCTCCTAAACCATTTCAGACATCCCAGAATCCGAATAAGTATACAGAAAAAGGCTAGAGTTTTACAATTTGACTTATTTGGCTGTTACATGATTAAACACACAGGTGTACCCCCCACACACAGAAACCAAAGATATATAGTACAGCCTCAATTTATCCTTCATTAATTAAACATTTAATAAAATTTTATCACAATCTCACTAAATCCAGGAGCTACTACCACTTATGAAGAAAATGCCCAGGAAAATAGTACAAAGAAAAAATGGTGGGGTTTTAGAGATTTGGATTCATTAAGAAATGGCAAGAAAATGATGCTTATCGCAATTCTTTATTAGCTTGATTAAAAACAGAATCTCTACAGTAGGCAGGCATCGGCTGAAATGAATTCTTATCATTTTTAAAGAACTTCTCATGATTTGAAAAATCCTTCCCAAGTTTAATTTGTGAGCTCTCATTATGTTGCTTAAAAAGAACAAAAACGCATTGCCCTGAGAGAACCCACATCTCAGCACCTCTGGTGATGGCATTGATCTGCACAGCTTTGCGGCCCTGGCCGCAGGTGTAACGACGTTATGAAGCAAGCACTAGTTTAATATCCTGTACACATCCCATACCGAGGGACTTAATTACCTGCCTGTGTTCTAAGGAAGAAGAGAGTCCCTGTGGATATCAAATAGTTACTGCCCCTCTACCAGCAATAAAAAGCTGTCCCTTTAAAACAAAGGGAGCTTTGGTAGGAATCGTGGGATTGTAAATCTTGGCTCCCACACATTAGTCTGTTCACATGTTTGCTCCAGTGTCTTGACCATTCTGCATCTATTGGAATCCCATCCTTCAAGGAGGTGACCTCCTTTCAGGATATTAACAATAATAGTAACACTTCCTAAGTACTTACCACGAGGCAGGCCCTGTTCTAAGTACGTTACTTAAATTCATTTATTGAATTCTCACAACACTATGTGGTGGGTACTAATATTACTCCATTTTACAATTTTGGAAATGGATGCACAGAGAGGTTAAGAAGCTTTCCCAAGGTCGCACAGTCAATAGGTGACAAAGCTGGGATTTGAAACCCCACAATCTGGTTCCCGAGTCTGTACTTTTTGTCACTATACCATACAGCCTTTGAGGACTTTGGATCTAAAAAGACCTCAGACATCATATCATCTTAATTCTCTTGTTTTATAGGAAAAAGAATGAGTCAATGGAAGTTAGGTGACTTTTCTTGGCACACGCAGCTAGTTCTTAGGAAGTCCAGAGCAGAACCAAGATCACGCTAATCCTAAGGAAATGTGTCCGCATTGGCCTCTTCTCGCACGGTCTTCCCTCAGAAGAATTCAGGTTTCCCAGCATCCTTTTCACTAGGCAACATTTCGTCCCATGTTATCATGGCCCCAACAGTTGCTACTTGTCAAGCCTACATAAATTTATGATGTCTTGGTTAAGAAAGATCAGCAATGGCAGTAACAAAAGCAAAATTCATGATTGGGGCATTCTGGTAGGTTATAAAAGATGAGAGGGAAGGAGGACCTAAGAACCATTCAAGGGACACTATTCTAAGAGCACAAAAATCCCTGATGCTCTCCTGGACCTTTCCACTTGTAAGTTCTATCCAAAGTAAGTCTTCCCTGGAGGCTTGACTTGGGCTGGTGAACACACAATACAGTGTACAAATGCCGTGTTGTAGAATTGTGCACCTGAAACCTATATACTTTTGTTAGCCAGTGTCATCCCAATAAATTCAATAAAATGGAAACAAACAAAAACAAAGAAAGTCTTCCCTATTGCATCTCATGGCACCCTGTTCCTATCCTTCAGAGTCCTTCTGTGTCACAGTTTGTAATTGTACAGATAGTGGTATGTGTCTGTGTCACAGCTTAGCTGTAAGCTCCAGGAGGACAGGGGCTAAATCTGTTTTATTTGCCTAGAACCTGGTATGTATTAGGTGCGCAATTAATATTTGTTCAATGGACTTACACCAAAGACGCAGCAACACAGTGTTAAAAGATGATCTTAGGCTGCTCTACATTTTGCCTGTTCTTCACTGCTCATTACCTGGACCACATTCACTGCTCAAGCAGAACATGTGCTAAAGGACAAAGTCTCCATCAGCAGAAGTCTAGTTGGCTTACAAATCTACCTCTCATTCAGGGTCAGGAACCTACAGGGTGGGACTGGTTATAATGTTAAATCTTGATAATCAAACTAAGTAGACGGCCAGTCAGAAACATGTAAATTATGGAATATGTTAGGAGGAAATGCATTACTTTTAAATTCTGAGGATAACTCAAAGTAGGTGAGCAGAGTTTGCCGCAATACACTTCTTTGGGGACCTGCTTGAAAGATTAGAAAAAATAATTTGTGTTTGGCATGTTCCCATTTGACTTGCACATTTATACGTAAAGAGCTATTTCAAAAGACCTTCAGGATGCTAAAAAAACAAATAATTCTTTTAACATTTTAAACATTACTCTTACAATCTTGTTTAGGCATTAGTATATTATAATCACTTGCATTATTATCCACAGAGAAAAGGTCTGTTGAGTAAAATTAACGTTAATCAGTCGCTATCTGAAACAAAACAAACTGTGAATTAATGGAATCGAAATGAACAAATTTTTTTACACTAGCTGAATTATAAGCAGTTTTCTAAATTCTATTACCTTGACAATTATGTAGAATTTCTCCCCAAAGTGTAACACTTGTAACTCTTTCACAATGAAGAAAACATTCAAGTCAGTAGCATTAACTTTGTGCCTAAGTGATCCTCTGCTTTAGTTTCTATTTTATAGCTGGATCCAAGTAAAATCTGTCTTATTTTTGTGTATATAAGTTACTTATTTTGAGAAGCATAAATGATCAAAAAGAGAGCCCGCCAAACAGAAGGCAAGTGCTCTCTCATGGGGACCATGCCAGAGATGGACAACTACATTTTTTTTTTTGGTAGAAAATACCTGTGTGTAAGTTAGGATGGACAGATATTTTTTGAAATTTGGATTCAACACTTAGCCTCATCTTATCAAAATGAAACTGCAAAATCTGTTCCTTTTTAAATGAAAGAGATAAAAGTCACCTTTATATTTTAAAAAGGCTCCCTCTGGGGACTTCTGTTGATGTAAGGACAACTAAGCAGAACTGCGGGCAGCGGCTCTGTGCAGCGCGGACACTGCAGTGCTCAGCAGCGTGCGTGACCACACCTTGGTGCCACAGCCAAATCTTACTAGGCCCCAACCTCCGCAGGTGTCTGAGACACTGTCAAAAATGCCCGGCCGGTGTGGCTCAGTGGTTGAGCATCGATCCATGAACCAGGAAGTCACAGGTTCGATTCCTGGTCAGGGCACAGAGCACATGCCTGGGTTGCAGGCTCGATTCCCAGTGAGGAGTGTGCAGGAGGCAGCCGATCAATTCATTTATACTCTTTGTTCTAATCCATTTTATTTGAGGCTATGATTCTCTCTAACTTTGATTCTCTCTCATCATTGATGTTTCTATCTCTTTCTCTCCCTTTCCCTTCCTCTCTGAAGTCAATAAAACTATATATTTTTAAAAATGCTCTGGGGAATCGTTTCTATCCCACTGTTTGCCCCTTATCACTCTGATTTATTACTCTGTAACTTTAGTCTTCTTCCTTTTTTTTTTGGAGAGGGAGGTGGGGATTGCTTGGTCGTGTTTAAAATAATATAATGTGTCTGATGATTGATAAGGAAATGATCAAAAATTTAGATGTGCTTTTATGATTAAAATAATTATGGCTAAATATCTCAATGGTATGTCTTTTTTATAAAAAAAAAAAAAAAAGCCCAATTTTTACTTTCAGGGAACAAAAAAACTTTCTTGATTAATTCTGAATTCCTTAATCAGAGGAAATTCTGATTTTAAAATACAGCATTTGCTAGAAGTTAAGTCATAAAAAAGACACCAACTAAGGTTCAGGCGCCAATTCCCTAGAGCATGTTGCATTTCGAAGGAAGATTCCAGAGGAGATTGCAGGACAAGGAAACCAATCCTGTCTTGGCCATTTGACAAATGGGATGCAATTTTCTTATGCTTTCCTCCCAGAGCCCAGCTAGTGCCTCTATGGAAAAATTGCTCCTTCTTTATCTTCTCAGCAGTGGCTTGGTTTCGCTGGGAAGGATGGTGACTGGGTGTCTTGACCCCAGAGCATTTGGGGACTGTCTCTACTTTGATGGAAGAAATTTTGGAAATGAGAAATCATTTTGAAAGGGTTGGGGGGGGGGGGGAAGCTGGAGATGCATTCCCATGCCTTGTGCTACCAGAGGTTTAAGGAAAATCATTAGGCCACGTCTTTCCTGGCCACCACCTCCTTCTCTCCAGCAATACCTTGCTTTTTAGCAGGCTTTGTCTAGCCAGTTACCTGAGTCGGCCCTGAACGAGCCTGCAGTGCATTTAAAATCAGATCTCCAGCAATGGGTGAGTTATGAAATAGATTTTGCTTCTTAAGCCACATAGCCAGAAAGCTTGGAACACCCAGGCACCCAGGTCATGTTCCCTGCATTCTGCCCATTTGGCTGGGCCTCTGCCAGGCCTCAGCCCTCAATGACCAGGCCTTCCTCTCAGAATCTTAAATGCTGTTAGGTAGGAGGTAGCTTCAAAGCTGGCAGAATGGTAATTCCCCGTCCGTGGCACCCCACCCCCGGGATGCCTGCACTAACCTGGGTGTGGTCCAAGGAGTCCCGCCACACTGCAGGCAGCTGGGTCTCCCAGTGCCCCCTCCTCTGCTCCAGGCTTCCTCCCTTCTCACTGGTCCCAGATGAAGATGCACCAGCTACAAAGCCCGATCTCCCCAGGAGAGTGTGCTTCATTTGATTAAGTTCCACTTTCTTTTTCAGAATTATTTTGGTGGTGAAATTTCAGCACTTTAAAATGTTATAATATTGGCATCCTAGAGACCGAAATATGAAATAACAGCACCAATTATGCTTCCTTGTGGGAAGCCAATGTGCAAATTTTCCCACCACGTTCTGCCAACGGTGCACAATTCTCAACTACTCCATTTATCTCCGGGGGGCAAATAGTGGGTCTATCCCAGCATCCATTCAATTTGTGTTTTCTCCTTGCTAGAATAATAATAGATCTAAAATATGGTTTTCCATCTAAAATTAGCCCTTTGTTAGCCACTATCAGCTACCAGTCAACATAAGGGAAATTCATACAGAAATAAAATGATTATGTAGATAGAATGATGCATGATTTCATTAATTGGATCAACAGTTCTTTATTCATTCGGTGCTTGTTCTATGTTGTATGTTGTACAACAGGGGACAAAGAATTAAACAGGAAGAGGTCCCATTCTCAAGCAATTTATTTCTGAGGTTGACTTTTATAATATTTTATAGTCCCACTCTATCCTTTGTATTCCTAATGCCTCTGTCTCTGAAAATGACAGTAATTATAGTTAAACTATAATAATAAAAGCATAATATGCTAATTAGACCACATGTCCTCCTGGATGTCCTTCCAGATGACCTTCCGGGTGAAGCCGGGGCTGTGAGGGAAGCGGGGTCCCGGGTGCCAGAGGGAAGCGGTGCCGGCAGCTGGGGGAAGAAAGGCCTACTCTTGCACGAATCATGCATCGGGCCTCTAGTCTTACTATAAATATTGTCACCTGTCACCTACTGCCACACTCCCAGGAGAATGAAAAAGCCTGTCTGTGGTCTTCTGTGCTATGTTTCTGCCTGAGAAAAGACCACAACCTCTGTTTACAAAGTTCTAAACACTTACCTTTACTTCCTATATGTAGGCCAAAAGGAGTATTTCCTGCTAAGTGCATACTCCTTTCAAATAACTAATTTAGAGCAATACCACTTTTTTAAAATAGCATTATCTCACAAAACATTTTAGAATAATATCAATTACCATTGCAGAGAAATTTTTTAAGGGCTTACAATTTATAGAGGAATGTTGTTTTAAAAATAAAAAATACATGTTAACTTTGATTGGGGATGGGTGGTATCAGCAAGAATTGGGGTTTGTTTGAAAAGTTGTGTGAGAGACAGACCCCATACTGACAAGTCTACAGAAGGTAACTGGTGGCTCCTAATGTATCATTTCCCCCCTAATTACCCATTTATTCCAAGTTCATTTACCTGCTGCCTCTCTAAATCTGTCCTGTATCCGACAGCAGTTTAGGTGTCTTTGATGAATTCATTTATACTCTTTGTTCTAATCCATTTTATTTGAGGCTATGACAGTTGACAAGAACAAAACATTATGTTATGAGTCAGTCATAATTCTTACACTCAAATGTATCCTTTCCCCTCATTACAGAGCAGAGGTTCAGTATCATAAAATAAAAATTTCTCGACCGAAAATTACTTTTATCCACTGTATTTACAAGGCTATTTTCCTTTCATGATGATGCCCTTATTCTGAGAAAACAACAAAAGAAGATGAAAGAGAGACTAGGGAACAGATAATTGAACTGATTAATACATCAGAGTACTAAACATGACTAAAATGTCTCCATATCTGGGGCAAAATGGTGAATACGTTGGGTTACGTTGTTTTCTGACAAGATAAAGGCAAAGCATACTCATAAGTAGACAAAATGTCCCTGAAGTTAAACCGAAGGGAGAATTCCTGCAGTGACAGGCTCTGTGGCCCTTCCTGATGGCAGTGTGCAGGTAGTAAGGCAGGCCATCAGCCACGTTTATTTCCCCTGCTTTATCAAGAGAGCTCCCAATCATACAATCTTCTGGCTTCTTCCCAAGCTATGAGTATGTGAGTGACTCTGGTCAATATTAGAGATCAGTTTAAACCTATATTACACTCAACAAACACCCTTCACATAAAATCTGATCAAGCTAACTAGCCCCCTGGGAATCCATCCAACAAGCTTCATCAGCCAAGATCTCTCTCGGTTACTGGACCCACCAGATCAGGGCTGCAAAGGAGCTTGCTTAGACTGCTTTAATTAGGTATTTCACTTACAAATGAATGAATTAATTAGTGATAAGCACCTGAAGCACATTACCCATGTGGTCTATTTAAAGCCTTAAATAGATAAAAAAAAAAATGCTGACATCTCATTACTATCAGAAAACATTACACGGGGCTTAGCACCCAAGATGATTTACCAAACCTTTTTGCCCAAACAGTTTGCATTCATTCTAATCCTTCCTCCACTCAGGGCACTCTTGGCAGGAAGGCTCTTACAAGAAGATTCAGGAAGAGAGGGTGAAAGCAGGAGCTAGGGTTCCTGTGGTGTTTGTTCAGCAGCATTTCTTTGGGCCTAACAAAGCTGCCCCAGGTGTTGGTCCTCTTCCATCGGCCTTGACCTGATGTCTGTTATGTTGCCTGGTGATCCCTACGCAAGGGCACTGCCACGTCTGGCAGCCTCTAGCTGGAATGAAAGTGGAGACACACATACACAAGAGCCAACATGGAACCACTACCTTCTCAAGAAAGAGACGATCATTGCAACTTAAGTCCCTCTGCAAAAGTATATAAAAAAGCAAGCAAGCAAAGGAGCAAAAAGAAACCTTGAATTGTATACTTGATGCAGTGACTCCTAGTATTGAACACACAAATGGGAAATTCCTACCCAAGTAGGCCTAGTAAATATGGCAAATTGAATAACATTTTTCAATTAGATCAGAAAGAGTTTTGTGTGTCCTTTATAAAACTCATTCATGCACATTCAAAAACATCATTTGGTTACTTGTGGACATAATAGGGGCCTAGGAATAAAAACACGTTTGTCAAGACACTAAATGAATTCTTGGCACTGGTCTTTACTCAGGAAGCTACTGGAGAGATTCCCATCTGAAAATAATCTTGGGAAACAGAAATGTCTGAGCAAATAAATCAAGCCACGGTAAATGCACATCGCATTCTTGAACAGACTAACTGCATGGAGATAAGTCACCACACAGGACAGTTCTACTCAAGTTTTAAAGAAAGCAAGACTGAAATTGTGGAACTATTGGCCAGAGCACTTTTCAAATCAGTGCATCTGAAAAACTCGAAATTAGGCAAGTTATTAAGGTGGTCAAAGTTCATAAAATTAAAAGTGTGAATAAAAGCCATCAAAGGTTTATTCATTAACTTCTGTTAAGATACAGGACATAAGCCCTATTAGATATGAAAATGTCTAATGTTAATTTCTGGATAAAAGGAGTAAATTCCATGTGATGCAGTTGTTAATGTGGTAAATATAGAAAACAAGTTAAGTAGAGATACTATGTACATAACATTTGTCTTATAAAATACTGCCTTTTTCCTGACTATAAAATATGTCACTTGAAAAGAATCTGGAAAGCTCAGACAGGTAATATGAAAAATATAAAAATCATTTGTAGTGTACTATTTAGAGAAAATTTTAGGAATGTTGTTTCCATTATTTTTTATATACATATGAAATGAAACATGTGGAAAAATATTTCATATATATGTGCAACATTTCTGTTGTTATTGTTGGATCAGTTTCAAAGGAATACAGGGGTTACCTCAATCCTAATATTAGACTTACACATATAACTTAAAGGCTGTAACCTTCACTCCCACAGTAACTTTGAGCTCTGCAGTTAGTGATGCTTATTTCTTTCTCTGGAGCTCGCCTTCCCATATTCCATGTTGCCCTTCCCTCCAACCTCTCCTGCTCCTGTGGCTGATGACATGAAGAAAAGGACCACAAATCCTATATTACACTCCCATTGTACAGATCCCATCCATAGCAACTGAATTTTTAAAATTCTTCTCCTTAACATTATTCTTAATGCTTTTATTTCCCACAGCATATTATGTTAAAAAATTGTAAACATACAGAAAAGTTGAAAGAATCCTATATAATAAAGAGCTAATATGCTAATTAGACCAAACAGCAGAACGACCCTCTGGACAAAGCTAAGGCTGCAAGGGCTGAGCCCCTTGCACGAATTTCGTGCATCGGGCCTCTAGTAAAACAATAAACACCGATACACTAACCAAATGTCCCTTCTGCTTCCTCTGTCCCTCTGTCTCTCTCCACCATGTGAAATTGGGTAGCAGACATCGTTAGACTCCATCCTGAACATTTCCGCAGTAGCGTCCCTTTAAAAGCAGAGCACTAACATTACAGCTTAAACCAACTCCCAGGGAGTCAGTGAACTTCAGCAGTTTTACCTAAATATTTATTTGAGCTTTCCCCAGGCAATCTCCCACCTCAAGGAAACAAAGCACAACGAAGCCAGGTCTCAGAGCCCTGAGCTACAGCATAGTGTCTGGTGTAAGGCTTTTGTAAAGGACTGCCCACATGATGTTGTTCCCTGGTGTGGTGACTTATTAGAAGAAAGAATCTAGGCTGGTAATCCTGCAGGGAACAACTCTCCTCTAGAATGTCAGATCTGGTCAATCATGTAATTCTGTTCTGAGAATGTCACCCCTGAGGATTTCTGGTGCCTGAAGAAGCCAGTGGTAATGAAAGTGAACAGGACTCAACCCACAAGAGGGCTTCTGCCCTGCGACGGTGGCAGGTGCCCTGCCAAGACCCCTGGCAGCCTTCACTAAGCAGGGCAGCTGTAGCAGCAGCAGGAAGCGGCCATCTCCCCCTCATCTAACTGGGATCAGGAGGCTTCAGTGAGGGTGTAACATTCTCAGGACACACTCAGCGTTTCGTCTGAGCCACTGGAATTAAGGGTTTGGGGTGACAGAGTTAGTAAGGGGGGTGGTAGGAGTGGGGAGAGGAAGGCAGAGAGGCTCCCAGTCCTGCCCAAGATAGAAGGGAATCTTAGTGCTTTCTTCTTCCTTTTCTGGCTATTCCTCCTATATTTCCTCCATTCTTTTTTTTCTTTTCTTTCTTTTCTTCCTTCCTCCCTCCCCTCCCCTCCCCTCCCCTCCCTCCCTCCCTTCCTCCCTCCCTCTTTCCCTCTCTCCCTCTCTCCCTTCCTTCCCTTCCTTCCTTCTTTCCTTCCTTCCTTCCTTCCTTCCTTCCTTCCTTCCTTCCTTCCTTCCTTCCTTCCTTCCTTCCTTCCTTCCTCTTCTTGTTGTTGTTAATTTTTTCCATTGATTTTAGAGAGAGTGGAAGGGAGGGAGAGAAAAAGATAAACACATCATTGGTGCCTCCTCTATGCACCCCAACTGGAACACGCCCGCAATTGAGGTATCTGCCCTTGACCAGAATTGAACCTAGGACCCTTCAGTCCATGGGCTGATGCTTTAACCACTGAGCCAAAGCAACCTCAATTTTCTTCCCCCCTCTCCCAGTAATAATTAAAGCTAACATTTCTATATGGCTGAGAGGCAGTGTAGCAAAGTGGTTAAGACTCTGAGCCCCACCATCCAAGGCTGAGTCTGAGTTCTGGCATCTACTAGCTGGATGATGGTGGGCAAGTTACTTAACTTCTGTGCCTCCCTGTCCCCATCTGGGAAGTGGGTATAAGAATAATTGCATATACCTCCTGGGGTCTTGTGGAAATTAAATAACTTAATATGTTTAAGGCACCTAGAACAGAGCCTGGCCCTGTTAGCTATATTTAAATCTACTAAATAATTACGTTCTACAAAGGCCTTTTCCTGCCTCAAATCTTCTAATCCTGACAAAAAACTCCATGAGAGAAAACTATCATTACTACCATTTTATATCAAAGAAAATAAAGCTCAAATAAGTTCATTCAATCTACAGAATTCCCCAGGGAGTAAGTGGTGGTACCAGGTTTTGAGCTTAGGCAGCGGGTCTCCAAGGCCACATACTTAGCCATTCGGCTCTGTCAGCCAAGGCTCATACTCAGCCATTCGGGTCTCCAAGGCCACATACTCAGCCATTCGGCTCTGAGGCTTCCCAAATTGGGACACAGCAACACCAAGTTCATGCTCAGGGACTATTTCATTCTCACATCCTGCTCCTTAACCAATTTACTCTCATGCATCTCCCCCTCCCAAACACACACACACACACGCACACACGCGCGCACGCACACACACACACACACGCACACGCGCGCGCGCACACACACACAGAGTTTTCATCAAGCCTGACCTTAAGAGCATGAAACATTAAATCATGGCACCAAGCCATTTACACTTTTTCTTTCACATGAATGCAAAAGCTGAGCTGACCGTCCTGGTGAGCAGCTCTGACAGGGCCCTGACCCAGCTCCCAAGGTCCTGCCCTGGTTCCCTGCTCACTCCCTCAATGGCACTGCTAGGCACATTCTGAAGCGAGGAGCACAGCTCTCAGCAGTACGCCTCTTTGTTAAATAATGGCTCAGAACTGACTTGAGCAGCAGTGATGCATTAAGTTCAAGAACTAAAGGCAGAAGGGAGGGAAAGTAGGTTGTTCTGGAAGCTCCACAGCTAATTCCATGTAGACAGGTGACCCATATTATGCCAATTAAGGGCCGCTGTAGAGGCGTGCGCAGTGGGCTTTTTAAAACATTCAACATTGAAAGGTAACGTGGAGATGGATTACGGTTTGCTGAATGCACTAGGGCCTTTTCCTCTGTAATTCAATTAACAGGATGGGGCATGGACTTCTGCTGGAAGCCTCCCAGGCGGCTGAAAGGCAAAGTGGGGCACAGACTTTCAAGTCTGTGAGGGTAGAAAGGTAGGCCTTGGCAAGGCTGTGCGGGCCCTGGAGTGTGCGCCGGTGCAACAATGGGTCCCAGCCAAGGCCATTCTGCCCCAGGAAGCCCAGGTGGATAATGAGGGGAAGGAGGTCCGTGGCTAATGAAGCCGTTGGAGCTGTCTTGCCCGGCTGACATCTCATCCTTCCAGCCCAAGTTCCACCACTTTGCCCCCAGCCCTTCGTACCTGCCCTTTTGAACATTCCCAAATCCTGAATTCCTTTTTTACAAACTGCTTCTTCCAGCAAAATATGTAGGCCCTGCCTGATCTGGCTCCCAGCCCCTTCTCCAACCTCATTTCTTGCTATGATCCCCTCTGGCTTTTTTCAGCATTTCTGAAAAAACTGCTTCCCACCTCAAGTCTTGGCAAGCGTGCTGTTTGCTATTTTCTGCCTGGCCTGGGTCTCCCAGCATCTCTCCTACTGCCCTCAAACTCATCCTTTAGATTTCCACTTTCCTGGGTCCCTAAAATACTGCTCGTTTGTAGACATAATTACAGTTTGTAACTATATATTTGTGATTATTTGGTTATTGTCCCTCTCCCCCACTAGACTGGCAGCGCCATGTTGGTGCCTGCTTGGTCTCACAATTATATACCCAGAGCCTATGATAGCTTTTAGCCTACAGTGGGTATTCAATAGTTATTACATATCGAATGAAGCCATGAGTTAATGAATGGTCTCATCAAATAATGTGAAATATTAACCTTGTTTACACATTAGTGGCTGATATCAATGTACTACTTCTCTCAGACACGATGTGTGCTATTTAAAGGACCTTGAGTCCAAGGTGTCAGGCAAAGAAATCGTGAGATTTTCAGGAAGGAATTGTGCAGGCTGTTGGAAAGAACTGGCGAAGCTGGCTTGCTGCAATCCACTTATCTTCACGTCCAGGCTATGACTGCCTTCACTGATGCATAGAAACCTGAAGACATCAGTTATTTCGCTAGGAGGAAAGCTGGGTAAACATCCCAATGTTCATACTGAAGGCAAAGAAGCCACACCTGGGCTCGAGCTGCATGCAGAACTCTGGGGGTTGGTGGGGTGCAGCCGCCTAGAACCAACCACTCACAGGGTCCTTTTCACTCTCTCTGATGTTACTCTGATCTCACCACAGGCCTTTTTCCCTCTTCTTCTTTTTTAAAAAAATTTTTTTATTGATTTCAGAGAGAAAGGGAGAGAGAGATAGAAACATCAATGATGAGAGAGAATAATTGATTGGCTGCCTCCTGAACGCCCCCTACTGGGGATCATACTGCAACCCAGGCATGTGCCCTGACCAGGAATCGAATAGTGACCTCCTGGTTCATGGGTCGACACTCAACCACTGAGCCACACTGGCCGTTCCCCTTTTTTGTCTTAGGTTTCTCTGCCAAGTACAATGCCATATGCCTTCCTACAAAATGGCAGCAAGGTGTGTCATTAGAAGCCAGGTGTTTGGGGCACTTTTGTCACCACTGGGAAGAGTGTAAGTACAATATTTTTGCAGACAATTCAGCAATATCTAGTAAATTTTTAATGCACATACTCTTCACTCAATAATTCACTTTGAAATTTTACCCTGAAGAATTCTTACACAGCAGATATACTTCAAACATGATTCTCATTTTGTCTAAAAATGGGAGAAAAATGTAACTGTCCAACAGTATGGACTGGTTAGACAATTCTGGACAGTTATTCTATTTGCTACTGTCATTCAATAAAGGAATATGCAGATAGTAAAAAATTAATTTATATACTGACATTGAAAGATATCCACAATATACTGTTAAAAAAAAGGAAATATATGTACTACTATTTGTAATACTTTAAACAATAAAATAAAATTTAAAAAAAAAGGAAAAAGATTCAGGATAGTGTATAGTGTTCATTAAGTATCCTATATAATGAAAGGCTAATATGCAAATCGACCGAATGGTGGAATGACCGGTTGCTATGATGTGCACTGACCACCAGGGGGCAGACGCTCAATGCAAGAGCTGCCCCTTGGTGGTCAGGGTGCGGGGAGTGGGCCTAAGCTGTCAGTTGGACATCCCCCGAGGGGTCCTGGACTGCGAGAGGGTGCAGGCTGGGCTGAGGGACCCCCCTCCCCCCAAATGCACGAATGTTGTGCATTGGGCCTCTAGCATTTTATAGTGATATATAGATATGTTATTAACTATGGTTATAAGTTTACATGAAAATTTAAATTTCTACATTGTACACTATTACCTATTATTTACAGCCTTTGTGACTATATTTTATTTCAATTGAATAATATTCAAGTTTACACTTTTAAGCAAAAACAAAATTTGTTTTGAAAAAGTCATTGTTATTCACTTGATCAACAGGCTGTCATCAGATACAGCACCAGACTTACAAAGAATACTGCTAACCCATTCCATGGTTTCTAGAAAAGCTGGTCAATGGGACTGTGGTAGCCAGCCTCCAAGATGACCTACAATAATTCCTGACCCTTGGTGTCCACACCCTTGTTTGACCAATAGAATGTGGTAGAAATGATGGCTTGTTGCTTCTAAAGTTAGTTCTAAAAGTCCATGGCTTTCATCTCGGGCTTTCTCCCTCCTAGATCACTGGCTCTGGGGGAAGCCATGTGAGAGCAGCTGTACAGAGGCCCCCGTGGCGAGGAACTGAGGCCTCCTGCCAACGCCTTACACGAATGAGCTTGGAAGCAGATCCTCCTGACCAGCCAGGCCTCCCATGACTGCAGCCCCTGCTGACACCTCAACTGCAGCTTCCAGAGAACACCTGAGCCACAGCCACCCAGCCGACCCCTGGACCCACAGAAACTGTTAGAGAATTATTGTCTGCTGTGTGAAGACACTGTTTGGGTTAGTTTTTTATGTAGCCATAGATAACTAATATAGGACCAGATCCACTACCAGTATATACTTTTTAGTGCCTTTTCCCCAATCTGCACATATAGCCTTTTACTTATTTTTAAACTTTATTTTTATTGTTGACACTATTACAGATGTCCCCTTTTTCCCTCCCTTTGTCCACCTCCACCCAGCCCTCGCCCCCTCTTCCCTCTGGCCATCACCACACTGTTGTCTGTGTCTATGAGTTATGCATATATGTCCTTTGGCTAATCCCTTCACCTTCTTTCATTCACCGCCCCCTTCCCCTCCCCTCTGACGGCTGTCAGTCTGTTCCATGTATCCATGCCTGTTTCTACTTTGTTCCTCCGTTTATTTTGTTCATTAGATTGTACATACAGCCTTTTAAAGTTACCATCTTTATGCTCTAAACTCAGTCTCACGCTGGTTCCTGCTTTGCACCAACCTCAAACTGGTAAACACCAGCACCTAAAGTCACTATAGGGCATGGTGCTCTGTCCTCAGGAGGGACCGCCAATGAGGAGGGGAAAGGGACTGAATCCAAGGGCAGACACCAGAGATATGGGCGCCTGGAACTGATTTGGCCTCAAACTTTCAAATTAAAACCGTGTGCCTTTTAAAAGACTTCTGCCTTTTTAATCTGACCCAATAGAATTGTTACTTTACTGACCCAGGCAGTAGTTCATATTCAATGTCACAAGAGAACATCCCTAACAAAGACAAAAGGACAGATCAGCTGAAAAAGCAGCCCAGGATTCCTTGCTAAGTGGGATCTCTGATGAAAGAAGAAATGGACTCCTTTCATAAGTAGATTCATTCTGCATAACGTCGAGAGGGGAGTGAGCTTCCATTGTTGTTCCAGTCTTTTCTGCTATTAGTGTTGGTGTGTTTCCACTCGAGACTCTTACTTTCGATAGCTTTTCATCCAGCCATAAGCATCTGTTCAAGTAGTTCTAGGAATGGCTTTTATGTTCTGTTTTAAAATGGCTTGCACATGTACGGTACATTTTGTATAACGGAACACAACATGGGTATGAACCACCACCGGAAAAATCAATGGGAGGTCAGGGAGAATGGTCAGCATGTCCGGGGAAACCAATCTCTGCCAAGGCACCATGAACTCGCTGCCAGCGTGGTCCAAGGAGCCTGGGCAGGCTGCCAGCTGGCACAAAATGTAGGAACTGTCACCCTGCGTCTCCCGTGTGGCTTAGTAAAAAAAAAAAAAAAAAATCATGAAGTCCCTGCAAGGGGTTCTCAAACGGGCTCCATATAAAACATATTCAATATATGTGTTCTTCTATTTTCCAAATATAAGTAGATGACAGCATGATACATCAAATGCAAATGTGTTCAAAAGTACTCTTCAATTAATAGCTTTCTTAATCAATGGAAATGAAAAGTATAGCTCCCATTATATAATATTCCATTACTGAGATTTGTAAAATTCTATTTCAAAAAGACCTGCTCTTTCTCGTTCTCCACTGAAACGTAGCTGCAATCTAATTCAGTTCTACCCACTCCCTGAATGTGAAAATTCAGTGCATTGATTAAAGCAAATCATGCTTTATGCATAAATTTGCATTACAGAGTATACATTTTAAACAAAAAGAGCATTCTCATTTACATTAAGTATGGTACATAAAATGTACCATATTGTTGTAATTCCTAGTGTGTCAAAAAAGTTATATGGAATAGTAAATAAAGAAGGAAGAGGAAAGAAGGAACAGAGCGGGGCCCTTGAGGGCCACATGGTAGGAAAGGCAGGGAATAGAAGCTCCTGCCTCATGTGGAAGAGTCTAGAAACTTCAGTGGACTAGTGACAGAAATAAAGTTTGCTTAGAAGCCTGAAGGAAAATGTTGTATGTCTTAAGTCTCTGTCATATCTGAAGGCACCCTACCAAGGTATACCCCCTCTATCGGTTACCCGTTTCTGTGACATATTTGGCTTCTATTCTTTCTGAACTTGCCTATGGTTCAAAGTGAAAAGGTAAAGGTAATGAAAGTGAATCCAATGTCCCTAAGTCTTCTCTAGACCAGTTCTGTATGATTTGGATGTTATTTCTTTTTTAAAAATATGTTCTTATTGATAAAGGAAGGGAGAGGGAGAAAGAGAGAAACAGAGATGTGAGAGAGAAACATCGATCAGTTGCCTCCTGCATGCACACGGACCAGGGATGAACCCACAACCTGAGTATGTGCCCTGACCTGGAATAGAACCGGTGACCTTTTGGTACACAGGATAACGCTCAACCAAATGAGCCACACTAGCCAGGGCTGGATGCTATTTCTGACAAACCATCCTCCAAGAATCTTCAGCTCTCCCAGAGATTCGGTCAGCATCACGTATCCTTTTGATAAATTTCTTCTATGGAAAAACTTGACTCCTGGTAACTAATCATGCCCACAGTGGGTAGAACTAGGGAACAGAACATAGATTTGAGTCTTTATGTCCAGCATGGGCTATCTGATTAGGATTTGGGTCACAGCCATCATATCTCTGAGTTCTTCCCAAACCATAGAATTGGTAGTAGTTACTAACCTCTGATCTTGTGGGGACATAAGTAAAAATATTGGAGGTATCAGGTTCCTACCATTTTCTTAGGATTTATTGTGCTGATCTCCATTGCTTAAACAATAATATTTTTGTTGTCTTAGAAGAAAAAAGGGAATAAAGGATCTGAAAAACTCCATAAAAAATGAAAGTCTTGAAGGTCTGTTCATTGCAATGGGGTAGTAAAAACAAGAACCTATAAAAACAGTTGTTTCTTTTCCCTGCCTTGCCCATGGTTTTGAAGATCACAGAGATACTCAACCAGATGTGAACACTTAAGTCTATGCCCCTACTGAAACCACATATGGTCTATTCTCATTACTCGTGATAGGTATGTTCTGTAAAGTTGCGGCAAACACTGAATTAGCAAATGCTGAAGCATTGCACTTAGGAATATAGGGTTAGGTTCCTGGGAGTCTTTGGTCATAACATTTGGTTAATGGATCAATACATAACCTTGCTTTATGTGTGTTTCTGTTTAAAGACACCTTATTTAATATATATTGTTGATTCATTAACATTGACCTAGGGGCCAACAGCACTATAACTCATGTCTGAATGAAGTTTATCTGTGAGGAGTAAAGTAAATTGCCGAGAGAAAACAATCTTTGGTTTTGGGAAAATAAAACCTGGGTCAAATTTTAATGTGCTAATAATGATCTGTAGTGACTTTCTAAATTAGGAATCTGTAAGGGAGGTCAGTTTTTCTTTAAGAATATCTATTTATTCATTAGCAAGGAAACTTAATAACAATGGCACCCAACAGCATTTCATCCAAGAGGTAGATGTGCTGTTTTTAAACATGGCTGCAGACAGACTATGCATTTTAGTTAAGATTTCGTCTAAACTTCTGTTACATTCACATGTATCATTTTAAACAAGTGCATGCTATTCCACTGAGCTGACAGATATTTTGATTGCTTCCCATTTTTGCTATTAAAAGTAGCTCTACTATAAACATTTTTAAAGAAAGTTTTCATTTTCCTGAATGTTGTTTCCGGAGGCTGCATCCTCTAAATGGGCGAAGAAGCTGAGCATCCCTGATGGCTAGAGGTATATTAACTAGGTCCTTTCAGAAGTGGTGACAGCTTTCTCCTTTCCCCAAAGGCTCTCCAGCACTGGTTTTACTTCTTAAATTCACTAACTTAATAGGATGACATTATATCTCATGACTGGTTTAGTTTGTATTTACTTAAGTATTGGTGAGGATAAAAAGCTTTTTCTTATATGGATTTAGTCATTCACTTCGCCGATTAACATTTCACAATCTCTTCCAGGTGACCAGGAGGCCAAGCTCACTTCAAATAGTGTCCCTGCCTTTGGGGACCCTCTCCTCTGCCTATCTTTACCTAAACTGCCTTATTAAAATGCAATTGGAGCTTTATAGCATCTTTTTAGCTTTGAATAAACACTTTATTATGTATATTTAAATAATAATTCTTTACCTATTATATTGCCATTCATTTTTTCTTAGTTTTAATGGTTTGATGGAATATTTTCAATTTGTATATAGCCAGAAATGAACCATATTCAAACTATTTAACAACTGGCAAGCTAAAATATTAATAGATAATGTAATAAGCCAAAATATTTAACCAAAATATATTTAATATTCCTTTTGTTTTATGAATTAATGACATCCTAATATATTCACAAGTGAAATATTATGGAGAAAATAATTCATCAAAATATTCTCGAAATTTCCAAATCACTTGTTGATTTTTACATCACTTGCTGTGATGATGCTGTTACCTAGCTAAGTGATGCCCCATAAGAACCACATCAATGACTTCACCATATATTGACAGACATTAAATATTTAGAATCTTTGGTGCAGCTGGGCATATTGACGGCTTTTCACATACAACAGGTGTATGTCTGGCTCCCAGTGCCACCCAGAGGGCCTGGGCCTGCTTTGCTGCCCTGCCAACTCCAGGCAGCCCTAGGGCAGGGTGAGGAGGCTGCACACGCCTCCACTGTTGCCTCCCAGGTCACTCAGTGGCTGCTGGGGCTACCCGTATCTGTGCTGGCACCCCTCCCAGGTCCATTACCACCTCCAGGGCCACCGATGGGTGACATCATTAGATACTTTACAATGCCAATGACAAGATAATTTCTCTTTCCTAACTGATATGAAAACATTTTTCTGTATTTTAACACATAATGCATGCTTTATATGAAATGATTATTCAGAAATGTAATTCCTGCAGATGTGACACCTGCTTAGATAACTGATCCTACACATTCTCAAATATTTTAGGTGGTCAACTTGGCAGGATGTGGGAACACATTGGAATCATCCTTAAATGCTCCACAGCTGTACGCACTGGTTGAATATCTAACCTGTATAAACAAATCCCAAAGTCTGTTATAATAAAAGCATTTAAATACTGAGCTACTCTTTCCAGCAATGAGACAACCAATAGATCCAAATCCCTTTAAGGCCAAGTCACTCTGATTTTCCCCAGACCTATCTCTACCCTATTCCAGAGAACATCGAAATAAGGAAATAAGATTGCTCTCTGAGAGTAAAACTATTAAGTTTGTTAAGAAAAATATTCTGAAACTCAAAAATAAGGCAGAGAGGCTACTGTGTGCCCTATTGGTGTCATAATAGGAGCTTGCCCAACTTCATCTGACGCTGTAGACAGCCAGATTTTTAATTTACTATTGATTAGGGCCCAGACCCTGCAAAGCTAGACGTTCACCTGTAGAAGACTGATAAATTACAGATTATTTTTTTCTGCTAGAAATGCACATTATTTGATTGAAAAATATAACCCCAAAGGTTATGCCTTTACAACCCCATGGGGCATTAACTAGTTTTGTATGTAACTTGGCAATATTATTTCAGTGACTATATACATACTCCTTGTATTCTTTAATTAGGTTTTTTATTCACTGTTTCCTTTAACGAGTTCATTAAATCTTTGATGTGCTCACTATGTATCTGTATAAAATTCATGTTCTTAACATTTTTCAAAATTGACTTTGACAATCATAACTTAATGTGTCACAATGAAGATTTGCCAAGACATCGTCAAAGACAGAATTACTTCCAGAGGGCTGACTAGATTGATGGCAGTGACCTGGCTGAATTAATTCCATCACCTATCAGTTAGGAAGGGAATTGGTGGACCAGCAAAAGATGCTTCCTTAGTAAATGTCCATCCATCTAAGCTCTAGGCTTAGGGGATGTAGGGTCCACTCAGCAGCTGTATCCTGCCTTCAGTAGGTTAACAGCCTGCTGTCACCAACACACAAGCCATATATCTAGCTCCCCTTTTGACATGTCCATGCTCATGGAATAACCTCCAGATTATAAGTTGGTTTCCCAGGCAGAGAAATGATTCAGTGTCGGGACAACATGAGTAACCCACCCAGTTTGTAGTTTTGTTTTTCCTTGCAAACTGAGAAATTGTCACTGGCTTGTGGTTTTAGAGTCCAGTTCTTTGTAGAGCCTGACAGCGTGTGTCTGTGTTGTGACTCTGGTTCCTCTCTGAACTCAAGTTTCTAGGCTGACAGGCTGTGGCCTACCTCAGATCACGTGATTCCACCAAGGAAATGCTAGCTGGTCAGTGGTTGCAGATATGTTTTCTGTTCACTTGTTTGTTTTTCATTTCCAATCCCTGTGGACCAATGCTTTTATAAAGTTTAATAAAAATATATTACTAGAAAAATGAAATTAAAAAAATAATAAAAAATGTAAACCCATTTTATGATCAGATTCAATAGAATCCAAACATCCAAACTACTCTGTAATAAGTTTCCTTTAAAAGTATAATAGTCTCTCTCTCTTTTTACACTTGCAAAATAGTTTGTTTTATTTTTTATTTTTATTACATTTATTGGGGTGACATTAGGTAATAGGATTGTATAGGTCTCAAGGGTACATGTCTAGGATACATGATCTGTATACAATAGTCTCTCAGTGCTTACTCTCAATTATGTACTTATCTCAGGTCCAAGAACTACAGCCCACCTGGAAACTCGTTAGAAATGCAGCTTCTTAGGCCTCACCCCAAGTCTATTGAGTCAGAAACTCAGAGGGTGGGGCCCTGCAGTCTGTTTGACAAGACCTCTTGGTGATTCTGATGCATGCTCAACTGTATGAGAATTCCTCCCCTGGAATGAGTGTACATCAGAAATCACAGCTTCAGTGGCAAAGGGGCCAGGCAGATACAGAAATGCAGTTTTGACAAGATGAGGATTATAAGGAAGGGTAGATTCTCTGGCAAATTGTAGCCTGGATGTCCCACACAGAAGTATTCAAATCCAGACAGACACACACACATGCACACACACAAACACACACACACACACACACACACACACACACCCATACACCTCTGGTCAAATGCACGTCTGGCTAGCATGGGGCCCTTTGGTCTATGACCTTTTCCAAATATGGATTACCGTACTTTCCGGCTTATAAGATGACTGGGCGTATAAGATTTTCCTGGGTTAAAAAGTCGTCTTATACGCTGGAAAATACGGTAGTCCCATATATCTAATCCACTATATCTAATCCCATCAATATAGTCCATTATACCATATTTTCCGGCGTATAAAACAACTTTTTAACCCAGAAAAATCTTATACGCCCAGTCATCTTACACGCCGGAAAGTACGGTAATAGTAAACTCAGCCTTGATAACATGATGAGTCACTTTCCCCTGATGACTATGTAAGCTCAGAGTATCCTATATAATAAAAGCATAGGTGGTGTCACGCCCTTGTGTGACATCACAAGATGGCCACCACAAGATGGCTGCCCTCATGTCATCACCAGATGGCTGCCACCAGATGGCTGCCACAAGACTGCCGTCACCAGATGGCTGCCACAAGATGGCCAGCAGGGGAAGGCAGTTGTGGGCAACCAGGCTGGCAGGGGAGGGCAGTTGGGGGCCATCAGGCCGGCAGGGGAGGGCAGTTGGGGGTGATCAGGCAGGCAGGCAGGCGAGTGGTTAGGAGCCAGCAGTCCCGGATTGTGAGAGGGCTGTCTGACTGCTGGTTTAGGCCCGATCCCACAGGGGTCAGGCCTAAACCAACAGTCGGACATCCCCAAGGGGTCCCAGATTAGAGGGGGTGCAGGCTGGGCTGAGGGACACCCTTCCCCCGTGCACAAATTTCGTGCACCAGGCCTCTAGTTATATATGAAAGCCCAAGTGTATGAAGACTATCCTGAGGTCTTTGTTCTGCCACAATAATCTGTTTCCCTTTTTAATTCTCTATCATGCCATTTTAAATTGTGAGACATTATAATACATGTTTAATCATCCTTGATTATTTCTCTTTCCTTGATAATTTTAAAGTTAATTCTTACCAATTAGTTTTAGAATAATCTTGTTATATTCCATGAACTGTCTGATCAATATTTCAACTGAAATTGTTAACTATTGGTTAACTATTAGTTAACTATTAGCTTACTTGGTGATAGGTCAGAAAAAAATAGTTTTTGGGGTTCCATCCCAGCTCTGCTGCTCAGAAAGTCTGTGGCTTTGCGCAAGGGATTGAGTCTTAGCCCTTTACTTGGCAGCAATAATGCCTCTCTCGCAGGCCTACCAAAAAATTAATAAAATAACATATGCAAGTCACCTGTCAGTTGGCAGGTACTTCAAAATACTATCTGTTTCCTTCTTCCCATTCTCAAACGCAGCAGACTCCTTCTCTTGTCTATCCAACTAACAGTTTCTTTATCCCAGGGAAGAAAGAAATGAAGAATAGAGCAATCTTGAAAGTAATATACTTCTTCCGTTGTACTGCTGGTTTATAACCAAATTATCTATTATATAGTAGAGGCCTGGCACAAGAAATTCATGCATGGAGCAGGGGGTGGGTGTGTCCCTCAGCCCAGCCTGCACCCTCTCCAATCTGAGACCCTTCGAGGAATGTCCAACTGCCCATTTAGGCCTGATCCCATCCCTCTCACAATCCAGGACTGCTGGCTCCCAGCCGCTCACCTGCCTGCCTGCCTGATTGCCCCTAACTGCTTCTGCCTGCCAGCCTGATCACCTGCTAAACATTCTCCTGCCAGCCTGATCGACGCCTAACTGCTCCCCTGCCGGCCTTATTGCCCCTAACTGCCCTCCCCTGCCTTCCTGGTCACCCCTAACTGCCTTCCACTGCAGGCCTGGTCACCCCTAACTGTCCTTCCTTGCAGGCCTGGTTGCCCCCAACTGCCCTCCCCTGCAGGCCTGGTCCCCCCAACTGCCCTCCCCTGCAGGCCTGGGTCCCCCCACAACTGCCCTCCCCTGCAGGCCTGGTTGCCCCCAACTGCCCTCCCCTGCAGGCCTGGTTGCCCCCAACTGCCCTCCCCTGCAGGCCTGGTCCCCCCAACTGCCCTCTCCTGCAGGCATGGTCCCTCCCAACTGCCCTCCCCTGCAGGCCTGGTCGCCCACAACTGCCCTCCCCTGCTGGCCTGATTGCCCACAACTGCCCTCCCCTGCCAGCCATCTTGTGTCCACATGGGGGCAGCCATCTTTGACCACATGGGGGTGGCCATCTTGTATGTTGGAGTGATGGTCATTTTGCATTTTACTCTTTTATTAGCTAGGATAGTTATTTTTATTACAACTATTTGTGGGTGAGTTATACTATGGTCACAAAATATGACATGATGATATAATTTCTGATTTCTTAGTTCCTTTTTTTAAAAATTTCTTTTTTTTAAATTTTTAGAAAGAGGAAGGAAGGGAGAGAGAGAGAGAGAAACATCAATGCCAGAGTGAAACATCCATCAGCTGCTTCCCGCATGTCCCCTACCAAGGATTGAGCCCACAACCTGGCATGTGCTCTGATGTGGAATCAAAGGGGCAACCTTTAGCTGCACTGGATAACTCCCAACCAACTGAGCCACAACAGCCAGGGTTAACTTAAAAGTTCTTATTAAAAACTTCCATGTGTTTAAGTAGATAATACATTTTTATAATTTCCTATGTGTGTGAGAGAAAAATATTTTCCACAGCAATGAAGAAAAAAACACATATACTAGACTACATCAAAATTAAAAACTTGTGTGCATAAAAGGACACAATAAACAGAAAAGGCAACTCATGGAATGGAGAAAATATTTGCAAATCATATCAGGGGTTAATATCCAGGATATATAAAGAATTTTTACAACTGAATGATAAAAAAAAAAAAAAAAAAAAAAACCTGATAAAAAAAATGGGCAAAGGACTTGAATACACTTTACTCCAGAGAAGACATACAAATGGTTAATAAGCACATGAAAAGATGCTCAATGTCACTAA
Organism: Eptesicus fuscus; assembly: GCF_027574615.1. NCBI lineage: Eukaryota > Metazoa > Chordata > Mammalia > Chiroptera > Vespertilionidae > Eptesicus > Eptesicus fuscus. Next base: position 39,865,979 of record NC_072477.1, read on the forward strand.
AATCAGGGAAATCAAAACCACAAAATACTACCTCACACCTGTTAGAATGATTACTACCAAAAAGACAAGAGACACGTGTTTTTTCAGGATGTGGAGAAAAGAGAACCTTTGTGCACTGTTGATAGGAATGTAAATTGGTACAGCCACCGTGGAAAACAGTATAGTGGTTTCTTAAATAAAAACGCTGAACTACCATATGATTCAGCAATTCCACTTCTGGGTACTTATCAAAAATAATTGGCCCTGGTTGGTTTGGCTCAGTGGTTGGAGTGTCAGCCCAAGGACTGAAGGGTCTCTGGTTTAAGGGCATATATCTCAGTTGCAGACTTGATCCCCTGCCCTGCTCAGGGCACATGTGGGAGGCAAACAATTGATGTGTCTCTCTCACATCAATGTTTCTCTCTCTGTGTGTCTCCCCTCCAGCCTTTCCACTCTGTCTAAAAGAAAAAAAAAATCAATGGAAAAAATATCCTCAGGTAAGGATTAACAACAACAACTAAAGAATTGAAAGCAGGAGTTTGAAAAGGAATTTGTATGTACATGTTTATAGCAGCTTATTCACAATAGCCAAGAGGTGGAACCAAACCAAGTGTCCATCAATAGAAGAATGGGTAAATAAAATGTGGTATATACATATAATGGACTATTAATCAAAGTAATGCAAAAGAAAGGAGAATCTGACACATACTACAACATGGATGGACCTTGAAGACATTGTGCTAAGTGAAATAAGCCAGACACAAAAGGACAAAGATTGTACGTAATAAATATACTGTACTTAAATATTTATATGAGGCACCTATAGTAGTCAAATTCTTAGACAGAAAGTAAAATGGTGGTTGCCAGGGGCTTGGAGTAGAGAGCATTGGGGCATTATTGTTTAATGGGTACAGTTTCAGTTTTGTAAGATGAAAAGAGTTCTGGAGATGGGTGGTGGTAATGGTTGCACAACAGTAAGAATGTACTTAATACCACTAATCTATACACTTTTAAATGGTTAGAATGGTAAATTCTTTTATGTGTACTTTACCCAATTTCAAGAAACAATAAACCTTAAAAAAACACCACAAAAAAACCAGATGTGGTTTTTCTACCCTCAATTTTGATATACATCATAATTCTGCCTTACTGTTGGTACCATTCTTATGTCAGTTCCAACGAAGGCCTGGGCTGGGGATGGCCCCATCCTGAGGGAAGGGGCTTGTTCAGGGCTTGCTGGCTGACAGAGAATGGCTGGACATTGGCAGATTTGAGGCCAAACAAGAGCTGAGGGGCAGAAATGAACTGGGCCAGGGAAAAACACTGGGTTTCCCCCAAAGAGCCCAGAAGCAAACTCTTAATTGTCAGCAAGATTGTGAGGACCAGAAGTACGCCACAGAGATGGGGGAAGGTCTCACAAACAGGCTTGGACACAAGTCCTTGAAGGTCAATCTCAGAGTAGGGCCGGGTTTCCAGAAAGCTGACAAGGCACTCCCAGGGGCGGAGATTTTATCACAGCACCCTTCCTTCCCTGTCTTGCCCATCTCTCCTCACTGCTGCTGAAGGGGAAATAGATCAGAACTTAAGGGCTTTAGTAATGAGTGGTCTGGCTCACACTACTTATTTCCACCAAATCCTCGTGATATTGTGGTGGAACCTGAATGTCCCAGGGTTGTAGTGGGAAGTCAGGGGACCGTGACGTGGCCCCAGAAGCAGCTGTCAGGGAAGCTCTTCCCTGTGGTGGCAGAGGCCCCCTCTATCAGAGGCTGCAGTGACAGAGCCAGAGGCTCTGCAATACAACACACATCTGTATTCAATGCATATTCTACTGGTTTTAGTTATTTTTCATTCGGACAAAGAGCTTTTCCCAGTCCTTTGTGGCTATTTTGTTTGTTCCATTGGTCTTTTGCTGGAGCTATTATTTTAATAATTTTCTCTTTCTTTTTTTAATGTAATCTTTTTAGCTTTCTTTCATGTTACTTTTCTTTGGTTATTTTTTACTTTTATTGAACAGGGATGAGGAAACAAAGAACTATGAGGGCAATCTTTTCTCCTGGCCAGGTCTGCAGCTTTTGTTCCTTCATGTACCTCAACACATATCTACATCAGAGAAAGGAAGAAAGAAAGAAAGAAAGAAAGAAAGAACGAAGAAGAAGAAGAAGAACGAAGAAGAAGAAGAAGAAGAACGAAGGAAGAAAGAAAGAAAGAAAGAAAGGGAAAGGAAGGAAGGAAGGAGGGAGGGAGGGAAGGAGGGAAGGAAGCCTATGTCCTTTTCTGTATAATTTAAATATTTCATAATCATTTGTAGGCAATAATATCAGTCTCAAAGACAGCTTCAGGAAGTGGTTGGAATAAAAACACGCCAATTTTTTCAGAATATGAGATCTGTAAACTAGAATCTATGGTCTCCAACATATGTAACCACAGGGCAGAGACAATTTATTTGAGCAGCCCAGGCCACAGATGGAAAAGAAATGAAAACAATACCCAGAGAGCAAGAATCTTCTAGAAAACAGCCAGAGAGTGTTAACTGCATAGTCAGAGGGTTCTCTGATTATAGAGCCCCTTTCCTATTGGCCTGCCTCCCAGCAACCTCATTCCGAGGCAGAGCTTGAAAAGAATATGATTATCATGCAGATATTTCCCATGGCCTTCCTTGAAGACATTGTTCCTCACACACAGAGGACCTGTGGCTGTCATAACCTCCTAGGGGACCATGGCCTCAAGCATGCAAGCCAATTGCATTCTCTGTCTACTAGGTCACTTTCAGCTCCATCTGGCCTTTCACCAAAGGAGGTCCCTGCCCACCCAGAACCAGACAAGAAGGGACCACAGGCAACCATTACAGATAGGCTTATGTCCCTGCAAAGCAAAGTTGGTCACTAATTCACCACCTAATAACTTTTCCATCAATTCAACTTCTCAGTTTACTTCTCCTTCTTGAAGAGATCTGATTCAACGGGATACTTGGTGCCACCTTTATAACCTGCTCCTCTGACACCTTACTTCTAACATCCTTTTTACACCACCGGTTTATTCCCACAACTCCCCTGGACTTGTGCAAAGAGGTAACCCTGACTCCTACATCTATTTCCAGCCCAGTGAGCTCTACGAGCCATCACTTCTACAGCTGCCTGACCTGAGGAAGCCTCTTTCCTCTTCAGGATCATCAAGCCAAGGAACTCACACATCTCCTTACTCTCTACATGAGTGAATGCTGGGACCCCACTATATCTCAGTCCAGGTTAAACCTGACTGTCCCACCCTACTCGGTGTTAGTAAATCAGGAGTGCACGACATACACTTCTAAATCTCAAAAGGCCAAAGCTCTTCCCTGGCCCTAAGGGTTCTTGGAATACACCACACAATACTAGTAAGTCAACCTTCATTTTTAGAATGGCGCCCCCCCAAGGAGAGACTCCATCCTGGTATCACCACTTACACATTTTCACACTATTTGCTTGTTCCTTTTGTTTCTTAAGTTTCCACCTTACCCACTTTGTTGTGCAATTAATTCTCAGATATTATTATTCTCAGTGTCCTTATGATATTTCATTAATGTATGAGCTACATTAATGTATGGGTCCTAGCTAATAAAAGAGTAACATGCAAATTAACCATCACTCCATCACAAAGATGGCGACACCCATAGCCACAAGATGGCAGCGCCCAGTCCTCTCAGCCCCGCCGGAGTCCCCCAGTCCCGGGGGGGCGGCCGCTGAGAGCGGGCAGCGTGAGCAGCCTGGTGGAATGCTTGCTTCGTCGCCGCGGATGGGCCTCTGGGCTGCAGAGAGCCTCTGGGCAGTGGGCACGGAGCAGCCAGACCCCACAGAGAGCTACTGGCGCACGGATTCATGCGCAGGGCTACTAGTATGTTAATATATGACCTTTTGGTTTAGGTGCGTCTGTTTTGAGCCACAATTAAGTTTATATCTGTTAGGATTATTACGTTTGCGCAATCATTTATCATTCTGTATTTCCTCTTATTTTTACTATTTATTACTTTTGCTTAATACATGCCATTGGTATTAATTAAATGTTGTATATGTACTCCCTTCTCCTTTCTTTTGAAATACGTTTGGAGGAAAGCACTGAGTAAACCTACTTCTACCTAACCCAAATCTAAACACCAATACACACATACACACAACTGTGACAATCATCAAATACATTTTTTCCTGTTGGTTTCTAGTTATAGTCATAATAAACCCAAAATTCTTAGGCTTCTCTCCATGAGTGAAAGAAAACACTTGAATATGGGCTTCAGCCCTTCGCCTTCATATCTCATTCTCAGTTTCTGGACTGTTATTCTGAAACTTCTAGTTTTTCTTGTAGGTCAGAAAGACATTCTTACCCTACTACTTAACAAAGCAAGTTACTTAACCTCTCGGAGACTGTTTTCCCATCTGAAACAAGGGGATCAGACCACCAGGGTTTTTAAAGATTAAGTGAAATAATGCTATTGTAAAAAAAAATGTAATACATAGTAGCTGCTCCCTAAATATAGGCCCCCTTCCTCTTTTCCTTTTAAGTTTTAGATCACAATGTAATTCTGCAATGGGACTGTGATCAGAAGCATTGATCCTTCCTATCTAGTGTTTTTAATCTCCGATCTTGAGAGTTGATAAATCAGCCACAATATAAAGAAATTCCTGTTTTGGACCCAAAGTGTCAGATCAGAGATTCTTTAGGGTTGGTGGGATATGTGAACATATTTCTTTAGCTTTCCCAAATGAATGACATCTTGCCTAGATAATTTTTTCCATAAAAAGAACTGCAGATGTTTCATTTCCTTGGGGAGATCATGGTCTCAATTGTGGCTACATCTGAAAGCAGTATTTTGAGTGTTCTCTGGCTTTTCCATCCAGATGTTTTTAGATTTCTTCCTTACTGAAATTTGAAAATGTTATAAATAATGTCTTTACATCTTTCTCTAGATGTTAGTTTCCACTGATAGGCTAACACTTTATACTTTAAATTGTTGATTATTTAAAATTTATTTTTTTCTATTGGCTCATGTACTCTTATTATTTCTAAGTTAAAACACTGTACTCACATCTAGAAATGAATCATTTTGGTCTGCCATTATTTACTCACTTTTACGTAAGCCATGTAATGTTGTATTTCATTCTGTACTTAATAAGCACACATTGTTAATGAACTATTTATCAGTTCTCATTGTAAACTCTTTACTACTTGCAGAAATGTTCTTAATTGTGATATTGCCATTTTTACTATGTGGCCTTTGTTTTGTGGCCCTAGATCTTGTTTCTTATCATTTAGAGAAATTTAAGTCATTTTTCAATTCTGACTTTTGGTTGTTCCATATCAGACAATTTTATTTTTATTTTTTTTAGAGAGAGAGAGAAACAGCAATTGGTTGTTCATTGAAGTTTATTTTTCCATGCATTCATTGGTTGATTCTTGTATGTAACCTGACTGGGGATCGAACCTGCAACCTTGGTGTATGGGGACGATGCTCTAACCAAGTGAAGCTACCTTGCCAGGACATATCAGACAATTTTAAAGTTTATTATTATTTTTTATTCTTGTATAATCATTTAAAAATTTAGGGGGTTATTTTGAAAATTCTTCTTTGACTTGTGTTTTGGATATTGAAGTTATTGTTATTAAAGACCTTTGTTTGAGACATTTTCATTGGCATTTTTATGAGATTTAATATGAAGAAGGCTACCTACACTGCTAGTTTCCAAGGATAAAAATGACTCTACTTGTATGTTCTAGTCTTTAAAAGTAAATACATGACCTGGCTGGTGTGGCTCAGTGGTTGGGCATCAACCCATGAATCAAGAGATTGCTGGCTCGATTCCCTGTCAGGACACATGCCTGGGTTTTGGGCTTGATTCCCAGTAGGGGGCATGTAGGAGGCAGCTGATCAATGATGTTTCTCTCTCATTGTTCCTATCTCTCTATCTCTCTCCCTAAAAATCAATAAAGGGAGAAAAAGTAAAAGTAAATACATGAATACTGTATTTTTTTAAAACTGATAATAAAATTTTTCCAATAAATGATATTCCTTATCTACCTTATATCTTGAGGTTTTTATCTTCAAATAAGCCTCTGTTCAACAGAGCTCCCTACAAATTGAGGAGTCAAATAATATTATTAGAAAAATGAGCAAAGAATAAGAGAAGACCACTCCCAGAAGAAGAGATACAAAAGAACAATAAAAAGATATATGAAAATATACTCTATCTCACTAAAATTCAAGGGAATGCACTTTAAAATAGAATATTATTCTTCACCCAGCAGAGTAGTAATACCAGAATGATGAGAATATAAAAAACAAGCAGTTTCATACTTGCTAATGAAAGCCTGAACTGGTACAACTTTTTTGGAAAGAAATCTCTCAACATATTTTAAAATGTAAGATACATGTGCCTTTGATTCAAGAATCCTCCCTTTTAGGATTCAACCAGAGTGAAGCTTGTATATAGGGACAGGCTAATTATATGAAACACACCACAAACAAGGAAAACCATGTGAATTTCTCTCCGTAGGGGACAGTGGAGTGAACACTATGCATCATGAACATAAGTGAGTTAGATCCACACAATGAGCTGGATTAATGTCTGTGACATTTGCATGTAAAACATAGTTGCATGATAATGCTTGTATTTTTTAAAATCCTCAAAGATGTGATATGCATGCAGTGTTATTGGACTATCTGAAACTGCTGATATGTGTATAATTGAACTAGACAAAATTGCTGATATTCAACTGTTTTGAAGCTAATAAAATGGCAATCTTATAAGTCTCAATCTAATATAAGTTTATTATATGTTTATGAGCATGAAAAAAAAAATAGAATGATATACCCCAGAGCATTAATACTGGTTACTTGGGGGAGGGGAGAGATAAGGAAAAAATAGGGAGATAAACTTCATACATCGTTGTACTGTTTTACTCGTTAAAAATTTTGCAAATTATTTGTCTTTCTCTGATTGGCTTATTTTGCTTAGCATAATAATCTCCAGGTCCATCCATGCTGTCTCAAAGGGTAAGAGATCCTTCCTTTTTATAGCTGCACCAGGGACCCAGTGCATGAAATTCATGCACTGTGGGGGTGGGGGTGTCCCTCAGCCCAGCCTCTCCAATCTGGGACCCCTTGGGGGATGTCTGACTGCTGGCCTAAACAGGCAGTCAGACATCCCTCTCACAATCTGGAACTGTTGGCTCCCAACCGCTCGCCTACCTGCCTGCCTGATAGCCCCTAACCGCTTCTGCCTGCCTGCCTGATCACCCCTAATCACTCCCCTGCCAGCCTGATTGATGCCGGCCTGGTTGCCCCTAACTGCCCTCCCCTGCTGGCCTGATCGCCCACAACTGCCCTCCCCTGCCAGCTATCTTGTGGCGGCCATCTTGTGACCACATGAGGGTGGCCATCTTGTGCAAGGGCGTGATGGTCAATTTGCATATTACTGCTTTATTATATAGGATAGTATTCCATGGTGTAAATGTACCACAGCTTTTTTATCCATTCATCTACTGATGGACACTTGTGCTGTGACAATAAAGATTAAAAAAATAAAACTAAAAAAAAAATTGCAAATTAAAAATATTTAAGACATTAAAAATTTTAAGAATGTAAAAGAAATGAGACTTTCCCTGCAGATATTACTTGATAACATATGTTTAGGGGATGAAATCTATAGCAGTAGTCCATTTAATGTTATCAAATGCAGTAAACAAAAACCAATTTCTTTCCTAGTCCCTTGAACCAAGATAGTTCAAAATAAAAATCAAACCAATTTTTGTTATTTACAAAAGGAATTTCGTAACATAGAAAACAAAATTGAAATTCAGAGAACATTATTGACAAGTGAAAATAAAAATTCAGAGAGTATTTTTGACAAGTGGAGTAATAGGAATACTTTTACACTGCTAATGAAGAGTAAATTGCTGTAACCACTTTAAAATAACTTGGCATTACCAAATAAAGTTGAACAATGCATATTCAATGACCTTGCAACTGAACTCCCAAGTATATATCTTAGAAAAACTCCTGGATGAGGAATAGAAGACATATACACCACTACCAGAGCAGCATTTTCATGATATACAAAAGCTGCATGCAACCACAATGCCACAAATGGACAGAATGGGTAAAGTGTGGTATATTTCACACAGTGGAAGAATAATACTGATGTAATGATTAATACTAGATAATGGTAAAAATGAGGGACCAATAACTACACATATCCATCTGGATGAATCTCAAAACATAATGTTAGGTAAAAATTCAAACCAGAGAAAAAGCATTATTCCATTTCAAAAACAGCCACATTGAGCAATATAAGAAAAAGTAGGAGAATGAAAAATTAAAAATCTCCTTTCTAGGAAGGAGAAGAAAGGAAGAAGGGTTAGGGGAAGGCAAACAGAAGTTTTTAAAAGTGATACTGATCATTGTTTCTATGAGACTGTTTTTGATTTGTTTGCTTGTTTTGTCTTTAGATTTCACACATAAGTGAAACCATACAGTATTTTCTTTCTCTGACTTATTTCAGTTAGCATGATACCTTCTAGAGCCACCCATGTTGTCGCAAATGGCAAGATTTCATTCTTTTTTATTGCTGTGTAATATTCCACTGTATATACATACAAATATCCTATATCTTCTTTATTCATTCATGAATTGGGTGATAGGGGAAGGGGAACATAGTCAATAATACTGTGATAAGCTCACATGGTTTCAGATGATTGCTAGAATCAGTGGGATGATTACAGTGTAAGGTACAAAAATGTTGAATCACTATATTGTACACCTGAAACTAATATAACCAAAATAGGATTTTATATCAACTACTAGAGGCCCGGTGCACGAAATTCGTGCACGGAGGGGGGTTGTCCCTCAGCCCAGCCTGTACCCTCTCCAATCTGGGACCCCTTGAGGGATGTCCGACTGCCCGTTTAGGCCCGATCCCAGGGATCGGGCCTAAACGGGCAGTCGGACATCCCTCTCACAATCCAGGACTGCTGGCTCCCAACTGCTTGCCTGCCTGCCTTCCTGATTGCCCCTAACTGCTTCTGCCTGCCAGCCTGATCACCCCATAACCACTCCGCTGCCAGTCTGTTTGCCCCCAACTTCCCTCCTCGGCCAGCCTGGTCACCCCTAACTGCCCTCTCCTGCAGGGTTGATCACCTCCAACTGCCCTCCCTTGCAGGCTTGGTCCCTCTCAACTGCCCTCCCTTGCAGGTCAGGTGCCTCCCAACTGCCCTCTCCTGCTGGCCATCTTGTGGTGGCCATCTTGTGTCCACATGGGGGCAGGATCTTTGACCACATGGGGGCAGCTATATTGTGTGTTGCAGTGATGATCAATCTGCATAGTTCTCTTTTATTAGATAGGATAGAGGTCTGGTGCATGGGTGGGGGCCAGCTGGTTTGCCCTGAAGGGTGTCCCGGATCAGGGTGGGGTACCCTTGGGGCGTGGGTCGGCCTGAGCGAGGGGCCTGTGGTGGTTTGCAGGTGGGCCACGCCCCCTGGCAACGCAAGTGGAGGCCCTGGTATCTGGAATTTATTTTCCTTCTACAATTGAAACTTTGTAGCCTGGAGCAGAGCCAAGCCTGGGGCTCCCTCCCAGGCCCGCAGGCATTTGTGTTGGGGTTATAATTGAAACTTTGTTGCCTTAAGCGGGTGGGCCTGGCCAGGGTGTGTGGAAAGCTTTGCTTCCCCTGTTGCCGGCGGCAACCCTGGCCTGCTCTCTCAAGCTCCATTCTGCCGCCATTTGTTTGAATTTGTTTACCTTCTATAATTGAAACTTTGTAGCTTGAGTGGAGGCTTAGACCTGCAACGGCTGGCAGAAAGCTTGGCTTCCTCTGTTACCTAGGAAACCTTGCTCTCTGTGGCTGTAGCCATCTTGGTTTGGGTTAATTTGCATACTCGCTCTGATTGGATGGTGGGCGTGGCTTGTGGATGTGTCAGAGGTATGGTCAATTTGCATATTTGTCTATTATTATATAGGATATTAAACAAAAAATTTAATTAAAAACAATTTTTAAGTAATACTGATCGATAAAACTGGGGGTAAAAAACAAGGAATATATGTGTGTTTGTTTAATTAATAGTCTTTAAGTGTGTGTACATGAATGTATGTATAGCAAATTTTACACATGCACATATGCACACGCACATACACAGAAAGAATGTAGGTCAATGTTGACTTGTGCCTACAAAGCCCATCCTATTACAGGAGAAGCCCCTTAACCATCTTCCAGATATACTCTGCATTGTAGATGCTTGACATATAAATGAATAGATGTACTTCTAGAGGAATACTCAAAGGAACATCCCTCGGAGCCATGTTCTTCCAGGGCCGGGATAAAACAGAAAGTTCTGTAATGCATTTTTATAGTGCACCAGGAGCTGTAGACAACATAACAGAAAACCCAAGATAAACACACATACCGACATAAAAATTGTCAAGTCACCTTGGCAAAAATCAAAGGTAATATTTCTGAGTAGCATTACATAGAGTTTGCTCTCACTCTAGGTTAATACCTTTTATTCACTTTATGATTTCAACTAAAGGACACCCAAACTCAAACTCTGGCTAGTAAGATTTTCAAGAGCAGGGCAAGGGGCGGGGAAGGAGAGCAGCCTTTTCCCAATGACAAAACCTGAGCCCCAGGAAACATGGATTTCTTGGGAATAGACCAGGTGGAGCTCCATTTCCAGATATGACAAGGCGGGTCCTGATTCAGCAGCTAGGAGCATTCTGAACAGGGCCGTGTTTCACCAGTTGAAGGAAGACATTAGAAAGGGAGGAAGTCTATCCTTGTTCCCACCCCCCCACAGCTGTGTGAAACCACTACTAATCCGGAGCTGCTGGCTTCTTTTCCTTTCCAAGGATTATTTTGAGTATCTGAACTTCTGTACTTAACTCTACTGCTGCTAGGATTTAGTAAATAATCTGATTTAGCTAAGATGCTTTACTGACAGGATATCCTGTATCTAGTTGAACTAACTAAAGCTGGAGGAAGGGGCGATTAGATAATCTGAATACGTGTTATTTTTAAAAGGAAAGGAAAAGACAAAAAGTCAAGGTAGCTACAGGCCCTTTATCATCTCAAGTAAGTCAAAATAACATGATACTAAACTAGCTCCCAAAATACCACTCACTGCAGATGTGACTTTCGTACTTCCTAACGCTAGCAGGTTCCACTTTGTGCTCAAGACCTGGAAATGCAGGGGCAGCAAAGCAATGAGGTAAACAGCTGTAAGTTTTCCCTTTAGCAAACAAAAAGAGAGAAACTAAATTTACTGCTGCTCTTGAATATTTTTATCCAAGCCAAGTCTCACAGATTGCTTTTTTAAAAGTAATAGCCTTGTTGAAATAGAGTACGCACACTATAAAATTCACTCTTTTAAAGTATACAATTCAGGAATTTTTAGAATACTTACAGAGTTGTGGATCTATCACCACTTTCAAATTCCACAACATTTTCAAGAGAAAATCGTACTCATTAGCAGTCATTCCCCACCCCCCACTTCTCTACCCTCCAGCCCCCTATCCAGTATCCCCTGCAACCAGTAATCTACTTTCTGTCTCTATGGATTTGCCTACCTTGGACATTTCAAGAAATCAAATAATAATGTGGACTGTTGTGTGTGGTTTCTTTCATTAGGTATAATCTTTTCAAGGTTTGTCCACGTTGCAAACATGAGTCAGTATTTCAAGCATGAGTCAATATTTCATTTTTATGGCAAATAATATTTTATCATAGAGATTCACCATAATTTCATTCATTCATCGGGCGATGGGCATTTGAGGTGTGGCCTCCAGCTTGCTTGTTTATAGTAGAGAACAAAAGAAACCTAGGAAGCCTAAGCCAGAGATTAATAAACACAATTATTTTTATATCTGCATTTATACCCAATTCTTGTACATTGTGCTACTCCTGAAGGGTGTTAATGGAAATGTCAGCTCTGGTAACATGAAATATGTGAATTTTTTTCTCATACTATTAATAAGAAAAGAGGAAGAGAAACAGAATTAAGACATAATTGAGCAATTTATTCTAAAAGGTGAACAGATAGACAGATTGTGATACACCCATCCAACAGACCACTACCCAGTAATAAAAGAAATAAATTACATGTGCCTCCATGTAATTATGCTGAGCAAAGACAAGCCATTTTCTTCTAGAATTTTATAATACAATATATGACTGAATTTATATAAAATTCTAGAAAATGCAAATTTTTCTAAAGTGACAAAGCAGATCGGTTGCCCAAGGTGAGGTTGGGAAGGAGATCTGGTTATTGGACAAGAGGGAACTTGGATGGGTATGTTCATTATCTTGATTGTGGCAATAGTTTTATGGGTTTATGCATTCAAAATACATCAACTTTAAATATGTATCATTTACTGTATGTCAATAATATCTCATGTTAATTATAGCCCAATAAAGCTGTTAAGAAACATTACTTAAAAAGTGAGCATACCCCCTCCAAAAGTGCTTGACCAGTAATCTACTTTCTGTCTCTATGGATTTGCCTACCTTGGACATTTCAAGAAATCAAATAATAATGTGGACTGTTGTGTGTGGTTTCTTTCATTAGGTATAATCTTTTCAAGGTTTGTCCACGTTGCAAACATGAGTCAGAGGAATTTTTAGAATACTTACAGAGTTGTGTATCTATCACCACTTTCAAATTCTGTGTGACTACTGTGTGAAAACCACTGCCTTCATTTTGCATATAAGGTTTCAATTAATTTTATAACAAGTCAAAGTATTGTCATTTTGCACATGAGGAGACCTGAGATTGAGGTAGTTCAGTAATTCGCCAAGGTGGCTACAGTCCGTATTAAGCTGAGACCTCTTATTAACAACCAAATCCATGTTCTTTTCACTATACCACACTGCCTCTCACAGTTCCTATTTCAGACCCAACTCCTTTGTCTGAAATCCCTGGGTCTGAAGTCCCTGGGTCTGAAACCCCAGGATTTCCAAAGTCAGGGGATTTTCTGGGGCCATAGAATAGGTTCACAATTTAGGATGTGGCATTCCAAATTTGTTTTCTTTTGCCCGTCATCATATGCTGCCACAAATACCTCTCCAATTATGGCTATTTATTTGATTCAGTTGATTTAATCACCTTCAGCGGGTCAGAGTGGTTAATCTGGATTAGATCAAGGCAAGTTACCCTGGTCCATGGGTCAAAGGACTGACAATAGTTAATCTGAGATGAAAAGCAAGCTGGACAAAACCAAAAAGAAAACAAACAAACAAAAAAAAAACACACAAAAAAACTGGCCATTCAACCCACTAGCTGGGCATTGTACTCCTTTGGAACAATAGTCACTCCTTTGATTATAGGAGACCCAAGGATGTGGACTATTCAGAGTTGTATCTACTTTTTGCTGATCCTTTCACCAGGCTTGAACTTAAGCTGAAGCTGTCAGCTAATCTCTGAATAGGTCAAGCATGAGGGTGATTTCCCTCCTCCAGGTTATTTTTCATAAACAACTGAACTCCACCCAAATGCTACCATTGTATTGAGGCCCATTTGAACGTGAGCTATGATTTGGATTAAGTAAAATTAACTAAAAAGTGAAAGTTGGTTAAAACAATTTCTTTTTGCAAGAGAGTTAGATTTGGGGAAGGAAAGGGTGCCATTTCTTTCACGCAAGACTTTCATAATGAAGGTTAACTGTGCTGGATATTGTATGTTCCACTTGCCCTTCCAGATTCAGGCCCCATTCTGCTCCACCCAGTTCTACGCCCTAGGAGACTAAACAGTATGGACTCAGCAGCAGGCTACCTTGTTCCTTGTCTTCCCATTGGGTTTGGTCAATGGGAACACAAGCAAATGGGAAGGAGAGAGGAGAATCATTTCAGGGTAGTTGTTTTCTGGGATCCCTGCCTGAAGTGTCCTATAATCCAGCTCTCCCCTTTTCCTGGAGGCTGCAGCTCCACTCAGGAGGCCCTCTCCTCCCAGGCCTCGTCCCTTCAGGCCAGCTGGTGGTAAAGGAGCCCTAGAGACAAGCACTCACTTGCACTTCCCCTTTACTTTCCCCTTGTGTTTGTAAGCATTCTCTTTATTAAGCGCTGCTAAAATCAATCAATTTGAAGTTGCCAATTGTTTCCAATGCTGCTGACATTTTCTGAGGGCCATTCAGAAAATGAACTTACCCCAAGCCGTCAGTTGATATGAAAACACTGACATTTATGGGGTTCATGTCACACCCTGACAAAGATAAACAATGGTTAGGTAAAGTGTGGTCAAACAGCAGTGACTCAACCTTACTGCACTGGCCACTGTGTAGCTCGAAGGCATATTCACATGGATTTACAGGAACAGGAAAGGTAATGGATACGTCTCTCAGATTTAAAATGTAAGAGATGTGAAACATGTTCAGGTTGCTATGTCATGCTTCCTCATGCTTACAAATCGTATTTCCAAGGTGATCATATTTCAAACTTTCTCCATATGCTATTCTACTTAGATTGAGATTCTAAACCCACTTTGGGGGTTTCAATTACCAAATGTGAAGAAAGAGACGTTTGCTACAACAAAAACTGCCTAGTGGCAAATCTACGAGAAAGAACAGGTATCAGAGGTACTACCTGTTTTCCTTCACGGAGAGGTATTCATATGTAGTACAAATGCTATGAAAGTGACTGATGCTCCCTGTTCATGAATATACTATGATCTCAAGTAGGTTTTGATTTCTTAGAGCTTGTGTCAAAGATATAGAGCCTGGCTGTCATGGCTCAGTGGTTGAATATTGACCTATGAATCAGGAGGCCATGGTTTGATTCTGGTCAGGGCACATGCCCAGGTTGCAGGCTTGATCCCTGGTAGGGGGCATGCAGGAAGCAGCTGATCAATGATTCTCTCTCATCATTGATGTTTCTAGCTCTCTTTCCCTTTCCTTTCCTCTATGAAGCCAATAAAAAATATATTTTTAAAAAGATACAGGTCCTTTAATGAAAACAATGGATCTTGATCCCATCTAAGCTTAAAACAACTAACCTCCCATCCCCAGAATCACCCCAACTATATCATTCCCAAATGAAGTATAACTAGAATAGCTACTTTGTTTTATTTTCTTTGATGACTTTTCTCTGATGAAGCCAAATGTCATTTAGCATGAATATGTAATTTTAAGTAAAAAAGCTGAAATACTAAAATATTAATATGGTGCTTTGTTTATTTTTGTTT
Source organism: Eptesicus fuscus (assembly GCF_027574615.1). Classification (NCBI taxonomy): domain Eukaryota; kingdom Metazoa; phylum Chordata; class Mammalia; order Chiroptera; family Vespertilionidae; genus Eptesicus; species Eptesicus fuscus. Next base: position 39,881,148 of record NC_072477.1, read on the forward strand.
GGTGTGTATGTGTGTGTGTTTGCCTTAGATTAGGCCACAGACAGAAAAGAGAAATTCATTGAATTAACTTGAGTCAGCAAGGTAAGAGTCATGCTTGTATTCATTATGAGTATCTGTAAGAACTTAAGAGTATTTCAAAAGGAAATCTAGGGAATTCTGGCAGCTTCCATTTAATTCTGCATAGCACCAGATGGCTCTAACAAGGCTCTCCATATTTTCAAAATGAGTGTTAATTTCATTCTTTCAACTTTTCCTAACTCAATGGAACATATCAATGAATAATACTATCTTGTATTTATCCAGCATTTTACAATTTACAAAGTGCTCTCCTATTTATTATTTCAACTGCTCTTTACAATACAGCAGCCCCCTCCACCCCAATCCAGTTTTGCTTTCCACAGTTTCAGTTACTCCCAGTCAACTGCAATCTAAAAATATTAAATGGAAAATTCCAGAAGTAAACAATTCATAAATTTTAAATTGCATACTGTTCTGAGTAATATGATGAAATCTCATGCCAGCCAGCTCCATCCCACCCGGGACCTGAATCATTCCTTTGTTCAGAGTAGCCTCACTGTATACCTACCCACGCCTTAGTCACTTAGTAGCTGTCTCAGTTATCAGATCAGACTGTCATGGTATCACAGGGCTTGTGTTCAAGTAACCCGTACGGTAGCCTAGCTCAATGTCACAATGCCTATGTCATTTACCTCACTTCATCTCATCACACAGGCATAGTCTCACTTCATATCATCCCAAGAAGGGTTAGTATAAAGATATTCTGAGGGGGAGAACACATTCACATAACATTTATTACAGTATTCTGTTATAATTGTTCTATTTTATGATTAGTTATTGTTGTTAATCTCTTACTGTGCCTAATTCAAAAACTTTATCATATGTATAAGGAAAAATTGTGTATATAGTGTTCGGTACTATCCGAGGTTTCAGGCATCCACTGGGGGTCTTGGAATGTGTCCCCTGTGGATAAGTGGGGACTACTGTAGTTCAGAGGTAGTCAGGGCAAATATTATAAACCCGCCCCCTCCCCCCCGCCCATTTTACAGACAAGGAAACAAAGGCCTGGAGATATTAGTCAAGACTCTTTTAGTTGCAACTTAAATTAGCTTAAGCAAAAATATGGAAATGTATTGGCTCACATCAACTGGATTCATGGACTCTGTTACTATGTTCTCTGCTTTTATCTATCTGTCTTTCTGTCTCTCTTCCCCTCTGCGCATTGGATTTCATTCTCCCAACAGACTGAAACATGGCCTTACGTGCTTCTTACTGTCTTGGAACCTCTCTTCCCTCAACTTGAGTTGGAAAATTCCAGCGGAAGAACCTATTGTCTACCCTTTGAACCAGCTCCTGTGGTCGGGGCTTCCCCGGCCTGGGTCAAGTCCCCGCCCCTGTGGCCAGTATTACCCAAACAAACAAACAAAACAGGAATAGACACAGCCGGTGAGGAAGTTGTGGGGAGAGAGCCAGCCACCCTAATTTGCATGTATTCATTAAACAATCTGCCCAGGGGACAGAATCAGAACCACTGCATAAGCGATCTTTGGACTGCAAGCCCAGCGTGGTTCCCCTTTACTTCGCAGCTGGTCACTGCTGGAGCCACAGCGTGTTCCTGCGCCTGGCGCTTCCCGCAGTTACCAGCGTGGATTGCGGGAGTACAACCTGGAAAAGGCTCATGTTCTAGTCCTGAGCCTGTCACTCTTCAGCTGTGCTTGTGGGCAAGCTACTTAACCTCCTGGAACCACAGCTTCCTCCTCCGTGAAGTCAAGTAAACAGTTGCTGCGTCACAGGGTCATCAAAAGGATAAAGGCAGATAATGTGCTCCGGATGCCTTGGAAAATCATAAAGCACGACCTTAAGGTTTATTCCTTAAGTTCTGCATGCAAATTCTAGGGAGACCAACATTCCACATTGCCATTCTGCAGTTACGGCTCTCTCTACCACCAGCCCTCTGAAAGCATCATGTTGGTTCTGACATTTTTACTTTTTCAGTTTTAAAAGACACATTTCCAAAAGAAGTCTCCCGGAGAGTTTCAAATTAAAAGATGTCGTTCAGAAGAGAAGCTCAGGAACAGATGGTTTATTTAAAAAATATATATTTTTTTTTATTGATTTTTTACAGAGAGGAAGGGAGAGGGATAGAGAGTTAGAAACATTGATGGGAGAGAAACATCAATCAGCTGCCTCTTGCACACCTCCTAACTGGGGATGTGCCCGCAACCAAGGTACATGCCCTTGACCGGAATGGAACCCGGGACCTTTCAGTCCGCAGGCCGATGCTCTATCCACTGAGCAAAAACAGTTAGGGCAGGGACAGATGGTTTAATGGCCTTTATCATAGTCACTTTTCCAATACGGATTAACCAGGAGATAAAAAATTTCTGAAACACATAAAAAACCATTAACAGTGGTTACCTCTAGGGAGTGGGGCTAGAAGTTGGTGTTTGGAAAGAAACTTCTGGTTTCCATTTATTCCCATGTCTAATACCTGAATTTTTAAAATCTTACACATAAATTCATAATAAACAATTAAAAGCATGGTTATCAGAGAAAATAATAGTACATACCCAGTATAGTGTCTAACATCAAAAACTTTCAATACATTCTTGTTTGTTGATCATACTGGGTATTTCTAGTTACTACCTATCCAGCAAAGAAAAATCAACTTCACTAGAATAAAAGCCAGCTTTCATCTCTGTGAATGTGTGTTTTCCATTAATTATTTTGTTAGGAATGCTCATTACCACCTGCTGAGCGTGATGGTTTTAAATTCTTACACCTTCACACACTAACAATAAAACCTCCTTTCTTAATTCCCGATTATAAAGCACGGTGCATGTGGCTGCCTCACAGCTCTTGCCACTGTTCTTGGAAGCTCACTTCCCTGCAAATAGTAGAGGATGCTGGGCTTCTAGGATCCATGCTATTTTATATCTGGGGGTTTGCATGATATTTTCTACGAAATTAAAGGTTATATAGCAGCATAGGCCAAAGCCAAAGGACAGATTTAAATAGTATTTTTTCAAAATGACGCAATGGCTATGAAGTTTGGATGCTAAGCACTGGCTAAGTGCTATACTGGTTGCCTAGTTACATCTCTGTAGAAAGGTCAAAATTGTTGTCTCTGAATCTAGAAGGAATAAAAAACCTTAACGTTTCATCATTAAACCAAAGATTGTATGTAGAAACCCAGTAGAGTCATCCCTTAAGAGAATTGCCATCAGACTTTGATCAGGTGACAGCCCTGGAGTCTATCTAAGGAGATATTTTCCTAAAAACATTTCTTTATATGAAATTTGTTTTCATGCTCACATTTCGTTAAAGTTACCACATCTTTCCATGTTATCATATTCAATTGTGATCTGCTACTATAGGATATTAAAAAACTTTCCAGCTTCAATGACAAAATCTCTATCCCAAGAGAGGTGGAAGAAAGTCCACTGTTTTAAATTGTTTTACTTAAAAAACAAAATTTTCTTCCAAAATTTTAAGATAAGGAGAAACAGTCTCTTCAAAAAAAATCCCTTGAAGTTCAATTTATATTTTTTAATTGGAAAATTCACATAGTATTTACCATCTTAAAGTGTACAATTCAAAGGCATTTAGTACATTCACAAAGCTGTTTTCAGACCTTCCATCTAGTTTCCAGACCTTTCTACTGTCCCAAAGAAACCCTGTACCTGGAGTAGTCATTTGGATCTCATTTATACTTACTCTCTAATTTCTCTTCAGAAAAGAATAAAAAATTCAGTTTAAATGACAACATCATGATTTGACCTGCTTTCATTTCTGCTACAACTTGTTTGATTCACAAAAACAAAGCAGAAGTTCAAAGATGAAATGAGGCTGGTCTTAAAATAAAATCATGATTGGGAGTCCTACAAGTAAAGAACCCCCAAAAAAGATTGAGGAGAATAAGAAAATAATTCACAATTCTATCCAATACCTACCCTTGTCAGAAACCCAGATCCTACCCTGTTAGTGCTCAATCTTTTTGTGGACTAAAAAAAAAAAAAGGATGAAAAATTGAAAGAGAATCCTTTGTACCTATCAACTAGGACAGTTTGGAAGATAGGGGACAAATACATACATACATACATACATACATATATATATACATACACAAATCACCATCAACTCTAAAAGTCAAATGTCTATTCTGGAAAGAGCTAATTTATTGCTTTCAGGTACACTTACAGTCCTCTGCTTAGTGCCCATGGCTTAGAGAGCAAAAATCTCTATGGAGGCCATAGAAATGTAAGGGATGAGGGCCTCGGACCTTTAGTATTCCTGTTTTCTCAGGCTGACTTTGCTATGGATACAGCCACTTACATCACTAAGTCGTTTATGCTCTACAACTGGAAGGTCAGAAAGCACCAAGTTCTTGGTGCTGGATAAGACTCCAAGGCATTATCCATTCCAATCCTTTCCCCTGGGAGATTCAAGTTAAACTTCCTAATATTTGTCTATTCCTGAATGAATAGTCTATGCTGTCTCTTGTGGAGGCGGGGAAGGGGAGTTCTACAAAAGGCAGAATTTGAAGTAAGAGAGCTTTATGATGCTTTGGGAATCTTGGATCGTATAATTTCCATACGTGCTGACTTGCTGAGAAAGATTCAATGAGGTCCAGTGGTCACCTCAATAACGAAGTCATCAAAGCTGTGATCATCAGAGACATCGTGCAGGAGTTTGCTGGTGACACTGGAGAATGGCAAGGGCAGGCTATGACATATAATATTTCAAAAATGGTGCTTGTTCTTAGCTGTGAATCTTAGTTGTTTTTTTTTTAAGGTTGATATGGGCAAACACATATATGTGGATACAGATTTTCCAAGAGTTAGATTCACCCTTATTGTCAACCCAAACCTTGAGGGTTGTTGTCATTGTTTAATTCAATCAACATTTCTATTTTAATTCATCAACATGACAGCCATTTTCCACCAGAGCCATGTGTTAGACATCTGGGTTGACCAACTGTTCCGATCTGTCCCGAGATTCTCTTAGTTTCAGCACTGCAGGTCCCATGTGCAGGGAACACCTCAGTTCAACAAACAAGGGTGGTGTGTTACTCTACCTCGAGCCCTAGCTTTGGCCTTCAGATCTGCATTGCTGAAGGGTCTAGAAATGAATAGAAAGGGGATTGCTACAAAATAGGTGAAAAAAAATTTAAATCTCCATAAAAAAAACTCTGACCACATTCTATTCCAGAGATGGTTTTCAAAAAATTTTAACCCAGAGATTCATTTCATTCACTAGGTTAAGAAATGCTTTCTTACTTTGTTGGGGATGACCTACCTAATATATGGAGGAAATGAAACCATCCCTAGAAATTAGTAAATACTGCTATAGTGAGGTTCTGAAATAGTATGTTATTTTTTCCTTCAATTTTCACATTTTAGAGCCTAATAAATAAAGTATAAGATGGCATGCAGACATAACAGCATAATATAAAAATCTCACATTTCTTTGCTGCTATTCAAAGACCTTGGAACCTGCACACTGTAGGTAAACTTTTCCGAGTTGGAAAAGTGCCAAAAGCAGCACTCTCCAGAGGCCACACCGAGAGTACCAGAAAGCCTGGCCAAGAATGGAGCCCTTGGACTTCAACCTGTCCCCTTGACCCCAGGCCAAACACTCCAAGAAAACCAAAAGCCTTCAGTGCCTCTATCTAGAAAACAGAATTTGCAGAATCAAGACAAGGACCTGCTTCATCAATTTAGGAAACTTAAGGCTTCTCAACCCAAACAATAAAATGTTGGATCATCTTATCTCTGCTCCCTGAGGCATTTCTACCTTCTAAAGAGATTAGAACAATTAATTACTTTGGAGTAGGCAGAATAATAGCCCCCAAATAAGAACATGTCCTAATCCCTCAAACCCATCCATATGTAACCTTACGTGGATAAAGGGACTTTGAAGATGTGATTAATGAAGGACACTGAGAAGGGGAGATTATCCTAGATGATCCAGGTGTTCCAAATCTTATAACATGGGTCTTTAAAATAAAATAAATAACTTTTCTGGCTGAGTTCAGAATTAGATGTAATTATGGTAGAAAGACACAGAGATGCAATGTTGTTGCCTTTAAAGATGGGGGAAATCAGACCCTAGAAGCCATAAAAGTCAAAGAAATGAATTCTTCCAGAAAGGGACTCGGCTCTATTGACACTTTGCTTTTAGCCCAGTGAGATCCCTGCACAACCGAACCTGCAGAACTGTAAAATAATAAAATGGTCTCGTTTTATACCAGTGTGTGACAATTTGTTACAGTAGCGACAGGAAATAAAAATATTCTTCATCACTGCTGCTATTTAATTTGCATGATGCCTTAGTAGTATTTTGCTTTAAACCCCAATATTTGACTGTTGCTTACCTAGTGTTTCATTTTTGCTTCTCTGCATAGACTTAAAAAATAGATTTTAGTACTGGAGCAAATATGCTCACGATCCCTACAACAGTACAAAACACCACTTCCTTTTACACGTCTACTTTATTTAGTTTCTTCCTTTAGTTTGTTAGCAGAGACCACTTACATAAGGAACCACTTAGCATAACTGAAACCAATAATTTTGCAAGGAGCAAAAATGCTTCTAGGTGAGAGTAGAAATTCTGCTTGGATTGATTTAAGCTATTTAAAAACATGTATTAGCCTGGAAGAAATCAACCTGAATATTAGAAAAAGAATATCAAATACTTATATAACAGTCTTCATTATTAGTAATATTTGGTAGAATATAGGGACAATTCAACCCTCACCTGTAAGATATTAAATACTGAACTCCAAAAGAACCTCCTTATGGAGTAGCAAAAGCTATACATGGTCTTAACCAGAGATTCTCAGTCCTGGCTGCACATTAAAACACCTGGGAAGCTTTTAGAAACTGTAGCTTTCCAGGCCCCTGCCCCCAGGATTCTGATTCGCCTGGTCTGGGGAGGGTCTGCATGTGAACTCTGAAACTCTTCCCTGGAGATTCTGATGTGCAACCAGGACTGGGAACCATTGCTCAGTACCCACCTATGAGCAGCCTCCTGGACATAGCTACCTGGACGTGGCCACTCCATGGATTTGAAGCCTCTTCCTGTATTTGTAGCCCAGTTATCATACACAACCCATATCATCTCCCAAAAGGGAGATCTGGCAGTTACTCCACATGTCTTCCTTCCTTTACTTCTCATCCTTAATCAGTAATTCCATCAGTTCTCCCATATCAGCCCTTTATTTCCAAACCCAAGATCTACTGGCCTCCCTTCCATTAGTCTCTCTCCACAGCTTTATACGTTACTCTGCAGCCTAAGGAATTATCCTTAAAAAGAATTATGTGCCCTTCTCTGTCTTCCCACTCAAACTATTGAGCTTGGCCTTAGAGTCCCCAAACTTCATCGGCCTGCTTCTCAAGCCACATCTCTGTAGTAGGCCACTTCCCAACCATGACGAGGCCATTGTAAACTTCTAAAGGTTCCACTGTGCTCTTTGGGGACTTGGTGTACTTTCATGTGATTCCTTATTCCCAGAATTCCTTTCTATAACTTTTCTAATGGATGGCACTTCATGTCCTAGCTCAAATAAATGCTTTTTTGTCCATCAAGCCTCTCACCAAACTCCTCACCACATTAGTCCTCTCCTCTCTCACCCAGAGCACTCTGCTCAGAGACTTCCTATTTGCAAGCTTCTCTCTCTCATGAGACTGAGCAACTCTGGGGCAAGGCCTGTGTGTTTTTCATCTTCATGCTCCCAGCATCTGCCATTCACTCATATGTTCATTCATTGAACAACTATATTAAATATACACTGAGTGGCCCGATTATTATGATCTCTAAATGCATAATAATCTGGCCACTCAGTGTATATCTTATATAATAAAAGGCAAATATGCAAATTGTCCCCTCGACCAGAAGTTCAGTCAGCAGGCAGGCTGGCCAACCGCCCATGTCCCCTCCCCCTGGCCAAGCTGGCTGGACCCCCACCCATGCACCAGGTCTCTAATATATATTACCCTACCTAATAAAATAGTAATATGCAAATTGACCATACCTTTGCTATGCCCAAGCCACACCCACCAGCAAAAACACGCCCACCAGCCAATCAGGGTGGGTATGCAAATTACCCAACAAAGATGGCAGTTAATTTGCATACGCTGAGGGAGGGAGGGAGGAGTGAAGACTGAAGACAACTTAGAAGGAAGAGGGAGGAAAAGCGGAAAGCAAGGTGGCTGCCAGAGGGAAAGCCTGGGCGGGGCGGAGCGGGGCAGGCGGCAGGGGTGCGTGGGTGCAGGTGCGGCGGCCACAACGGCAGTGGCAGCGGCAGTGCACACGGCCACAGTGGCCACTTGCAGGATTCTTCCTGCAAATTGGCTACTAGTAATATATAACACACACACACACACACACACACTGAGTGGCCAGATTATTATGTGTTCAGTGATCATAATAATCTGGCCACTCAGTGTATAACAAGTGCCAGACCCCTTGCTAGATACTAAAGGCAAAATGCTTTCTCAGAGCTTATATTCTTGAAAGGGAGGCAGGTAACTGAACAAATATTTATGTTAAAATACGAAGGTACATGAGACAGTTGGGAAAAGTGTTTTGTGTTTTTAAGTTTCCAGTATATTTAGAAGTGAAAAAAGTGTCAAAATAGGTTTTAAAAATTGTGGCACATTTTAAATGTTTACATTTAACAATTAAAGTTATATGATGAGTGTCATCTTTTAATTTTGTCAGAGTATCTCCGAAAGATAACCTCATTTGGAGATGTCAGAAGTCCAAATTTGAGGACTTCATAAATGTGAGGTGGGGAAAATTGGCTCTCTTATTCTAAGAAGGTTCTGACACTAGTAAATAATAAATACTTGCTGAAAGAATAAATGGATGAATGACTAGCTCCAGTAAACTAAGTCAGGTTATAAGTAGGTTTTATTTCTTATTAGTATTTTACTGTAGCCACTAAATAATTATGTCAATAAATATTAAAGATTCAACAACCAAATTCAAGCCACTGTCATATAATCCAATGGGAAAAGAAGAGAAGTGGATGGGGGTATAAATAAAATTATACTGACTGTGAGTTTATAATTGATAAAATTAAATGAATAGGGCTATGGACGGCCATTATATTATTCTCTTGATTTGGGTATGTGCTTGCAATTTTTCATAATAAAGTGAAATTTAAAAAGAGAGGATGGCAATCCAAGTCACTGACTAGAAGAAACTGTATATATTGGTTGGGGAGAACACATACATTATCACCCCCTCTCAGCAATATGGAGACCCAAAGATGACAATGGCTTTAGCTAGTTTCAAAGCCAAGTCAGCTTCTTCAAGGAGAAACCCACCAGCATTAAACTGCCCTTTTAATGTAGTTATTGTTGTTGCTTCTGGAAATGTCCTTACAATGTCTACACCAATCTGTTAAGGACAGGGCTCACCCCTCTCTGAGCTAATAATCTCTGATCTACCGAACATCTCTCTTTCCCAGGGCATGTTCTCAACGGCTGCAACCACGTCGTCGTCGTGTTTTAGTGCCACAGAAATACATTTCATTAAGGCAGCGACCGCAAAGGCTCTCCAACTTGGGTTTAAGAAGAAAATCGGGGAATTTGTGTGAGAAATCTGGTTTAAACTATCAAGGAAAGCCATTTTCCCCCTTTAAATCCTGAAGTCATGTCAATATTGCTACAGATGCTTATGAATGTTTGATAAATATCACATGTTCAATGCTTTCCTCTATAGCAGTGGTTGGCAAACTGTGGCTCGTGAGCCACATGCGGCTCTTTGGCCCCTTGAGTGTGGCTCTTCCACAAAATACTACGGCCTGGGCGAGTCTATTTTGAAGAAGTGGCGTTAGAAGTTTCAGTTTAAAAAATTTGGCTCTCAAAAGAAATTTCAATCGTTGTACTGTTGATATTGGGTTCTGTTGACTAATGAGTTTGCCGACCACTGCTCTATAGCATCACTTCAGACACTTATTTTCCTCTTGAACTTCTGGTGAGATTCAAGATCCTGGAGGAAAATACTTCAGAAGCCTTACCTTTTCAGTGCCCGAAGCCTAGGCTCCCTGGACGATCCCGGCTGTCAAGAAAGCAGAGAGGAAAATGTGTTGTTTAGAAAAAGGAGAAATAACATGATACATACGAGCTGAACAAGCAAATGAAAGTTTCTGTAAGCGGGATTTGGTGGTGATGGCCACATGGCTCGAAGAGCAGGAAGGTCTGATAGGTTTATACTTCTGAGTCAAGAAGCAGACATCTTGTTAATTCTTTTTCTTTTAAGAGATATTTGTGAAAATAGGAGATCCTTTCTTTGTGAACATCCCTAGCCTGCAAGAAAACATGAAAACACAAAGTTGGGGGCTCTGGGGGGAGCAGAGTTCTTCGTGACAGAGGCTGTGTACCAGTGAGATGAATAAAAACAAGCTTTCCCCCTCACCTAACCCGATTGGCTCCCAGCAGGACCCAAGTGGCAGAGACAAGCACACTCCTTCTCCAGGTGTTGGGGGTGGAGCTGGAGTTCCATTTGTGTGTATCTAGCACTTTAAGAGGGTGGGTGGACGAGTTAGTGGTTTTAGAAGCGTCTTTAGCATCCAAAGCTTCTGTGAGCTGTTTAAAAGTAGAGATTCCTATACACCAAGGCACTAGTGACCTCTGAGGATGTTGAGCAGATTTGTGGCCTCATTTTGCCTACTGCCCAAATATGGTGCATATCTAAGAAAGTTCCTATGCTCGGGAGCTTCTTTACTGCTGAAAAGCTCCCCAGCACCCAGCTCAAAGGGAAGTGGCCCGGGAAGTGCTTTACCGTTCCTCTTTGGTTGCATCTCAGAACAAAGAGGTGCCTCACATCTAAAGAACTGACTAAGGGTGCAAACCCAATTCACACTGCACCCTAATGAACATCAGTGTCTCTAGTCTCACATCGCTTAAGACTGGCACGTGTGCTATAGTCTCAACCCAACCAATCCCAGTCCCAGATGACTTTAAGGAATCATATGTTTTAAAATAAACTAACATTATTAGGAAACTATTACCATGATTACTGACAGCAAAGGAATAAAAAACACACAACACAAGGTAAAGGCAAAAACAGCCTATTTTCAGAGAATGAACCCTAGAGAGAACAGTGATTAGTGGACTAGCAAAATGAGCCTGTCCAGCGTGCTCCAGGACTCTCATGTGTTATTGGCAGCAGCATGAATCAGCACAACTTCTTTGGAAAGCAGTTTGGCAGCATTTTTCAAGATCCTCAAATATATTCTCAATCATTTTCTTAGTGATGCTACTCCTTGACTTTATTCAAAAATAAACAAATGAAATCCAAAATTGTAGACAGTAAATTATTACCATATGTTAAAAATAGACTAAATATCAAATACAACCTATTAAAACAGAAACTCTACATGATAGAACTTTTAAAACAGTGAATAAAAATGTTTTCAATGATAAAAAATGCACATTTTATATATAGTATAACCTCAACTAATTTTCTAATATATATTTCTAAATCATAGCTCTAATACATTTTATGTATTTTTCATATGTTATATTTCATTTAACATAATATGTAATATTTCTAGTAAATATTATACATAATCTTTCTGATAGTTTTTTCTAGAAAAAATATTAGAAAGAGATACATACAAATGTAAACAGTGTATTATCTCTTTTGTATAGAATAATGGAAGTAGCAGAAATTATTAGATATGCCCCAATATCCTCTCTCTTTTTATTCCATGCTTATATTGAATTCTAAACTAGTGCATACCATATACACGTCAAAAATAACTACTTTCCCCAGCCTCCCTTAATGCTATGTGCCCATGAGTCAAAGTTCAAAGGGATGGCTACAAAAATGATATGTGCAACTTCTGGGTCATGCCTTTCCCTTTCAACTTTCTCCCTTCTTGATGGTTATAGTGGGGTCCTTATGGCAAGCCATGTTAGACCATAAAGCAAGGGAAGCATGCTAGGAATGATGGAACAACGTGATATCAGAAGCCTGGGTCCCTCGATCTTGTGGAGCAGAGCTATCTTACCAGCCCTGGACCACTCACCTCTGGATTGTTATGGGAAAGGGAAGTAACTCCAAGCATGTGTCAGCCACTATCAAATCAGGTCTCTTACACACAATTCAACCAACAATCTAATTAATAGAAAGGGTCATTCTTATATTTTCTTTACAATTTAAGTATTTTCCAAATTTTTCCCATTTTCCAAATTTTCAATAATCACCATGAATTAATTTGATCATCAGAAGAAAATTATAAGTTAAGCTTTGCTTACTAATGTTAAGGAAATTAGCCCTAGCTGGTTTGGCTCAGTGGATAAGAGCATCAGCCTGCGGACTGAAGGGTCCCAGGTTCGATTCTGGCCAAGGCACATGCCTAGGTTGTGGGCTTGATCCCCCAGTAGGAGGCGTGCAGGAGGCAGCCGAGCAATGATTCTCTCTCATCATTGATGTTTCTATCTCTCTATCCCTCTTTCTTCTTCTTTAAGATCAATAAAAATATAAAAAAAAAGAAAATTAAGATAGCACAGAATAAGTTTGGCAACGTGTGCCTTCTCCCACCTATGAGAAAAAATGAAACCTGTAGTTATGAGTTACTACATCCTATGCCAGTGCATAGATTACACACCAACTCCCGGAGTTTGTATGACCCTTAGTCACACCCCATGGCACTTTATTTGAAACCTTTTGAAAAATAGTTTTAATAGGGAAAGTTGTTTAACTCCAAATAAAATCTGCTTTAAAATCTGCTTGAGAAATACTCTAAAAAAAATAAAATTGTAGACAAGTATTTATAGTACTTACCCCTTATCCATGGTTTTCTTTCCACGGTAAACCATGGTTCAACAATATTGAATGAACAATCCCAGAAATGAACATCTCATTAGTTTTAAATTACATGCCATTCTGAGTAGGGTGATAAAATCTCACACCATCTTGTTCCATGCTGCCTGGGATGAGAGTCATCTCCTTGTCCAGTGTATCCATGCTGTCTTTGCCACCTGCCCATTAGTCGCTTAGTAGCCTTCTCAGTTATCAGATTGGTTGTCACAGTAACCCAGTGCTTGTGTTCAAGTAACCTTTATTTTACTTAAGAATGGCCCTAAAGCACAAGAATAGTGACGCTGGCAACTCAGATATGCAAAAAAGATGTAAAATCTTCCTTTAAGTGAAAAGATATGTAAGTATAGGAAAAAGCATATGTGGTTCAGGTATCCACTGGGGCGGGGGGGTGTCTTAAAATATATCCCCCCCATATATGGGGGACTACTGTATTTCCATTTAAGAGGCTACATAGACTTCTCAAAGTGAACTAAGAAACATTCTTTTAAAAATGTGCACTAACTCATACCTTTACTTTAAGGGTGTTGTTTGTTCTCCATAATGAATCATAATGAATCATTCTTGCAGCAATTCCACTGGCCCAATCACTCTGTTGACTGCCCATCAACAGTGTTTTTCATTTCACTTTCCCCTGGAGGGGGGACAGATTTGGCAGAGCTCACAGAACCTTCCTGGTCTCCTCTGTGACCTAGGGGGCTGCATTATAAGATGACTGTCCAAGATAAAGGAATCATATCTACTCCACAAGATATAGGAAAGATACCTGGTCTCCTTGGGGATCACATCTGAAACAATGGCCTCACTCAGACCAGTCTCTAACCATATTAGAATAAGGCACTGAGGGTCCTTTAAATCTGCAATAATGTTATGCCAGTGGCATTTCGTGCCTTTTAGAGGATCATTAAAGCCCTGTGCACCTGCATACGAGACAGTTCATCAGGCAGGCCTTAGAGGTTTATATGGAACTAGAGGCCTGATGCACGAAATTCATGCAAGGGGCTCGGCCCTTGCAGCCCCTCATAGCCTTGGCCAGCCCTCGCAGCCCTGGCTTCGTCTGGAAGGTCATCCAGATGGTCATCCAGAAGGTCATCCGGATGGTTGTTCTGCTGTTTGGTCTAATTAGCATTTTAGCTATTTATTATATAGGATTATATATCAAATTAAAAACCCTATCTTTCCCCCTTCTTCCCAAGAGAATACCAAATGGTCCTTTTCTCACCTGTGACTCACAACACCCAACACTAATATGGCTAACTCATATTCAACAACAAAGGCAGGATGCCAGGTTTCTCTACTTCCCTCTGACGATGACTGTGCCAATATGCTCTCAAGAACACCCTATACTCCTTCCTGCAATAATTGAAGCTGATAGTCAAAGCTCTGAATTCTCAGTTTCTCTCCCCTTCTTCCCTTTACTGGAACACAGGCAAGCCAACGCCACAGGCCTAATCACCATGGCAACAACACGCACTGTGATGATGAGTGTGTTTGTTTTTTAAAATGACTCACAGATTGTTCCCCCAGAAGCTCCAGACACACAGGTTTCTGGCTGGTTTATAAAATCTATCCAAAGTTTTCTGATAAATTTCTTACTCCTATTAGCATAATGGGGATGATGGAGAGAGTTTCATCAAGTCAAATATGCCCTTTTCCTTAAGGATGAAAAAAAAAAAATTTCACTTGGTTCCTTAAACACTCCAAGATTAATCAATTTAAAACTCAAGTTAATAGTGAAATTAATTTTGAGTTTGTACACTGGAGATAATTAATCTGTTCCCAATTTAAATAATTAAGGGATTTCATAACATAGTTTGAGAGACCCAAGTGGAATAATCAGGAGTAAAAAATATCAAATAAAATAGCCTAAATCTGTGGCTACATGGTCAGTCATATGTAAAGTATTAAAAAAGAATAAATACCTTAATACGGAGATGTTTTTAAATTAATGTCCAAAATAAAGACATTTATTTTTCAAATGCAGACATGAAAGAGTCCAGCACATTTAGAAAAACTACTTCCATTTATTTACTCAATACATATTATTTAAGACCTTCTATATATAAGCATCAGTGTTTAATGGAACATTGCAATAGCGGTTAGGGGTTAGGGAAGACTATTTTATTACCAGAGATGAGAGCCAGGGCTTGGCGGAGTGCATTATCTCCTCTCAGCCCCTTTGCTTCACAAGACACCATTCTGAATACGCTCTCGGCGAGAGAGACCATTTACCTAATGATTCTATCAGGCCTAGAATTCAGAGTCCTGACTTTAGCATCACGGTGGACTCCCTCAAAGGAAAAAAAAATGCTGGTAATGTTAGTTTGTTGATTTCCTCTGTATGAAGTGGAGATAAATCTTATTTTACAAGAAATTTAACTAAAAATTTTTATATAAATCTGTTTAACTTCAAAGTCTAAGTTTCCTGATGCTTATGTGTAATACAACATATAATATGCATGCACACACAAAATAGTCACTAAACATTGCTATCTCCAAACAGCTACATCTTTTATGTACTGTTACCAATACTATATTTTTTCTCTAGAGTTTAAAGGGATTAACCTGAGTGTATCCAATAGGATAAGCTAGGTTATACTGTGGTAACAACAACAACAACAAAAAACAACAACTAAAATCTCAGTGTCTCAAGACAGCAAAGCTTATTTCTCACTCTCACTCCATGTCCATCATGGGTCCATGGAGGGACTATCTCTGTGTTGTCTTTAAGACTCAGGCCTAAGAGAGCAGCCACGCTTTCTGTGCCTCCATAACTGCCAGTTACCAAGGATTGTGCTTATACCCTGGTTCTCACAAGCTTCTTCCTAGAAGTGACAAATGTCATTTCTGCTCACATTTCACTGACCAATGTACGATACATGGCGACACCTAACTACAGCGGACAGAGAAGCATAAACTTATCATGAATTGGGAAGGAAAACTGGAAATATTTATGACTAAACACATGGATTACTGAGCAAATAGCACATGCTTGAGACTGATGTTTGACTAAGTCAGAACATCAACATGTGACCATCCCACACAAATAGGCTCCCTTCAATGATTCCTTACCCCAAGTTCTGAGCACCTGTGATTGCTGCTGGGCCATAATCATTTCTGCTAGAATTTGGTCAGAATTCTGCGAAGAGAATAAAAGACACCCTACTCCAGCTTGTGGTAGCAGTACCAATTGTACTAATAACAGCTACACTTCTGAATAATTACTTTAAGTCAGGCACCATGCTAAATAAATATTCTCTATACATGATATCATTGTCTCCTGACAATTTTGTGAAGTTGGTATTGCCATTACAATCTCCCATTTAATAGATGAGGAAACAGGCATATAAATTTTAAGCAACTTGCCCAAGAAATTCTGATTCCAATGTTCTTTAATTACCATGTTCTCCTGTGTAGGAAGCTTTAGGATGTTATTTTTTCTACACTATGGTATTTTAGAATTATTTTAAGATATAATAAAAGACAAGTTGTACCATTTTTTCCCCTAGGACTTTTCACCTTTGCATAGTTAAATGTTTTGTTATTTTTAATTTAAATAAATCTTGAGGCTGTTCTATGTCAACACAATGGCTATGGGACTTCCCTCTCTGAGAGGTCTAAAACAGTTAACTAAAACTGTTAGTGAAGTGTCTTTAATGCCTATACATAACAGAGTTCCCTAAGCACAACCATTATTCATGAGGTTTTAAAAGATAACAAAGGACGAATTGAGTTTTCCAAGGAAAGCCTCAAAAATGAGAGAATTTTTTCCCTGCTTAAATTTTTCACATTTTTTTATATGGTTCTGCACAGATCAGATAAATTCCCTTTTCAAACAGAGCTCTGTTGGCAAAGCCTAAAAATTAACTTTACTTTCTGTTTTAAAATGCAAATATAAGAGTAGGAAGCACTCAATCATTTATTACAGAGAAGGTACTCCTACCATGAATACCTAGTCTGTAATGATGAGGATGCACAGAAATACACTTAGAGATGAGCAGTCAAAACACTGCAGTAATGTCAATTCCCGGAAATTTCCCTTTTTCACTGTTGCTGCTTCACATATTCAGCCTCTGAAACATAACACCAGAGTGGAAGGTAGGAACCAAGAAAAAAATGCAACAAGCATGAAACTGCAGGTTGCCTCCGGAGTTAGAAAGTGAAAACCTATTTGTGAAATAACTCATAATCCAAAATTCTAGAGATGACTCCTCTTACAGGTGCTGCAATCAACAAAATACATCCCTGTCTAGAGAAAGCAAGGTTTTCATTTAAGTCCGGCAGACACTGTACACAGAACCTTGGCCTCTCCAGCTCATTTCTTGGCCCAGGGTGGATTTTATTTCAATCAAATTGATTTAATCGACCAGTTGTAAAGACTCAATTTAATTATATATTTTTACAATGCAGACATGCTGGGCTGGTTGTCCAAATTAAATGTTATTCTTATTGCTGTATAGATGCTGATGTATTTTCTTCTGGAATAATTTGTTTAGAAGGGTCTTCTTGACTTAGTCTGACATCAGCCATTTTGTATTTTCTTCCAGGATTCTTTCTCCAATCTACTTAGATCATCTCCATCAAGCAAAACAAGGGTGTGTGTATGTGTGTGGGTTTCAAAGAGAAATCCATGGGATCACTGTTGGACTCAAACTTGTGTGACCTTGATAAGTGATTTAACCTTTTTGAGCCTTGATATCTTCACTTATAAAATGGAAATAATATTATTGGCAGACTCTGTTGACTATCTACCCGATAACATCAACCCCTTCTTCCTTGCTAATAGAATCAATCCTTTTTTTCTGGGATTTGGTGACTGTTCTTAAGAAAGGTAGACTGCTCCAAAGCTTCAGGATGAAACTCTTATATTAGCCAATCACATCGGTCATCTACCTACCCACTAAGAGACAAGCATGTGAGTTGTGAGGGGAATTCTGCTGGAGATAGCTTTACCCATAACCTGAAAGAAAGCAAGAAAGCAAGAAAACAAGCAAGCAAGAAACAAAGAAACAAAGAAAGAGCCCTGACCAGTTTGGCTCAGTGGATAAAGCGTTGGACTGTGCACTCAAGGGTCTCAGGTTCGATTCCAATCAAGGGCATGTGCCTTGGTTGCGGGCACATCCCCTGTAGGGAGTGTGCAGGAGGCAGCTGATCGATGTTTCTCTCTCATCGATGTTTCTAACTCTCTATCCCTCTCCCTTCCTCTCTGTAAAAAAATCAATAAAATATATTTGAGAGAGAGAGAGAGAGAGAGAGGAAGGAAGAAACTAGCCACATCACTGTGCCTCTAGACATTGAAATCTGCCTATAATTCTGAAACTGTAGTAGCCATCTCAGCACTGCAGGGTGGGCTTAGGGGGGGTGAACCAACCTGCTGAGGATGCCAGAATGGGAGGAAAGCAAGAATTCAGGTTACTAAGAACATTGTTCACCTATGACTAACTCTGGACTTACCCTCCTACCAGGAGGTTTTGAGATAAGTTCCCTATTGTTTAAGCCATTTGGTAGGGTGTTCTTTTACTAGCAGCCAAAGTGTCCTGATAAGATACTCTTCTCATCACAAATGGAATGTACAACAAATGCTAGTTCGCAACTTGATTCTTGAAACGTGTTGATCTTCACTCATTCAAACATGAGTGAGAAGTGGACGCTGTTTGAATGACTCCTGAGTGTTTTCCCTGGCTCCCCATGCCCCCCCATAATTAAGGGTAGAAGTTACTGCTTTCTCTATTTATTTACTGAAGTGACAAAACCAAGTACCTAAGTTTATTTTAAACAAGGAGATTGGCATTTAATTCAGACAGCAAGCCCTGTAGTACTGATTGCAGTGTAGAAAAATATAGTTACAGAGTCATCTTCCTGACTGGGTAAGTCAATGGATCTATAAAATTCAGCCCAGACCAAGTATTCAATAGAAAAGCCAAGTTTCACATTTGCACTCAGTCTAGTTTAATTAAAAAGCTTCTTTCGTAGATGAAAGACATTATTTTTAGATTACCGTACATATATGTGAAAAGGCCACACTTCCTCTGAAATTTCCCCTCATCTTTATTTTAGAACCCAGCACTTTCTGCTTGGGAACCCTCTTCCCCCAGATCTTCATATGGCTGACTCCTCACCATAATACAGGTCTCAACGAAAATGTCACCTCCTCAGAGAGGCCTTCAGGTATTACCCAATAAAAGTAAACTCCCCCATTGTCACACACACAACTTCTATCATTGAACCTATTTCGATTTTAATCCATCTCAGCACTTACCACCACCTGATACAATTTGTTTCCGTCAATGGGATCCAATCCTGGCTGATTCTGATCTAATGAGTATGGGTTGAGGCTGGGACACAGGTATGCTTTCTAAAGTACCCCTCAGTGATTTCCAATGTGCAGCCAGATCTAAGAATCACCAGTTTACACTGGTTTATATGTTTACTGGGTCTCTCCCAACATTATAATGTAAGTTCCAAGAAAACAAAGGACTGGCCTGTTTTGTTCATTCCACTTCCCCTAGCCCCTCAAAGTACATGTGAAACATTGCAGACATTCAATTAAGACGTGTGGACAGCCCTAACTGGTTTGGCTCAGTGGCTAAAGTGTCGGCCTGCGGACTCAAGGGTCCCAGGTTCGATTCCGGTCAAGGGCATATACCTTGGTTGCGGGCACATCCCCAGTGGGGGAGTGTGCAGGAGGCAGCTGATCGATGTTTCTCTCTCATTGATGTTTCTAACTCTCTATCCCTCTCACTTCCTCTCTGTAAGAAATCAATAATATATATATATATTTAAATAAAAAAAAAAAAGACGTGTGGACAAACTAACGGTTTTATAATTGTGTCAGTTGTTGTCTGTTTCCCCAGTAGTTTATGAGTGGGCTCCTAGCCCACTCTGCATTAACTAGTAAGTTGCTCAAGAGAGTTCATTAAATGAATGCGTGATAAACAAAATGCTTTTGAGGAGTTAAATGTTCTCACCAAATAAAAATAAATAAGTAGATAGATAGATAGACAGATAAGGTGATGGATGTGTTAATTAACTAGATAGGAGTATGTAATCTTTAACAGTGTGTATGTATATCAAATCACCATGATGTATATTTTAAATATCTTATAATTGTATTATCTATCTATATAAAAGCCTAAGTGACCATTATGACCGAATGACCAGAACGACTGGAATGACCAACCAGTCACTATGGCGCACTGACCACCAGGGGACAGATGCTCAATGTGCGCTCTCACAGACAACCTCCTGCAGCCCCTCCCCCCAGCTGGCCAGCCAACCTCCTTCAGTCCCTCCACCCAGCTGGCTGTCCCCCCAACCCCCCACCCATGACTGGCTGGCCAACCCCCACAGTCCCTCCCCACCTGCAGGCCGGCCCCCTGGAAGGCCTTGATAACTGGCCAAGCCAAGGGACTCCACCTGTGCACGAATTCGTGCACCAGGCCTCTATAAAGCTGTACCTCAATAAAGCTGAAGTTAAAAACAAACAAAAGAAAACCCAAACTGTTTTGTGTGCTCTAAGGAAGATAAAGATGAAACTGGGTGTGACCATTCTTCTCAAAGATCTTGCAAAAGGAAAAAAAAAAAATTCAGATTGCCATTATACACATTAGAATGTGCACCCTGCTGTGATGAAACAACAAAAGATTTCCAGGGAGGTGAACATTGCTGCTTATTGGGGAGGGAAGGGAAGAAAGCAAGGAAGGTTTCACGAAAAAGGTAGCATTTGAACTGAGCTTTAGGGGGAAGGTGAAATTTGGCTATTTAGAGAAGAAAGACTGTGGGGGTGACATGTGGAAGGCGAAGCAGAAAAGTCATTCTAGGGAGAGGCAAGAACACAAACAACAAACCAGTCCAGCTGAGGGTTAGGAGGGCCTGAACCAAAACAGAGCTATCAACATGGAAAAGAGTAGCTAGTGTCAAGATAGATTTTCTTTGTTTTTTTGAGTATATTTTTATTGATTTCAGAGAGGCAGGGACAGGGAGAGAGAGAGAGAGAGAAACATCAATGATGAGACAGAATCATTGATTGGCTAACTCTTACATGCCCCACACTGGGGATCAGATCCAGCCCGCAACCTAGGCATGTGCCCTGACCGTGAATCAAACTGTGACTTCCAACCACTGAGCCATGTCGGCCATGCAAGATATACTTTCAATGACAATGCAAAGTGCTATGCAACTGACTACAACTTGTGTTGTTGATGAGAAAAATAGTGAAATTGAATTTTTATAATTGAGGGACTGAGGGAATGAGTGTCATTAATAGTCATGGAATCAGGTGAGAAGCTAATTTTGAGGAATGGAGGAGGGTGATGGCCAGCACTGTTTGGGACATGTGAGTTTCACTGTCAGTGGGTTGGATGTTCTGGGAAGTTTGCCAGGAGCTTGATGTGTAAGTTTAGAGAGTAGGTGAGAGATCAGGATGGAGAATCAGTTCGGGGACTGACCACACAGAAACAATGACTGAAATCATAGGAAGGGATTTGATTAAGGGAGAGGAACTAAACTAAGAATCAAATCTGAGAACAGTCATATTTAGAGGAAACGTAAGAATTAATGGGGAAGTTGGAAGGCTTCAGAGAGGAATGAGGGTGGCAGAATATGCACCTCAAAATTTGCCTCTTTGTCATAAGGATTATTTTGAGCATATTATTTTGGGAAACAGCATACACAGGAGAAATTCTGAAAACAGATTAGAACTTCCCTCTTTTATAAGGAAAATTTACATTTATAAAGGAAATCTCCATTTGAAAGGTGTCTCCCTCTCTGAAACAGGCAGAGGAGGATAACTACATAACTAGTGACTCTTGTCTATGGAGAGGCAGCAACTTAAATCTGCATAACAATCTCACTCTTACTTACCCTGCTTTTCCTGATCACCTCTCCATAACTGTCCTCCTCTCCTCCTCCTCCCTTTTGTCATTTAGCTGAAGATGTTATTTAAGTTTGAATTTCTAAACCACCTCTGAGAGTTACTCATTTTTCCCTGGGTATCTCCCTTGTATATATGAGGAATACATGCTAATAGACATCTGTTGTTGTTTTTTGTTTGTGTTTTTTTTTTTCATATTGATCTGTCTTTTGTTACAGGGTGCTCAGCTTAGAACTTAGAAGAGTAGAAGGAAAACTGTTTTTCCTTCCCTACAGGAAGGAGGACAGGTTAATAGAGGTTAAAAAAAGTCCAGGGGAAGCTTGATGGCAGCAGGGTTGTTTAATTAATGTATGTGTGTAAACTAAGCATGCTTGCAGGTAAGGAGGAAAAGGCCAATAAAGAGAGGAAACCGAATATGTAGGAAGGAGATAGAATTATTGTCAGAACACAGCCCCCCCTAGAAAGTGAAAGGAAATGGAATGGAAAGTCCAAATAGAGAGTTTACTCTTGACTTGAAAGAAAAGACTCCGTTAATTTGACCTACGAAGGAAGGAGAAGAGAATGAAGACAGAGAAACCTTGAAGTGGTAAGGAATAAGGTTGAGGTGGGTCATCTGTAGTGAATAAAGGGAGTAGGGACTTGGATTTAATGGTTTTCATCAAAATGCACAGGGGATGAAAAAAAAAGTGAAATAAAAAGAGAAAGAAGAAAAGGATTGTAAAAGGATTGTGTTGTAATGAATCTGGAGTAGAATCCATCAACCCAGTTCCCAGGCCCTCTCCATTAGCTCTGATTGACAGCACCTGAGAGCAAGGATCATGGGACTGTCTGACCCTGACAACCAGGCTGGCAGGGTGGCAAGGGAAGGCCAAAGAAACTCCAAAGGAACAGGGACAAGTAACTGGTTTTCCATTAAGAGCTTGACTATTTACACACATTTGCCAAGAGATAAAAGGGTTGATTCTGTCTTATCCTGAACCTTAGTATACAGTGGTACCACTTCTAAGAAACATGGTATCACTTAAGTTTGAGAATTGAACTCCCTCTTTTTTAATGTTTAATGAAGTCCTCTAGAGATTGTCTGAATACTGACTCTCATTAAATATAACTTGTTTTCCTTAACATAAAAGTTTTAGGGAAATATATATACACACACACATATATACTGTATATATATATATAATACTCTTACCTAATATATATATATATATATATATGTTTATGTGTATGTATTACTCTTACTCTTACATACATACATACACTAGAGGCCTAGTGCATGGATTCGTGCATGGGTGGGGTCCAGCCGGCCCAGCCCAAATCAGGGCAGATCAGGGCTGGGCCTGTCAGGAGGAGGAGATGGCGGAAGGTTGGCCAGCCAGCCCACCCCAATTGGGGCCTGATCAGGGCCGGGCTGGCTGAGGGGAGGGGCCACAGGTGATTGGCCAGTGGGCCCCGCCCCCAATTGGGGTTTGGGGGCTGATTGGGGGCAGGGATGGCCATGGGGAGGGGCTATGGGCGGCCAGCCTCTCCCCAGAATGAGGTGGGAGGTGCTGATTGGGGGCCAGCAGCCTGGGGGAGGGGCAATGAGTGGTTGACCAGCCAGCCCTGCCCCTGATCGAGGTGGGGAGGCCAATCTGGGGTGGGGCTGGGTGGGAGTAGGGGCTGCAGGAGGTTAGCTGGCCCGCCCCACCCTCTATTGGGGTGGAGGGGTGCAATCAGGGTCAGGGTCGGCTGGGGAGAAGAACGGGGGCGGGGGGAGTGTTTGGCCAGCCAGCCCCGCCCTTGATCAGGGTTGGAGAGTCTGATCAGGGGCAGGCCGGCCAGGAGGAGGGGCTGTGAGAGGTTGACCAGCCAGCTCCACCCCCTGATCAGGCCGGTTCACTGGCCACAGTGGGTGTCACAGCAACTGGTCGTTCCAGTCGTTATGGCATTACGGTCACTGGTTCTTTATATATATATATATACTAGTGGCCCGGTGCACGAAATTCGTGCATGGGGGGGGGTTTCCTTAGCCCAGCCTGCACCTTCTCCAATCTGGGACCCCTCGAAGGATGTCCTACTGCTGGTTTACAGGGATCGGGCCTAAACTGGCAGTCAGACATCCCTCTCGCAATCTGGGACTGCTGGCTCCTAACTGCTCACTTGCCTGCCTGCCTGCCTGATTGCCCCTAACCATTCTGTCTGCTGGCCTGCTCACCCTCAACTGCCCCCTCTGCTGGCCTGCCCGCCCCCATCTTCCCTCCCCACTGGCTTGCTTGCCCCCAACTGCCCCCCTGCTGGCCTGCTCACTCCAAACTGCCCCCCCCACTGTCCTGATCACCTCCAACTGACCCCCACTGACGGCCTGCTCACCCCCAACTGGCCCCCCTGCTGGTCTGCTTACCCCCAATGGCCCCACCCCCCACCAGCCTGATCACCCAAAACTGCCATCCATCCTGGCCTGATCACCCATAACTTCCCTCCCCTCTTGGCCTCTAACCGCCTCTACCTTGGCCCCTGCCACCATGGCTTTGTCCAGAAGAATGTCCGGAAGGTCTCCTGGAAGGTCTCCCAGTCTAATTAGCATATTACCCTTTTATTAGTATAGATAGAGGCCTGGTGCATGGGTGGGGCCGGATTGTTTGCCCTGAAGGGTGTCCTGGATCAGGGTGGGGGTCCTGCTGGGGTGCCTAGCCAGCCTGGGTGAGGGGCTGAGGGCTGTTTTCAGGCTGGCCAAGCCCCCCAGCGGGGACTCTCACCGCATGAGGGTGTGGCCAGCCTGGGTGAGGGGCTGATGGCTGTTTTCAGGCTGGCCATGGCCCCTGGCAACCCAAGCTCCTAGCTCCTCCTTTTTTAATTTTTTTTTTATTTTCAGTGCCTCCTTGAGGCCAGGGCCAGCTGGAAGCAGGTATCTGGGATTTATTTATCTTCTATAATTGAAACTTTGTAGCCTTGAGCAGAGGCCAGGGCCGGTCAGGGCAGGCTGGAAGCTTGGCTTCCTCCATCACCAGGGGCAACCCACGCCTCCTGCTCACTCCAGCTCTGTGGCTGCCACCATCTTGGTTGGGTTAATTTGCATACTCGCTCTGATTGGCTGGTAGGCGTAGCAGAGGTACGGTCAATTTGCATGTTTCTCTTTTATTAGATAGGACTAGAGGCTTGGTGCACGAAATTTGTGCATGGGGGGGAGGGTCCCCTCAGCCCAGCCTGCACCCTCTCCAATCTGGGACCCCTTGGGGGATGTCTGACTGCTGCTTTAGGCCTGATCCCAGGGATTGAGCCTAAACAGGCAGTTGGACATCCCTCTCACAATCCTGGACTGCTGGCTCCTAACTGCACACCTGCCTGCCTGCCTATCGCCCCTAACTGCCCCCCTTGCCAGACTGATCACCACTAACCACCTCTGCCTGCGAGCCTGATCGCCCCCAACTGCCCCTCGCCCCGCTGTCCTTGTTGCCCCCAACTGCCCCCTGCTGCTGGCCAGGTTGCCCCTAACTGCCCCACCCCACTGGCCTGGTTGCCCCCAACAGATCCCCCCCCACTGGCCTCATCGCCCCTCACTGCCCCCCCCCTGATGGCCTGGTTGCCCCATGCAACCTGCTGTTTGGTCATTTGGTTGCCCCTCACTGCCACCCCTGCCGGCCTTGTCGCCCCATGCAGCCTGCTGTTCAGTCATTTGGTTGCCCCTCACTGCCCCCGCTGCCGGCCAGGTTGCCCCACGCAGCCTGCTGTTCAGTCGTTTGGTCATCCCTCACTATCCCCCCTGCCGGCCTGGTCGCCCCACGTAGCCTGTTCTGTTGTGCGTCCAGTAGTTTCGGTGGTAAGGGCCCCAAGATTTTTATATATATGGATATATATGTATGTATATATCTCTTACCTGAAAATCTGAATTTCATTTCCACAGTGGCATCTTCACATTTGAACAATTTTGAACAAAAAAAATTTCATATTTACATAGGGTATTAAATGTAAACATTGTGCTCTTCTTTTTAAACAAAATAATTTGGTCTTATAAACAATTTTAACAATGACAAAGTATAAAGACTTTCTCTATTTATTGGCCCTATTATGGAAGAAAGTGAACTAGAGGTAGAATTGGGAGGTGAGGTGTTAATCAACTGTGCAACTTCGGACTGATAACTGAATTCTGAGCCCATTTCATTATCAGTCATGGGGGGTTGATACAGGCTAGATTGGTTCCCAAGTCATTTTCAGCTCTACTGTTCCCTATGTCTCAGGCCAGGGACTAAGCCTTAATATAGCTCTGTAATTCCTCTCTTCCTTGGGTATCCATAAAATCAGAACTTGTAAAATGAATAGATTTGGGAAGTAAACAAACTCAGGGGTCATTACCAGCCAGCTCTCTATCCCCCAGCCCAAACACACACACAAAGTGCATTACAAAAAGTTAACATACAGTCATTGAGGAACTCTTCAAACCATTCAAGGTCAGTGACTATAACCACAGCATAAAGTTCAGATAGTGTCCCTGTTCAATAGAGTCCTCCATAATCTTGCCCAGCTCTCCTCGGCCCCAGGTATACCCTACTTCACCAGTTTGGGTATCAGGAGAAAAATGTGTAGTGGGAAATTAAACACAGAAAGATTCTTTATTTTTGAACATGAAATTTAGATGAGAATCACATTTTATTAGTAGAAACCTGTTGTCTCAGAAACCTATTGTTGCTGTTTAACTACTACAGCCCTTCTCTATAGAGTTATTTTTGAGAGCAGTATTCTACTTGGGCAGGAATAATACTGATGTATGCAGAAGATTAAATACAAGTGTTATATTCATATCTTTATGACACACTATGTTAAGAGATCCCACCATTTAAAAGTGTCTCTTCCAAAACAATCCAAGTGAAAAATGGGCAAAGACTGGAATAAACATTTCTTCAAAGACTATATATAAATGGCCAATGAGCTCATAAAAAGAGACTCAAAATTACTAATCCTTGAGGAAATGCATATTGAAACCACTAAGAGATATCAATTCATACCTACTAGTATAGCTACTATAAAAAACAAATGAACAAACAAACAAAACCTCCAGAAAATAACAAGTATTGTTGAGGATGTAGAGAAAAGGGAACCCTTTTACACTGCTATTGGGAATGTTAAATCATGCAGGCAACTGCTGTGGAAAACAGCATGGTAGTTCCTCAAAAAAAAAAAAAAATTAAACATAGAGTTAACATATGATCCAACAATTCCACTTCTGAGTATCCAAACCAAGATGAAAGCAGGAACTCGAACACATATTTGCACACCCATGATCATAGCAGCATTATTCAAATAGCTAAAACATGGAAGCAACCCAGTGTCCATTGAATGCATAAACCAAATGTGGTATAGACATACAATGGAATATACCCAGCCTAAAAAGGAAGGAAATTCTGATACATGCTACAATATAGATGAACCTTGAAGACAAGTGCTAAGTGAATTAAGCCAGTCACAAAAAGACAAATACTGTATGACTCCACTTATATGAGGTTTCTAGAATAGTCAAAATCTTAGAGACAGAAAACAGAATGGTGGTTGTCAGGGGCTGGGGTGGTAGAGCAGGGAGAGGTTGGGGAGTTACTGTTTAATAGGAACAGAGTTTCAATTTGAGAAGATGTAATGGATCTAGAGACTGGTGGTGGTGGTTGAACAATATCAATATACTTAATGTCATAGAATGATACACCTTAAAATAGTTAAAATGGCCCTAGCTGGTTTGGCTCAGCAGATAGAGTGTTGGACTGAAGACTGAAGGGTCCTGGGTTCGATTCCAGTCAAGGGCACATGCCCGGGTTGCGGGGCTTGATCCCCAGTGGGGGATGTGTAGGAGGCAGCCGATCGATGATTCTCTCTATTCATTGATGTTTCTATCTCTCTCTTCCTCTCCCTTCCTCACTGAAATCAATAAAAGTATATATAAAAAATAGTTAAAATGGGAAATTTCATAATATATGTATATTTTACTACAATAAAAAAAAGGTCTCCTGGAACCTTTGTGGTAGTGACAAAGACCAAGTATATGCTAACTTTCCCTTATGCTACTTAGGAAGGAAAAATAAAGTCATCTGAATACCTACCGTGTCCCAGGCACTCACATATCCACAAAAAAAGCAAAAACAAAATAAAAATCAATGAAACCAAACCAAATGAAACACCCCACCACCCTGATTAGGTACTATTAACCCCTCGTTACAATGAAGAAACTAAGGTTCCTAAGTTAACATACCAGGTCAAATAGTGAAAACCAGTGGTCAGATTCAAAGGCACATCTGCCAACTCTGGAAGCCTGCATTCCTTTCAGTTCATGACGTTACATTCTTCTTCCCACACTGTCTTTTTGAACAGGCTTTCTGCTTTGACCATAGAGCTTTTGTACTTAAAAGTTAGGCCTGCCTTCAGAAGTGGGCTAAAAAAGTCAGTCAACCAAATACATTCACTACGTGCCTACCATCTGAGGCCCAGGGCTGGCTATGAAGTAAGAGTCATGTTTCCTCCCAGCCATTGGCCATATGGCAGAAACACACACACACACACACACACACACACACACACACACACACACATTCAATTAAAATTTCAGTGTTGATCGACTCCCTCAAAGCCACTGAGTACCCTGGGCTTTTGCATTATGTCTTTCAAGAGTCCATATGGCCAGGATAAGTAGAAACAGCCTCATTTTACAGTGTAAGAGCATTTTCATCTTTTCCCCTAAACCTTCTACCATTATAATTGCTGATCTGCTGTTACTCACTGTTGTTGTGCTTCAAGCTGGAACTTAACAATGAAGGAAATGTGTGCTGTGCAGAAATCAGGCACCTCTTCGCTTTCTGAAAGAGAGCAGGGGGCTCCCTAGACACTCCAGTGCCTATGGGCCAAGGTTTTATTTTCTTACTCTTGCGTGAAACACCCAAAGAAGAGGAACGCAGATTGTCTACACACGCCCAAACAAAGCAGTGTTGGCATTATCTAGTGAATACAGCCTATACCTGAGTAAGTACCCGTGGGTGAGCCACATATTCATTCATTCACGACTTCATTTGTTGGCAGGCAGCTTGATCAGAGAACTCCAGGTAGGGGCATTCGGGATCCCAGGTCCAGCCTAGATCCCCTCTTTGGCAGATATCTTTATGTTTGTGATAGGAGGCGAACAGAAAGTGGAACTGCGGAATGCGTGGCGTGACTTGTTTTGATTCAATGCAGTGAATCAGGGGAGCTACGTGGTTTCAACACCAGCAATATTTTGCCTCTTAGATATCGCACAGGTTTCCTTTAATGAGGAACCTCAGAAAAGTAGACATTTTTCCTTCCGCACTGAAATATTCTTCTCTCTCAAAAATGTGCTGTTACACCACACATCTTGGGAAGCCAAATCAACTTCCTAAAATGGCATTTAAAAAAACCCTATAGCTCCTCATAATTGAGAATGGTGATAAATGGGAAGGCATATACACTCTCAGTGACTTATTTAGTGTTCAAAAACCTATATTTTAAGAATTTCTTAGTATGTAAATGTGGCCTTTATATTATTTTTACTCTACTATAAGCAATCCTTTCTTTCCTTTGAATATGTATCTCCTTTCATTCTAATAATTCAAGAAAAACCTTTAATCAATGACCATTTATTGCTCAACCGCACTTTCTTTTGGAGACAAAGCTTGATTTTTTAAACCAGCTACACTAGGGTATTAAACGCTTTCTCCAACATCTGATGCAAACAGAATCCACAATCTCATTTCTCATCCGCTAGACCTGGTTACTGCACGTTTACGTATCATTCATAAATATGTGAACAAGTCATGGTCACAGCCTCTCATTAAGAGCATCCGTTGCTCAAGAAAACCAAAGAATAAAAATTGCGTTCCGGTCTTACTATTTCAGTCGGTCTATGATGTATACAGGTAAGGAAACAACCCAGAAACACTTAGACATTTCATCTCTCACTGCAATTAATATGTATCTTCACCTAGAGATTTAAAAAAAAAAATCCATATAAACAGAAAATCCATGTATCCATTTGGGGCAAGTTAAACCTGCCACACTCCCCCGAGAAAGGATGCAACTTTAGGGTAAGACCTACTGGCAAATGGTAGCTGTTTCTGAGGCTATCCTGAAAGCAGCTCTACAGAGCAGAGGGAAGACACGCTTTCTTTCTTTCTTTCTTTTTTTTAATGGTAAATACTGCCCCTCACATACGCAATTCCACAGCCTTTGTTGGCAAATTCTGAGTACAAAAGGATTTAAACCCCATCCCCACCCTCCCCCCCCCCCCCCAAAAAAAAGCCAAATCACAGTCATTATGCTGCAAAACAAATGATACGCCGGCACAATGAGTAGGAAAGATAATGCAATTAACATTTTACACCACTTACACCCCCAAAGCAGGACTGCGACGCTCCGATCAGCGCACAGCTCCACAGCTCCAACTGATTTCAAACCAGCCCTGCTTTGCTTCCAAAGAGAACTGTGCAAACAGCTTCTTTCCTTTACTGTGTTTTCTTGACCAGTCACCGAAGCGAAGCACTAAGAATCTTTCTTTCTTTCTTTTTTTAAAGCCAATGTGGTCATTCAAAAAAAAGCCCTTCTCAAAGAACCCGTCCTAATCATTTCCTCCCCCCCGAAACAATGTCCGTCTGCCCTAAGAAATCTGCCCTTAAAACCACAGGCGCCGGTCATGTTACCCATTTCAAAAGGAGCCACATGAGAAGCATTTCGTTTACCTTGGCTCCGAGGCTGGTCAGAGAAGAGTGGCTTCTCTCCTCTCTCCGCGCCGAGGTGTGTGTGCAGCGAGCTCCGCGCAGCCCGCCCAGCCCAGCCCAGCCCAGCCCAGCGGCAGTAGTAGGAGCTGCCCACGGAGTGGCGGCTGTGTGTGTATGTGTAGCAGCAGCGCCTGCAGCCCAGGGACTAGTCCCCACCCAGCTTTGTCTCCAGTCATCGCTTTTTCTACAGGAAGCAGCACATCTCCCACTTCCTCCTCCTCTCGGTAGCTGCGAGCGGCTTTCTTCTTTCCCTCTCACTCCTTTTCAGGGCTCACCAGGGGTCTCGCCTTTTCCTGGGCTACTGACACAATCTGACCAGAAGAGTCCCCTTTTGTTCCCAGCCCCTTTGGTGCTCCGTTCCTTCCTATCCCTTTTGTTTCCTCCCCCTCATCTCCACAGCCGCCTTCAGCAACGGCCTCACCTGCGGACCCCCAGGCCAGCACGGTCTGCTTTCTTAGCCTGAACTTGGCTTGTTTTCATTGCTGTGGTGGCTGTGGCTACAGCTGTTCTTTAGGGAGGGTCAACAGCCCCTGGCCAGGTTCTGGCCCTGAGATCCAGCCCTGGCCTCCATGGCTCCTTCTGATTCACTGTAGTCCCCTTCAAATGAGTTAGCTGGATGCTTGCAACACATTGCTGCAGCATTTTTCTCTGTTGCCAACATTCCAACGCCCAATTTCTCCAAGGCCCCACTATCACTGAAGTCTTGCTTAACCCATATACTCAGAAAAGAATGGCCCTGGTAAGTATTCTTGTGGGGCAATTGGAGCTAAACCAAGTCCTGCAATGCTACCTGTAGCCTAACAATGAACACATGTTCCCAAGATACTTGATGGTGGGAAGGAAGGAGGTGGTCATAGGTCCTTGCGATATACTGGTAATCCCAGCCCAAAAAGAGAACTCTCTCCTGCACCCCCTCCCATCTCCTCCACCCCCCCTCCCACTGCTCGTACACACACACACACACACACACACACACACACACGCATGCACTGGTAGAACTGAAAGGACCAGCAGAGTCCCCTGCCTGTCACTTCAGGAGGTGGTGCAGTGTTATGGACAAGGGTAGAGACGGCAGGAAGTCTGTTCATCCACCAGGATTTGAATCCAAGCTGTCATTACTGACTGCATGAACTTGGGCAACTTACTTCATTTCTACTTGCCTCGATTTCCTCACCTGCAAAAGGGAAGTCACATTTTGTCACACCCCACAGCAGATATCTGAGGATGAAAGGAGATGGTACACAAAAACTATGTAATCATTCCTGAAACAGTGGAAGTATTCGTATTCAGCACATATTAGCTCTTATTACTTTTAGAGGAGGATGAAGCTCAGAAAAGGCAAGTGACATCTACAGTCAGCAGCCAAACCAGGACCAGTACTTGGTTTGTGGATTCCCCGCAATTAGTATATTCATGACTACACCCTGATGCTCCTGGTGGCAATTTATTCAGCTTGCAAGTCATTCTCCTCCAATAACAGCATAGGTGTTTTGCAGAAGCTACAGATTAAGCACAAGCTGGGATGGGTGGTGGTGGTGGGGGGGGCGGGCGGGGGGACGGCGGGGGGTCCAGTGTCCAGGTTGCTCTGCTTGGAAATCTCCCCTTAAGAATCAGTGCCTGGAAAGTTGATTTTTAAAAATATTTTTTAAAATATTTTTTTTAAACTGAATTTTAGAGAGAGAGGAAAGGAGAGGGAGAGAGATAGAAACATCAACATCAGTTGGCTGCCTCCTGCACACCCCCTGCTGGGGATCAAATGGGTGCCCTCTTGGTGCAAGGGTGGACACTCAGCCACTGAGCCACACCAGCTGGGCTGGGAAGTTCATTTTCCCCAGCAACAGAGTTAATCCCCCAACTCCCCTGTTCAAATCCAGCCTCACCTTAACCATTCCAGCAAGTCAACTAACAGGAAATGTTGGAAATCTGGGGCTGATGCAGGATAACTAGATCATCAGGTAAGTCACCAAGTAAGTCTTCCCAAACCACCTGGGGGACTACGGCACATTAACCCAGAAGGTACAGAATTCGATTTCTATGAAATGTTCTGAGATAGTCCTAGGACACCCTTCGTTTCCCTTCGATGTCCCATGAACGTTGCCTCTTTATTTCTTCCTGGAAATCTTTTATCAAAAAGGACCCTGGTGACAACTCACTAACATTAGAAAATTACAAATGGATTGTTTTAAGATGAACAATGAGGAACTGCTTTTGAATCACCAGCAAATAGAGTTGCGGTAGTGGGAGAGGATTAGACATGGACTCCCACAGCCTCCTGCAACTCAATGAAAATCAGACATAAATTACTTCTAAATCAGGAATCTTGGTGCCAAGGATTATCAGAAGCTGTTATACAAAAGTTTAAATATGTATATGTGATATCAAGTCTAAGAAAAATGAGAAGCACAATTATTAATGGTTGGAAAATTTAGAGAAATAGCCCTAGCTGGTTTGACTCAGTGGATAGAGCGTTGGCCTGCGAACTGAAGGGTCCCAGGTTTTTTGTTTTGTTTTGTTTTTGTTTTAAAATATATTTTTATTGGTTTCAGAGATGAAGGGAGAGGGAGAGAGAAATAGAAACATCAATGATGAGAATCATTGATTGGCTACCTCCTGCTTGCCCCCCACTGGGGATCAAACCTGCAACCCAGGCATGTACCCTTGACTGGAATTGAACCTGAGACTCTTCAGTCCTCAGTCCGACGCTGTATCCACTGAGCCAAACCAGCCAGGGCAGGGTCCCAGATTTGATTCTGGTCAAGGGCACATACCCAGGTTGCAGGCTTGATCCCCAGTAAGGGACATGCAGGAGGCAGCCAATCAATGATTCTATCTCATCATTGATGTTTCTATCTCTCTCTCCCTTTCCATTCCTCTCTGAAATAAAAAATATATTTAAAAAAATAAAAATGTGGATATTCTTTAAAAAAAGGAAAGAAAGATTAGAGAAACAAATCTTTGGTGAATTTTAGCTAGTGGATTCTGGCATTAACTCTGGATTCAAATAGGTCTCTTTCATTTTTTTAATCCTCTCTCTCTCTTCCCTTCTCACTCTCCTCTCAGCCATCAGAGAGTGGTTGGTACTTATTTTTCTGTCTATATAGAAAAATCTCTCTCAGACAATAACACCTGTAGGATGTTGTCTGCCTGCTGCTTGTTTCTTCATCTCTGGCCCTTACAAAACTCTCCGTAGGTTAACTTGACCATTGCTGGGAAGTGAAAACTAGATTTTAAGATCTTTCTCTTCCTGTCATTAACCTCATTGCTTTCAAGTGATCCCAATAGCCAGTTTTTCTAGAGAGAAAACAAAAATGTGGGGGTATAGATTGGCCAAGAGAGTAGATTTAATCCAGGTCAGAGCTCTTAACACAAGTGTGGTAAGCATTCATACTATCTGCAGAGAGTTCATTACTTAGGAGGTAAAATTGCATTTCACCATTAACAGTTCATGCCATCAGTAACTAAATATGAACCTATCCTAAGTGCATTTCATCAATGCATAAAACAAAGGCCTGTAATCCTATCTAATAAAAGAGTAATATGCAAATTGACCATACCTCCGCTACACCCACAAGCCATGCCCACCAGCCAATCAGGAGCGAGTATGCAAATTAACCCAACCAAGATGGCTGCGGCCACAGAGAGAGCAGGAGGCTTGGGTTTCCCTGGCAATGGAGGAAGCCAAGCTTTCCGCCTACCCTGGCCTGCCTTGGCCTCTGCTTAAGGCTACAAAGTTTCAATTATAGAAGACAAATAAATCCCAGATACAAGGGCCTCCGCTTGGGTCGCCGGGGGGCGTGGCCAGCCTGAAAACAACCACAGGCCCCTCGCCCAGGCTGCCCCACGCCCCAAGGGAACCCCCACCCTTATCTGGGACACCCTTCAGGGCAAACCAGCTGGCCCCCACCCGTGCACCAGGCCTCTATCCTATCTAATCCTATCTAATCAAAGAATAATATGCAAATTAACCATTACTCCAACACACAATATGGCTGCCCCCATGTGGTCAAAGATGACTGCCCCCATGTAAACACAAGATGGCTGTCACAAGATGGCCAGCAGAGGAGGGCAGTTGGGAGGGACCAGGCCTGCAAGGAAGGGCAGTTGGGGGTGATCAAACCTGCAGGGAGGGCAGTTAGGGGTGACCAGGCCAGCAAGGGAGGGCAGTTGGGGGTGATCAAGCCTGCAGGGGAGGGCAGTTAGGGGTGACCAGGCCAGCAGAGGAGGGAAGTTGGGGGCGACTGGGCCTGCAGGGGAGGGTAGTTAGGGGCAAACAGGCTGGCAGGGGAGCAGTTAGGCATCAATCAGGCTGTCAGGGGAGTGGTTAGGGGGTGATCAGGCTGGCAGGCAGAAGTGGTTAGGGGCAATAAGGAAGGCAGGCAGGCGAGCAGTTGGGAGCCAGCAGTCCTGGATTGTGAGAAGGATGTCCGACTGCCTGTTTAGGCCCGATCCCAGTAGATCAGGCCTAAATGGGCAGTCGGACATCCCTTGAGGGGTCCCAGATTAGAGAGGGTGCAGGCTGGGCTGAGGGACACCCCCCCCCTCACCCCCCGTGCACGAATTTCTTTCACCGGGCCTCTAGTATCTAATATTCATCAATGGCCCTGTTTGTATTTCTTACATCTATCTACCTGATAGAAGTGGCAGGTGGTAATAAAGAGAACATCATTTTGGCCTGTTCTCTCTCCTGCATTATTGAACATTCTAGCTGGATGTTCCTTGGAGTTCCTTAATATGAACACTCCCCAAATTATAGATATTGTTTCATCTGAAGCTTGTTCCCCTCTCTATATCATCATTTTATTGAATGAGGACTATAAACCAGTTGCCCACAGCAGAAATATCAGAATAATATCAGCACCATTATCTCTGTTACCCTATGTCTGATTTAAAGTTCCTCATCCTTTCATTCCCACCACCAAACTATCTCTTTGACCACCGCCCCGCCTCTATTACTCTGCTATTGTCTTATGACATAAATTGCTTAGCTTTTCCTATGTGACTGCAATACTTCCTCCTGCCTCCAGCTTTTCTTCTTAGCCAGGACCACTAGAAGTATGCATCTGAAATGAAGAGTTGAGCATGTCACTCTGCCCTGATAAAATTTCTCAGTACCTCCCCTCCCCATCACTTACAGGATACAAATTTTAATCCCTTTGCATGGAATGCATACAAGGCATTCTGAAATGTCACCCAACTACCCTCTAAGGTTACTATGTAGCCTATTGCAACCCCATATCAACCCAACCCACATCCACTTTTAAGGCAGGTTTCTGATGGAGCCATGCTCTTTTCTCCTCTACATCTTGCCATACGCTCTTCCTTTTGCCAAAAATGCCCTTATTCCTCCCTCCACTTTGTTTGCTGGCAACGCCTCCTTATCCTGACAGACTCCACTCCTCTCAGAAGCCTTCCCGGATCACACAGGCAGAGCCCGTTGTGTCCTGCTCTGTGGGTACATGGTCCCTTCCCTCTATCTCCATTTCTGCACTAACTGCATTGTTTTAATGAGTGGTTATATGTCCACCTCACTCATTAGTATTTGTGCGTCTTAAGACTAGGGTCGTAGTCTATTCATCCTTGCTTGTCACATACTAGTTAACAGATGTTTGTATAATAAAAATACATCATTGGCAAAAATTCCAAAACTGCTTTTGTATTCCTTTGGGTGACTAAGGAGAAAGTAAAAAGGAAGTTTATGATCTGAGAAGTTGGTCATAAGATAAGAAACAATTACCACCCCCTCCTTTCCTTTTCTTTCTTTCTTTCTTTCTTTCTTTCTTTCTTTCTTTCTTTCTTCTTTTTTTTTTTGCAAATTGTCTGCAGTAAACCATGGCACATGCATACCAAACTCTAAATATTTGTTATATAGGTAACCATTCAATAAAATGGTGCTATTGAAAGGGGAACAAGCTTTAGATGAAACAATATCTATAATTTGGGGGATGTTCATGTTAAAGACTCCAAGGAACATCCAGCTAGAATGTCTAATAATGCAGGAAAGAGATTAGGCCTAAAGACTCTGAAACAACTCCTGGTTCCATTTCTGTAGTGAGTTGTTTATAAAGAAGCATAGTCTGGCAATAAAAAGTAATTTAAAAAAATAGATTTTTAAAATAAATAGAAAAAAAGGAAAGAAAGCTATTTTTCATTTGCATTTGTGGATGAACTTTAAAGAGATGAATTTATAAGCCAGAAACACTTTTCACATACCCTCCTGCACTCTTCAGCTTTTGCCACCTCACAGCTGTCCCAGAGCTTCTCATATGTCAAATCCTCCAACTCTTCCTCTAATCTCTCTATGATATTATTCCTCTCTCCCTCCTCCCCCCTTGCCATGCCCAGCTAGTCCTTTACCATTTTGATTGACTTGCCTTCTCTGGCTAAGACCTCCCTACTTTTCTGTCGATGTCTCAATTCTGGTCTCTCTTTATCCATTCTTATTCTATTTATCAGAGAGGAGCTGCAAACTACCCCAGCAATGCACTCCTTGAGCACATGTGTGGGCTGCGATGAACAGGGAAAAGTGAAATGGGAATAAGGTGACTTCATATACTAATAAATCTTGCCCACTCATATACATTGATGATACATTTAATGGCTTGCTTAATTGTGCCAAGTAGTCATTAAAATGAATAAGTAAATCATTGAGCTATTATTTTATCACAGAAAAAAACAACAAATGGAATTCCAGGCATTTCTTGGATCAACTCAAGGGAATAGAAGTCTCTCTGAAGACTTCTTCAAAACGAGGCATAATCATGATCTGATCTGTGTGTCATAGAGTCATTCCCTCCCCCAGACATCTGAGCCAATCCCAGCTGTTAGGAGCCACAAAGACTGAATCTTATCTGGTTTAAACAGAGTCCGGGGGGTAGGGTGAGCAGAATTAATCTTTCTCAAGAGAGAGGTGCTGACCCTCACAAATGAAAATGGCCAGTCTCTGTCTCAGAGCCCAGCACAAAAGCTAGTAGGTCAAGGGGTTTTC
The DNA here is from genome assembly GCF_027574615.1 of Eptesicus fuscus. Lineage (NCBI taxonomy): Eukaryota > Metazoa > Chordata > Mammalia > Chiroptera > Vespertilionidae > Eptesicus > Eptesicus fuscus. The sequence goes on from NC_072477.1 coordinate 39,918,607, forward strand.
AGAGTGATGGCCAACTCTTCCTCCAGAGAGGACAAAGTGTTAGAGGCAAGAGTTTTTCTTTCCCTCTGCCCTGGGCAGGCTAACTAGAGGATTAAGTGGAATAGTGTGAAGCCCCCCAATTCTCTGATGTGGCCTGAAATGTCACCAATACTGAACTCATTGGGGTTGTTAACTCAAATGTGTATATGTACGTGTTATATACATTAAGCCTTGGGAGGTTGTCAGTGATGAATGAGTTCAAGAAATTTGCTTTCCTAACACCTCAGGAGAAAAATATAAGTGTTGATGGGAAGGAGAAGGGAATGGACTCAGAGGCCAAGGGTGGGCAAAAGCTGGGAGGGCTGGAGGTGGGTTCATTGTGAGCATGAGGTCTGGTCAATGATGAATGACACTGAGTATGTAAGAACACAAGAAGGAAGAAGGCAGGAGATGGCAAGAGAGGCAGAACTAGAGCTGGAAGCACTAGTAGGTAAGAAAGAGCCATAGCGGTATGGATGTGGATCCAAACAGCTGTGCCCAGGGGGAGTTTGGCCAGCTGAAGTAGGAACCAAGGCTAGACACCCCCTGAGTGGAGACTGCTGGCTGTGTGCCTGAAGTTCTGGTCTTCCCCTAAGTGGGAAGTGTTCCAAATCCTCCGCCAGCAGACGGTGGAGCTGGACTGTCACCGAGGTTAACAGAAGAATTTAAACCAAATGCACTGTTACCATAAACACAAAAGGAATTCTGCAAAAAGTAATTTTACATGTCCCCTCTAAAATGGCTCTGAAGATCCATACAGAATATCAGGGACAACAGGAAACGAGCAATGAGATCAAGAACAGGGAGTCAGCATCGAGCCAGCATTGCTCAGTGGTTGAGCTTTGACTTATGAACCAGGAGGTCATGGTCGATTCCCTTTAGGGGCATATCTGTGGGTTTTGGACTTGATTCCCCAGTGCGGGGCATGCAGGAAGCAGCCGATCAATGATTCTCTCTCGTCATTGATATTTCTCTCTCTCTCTCCCTCTCCCTTCCTCTCTGAAATCAATAGACATATTTTAAAAAAGAAGAAAAACTGGGAGTCAGCAACCAAGCATGACAGAGATGAGGGAACACTGTGCACAAGCAAAGCCTTGGAAAAACAATCCTGTGAAAGGAATGTCAAAATTAAAGGATACGAATCAGTGAGATTAATATCACAGGAATAAATCATTTTGAAGTGTGTTGGGAGAAAAGCTATAGAATAATGACTCCAATCACTTGTATGTAAGGCAGAAAGGCAAGACTTGATTTTTCTGTGCCAGATAATGCTGAGCAGACAGGGTGATCTATTTTGATAGTAAACAGGTTGGCAAAAGTCTAGAGAATGAAAGGTGTTTGGAGGCATCCTGTCTTTGTTGAATATCCACAGGTTTGCCTATGATCTCCAAAGCTCTGTTTTCTCCCAACTTTTAAGGTCCTCACTTTGATTTTTTCCTATGATAGAATTTCAGAAACAGAACCATAGGAGTTGAGGAGGGAATCGTGCTGAGAGTGGGATGGTGAATCGGCCTCTTCTATTAAGTCCATTTGAGTCTAGTAACTAGGCTGAGTGCTCCCTGAGGACAGAGGTCGTGTCTGACACCTGTGTGCCCAGCACCTCACTCAGTGCTCGGCATGTTGTGTGTGCTCAGGACGTGTTTGGCAACTTTAAGTGAACCTAAATAATTAGGCCCCATGGAAGGGAGTTGTATTACTGGCCACTTAGAAAGGACAAGAACATACATTTTACAAAATGAGCAAACAAACCACGAAGGCTTCTTGAAATATTACAAAAATGCCCTTGAGAATCAGAAAAAAATGAAGAGAGGATGTGGAAAGGAGAAAAAATGTAATATTGATGTTAAAAAGGGGAAGATGCCGAAGGAATAATGTTAAACCAGGAGGAAAAATCTGTTATTTACTTAGTTATAACGAAACCCCACTATATGTAGAAAGCTCTTATAAAGTTTTGTCAATTGATTATTCTTCTTCCAAATCTGTAAACTTGGAAGGTACATTTTTGGTAAGGTATTTGATATAACTTCCTATAAAATGTTACAAAAATGACTTCAGTTGCTTTAGTAAAAAGTTATTCAGCACTCTTTAAGTATTAATTGTATGGTTAGACAGAGAAATTTCAGCAGAGAAGAATTGTGAGGTGTATAGTAAATTTGGGAATCTCAAATTATTGACTTGGCAAAAACAATAAGATTCATTAGCAAATTGCTATTTTTACTTATATGATTTTCTAAAAGAAAATGGCTGGGTTATGTGTATCTCCCCTTCTCCACAAATCACCTCTTGCTTATTCTGATTATAGCTCTTATCACACAGTATGGTTACTGCATGTTTCCCATTCTCTATCCTCTACCATATGTGGAATTCTAGAATACACAGGTAATGTCTTACTCAGTGCTGCATCTCTAGTACCTCTCACTATGCTCAGTGAATAGCACATAGTAGGTGTGCAATAAATTTTTGTTGCATATATGAATAGAAGCAAAAGCATGCCAGGTGAAGCACAGAGATTAATTTTAGGAGAAAAATTATAAGCCAAACATCTGTAGGTTTATTTTTTAAATATATTTTTATTCATTTCAGAGAGGAAGGGAGAGAGATAGAGAGATAGAAACATCAATGATGAGAGAGAATCATTGGTTGGCTACCTCCTGCAGGCCCCACACTGGGGATCAAGCCTGAAACCCGGGAATGTGCCCCTATGGGGAATCGAACTGTGACCTCCTGGTTCATAGGTTGACACTCAGCTACTGAGCCTCTCTGGCCAGGTCATTTATAATTTAAAAAATCATTAAATCCTATAGTTTGTTAGTAAAGAAGTTTGTTATTCTTTATACATCCTCATGTATAGTTGTGTTTTCAAATGAAAAGAGTAAGTTACTTGCACAAGATCAGTTATTATCACTGAGTCTTTCCCAGCTCAAAATACTGGAATTCACCCAGACCACAGCAAGTCATTTGCTTGCCATTAAAATATTTATGTACATTCCTCACAATTATCCACCCCCAAATGTCTGCATCTAGAAAGTAGAGTTATACTAACTGAAAATTGACAGCATAAATATGACTTAAAAACCCACCAAAACACTATAAGCACACTTGGTACGCTGCCTTAGAGTGGAAAACTACATTGCCTTCACCCTTACTTAAGGATTACATAGACGAATGATTCTATAGCTGAAGAAGGTGAGAGCAATAATCTCAAATAATACAGTCAAGAGGGAAAGAAGTTGCACATGTCATAGCTGAGGAGATACCACTAGAGAAAAATAAGTTTTCAAGGAAGAAGTTAAAGTGTTCAGAATGAATAGATTTGCTTAACCATTAGCAAGACATTTTATTCTGCAATAGTTAAAGGAAATCCTTCAAAGACCCACTATTTATGATGACCATCAGATGGGACAACATAAACACCTTTCTACCCCTAAATTTCTGAGAAGATAGCTGTGTGCTTATCTTGATTACCTGAAATTGGGTATAACTTATACATTCAAATATACAAGTATTTATTGGAAGCTTATTGGGTGCCAGCAGGAAACAAAATAGACTAAGCCTCTTATCTCATGGAGTTTATATGATAGTGAGTAAATAAGAAAATAAAATAGTTGATACATAAATGTGATGTATCAGATACCATTAATTCCTGTGAGGAAAAATCAAACGGGGTAAAAGGGAACAGAGTGGTGGATGTACATGCAATATTTTTAAATATGTTTTTATTGGTTTTTTAGAGAGAGAGGAAGGGAAAGGGAGATACAAACACCGATGAGAGAGAAACATCAACATTGATCAGCTGCCTCCTGCATGCCCCCCCACTGGGATCAAACCGGCAACCCAGGCATGTGTCCTGACCGGAAATTGAGCCAGCAACCTCCTGGTTCATGGGTCAACACTCAACCACTGAGCCACACCGGCCAGGCTGCATGCAATATTTTAAGTAGGCTGGTTAAGGAAGGGTGCTGGTTATTCTCTGATTTCTACCCCTTCCTCATCCGTTTCAATTCATTCTCCACCTTTCTTTGCTTTGCTCTGTACCCCATGGTATCTCCAAAATAGCCCCCAATTATTCCTCACTTCTGCTGTTAGCACCCTTGTGTGGTCTCCTCGTGGATATTAACTCAGAACTGATCTGTGACTAACTGAGTAAGGCTGAGGTGACTGTGTGTAATTTTCAAGGCTATGTCATAACAGGCATTGTTGCATCCATCTTGGCCTCTTTTTAAAAAAATATATTTTTATTGAATTTAGAGAGGAAGGGAGAGGGATAGAGAGATAGAAACATCAATGATGAGAGAGAATCACTGATCAGCTGCCTCCTGCACACCCCCTATTGGGGATTGAGCCCGCAACCCAGGCATGTGCCCTTGGCCGGAATCGAACCTGGGACCCTTCAGTCCACAGGCCGACGCTCTATCCACTGAGCCAAACTGGCTAGGGCAATCTTGGCCTCTTGAATCACTCACTCTCAAGGCAGCCAGGTGCCATATTGTGAGGACACTCAAGCAGCCCTGCAGAGAGGCCCATATGGGGAGGATCTTTGGTCTTCTGCCAACAACCAGCAACAGGCTCACCAGCTGTGTGAGTGAGCCTCCTTGGAAGTGGATCCTCCACTCTACACAAACCTTCAAATAACTGACCTCTTGACTGCAATCTCATGATAACATCCAGATAAGCTACTTCCGATATCCTGAACCACAGAAACTGTAAGAGATAATAAATGTTTATTGTTGGAAGCCACGGTATGTGGGGGTAATTTGTTTTGCAACAATAGATGACTTTGTATAGTACCAAACACTACATTGCCCTGACTCCCCGGACTCTGGTTTCCGGCTGTGTTTGGCCAGTGTGCAGAAAATGAGGTCAGTGTATTTATTCCTCGGTGTGTTTATGCTGCTCTGGCCCCGGTTTTCTCCCTCAGTCACCACGGCTCTTTCTGGGCAGCCCCTTGAATCTCTAGGCCTGCTCCTACAACACTGTTCTTCCCTCTGTCCCTTCCAAGCCTAGACATGGCATTGAATTTTGCTGTTAGTTTCCCTAATCCTACACACACCTCTGTAACTAGTCCTTTCATTCTCCCAAAGATTGTGTAGCTTCTATTTTATGCCAAGATCCACTCGGATATGAAGGCGTTCTGTAGGAGAGGGTATTTGGAGACTTGAAGGAAATGAGGGAAGGAGGACTCCTAACATGTGTGAAAGAGTATTCCAACAAATGCAAAGACCCTGAGATGAAGGAATGTTTGGTGTATTCAAAGAACAGCAAGATGGTCAGCGTGGGTAGGGTGGTATGCACGAATAGGAAAGTGTTAGGGAAGGAGGATGGAGAGGTAGTCAGGGAGAATTTTGTGGGCCCTGGTTGTATTTAGAGTGTCACATACAGCCATGGGGTGGGTGGGGTGTGGTCTGAACAGGGCGTGCCATGAGCTAACTTACATTGTGAGGCCAGGATATAGGTAGAGCTCATGGACACTGGATGACCAGTAATCAGGCTCTTTCAGAATTTAGAGAGACGATGGGTAATAAAGGTAGAGAGAAGAGGTTGAATTTGGAATGTATTTTGAAACCAGACCTGTAAGAATTGCTGCTAAATTGGATGTGAAGAAAGTAAGAGTAAGGAACACCCTACTGAGCAATTTACTGAAATGAGCTTAAGGGAACCGAGGGGGGGGGGGGCAGTTTGGAGGAAAAGGGAGTGGAAATCAAGAATTTTTTCATTTTATCTTCAAAAGAGAAAAAGGGTAACATTCTGCTGTTTAATAAAAGATAAAAAAAAGGAGGATGAAAGGATTTTTCTCACTTTACGAAGAGAAAGATCTCCATCACAGAATAACATTTCTATCTCTGGCCCATTAGAATCTTGTCGTTAGAAGACTTAAAATCAAGTAGAGTGCTCTCAACTTTGCAGATAAACGTGATCAGTTATGGGTCAGTTCTGACTCCCCAAAGGTCAGACTAAATAAATCCAGGGGCCAAGTCTGTTTCCGGGACCACGGGCCCTATTTTCTGTTAATAAAACACAATCTGCCTATGGAGTGAGGGTTCTAATGATCATGCCTGTAAAACATAATCTCACTGGCCAACCTCACATGACTTTCTTTTTTTTAAATTTGAATTTTGACAACCTTCAGCTCTGAGCAGATGTGGCAGGAAACAAGACTTAACAGACACTTCCGTTTTTCTTGGGACAGTACCCTTTGTCCTACTTCTGCAGTTCACGGCTTCTTCTTACCTTAAAAGGAGAGCTGTGCCCCCACCCAAACGGAGACACTCCCTCTCTTGCACATCAGTGGTTACCTGCTTTTCCTCTGCAGACCTGAAGCCTAGGGCAATGCAGTGTGGAGCTTATGCTTACAGACTTGCAGCTACAACTTGCTAGGGACCAAGCAGCTCCCTCTGTGCTCTGATGGGGGAGAAGGCAACACCCTTCATCTTATAATGTTTGCCACCCGCTCACTCGCACACACTGGTCTTTGATGCCAACGGGCATCTTCATTGTGGTTGTGTTCATCATAACCTCTGTCTAAAAATTCTGTAGGCTTCCAGGAAGGGACACAGCCGGCTCTGATAAAATGGACTTCTCCTCCCTTCCCCCTCTTGTTCCCATGGCAACTCTGCATGACTGATTTCCTGGTTGCCATGTAAATGCAGTGGGATCCCATCCACTGCACCACACAAAGACGTCAGTAAGAATGGTGAGAAAACACAAATCATATTTAAAAAGACAAAGGATTTCATCTCAAGCCTTTTTTTCTTTTCTCACACAAAAGTGGAGGAAAGGAAACAATTGTAATTGGAAATAGAGCTCTTCCCAAGGAAGGATTGAGTGTGTCTCTCCCTCATTAAAGGGAAGGCTGGAAAAAACAGGGGAAATCCCTCATTTGTAGCTGGAGGAGTTGGCATGGTGACAGGGAGACAGATGCCATTCTCAGGTGGCAAGAGCCCTTTAGTAATCAGCCTGCGTCTCACTGAGAGGAAATCTGAGATATTTAACTGGAGAGGGAGAACTGAGTTAGACTGGGAACAAAACAAAAAAATCAGGCCTCATGGACATTTTTAAGAATTCCTTTTATTTGTATAGTTTAATAATTTTAGAATTAAGTTTCCAAATGCTCTAATATTTGCTTGATGATGAATTTTTATTTCTACCCAACAACAAAATGCAGTTGTTTTTCTATTTTTTAAATTGATTTGTAACACCCTGATAAATCCACATGCTAAAATTTGATTAATTCAGATTGCTATGGTTTTCAAAGCCTGGGTATTACCTATGTTTAGTAATATCTATAAAGAACACTGGCATGTAAAACATATTTTGTATTACCCTCTATGCATACAAAAACTAAATTGTTGATAACTTACCTTCTTGACTTGTCATCAAATCTTAGAATTAAGTGGTTTAAAATGAATGTGTTGTTTCAGTCTTTTGACAAATGTTTCTGCCTTTTGACAACAGTTTCATATAAAGGTTTTTAGAAACCTAATCAAGAAGAATTTTCATAGGTTTGCTGAAAAACTGACACTATTATTTTTTACTATTAATTGTATTGTTGATTTTCGGAAACTGAATCACGAGGTCATTTTTGAACACCTACCTTGTGGGAAGTTGGAGCTGCAATGAGCTAAAGTAGCCCATGTTTTATAGATGCCAGAGAATGGCCCCTAGAGATAAAAACGATGGTAGTCTAGGGTACGAAGCCGATGGATCCAGGCAATGTAACTGCTATTTCTTAATATTCTTTCTGGCATTTAACATTGCCTCATCACAAAAGCCAGCATGTTCTAAACTGGGTCAATAAATGTCACACAAGGTAAAAAGTTGGGGCAGGAAATTCAGAGCTCAAATACTTTTGCAAAACCTTAGGTTTAAGAATGGTAGGTTTATTTACTGCAGAACTTCTCAGAGCTTTTGATATCTAAGGTGACACTAGGAGGAGGCTCGATAGTATTGATCACATTTCCCAAATGTCTCTGATCACTGAGCAATGTCTTGACAGAACATCTCTTAGTTCCTCTGAGCTTATTTTGAGAATGTGTTGGCCAGATTTAATTTAAAGATACATGGACTTTTATTTACTATTTAAAATTATGAAGTTTGCCCGGCCAGTGTGGCTCAGTGGTTGAGTGTTGACCCATGAACCAAGAGATCACAGTTCAATTCTGGGTCAGGGCACATGCCTGGGTTTCTACCATGATTCCCAGTAGGGGGCGTGCAGGAGGTAGCCAGTTGATGATTCTCTCTCATCATTAATGTTTCTAATTCTCTCCCCCCTCTCCCTTCCTCTCTCTGAAATCAATGAAAAATATATTTAAAAAAGAAAAATTATAAAAATTTAAAAAGTGATTGGTTCCATATGACTCTCCTGGGAAGAACCACCAATGCTTAGGGGACCTTCTTGGGACTGAGACTTCTTCAACGGGGATTTTGGAGCTTCCATCTGACTCACTGACTCTTTATACAACAGCCCCAAACCAGCTGTGAAAAAACAACCGATTGCCAGCAACCTCACCACCACAGAAGCCAATAAGAAAAGTGATTCCTGTTTCTCCACCTCACTATAGTCAGAGAGCAGATGTGCCCTAGTCTATCTAGTCTGCCCAGAAAAGATGGAGAGAGCTTTGAACCAAAGAGGAGATGGTTAATAAGACCAGATTGATTTAACAAACAGAAGTGACTGAAGAATTATGAGATAGAATGAACATCGGTCAGGGAGCTTGCTGCCTAGGGAGAGCTGACTTGAACAGAGTTGGTAGTAGTCATCTGAAAGATAAAATAGGTCCATGTTTTTACCTCAACAAGTTGAGTGTCTGCAATTAAACTGGTTAAGTAGCTGGGTCAGCCATGTCGGAGCACAGATGGGGAAACTCAGAAGAGGAGGCATAGCAAGGAGATCGATATATTGTGCCTGGGTTACCAGGAGAGTCTTTAGAACAGGGTAGTAATTGAGAAGGCAGCCTAGGGCCAAATAAGAAAAAGGGAACTTTGCAGGCTGAGGTAACTGCCTGCTCAGGAGCATGAGGGTTGGACAGAGCATGGCTTATTCTGCAAACCATGAATGGTTTGGCACAGTGGGGGCACAGGGCCAGGGTGTGTTGGTGGGGTACACTGTGTGTTGAAGAGGTGGGCTGGTGTTGGTTTGGGAAGTACTTCCATAGCATTTCAACCATCGAAGATTTTAGTCAGAGGACTAATATGATCAGGTTTGCCTTTGGGAGAAACAGTTCCATGACTGCAGGGTAAGCTTTGAAAGGGAGGAGGGTGGAAGGGGAGAGCACAGTAGACACAAAATATTTGAGTGGTTTCCATAGCACCGAACAGGCAAGTGTCTGGGAGAAGAGCAAGAAAGAAGAGATGGGGATTACTCTCAAGAGTAAAACAACCAGAGTAGATGGCATGCCTTCATCTGCCCACTCAATCATTATTCGTTTCCATGAATACAAAAGCAGTATCTCTTTTCTCTCTATGCCCCAAAGACCTTCCCTAGGATTGACAGTCAGAATTGTGTTGATTAGAAGCACCTGAAATAGTTCAGGTAACTATAATTTAAGTTGGTCTCATCCGCTTTACAATAACATGAGTGGGTCTTTTGCTGCAACGTCTCGGTTTGCTACTTTGGTGGCACCAAGATTAACAGCAGAGTTCTGCAGAAGAAGAGGAATTTTTTTTTTTCTGTCTTCAGTTCTGATAAATACTGTGCTCTCTGAAAGAAAGGGTCACATGTGGGCCCTCCTTCTGGCAATGTAGACTGAGTTGCCATCTGATTAGATTAAGTTTGGACCCTGAATAGGTCCGTGACTACTCTGGTGGGACCTCAGGACATCCTATGCCTGTGCTGCGACAGTGAGTGGCCAGCTTCTCAGCAGGTTTGTTTAGTTGTGCGGAGCCCCGTGACTGCGGCCAAAGAAATTCCACCTGCCAATCACAGGCTCAGGTATTGACGTGGACAGCTCTGGGAGATGCAGGCAGAAGGTGCACCATTAACTGCTCTGGTGAAGACCGGGGAAAGATGTTTGCTCTCTCCCTTTCTCTCCAAAAAGAACACATATAGAATCAGGTTTTTAGAAAACGTATTTCAAGACATCAGCTCCAGACTGAAAGATTCGAATGGTACCTTCTTTCACGAGTCCCGCTGTCTAGACTAGATGTTATCAGGCTAATTGTCTCATATCTGAATAAGCTTTTATAGAGTCCTGGCTCTGAATAGGAGGGTTTTCAAGGACCTCAGTTTCATTACTGTGTAGGTCAGGCAAGGGCAAATCAGCATGATGTCATGGTGTCCATCGAGGTTAGACAAGAAAGGAAGCCGTGTAGACAATAGGAAAATAACATCCAGTGGGGTGAAAACTTCCTTCAGCAGAATGTTCAGAGATCAGCATGTTTTCCGCCTGGGACAGTCTGGGTGCTAAGATGACGAGTCAACTCAGGTTAAACACCTTTCTCAAATATATTAGTACTAATACGTAGTTCATGTACAGTCTACAGGCCATAATTTATTCCTTTTTCATGACAGAGTTTGCATTGTCTGGGGGTTGTCATTAAGACCATTGTACAGCCCTGAAGAAAAGCATTTCCTTGAATCTGTACCTACCCCTGCGGGCTGGAAGTCACGTGTGTTTTTCACAATAATGTCCTAATTCCAAGAGAATGATTTTCTCATTTGCCTCTCATGTCCTCCCATTCTTTTTCTTCCATGTGTCCTAATATTTTGCTTGCTCAACTTATATCCTTTTATTAACAATAATTTATTATATAGTTATATATGTTTATTAAACATATTTAATGTATAACATAATAATTTGTTTTATTTAATATTTCCATAATTGTGTTTATTTCTATAACAAATACTTATTATAGTAAGAAAATAATACAGATATCATTGAAGATCCCCATTTCCAATGAATCTAAGCATTTTCCTTTTGAAATACTAGTAAAAGTTGGCCCATTGCTCCAGGGTACCACATACTAATTTCCTTTTAATAGTGCTGTTGAAATACTATCTTGGGCTCTGAAGCCAGATTACCTGGTTTCAAATCCAGGCTCCAGTACCTACTAGCTGTGACCTCTCTGTGCTTTGGTGTTCTTATCTCTAAAATAGGACCATAGTGAAGATTACATGAATTAATATAGAATAGTGAGGGACTCTTTTCCTGGTGGAGCCTCTAAGCATGGCATTCCAAACCTGGGTGAAAGGTTGAATTATCTGGGAAGATATTTTAAAGGACAGATTCTGACTCAGTCCATGAGGAAAGGGGCCATTGCAGCTGATTCATGCAGTAGCATTTAAGAACCACAACTTAAAATTAAAATTTTGGCTCCTACACTCATGAGCGTTCCCTATCATGTGTTGTCTCAAAATGGCAAGACTCAGATTCTGTAGATTTTGGTTGATTTGCCTACTAATGGTGGATCTGTCTGGAGCTGCCCATCTTCTTACTGACTAGACTGGTTTCATATAATGAATTTGTGGTCACTTCTCAGGGTCTGTCTGTGACTTCTACTCTTGGAAAAAATTATCAGCTACATGAGGGCTGTTTGCTATGGTGGGAGGTAATATGTTTCAGGCACTGTACGTGTGTGCAGCTGAACCTAGCTTCAGGGCTCACAGAGTCTGAGAACTCTCAGGGACTTGTTTATATAATGTAGTTTACATAGAAGAAAATGGAAGGCTGTCTTCTAGCTATAAGCATAGGAGTCATGCTAAAAGCCAATCACTAACAGTGGTGTGGAAAGTCAGCCTAGTTTCCTGGATGCTTGACCTGTGGGCAGAAGAGCAAAGACAGCCTTCTTTCTTCATCTACTCGCTGGATCCAAAGCTTCTTCAGCTCTATTCCAGAAAAAGTCCTGAGGCAATGGAATGAGTTGACAACCCAGGAACAAGGTTGAGGAGTAAAACTAAGATGCAGAAGCTTTGAGAACATTGGGAGACAGTGGATGGGGGAAGACAAAGGAGGGACATTTACAGAGAAAAGGAGTCCCTCAAGAGGTCAGGAACTGGAACAGTGGGCTTTGCATCCGGAGTGGAGAACTAAGACTGTGCCCAATAAGAAGGGGCAGACTAATGGGCTCAAGTAGCCACTTCTGATTTTCTGCTGAAGGTATATTTTTTGTGAGGAACATTTCATGGAAGTCATAGTGAACATGATTGATGGAAAGATGTCAACAGACACAGTACAGGAACATGAAGTTTATTAATGATACAATGATAAGGGATAAAGAAAGATCTGGAGTGAGGAACAGCAGAAGACACGGTGGCATGCTCCTAGGCTGTGGTACAGACTCTGACAATGATGCATAGCCACTGATGAAGCCACCCAGGTGGAGCAACGATTTAACTAGATGAGATGCTCACCTTGCCCATTCTTACAAGTATTTTTATTACCTTCTGGAGTCCTTCATAACTGCCTGAATTATGGAGTTCTTAAGTTCTTCATAACTTACTCATTAAGTAAGTAATTAATGCAAAACCAGTGCAGCACATTTCTATTGTCTCCTGCAAGATAATTAAGCAAAGACCAGTCCTCCCAGAGCATCCTGCCACTGGCCAAAGTTTCAGGACTATTGGCAATCTAGTCCCAGAAATGTAATCATTGGCTTGTATCTGAAGTCAGGCATGGTTCTGCACATATTCAGACTCCTTGTGTGTAATTAAATGACAATGACAGTAAAGGGCTTTTTTGTTGTTTTTGTTTTGTTTTTTTTTTTTACAAGACTGTGGTACATCTCGCTTTTTCTGTCTTTAAAAAACATTAAGGTATAATTTATATATAGCAAAACATACCATTTTCAAAGTACAGTTATATGAGTTTTTAAAAATGCATATAATTGAGTAACTGCCACCACACTCAAGACAAAGAACAGCTGCATCACCCTCCCCCAAATTCCTCTTCCCCTTTGCAGTTAATTCCTCCCCTGACCTCTGGTCCCTGACAACCACTGATCTGTTTTTATTCTAATGACGTTGTCAAATAAATGAAATCATATACTTGGTAGCCTCTTGCATCTGGCCTCTTTGATTCAGCATAATGTACTGGAGATCCATGCATGTTGGTGTGTGTGTTAGTGTGTCACTCATTCCCAACAGACACATGGAAAGATGTGCAACATCGCCAGACTTCAAGAAAATGCAAATCAAAATCACAATGTCACCTCACACCTGTCAGAATGGCTATTATCAAAAACACAGCACAGAATAAGTGTTGGTGAGGCTGTGGAGAAAAGGAATCCTCATGCATTGTGGGTTCCTCTAAAATGAAAAACAGGCCTGGCCAGAGTGGTTCAGTTGGTCCTGCGTATCAAGAGGTTGCTGGTTCTATTCCAGATCAGGGCAGATGCCCCAGTTTCAGGCTCAATCCCCAGTAGGGGTGCGTGTAGAGGGAGCCATCAGTGTTGCTCTCACGTGGATGTTTCTCTCTTTTCCCTTTCTCTCTTTTCTGCCCAGAAGAGATGAAAACGATTAACCCCAAGATTACACTGTTATTGCCTTCTGGGACATGAACCAGATTTGTATTTGAATTACAAGTTTTATTCAAGCATTCCTTTTTGTTTTTATAAATACTTCCACCTTTCTAATTATTTTTGCACCATCTTGCTGGTTCCCTCATTAATGAGTTAAAAAGTCTTGGACATGTGCTCACTTCATAGTTGAATGAGTCATGCTTTTAACTGCACAGCTGACAACAGTTAGCAGAGTGCTTTGCGCACAGTAAGTGTCCAGTAAATTTTAGCTCTTAGTCTCATCCAACTTTTTTTCATTCTTCCAAGTCTAGGCATGGGAAACAATATAAAATGGGGTATATTTAATAACAGGTTTCCAATTAATTTTTGTTTTATTTCATCAATGTTAAGATGAGTTGCTTAAAAGAATAATACTGTTTTAATAATTGAGTAATTGCCACCACACTCAATACTGTTAATTATGTACTATGTTTATCAAGACAAGCTTTTATTATAGGTTGGCATTGAGACTCTTCATTATTGGGAAGTTGTGTTTTTAGAGGCAGGAGTGGATAATCTTATAAATTTGCCTTACAATGTTCTTCCAGGTCCATCTATTTAAGATCCAGAGACATGGGTGCATGGAACAGAATGCGGAATCTCAGAGGGAAGGCGGGGGAAGATGGGAATGGGAAGAGATCAACCAAAGAACTTGTATGCATATATGCATAACCCATGGACACAGAATATAGGGTGATGAAGGCCTGGGTTGGGGGGTGGGGGTGGACTAGAAGGGATCAATGGGGGAAAAAGAGGGACATATGTAATACCTTCAACAATAAAGATTAAAAAAAATAAAAAGAGTGTGGTAGAGGAGCCTGCACTCAGAGAAGGAGAAATAGGTTAGAGTTGATATGTTTTGGTCAGGTTACCCAGAGTGAGGTAGGGGATACTGCTGCTTATTAGAGTTATGGAAGAGGGAGGAGATAGGTGATATACTGAGGTAATCATAAAAACATAGCTGTAGGACTTTTTATCATTCTAACAGCTTTTTCACATACATTATCTCATTTGGCTGTCCAAGTAATCCGGTAAAATGCATTCTTTCATTTATTAGAAAAGGAAATAGAGCGATGAAGGGTTCAAGGTCACTCGATGAGTTAATTAGTGACAGAGCTGAGAGCATCTCATCCTGAAATTTCCAAGGTTGGACATTAGTGCTTCCTTTTAAGCATCTGTCAGCAAGTGAGCTGGTGATTAGCAGCAAAATGAATACTTACAGGGTGTAGGAAAAAAAAACTATAGCACGTTGGCTAAGATGTTCTACTTTGTTATATGTTTGTATTTACTCCCAATTCTGAAAGGAAGACAATTTGGGGGCCTCATCAGTGTGGGCTTTTCCTTTATTGGGAAGTTGTAGGTAAGTAGCAGGAGTGGATGCTCCTGTAAGGTTGGTGCATCTGTGTTAGTGTTTGTAGAGAAGCATGGAGCCTGGGAAGGAGGCGTGGGCTGACCTTGGGATGCCTGGATTAGCACACTGCAAACCAGTGTGTGTATGTGTAGGGGGGTATTCTGGCCCTGTGGGGAGGAAGGCGGAACAGAGCACAGTCTGAAAACAGCTATCCTATCTACCCACAGAGCCTTGGAGCTCTGAAATATCCCAGGTAAAGAGAGCTGGCAGGTCTGGGGGTCTGGATGTAAAAGTAATTTTTCTCCTTCTTAGAATAAAATAAAATGGGGTAAAAAGGTAGGTTCAGATGTTGAAACAATGAAAAAACCGGATGCTTAGTCTTTCTCTCTGCTTCATATTTTCTGATACTTTCTGTCTCTTATCCAATATGATTAAGACAGTGTTCCTTCCTGCTTCACATGGTAATTACCGAGTCTGGCTTCCCTCTTCCCCTCAGCTGAGCCAGGCCATTTATAAACATCAGGTTAGGCTGGAAGCTTTCTCGCATCTCCTTTGTTGCTAGTTCCTCAGAGAGAGAGAGAGAGAGAGAGAGAGAGAGAGAGAGAGAGAGAGAGAGAGAGAGAGAGAGAGAATAGAAAAAGCTGAGCCTTGGTAATAATTCCGGGGGCTGAAGCCTAATTCTATAGCAATCACCCTCCGTTAATTTGCATCTTACTGCTTTGGTGAAGTCCCCGCTGACCATCAGAGTCCCCAGCTCTTTTTAGCACAAAATTTATCCTTATGTGTATGTACAGTAACTGGGTGGGCATTTGGGTATCATTACACCAGGCATATAATAAAGAGTTCAGACTCGGAGTGCACAGAAAAATGGGTCTCTCTGGACATAGCACAAATAAACTGCATGCCTAAAGGGAATGGAAAAGAAAATCTTTTTCCAGAACATTTGCATCTATTAATGAGCACTTCAGGCCATGTACCCAGTAACTTCGCATTTATTACAGCCCTCGTTGTGTTCCCAGAATCCATTTAGATGACATCCCTTATGCTCTCCTCTCCCCTCCCCAGGAAAACAGACTCTCCTAGAAAATGAAAGTGGCTTTGACAACCCCAGGGCTCAGTGGCATGTTTTCCTTACCTAGGACCCAGTGGCGGTGGCATCCACAGGGCACGGGGGCACAGGGCTGTTATTTCACAGGGGAGGGAAGGCTTCCTTCTGGCTTGCTACCCTCTGGAGGGAGTAACATTAGCACTTGACTTGTCTCCCAGCTGGTGGACAGGCTCTGTGGTCATTCACCAGGGAAGTTCCAGCTTCCCCGTGGCTCTGGCCTCAACAGGGAGCCAGACCAGGGATGGAGGCCAGCCAGGGGATGGAGACCATCTCAGCACTGGCACTCACAGGGCTGTGCAGGCCCTACGTGCTGCGTGCGGGCGCGCTCTGGGGGATTTTTTATACACAGAAAAATAGGTATGCTTGCATTCTTCTACTTAACAGAAAAACAAGGATTTTCTGAGAGAATTCCTGCTTTCCTTTTTCCTCCCAGCCCTGAAATGCCCGTCCTCTGCCTTCTCCACAAGCCTCAGTGGGGTCTTTATTTCATGCACTTTCTGAATGAAGTCAACATTCTGCAGATCTTCTTGACTATTTTTGTTCGTCCTCCAATCATTGTCCAGGGAGGAGGAGCACGTTTCTAACGCGATACATAGTGCATGACGAGGGTGCCTTAAGGGCATGCTTGTGCTCTTTTCAAGTGGATCTCAAGCCAGTGACTGTGAGCTGTGTAAACACAGCATCTCCCATACTACCCACATCATTTAAAAACAAAAAAAAAGAAAGAAAAGGAAAAAAAATGGCAGGGAAAGTGGTGGCGGTTGTGATGTGATGGTGATTGCATTCATCATCCCAGCAGATGGCACACAGGAATGAGGTGATAAACTGGGTACAGTGACGGAGTGAGTAATATTCTATAGAATGTGTGTTCCTGGTAGCTTTTCTAAAAAAAAAAAAAAAAAAAAATCAATGTTGCCCTTCAAATATCACATCATCCTCTCATCCCCTCTGAAATTCCACAAATAGTGGCTTTCATTCCTTTGATTAGGGCATCCTGACCATAATTTAAAAACTCCCAGGGAATATATGCATGAAGCTTCCCCAGTTATCTCCATTTTAGTGTAAAAAAGCATTTGAACTTTTCCTAAAAGTAAATGTAACCCAGCTGAGTGTGGCTCAGCAATTGAGTGTCGACCCAGGAATCAGGAGGTTACCGGTCCGATTCCCAGTCAAGGTATATGCCCCGGGTTGTGGGCTCCATTCCCAGTTGGTGGTGTGCAAGAGGCAGCCGATCAATGATTCTCTCTCATAATTGATGTTTCTCTCTCTCTCTCCCTCTCCTTCCTTTCTTAAATAAAAATATATTTTAAAAAAAGAGTAAATGTATATTTGTATTCACAATCTTAGAACCCCAGGTTCTAAGGCACTTTTTTGTCTCTTGATGGGTAGCAAGAACTAAGAGATGCCTGGTGAGGTTAAAATATTTCATCTGAGAAAGACATTAGAAGAAATTCCTGGACCAAGGAGAGCTGGAGAAGAGTTTGGAATAGGGGGAAAGAATCAGAGGAAGATGAAGATTTGTATGGAATGGTTAGAAGAGAAGAGAGATCTGACAGCAGGGGAGGAGGGTATAGAAATTGCTAGGAAGAGGACTGAAGGTGGATGAGATGAGTTTTCCATGAAGTTCTCAACAGCACAGTCCCCTTCTAAGTCCCTGGGACCCAAGCACTGCATCTACATGCTCATTTTATGTTCTTCTTCACACAGAGCACCCTTCCCCAAAATTGTATAAACTTCAGACATAATAAATCTGAATCTTGAGTGGATTTAAAGAGAAATACTGTAAATGAGTGATGTTAAGAAAAATTTTCCAAACCCCGAAAGGCAAAATGACTTCCTTGTCATGCTAGGGCCCTGCCTAATAAGCCTTCCTAAGGGTCACCTGAATTCAGAAGGGTGTAAAGTTGTCTTTCTAATTTCTACCAACTGTTTATTAGACCATTTTGTAATTCCATAAGGGTAGCCTTTAAACTTTTCAGAAAAGTGATCAGATGCAATTTTTTTGCCTGTTGCTATGGACTGGATTGTGTACCTTCCCCAAATCCATACATTGAAGCCTAACCCCCAATCTATAATAATAAAAGCGTAATATGCTAATTAGACCAGATGACCTTCTGTATGAAGCCGGGGCTGCGAGGGAAGCCAGTGCCAGCAGCAGGGGGAAGGAAGGCCTACACTTGCACAATTCTGTGTATCAGGCCTCTAGTATGATAATATTTGGAGATAAAACATTGGCAGATTATTATAGTTAGATGAGTTCAGGAGCACAAAGCCCTCAGAATGGGATTAGTGCCTTTTTAAGAAAGGACACCAGAGAGTTCTCTCTCTCTGTCTCTCTGTCACGTGAGGACACAGGAAAAAGGTGACCATCTACAAATGAGGAAGAGAGGTCTAGCCAGAAACTGATCATGCTGGCACCCCAGTCTTGACCTTCCAGCCTCCAGAACTTTGAGAAAATAAATATCTGTCATTTAAGGCACCCAGTCTCTGGTATTTTGTGGCAGTCCAAGCTAATTAAGACATGCACAGAGAATAATTTTTGCCTTGTTAAGAAGCAAATTATTTCTCAAAGTAGAAAAGATAACCCTAAAGATAATGTGTTTTTTTTTCCCTATAGTAAATGAATTAATTTTGTATCTAACTACTACTAATAATTTTACTCCCTCATTCCTTTTTGCTGTCACTAACCATATATAATATTCTCTTATTATCCTTTGACCTGGCTTCCACAACATTTTAATGAGTTAAAAGCTTTGACACATGCTCACTGTGTATTTGTACAAGAACTGTGGTTTTCATTTTGAAAATAATAATTTCGACTGTGAAGAGAATCTTTAGGAACTATGCTACATGTTGGAACCTCTTTGTGAGTTCAGAAGTATTTAAATTACTTTGCAGGAAAACAATTCTAAAATTCATATGGGATCACAGAAGACACCCAATAGCCAAAGCAGCCCCAAGAAAGAAGAACAAAGCTGGAGGCATCACACTTCCTGATTTTAAACTATATTATAAAGCTACAGTAATCAAACAGTAGGGTACTAGCATGAAAACAGATATATAAACCAATGAAACAAAATTGAGAACCCAGAAATAAGTCCGTGTATATATGCTCATAATATTTGACAAGAAGCCAAGAAAACTCAATGGAGAAAAGGCAGTCTCTTCAATAAATGGTACTGGAGAAATTAGATATTCACATGTTAAAGAATGAAACTAGATTCCTATCTTACACCACTCACAAAAATTAACTTGAAATGGATTAAAGACTTAAATGTAAGGCCTGATACCATAAAACTCCTAGTAGAAAGCATAGAGAAAAAGCTCCTTGGTAATGATTTCTTTTGGCTATGATACCTAAAATGCACAAGCAACAAAATGAAAAATTAATAAGTGTAACTACATCAAATTAAAACACTTCTGCACAGCAAAAGGAACAATCAACAAAATGAGAAGCCAATTGATAGAATGGGAGAAAATATTTGTAAATCATTATCTGATTATGGGTTAATGAACAAAATATATAAAGAACTATCAATGCAATAACAAAAAATCTAATTAAAAATGAGCAAAGGACATGAATAGACATTTCCTTAAGGAAGATATTAAAATGGCCAATAGATACATGAAAAGGTGCTCAACATCACTAATGATCAGGAAAATGTAAATCAAAACACAATAAGATATCATCTCACAACTGTTAGAATGGTTGCATCAAAAAGGCAAGAGATAAATGCTGGCAAGGATCCTAATCTTGAAGATATATCTGCACCCCATGTTCACTGCAGCATTATTTATAATAGCTATAACATAGAAACAGTGTCCTTGTGTACATCAATCGATAAAAGGATAAAAATGTCACACACACACACACACACACACACACACACACACACGTTAAGCCATAAAAAAGAAAAAAGCCTGCCATTTGCAACAATGATAAGTCAGACAGAGAAAGACAAATAATGTATGATCTCACTTATATATGGAATCTAGGGAAAAAACACACCAAACTCATAGAAAAAGAGATATGATTTGTGGTTGCCAAGGTAGGGTTGGGGATTGGGAGAAATGGGGAAGGTGGTCAAAAGGTACAAACGTACACTTGTAAAATAAATAAGTCTTTGGATGTAATATACATATCCTATCTAATAAAAGAGTAATATGCAAATTGACCATCACTCCAACACACAATATGGCTGCCCCCATGTGGTCAAAGATGGATGCCCCAATGTGGACACAATATGGCTGCCACAAGATGGCCAGCAGGGGAGGGCAGTTGGGAGGGACCAGGCCTGCAAGGGAGGGCAGTTGGGGGTGATCAAGCCTGCAGGGGAGGGCAGTTAGGGGTGACCAGACTGGCAGAGAAGGGAAGTTGGGGGCGACCAGGCCTTCAGGGAAGGGCAGTTGGAGGGGACCCAGGCCTGCAGGGGAGAGCAGTTGGGGGGAACCAGGCCTGCAGGGGAGGGCAGTAAGGGGTGACCAGGCCTGCAGTGGAGGGCAGTTAGGGGTGACCAGGCCTGCAGGGGAGGGCAGGTAAGGGCAAACAGGCTGGCAGGGGAGCAGTTAGGCATCAATCAGGCTGGCAGGGGAGTGGTTAGGGGGTGATCAAGCTGGCTGGCAGAAGCGGTTAGGGGCAATCAGGAAGGCAAGCAGGCGAGCAGTTGGGAGCCAGCAGTCCTGGATTGTGAGAGTCCCTGTAGGATCAGGCCTAAATGGGCAGTCGGACATCCCCTCAAGGGGTCCCAGATTGGAGAGGGTGCAGGCTAGGCTGAGGGACACCCCTGCCCCCCCCCCCCCCCCCCCGTGCACGAATTTCATGCACCGGGCCTCTAGTGGTGATTATAGTTAACAATACTGTATTGTTTATTTGAAAGTTGCTAAGATAGTAAGTAGATACTAAAAGTTCCCATCACAAGGAAAAACAAATGGTAACTGTATGAGGTGATGAATGTTAACTAAATTTATAGTAATCATTTTGTAAGATGTAGGTGTGTTATTATGCTGTACACCGTAAACTTATACAATGTTGTATGTTAATTCTATCTCAATAAAACTGGAGGAAAAATTACTTTTGGATGTTAGACTGTGATTTCTTTTGAACGCAATACAACATTGGCACTAGCCATTAGGTAATTCAATTATACTAGGGCTTCTCCAGATTATGTCAAATCTGACTTTAGATTAATATCTGAGAACCACCATCCTTCAGAAAATATTTATTGGACACTTAATATATGGCCAAATACTGTGCTAATTACCAAGAACAACATAGTGAACTAAACAAGCAATCATTCCTGTTCTGTCCTCATGAACATTATATTCTATTGGGGAACACATGCAATAAACATATAAATACCCTATGCTGGATGGTGATTAGGTGTTGGAAAAAAATTAAAGCAAAGAGGGATAGAAAGTGGCAGAACAGAGGATGAGGAGGTAAGTTGAAATATTAAGTACAGTGGTCTCTGGGAATATGACTTCAAAGCTATTGGAGTTGAACAACATTTGGTATTGGGGAAGTACAAGCAGATGTCAGGAGGAAGAACATGCCAGGCAGAGGAAATGGCAAGGACAAAGGCCTTGAGGACAGAACATGTTTGGTATATTTGCGGACTAGCAGGGAGGCCACTGTGTGCCATGAGCAAAGGAGAGGGTGGTAGGACAGAGGTCAGAGAAGAATGGGGAGAAGGCACAGGTCATGCTGTAGGGCCTGGTCAGCCATTTTGAGGATTTAGGTTGTGCTTTGAGTGAAATGGGTACTTTTGGGAGGATTTTTAGAGGAGAAGCTTTGACATGTAATGTTTGAAATGAGTCACTTTGGCCGTTGTATTGAGAGACTTGACTGGGGGAGCGGCAATGAGGAAAGCAGAGAGACCAATTAAGAAGCTGTTGCGATAATTCAGGCCAAAAATACTGGCAGCTTGGACCATGGTAGAAATAACTGGAGTGATGAGAAGTGGTTTAATTCTGATACATATTGAAAACTGAGCCAACAATTTTGCTGATGGATCAGATGTAGGGTGTGAGGGTAAAACGAAGACAGATGACTCTATGGTTTTCGGCTTGAGTAATTGGAAGGATAAAATTGCATTTACTGAGCTGGAAGAGCCTTAGGAAGGAACCATTTGAAGGTAAGAAGCTCCATTTTGAACTTGTTAAATATGAGATGCCTATTATTGACCAAGAACAGATGTTCAACAGGCAGTTGGCATTTATAAGAGTGGAATTCAGGTGAGAGATCTTTGCTAGAAATAGAAAATTGGGATTCATCTAGGAGGCAAAGATGGTATTTAAAGCTGTGAGATAAAATGAGCTCAGTAAGGGGTTAAGTATAGTTAGAGAAGAGAAGAAGCCCAAAGACTGAACCCTGAAGTACCTCACCTTGTAGAGGTCTATAAGATAACAAAGAACCACCACAGGACTCTGAGGAGGAATAACCAATGATAGAGGAGAGAAACCAGGAAAGTGTGGAATCCTACAAGTCATAAAAAGATAGTGCTTCAAGAAGAAGGGAATGCTCAGCTATGAAATGCTGCCTATTGATCAAATAAAAGGAATGCTGAGAACTGACCACTGGACTTAGCAATGGATGTCTCTGGTGGTGCTGATGAGAGCAGAGTTGTTAGAGTGGTGAAATCCTGATAGGGGTGACTTTAACAGAGCATGGGAGGAGAGAGTTCAGAGACAAAGAAGAAAAACAGCTCAAGAGATCTTATTGTAAAAGGGAGCAGAGGAATAGGTTAATGGCTGCAGGGTGGTGTGGGATCAAAATAGGGATTTTCTTTGTAACATGGTAAGACATAGAAGCTATGCAAACATGAATCTGTAATATGTGATCCATTGGGTTTAACTAGGATGCGGGTTGCCACATGAGTATGATGGAGTGAGAGAGAGATGAGAGTGTGAGGGAGTGATAATGATGAGCTCTGGAATCTGAGCTAGATAAGAAAAGAATGAGGGTTTGGGGTTTGGAGGGATAGAGAAAAGGTGGTAGAATCAACAGATTGTAGATGTGGTAAAGAACTGTTAGAATTAAAGAATTTTGAAGTAGGAGAATAAGCTGGAAGGTCCGCAGATGATGACTGACTGGAGAAGGGGTCGTTGTGGATAGTAATGACAAGGGGACAGCTGAGGCAGAGAAGGACATACCCACGGGAGTGGACAGCTCAAGCAGGGGCGGAAAGGACCACTGGAAGACTGAGAGCTGGGTAGGCAGGATGCAGCTACTGAGCCAGTATGTACCTTGATGCTTTACTGAAGTGTTTACAGCTGGTGTCTGTGAATGCCCAGTGCCTTTGCTCTATCCGTTGTTAGATAGTGTGACTATTATTCCTAAATCCAAGGAATTAAGAGGCTCACCAACATGGTGAACCTTGATATCCCCAAGAATTGTGACAGGAGGATTTGGCGACTGTGGCAGTGGGCTAAGAGCCTTAAGGAGTGAGGATCTGTAATGACTGCACATCAGAATCTTAGGTAGAAGAAGGAAAACAAGCCTTCCTGCCTTCCTCCTTCTGTCCTAGCCCTGAGCCCCGAGGACATTCTTGAGAAAGGGCGAGTCAAGGGCTACAGCGGGAAAACCAAAGGAGAAGGATTTTTGGATGAGAAAAAGGCCCCAAATAACATACAATAAGAAACAAATTTCACCAGCTTCACAATTTAACCTTGAATCAGCACAACCAATCATTTTTGTCTGTAAACTAAGTTACATCTTGTGGCAGTTAAATTCATACCTGGGTATAATTCATCCCAGAATCCTCAGTGAGAACACGAGTCAGACAGAAAACATAACCAAACTCCGTAGCCCAGCAAAAAGGACCTGTTTTCTTCTGCTCGTGTTGTCATCTTGATTAATTTCTTCCTCCCTTTCTCATCCTGCCTCGTTTATCGGTCAGAGCCAGGATAAGCAATATCTAAGAGTATTCAAGGTTCTTCTGATTCTGCTTTCCTTTACGATAACACTTGGGCCCTGGAACCATTTTCAGGCAGGCACATCCTGCTGGGTAGAAGATCCAGAGCTCTGGGCAGGAGGAAGTTCTCCCAGGTGAAAGAGCTAATCACAGACCAGGCCCGCCCTCTGCTCATCCACCTTGAGGCTGCTTCCCGAGGCTGTGGTCTCTCTGCCTGTCACGAAGCAGCCTCGCCAGAGGCAGTGGCTTTCACCACAGGTGACTCAGCTCCCTGGGTATGGTGACAGGACTGTCTGCGACTAAGTAACTCATGCTGAGGAAGCTGATCATTTCTACAAAGGCCTCTCCTACTCATAATCCATGGTCACTGCCCTAAATACAAATGGTACCTGCCCTCCCCCATCCTTTTGTACCCAAACCTCTATCCTGTGTTATTCTCTCTCATCTTCTGCAGCTTTTTGCACCCTTCTTCTGCTCCTCCCTCTCTCAACCCCTCTCTCCCTTGAGCCTTTCCATCAGGCCCTCTGAAGCCACCAATCCGCCGAAAAGAAACCCTTCGACATTTTCTCCTTCCCACCCCCATGAATTAAAGCCTACCTTCTCCCAGCCGTGCACGTCCTCTTGTTCCCTTTCCAGTGGAGGCTGCCACTGTCCCTAGACAGGAGCCAGGTGTCAGGGTCAGGAGTCTCCCAACTCCCTGGTGCAGTTTTTCCACCATGTGTAAACTCCAGCAAAGTTTAGGCCACGTGACTGTACCATTTTAGCTGGGGTAGTCATCGTCTGGAAATGCTGGACTTCAGAGGATCCTTCCAGCTCTCTCACTGCACCTACTCTTCAAGGGATTACCAGGACCAAGATTCCCTTTTCTCCTAATTCAGTGGTTGTCAAACTCTAACAAGCATCAGAATCACCTGGAGGACTTGCTAAGCTACACATAGCTGAATCCCAACTCCAGAATTTCTGACTCAATAGGTTTGGGATGTAGTTCAAGACTGCTGCTAATGCGGTGGACTTGAGGATCACACTTTGAGGACTATTGTCCTGGTGTATGTGCTCAGTGGTTCCCCAATTCTCTTCATGTTTGAATTACCTAGGGATCTTCAGAGAGTATGAATGTCTGTGCCTATGTCCCATGACCCTGGATTGCAATTTAATTCACCTGAAATGTGGCTTGGGCTTTGCAGGTCTTAAGAGATCCTCAGGTGATTCTATGTACTGATAAGTTTGGAAACCACTTGTATCAATACCTTCTCACCTCTCGTTCTCTCCTACTCATCCTGGAAGATATGGTTAATCACCCAAACTGTACCTCCCACCTGGATATACCTCTGTATCCTTGTGTCAGCCTCCTCCCCCAGGAAACCTCAAACCTGTGTCAACCCATGTTCTCATTGCTCTTAAATATTAGCCATCAAGTGTCGCTGGAGAAAGCCACATAGCCTTATCATTCTATGACTCATCCTAGTGTGCTCATTCATCAGCCTTCTAGCTTATCTTTGGTTCTCTCTAGAATCCATCTCCCTCACTGACAATCCCAAAACTTCTCAGTTCTAATTCCCCTGCTTGAACTCTTCAGATGACCTCATTTCCTTCTTCATCAAGTAATATTGATTCCATCAAGCCTGATCTCTTTCAGTTTTATACTCCACCCAAAATAACGGATTTATCTGTATCCACACCCTTTCTTCCTTTTTATCCTTTCATCTCATTTCAAGGCCAATGCCTCCATCCTCCCACAGGAGTTGCCACACTTAGCTGGCACTTAGCATAATGAATTATGTGCTCTTTCCATACCCCTTCAACCATCCTCTCTCTGCTGGCTCTGCTTCAACTCTTAATCCCTCTAGACTCTGCCTCCCCCTCATTTCCTACTGCTCGTTCATGTACAACCGAAGCTCCCATTTGTCAACGCTCGCTGCCCACTGATGCAGATTCAGGAGGAGGAGTAAATTCTTCCAGATGCCAACTTTAAGGGCTTTTGAATTTGGTATTCAGAATTCTTGTTTCTTTCTTTCTTTTTTCTTTCTTTCTTTCTTTCTTTCTTTCTTTTTTACCTCCTGTCATGCCACATACATAGGGACTCTGCTTGCATGCTTAATACTGCACTTTTCTTTATTTCTGGACTGGGACTTCTTTGCTCAGTATGCTAGGCACTAAGGAGGAAGCTGCCTCCAAAGCATAAAGCATTATATTTATCATATTTTTGCTGCCAACATGTAATTACTGCTCAACAAAAGGCAGGCACATAGTTCTGTCAGCACAATGGAGAAATACCAAACCCAAATTCAGCAACACTTTGGGAAAGCAGTTATTAGGGGATTTGAGGGTCTCCTATTCACATGGTGACATCTCCAGCAGAGGCAGGGGGAAAAAATGAAGGAAAATGACAAAAACTCACACAGGAAGCACAGTACAGGAAGGAAGTCAACAAGGCAGACAGAAGAGCATCTGTGTAGTTTGTTTTTTCAACTGAGACAATTAAATAAAGCTTGTTCAGGAAGTGTGCTTGCATTTGTACTGTGGCCCAGGTGTCAGGTTGGGTCTCCAGTGCTAGGTGATGTGTAGTCAATTACTTTCATTGTGACTTTCAAAGTCCTTAACACTAATTTATAACAGAATACTGTTGTTTTTATTCAAAAGACAAAGTAGGTCAGGAGGAATAACAGGAAAAGGTTTGGTACTAATTTTTCTCATAACATACATTTATTTAATATAATAGTAAACATATTTATATAAAACTAGAGGCCCATTGCATGAAATTTGTGCACGGGTTGGGGGGGGGGCGGTCCCTCACCCCTGCCTGCACCCTCTCCAATCCGGGACCCCTCGGGGATGTCTGACTGTGTCTTGCAATCCGGGACCGCTGGCTCCTAACCACTTGCCTGCCTGCCTGATCTCTCCTAACCCCTCTGCCTGCCTGCCTGATTGCCCCTAACCACCTCTGCCTGTCTGATTGCCCCTAACCACCTCTGCCTGCCTGATTGCCCCTAACCACCTCTGCCTGCCTGATTGCCCCTAACCACCTCTGCCTGCCTGATTGCCCCAACCACCTCTGCTTGCCTGCCTGACTGCCCCTAACTGCTCCCCTACTGGCCTGATTGCCCCTAACTGCTCCTTTGCTAGCCTGATTGCCCCTAACCACCTCTGCCTCACCCCACACCTGGGACTGAGGATTCCCTCCTCTGGCTGGTCGTAGCACCCAGGACCTGGGCTTCCCTCCCTCTGGCCAGGCACAGGCACCCAGGACCCGAGCTGGCTTCACCCGGGCTGGCCGCAGCTGCAGGGGACTGTGGGTAGGCGGCTTCACCTGGGTCACAGCCGCTGGCACCCGGGACTGCAAGGCAGGTGGCTTGTCCCTCTCCCAGGCTGCAGCCTGGCTGGTCCCCATTCCTCTCTTGTGAGCTCATTTGTGCCTGGCTAGTCCCCATCCTCAGACACTCTCCCCAGTGTTGAGTGTCTGAGCCCTTAGGGCATGACGGTGTGAGGGTGTGATGACCATTTGCATATTAGCTCTTTATTATATAGGATAATATATTATGCATTTACATTTATCCCCAACTAAATATATATATGGAAAAATTTATATATTGACAATATGAAAAACAGTTGATATCAAAAGCATGGTACTTAAAAGGAAAAATTGCTAAATTGGACCTTAACAAAATTAAACTTTGTACCCCAAAGGACACCATTTAGAAAAGAAAATAATAAGCCACAGACTGGGAAAAAATATTTAGAGACTGTGTCTTTTTTTAAATATATTTTTATATTGATTTCAGAGAGGAAGGGAGAGGAAGAGAGAGAAAGAAACATCAATGATGAGAGACAATCATTGATCAGCTGCCTCCTGCACACCCCTTACTGGGTATTGAGCCCATAACCCAGGCATGTGCCCTGACTAGGAATTGTCCATGACCTCCTAATTCATAGAGCGACACTCAACCACTGAGCCATGTCAGCAGGGCCAGATTGTGTCTTTGTAAAGGACCTGTATTTACAATTGTGAGATAATCCTATATAATAAAAACCTAATATGCAAATAGACCGAACAGCAGAAAGACTGGTCGCTGTGATGCACACTGACTACCATGGGGCAGACACTCAACGCAGGAGCTGCCTCCAGCCTGCAAGCCCCAGGCCAGCCAAGGCCAGTGGCAGTGGGGGCCCCCCCCCCCGATTGCCCCGCAGAGGGAGGTGACCGGAGGTGGTGGTGGGAGGGCGTGGCTGGCAAGTGGGCAGCGCCAGACCAGCCAAGGGGGGTGCCAGCGGGCCCCCCCCCCCCAGTTACCCCACCAGTCGCCCCACAGATTGGCCCTGATCACTGGACAGGCCTAGGGACCCTCCCCATGCACAAATTTCATGCACCGGGCCTCTGGTAGAAAATAATCATGGTCACTGTCCCCAGTTCCTGACACAGTGCTCCCGAAACCCATAATTTCCTGGGTGATAGGGGCATCTTTGTTCTAATGAGGTGACTCTGGGTGGAATCCAGGATAGCTCCTGAATGGGGGCTGGTCACTGATACACAGCCATGATTAGAAGGGCTGATGCCCAGCTGGTTTGGCTCAGTGGCTGAGCATCAACCTATGAACCAGGAGGTCATGGTTTGATCACTGGTCAGAGCACATATCCGGGTTGCGGGCTCAATCCCCAGTAGGGAGCCTGCAAGAGGCAGCCAATCAATGATTCTCTCTCATCACTGATGTTTCAATCTCTCACACTCTTCCTTCCTCTCTGTAATCAATAAATTCTTTTTTAAAGAAAGGAGCACCCGATTGGTGGCGTTGCTCTTATATCCATCAGGGGCAAAGCAGACATGCAGTCCTTAGTTCATCCTAGCTTGATGCCTGTGTTGGTGGCCAGAGCTGTTTCATGCCTGAGGCACATTTAATTTTTTTTTTTATTTTAAAAAAAGGGGGAGAAGGGCTGAAAATAGTTAGTGATCTATCATTCTGTAATGAAACCTCCACAAAACCCCAAAGTTACAGGTTTCAGAGAGCTTCCAGGTTGGCAAGTATGTGTACATTGAGAGGTTGACACACCCCAGATTCATAGGATGAGGTCACCCAGACCTCATCCTATGAATCCCTTCATCTGGCTGTTCATCTGTATCCTTTATCATATCTTTTAATAAACTAGTAACCATAAATGAGTGTTTCTGAGAATTCTATGAGCCACTGTAGCAAATCAATCTAACCTGAGGAGGGGGGTTGTGGGAACCTCTGATTTGTAGCCAAATCTGACAGAAGTTGTGGGTAACCTGGGGACCTACTACTTGCAATTGGCCTCTGAAGAAGGCAGGGAATGGTCTTGTGGGCCTGCACCTCGCACCTGTGGAATCTGCTGCTATCAACAGCTAGGGAGTGTCAGAATGGAGTTAAACTGTAGGGCACCCAGCTGGTGCTTGAGACTTGCTTATTAGGGGAGGGGGGGAGGGGAGGACCCATGCACATGTGGTGACCAGAAGTATCGGAAGTCAAGTGTTTTGTGTGAATAGTAAAAGAAACACAGGATATAGACGGAACTGAGGTTTTTCCCTACAAAAGAAGAGAAAAACTGAGTTTTCTTTTAAAATAACATATAAAAAAACCTCTTACAATTCAATAAGAAAAAGGCAACCCAATATTTTTAAATGGGCAAAAGATTTAAATAGGCATTTCACCAAAGAAGATATATGAATGGAAATAAGAGCATGAAAAGATACTCAACATCATTCATCATTAGGGAAATGCAAATTAAAACCGTAATGAGATACCATCCCACGCCCACCAGAATGATTATAATCAACAAGACAGATAGCATCGCATGTTAGTAAGGAGTGGAGAAATTGGAACCTTCATGCATTGCTGGTAGGAATGTAAAGCGATACAGTCATGTTGGAAAACATTTTGGCAGTTTCTTACAAAGTTAAACATAAACTTACCATATGATCCAGTGATTCTACTCCTAGGAATCTTTACGAGAGAAATGAAAACATATGTCCATATAAAGATACAGATGTGAATGTTCCTAAGAGCATTATTCATAATCGCACACACTGGAAACTTTTCCAATACCCATCAACTGGTGAATAGATAAACAAAATATGCTAGACTCATACAATAGAATAACATCCAACAATTAAAATGAAAGAATTACTGATTCGTGCTACAACAGGGATGAACCCCAAACACATTATCCTAAGTCAAGGGGCCAGGTGAAGAAAACTGCATATTGTGTTTGATTGTATTTATGTGGAGTGTGCCAGAAAGGCAAATTTAGAGACACAGATCAGCGGTTGCCTAGGGCTGCGGGTGAGAGCCGTGATTAACTGTAAATGGGCGTGAGGAAACTTTGAGGAGATAAAAATGTTCTAAAGCTAATTATTTTAATTATAAATTGACCAAACTACAAAAAAAGTTAATTCATAGTTCTTGAAATTAACAGTAAACCAAATTTCCATTGTTAATTGCTAGAAATAAAACATGAGTAAAGACTTTCAAAAATGGTGTAAGAAATGACCACGCTTCCCCCCAACCCCAGGACCAATCATTTACTACACACAGAGCGAAAAGGCCTCAGGGAACTTCAAGTAGTTCATGAGGATGGTCAACCTTGTGTTTGACCAGACCAGTGGTCGGCAAACTCATTAGTCAACAGAGCGGCAAACCGCGGCTCGAGAGCCGCATGTGGCTCGTGAGCCGCAGTTTGCCGACCACTGGACCAGACTGATATAAGGAACTGGCATTAACACCCAGACAGAAAAGTCTGCATTCCTCTGTTCTCACTTCCCCTTAAAAAAAAGCCAGAGGCCTGGATGAGCCATAAACTGGATCATTATTTTGAATAATGAATTAATTACCTCATGTTTTGCCAGACACCAGTTATTTTTGCCACCATCATATATTAACTATGATTAAAGCTCGTCTTGTTCAGACAACATGGAATAAATTTACGTGTGGTATTTTCTTACCTGGGGTTGTACTGAAAGGTGTGGGCGAAGCGCCAGGGCCGCCCTCAACATTTACTGAGCATCTTTCATGCACCAGGCACTCGGGCTTGGGAGCCATGCAACAAAGACACGCAGCCTCTGCGCTCAAGGAGTTGTAAGCAGGCTGGGAGAGAAAGCTAAGCAGTTATTAGCAATCAGAAAAGGATAGGAAGCATTGTAAAATCAAGTGGGAAACCTCAAAAGGTAAGACAAGAAACTGCACTGCAATACGGTTTGAGTTCCTTCCAGGGTGAATATTCTACCATTTTTAGAAGAAAAATCTGGATAGTTTGTATATAGTCTGTGGCTGAATAACATAAGGGTTTGTTATGTTTCTCTGGCAACTACTTATTGAGTGGTGTATTGTTGTGTTTTTTTTTCATTTTTTGGGTCAGTTTCTTAAATTGCATGAATTACAAAATTGTTTCATTTCTAAGTCAAGAGCTCATCCCGTGAAGCTGTGCCAAACGTGTGTGTATGCAAGCTGCAACATTTTCTCTCTTTTTTCCCCCGATGCGCTCAGTTCTGCAAAATGATAATGCTGATATTATGAGAAGTAAAGTCTTTCTATTAGGATGATGGCAAAGGGCACACGGCAAATTTCCCAGTACTGTGCATGGGCACATGAGCTGACCTTGGCCTACAAACCAAGCAGAGGTACTTGGCAACTGGTGCTAGGTGCCGTAGTTGAGTTTACAAATAAAACCCAGATCTGTTCAGTGAAAGCCGATCGCCACTCTATGTGCTGACACTCTTGATCCACACCCATGATTGAGGGAGTGGTCTCATTAGTGATTCCTTTCCTATTGGAAAATCACCCTGACTTTTGAATAAACATATGAATTGCACATGTTAATGACGGCAGCCTAGCTTTTTGCAAATTTGCATCCAGTTTATATAGTATGCTGATAGTCTTTAAAATATTAGGGACTTGTGGAGATATGAGTTATTTTTTAACTTAGGGTCAAGATGGAGATTTGGGTATGAAGGGATACAAATTAACATAATACCTTCTCCTCTGTTCTCTCTTATTCCCATCTCGTTGTTCTTATAGACCTCTGCGGGGGCCTGATGCGGCGGGGATCTCCCTTTTCCGTGGCCAGCACGGAGAGAGATGAAACTGGTTCTTGATAGAGGCGTCCAGGGATTGAGAAATAAAGAGACACAGAAGTAGATGCAAGCTGGGTCCCGGGTGGGTCGCTGACCTCCTCTGCTGGAGAGACAGACGACTCCTGAGCCACGCAGCACATTTATTTATACTCCCATATACAAGGCGGGTTCACTGGAAAATTTAAGATTAAAGGAGCTTGGGAGGGCCCAGGTCTATTTCATTTCCTCTTTTCCTGTGCTAGACTGGTTCCATATCTCAAAGCCCTCTTCCGGAACCTAGACAAAGGTAAGCCAGGAAATAACAACACCTGCGCACTCCTGGGGCGGGGTGCAACTGACATGACTCTGTCAAATATCTTGGGCTTAATCAACAGCAAGCTAAAGAATGTCCATGTGTCTTCCCAGGGGGCCCTCTACAGACCTCCATAGAAATGGAAGTGCAACATCTTACCTAGGCATTGCTAAATGGATCCTTTGTATGCATGAATGCCCCTGGGGCTGAGGTTCATAGGCACATTCCTACTTTTTCTTTTGCACCTGCACCAGCATGAAGATACTTCCAAAAACAGGACATTTTCTGCTTCCAAGGCCTAACTCGTATTTGGCCACACCCTGCCTCTGCCTCCTGGCAAAACGTACCCTTCACCCA
Source organism: Eptesicus fuscus (assembly GCF_027574615.1). Taxonomy (NCBI): domain Eukaryota; kingdom Metazoa; phylum Chordata; class Mammalia; order Chiroptera; family Vespertilionidae; genus Eptesicus; species Eptesicus fuscus. The sequence continues at coordinate 39,951,217 of NC_072477.1, forward strand.
TATTCTAAATTACATTATGAGGTTTTATTTCATCAGAAGCATTATCCTGATTTCCTTTTAGCAATCTTGTCTTGAAATTCAATACCATGCAGAAAATTATAATGTTATAAAAAATGATGCTTATCCAACTACTTAACTCTGGGGAGAAATAAATCAAGTTAGACCTTTATTTCACATGACATGCCAAAATAAATATAAATAGATAGAAGCATTCAATGTAGTCCATCAAAACATAAAAATATTAGAAAAGAAAAAGCTAAATACATATCTGATTTATGGATAGAAAAGCCCTTTCTAAGGTTGCAATCAATTAAAGAAACCCTAAAAGAAAATATGGAATTGACTACATAAACAGCAAAATCTGTCTATAAGTAAAATATTAACAAAATTAAAGAGTAAACAATAAGCTAAGAAAAATGTTTGTGAAATATCAATAAGAGTTACTCTAATATTGAGAATTTATTTAAGTCAATAAAAAATAGCAATATTTCTATAAAAAATTAATACCCCAAAGGCATAAACAAGCAATTTATAAAATAAGCCAATTTATAAATATTAAAGCTTCAATCTCATTAGAAATAAAAGTAATAAAAAAATCTAAGGAGGTCTTTTTATTTTTTTTTAAGATTTGACAGTCTGATAGACAATAACATCTCAAGATTGTGGGAGAGTGAAGTGAGAAATGCCTTCTTATGTTTGGTGGGGGGAAAACTGGTAAAAACTTTTGGAAGGCGTTTTGACAATATATAATAAATGCCTTTAAAATATTCATCCTTAGACAGATTAATTCAATTTATATTATGAAACACACACAAATGAATATATGAGAATGTTGTGTTATTTACAATAATTTCTAACAATTTTTTGAGGTAATCTTTAAGACCACCATTAGTGAAGCAGTTAAGTAAATTATGAAGCAACCATGTAATGGATTTTTAAAAAATATATATTTTATTGATTTTTTTACAGAGAGGAAGGGAGAGGGATAGAGAGTTAGAAACATCGATGAGAGAGAAACATCGATCAGCTGCCTCCTGCACACCCCCTAATGGGGATGCGCCTGCAACCAAGGTACATGCCCTTGACTGGAATTGAACCTGGGACCTTTCAGTCCGCAGGCCGATGCTCTATCCACTGAGCCAAACTGGTTTCGGCCATGTAATGGATTTTAATGCAGTCATTAAAAATTACTTGGGAAATATTTCAAGTGAAACAGAAAATTGTTTCTGATTTCATAATGACTAAAGGAATCTGCAACAGTATAAAATATAGTTCAGCCATGAAAAAAATTCATTTTTACAGAGCATGATAAAATATGTAAAATATTAATAACTGTGGGGTTATTATTGATTATTATTTATTCTTTATACTTTCTGTACTTATAAAATTATCTACCATCACTAGGTATCTGTTTGTAATAAGAAACATATATATATATATATACAAAAGGCTAATATGTAAAGTGTCCCCTCGGGAGTTTGACTGGGAGACCGGGAGTTCGATCGCTCACTATGACATGTGCTGACCACCAGGGGGTGGTGCAAAACGAAGTAATGCCCCGGCCAGCAGCCGGCAGCCAGGGAAGGGAGGACCTAGCCGGTAGCCAGAAGGCCACAATTGGCCCTGGTCACCAGCCAGGGCTAGGGACCCTACCCGTGCATGAATTTCATGCACCAGGCCTCTGGTTTTTTCATAATGATACCATAAATATTTGCTTTCTAACATTCTATGATATGACTATCTCAAATTAAAAAGCTTTGCATAGCAAAAGAAACAATCAACCAAATGAAAAGGCAAACTACAGAATGGGAGAAAATATTTGCAAACCATATATCTGGTAAGGGGTTAATATCTAAAATATATAAGAAAGTCATACAACTTAATAGCAAAGAAACAAATAATCTGATTTAAAAATGGACAGAGGATCTGAAGAGACATTTTTCCAAAGAAGACACACAAATGGCCAACAGGTACATGAAAAGGTGCTCAACATTACTCATCATCAGGGAAATGCAAATCAAAACCACAATGAGATATCATCCTACATCTGTAAGAATAACTATTATCAAAAAGACAAGACATGCATGCTGATGAGGATGTAGAGAAAAGGGAATCCTTGTGCACTGTCGGTGGGAAGGTAAATTGGTACAGCTATTATAGAAAACAATGTGAAAGTTCCTCAAAAAAGTTTAAAATAGAACTACGATATGATCCAGCAATTCCACTTCTGAGTATATACCCAAAGGAAATGAAATCACTATCTTAAAGAGATACCTGCACCCACATGTTCTTTACAGCATTATTTACAATAAGCAAGATATGGAAACAATCTAGTGTCTGTTGATGTTTGAATGGATAAAGGCAATGTAGTGTGTGTGTGTATAATTAAATATTATTCAGCTATAAAAAAATAAGAAAATCCTGCCATTTGCACTAAGGATGGACCTCAAGCATATTATGCTAAGTGAAATAAGTCAAACAGAGAAAGACACATACTGTATGATCTCATTTTTATGTAGAATCTAAAAAAGCCCAACTCAGAAACAAACATCAGAATGATCGGAGGGTTGGACAAATGGGTAAAAACTTCAAGTTAGAAGATGAATAAATTCTGGGGATTTAATGTACAGCATGATGACTATAGTTAACAATACTGCATTATACACATACTTGAAAGTTACTAAGAGTGTAGATCTTAAATGTTTTCACCACACACAAAAGAAGATAATTGTAAGGTGATGAAGGTGTTAACTAACCTTAGTGGTAATCATTTTTTTTTTTTTAGTGGTAATCATTTTTGCAATATATACATATATTAAATAATCATATTGTACACCTTAAAGTTATACAATGTTATATGTTGATTATATTTCGATAAACTAAAAAAATATTTAACCACTAGAGGCCCAGTGCACAAAATTTGTGCACAGGTACAGTCCCTAGGCCTGGCTGGCAATCAGGGCCAATCAGGTTCCCCACCTCCCGGCCTCCCCGCCTCCTCCTTCCCTCGCTCCCTCAGTGCTCTGCTGCCACCGCTGGTTGCCTGCCATGTTCCGTGCCACCTCTTGGTGGTCAGCGCGTGTCATAGCCAGCAATCAAACTCCCAGTCGAACTCCCGAGGGAACAATTTGCATATTAGCCTTTTATTATATAGAATATAAAAAAATTATGATATTCTTAGTGAAAAACAAGATTCAAAATTACAAGTACAATATGATTGTGCTTAGGTAAAAATAAATGTTATCTATGGAAGTAAAGATAAGAAAATATACCCAAAAGTGACTATAATTCAGTTTGGGTGGTGGGACTGTAGATAGTTTTTTTCTCTTCTATGTGGATCGAAATGTATTAATGAACTTTTATAGAATAAAATGTTGTAAGCCATTTTTCAAATAATTCATGTAATAAATATTGCTTTTGTAATTACAGTGTGCCAGGCCCTATGCACGCTGGTTGCTGGAGATTTCAAAAATTGTTATGGCATAGTCTTTGCCCTGGAGGAAACCACAGCCCAGTAAAGGTGATAAAGAAGGAAACACATAATTAAAATATCTAATCATAAGTTCTACAGTAGAAGAAGAGGCTAAGTGTGATTGGGTTCCCAGAGGCAGGGCAACTAATCCAGACTGGCTTAGAGGGGACGAGGCAGGAGGGGCATATTTCACATGAGGGACACCAAATAATGACATGCATGATGGAAGGCTTGAAGGAAGGGCTAATTATGTCACATATTTTAATAAAGGTGAATGTTTCATGAAATGCATACACAAGAAGGATTCTAGGATGATTTGGATTATAGATCTGGCGTCCTTGAAAAAGATAGAAATCCCATTTGGGGGCAAATGGTTGTCTCCAGTCTTGGCCACGTTGAGTTCAGTGTACCTGTGGGCTATCCTAGTGGAGATGTGATGCAGGAGTTTGGGAGAGAGATGGGGCTGGAGACAGAAGCAGAGGTTTTAGTTGTGAGTTTAGACGAAGGACCAGGGAGGATGTAGAGAATGAGAAATATAGCCAGGAGCCTGGGACAGGGCTCAGAAGAAAACAAACATTTAATGGGGCACCCGAGAAGAATCTCTTAAGGAGCAAAAGTCAAGAGAGTGAGGTCCAGAAGCCAAGGGAGAGAGAACTGCTGAGTGCTAATGGTGCTGAGTGCTATGGAGAGTAAGAGTGAAGCACCACTGAGGAGTCAGACCTTCTATCCAGTCTGTATGCAGGGCAAGCGAGGCAGGAAGAGAAGCTGAAGAAATGGGGAAGAAGATGGGAGTGGGGAGAGGGGAAAGTGTGATGTGAATGCACTGTTAAGGTCCAGGAGTGTGTCCCTAAAGTCAAGAGGAAACCCACATGTGCCGGAGGGTAGGAAAATGGCATAAAGGTGAGATATACATTCCCTGACCTTCCTGAATGTCAGATGTTATGGGAGACAGCCAAATGACTAGCTAAAAAATAATGACTTTTCTTAAACTTCTTCCCAATTGCACTCATGCTCATAGATTGTAACGTGTCTATTGGATGGCGGCAGCAATAGATGCCTGGCCATCTGAAACTTGAGCTGAGAGCCTACCCAAGCTCAGATAATGTCACTGCCAAAGAGGTCCTTATCCTCCATTCCGTTCAGTCACACCTCAGCTGCTCTGCTGCCAGACCCATTAAACGCTCTCTATTCTCAGCTGCCCTGGACCCCTGCCAGGATAATACTGTCATCCCAGAGCCTCTAATACATGTATCAACAGAAAAGAAGTGTGCATTTAAAGGACAAGTAGACACAGATCTGCTCACGTCAGATGTGCAGGCCATGATTTCTGGAAGCTGTCCTGGAACCCAAATGAGCCCAGTGACACAGCAGGACTGTGAACCAGATCTGTGTGTGTGTGTGTGTGGGTGGGGGGGGGGGGGCGGTGGTGAGGGGCAGGCAGCCATGACGCCCTTTCTATTACCCCTGATATAGTTGTCTACATACTTCTCTTGGTACTGACATTGTGTGTGGTTCCTAGGGTGAGTTTTGTCTCCCCCTGTGAATGGTGGACCCTGTAAGACAGGGTGATTGAATCTACTTTCTCGCTTGCCCTGCAGATTCCAGCACACCATCCTTTATACACCCTCTGCCCTTTCCCCTTTCTTCCTGCTTTGAGTCCAGACATGATATATGGAACTCGAGCTGTCACCTCGGTTCCAAGGAGTGACAAACATGAGGGAAAGGTCAAGAGCATCACTAAGTTTCTAACCATGATGTCATCAAGCTGCTGAATCAATGTCAGTAGCCAGCTAATACAATAATCTATAATAATAAAAGCATAATATGCCAATTAGACCAGACGTCCTTCCGGATGACCTTCTGGGCGAAGCCAGGGCTGCGAGGGAAGCCCGGGTCCCAGGTGCCAGAGGGAAGCTGGTGCCGGGGGAAGGAAGGCCTACTCTTGCACAAATTTCATGCACTGGGCCTCTAGTTTATCTTATAAGAGAAAAATAAGTTTTTGGCCCCTTATAAACTGAGTGTTTTGTTTTGTTTTCTAATAAGTAAATATAACTTCCCTAGCAACCATCCCCCACTTTCTCACTAGAAGAACCCCAACTTTATTCAGATATCCATCCCTCACCCCACTCAGCTAGGTGCCTTGGGTGATGTTGATTTCATCTCCAGTTCTGGGGGTGGCACTGATTGGCCAAGTGTAGTCCCATCGCCCGTGCCAGTGTTGAGTTAAGGAACGTGAGGCATGGGGGCTGAAATCTGTTGGAGCGTTGGGGGAACATTTCCTTTGATAAAGCAGCAGGAAGAGTCTGTCTCTCTCCTTCCTGTGAATATTGTGTCCAGGTTTGGTACCTGGGACTGTTGCAGTCACCTTGCTACTGCCCTGATGGTGGGGGGAAGAGACACACCTAACCTGGCTCCTTGTAGCATTACTGCTCCTGAATCAGCCACCCTTGACAGCTGCCTGAACCTCGCCCTTCCTGGCTCCTGCAATGTCAATTCCTTTATTGTTTAATGCAGTTTAAGTTGGGGGCTTGGTTTCTTGGCCCTGAAAGCTACTTTACAGATAATTAAGGTATTTTCAAAAGTTTTGTTTGTGATTATCTAACTCTAGCTTTTTATAGGAAAAGGTAGATCAAGCATCAGCCTGTGGATTTAGCATTTGCAAATGGAATATTACTATTTCCTCCCTCTTAAAGGAGAAGCTTTAGATTCAGACAATGTTTTAGCTCAAAAGTTGTCCTGAGGCCAGGGTTGATTTTGTCCTGGTCTACTGGACCCAGGGAAAAGAACACTTTGATAAACTGATGTCCCCAAGTAAGGGAGAGAAATTGAACCAATAATAACAGATGATCTTGTCTCTGATAGGGCTGTAGGGGGAAATGAGCCACTGAGAATTAACACTCACACTTCCATTAAGACTTGAGGGGCCCTAACCTGTTTGGCTCAGTGGATAGAGCATCAGCCTTCGGACTGAAGGGTCCCAGGTTTGATTCCGGTGCATGAGGCAGCTGATCGATGTTTCTTCTCTCTCATCGATGTTTCTAACTCTCTATCCCTCTCCCTTCCTCTCTGTAAAAAAATCAATAAAATATATTAAAAAAAAAAAAAAAAAGACTTGAGGGAGAGAGACCAATGATCCTTTTGTAACAGGAACTGGGGCTGCTGCTGTCGGTATTTCCCTGACCCCGAACCCTCTCCCAGCCCCCTCTAGTACCATAAAGATGGGGACTCTTGAGAATGAGATGTGGTTGGTGCAACTAGTAATCATTAATTAATTAATTAATTAATTAATTAATTAGTACTACGTCTTGGAGTCATTTCATCCCATGGAGAGGAATGCCTTCAAACCTACCAGGTTCATATTGCTGGCACAGTGCCTGGCACATAAAAGGCACTCAAAAATATGGGTTCAGTGGGTAAATGATGGAGGCTAAGCAAATGCCACCATTTTTACTGCCCCACCACCACCTGCACCATCATGAATCACAAATAAATCATCCTCTCTTCATTGTTCAAGTGCCCATTGCTGCATACAGCTGAACTGTGCAGGGGGCTTGGAGAGAGTTAGGGTACCCTGTGTGAGGTCACTGAATTAGTCCACAAACATTCTGCAGTATACCCCCTCAACCCCCACGCTAAAACTTTAATCCGAGAACATTGTTAGTTGTGATCTAGAAGAGAGCCCTTCCAAAATATTGTTTAGGGACTCGGAACTTAAACACACACTGCCGGTTCTAGTCCTTGCGAAGATGGCATGAGCCTCTCACCATTGCCAAGGCAAATCCTTCAAAAATGAACTTAAAACGTCTCAGAGACACAGCCACGTCCCTCACCCACTCATGGTGAGACAATCTGAGAGAATGTTCCAGAGAAAGCTACCAAATGCCGCCTTGCCTTTGAGGTTCTCTGCAAGGTGTGCCCTCTTAAGAAGGGTTACGTTCTTACATTTATTCTCATATTACACTTGCTTCATAAGCGGCATCATATTCAGACACGTATGTTCACTTTCACCTTGAACATCACCACAGGGGACTTAAATGTGTTCGCCTTTTCTGAGATCTGTGCCCCTCTGTGAGTGGCCAGGAGCCAGCAAAGTGAAGCATAATCAAGTACTCAATACATGTTTGTGCAACTAATGAATAAATTGCATGGATAACTAGAGTGAGAGCAGTTACAGGACATTCTTCCCTAATAAATAAGTACCTCATGTTTAATGCAACATATCTGACAGATTCTAGCTTGCAAATTTGATTAAAAAAGAAACTTAACCAAAAAAAACACAAAACAACAAAAACACAATGTTATGGGAGCAAGGGTCTGAATGCAGAAACTATAAGGGTTTTCAGTCCTAAATATAGCATCACAAATAAATACTATTATTTGTTGTTTATTTTATATATATATACATGGTCTATGCATGTGTGTGACCACTTTAGAACCCTGTTAGGGTGAGCAGGGTACTTCTAATAACTTTGTCAAATCTGAAAGAAGATACAAGAGCAGAGAGAACTTGAATTCAGGTGGACCCTGAAAAGACTTCAGAGCTGTAAAAATGTCTTTGGCGCTATTCAACTCCAGCCTGGTGTGGGTTTGGCTAATATTTTGTCCACTCTCTAATGAGAAGTTTTCAACTCTTTCTCTATTAAAAAAAAATATCTCTCATGCTTTAATCCAAGTCAAAAGACATGCTAGTCATGCAGAAATAGGCCAGGGAAGACAGATGGAATGTAATTGCTGGCACATAAAAGGCACTGTGCCAGCAATGATGCTATGATGCTATCATGAGAGCAATTTTGTTTAACCTTCACAACATAGTAAGTACCCACCCAGCTCAACAGGTTTTCTCGATAGGATCTGGGTTCTGAACTCTGTGATAAGGTTTTCTCTTTTTCCCAGAACATCTCTCAGTCCCACCACCATCAGCCTAAGTCCTGCTCATCCATGGATGTACTATATCTACAGTAGCGCAGTCCCTGTCTTCAATGAGCTTAGGTTCTAAGAGTCGTGGTTGGGGGAGGAGGAAGACTCACAATAAACAAATAAATATATGCCAGGTGGTTGCAAGTGTTACGAAAAAGAAAGGGTAAGTCGGAAAGTGACTGGGAGTGCTATTTTAGATAAGGTGGTGAGGCAACCTTGGCCATGGTGGGCTGGGGGGGGGGGAGCAAAGGGGGGTAGAGCCACAGGCACATCCTGAGCCACAGAAGATTATTCACAGGATTGAAACCTAATGGAATGTGCCTGACTGGATTTTAATATTGCTCAGGACCTGTGACTCCCCTCTACCTTCAATTTCCTCTCCTTTGTAATAGGAATGTCCATAGCCATTATTCTATGCCCATCCCACCACTGTATTTTGAAGCAGATTACGTTCCTATTTCCCAGGTCCACATGGAGAGAAATTTTATACCAGGAAGGGTCAGATACAGAGTGTCCCCCAGTGCTGGTCTGGATTATTTAGATGATGAGATGTGGGACTTTGAGCTGATAAACTTTAGTTGAGATTTGGTCTTGAACTGACGCTTCAATGGGCTGAGACTTTTGCAAATGTTGGTATATGGTGACTGTGTTTTGCATGTGGGAGGCAAATGAGTCTTTGGGGGCCACAGGGTGAACTGTGGCAGACTAACAACAGCAACAACAACAAAAAACCACAATGCTCCTTTAAAGATATCCACATCCTAATTCCTGAACCTGGTTAATTTTAATTTATTTGAAAGGAGGGTCTTTGCATATGTGATTAAGTTAGGGCTATTGACCTGGAAAGAATATCTTGGATTATCCAGGTGGGCCCTGTATCCAATTATAAATGTCTTTATGAGAGAGAGGAAGGAGGTGATTGCATATGGAAGAGGAGGAAGCAATGTGAGTACAGAGGCAGAGACTGGAGTGATGTGGCCCCAAGTTTAAGACTGCCAGCAGCCACCAGAAGCTCTAAGGAGCAAGAAACCAATTTTCCCCTAGGACCTCTGGATGACACACAGCCCTGCGGACATCTTGATTTTGGTCTAGTGATACTGATTTTAGATTCATGGCCTCCAGATGTATGAGAGAATGCATTTCTGTTGATTTAAGTCATCCAGTTTGTGGTCATTACAGGAGCCACAGGAAGTCAGGGAGGTCCTATTTCATCCTGTGATACTTGAGAAGAAACCTAAGTGAGGAAGGGAGCCACTGAGCTATCTTAGGCGCGTGTTCTGGGAGGAGAGACTAGCAAGTGCCCAGGAAGGACTGTGATGGAGTATTTAAGGGATAGCAAAGAGGGTGAGGTGAATGATTGGAGTAAGAAAAGAGAAAGTGGCCCAGCTGGTGTGGCTCAGTGATTGAATGTCAACCTATGAACCAGGAGGCCATGGTTTGATTCCCAGTGAGGGCACATGCCTGGGTTATGGGCTCAATCCCCAGTGTGGGGTGTGCAGGAGGCAGCTGATCAATGACTCTCTCTCATTATTGATGTTTCTATCTCTCTCTCTCCCTCTCCCTTCCTCTCTGAAATCAATAAAAATATTTTTTTAAAAGAGAAAGTGGTATGATGAAATCAGAAAGCTGAGGGCAAAGGACAGAGACTGTGGCCAGGCCTTGCAGGCTGTGGCAGGCACTGGAGGATTGTGAGCAGAGGAGTAACATGGTCTGACTATGCGAAAAACCTTTCTGGGTACAGTGTCAAGAAAAGACCATGGGGGACCAGGGTGGAATCACAGAGACTAGTTAGGAGGCTCTTGCTAATGTCCAGGAATGAGAGCACGGTGACTTGAACATGGACGGTAAACAGTGGGAATAGTGAGAAATAATTAGGATTAGAAAACATTTAAAAGAATTAGGGTTTGTGGATGAAAATACGAAATGTGAGAGAAGAAGAGTCATGAATGACTTGCCCTGGTTTTTGGCCTGAAAGAAAAGAGTTACCATTTCTTGAAATGACAAGACTGTGAGGAGAGGGCATTTCGGGAGTAAGGGATGAACACTTTAGTTCTGGAAATGAAAAGTCTGAGATGCCTATTTAGATATTTAAGATGTTCAGTAAGCGGTTGTTTATCTACTAATGAGCCTGGAGGTCAGACTTCTGGAGATATACATGTGCACGTCATCAACAAAGGGGTGGTGTTTAACACCCTGGGACTTACTGAGGTCAGCTAAGTAGTGGATGTAGGTAAAGAGGAGAAGATGACTGGGGGCTTTGTGCTGTCAGTTGGGGCACCTCCATGCTCCTCCCCATGCCTCCCTCTGAGAGCTGTCTCTCCTTCAGGCGTCTCCACATGACCTCCTCCCCAGTGGGACAATCTGGACTTCTGAAACGAAGGGTCCTCATGACTTTAATTAAATTGAGTTTTAAGCCCTAGCTCTAGAAATCACCTCTCTCTCTCTCTCTCTCTCTCTCTCCATGTATATATATATATATATATCCCTCAGAAATCTAGCCTTTCCCCTGGTTAATTAGCAACCCCTCAGGTAGCAGAAGACAGTAGCTGAGACCTGACAAATTGTCACATGCTGGGACCTATGGCAGGCTGAACACAACACCCTGACCTAAGTTATGTTTCATTTCCTGAGCCCTAAGGTAGAATGACCCCCTGGCTTCTTTCCCATGAAACCAGACAGAGATGTAGGAACAGACCTCAGAGCTGTCCTCAAGACATGATTCATTACCCTTACCTCACCTCGGATCAATCAGCTTGTAGCATGACCCCCAACCCCTAACACACGGTGTCTTGTGATTTTTCCCTATATAATTTGCAACCCACATGCCATCGGGGAGTTCAAGCTTTTGAGTATTAGCTGCCTGTTCTCCTGGATGGAAGCATTCATAATAAAATAGCCAATATTTCTCCACTGCAATTCTCCGTGTCTAGTGTTTGGCTCGGTAGCACCAGATGGACGGACTCTTCCTGCTCTGTGACACTTCCTTACATCTGGCTTCCAACAGGAGAAAGCAGAGCTATGGTGCCTCTTAAAACTTAGGCCTGTATTCTGCACACGTTCACTTCTGCCACATTCTCTTGGTCAAAGCAAGTCGCAGGGCCAGCCCAGGGATATTCCATTTCCTGAAGGGAAGGGTGGCAAAGACCCTATGGCCATCTTTATCTTTATTCTTTTATTTTTTAAATTCTCATCCAAGGATATTTTTTCCATTGATTTTTAGAGAGAGTGGAAGGAAGGGAGGGGGGAGGGAGAAAGAGAGAGAGAGAGAGAGAGAGAGAGAGAGAGAGAGAGAGAGAGAGAAAGAGAGAGAAAGAGAGAGAGAGAGAGAGAGAGAGAGAGAGAGAGAGAGAGAGAGAGATGAGAGAGACACATTTACTGGTTGCCTCCTGCACACGCCTGGCTGGGGCAGGGAGGGAACCTGCAACTGAGGTACAAGCCCTTGACTGGGAATCGAACCTGAGACCCTTAGGTTCGGGCCAATGCTCTAACCACTGAGCAAACCAGCAAGGGCCCTGTGGCCATTTTTAATCCTCTGGGCCATCTCATTTCTTCCATGTATTTTCTCCCCTTATTCTCCCCATCTCTACCAACATTAACTTAAGATAGCCACATTACAGTGTTTAAGGGGTGGGCTCCAGGGCTGGATTTGTCCATGTTTAAATCCCAACTCTACCACCTACCTACCCTTGAGCTTGAGCAAGTTATATACCTCTGTCTCTCAATTTGTTCAAGCCTTAGTTAGGAGGTGGGAGCATACATCCTACATCATAGGGTTGTTGTAAGAATTCAGTGAGTGGATACGAAGTGCTGGAGCATTGCCTGGCTTCAGTAAGTGCTTCATAAATATTATCTATTATTAGTAAAATACTAACGGTGGACCTAGTTCTTAGTTGGTACAGAGCACAGAGGACTCAGGCTGGGCCTCGGGTTTAGGTTCCAGGCAACAGGTGTTAGAGGAAAGGATTCATATAAGCCCTATGGAGTCACCCTTGCATCAAAAAGCCTCAACTTAGCTGATTACATGAGGAATATTTTAGGGGAGAGTGCGTCTTTGTCAGTTTCAGAAAGTGCTCCCCCTACGATAGAACCCCTATTTCTGTAAAGTTGGAATTCCACATCCTATACACTAAAAGGTAATCTCAAAAATCATCTGAAGTTCAGTTTTCCTAATTTTTTAGTGGTTCAACTTTATCCTATCAAGCCTTGGACCCCAATATTTAAGTACCCTTTCTTACAAGAGCGCCTTTCTGATTCAAAGGAGAAGCCCACAGGAGAAGCTTTCTGCAGGATTCTGGGTACTGGCAATTCCAATCATGGCACACAGCACACTCAGCCCTGAGAGGCATGATTTACAGCTGCAGAGCCTGTGCAGGGAATCCAGCAGCTCCTGCTACACACAACAGAACGCAGAGCCCCAAGCACAGACCGTGTTGGGAGGGGAGTGGGGCGGAACTGCAGGAATGAACTGGGAGCTGAGCACAGACCTCTGTGGGTATTGCTATTTTCTCTCTCTGACCATTAGTCATATTCTGTGGCTGCGAGTCTTATTTTTCCAGGTCCTTTCTTACACAAACAGGTTGATCATTGCTCTCACAAAGAGAGAGAGGAAGGAAAAAAAAAAGATTTAAATTCACTCAGAGGCTAAGAGTAATCATACCACTGCATTAGTTCAGATGCTATTGCTATTAGTCTGCCATAATTTATCTGGACATTTTATAATAAGCTTTCCTGCCATTATTTATTCTTTTTTTACAGCACAAAATATTCAAAGTGTAGTCTGAGAGATAAAAGTGGTAGCAGTGTAACTGTGGGCTCTTACTGTTTTCAAGTAGTGTCTTTGTAGTATGAAGTATGGATCTAGAACTGTGCTAGGCACTGAGGAAGCGGGGCTGAGATATAGGAAAAGAGAATCAGATGTTTATTGATCCCATATTCTGGCTGAGGCACCCTGACAATATTAGATTCTAATGGACCCTGGAGATCACAATCTGTCCTCAATAGCTTATAATATAGACTAGAGGCCTGGTGCACGAATTTGTGCACGGGTGGGATCCCTCAGCCTGGCCGGTGATCAGAGCTGATCTGGGTGATTAGTGCTGGCTATCTGGGGGGATCTGGAGCGGGGGGGGGGGGGGGGGGGAGGGGGGCGGGACCGTGAGAGGTTGGCTGACCCAGGAGGTTGGCTGTGGGACCGCACTGACCACCAGGGGGCAGCTCCTGTGTTGAGCATCTGCCCCCTGGTGGTCAAGTGTGCATCATAGCATCGCTTAGGCTTTTATATATATATGGAGATGACACAGACATAAATAGATAACATTTTCATTTTACCCATATTTTTTCCAGCTTTACTGAGGTTAATTGTCAAACAATACTTGTATATACTGAAGATGCACCATGTGATGTTTGATATGTGTGGACATTGTGAAATGTTTATCACAGTCAAGCTAATTAACATATCCATCATCTCACATAGTGACTAAGGAAGGTAGGAACAATTAAGATCTACTCTCTGAACAAATATCAAGTTCGCAATACAGTGTTATTAACTATACTCATCCTGCTGTACATTAGATCTCCAGAACTTATTCATCCTGCATATCTGAAACTTGTACCCTTTGGCCAACATTTTTCAATGTCTCCACCCCTAGGACCCTGGGAACCACCATTCTACTCTCTGCTTCTAAGAGTGAGACTCCTTTAGATTCTAGATATGTGAGATACAATATTTGTCTTTCTGGGTTTGGCTTATTTCACTTAGCATAAATCCTCATGTTCATTGTCACAAATAAAAATATTTCCTTTTTTTTAAAGGGATAAATAATAGTCACTGTGTGTGTGTGTGTGTGTGTTACATTGTCTTTATCCATTCATTCCTTAATGGACACTTAGGTTGTTCCCATATCTTGGCTATATGAATGTGGCTGCAATAAAATGAGATTGCTGGATCATATAGTAATTCAATTTGTAATTTTTTTAGGAACATTTTGTTTTCCATAGTGGCAGTACCAATTTACATTTCCACCAACGGTGTACAAAGGTTCTCTTTTCTTCACATCCTCCACACTTATCTTTTGTCTTGTTGATAGTAGCTACCCTAATAGGCATGAGGTATTATTTCATTATAATTTTAATTCGCATTTTCCTGATGATTGGTTATGTTGAGTATCCTTCATATACCTGGTGTCCATTTGTATGTCTTCTTTTGAGAAATTCTATTCATGTCCTTGAGCCATTTTGTAATCAGGTTATTTTCTTATTTTGAGTTATTTGAGTTTCTTATATATTTTGGATATTAACTCTGTATCAGATATTTGATTTGCAAATCTTTTCTCCCATTCTTTTCACTCATTTTATTGCTTCCTTTGCTGTGCAGAAGCTTTTTAGTTTAATGCAGTACCATTTGTCTATTTTTACTTTTATTGCCTGTGCTTTTAGGGTCACATCCAAAAACTCATTGGCCAGACCAATTTTAAGAAGTTTTTTCTGTGTTTTCTCCTAGTAGTTTTATAGTTTTAAGTCTTTTAATCCATTTTGAGTTGATTTTTGTATATGGTGTAAGATAAGGGTTCAATTTCATTCTTCTACATATAGAAATCCAGTTTCCCTAGTAGCCTTTATTGGAGAGACCATTCTTTCCCAATTGTGTGTTATTGGCACCTTATCAAAGATGAATTAACTATACATGCATGGATTTATTTCTAGGCTATCCATTCTGTTCCTTTGGTCTAAATGTCTGTTTTTATGCTGGTATCATAGTACTTTAATTGCTGTAGCTTTGTAGTATATTCTGAAGTTAGGCAGTATGATGCCTCCTGCTTTGTTCTTCTTACTCAAGATTGCTTTGGCTTAAGATGACATGTTAACGTTAGGAGATACTTTGAGGCTAAGTGAGAGTATGGGCAGTAAGTGTGAGCTCCTATTGTCATGGAAGCTTTTCTCGAGGAGCAGTGCCTTGGGTTATGAATATAATCTGGAGGTTATGAAGCATGGGCTCAGGATCCAGATTCAGGTTCTGGCTCTACCATGTACCAGCTGTGTGAATCTGGCAAGCTACTCGATTCCTCTGTGCCTTGGTTTCTTCCTCTATAAAATGGACATGAGTTACATCTACCTCTCACAGAGTAGTTGTGAAAGTTAAATGATGACAAAATAGTTAGACTAACCATATCATTAGTATCAGCCAAGTACTAGATATTCGTATTTTTATTGTTTCAATGGGCAGAGAGGAAGAAAGAGCAACAAAATCAAAGGTAGGGAATGACATAAGCCATCTTTTACAGGGTAAGAGTATTAGCATAGCATTGTCGCTGTCTCTCCCACTCTCCATCCTTTTGCTAGCTTGGTTCTTGGAGCCAGAGTATGTGGGAAATAGAGGCAAATGGAGGGGACACAGAGTTAACTATAGTCAATCTCTGGTGTTCCCTTTGAAACTCTTCAAGAGGTTCCAGTAGGGTTTGAATTTCTTTATAATTATTCTTGCCCTCTAACTGCTCTTTATTTAAATGTAGAAAGGGGACAGAGACTTGGCAAGAGGGACTTCTGATTATTTCTCCCAATCTGCAGTGATCTCGGCCACCTCTGAACCCTCAAGGCACTTTGTTTAAACTACGTTGTTGTTTTTTTAACCCTTGACATAGTCTGTACCATAGTATGTTTACATTTGCACATTGCACGTGTTCCCCCTGATACACCACATCAAGATAAAGACTGGGCCTTACCTGCTTTGTATTCTGACCACAGTGCTTTACAGAAAGTAGCTTGAAATGTTTATTGCTAAAATAAGGGAAAGGGTATTTTCTAGGGTCTGTGATACAGCCAGCTTTAAATAGTGGGAGTCTTAAGAATGTTATAATTCTCATCTTGAACAGGATTTCTGTTCATTTCAGAAACTGGATGGGCATTTCAAGGTAGAATGTGGCTTCTTGTTTTCATTTCAGATGCTGGCACTGGGCAAGAATGGAGACGCCTCGGCCAGCCTTGGACGAGGAATAGCAGCTCTGCACTAGTTCCCTCCTGAGGTGGAACTGGAGCTGTAATACTGTTAATGTAATTGGCTTCCTAGTCAGATAGCTGTGAGCAGAATTTGAAGGCTGGAACAGATATTTTGAGATAAATTGTACTTTCAGCCGAGGCTGCTAAGAAACCTCTTTACTGCACAGAATTTAAAAAGCAACTCATCCATACTGCAGCTTAGAAAATATCACAGGACCGGAAAATACCCAGATGAATTTTGGATTTGTTATCCTTTCCAGTGGTGTCATTGTATAAGAAATTCTTACAATTCAAAATAGAGGTTTAGAGAAGTAGTTTTACAGCATTTAATGTACTCCCACCCCCAGGCCAGGGGGGAGTAACCCATGAGAAGGCAAGTTTCAGTGGGGTCCACTGAAAGAAGGGAGCTGAGGTACAGACCATTAACAAAGCAGAGTGTGACCTATTTGTTAAATACCATTTGAAGCTGGAGGCTTCAAAACAATGGTTTCAGTCCTGATAGGGACATTTCTCCCTGTTTGTTTTCACTTTTGCTTTTTATTAAAATAGGGCATACATTCAGTGAAGTGCACTGATCTTAGTATAAAGCTGGCTGAATTTTTACAGGCCACCTACCTGTATACACCATCAGACCAAGATATAAAACACTTCTAGCACCACCCGGACCTCCCTGGAGGTAACATGCTCCTAACTTCTATCATTGGGACAAATGTCTTGGTTCTTAAACTTCATATAAATTTGATCATACAATATGCACTCTTATGATCTGCTTCTTTTACTGAATGATGTTTTTGTGACTCATCAATGTTGTTGTACGTATTATTTACGCTTTTATATTATATATAATTTATATCATATATGCTGTGTAGTATTCCAATGTATATCACAATTTATTCTACTGTTGATAAACATTTGGATTGTTTCCAGTTTGGGGCTCTTATGGATGAACCTTCTGGGAATAAATAATCTTCCGATAGCATGTTACAGTCCTTTGGTCAAGAGAGATTCTCCTAGGGCAATGGTCGGCAAACTCATTAGTCAACAGAGCCAAATATCAACAGTACAATGATTGAAATTTCTTTTGAGAGCCAAATTTTTTAAACCTAAACTTCTTCTAACGCCACTTCTTCAAAATAGACTCGCCCAGGCCGTGGTATTTTGTGGAAGAGCCACACTCAAGGGGCCAAAGAGCCGCATGTGGCTCACGAGCCACAGTTTGCCGACCATGGTCCTAGGGAGTCTGGCCTAAACCCCAAAAGGTCCTCCTAATGTTTGTTTTCTTCTCTTCTTTCCCTTTATCTTAATAGTAAAGAATAGAGACTATGCTTGGGGACAAAAATGTGCATATGTTTAACTTTAGACTAGAATGCCAAACAGATCTCCAAAGTGATTGTGCCAATTTACAAACCCATCAGTAATGCCAAAGATTCCATTTTATACCCATCATCACTAACACTAGATATTTATCCACATTATCACTAACACTATAGTCAATACTGGTAGTATATAGTGGTATTACAATATGCACTTTTCTTAGGACAAATGCAACTTAAAAGCTTTTCATATATTGCATGGCCATTTGGATATCATCTTTTGTGAGATATCAATTCTCTATCCTATATTTTAAAAATCTGACAGTGTTTTCTTTCTATTCTTTTTATTTTTTATTTTCCTTGCTGTGTAAAGACTTCCTCCTGCCCCTTGCCATGACCCCTGGAGAGTCTTTATAACATATGAAGTTTAGGGTAACATTCTTTCATTTTATTTTTGGGCTTGTGCTAAATCATCCTTTGGCCTTCTTTTTAATGAGGAGTATTTTATTTTATTTTAATGATTGGTTGTAACGGCACTAAAGATATAAAATAAAGGACTTCATTCTTCAGAAATGTTAAATGTAGAAGTATAACCTACTAGGCAAAACAAGTCTGCTCAGATTGTTTGTGTGTTTTTTTTTGGCAGATATTTCAGCTTTTGAAGGGTTTCTGATAAATCTTTAACTTTAATTTTATTGCTTTAATTTGGTTAATTTGAAATGTGATTAAAATGCATATCAATACATATTAGTAAAATGTATACAAGATTATAAGATGCATACATGATTACAGAGTACAAGGTTACTTTCTTACTCAGAAACATTACCTAGTTCTATGTAAGCTTTTACAATGTGGTCTGTCCATAAATATTGATTATAAAAAATATGCAGAAGAATTCAAGAATATTTCAGTTAAAATTCCACATCCATATTATAATAGTTCAATTTTTATAAAATATTTTTGCACACAATTTTCACTCATTTTTTAATAGTCTCAGATATTTTGTATGGGTTTTAACTAAGAAAGTTGGATTGTCAATGTTTTGATGGAAGTGTCCACATTTTTAAAAAAAAAAAATGTGTTTTTTTTTGAGGAAGGGAGAGGAAAAGAAAGGAAGATCAATGAGAGAGAATCATCAATTGGTTGACTCCTGCACGTCCCCCACTAGGGATCAAGCCTGCAACCTGCGCACGTGCCCCAACCTGGAATCAAATCAGCGACCTCTTGGTGTATGGGACAACGCTTAACCAACTGAGCCACAAAGGCCAGGCAGTATCCATATTTTCTGCACCAAGATAATATGCTCCTCCACCCCTCATTTTGCATTCTGTGGGAATTGTATAGCTACCACCAATAAATTTTGCCAGTAGAAATGTATTCCTAATTTCACATGGAGTTATCTTAGAAAATACCTCATAGAGAGCATAGACATAAACATATGCACATATGGTTAATTAATTTATGAAAAAGGAGTGAAGAATATACAATGGGAAAAAGTTTCTTCAATAAATGGTGTTGAGAAAACCAGACAGCTACATGCAAAAGAATTAAACTAGGCTGTTATTTTTCATCATAAACAAAAATCAAGTCAAAATGGATTAAAGACTTGAACATAAGACCTGAAACCATAAAAATCCCAGAAGAAAACACAGGGAGTAAACTTCTTGACATGAGTCTTGGCAACAGTCTTTTTGGATTTGACATCAAAAGCAAAGGCAACAAATAAAAATAAACAATTGGGACTCCATCAAACTAAAAAGCTTCAGTACAACAAAGGAAACATCAACAAAAAGAAAAGGCAATTTAGGAAATGGGGCAAAATACTTGCAAATAATACCCTAAGTATACAAATAACTCATAAACTCAGTAGGAACAAAATAATCTAATTAAAAAATGAGCAGAGGATCTGAATAGACTTTTTTTTTAACTTTCAGAGAAGACATACAAATAGCTAACTGGTACATGGAAAGATGTTCAACATCACTGAGCATCAGGAAAATGCAAATCAAAACCATAATGAAATCACCTCACACCTGTTTGAATGGCTATTAGGAAAAAGACAAGTGATAACAAGTGTTGAGGAGGATGTGGAGAAAGGGGAACCCTAGTACATTTTTGGTGGTAATGTAAATATATTCAACCACTATGAAAAACAGTATGAAAATTCCTCAAAATTTAAAAATAGAACTCTCATATGATTCAGCAGTCCCACTTATGGGGGTATACTTGAAGGAAAAGAAATCAGTATGTCAAAGAGGTATCAGCATCCCATGTTCACAGCAGCATTATTTACAACAGCCAAGATGTGAAAACTGCCTATATTTTCATTGACGGAAAAATGGATTAAAAATGTGAGATGTAGCCCTACCTGATTTGGCTCAGTGGATAGCGCATTGGCCTGCAGACTGAAGGGTCCCAGGTTCGATTCCAGTCAAGGGCACATGATTCTCTCTCATCATTGATGTTTCTATCTCTCTCTCCCTCTTTCTTCCTCTCTGAAATCAATAAAAATATTTTTTTAAAATGTGAGATATAAAGATACAGATATTCATATATTCACGATAAAAATATAATTCAGCCATAAGGAAGAAGGACATCCTGTCATTTGCAATGATATGGATGGTCAGCAGAGAAAGACAAACAAAATATAATCTCATTTACATGTGGAATCTAAAACAAAAAAACATACAAAACCTGAACTCACAGATTGGTTGTTGCTATAGGTAGGGGGTAAGGGGCGAGTGAAGGGGGTAATGATGGTCAAAAGGTGCAAACTTCCAGTTATAAGATAAATAAGTCCTGGGGGTATAATGTAGAGCATGGTGACTATAGTTAACAATACTCTACTGTATATTTTCAAGTTGCTAAGAGAGTAAATCTTAAATGTTCTCATCATAAGAAATATTAATTTTGTAACTGTGTGGTGATGGATGGTGACTATACTCATTGTGGTAATCATTTTGCAATCAGTACCAAATCATCATGTCATACACTTAAAACTAATACAATGTTATATGCTACTTATATCTAAATTTTTTTAAAAGAAAATTCTTCTACTGAAGCATAACAAGTTTTTAATTCTGTTAGATTATTTTGTTACTACAGTGTTTTAATTTAATAAAAACTTTAAAATTACTTCGTCAGTACCGCCAAAGAAAGGAGGGAACAAAGCCGCTACTCTCCCTGCCCACTTGATAGCCCAGCAGGCCAAGCGCTAACCAAGGGCCAACATGGGAAAAACTTTCAATTACCGAATAATTGCTGGCATGTTTCCTTCCATTTAAATATCTTTGACTCGTTATCTCTGGTGGATTTTCAAACCCTTTGATCACTAAAGTCTGCTTTTGAGACCAAGACAATTCCTCCCCCAAAAGTCAGGGGAAATATAAAAAAATGAAATTAGTGATTAAGGATATAAATTAATTAATGCAATCATTTTGGCTTAATTATTTAAAGTCCAGTGTTTTTTTTTCCCCTCAAGAACACCTGGAAATACTATCCCCTAGCTATCCAAATTCTACTGAGATCTGTCATTTTATTGATGAATTTATAGCTCTCATATACACCCAGAGAAGAAATAGAATCTTGAAGACGTTCCATGCAAAAAATTATTATGTGACGACACATAGATACCATCTGAAAGGCCAGGGTTTTTTTCACATTTGCTATATCTGGGTGACAGACCTGCGTATGCTTGGTTTGTAGTGCTGACCATGTCCGTGAGCAGTGGTAGCACGGGGCTCGTTCTCCTGGAGGGAGGACTCTCTGGAGTTGAGCATCGTATTTATTTGAACGGATGCTGCCTGAGGACTCTCCTGTGGTTCCTCCTCCAGCTTCCCCTATGCCTTTTGAAAGGTCCCTCTTTCAAATAGGGTTGTGGTAAGAACAGGGACGTGGAGGCATAATTTATATGTCTCCCCTCTGCCCCCACTGACAACTCCTCTCGGGTAACTATTGGAATGCCCTGCAATTTTGTACTTAGACCTTTTTTATTGTCTACCTATATTCATTCCCCAGGGGATTTCTACCAATCTCATGATTTTAATAAACGTGTATGCTGATAACATCCCAATGTATATCGCCTATCTTATCTTCTTCCTAAAACTCTGAACTCATTTCTCCAACTACCTAGTTCAATAAATGGCTGCACCATTTATTCAGTAGCTCAGGCCTGAATTCTTATTGTGATCTTCTACCCCTTATTCTCAGCTATTACATCTAATTCAATCTGCAGACATTGTCACTTTTATCTTCAAAATACACAAGAACAGAACCAGAAACAAGGAGGCATCGATCGGACTATCGGGCCTCAGAGGAAGGATAGGGGAGGTTGGGGGGAGAGGGGAGAGATCAACCAAAGGACTTGTGTGCATGCATATGAGCCTATCCAACGGTTAAGTTCAACAGAGGGTTGGGGCATCCGTGGGGAGGGGTGTGGGATGGGAATGGGGGGATGAGGACAAATATGTGACACCTTAATCAATAAAGAAATTAAAAAACAAAACAAAACAAAAAAAAACAAAATACACCCGAAAGCCTACCACTCCTCACCTCCTTCCTGGCTAACCACCTTCCTTGTCACCGCCAGCTCTTTCTGGCCACGGCCTCCTAACGGGTGTCCTGCTCTCATGCCTACCTCTCTACAGTCTAATCTCTTTAGGGTTCCCAAGATTGACCCTTAAAAAATATTAATCACATCACCTCTGTTCTCATACCTCTAAGGGCTTCCCCTATTATTCCCATAAGAAAGCTCCAAGAGTTTGTCATGACCTGCGGGTCATGGAAGGCTCTCCGTGAGCTGTCTCTGTCGCCACTCTCATCTTCTCTCTCACTGTTCTCTGCCCCCAGACCTCTGCTGGATCCACACCGGGCTCCCACATGTTGCTAACACACACCCAGCATTCCCACCCCACAGTCTTGAAACGTACTTCCTCCTAAATCTGGAACACTCTTCCCAGAATTTTTGCATGGCTCATTCCCTCACTGTCCACAGGTCGCTGATCCTATGCCACCTTCTCCGAGAGGCCTCTTCTCGCTACTCCTGTAAAATCTCATCCTTCCCGCAACACAGTAGGTTGCAACACACGCAATTGCCACTTTTGAAGGTCAAAAATGGTAGAATATCGTCAACTTTAATGAGTTCACCACATTGTACTTACCTGTCATCTTTCATACTTTTATTGGTTTATTGATTGGTGTACTGTCTGTCTCCTCCGAGGACCGGAAGTATCTGCAAGGCAGCAAGCTGGATTGTTCATCACTAGACAGTTCTGAAACAGCGGCACCCACAGGTCACGAGCTGTGCACTTCCCCCATCTGTTGCCTAGCCTTGGAGAGTTAAGCTCATTAAACTGCTCTCTGTGCAGTCACACTGGCATTTTTGGAGGCCAATCCCTTTCCCTCCTTATCAAGAGCCACCCTCTTGTATCCTCAGGATTTTATTTTTGAGATCCTGCAGTTCTTTATACTGGTTTCTTTTTCAGAGTGTCTGGTTATAGGATTAGACTACACTTCTGAGAGCTGTGTACTGACATTCAGAACCCATGTCAGAGGCTCTTCAGAATGGTTTCCCTTGGTCATCTTAATCCTCCATGTGACAGACACTCCCAGATTCCCAGCCCTTGGGGTCCCTGTTCTTCTGCTTCAATAGCCAGTTCTTCCTGGGAGGTCAGAATGAAATCTAGGAGAGTAGTTCCTTTTGTTTCTTCCTCTTCCTCTGCACAATGGAATGATCAGCAAGACAAGGTGGAAAATATAAGTTCTGCTTTTAGAGAAATGAGATTTTTTTCCCATCCAAACTCAGAGGGCTGTTAAGTTCTCCTTAATCCTATGACTTGCAAATGTGTCATTTCTTTGATCTTTTTAGGAATCGATTCATCAGAGTTCCCACCTTACTTAGCTGAGGATTTTAGATTTGCTTATACGATGCCAGGTGCTTCCCAAACCATTTAATAGTGGATGGAAACTTCAGTTATCAATACAACAATGTTTAGGACTTACCCCAAGAAATGTACTGAAGACTACAACTGGAGTTCTCAATTACAGCTGATTCAAAGTATTATTCACGTGTCCGTGTTAAAGAAAAAATATTTCATGGCACTTGTTAAAGATGGGAAGGCTGACTATTCAAGGCCATTGTGAAGGTATGGGAACTACTGCCATGGAATCTTGCCATGGGGGACAGAGTGAGGGCTCAGCTTGCAATGCAGCGAGGATAAGTGGGAATTTATAGCTAGGGGGGAGAGGGGGAGAGCAGAGGGTGGAAAGTTACCAAGAGGAAACATCAGGGGTAAGGGGTGGAAGGGGGTTCTGGCTAAACCGATCTAAGGGGATTCTTGCTGAAGACAGGCCAACATCACCTGGGGAATGTCGGGGAGGAGGAACCTGATTAGTTATTGAGGGTGGGGTTCTGGTTAAACTGACTACAAGGTTCTTGCTTAAACTTGATTTTCAAGGCAGAGCACAGATGCCCCCAGGAGAAGGCTCAGGAGTGTAAGTAAAGTCTGGTCAAGCAAAGCATCTTTGTCAGCAGGTTGCAGACGAGGCGGGGGAGCAGCACAGAGGAGGAATAAGGCTCTGGACTTGGAGTCGGACAGACTCACGTTTGAATCCCATTGCTCCTGTGTGTGTGTATTAGTCAGCAACCAAACCAGTCATTTTAACAGAAAATAATTTAATAGAGGGGATTGGAGTATGAGTATTAGAGACCCAAAAGGGTAAAAAGGGGTCACTGGGCCACCAGAGAGATAGTAACTTTGGGAAGCAGCCACTGCCCCTGAACAAGTGGAAACAAAGACAAGAGGAGGAGCTCAGAAACTGGAGGCTCCAAGCAGGGCCCTTTATAACTGGGACCCGGACCTCTGGGAAGAGGGTGCTGGTTGACCAGCGCTCGTACGTCTGAGGGGCTAGTTCTGGAATGTGGAAAGCTGCTGTTGCTGAGGTGACACAACACGACTGGGGGTGGTGGTGATAGTACCAGGAAGCAAATAGGACAAGGCACCTTCCCCAGCCTTCACGTCTCTCTAGCCAACAAAGAGCCACTGACAAAGCAGAAAGGTGGTTTGCAGAGTCCCAGTCTCAGAGGTCACAGAAGAGTGGTTTTGAAACAGAAAGAAATTGCTTGAGAACCAGTATAATGGTCTTAGGTAAATTATACAACCTTTCTAAGCTTCAATTGCTCTACCTGTGTAATGGAGAGAAATGCCTCCTTTAAGGTTATTGTTGAGGATTAAATAAATGATGCATGCTGCATATAAGCATAACCAACGGATGCAAAACTCTGGGGGGTGAGGGCATATATGGGAGTGGGGTGGGGGGTGGCAATGGTAAGATATGTACACATATAATACCTTAATAAAAAAAATTGAAAAAAAAAAAAGAATGATGCATGCACACTGCTTGATAAGTGTAGTGACAGCAGCTACAGATCCATATCCCTGATACCCCATCCAGTTCACTCCAGCGGCCAGAGGGTGACAAGGGATGAGAAAAGGAAAGATGGAAAGAGGAGGGGAAGGAAAAGGGGGAGGGGAGAATGGAAGGAATGTGAGAGGTACCCTGGGCATATGTAGCCATTTCTAAGGGGAGATTTAACCCCACCAGAGAGAAGGGCTATAGCCCTGTGGATCATCCCTGGTCTCCTTGGGTAAGCTTTTCCCACTTTGAAAGAATTACATGCTCCGAATACTTTTAATGACTCCTACGGGTTGCTATGATTTTTGCAAAATCAAGGGAACTAATAAATGTAACTGGAGGGAGGTGATCATTTGCTAAAACGAAGGCTCGGCTCGGTGGCTCAGCAGAGGATGACAGCAGGAGCTCTTAATGAGCTAGACCACAAATTAATCCTGCCTTGTTTCTCCTTAAACTGTCCTCCGCCCCCCTTTTGTTTTCGCTGTGTCTTTGGCTGGCGCTAGCAGCTGTTCTGACTGTGCAATTAAGTCATTTCTAAGAGAGCTGAGCAGCTGGGTCAGTACTATATGTTCTAGTGATCACTGGCTTTCAGGGTGAATAATTAATAATCTGAGTGGTTATCGCGCTTATGGGGCCCCATCTTCATGGAAGCTGGCAACTGGAAGCATTACTGGTTTTCAGGCTTCTATTTTCATCAATATGTTCAAGCCGGAGGTAAAACCCACAGCCAGCCTCATAACCTCCAACAATATTTCTTAGGCTGACTGTCGATGTGAAAAATCAGTAAGACTAAATTTAGTCCAAGGAATTGAAAATGTTACTGTTCACACCACGCTGAGTTATCTCCCTGTGCCTTTAGGCTTCGTTTCCTTCCCGGATAATAAACATAAATTTCCTGTAATGCAAAAGGGTTACTTTCTGGAAGTGTGAATTGAAATGCTTCACATGAAATTAGTTTTGCAGGTGGGAGAAATCTTAATTAAAGGGCTGCTTTGAAGGAAGGAATAGTCATAAGGCATTTTTCATTACTTTTGCCTTGGCACCAGCACATTCACATTAATTATCTAATTTCTGTTTTTCTTATATAATGGATGACATTAGATTAGCTTTCCCAACAGGTTTCATTTCCAAAAAGTTAATGAAGACAAGTACATATGGTAGATTATTAGGGCTTCTGTGTACAACCACCCCACAGCCCTGGATTTCACTTTCCATTTGGGGAAGTGCAACCCAGCACTGACTGCAGGACTGACTTCCGGTTGGTCGAGCCTTCGGTCATTTTGGATGTTTACGGACCCCGGGTTTTTATATATTAGGATACTAGAGGCCCGGTGCAAAGATTCGTGCACCAGTGGGGGTCCCTCAGCCTGGCCTGCACCCTCTCGCAATCCAGGACCCCTCGGGGGATATAGTAATGCACGAAGTGGCAGGCGACTGAGGAGGAGCCTGAGCCCAGACCAGGCACTGAGCTGCTCCCGCTCATCCCAGTCCTGCTGCGCCTGCCACTGCCACTCAGTAAGATTGCTGAGTGGCACTCCCGCTGTGGTCAGTACGCATCATAGCGACCGGTCGTCTGGTCATTTGGTCGCTTAGGCTTTTATGTATATAGATACATACTAAATGGCTATGTCCTCCACACCAGGAAATCACTTAACCATCAAAATTTCAGAGGACACAGCACCTTCTCCATCTTCTCCAAATGAGTACATTTGCCACCAAATCAGGTTTTTTGTGACTTTCCATAATTAAAAAGAAAAATGGATAAAAGTAATAAATTGAATGTATGAGAATCAAAACTTGGAAACTTAAAAACTGATGTGTAGTGACCCAATCTTGTCAGGGAGTGTGTGTGGGGGGCATGGTTTTAAGCATTTACTGAAGGCAGAAACAGGAGTAAAACAACTTTTTATGTATATATTTTAAGGTGAGACTACATCCACCCTCTCTTATATCAGGCTTCTTCTGGAAAGAACATAGGATTTGGGGGGTCAAAGGCCTTGGTTTGTTGTTCTACCATTTCTAGAGAAGATGGAATAAAAATCCTGGGTTTACAATTCCTGTCTGAAACAGCCAAAAAAAAATTACAAAAAATGAAACAGTGGTTTTTAAAATATAAACACTAGGGAACAAAGGACCACAACTCCTGACAAATGGTAACAAAAATAAAATAAAATAAAAATGAGGTGAGTCTTACAGTCAATGCAATCCTAAAGAAAATCTCAAGTGTCCTTTTTTTTAATAAAAATTGAAAAGGAGATTCTAAAATTGGTAAGGAAATGCAAATGACCAAGAATAGTCAAAACAACTTTAAAAAAGAACAAAACTGGAGGGCTTAAATGACCTGATTCCAAGACTTATTGTAAAGCTACTAGAGGCCTGGTGCACAAAATTTGTGCACGGGGGTGTGTGTGTCCCCTCAGCCCAGCCTGCACCCTCTCCAATCCGGGACCCCTTGGGGGATGTCCGACTGCCGGTTTAGGCCTGATCCCGGGGATCAGGCCTAAACCGGCAGTCGGACATCCCTCTCACAATCCTGGACCGCTGGCTCCTAATCGCTCACCTGCCTGCCTGCCTGGTCACCCATAACTGCCCCCCACCTGCCGACCTGATTGACCCTTACTGCCTCTGCGTGCTGACCTGATCACCCCTAACTACCCCCCTTGCCGGTCTGGTCGCTCCTAACTGCCCCTGCCCCACCGCCCAGCCTGGTCACCCCTTACTGCCCCCCCCCGCCGCTGCTGGCCTGGTCGCCCCCAACTCCCCCCCCCTGCTGGCCTGGTTGCCCCTCATGGCCCCCCTGCCAGCCTGGTCACCCCACGCAGCCTGCTGTTCAGTTGTTTGGTCATTCCTCACTAACACCCCTACTGGCCTGGTTGCCCCACGCAGCCTGCTGTTCAGTTGTTTGGTCGTCCCTCACTAACCCCCCTGACGGCCTGGTCGCCCCACACAGCCTGCTTATTCAGTTGTTTGGTCGTCCCTCACTAACCCCCCTGCCGGTCTGGTTGTAGGCAGCCATCTTGTGAGGGCATGATGGTCGATTTGCATATTACATCTTTATTATATAGGATAGTGATTGACAGTATGGTATTGGCAACAAGGTAACAAACAGATCAGTGAAACAGAATAGAGTTTATGAAAATAGAGTTACACATACCTGGCCAATTGATAGTCAAGAAAGGTGCAAAGGAAATTCAGTGGAGAAAGGGTAGTCTTTTCAACAAGTGATGCTAGAATAATTAAATATCCATCCATTTGCAAAAAAAGAAAAGAAAGGTGGGTAAATAAAAAGAACCTCAATATATGTCTCATCTCATTTTTGGTTAAAAAAATCATAATAACCAAAATAAATCACAGGCCTAAAAGTAAAGCCCTCAACTATAAAACCTCTAGAACTTTTGTGACTTCATCAAATTTAAAACTTCTACTCTTTTTTTTTTTCTTTTAATCCTCACTGAGGATATTTTTCCATTGATTTTTATAGGGAGTGGAAGAGAGAGGGAAAGACAGAAAGAAATATTGATGAGAGAGCAACACATTGATTGGTTGCCTCCTGCACGAGCCCCAATGAAGGCTCAGGCCAGGGAGGAGCCTACAACCAAGGTAGGTGCCCTTGATCAGAATTGAACCCAGGACCCTTTCTTCCACAGGCCAAGGCTCGATCCACTGAGCCAAACAGGCAAGGGCTACTCTTCAAAAGACATTAAGAGACAAAAAAAACAATCTATAGAATGTGAAAAACATTTGAAAAATCACATCTCTGATAAATATTCATATCCAAAATATATAAAGAACTCACAATATTCAATAATCAGCAAACAACCCAATTTTTAAAATGGGCAAAAGATTTAAACAGACACGTCACTAAAGAAGATGTATGAATGGTTAATAAGCTCGTGAAAAGACACTTAACATCACCATTAGTCATTAAGAAACTGTAATGTGAAACCACGACGAGATAGTATTACAGACCTATGCGAATGCGTCAAATGGGAAAGACTGACCATACCAAGTGTTGGCAAGGATGTGGAGAAGCTGGAAGTCTCATACACTGCTGATGTGTGACATGTACAAGCACTTGGGAAACAGCTTAGCTATTTATTAAAAAGTTAAAAACATACCTTTCTTCTATCCCAGATATTCCATTTCTAGGTATTTACCTAAGAGAAATGAAAGCCCGTGTCCATTACAAAAACTTGGGCATAAATGTTCACAGCAGCTTTATTCATAATAGCCCCAAAGAGAAATAACCCATGTATCTACCATCAGGGGATAAATAAATTGTGGTTTATCCATATAAAGGAATATTCCTTGAGAATAAAAGAGAATGAACTAGTGATGCACGCAGCAACATGAACGGATCTCAAGGTACGTATGCTGAATGGACAAAACCAGAACAAAAGGAGTGCATGTACATGCCATATAAATATTTCCATTTATGTAAAATTATATAAAATTAAAGTTATAGTACAGAAAGCAGATCAATGGCTGTCAGGGGATGGCAGTGTGGGGGTGGAGAGAAAGCTGGGGGTGGGGAAGGTGGAAGGACCCCCAAGAGAACTGAGAAAAATCTGTGGGGATAATGGATATGTTCATTATCTTGATTGTAGTGATGGTTTTATCATTTTACACCTGTCAAAATTTACCAAATTTTACTTCATGTGAGCTCCACTGTATGTTAATTATACTTAATTAAAGTTGTTTTTAAAAAGGACTGTGTTGCCCTAATTGGATTGGCTCAGTGGATAGACCGTCAGCCTGTGGACTGAAGGGTCCCAGGTTTGATTCCGGTCAAGGGCATGTACCTTGGTTGTGGGCACATCCCCAGTAGGGAGTGTGCAGGAGGCAGCTGATCGGTGTTTCTCTCTCATCGATGTTTCTAACTCTCTATCCCTCTCCCTTCCTCCCTGTAAAAAATCAATAAAATATATTTTAAAAAATAAAATAAAAAGGACTGTGTTTAAATCATAGTTGTGTGAACTCGAACAAGTTTCTTAGACTCTCCATACGAGTTCCCTCAGGGGCCAAACGGGGACAATAATAAACATCTCAAGGAGGTGGTGCATCAGGTGAGACCGGCAGCGACAGCCTTTAGGGAAGCTCAGCATCAATGGCCAGTAGGGCGTCTTGTCCTCCCTGGAAAGGACTTCGTGTTCCTATTAATCCCTCAGTCAGGGTTCTCTCTAGGTTGCATCTTTTATGTTCAGAAATCAAAGAACATGAGTTTTCAAGCTTAGGTACTTTCATCTCTTAAGATGCCTTTATAAACAACGTCAGATGAGGGGAAAAATGAGAACACACGGGGAATTCAAAAGCACCAACATAGTGTCTGTAGCTTTGTGGAGCACTCAGGTGGAGACAGCTTGCCCGATCAGCAAGCGACCCAGTACATTCAAGCCATCTGGCCTGGGTGGGAACACCCCTATCCTGCCCCTGCACCAACACACACACATCCACAGGATAAAACATTATAAAAGTATGTACATTTAGAAAAAGAAGGACTGTATGCTTTGGAGTCAGATCTCGGATCAGACCTTGACTCTTCACTCACTGGGTCTGTGACCTTGGACAGCTCACTCCCCCTTGCTGAGCCTCAGTTTCCTCACTTACAGAGCCACTGTCCTGTAGGTTGGCTGTGAGAAACCGAAGAAACATGAGAAGTACCTTGGACAGCACTTGGCACCAGGAAAGTACTCAGTAAGTTTCCCTCAGTAAGGTAACACACTACTTTGTAGCAGCGCTTGGATAGGCACCTCCTGGCCCCAAGCCAATGCCCTTTCTATTGTATTCTGTTGCTAGCTCACCTGTCTGTGGCAGAAGGGTGATGGGACACCAGGGGTCTTAGCGCTCATTCTGGTGTTCTTGCCACTGTGCAAGGTCTTTTTTTTTTTTTTTAAATAAAGAAACATCATGAATCAGAATTCATTTATTAACTCTGGGGAAATGGCACCTAAAGATGAAATCATACTGGTGAGAGACCAGGAAACATCTCTTTAGACCATAACCCAATGCTATTAACGACTAGTTCAGCCCGTAGTGCCTCTCCAAGGTGCATTCTCTGATTGCTGTTGCCCCTGAACCAAAACTCTTTCTAGAGCTTTACACCCAGGAACCCTGGTGCTGGACTGGGCGGGATGCTGTGGGTGCATAACTGTTGTTGTGGCGGCCCTCCACCACAAGATGGCACAAGACTCTCTTCTTTCAGAAGAGAAAGGCTAGCAAGGCAGTGGAAGTCTGAAGTCAGGCCTGCTTCAAATCAGATGAAAATGCATTTGTGCTTTAAAAGTTGCTTGCCTCACTGTTAAAATGGTACGGAAACACCAAAGATCATGAAAGGAGACTCTGTGGAGGCTCAGGAGACAGTGGGAAAAGGGGAGACTGTTTTTGGGAGAACCTGGAGAATTGGTTGGAAATTGTAAGATTTGCCGCCTTGTTGCTCCTTCTGTGGCCATATCCTTGTCAGAGCTCTAATTGCAAAATGGGCTAGGCCAGGGGTCTCTGCTCCTGATCCAGCATTTATTTGAACCTTGACTACACATTAAAACCACCGAATTCCTCCCACAAAATGTGCGTGCATTCCTTAGCTCTTTCCCCACAACGGCGAGGGCACATTGTTCCCATGTCCCCATGTTCTGCCACTGCATGTTCACCGCAGGCATCATTTCTTGTTGTTATGCCAGGAAAGGAATACAGGAGTGGAATTAATTTCCATCTCACTTCAGATACACCTGTGCTTGGGCTATAGGCATCCTGCCTAGTCTCAGAGCCACGGCTCCATGTAGCCCCTCTACAAATAGGGCAATCATTTCTCTCCACGTCCTTCCTCCTCACATAGAAGCTAAACAGCTTATAAAAAGCATATTACCGAACCTCATGCATTTGGAAAGCCTCCTCCATAGCTCATAAATCTCACGTTATAAGCAAGAGAATGTCTTGATGGCCTAAAGCGAGGAAGAACAAAACGCAGTCCATGGCATAGGCAGTTCTGCTGTGCCAGAGAGTGAGTGGCGGAGTCATTGAAGAAACAGCCCTGTGACAGGCAGCCGCTGGACATAGGTCCCTAGTGGGCCATACTGAAAGGCTAGGGCTCCTGCTCCAAGTGATGGACAACCGCAGAAGAGTTTGATGAAGACGGTTCATATTTTAAATAGAACCCCTAAGGTACAGGACAGATTTAGGAAGGATATTCCTGTATGTAGGGAAATTAGCTAGGATGCGACTGCAGTAATTCAGGCAAGAAATGATGGTGGCCTGACCAGGACAGTGGGAATGATAAAGAGAGGAACATTTACAAGGCTCACTCAAGAAGAGCTTATCAACCAACTGAATGCGGGGGATCGAGAGTGACTCTAAGTTTCTAGTCTACAGGAATAGGAGGAATGGCAGCAGGCAGAAGAGTTGACTTAGATTACCGTGGTTCTCAATCTTTCCAATGCTGCGACCCTTTAATACAGTTCCTCATGTTGTGGTGACCTCCAACCATAAAATTATTTTCGTTGCTACTTCATAACTATAATTTTGCTACTGTTAATGAATTGTAATGTAAATATCTGTGTTTTCCGATGGTCTTAGGCGACCCTGCTAGTGGTTCTCAACGTGTGGGTCGCGGCATTGGAAAGGTTGAGAACCACTGCCTTAGAAGGAAGGTGATAAAACTGGTTTTGTGCCTGTTGAGTTGAAGTGCTCCAAGGACATCCAGGTGGGGACGACCAGCAGGCAGATATACACAGCGGAAGCTTGGGGAAGGCTCTAGGCTGGCAGTGTTTATTTGGGAGACAGCAACAGACAGGTACAGTTCAAACCAGGAGAGTGGAGGAGACTGTCCTGGAACGGAGTGAAGAGGGAGAAAAGCAGAGGTAAAGAAGAGATTTCTGGGAACAGCGGCGTTTGAGGGATAAGTAGCAGAAGGGAAAGAGACATCCACAAAGGAGACACAGGAGGAATGGTAGAGAGGTGTAAGCAGAAGCAGGGAAGTGCATTGCCAGAGACACTACGTGATTAGGGACCCTCGAGGAAGAAGGATTCAATGGGTTCAGATGCAGCAAAGAGGCTGGCAAGGGGGAGACTGCCACGCCCCACACCCTGTTGCAGAAGGGGGTGGCAGTGGACAGGAGAGTGAAGGGACGTTGAGAAAATGGAGACAGTCAAGGCGGATTACCTTCTGGATGGCACTGGATGAGAAGGGGAGGAGAGAGATGGGTGATGGGGATGGTGGCCGGTGGGGTGGGGACCGGACAGGGCTGAACTGGCTAGAGGGCAGAGGGAGCTTCCGTTTTGGTGTTTTATTTGTCTAAGGGTTTCGTTAGCAAAGGAGAGCCTTTATGTTTATGGGCTGCAGAGAAAGGAGTAGCGGGTAAGTATTAGAAAGCCCAGGAGAGAGGAGACGAGTGGACACAGTCCTAGGAGGGCTGGAGGAGATGTGCGGCGTGATGAGTGAGCTTCGACAAGAGGATGTGCCTTATCCTCTGAGCCTGGAGGAAAGGGTGCCGGGATGGATAGGTGGGCAGAGATAAGTTTGTAAGTGAGAGGGTGAGGAGCTGACTCTAAACAAGAGAACAGCAGGGACAAGATGAGAGGTGGAAGACCCTGCAGGACATTGCCACCGCTGGGCAGCAGCAGGGGCTTGGATTCCAGGCTGACCTGGATTCGGCTACCGTCCCATCACTTAGCAGCGATTTGACCTTGGTACACTCTGATCTCCCTAAGGACTCGATTTTCTCATTTATAAAATGGAGAGATAATAGGGCTCCCCCTCTCTTTTAGGGTGACTGTGAGAATTAAATATGATTCTACGTACTCTATGAATGAGTGACACTGATGATCATGCAGCAAGTCAAAAAGCTAAATATGCCAGATAAATTCACGGCCCAAACAGTGTGACAAATTTTGGTTTAGATGTCTTTCCACTGCCTCCCACAAAACTGAAAATAACTCGAGGGCAGGAACCATATGTCTTATTTTCTTTGTCTTCCCGGCATCCAGTTCAATGCCTGCCTCATGGAGGGCTCCAGTAGAGGGTGTTCCATGCCTGGATAAATGGGCTGCGCAGCGTGAGCCCGACAGCAGCTCAGGCTCCCGACTCTCAGAGGCATTTCCCTTCCACCACAGTCTCTCCCGGTCCAGCTGCCCCTTCTCTGTGCTTGCTACCCTGTGACAGTACTTAATCTTTCTTTGTGGTCACTAGGCAAAAGAATAAGAACTTCCTGATTTGGGCTCTATACGGGCACACTTCGCTTTGTTGCACTTCATTTTATTGCGCCTCACGGACGTTGCAGGATTTTTCACAGATGTTGCCCTTTTTACAAATTGAAGGCAAAAGACTCCACCAGCAAAGAGAAAGAACTGGATCTATTGTGATACTCACTTTATGGTGGCGGCCTGGGATGGAACCCTCAATAGCTCTGAGGTATGCCTCTCTTCAGTTCTGAAAACACAAAAGCATATTATTATTCATCATTAAAGTCAGGTGATCTATTCCAATGGAATCCAAATTCCCAAGATTTAGAAGGAAAAAGAGAGGTTATCACTGGAGAGGCGTCTTTAAATTGCCTGTTTTTAGATGGACTAGCACCCTGGGTGGGACTGAGCTTTAGGAAGTTGATTGCCCAGGTTCGGGGTCCGGATGCTGAGACCCAGACCCAGAGGGACAGAGAAAGGGCTGCAGCAGCAGGGGAGCAGCCCATTCCACCCTCAGGGGCCCCAGCCAGGGGAGCAGACGGGTCTGGACCGAGGAAAAGGCACCAATCAGCGTCACCGGCAGAAGCCACAGCTTACCTGTGTCTGGTTGCCAGTTTGTTCACCTTGGCTACCCACCCCAACTTTTATAAAAATTAATGTATTTTGAAAACACTCTCCTCCCCCTCCTCCTTCTTTTCTCTCTCTCTCTCTCTCTCTCTCTCTCTCTCTCCCTCTCTCTCTCTCTCTCTCTCTCCCCTCCCTCCCCTCTCTCTCTCTCTCTCTCTCTCTCTCTCTCTCTTTTTTCTCCCTCCCTCTCTCTCTCTCCTCCCTCAGATGAGATGCAGACATGCAGCTAAAGTGCCACCTACAGACATTCAGGGGTACACATGCCAACAAATGAGTACATAATGGAGACAAAACAAGGAATTTGGAAAATCCATAACCTGCACATCACTCCCTCCTCGGGTCATCCCAGGCTTGGCCACTGAGCCTTGCAAGCGGAGGTGGAGTTTATAAGGGTATAACTTTTCCCCAGAATACCAAAAAGTCAAAGGCTCTGGGTTCTTCCTACCAAACCACTCGCTGACCACCAGGGGTCAGGCTAAAGCTAAGAACAGACAGTGGACACCCCAAAGCAGAGCACTGTCCTTGTTCCCCCAGGCCCCGCCCCACGTGCCAGGGAGCTCACCCCAACTCGGCCAGGCTGAGCCAACAAGTGGCTGGTGGGATTCCTTTCCCATTTGCAATCGAAGCTGCCGGGAGTTGAGTTAGTCCCCAAGTAAGTCATCCCCTCCTTTCCACTTGTTAAGTTTGGGAACCACGCACCTCAGAATCATGGAGGGGGAGAAGGGAGGAGCTTATTAAAAAGCAGACTCTGAGCCCTGGCTGGTTTGGCTTAGTGGATAGAGCGTCAGCCTGCGGACTGAAGGATCCCGGGTTCGATTCTGGTCAAGGGTACATGCCCGGGCTGTGGGCTCGATCCCCAGTGGAGGCAGCCGATCAATAATTCTCTCTCATCATTGATGTTTCTCTCTCTCCCTCTTCTTCCTCCCTGAAATCAATGAAAATATATATATTTTTAAAAGCAGACTCTGAGTCCTCCTTGTGGAGGCCAATTCTGGGGTGGTGGGATTGGGCCTAGGAATCTGCATTCTCTGCAGACTCTTAAGTGGTTCTGCTGCAGGTGGTGCAGGACCACACTTCAACAGATGATGCTTGAAGCAGATGTTCAAGTGGGGGCAGTCCCAACGCAGAGCCTTTGGCTTCGTGCCACACCCAGGACTCAGGCAGAGTCCTCAGGGCTGCAGGCCATCAGATGTATATCCTGAGGAGACACAGCTACTCCTGGCTGCATGAATAGACGTGGGATGAAGAGGCTGGGGGTGGAGGACAATTCTTAATGCCCCTGCAGGATGAAGACCACAGCAGGCCGCCCTGCCTGCTCCCAGTGCCTCTCCTGCTCGAGTTCCTTCTGGGCGCTGGTTCCCTTATTTTTCCCTTTGATGTTCCTCCCTCCTCCTCACTGCTCAGAAACAGCATCCTGGAATTAGAGGCAGCTTCGTGCTCTGCTTAAGAGAACCCTTGTGTGTTCTTGTTGGTGCTAAGAACCACCTCCAACAGGAGCCCCCTGATGTACTCACAGCTTTTTGGGGAGGAGTGAAGCAAAATCCAACATCAAATATGCACACCCACTGGAAGGTGCAGCCCAGGTCTAGAATCAATAAAAGGTATGTTTTAAAATTAAGAAAATTCTCTCCTACTTGATTCACTCAACTCAAATTCATGGAATGCTGCTGTGCCAAGCACCTATTCTAGGGGCTATGGTAGGGCTAAGTGAGTGCATGCGGTCATCGCCCTAATCCCGACATTATGGTGTAGGAGGCAGATAATCAAAGAACAATGTATAAATGAAATAGTGAGTCAGAGAGTTGGAGATTATGACCAGGGCTACAGGTGCAATGGAGAAGCCAATTTCAGGTGGGGTGTCCAGGGGTTGGGAGGTGGGGTGAAGAGACAGACCAGAGGAAGAGGGTTTCAGGTAGAGAGGACCTCCTTGTGGTTTTTACCAAGCCTACCTGGCACCATGGTCCATGGCTACCGAACTTTCACTCATTGCTTAACTCAACATTCATTAAGCCCCTTTCCTAGTTCTCATGATGCTGGTGCCTCAGGATACAGTTGTGAGCAAGAAATCGCTCTGCCCTCATGCAGTATATAACCTGGTGCAGTTTTTCGAGATTAGGTTCTCTGAAAGTTCCTCAGTTCCTAAGTTTACCACGAATCTTCATCTTAGAAAATCTGGTCTAAGATTTTGGATTAGCATGGCCTTGGTGAGGAAGCTTTTGTGACGACAAATACCAAAACCCAATGGGAAATCAGCTACGGAGGGCCCAACAACCTGAATACAGTTCCTAGTGGCTCAAATTAAAAAAAATAAAATAAAATCTAGCCACCACTTCATGTCCACTTTTGGGGGGAAGGAGCTTCTGTTCACTCTCTAGGATCCCCTTGGCTCTCCAGCATTCCTCTCACATTATCCCAGTCTGGGTGAGAAGAAGAAATGGATTCTGAAAGCAGAGCTCATGTCTTCCATAACCGCATGCAGCCCATCCAGCCATTGCCATTGTGGGTTCCATCTCTTGGTGCTGAACAAAAGCATAGCAGCCTGCTCAGCCAGTGTGGCTCAGTGGGTGAGCATCGACCTATGAACCAAGAGGTCACAGATGGATTCCCAGTCAGGGCACATGGTTTCCGGCTGATCCCCAGTAGGGGGTGTGCAGGAGGCAGCTGATTGATGGTTTCTATCTCATCAATGTTTCTATTTCTCTATCCCTCTCCCTTCTTCTCTCTCTAAAATCAATAAAAACATGTACTTTTTAAAAAAAATGCACAGCAGCCTGGCCAGCCCCGATGGGCCCCTGCCCACGTCTCAGATCTTTCAGAGGTTCTCACTGAAGATGGATGATGCAGAAAAACGGCAACAATCTATAGAAGAGCTTTGCTCCCACCCCTCCCAGGAAGCACCTGCTCTCCTGCAGCCCAAATTCACAACTGGCAGATGCTGCCAACCACTGGCAGAAAGCAGACCTTTACATCTGGGTTCCGGCAAGTTCTCTCTGCCTCTGAACTGCTTACAAAGAAGGAAGAAGAACAGCTCAGAGGGGGAGAGGACCGGTTGCTTTAGGGCCACAGGCAGGAGTGCTCTGGACCTGGCCCATGGTCAGGAGTGGGTAGAAGAAGGAATGGGTGTGTCAGAGTCCGGGGCTTTCCCCTTGGAGGTTTTGATCAGTAAGTGTGGTGTGAGGCTGGGAGATAGAGCTATCTCTTTAAAAAGCTTCTTTGGAACTTCTGCTAATCATTTGGGTTTGTGAACCTTTGAACTAGGGATCGACTGAAGAACAACCTCCTAATTAGCTACCCTCCCACCCTGACACCCTCTGTGTCTCCACCCCCTCCTCCAATGCCAGGCCCGGGTTCAGTCGTCTGCCCCACAGGTTGTCATCAGGCCCCAGGGGCCTGTGGCTGAAACCTAAGTCAGCCCCGGCCGCCTGCCTGGTGGAACAATGGACTTGGGCCGGTTCAGTAAAGGCTTTGGGTTACCAGACACCCATCTGCTGGCTGTTCTCACCGGGGAAACGAGAGCCAGATCACTTTCCCTGGGCATCAGCCCCGCACTTCCCAGTGTGCAGGGAACAAGAGAGGTCCTCCCCCCTTCTGGCGCTGTCACTACACACAGCTCCCTCGTGGTGCCCCAAAGCTCTTTTCATTAATATCTCAACACCTCCCGGAATAGCTTGCGTGCGCTGCCAGTAGGAGCCCACTTCCAAAGGAACAGCGGCCTCACTCTTCCAGTCCTCCCCCTGGGCTCGGCGCCCATGCATTCTGTTCACTGGAGACACATTTCTCAGCCCACTGCTTAACACACCTGGCTTCCATCTGCTGGCCCTTCTCTCTTTATGGTCTCTGGGAGCCCAGGGTTCTATGCTGGTGACTGGAATAATTTTTGTCATCCTGAAAATAAATTTTAAAACATTTTTAAAAAAGTAATACATCTGCCCGGCTGGTGTAGTTCAGTGGTAGAGCATCCACCTATGAATCCAGAGGTCGCGGTTCGATTCAAGATCAGGGCACATGCCCGGGATGCAGGCTCAGTGCCCAGTGTGGGGCGTGCAGGAGGCATCTGATCGATGATTCTCTCTCATCATTGATGTTTCTATCTCTCTCTCCCTCTCTCTTCCTCTCTGAAATCAATAAAGAATATTTTTTAAAAAGTAATACATCTATATAATTTGAAACTCAAATGTACTATAGCCTCCAACAACAACAAAAAAAGAGTAATTTCTTCTCCCTTCCCTCCACAGACACTAACACTTTCACCTCTTGAGTTGGGCTCAGAAGAAAAGTTTTTGCCTCTATATTTCTAAGTAACATTCTTATAACCCTTGTATACTGCTTTTCAGTTTGGAATATTATCTGTCAATTTCCTACTGAAGATGAGGAGCTAGCATTTCTTCACACATTCACTCTCCACCACACATAGAATTTCCCTCTCCTCCCAATAGTTATGTCATATTTTTATTCAACCGATATTACAGTAGTGTTTACATTATGATGGTGCGAGTGTTCACTGCTGAGCCCATTTAGATACTATTATTATGTTTTTCTTCAATTTTTTGTTTTCAGAGTTAATAATTTCCTCTTTTAGTTTGTTCAGTTATTCTATGTATATACTAGTATCATCAAAATTTCTCATGTTCTTCACAGAACTATAGAACCCCTCTCATTACTAAATCTACCTGGTCAAATGCATTGAGTGATTTGTGAGTTTTATTTTATCTCCCCTCGACCCCACCCCTCTCCCCGCTCCCCACCGAGATACCCCTCTTGGAACCTTTCATTTCCCTGCTCCTATGTGGATTGGCTGCTCAGCTTTAAACCTGTGTCTTCCCTTCAACTCCCTCATGTACTGGGGCTCCTGTTTACTGGATCTCATATCTAACTTCCTCTTAATAGATTTACTCCCCCATTTTGTGGGAGCACATACTTGAGTACCTTTCTGAGTATGAATCTACCAGAGATAATTAAAAAGAAAAAACTTCAATGGCTTTATTGCACTTTTATACTTGATTATTCATTATATAATTCTAGGTTGAAAATCATTTCCCTCAGAATTTTTTAAAGCATTTTTCATTGTCTTCCAGCTTCCTGTGTTACTGTTGAAAACACTGATTCCATTCTGTGTCCTGATTGCTTATATATAGCTTTCTTTCTTTTATCTTCCCTTCCCTTCCCCTCTCCCATCCTTTCTTTTTCTAAAAAACCTATTCTGTATGGGGGCAAAGAGTATACAAGAAACCTCTGTACATGGAGAAATCTCTATACCTTCCCCTCAGTTTTGCTGTGAACCTAAACTGTTCTCAAAAAGTAGTCTAAAAAACCACACACACACACACACACACACACACACACACAACAACAACAACAACAACAACAACAACAACAACACCTCAAACAGGGGTCAGAGGAATTTTAGGATTTTTTCTTTATCTCTAGTATTCAAAATTTTATGATGAAGTGTCCTGGATTAGTCTTTATCACTCATTTTCTAGGCATTCCTTGCATTTTTTTTTTTTTAGTTTACAAATGCATGTCTTCAAGTTCTGAAATTTTTTCTTGTAAGTTTTCCTCTTCATTTAATGTATGCGTGCACATAAGCTGTCTATTTGTCTGTATGCATGTATATTAACATCTACCATTGGATGTTTTTGTTCTGCTTTCTGAGAGATTTCCTTTATCTTCCACTGGAACATTTATTTTGGCTATCATATTTTGAAGAGCTCTTACCAGCAGTGTTTTCCAATTTTCTGAGTGCAATATTTTCTATATCTCTGGGAATATTAATAATAGGTTGTTTTCTCTACAGTATTTTTACTCTCTACATTGTCTCTGTTTTTTTCTGAGAAGAATATGGAGTTAAAACAAAGAAATAAACAAACCAAGTCCTCATTCCTCCCCTGTCTTTAATCACTCCCTTCTTCAGTTACCCATAGTTTAGTTTGTTAGATGTCCTTCAAGGTCATTTTTCATGCACTTATTTACATTAAAACACACACATATAATTACATAGTTTATCTTTTTTTTCATAACTAGTGTGCTGCATTGTGCCTTTTTCACATTTAACAGCATATGATAAAGATCTTTTAATGTCTGTACTTCTAAACCACTTATTTTTAACTGCTGCATACTGTGCCACAATAAGATCGTGCCAGTATTTATTTGACACAGACCATAGTACATGTTTCTCTTCTCTCCACTCCAAGTTTATAAGCGTATTTTTATTTATTGCCCTATAATACTTTTATAGTTTTAATGTTTAGCTCTTTATTTAACTTATACTTGTGAATGGTACAAAGTTGAGATCTAATTTTATTTTTCAAAAGTACAGATCATTTTTCTGAACGATAAAATAATCCATTCTTTCCCCTATGATTTGAAATGCCACCTAAATTCCCTCTTACATACTGTCTGCTCCTGGTCTATTATGTTGCTCTAAATCAGGGATTGGCAAATCACAATCTGTGGCTTGAGTCAGCCTCCTGACTGATAATTAAAGTTTTATTGAAACACAGCCATGCTCATTTGTTTCCATATTATCTATGGCTGCTTCATGCTCTATAGGCAGAGTTGAGTAGCTGCAACAGAGAACACTTGGCCTGCAAAGCCTAAAATATTTACTATTTGGCTCTTTAGAGAAAAAAAATTGCCAACCCTTGAGTCAGTATCATTAATAACAGATACTCTACAGTGTGCTCTGCATTTGGAAAAGTAAATATGTTGTCATTGGGTTATATTTCAAGAAAATCTTGGCTATTCCTTATAAATATCTGTGTGAATTTTACATTTAACTGATTATTGATATGGTTGAGTTTAAATGTACCAACTTTCTATTTCTTTTTTACTTGTCCTATTTGTTCTCCCCCCTTCCCTATGCCTTCTTTTGATTTAGTAATTATTTTATTTTATCTCTTATGCCTCTTTACTTTTAGAGTTTATAGTATGCATCTGTAAACTATCATGGTCCACCTTCAAGAAATTTTACATCACTTCAAATATAGTACAAGAAATAACAGCAGAGTACTTCATTTCCCTGTCCTGGCCTTTTTGCTAAGGCAGTCATACATTTTACTATTTACATATATTATAAACTCTGTAATACAATGTTTTAAATTTTTCTTTATATGATCAATTACTTTTAAAAGAATTTAAAATGTTAAAAATTGTGTTTTATAGTTACCTACATATTTGTCATTTCTCAGGCTCTTTATGCACATAAAGCTTTGTGTGTGTTTTTGTGCCTGAAAGACTTGTATTAACATTTCTTGTGTAGATCTGCTGGTACTGAATTCTTTCAGCTCTTGCAGGCCTGAAAAAGTCTCTCTTTCAATTTTTTTTGGAAAGAGATTTTTGCTGGGTATAAAATTATATTTTTTGGTATAAAATTAATTTTAAGTTAACAGCACTTTTCTTTCAATATTAAAAAAGGCTTGCTTTTTCAGCCTTGTTAGGCAGGACCAGTGCAACTGTCAGTCTTAGAAAATGCCCTTCTGAGAACTTCATAAGATGCCCACAGAGTGCAAGGTCTTTTCACTCTAGCTGGTGGAAACACAAACTACTTCTGGCCCTATGTGAGCTCCAGGGATTGTTTTGCTCCTTCCTTGTAGTTCTCTCCCCAGCTCCAAATGCTTTCCTCACATGTGTATGCTGATCAGCACTCAGCTGCGGACTTGAGAAGAACCTACTGTATGTGTGCTCTCTCTGTTTCTCCTCTCCTCCTCCCTCCTGCTCTGCACAGCACTCTCTCTGGTACTCTGCCCAGTGAACTCATTACATTGGCCTCCCTAAATTCTCCCCTCAGCCATCTCAATTCAGGGAGACCACTGGGATCTATTTGGGCTCCTCTTCCTTCATTGTGGCCTGGAACCTCTCCAGACAGTAAGCTAGGACAATGATGATGCCCATCTTGCTCCTCTCTTTATGGAGCTTGCTCTGCTGCACTGCCTATTGTTAAATGTCTAAAAGACATTTTATATACGGCATATATGTTGTCTCAGGTGAGAGGTTAAAACTGGCCCCTATTACTCCATCATTGTGGGACTTATGTTGTTTTTTCCCCACAATGTTTTTTCATTATGTTTCATTTGGGTTCTTAATTAGAATTGATGGGGAAATGTGACATTTACATTATTGAGTTTTTCTTCTAGGAACATGGTATTTCAATTTACTTAGGTCTTCTTTTTAGTTTCTCCAGTGAGTTTTATGATCTTCCACATTCATACTGGTGTCGCATCTAAAGGCCCCAGTATACTTCGCTCTGATAGCATCTTATTTAGACACTGCCGCAGCAGCACCGTGGGGTCACGAAAGGAGAACCTGGCTTCTGCTCAATCGTGTGGATCCTAGACCCACCCTCTTCCTCCCACCTGCAGATCAG
This sequence comes from Eptesicus fuscus, assembly GCF_027574615.1. Taxonomy (NCBI): domain Eukaryota; kingdom Metazoa; phylum Chordata; class Mammalia; order Chiroptera; family Vespertilionidae; genus Eptesicus; species Eptesicus fuscus. Next base: position 39,994,490 of record NC_072477.1, read on the forward strand.
AAGAAGAAGGGACCTGTTACCAGATCTCCTGCTGGCTTAGTTCCTGATCACTCTTTCAGGATGGCAGAGCAGGGCTGAGGGCTTCGGACTGGGGTCTGGAGTCTGGATGAGAAAACACTAGGAGCAGCCATCATGGAACCCCACGGTGATAGAAATTGACATGGAGCTTTTTCATTTTGGCATGGCTTGCCTGAGGCTTTTCTTCTACTGTTATTTATAGATGGGCATGGATGAACTCTGAGAAGTAAACCCCAAAGATTGAACTACTGGTCTATTGGGGGTGCCTTCATCTCTGTCTGGTTGTGGGGTGCTTCCACCTACCTTATTTATGCTCTGGGTCTCTTCTTTAAGAGACGGTTACTGATGCACAGAAAGCATGATCTCTAATAATCCCTCTGGGACAAACAGGCATTTGTGAGCTAGTTAGAGAAGTTGGGGATGTGTGTTCTAAATATCAAACAGCAAATTTAGAAGCAAACTTGGAACATAAGCCCTTCCTACGTCGGGAACTCTCTTTTTTTTTTTTTTTTTTTTATCACTCCCTCATGAAATGCCCATGTTTTGAAGGAAGAGAAAAAAAGTCTTTTTTTTTTTCTGGAGAGACCTTGGCCTAGTCCACACCCATTGCCACCTCACTGGGGCTGTCGCAACGTGAACACTGGCAAAGCAGCCAAAATCAGTGCGTCTAGCAAGCACTGATTGAAATCCATCTCTTGCCATAAGGACAGTAATAAACTGAAGACACCTTAACTGCTACAGTTCACACCAGATGGGCAAGCACACATCCTAAGTAATGAGTTGGTTACTTACAGCTGTGCCATGTGTATAGATCTTCAATTAATCTCTTGAGCATGTATAAATCCATCACCTACAATGGCTCAAACTTTCTAAGCAGAACTTTTCAGAGGTCAGGCTCCTCCCTTAATTCAAAATACAGCTCTTAAGAACCAAGGGGTGGGTGAAATATAGCTTATTTTCATTATACCTCTGTGTGTGGATCAACTTGTATGAAGCATCAGAGCAATGATGAGGCAAATAAAAGTAACGGAGATTTTAAAGCAGTTGACTATACTCATGTAACACCCCTCCCTTTTTACTCCTCTAAACAATCATATGTATGTAACACCCAAGTCTCTAACATGTGGGTGTATGTGGACTTTTTGAAACAGTGAGCTTAGTGCCTCACTTGAACACTGATCCACTGACAGATATATTGGGGGGAAAAACAACATTAGTCCCACAAAATGCAATGTACTCTGATGCTCTGGAGACACATCCCATCCCAAGTATGCATCATGCTAAGTCAGGAGCAGATAACCTGTATTGCTTGGGTACACCTATGATCAATGGTTTGCAACCCTGAGGCATATTAGCATCACCTGCAACACTTTTATAGTACCATGCCTGCCCCAGACCAAATAAATCAGAAGCTCTGTTCTAGGCCCCAGGCATTGCTGTTTATGCTCTCCAGGTCATTCTAATGTACAGCCAGGGTTGAGAACCACTGCTAGACTAGAGTGGTGGTAGCTATTGTGCCAATATTCAAAGTATTCATGTAGGGTAGATTTTAATTTGTGCTTTAAAGCAGTAACTCTTTAGTCTTCCCAAGGACATTTCCAAGTATGGTAAAACTGCCTGTCTGTCTCTAATATTTAGCTTAGGATGTTAACAATCATGTGTGTGTGTGTGTGTGTGTGTGTGTGTGTGTGTGTGTGTGGTAGTCCTGTAATTGTGCTTCCTATATAGCTTTTGAATTTCCCCCTTTTTCCCTGTTGCCACATCCTTAGTTCAGATCTTCATCATCTCCCTAGTCTTGCTGTCCCTTCCCCACCTTTGGCTAGCACTGCTCCCAGTATTTCTCTTAAGCCCGACACATCTTTCCTCTCACACCCTCTTAATGGATCCTCCCGTCCAGAAAAATCTGTGTCCTCATCTGGGGGCACAAGGCCTTTCATGATGAGGCTGGAGAGAGTCTCATCAAGTCACAGGTCCCTTGTGGGTCCTCGCAAATCTCTTAATGAGCAGTTGTGGCCAGCTTCTGAGCCTTTGCTTGGACAGCTGGTACCTTACCCCATCCTGCCAGAAGTCCCCGTTCAAGTCTCTTCTTCCAAGTAAAACCTTCTCTGATCCTCCCACTCCTGTTCCCACTCCCTACATCTTCACTGCCTGTGCTAATACCTATATAGCCTAAGTGTGTCTGCCAGAGTGAGTGGGTGCTAAAAACAAAATAGTGCATGAACAGACATTTCATTTATCATACCATCAAAATTTTAAGTCTGTCTTCCCCATTAGATTCAAGGTTTTCTCTAGAGCCATGGGTAACATGGTACGTAATACAAAAAGCAAAGCTTTTGGAGACAAGTTTGGGTTAAAAACTCTGCTCTATCATTTACTAGCTGTAGGATCTTGGACAATTTTAAGTTTTCTCAGCTACAAAATGGGAGTGACACCTCCTCAGAGAGTTGTGAGGATTAGTCATGATGTGTGTAATATCAGACACATAGTAGGCAAACAACTATTTTTTCCCCTTGCCTCCCATTTACTTAACAATTTACCAGATACTCTGCAAAATTCATAACACTGCACTAGAAAGCTTGTGTTTTGAATTTTATGCTTCCAGGTGACCCAAGGTCTCAATTCTATATAAGTTCAATGTTCATCAGATTTGAAAACCTTCCTTTTTCCCACTGTAGTCATCTGGTGCATATTATACCTATTATTTTATTCAATCATCAACAGTTCTTTGAATTATTATTCCCATTTTTTTAAAATTTTTTTTTTTTGTAGCCAAGAAAACAGGAGCAAAAATAAGGTAATGGATTTTCTTTTAGGAGGGCTAGGGCATTTCAGAATCCTGTCCATGGACTCGAAGTTCTGGGCTCTGTCCTTTATGCCCGTTGCCCTCACACTCAGTCTTATGAATGCTTGCTTTTAAATGCAACCACTGCCCAGCTTGTGCAGCTAAGTGGCTGAATGTCGATCCATATACCAAGAGGTCATTGGTTCGATTCCGGTCAGGGCACGTGCCCAGGTTGCAGGCTCAATCCCCACTGAGCATGCAGGGGCATGCAGGAGGCAGCCAATTGATGTTGATGCCTCTCTCTCTCAATATTCCTATCTCCCTCTCCTTTCTTCTCTAAAGCCAATAAAAACTTATTTTAGAAATAACTAGGTAAATGCAACCACTAAGCTTTTAAAAATTAAAACCAACACTCCAATGATGATTGTTTTAAGGGCAAAAGTTATAGTAGTTAATTTTTAAAAAAAAAAAAAATATATTTGAAGAAGAGTTTTTTTCAGCCCCATAATTTGGAACTGAATAGTGGCTGTCACAGCCTCTCTGACTGGACTCCGCCGCTTGGAGCCTTGGTTCCTTCAGCTCTAACTTAAGAACAACGATAGTACCTGCCTTCTGCGAATACGAGGACTAAACACGCTAACAGGTGCACTTCCAGCGCAGGCAGAGCAGGTCCGGCACAGGGCAGGGCTTGGCATCCATCTCGCGGGAACGTGAGGTTGTCCTTTAATGTGCTCTATCACAGGAAAGAAGACACAAAGGAAACATTCACTCTTAAACACCTTTTGCTTAGTTGAGAACTCTAATAACACAAAAAGCACCCGAAGACAAATAAAAAGTAACTTTATTGACTGTTGATCTTACCATGAAATGCCTATAAGAATAATTACAAAATAATGCAGTTTGTTCTTTACACACTTTTGGTATCATCCCGCTATGTCGATCCTTTCACAGAAAGGATTCTTTACAGTTTGTGTAGATAGAAAGCTCACTGTTGCAAATACAAATGGAGAAGCAGTGCATACCAAATCGGTACACTAACTTAGCAATGGACATTAACAAATGCAGAATAAATAACAGCTTTATACTTTTTATTTTTATTTTTTAAAACAATTTCCAAATACAAAAATGTAGGTATTCAAAATGGATTTTCATATACATATATATAATTCTGCTGCAAACAGTGGATCACAAAACAAAAGTGTCCTCAGCATGTTTCATTCTTGAAAACCCACAAGACGACGCATCAATCCAATTAGAAAGAAGGTGTGCAAAACCACCAACTGTGCTGGCAGAACCCTGAAGACGTGGCTCAGGTGGAAGTTGAGAGAAAATAAAGTAAAAAGCGCTACCTAGTAAATACATTTACTTTATTTTTTTCTTGATCTTTGCAAGAAACACTGAAAGCTGAGGAAACACGGCACGTTGTGACCGGGGCTCTTTCCAGTCCAACTTCCCCAGGACCTGTCCCTTCAGCATCTACAGGAAACGGTGAATTCGTGATGATGTCTAAGAAAAACAGTCACGAGATGATCCTTTTGCACTTTCACCCTTTTATACAGAGGCTGAGATACTTTTATACATTCTGATATCTGAAACTTTGGTTCTTTCAAAACATTGGATAAAAGTACAATGATTCCATGTCTATAGAACTCTACAGAATTTTTTTTTCCTTTTAAAGTGTCAAGTTAGACTGACTTGACCAGGCTTGTGTGCACACGGCCCTGCCACGCCTGCGTGGGCATGCGGGGCACCACGCAGGTGGAGTGTGCTCCCGTGTGTGTCTGTAATACTGACTCCCATCCATGGGTAACACTGCGTGTTCTGCCGTCTCCTAAATCTATATCTTTGTTACCTGAAAACTTAACTTTGTATAAAAATATGACTGTTTCTTTAGAAAATAATAGTGTTGCTTCTTTTTTTTTTTAATAAAACCTGGTAGGTAGAAAAATGGTATATCAAAATATGGTAAACAAATGCTTTAAATATGAAATCATTAAAAACATCTCATAGAAAGACACTGTGCTAAAGTTCTCTCGTAAAGAGCGAGCAAGGCCATTACATCTAAAGGCTGACGAGTTCATTCCCCGGACTTGGTTTCCTTCTAAAACCTAAGAGCAGTGACAGAAACTGTCTTTAAAATGGCCCTTTCTCAAACACTAACATTTTCTGGATGCTTTTATGTCAAAATAAGAAAGACATCCTCTGGATCCATGGTTTTCAGCTCTGCTGATACCGGCTCCATTTGGAGAACTTTACAGGAAAAGGCAGTCCGCCTGGGTCTAATTAAATTCACTGGAGGTGGGACCCAGACATTTTTTTTAAAACCTCTCCAAATAATTCTATTATGCAACCAGGGTTGAGAATCACAGCGAAAGACACATGAGAAATAGTCATTTTATATGAATCAACTGATTGTCTGTAGGGATCATTCATTCAATGACGCATCCTCCCTATTCAACAAGACCGGCCACGTACATAAGACAGTCACGGAAGCTTTACACACGTATAAACACGCACTATCTCATGTATTTATATATGTATAATAACATCTGGGGAGAGTTAGGGTATTTCTGGTTAAGCAGAAACTAGCATTACCATAATTTGTTCTTGATTTATTTGAAAAACAAACACTAAGCACGAACATTTTCTAAGACATTTCCATCGTTTTAACAGAAAACAGTGTTGGAAACTCTACAAAATACATTGTGACATGAACACAGTTGCTCTATTCCTTTCTGGAAGAGCAGGAGGAGGACGTGGCACTGGGCACAGAGGAGTCACAGGCGCCGCACGCAGCATGGGGTCTTCGGTTACTGCTTCGCTCACGCCTGCCGGTCCTACCCTGGGCTGCACTTCCGTCAGGCACATCTCTTTGGCTTGCTAGACGCACTGATTCTGACTGCTTCGCCAGTGTTCACGCTGGGACAGCCCCAGTGAGGCGGCAATGGGTGTGGGCTAGGCCACGGTCTCTCCAGAAAAAGGAGACTCTTTTCTCCTCCCTCAAAACACGGGCATTTCATGAGGGAGTGATAAAAAAAAATGTACAGGCACACACACCTCACATCATCCCCATGATAAAAACCATGATGTTATTACGTGTGATTGAACTAAAAGAACAGAACGATGAGCAAACACACCACGGTTCCATGTTCTGAAGGCTCGGTAACCAGTAAAGCACATTTCCTCCCACAGGATCATGAACTCCAGGCACTTGTCTTGCTGTACATTCTCTTTCACGTCTGTGTAATACTTAAAGTGCAATTGTCCCAAGGCTTTGTTTCCGTCGCAAATATAAAGAAAGAGCTGTGTTTTGGGTGAGGGACATATGGCACGAGAAATAAGAAAGAACTCATGGCTTTCACGGCCCCAGGGGAACAGCGGGCGGCCTGCCGTATAGCTGCACGCAGACGTACTTTATACAACAAACTCCGGAACTTCATCGTGAGTGAGGTCCAGGGAAAAGTATTTGCTGGTTCTTTTGACTGGGAAAGCGTCCTGGATGTTGACACACTGCTGAGCCAGGCAGCTGTTGCAGTAGAGGCCTGCCTCGTCCAGTTCGTGGCCACAGCCAAAGGTGTAGCTCTGAGCAGTGTCTTGACACAGACCGGCGATGCGCAAGAAGTCTTTCTGGTAAAGTCTGACGTCATCGAGGCTCAAGCTATGCCGATCCGTGGAAGTCTTTGGTTTTCGACAAATAGTCTGCAAAACAAGGGAAGTCTGAAACAACTTGAAGAGGACAGGCTCAAGGGAAAGGTTAGCAATACCAGTATTTGCCTTGTTTTAAAGAGAGAGGCGGCGAAACTACATAAAGGGTGAAGGAACCCCCTGTATGTCAGAGAGGTTTCTAATCTGAAACACCCGAACCCCTGAGAAGAAAAATATCAGCACCACCAATAACAGGAATAGCAGCTAACGTGTACTGAGCCTTTATTATGTGGTGGTAGGCCCTGATATAAACACGCTACGTGTATTATCAACTCAATCTTCCTATGAGACGAGCCCTATGAGGCGGGTGCTATTATTCTCCCCATTTTACCAATGAATAATCCAAGGCATAGAGAAGTAAATGCAACACGAATCCAACTCTCTCGAGCATCTCAGAAATCAAGCAATTGTCTTAAAATAAGGCTGTATAGGTAAAGAGGCTGTTTCTTTGGAATACGGCAGTTCAGTGTGGCAATGCTTTCATGCTGAGGTCTGTTATTATGTTAATAGGAAATGGAAAAACAAATTAATTGTTTCTCCAGAAACAAAGACTGGAGAACTGTTTTTTAAAAAAGCCAGAATTCTTGGGGTGGAAGAATAACCTGGTGCAGAGAAGGCTGGGAGGCAGGTGCCAGGCCTGAGAGGCAGCTCTTGAACGCCCCAAGGGGCTGTGTTCTGCCAAAGGCTTCACGCAGCGGGTTACAGACTTCTGGAGCTCGTTATCCCAAGAGGTGGTACCGGCTGAACATATAAATAGTTTGAAAAATGGCTCAGATAATTACATAAATGGAAGATACTAAATGGGTTATTAATGGAAACGAGGCATTATTATCTCTCGCTTATGCTGCGGAACACCACAAAGGCCAACAACGCTGTTAGAATTAAGAGGCAAAAGTACCAGGAGGAGAGAAGAGGGTCCGAGCCCAACAATATTTTACCAGAAAGTGTCACCTTGGAGCACTCCCTGGAGATGACCATCCCTTGTACTCATGTCCTCCCAGGCGCCCATGTGCTTTCACACGGAGAATTCCGTAGGTCATCAGCACAAATCCTTAAGGCAGGCACAGGAATGCTCTCCCCACTTCCTAGGTGAGGACTCTGATCCTTAGCTGTGCCCCACAAACATTTATGTACAATAAGAGCTAACACTTAGTGGCCTAGCAGGGTGCAAACCCAGGCAGTCTGACCCTGGAGTTCATTCCTCCTAATCATGTGGCACATACTGCTTTAAAAGTTACGCAGTAGAGCTTTCAGAAAAATATTTGTTCTTAAGTATGTTTTCATTGATTTCAGAGAGAGGGAGAGAGAGACGGAAACACCAACGATGAGAGAGAATAACTGATCGGGTGCTTCCTACATGCTCCCTACTGGGGATCGAGCCCACAACTCAGGCCTGTGCCCTGACGGGGAATCGAACTGTGACCTCCTGGTTCATGGGTTGATGCTCAACCACTGAGCCACACTGGCTGAGCTCAGAAAAATATTTAATAACATGTCATTTCACATTATGACTACATAAATGAAAGAAGAAAGGGCAAATAAGAAAAAAAAAAAAAGAGAGAAAAAGGCAATAGGCAAAAATTACCAGAATGCAGAGGAAAAAAAAAAGAAATAAAAGAAATACACTGAAGAAAAAAAAAGAGAGAACCCAAGAAAGAGACATATAAGGAGAGATAGCAAGCACTCAGAAAATAGAGGTCAATATGAGTTGTACATTTTATCCAAATACTGCAACCGTTTGAGTTTTAGAGTATGATTAGGTCATCATTAGTATGAGTAGGTTATCAAATATCCTCCCAGAGTATACTTTGAAAGTTTACTCTGAACGGGAGAATCAGAGTGTGGAGATACACCTCTACCCAGCACGCCTGACCCGTTGTTGTGGTCCATCAACACATACACACACAGTCAGCCTGAGGTCTGGACACCTGGAGTGTGACACAAGGTGCATAATTTATCCAAAGCCAAACCCACTCCAAGCTAAATGGGAAAAGCAAACTGGAAGTCAGTTCAGAATGAAACCGTAATGCATGTATCTGGTAAGAATCATTTCCTCAGGATTTTTAATTTTCGCCTCTCTATATAAATCTGCATGCTGACTTGCTATTTAAAGTGTTCAGTTCCCTCCATACCTGTGGAAGAGAATCGGTGCTCTGGCCACGAAGTTTGACAACTGTTTCGGAGGAGCTGGAGGTGGAAGAACCGATTTCTTTCACAATCAACCCTAAAGTAAAACAGAGAAAAAAAAGCAATGAAGATTTCACATTATTCAGACCTCTTGCCACAGACACTGCTGCTACTGAAAAAGGAAGATCAAATATTAACCATTATTGGAAAAATTTCACAGTGATTCTTTGGTAGGAGACAACCAGGATGGAACCCATTTTATCCTCTATCTTATAGGAAATTGGGGTGAGGGGTGGGTTGAGATGAATGTGGGGTTTGAGTATAGGAAGAAATTTAGAGCCTGAATTTTCTGAAATAAACTTCTAACGAAGCTATCTATGATGAAGTTAGTAGTAAAAACAAAGACCGCAGGGTAAAGGAGTGTCTTTGCTAGGTCTCCTGCAATCTTCCCACTTTCCACATAACACCAGCTTGGAGCTTAATCCCACCTGGACAGTGACTTCTCGGTTTGGTCCACTTGGATGTGCAGTGGGTAAGTGTGAGGGCTCTGGCCTCTGGAGTCACACAGATCTGGGTTGATCCTCGGCCCAGACAAGTAATCAGCTATGTGTCCTGGCCAGTTACCTAACCACCCTGAGTCTCATATACAGGGGGCTGACAGCAGCACCTTCCAATAGAGCAGGCGTCCTCAAACTATGGCCCGCGGGCCACATGCGGGTGTTTTTGCCATTTTGTTTTTTTACTTCAAAATAAGATATGTGCAGCGTGCATAGGAATTTGTTCATAGTTTTTTTAAACTATAGTCTGGCCCTCCATTGGTCTGAGGGACAGTGAACTGGCCCCTTGTTTAAAAAGTTTGAGGACTGGATGAGGCTGGATTCCGGGTCCGGGTGAGGCCATGCACCCCGGGGCCCAGGTGATGCTGGGTCCCGGGTCCGGGTGAGGCCGCGCGCCCCTGAATTCGGGTGAGGTCATGCCCCTGGGTCCGGGCGAGACCAAACCAGAGGGAGTCGGACCTGCATTACCACCATCCAGAACTGAAAAGTCAGTGCTGACATGTATACATAAGGAACTGGTGGACATTGAAATTGAGTCTCAAAAGAACTGTTGGTCCAGAAAGAAACTCACTACAGACTGATTCATAACTGATTCATAACTGATTCAATAATAGTTATGCCTGTCAGCATAACTATTATTGCTCGTCTCATATTTAGTTCTTATAAGCATATTTCTAGTAACACATGATCTCACTCATCTAGGGGAAATGATGAACAACATAGACTGATGAACAAGAACAGAACCAGAAACAAGGAGGCATCGATCGGACTGTCGGGCCTCAGAGGGAGGATAGAAGAGGGTGGGGGTAGAGGGGAGAGATCAACCAATGGACTTGTGTGCATGCATATGAGCCTAACCCTTGGTTAAGGACAACTGGGGGGTGGGGGCTTGTGTGGGGTGGGGTGTGGGATGGGAATGGGGGATGAGGACAAATATGTGACACCTTAATCAATAAAGAAATTTTTAAAAAAAATAAAAAATAAATAAAAAGTTTGAGGACCCCTCCAATAGAGTTTTATGATGATTAAAGAGCATGTGCATGAAAAGCACGAAGTAGCGGGCCTGCACACAAAACACGCTCTTCTTAACTGACAGGGACACTGTGGCCATACCTCCTGCAGCCAATCCCCCTCACTGGTAAGAACCTGAAATGGGAGGCCACAGGGAAGATCAGCAGGGTCCCTAGTCACCCCAGTGCTCAGGGGCAACACAAATCCAGGGCTGACACTTCCTTATGAGACGGTGGCATGTGAGTGAAGCATCCCCAAGAAATGTTTCAGAAGGTAAAACTGCCAACAAGAGCTGGAGATGTATGGGAAGATCACTGACATTTTTCTTACAAACAGGTGAAGCAAGTAAGTAGGTCAAGTCCTTAAGGCCAAGTAATTTAAGTACCTTCCCACCTTATTAAAAACAAAACAAAACTGTAATGTGATTCTCATTCAGCCACTGCTAGTAACCTATAGAAATAATTTTCTGTGTTAAGTGCTTCCCTTGTACCCACTCCACACAAGCACTTTCGTGTACATTGTTTCATGCACACACATGCACACACGCACAGTGAGTGCGAGTGTGCTGTCTGTGTACCTATAATGTGCATATAATTATGATTTTATATTTAATACACATTGAAATGTTACTTGTAAGAAAAACTCAACCCAATAAAACAAATGGGCAGGAAGGGAGGAAAGCTGGGTATAAGAACTAAGCTAGCATGCCCAGAGCACCGGCCTGCTGATCTTTGTTGTTCAGGCAGAGGATCCTGCCACCACCGCAGGCCTGTTCCTGGCAGAGCACCTGAAGGCCAGGGTGCTGCTAGGCCAGCCAGTGGGATTCTCCCATATGGTCCCTCACGCTCTTGTAGAGTGAGTGTCAGGGTGGGGGACTGTGCTGGCCTTATTCATCTGATTCCCTGCCCACGCACATGGGAGCGGCTCAGCATCAGGGACTGTGGCTCTTTTTTTTTTTTTTTTTAATATATTTTTACTTATTTCAGAGAGGAAGGGAGAGGGAGAGAGAAATAGAAACATTAATGGTGAGAGAATCATTGATTGGCTGCCTCCTGCATGACCCACACTGGGGACTGAGCCTGAAACCCAGGCATGTGCCTTTGACCAGAATTGAACCTGGGACCTTTCAGTCCACAGGCCGACGCTCTATCCACTGAGTCACACCAGCTAGGGCGGGACTGTGGGTCTTGACAGGGCAATGGCAGTCACTCCAGCCCTAACAGGGTCTCTCACTCAATCAAAGCTTTGAGCAGCATAACAATAAGCATCCAGGCCACTTGGACAGTACTTGTACTAAGGCATCTTTCTCTAAAGAACAGAGATTAATTCATGACATGTGACAAGAACAGAAGGTAACTGAGGTTAAAAATAAAACCCATACTGCTAAGGGGAACTCCCCGGGAGAGCTCACCAGAGTGTCCATTGAGCTTCCGCGACAGGAGCATGTCCTCCGTGATGTAGATGCACATGTCCGGGCTGACCTCCAGGGAGTCTTCATTCAGCTGCTCCAGGTCCCTGGGGTCATCAACCAACATCTCTATTTCTGACACAGAAAAAGGAAAAGACATGTAGCGGCATAAAGGGAAATGATCGCCATAATGCATAGCCACATTCTGAGGGAGGCTATATAATCTACACTAATAAAAGAGAAAGATGCAAATTGACTGTACCTTCACGATGCCCACCAGCCAATCAGGAGCAAGTATGCAAATTAACCCAACGAAGATGGTGGGTTAATTTGCATACACAGGCGCCAAGTGGCCATGGCAATGACGCAGGCGTTCTGCACCGCCCCAGCCGCTCCGGGCCTCTGGGCAGCGTGGGAAGGCAGAAAGGCGGCTCTGGGCCAGAGCGAAGGCAGAAAGGTGGCTCTGGGCCAGAGCGAAGGCAGTGCTGGCAGCCAGGGGAAGGAAGGCCCATTCTTGCACGAATCTTTGTGCATCAGGCCTCTAGTTATTCATATTTGAAAATAAGTTGGCTTATGAGGCTTTACAGCAGTCCACTCTTGGGTCAATTCTCAACCAGATACTATTTATTCTCTTTCTCACAAGACTGCTATGTTCTCCACAGGTCTTCCAACACCATGATTTGTCAACAGTTGTTTACTCTTTAAGAAAGAAGAAAAGCTATCCTACCATGCTTCGGTCACGGGCAAACGGAGACCGATGGGTCATTTGGCTAATGCCAAAGCAGACTGTTGACACAGAGAGAATGAGTAGTTCATGGAGCTCCCCACTGCCCACAGCTGCCTAGTCTCAGGGAAGTTAGTGACTCAGTTTGGTTACTACATGAATTCGATAGTAACCAAACATGTTCTGCAGCTTTCCTTAATGGAGTCAGTATCTCTTCCCCAAACCTGAATGCTATAGCATTTATTTGAGGCAGAAAAATAATAAAAAAGATGTAAACAAATGCTAAGTTTGGCTGATGTAGGCTGTCCATCTTTATCTTATTTCCTCACCACAGAGTTAAGTGGCCAGGTGCTGTGTTTCTTTTATACTCCCTAGCGTTCTGGTGATATGAGAAGTATTTAAGAAATACTAATTAATCAAATGGCCTGGACTCAAAACTTTTTTTTTTTTTGAAAGTTCAGACATTTATGTCACTATCATTGAATCCAATCTGTTGTCCTAACCAATGCTTATTTCATGTGGAAATCAGAAATGCAGACCCAAGGGCTGTGGGACTAACTTTTCCACATAAAATCCTAAAACTTAGAATCTACAACCACCCAACCCTGTGGTGGCAAAGGTTCCTGACTAGAGGGATGTTTTGTTCACAAACAACCCAATCAAGTCATTGGGGAAGGTGGCATGACACTTCTCTGTTTTACTACTTCTTAGTTGTTCTGCAGGTATCACTTCTGTAGAACTAATACCTGAAAAACAACTAGGAGAGAAAAAGAAATGAGCCATAAGGACGGGGGCTGTCCTGTCGGCTTGGCGGGCCTGGGGGAAAGGTTACCATCGTCCTGCGAGTCCTCTTCCAGCCGGTCCTTGCCGCCGCTCTCCACCCCTGAGGTGTGGGAGCTGCCGTGGCTGGTCATCGAGCTGCAGGTCTTCAGCTTGCGGTGGATGGCGCTGCCGGAGTAGCTGTCCTCCGGCCCCGGGTCCCGAGGCTTGGTGTCCGCCTCGATGCCCGAGGTGTGGGAACTGCTGTGGCTGGCGGTGGAGTGACGAGACAGGCGCTTATGCTTCATGCTACCCGCACTGCTCCCGCTGGCCCGGGACCGCTTTTCCAGCTGGTCCATGTCAAGGTCCAGGTTGTCACTGATGTAAGATTCCCGGTACTGCTTCTTCTCTGTGTGGGAAGAATCAACCGATGGTCATTACACTCAACCAAGACAGGGGGACCGGATGGGGAGCTTAAGTGAGTCAGTCATCAGGCCAAGATCAAGTACAAGTTCACTCTCAGAATCTTCTGACAGGCTCTCCACCTAAGAACATTGCCCAGTGAACAAAATCCAGGACGACACATTTGAGGGGAGCGCTTAAACTACTCAGGGTTTTAGAGCTTCAAACACCAGAGAAGAAGGCTGCTCCGTGGCCGACCGACCACCTCGTGTCAGCAAACTGCCATTGGTCCCACAGTGAAATAAGTTCAGTAATTGAGAATAAACATTTAGAAAGTGTTTGAGCAATCTGACATTGTCATGGCAGCCACCACGGTGATTTTTGTACTTTGCAGAAGTATCAGTCCACAGTGGATTAGAAATTTAAAAAAACCTGCTCCTTCCCCCCAGGTAATTTCAGAAGCACTACTATGGGAGACTGTTGAATACACGTAATTATGCTAATTGCCACTCATTTCATTTGTTCATTCGGTCCACTGTTTGTTTAGCTCTAACTTGTTGAATACAACTTAAAATAAAACGGTCCTTCTGAGAATTTCTTTCAGGTAATTCTAGAATTTAGGTTTACATTAGCGAAGACTGCTTTTCTCCATCGAGGCTGAGTTAGTGAGACTTTCTCATCTAGTTAGAAAACGCAGTAATCACGACTGGTGTGTCACATGGCCTCTGATGGGTGAAAATGTTCCCGAACGCGTCAGAGCTGTTCTTTAATGCAGAGACACATCACTGCAAGTCCCTGTCATCAAGTGCTAAACCAGCCAGTACATCCGAGCACAAGGCTACAGCGGAGGTGCAGGGGCACACCGGACACAAAATGTTATTTTTGTGCTTCACGTCAGAAATTTAAAACAAAAAGATAGTTTAGCTTCCTTGTATTTTTAATACGGATGAGAAATGACACATTAGAACAATGCTAACCATGGAGAGTGCATTTGGGAAACATTAAGTTGATATTATCTCAGAAGCTGCTAACAAGGAGACTAATTGGGTCCTCAGGGGGCTGATCGCGGATTGAATTGTCTTGTTTCTTGGTTAAGTAAAAACACCCCGCTGATGTCTGGTCCCAGCTCTGAAGTATCGTCGCCACAGGCTCCCGAGAGGGAATGAGCGCCAGCAGAAAGAGAAGATGATGATGTGCTTTGCTGGATGCATAATGGGGAAGATGCCAGGGGAAGGCTGGGCGTGCATTTCTGGGCGCCAGCCCCTTCCTGACAATTCTAAGGAATCGGGCTGAGACACCAAGGCATGTGTGTGTGGCCACAGAGAAAGCAGAGTGGGACTGGACATCACAGCCCAACACGCACCACTGAGACAGAAGTGCATCCAACCCATTTTTTACGGTGAGCCTGGGTTCTAACGATTCCTGCTTTCTGCAGGCAACTGGTTGACATGAAGATGAGAGCTGAAAGCGTCTGCGAAATTCTCATACAATTTCTACTTACTGTACTTTCAAAATAATAGATAGCCACGTGACCCTCGGAAGGGTGGCAAGTGAAGGCAAAAAGGTAATAAAACAAAATAGGGGAAAAGTTCTATAGGGTATTTATTGGAGGTCTGAGGCAATTGGGAATTGTGGATCTGATCATTTAAAAACTTTTCTAGTCCGGCCGGCGTGGTTCAGTGGTTGAGGATCCACTGAACCAGGAGGTCATGGTTCGATTCCCAGTCGGGGCACATGCCCGGGTTGTGGGCTCAATCCCCGGTGTGGGGCCTGCCGGAGGCAGCTGATCAATGATTCTCTCGCATCATTGATGTTCCTATCTCCCTCCCCCTCTCCCTTCCACTCTGAAATCAATAAAAATATATATTAAAAACTAACTAACTAAATAAATAAAAATAAAAGCTTTTCTATATCTTTGCAAATAATCTTTTTAACCTCAGCTTCCCGGTAGGTTTGGGGCCAATCCTAGTCTCCCATACTCACTAGTACACGCCCTGGGGTACAAGCAGTCGCCAGTCTGCAATCCTGCTAGGAGCCTAGGGTACATATACTTCCTATCAGAGTGCACCACGAGGCTGGCTTCTGTCTCCTTTGAAGCGAATGTTACATCACTTATACCCTCTGCAAACATTTAAGAAGCTTCACACCACTCAGTTACAAAGTGAGGGAAATGCTGAAGTAATGCAGAAATTTGTTCTAAGGCGTGCAAAATGCAACTTTTCGTCCCCCTAGCAATCACTGGCATCCACAGCGAAGATGGTCAACATGCCAGTGTGCTTTTATTCCCTCCGTGGGAAAAGCCCAGCGACCGCAAAGGTTTTCACGCATGATTTTAAAATAGAACGCAGTCGATGTGACTTCTGTATATATGTCTTAAGAATAAGCTCTAGCTACTGAATAAAGTTGGCTTAACATATTTCTAATGACAAAGGCACTTCTTCTCTTCTAAATACTATGGAAGAATTCTTGTGATTATTTTCTGCTATACAACGCTAAAACAGTATTTCAGACAAGGTGACTCTAAGTGAAATGTAATTAAGAAAAATAAGATTCTTTTTGTGCTGCTCCTTTTGCTGAGCCAATATTGGAAAAGGGCTTTAAGTGCGGGCGAGAGAAGTGGATTCAGGCCAAGGCTGGTCCAGAGGAACTAGTTTCAGTTTTTCCTCAGACCTGGAGAAATCTCTAAGTAGAAGAAATTAAATGTGTTTTCTTTGGAAGAAGAAGAAGAACAAAAAAAGACTTCCCTTCCAAATCTATCTACACTTGCCCAAATAAAAGATCCAATTTACAATTTTTCCATTCCTTCATTGCCCTGTACATGTAAGTCCGCAAATGCACCCGGTACTAGGCTGGGTAGTTTACCTTAGACGGTATGGTTCATTCCCTCTTATGGGCTCTAAAGAGCTCCCCTTACAGTCCCCTAAACAAGAATTTACTAAAAGGCTGCAGGTGGAGTAAATGAACTTCTCAAGGCACCAATTAGGAACGAGGCTGACTCGGCAAACAATGGGCTCTGCACCCCACTAAGTCTCCTCCCCATTCTCGCAAGTTTCGTTGGCACCTTTTCCTGTCTGAATTCTCTTTAATATTCATGTCAGCATCGGAGAGATATATTTGTCATACCGATGAGTCACCTGGAGAAGAACTGGCAGCCTGGCAGCAGAGGAAGCCAACACACCTGACACTTTTACCCGCTCTCTCCGAAGACAGGTGCAGCGTGGTGGCAGACAGTGGGAGATGATTCACGTTCCAATCGCTAATTAAATGACAGTGACATCTCCAAATGGGGTCTCGTTTAGACAGAGGCAGCTTTGGAAAGATATCAATCAGATGTGCAAACCTCTATAAGGTTTTTTGCTTGCCCAGAGAGAGCAGGGATTGCCTTGATTCTGTGGGAATGGTTGGGTCTGAGGGGTCAAAATCTGTTTCAGACATGGACCTCCGATATGAATCTGCATCCTAATGATCATGCAAACCCCTAAAATCTACTCATCTAATCGCATTACCAAGAATTAGTACAACATGAATTTGCAAAATAAAACGGAAGGCATTAAAATATAAACAAATATGCAAAGTAGCATTTTGGGGGGATCAGAAGCTGGAGTGTTAAGTGGAGTAACCCCAGGGTGCCATAACTCAAGATCAAGGGTTAACCACGAGCTTAATACTGTCAAGTTGAAGCCTGCTCCTAGAGGCCCTCTCTGCCTCCCTCTTCTTCACCATGTGTCTCCTCTGGCCCAGGACTCTGGGGCTCCTAATAGACTGCTCTGTCCTGTCTGTGTCTTGGCCCAGCCCCCCCAGGACTGGCTGATAAACTCCTCAGATGAAAATTTCCCCCTCCTTTGTCATTCTTGCTAGGGCAGACGTGGGGGCCTCCCCGCAGTCAAGAGGAGAGACTACAGCCATTTCTGTGACCCACTTCGTTGGAAGCAACTTCAGATTGCCCGCGGATAATAGAACCAAGGTGGATCCGTGTCTACACGGAGCTCTGAGGGGCAGATAAACCTTGGCCTGAACCTTCACATGGTGGCTTTCCACAAGCATTTTCAAGCCAAGCGTGGGGTAAGTTAAAGAGACCACACAAGGGGCAGCTAAATGACAGGGATCACCTCGGCATCTGGGGCGGGTACAGCTGCTGGCACCACGGCTACCCCTTTGCCTTCGGGAACCGTGCTGGGATGGAAAGAGGACGCTGCACCGAATCTGGAGAGACCTGGCCCCCACATCCCACCCCGCAGGAGCCTAAAGCCCAGTTCATGGCAGCTCTATAGTCAGGGGTCACGGTGGCAAAGGCACCACCTGCTTCCCCATCCAGGAGCCTGCGATACCTTCGTTTTCCTCCAGCTTCCGGATGTGGCGCAGGATGGGCTGCAGGTTCATGTAGAGGCGGTGGCTGTTGCTCAGCAGCTGCAGGAGGTGCCTGGAGCGCAGGGGGCACCCCGTGTAGTAGATGAGCTTCCTGGCTGAGGGCAAGCCATCTGGCAAAATCTCAAATTTCTTACCCTGGGGAGGGAAAGCATCAATCAGACGCGGGAAGCAAAGTCTCTGATTTGCCCAGGTCCCCTTCGTTGTCTACTTGGTAAGGAAAACTACAGATTCAGAACAAGATGTGCAGCAGGGCCTCGGATAACGTCGTTCCGTCACAGCGTTGATGAGATGCTATGGGAACGCAACTCTTGCTTCTGTCAATTAGCCTACAGTACAATGGGTTGTGCCGTACGTCATTTTGCTTAAAGTCGCTGTACCTGTGGATGACTTTGAGGACTTAGTGTATAAAGCTCCATTCAAAATTTGCTGAGACATAAATTACTGTGTTCCCTTTCAAAACTGTCACAGACAGAGGGTTACCCAAAATTCAGGAAAGGCTCTGGCAAGGGTCTTCTGGTAATCACTGACTGGGTACGACAGCTGAGGAAGATCTTAGGTGTCTCTGGCTGGTCAGGCCATTTATACAATGGAGAAGAGAAGGGCCCATCATGCAGCATCCTCCAATGCAATCCCAACACTTAACTCAGCAAACAAATTCCAGGAGCAGAATGCATTCAGATATTTGTGAAACACGTGCCGTGTACCGAACCCTGCGCTAGACAGACACTGAGGAAACTACAGTGAATGGGACAGACAAGCTCCCCACCCTCGTGGAGACACATTCTGGTGGGACAGATGGTAAATTAACACACAGAATAATTATAGCTTATGATAAATTCCGGGAAGGAAATAAATAGAATTATGATGGTGAAAAATACTGGCTACCTATTTAGGGTTTAAAAATATATATAAAACTTCTCTAGCTGGAAGAGACAGTGGTGGGATGGGACAAGAAAGAGAAAGAAGAGCTACAAGTGTCTATCAATAGAGATATAAGGGATCACATTCTTTAAGTCTGGGATCATTAACATAAAGTTCGAAGTTGAGGGCAAGAGTCTGGCAGAGTTCCTTACAGTTCTAGAATATTTTGAATTTCTTTCACTTTCCTAATAATGAATAAAGCAGCAGAACTACAAAAAGGAGTATTCCAGACACAACGATTCTCAGCCGGAGAGGAGAAGTGAAGCAAAGAGGGAGGCATACTCTAACTTGAAGTCGAACGCATACTCTAACTTGAAGTTGGTACAAAGCAATATGGGTTTGTGTAACTCAGACAGGGATAGAATTTTTCACCTCTGGACTTCTTTAAAAGACCACCAGTGGATCCCAATGCTAGAACAGTAATAACTGATACTTAACAAGCTGTAAGCAGATGTAACTCATTAATCCTCACCATCAATCTGAACTGAAGAAACTAAGGCACAGAGAGGTTAAGCAATTTGCTCAAGGTCACACAACTAGGCAAGGGCTGGGCTGGCTGCATCTGGGAAGTCTGTCAAAGTAGATTCCTCCACAGTCACCGAAACAAATCTCTAGGAGAGGAGGACGAGGCACAAAAGTCTATAACTTCAACACGTTCCTCAGATGAGTATGACGCAAAACTAGATTCACTGAGTCCAGGACCCTTAAAACACTCAATTTCAGAAATGCATGTTATGACTACTTAGTGTGGGACATGAAAGGGGCAAGTCTGGCAATAATGCACTCATTTCAAACAGCTCAGATCCTTTCACAAAGAGCTGGAACAAAGGAGAGCCAGTGGGGAGGAGGCAGGCAGGCCGTGCTTAACACTGAGTAAAGTGAAATCAGATTGAACTGTGCCCAAGTAATTAAAGTAATGTAAAGTCAGGAACAGGTCTTTGACTCACAGGGCAGTGTGGAATCAGTGCCCAGTGCTATTTGGCAATACACCCCTTTATTTATATAGGCCATCTTCCTTAGGGGAGAGAGGCCATGTGCACAAATCCTTATCTTCCTCCTTCCTTTGTGTATTTTTTCAGTAGCTTCTGAACAAAAGAAAATTGTGGATTTTAATGACTACTAGACAGACACACTATTAACTGTAATTCTTTGAACTCTATTCAGAAATGGAGATAGCTAGCAAAGTAAAGAAAAAGCTGGAAAAATCATGAATTTGCTCTAAGAAAAAAGGCCACTATCCTCAATATTCTAAAAATAGAGGTATTTTTCCTGTTAAGAACTATAGACCTTTCTTTATAATGATGAGTTTCAAAGAGTCAGATATTAATAGAAACATCTTTTTATATCACTCTTTATTCCTTCTTCAAAGAAAGTAACTTCCAAAGGAACTGGCCGGCCCCACACGAAGAGAACTTACCCTGTGATTATGGTTTTCTGTTTTCTAATCCCTCTGCTGTACACTTTTAAAATAATTCTACTTGATGAACTCATCTTGTACTTTTCTCACTACATTTCTTTTGCAAGTAGAGTAACTTAGGGTAGTGTGGTGAAGACCAGGCACACAAATTAAAATTAGTAATTTATTTTGCTATAAAATTCTTTAATTTTAGCTGTACTACTGATGAGTGACAAAAGGATATAAGAAATCTAATTATCTTCACTGCTGACTTCTTAAAAATATCAACTTTTGGGTCTGGGACAATATTGTCTTAAAAAACAAGAAACAACAAAATTCCAAAAACAAACAACTGAGTAATTTATTTTAGCCAGTTATTTTAAACTTACCACAAATACCAACTTTCCAACATTTGTCCAGGGGAAGTCATAAAGTAATTGTTTCTCTTCATCTAAATTCTGTGGGAAGAATTATAATGCATATAGAGTTACTGATGAAACAGACAGACACTAAAATTACTCTAACTTATCTCCCAGAAAACTAAAATACATTAATTAAAATCTGAAAGAGGTCCTCATCTCTCTTTGGAGATGTGCAGACAGTAATTAAAAGATTAGTGATACGATTCAGTAGTTTCCGGTTCCTGAGTGACTGCATCATTAACTGGCCCTTTCAAGGCAATCTTTCCGCTTTTGGCCTATCCCTAAATTTAAATAAAAAGTCCGAAAGACTCGGGCATTCGGGAGATGAGACAAGGTACTCAGACTTTCATCTGTGGATATTTTGCCTACATCAAAGGAAAGCTATCCTGATACTCTCCTAGCTCCCCCAGAAAGAGGCTTTTTCTCCCCCTTGTCAATGGCTGTAGCACCATCCCACCTACTTACTCAAGGGACAAGCTTTATCAGAAAATGAGTATGTCATCTTTAGAACTATAACTGCTCCAGAGGACAAAAATATACTAGAGTATATTCAACGTCAATGACACACACAGGAAAAGTTATGAACGGGGGCCAATCTTTGGCTTTTTGTTTTCTGTTCTGGAAGACTTGTTACTACATGGTTTGGACTGGATCCCTTTGTCTATCCCACATCGTCCACATCTGTGCACACAAACGGGAAGCAACGACCAATCCATGGCCACCAAAGGCGGGTGAAGCTATCACAGGACCACAGAGGCACACTGTCACTGTGAGACAGAGCAGTGCCTATTGGCCACTCAGTTCTCTCCTTCACTCACCTGGAAAATCTGTATTCCCCGCATGGTCAGCCCGAGGGTCAGAGACGCTTCAATCTCCCTTTTATCCTGGGGGAATACAATTTTACGAAAACGTCTACGTTAGAACCTTGAGTATAAAATCATAGTTACATTCTGAGATGCACCAGACTTTATATGTTAAAAACTGGGTAAATCTCCCAGCTCAGAAGCTAAGATTACAGGCAAGCCTAAATACTTAAGGGTCTCTCATGAGGACAAATAATAAAGCTGTAAAAGTTTTATATCGGTTAAATTTTTTTTAAAGTACTTATTTTTTAAATGTTCAATTATTACTTACCAAAATGGTATACGTTCTACCAGCTAACCCATAAACTATAAACAATAAAGTATAACTACATAAGGAAAAAAAATTCTCCAATTAAGAATGTACTCAGGTGGGAAGAGATCAACCAAAGAACTTATATGCATTTATGCATAACCCATGGACACAGACAATAGTGTGGTGAAGGCCTGGGGTCAGGGGTGGGCTAGAAGGGATCAACGGGAAAAAAAGGGGACATATGAAATGCTTGCAACAATAAACACTTAAAAAAAAATGTACTTAGAACTTGGGCCACATCTTTTTAAGTGCTCATCTGTAAAAGTATATATAAATCATAGAGTATAAAATAAAAGAGACATAATATTATTAAGTAACTAAACTATTCTCACTATAAGATTTCTCAGTAAAAAAAATAAATATGTACAGATCTTTATTATAGGGCCATTTCCCCATGAACATGGTTAAGAAGTATTTTTTGAAAATGCATCCTCACCAGGCACAGAAAAGAAAAGACATAGCCTATTTTTACTCTTTGGGTTGTTTCTGTCCAACCAACATATTTTTACATCACGAAAAGCACATATAGTAAGAGAAACCAATCCATCACTATGAGTTTAGGCCAATTTCCCTTTCAAGGCCGTTCTCATTGTTTCCTGAAGTAAGACTGTGC
The DNA here is from genome assembly GCF_027574615.1 of Eptesicus fuscus. Taxonomy (NCBI): domain Eukaryota; kingdom Metazoa; phylum Chordata; class Mammalia; order Chiroptera; family Vespertilionidae; genus Eptesicus; species Eptesicus fuscus. Next base: position 40,016,879 of record NC_072477.1, read on the forward strand.
TCATAAAAACACTGGCTGTGCATGTATGAGGTGTGCAGTGCTGGAAAGGGAGCACAAAATTCTTTTTTATTCTTTTTCAGGATGTTTCCTATCCTCCATCTACCTTATTTCCATTTTGTAACCAGGCCTTAAATGAAGCAGTTTCAGTGGCTTCCAGTTGACTTCTCCGAAGAATAAAATTTCTGCCCATGAGGCAATGATATCTATTTCCCACTTCATTCAGTTACATTACTATGATTAATTATCTCATTTTAAGCAGACTAGAATCATTTTCCATGCCATGTAGAAGTACCGCACTTTAAGTTTGAAAGATTTTTATACAAGATAAATTGAGGCTATCTACTTCACTAAATAGTTCTTAATAGGATTTTAAAAATTGATTTTTAGAAAAAGAGAGAAAGAGAAAGAGAGTGGGGGGGGGGGGGGAGAGAAACATCTATTTGTTCCACTTATTTATGCATTTATTGGTTGATTCTTGTATGTGCCTTGACCAGGGATCGAACCTATAACTTTAGGGGATGCTGCTCTAACTAATTTAGCTATCTGGCCAGGGCCAATAAGATTTTTTTAAATACTAAATTTCTTTATCAAATAAGAATCACTAATGTACTAGACACTCCACTTGGTTATTTCAGATTCATTATCTCATAGAATTTTTCCCAACCTTGAAAATGTATGGAATCATTCCCACTTAATAGATGGCCCAGGATTACAGTTATATTTACTTAGGATCCGGTTATAATCAGTGGTAATACAGGGTTTTTAAGTGACTAAAGGCCCGGTGCACAAATTTGTGCAGGGGTTGGATCTGGCCAGCCCACCCTGATTGGGCCAGGCCGGCCAGGGGGGAGGGGACATGTGAGGTTGGCAGGCCGGCCCCAACCCAGATCAGGGGGAGGAGGAGAAGCGATGGGGGGCGGGCAGGGGCAGGACCGGCTGGGAGGAGGGGGGGGCAATTTGCATATTAGCCTTTTATTATATAGGACATCTGATTCCAAAGCCACAGTCTTTTCAATGCATTATTAATACTTTTCATACATTTTAAAATTATAAGCTGATTGTAAAAAATGTCACTTATTTGAATTTTCTCCTATAAATTGTCACAAACAAAATTTAAGGAAAAAAACAAACAGATAGCTAAGTCCTTTAGGAATTTAGCCAAAAAGATACGATGGAGCTCAATTATGCCTTTCAAGGATGACAGGGCATTAACAGTGCACCTCTTAAACATGGAAGAGAGAAGAAATACCATCCATTGGTTCCTTCCTAAGTTTTTGAACCAGGCAATATGCTCGCCATCAGTATATCCAATGGTGTAGTGGTGCTAATTTTACCGCAAAGGGTATGGAGTGATACCAAGCATAGTAACAGTGACAAAGGTAACAACTGCTTGAAGCACCTTTTACCCACTGTCCTTTACCTATTCAATGAACCTCAGAGGTAGGTCATTACCATCCCCATCTAACTACGGGAAACTGAAGCAGAGAGGTTAAGTAACTTGTCTAAGGTCACACGATGAGAGGTGAAGCTAGGAGTCAATCCCACAAGTTAGGCTCAATAGACCACACTCTGAACCACTTCATCCTATTCGGTTGGAGAATATACCTCTGGATACAGAAGTGGGGATTCAGGAGTGAAATATGGCCACGACTGGGGAGGAGAGAAGACAGGATCCCATAAATGTAGTGTGAGGGATTCCCTGCAGAGCCTGGCCCCAATTGTTATTTGGGTGTGTGACCTCTGACCTCTGAAACAAGGAGGCGAGGGATACAGAGGACACCAAAGGGAGTGACAAACATCACAGAGTTCGGTGGAGAAAGCACACAGGCTCTGACTTCAAACAGACCTGGGTTGAATCCTGGCTCTGCCACTTACTAGTTTTGTGACCTTTAGTCTGTTTCCTCGTCTGTGAAATGAAGATTATAGTTCCTATCTTACAGAATTGTGAGGATTTTTTTAAAGGATAAGTAGAAAGGGTGCCCCATAAACACAGGACTCAATAAGCACTAGCTGTCGCTGTGATGCTCTAGTCACTAATGGATACGATGCTGTATGACTTCGCTTTGGGGAATATTAAAAACTCATGATCGAAGCAGTTGCCAATGTCACTCCCCGAGACAGAAATGCAGATTTGGAGAGGAGAAAAACAACCATGGTATTTCTTTTCACCGAAAAGCCAGATTCACAATATGCAGCCCCCGTGTTATCGCGACATTAGAACCAGGAGAGCCTCCATCCTTCTCCCAGGCCGCTCCGAGATGGCCTGCGGTGACAAACAGCGGGTCACGTGAAACTCTTTTGAAAGCCCTTTAAACAGTGAGATGAGAGGTTAAGTAAAAGCCCCTTGTGATGGGGAAGGAGTTTTTTTCTCGGAAGCAGCAGGCGCGCGGCCGTCTGTACCTTATACAATCTGTAGTAGTGAACGGCCACGTCGTCCAGCCGGACGGCCTCTTTGATGTATTTAAGATGAGCCTCGGAAGCGGTCAGTGCAAACTGATCTTTATGCATGTTTGGAATGTGCTTCAGGATGTAGTCCTTCCCTCTCTTGGCAACAACCTGTTGGAATACAACGGGCATGCAATGCAACATTTGTCGGGGGGTGTACATACCCTCACCCGGAAGTGACAGAAGGACAGGGACCTAAATAAACCATATAAACTAGCTAACATCCACTAGAAAATTCCCACTTTCACTCTGTTTTCACCATCGGTTATAGTACTAGGCTGAATCAGCCAATACTCCAAGTGACAAAGTCAATGGAGCTGCAGTATTGAGTATCTACGAAGAAAAATCACAAGAAATGGGAAAAATATGTTCTCTTGGCTTTCAACTCACCAAGAACCAAAAAAAATATCGAACCAAAAACAAAACCATGCAAACTTGCAAAATTTTGTACACATCATTGCTTCTCCTTGCAAAATTACTGATACCATGAAATACATCTCCTGTCAGCACATCTTCCTACTTAACTCTTCCAAAATCACAGCCACAGCATGGGAGACTCTAAATGTTAATCCAAAAAAAAAAAAAGGCAGGGGACTGCGAGAAATTCTCTGAAACGTGTGGTTTTTGCGTAAGAGGCTGATATGAATAGTCTATTGGAATACTTATAAGAAAACAATTTATTTCATACATTCATTGTAATTCACTGTGGCTTATATTTTCATCAGATAGTAGCCTGAGCTTTTAGATGTCAAAAGTACCCAGCATCTAGCAGCTGCAGGCTAAGACAAAGGTGTCGATTAGTTAAAGGTCCTACCTGGTTTCATAAGGATTATCAATTGTGGCATTACGCAACGTAAACTAGAGTAATGTTTAAAATCATCAGAATAAAAAAACTAGAGCATTTTTAGTTTTACTAGTGAAATGTTTTATAGATACTGACATTTTGTTTCTTTCTATTGAATTAAGCATGATAAATTGCTGGCCAATTTTCAAGTTTTACTGAGAACTCAAATTACAGATTTTTCTTTCTAGATGCCTTTTACATGCAGATCATCTATGTCAGTATTTGTCAACCTTGTTCAGGCCAGAGAACACAGAGAAAACAGTATTTGTAAGGGCACCGAAGCAGTGACTTTGGTGACCCCAAGGGTTGAGGACACTGGTACCTGGGCACTCTGGATGCCACGGCGCATTGATGGGAAGCTCCGACGTAAATGCCCAAGGCTCAGTGAGCACCTGGTGACAACTAGGGAATGCAAAGGCAGGCTAATTTTGGCCCAACAGACATTGCTATGTAAAAGCTTGACACCTTTTGTGGTTTCTCTTCCAACAACTGAAGCACAATCAATCAACTGTCAGGCGGTCAACAAAAACTTACATTGAGCACCTTAATGTGAGGTGCTGAGGAAACAGGAAAGGTTAAATTCATGTCTGACCTTTAGAACATACCAAGAAACACTAAGTTTACTAGGGCTGGGGCCAAAAGATAAACAGCTATTTGAGAATAAGAGGTAAAACACCCCCACCCAGGGTCTTGTTGAGCACAGAGGAGGGGTGCTGGCACCGGCCAGTCTGCCCAGAGGAAGCTACCCCTGAGCTGAGTGTGGGAAGGAGCTAGGTAAAACAGGGAGAGGGGCTGCACAGGCTGAAAGACTTGGAGGAAGAAAGGTCCGAGTGTGAGCCTCCACAGGTGTGGAGACACGGGAATTACTGGACGATGCTACCGCATACAATTCAAGGCGTGGGACAGTCAGAAAGGAATCTGGAAAGGCGGGCAGGGGCCATGGCCTGCAAAGCTCCTCAGGCATGCTTGGGAGCCCTGGAGGCGTCCTTCGAAGCAAAAGCAATAGTTGAGTGCTCACAAGAGCTGGGAGGTGGAGGAACAGTGGTGAGGAAGGGACGCAATAGATAGTCATGTAGGAAGTTAACAAAAATACAAGAGAATTTTAGTTCTTAAGCTGGGTGATGGGTTACCAGCTGTTTATGTAAGAGGACGTTCTGGTTGAGTAGATGGGACGGGGAGAAGGAAGGGTGATCAGGGAGGGAGTTCTGTGTGACTCTCAAGTTTCTGGGTGACTGGGTGGACGGCAGTGCCGCCAGCTGAGATTGGGAACACGGAGGCAGGAATAACAGAACTGAGGTGGCGGGAAGAAGATGAATTTGACCCGGCACATTCTGAATCTGAGATGCCTCCGGGTGAACAGCGATCTCACGGACACAGGGGAGAGGTGGCTGCTAAAAGCATTCAGTTGGATGAAATCTCCCGTGATCGGGAGGGGTGACGTGTCAAGGGCAGTTGGGAAATTCAGGAAGTGAAAGTGTTCACTGGATTTGGCCATTTAAAGGTCACTGGTGACCTGAGGGACAGCCCATGAGTGGAGCGGTGGGGCGAACAGGCAGATGGAGGTGGGTTGAGGAGTTCATGTGGGAAGCAAAGAAGCAAGAAAATCAAATAGACATCACTTTTTCAAGAAGTGTTACTGAGAAGGGAAGGCAGGAGAGGCAGCATTTCCCTCCCTCCCTCCCTTCCTCTCCCTCCATCCCTTCCTTCCTTCCTTCCTTCCTTCCAGGATGAGGGTGCAAACCAAGCATGTCGTGTATGTTCTGACTGAAGAGCAGAGGGTAAAGGTAAGAGAAAGAAGTTACAGCACAGACCTGGAGGAAGGACGGGGACAGAGCATACTGGCTGGGGTAGAAAAAGTACAGTTGAATAGTTCATGCTGGAATAACCTAAATTTTCTTGCTGAAGTAAGGAGATGGTGGTCAGAGCAAGGAGTTTACTCACACACAGGGACAAAGGGCCCTGAATTACATGATGGCTCGACTTATGATTTCTTGATTATGGTGTGAAAGTAATATGCTTTCAGCAGAGACTGAACTTCAAATTTTGAATGATTTTCCCCCCCCCGAGCTAGTGATCTGCAGTTCAGTCTTCTCTCGGGATGCTGGGTAGTGGTGGTGAGCCACAGGGTCACAGGGGTAAACAATGGACACTCTGTGCCCACTGTGTCACCAGCATTTTTTTTTTTTTTTTTTGGCTTTAGTTCAAGGCTTCAAACACACTCCAGGCTGTGTTCAGGCTTCCAGCTGTGCTCACTAATGCTGGGGACCCAAGCAACCATTCTGGTTTTCACCTTCAGTACAGTATTCAAAAAAATCACAGGAGATATATTCGACACTTCATTACAAAACAGGCTTTGTGTCAGATGATTCGGCCTTACTGTAGGCGAGTGTAAGTGTTCTGAGCACATTTAAGGTGGGCCCGGCTAAGCTATGATGTTCGGTAAGTTAGGCGTATTGAATGCATCTTGACTTAACCGTATTTTCAACTTACAATGGGGTTGACTGGGAAGGAGAAAATGCTGCTCAAATTAAGAGTAAATAAGATCAAGGCCCTGTAAACACCAAAAGCGGGCTGGCACACGCCACGTCCCAGCATATTTAGAATGGAGAGCGATCTTCTTCCGCATTAACGATAAGCCAGCCCCGTCTACGAAGATAGCGCGTGTATCACGCTCATAAGAGTCGGACTTATATTTTGTACATCATGAAGGGTTTCACTGGCCACAAAACACCTGGGTTCCCATTTCTTGAAGCAGCGCGAGTCACCGCACAATGACGTAGAAGCAAGCTGGAGAAAACACTTTAGAATTTGAAAACAGTGCCTACCCAAGATGGGAAGTAAGCCTCCGGCTCAAAGTATTTTCCGTAGTGCTTATTCCTTTTGAAGTTCCCAAGGTCAGCCTGCAGGGCAAAGGCTGCCAGCAGGAAATAGGCCTCCTCGCGGAGCACACACTGAGAATGAAGCACTTGTTTTCTCAGGTGCCAGTAATAATAGAATCTTGCTGCTCTGTCACTAGGAAAATAAAAGAAAACACATTTTGATGGTATAATCCAATGGCATGTAAACAGAACCCAAATCCTGCTATCCATCTGCTGACAAGGGCTCTTCGGTTTCTGCTCCCTGCTCCCCACTCCTTCCCCACGCACTGAGAAAAGGGGAGGTTGTAGGAACACCTGATCGCTGCCTCACTGAACTCTCAGTCAGACTACCCTGGCTGCCAAAATCACATTTCCTAAGACCTGTAACAGTCGATTCATTCAGAGACTGGAAAAACGGTCTGAATCCTTCCACTGTAATATTTCATTAAACAAGTATGATAATAGAAGCCTAGGTATTTGTTGTGGTAAAATAATTTTGTTACAATAATGCTGTACACATAATATAAATAAGGACAAATCCGAGGGGACAACCCAACCCTGGCTTTCATGTTTTGCTATTCTTTTTTGTTTTTCAGCTGAGCACATTACAAATACTCTAAGGCCCCTTTAAGAAATGTTTATGAGACTGTCTAGAAAAAAAATTTAACTACAAATGGTGTGATTTTTTTTTTCCTCTTTCAGAATGAATGAACTGAAAAATGCTTCCCTTAAATCTTTTTTTTTTTATTATTATTAAGTGGGTGTTACTTTATGGGTGTGTTTTAATAGGCACATGTTATGACAACCATGATACTCCTCAAAAATGGAAATACGAGCAGTGCGCTCATTACAATCCACTGAGGTCAGAAATAAATATAGTCCCCATTAAACGTGTTGAGCAAGAAGTGCTGACTGGGGAGAACATGGTCTAGCTCCAAGAGATGTCACAGGCACACAGGACTCTGTGATCAAAGTAGAAATGCAAGAAAAAACGTAGGTGTATGTTTAACGTGCTTATTTGCCTCTTTATTATTGTAGGTTGAATGTTTTTACCTTAGATTCATAGTTCATTAGCGGATGATAATAAAAACATATGGGTTTATTTTAACCAAGATCGTGTTTAAGTATGAAGAGTTTAAAAATAAAGCATTTGACAGAAACAAACAAAAGAGAATAAAAATAAAGCATTTATGTAATTTTTTTCCCCTTGGCACAGAGTACTTTTCAGAGCACTTCTTTTTATAATGCTGACCACACAGTGTTTGGACTAGTTCATCCCAGGGGGAAAGGGCAGAAGTATTGGGATAAATTAAACATTCATTAGCCCCAGGCGGTTAATGCCATACTTAGTCAGTAAATTGAGTAAAGTGCATTCCATACTTAGTAGGTAAATTGAGTATAAACTTCATATAAACTGAGAATAACTAAAAACTTTCTCAGTCTTTAAAAAAAAAATTCTTTCTGGACTAATATATTTTACTTTGTAATGTGCCTATGGCGATGATAGAAATATTAAGAGCGAATTTCACATGTAACTCACTAGCCAAATGTGTCTGTTGTCTGTTACATGGGGTTTCTCAAAGTTTAATAAGAAATAAGTAAAACTCAGAGTTCACATTTCTAGTATTTTCTATCAGCCAACAAGATCACCTCTGAAAGTTTCTGGCACTGACTCCTCCTAAGCTTGCTTTTAAAATAGTGAACTCTGAGTTTGTATCACGGGCATAGTATTGCTCATGCAGCCATGTCCAGACAAAGAATCAATTACCTGCCCTTGCCAAAGGGCATCTAAGATTCTCACAAGATGACTCCACAGGGCATAATCTTAGCTTTAAAGCTACTACCAAGAACAGAGTAAGACCCCCACGGTGAAAAGAAAACCAGGCTGTAAACACCCATGCGTTTTTATAGGAGAGAGTTCTTGCTGCTGCCCCAACCCCCGCCCCCCCTCAACAAAAAGGAATATAATCCTTTTATCCATTTCTCTCCTCTTCACAAAAGTGCTAGTTCCTTCTTGAATGAAGTATCTTTTTGGTGACTTATGTGCTATTGAAAATGTGGAGTGCAGCCCTAGCCAGTTTGGCTCAGTGGATAGAGCGTCGGCCTGCAGACCAAAGGGTCCCAAGTTCGATTCCGGTCTAGGGCACATGCCTGGGTTGCGGGCTCGGTCCAATGTACAGGAGGCAGCCAATCAATGATCCCTTCTTATCATTGATGTTTCTCTCTCTCTCCCTTCCTCTCTGAAATCAATAAAAATATATTTTTAAAAAAGAAAGAAAATGTGGAGTACAGAGAATGTGAGTCAGCTAGTCATTCACTTATCTAACAAGTATTTGCTGAGTGTAAACTGTACCTTTATTGTAGGACCTGGGGATACATGCACATGCAAAAAGATTTAAAAAAATAAAAAAAATCTCTTGCCCTAGCCAATTTGGCTCAATGGATAGAGCGTCAGGCAGGGCTAAGGACTGAAGGGTCACAGGTTCGATTCTGGTCAAGGACATGTACCTCTGTTGCAGGCTCAATCCCAAGCCCCGATTGGGGCGCATGTGGGAGGCAACCAACTGACATGTCTCTTTCACATTAATGTTGTCTCTCTCTGTCTCTCCCCATTCCTTCCATTCTCTCTAAAAATCAATGGAAAAATATCCTCAGGTGAGGATTAACAAAAAAATAAAAATAAAATAAAAATAAAACCTATGAGACAGCCTGGCTGGTGTGGCTCAGTGGTTGAGTGTCAACATATGAACCACGAGGTCACAGTTTGATTCCAGGTCAGGGTACAAGCCCGGGTTTCGGGCTTGATCCCCAGTAGGGGGTGTGCAGGAAGCAGCCAATCAATGATTCTCTCTCATCATTGATGTTTCTGTCTCTCTCTCCTCTCCCTTCATCTCAGAAATCAATTATATGTGTGTGTGTGTGTGTGTGTGTGTGTGTGTGTGTGTGTGTATGCTGGTTTGTGTGGGAAGATGAGTGCCATGGGAAAGACAGCTTCAGACTCTCTCCCTGTCCTCATACCTGATCAGTCTGCCATTTTCCACATAGTATTGTACTCGGAAGTGGATAATCATAGGAGGTCCAAACTGGTCAATACCCTAAAACAAAGTCACATAAAAATCAAGCTATTTTTCAAAAGTAATAACTTACCACTATTTACAAGCTAAGTTTTAAACACGGAAAGGTTTTATCTACTCCTGGTGAGTGTAGCCTTGCAGCAGGCAGACAGTTGTCCCATACGGATACCAGATTCATGCAAAACCAGGAAGTCATAAAGCATCATTACTGTATCTGATACTCATTCACTGTAATGCCAATGACAACAGAAGGGGAGATAAAAATAAATGCCAGTGGAAATTTCTAGCTGAGATCCAGCTCCTTTCTCAGCGCTGTCCCCTGTGGTGACCATTTGCTCCTCATTACAAATGTTCTCTTGTTCCTCTGACATTCCACATACCAAATTCTAATATGCTGTTTGTTTATTTAGACATTCATGCTCCTTACTTTGTAGTTAGCTTTGAAGTGGCCTTCCAGTTTATCCCAAGAATTCTTAAATACAAATTGGAGGCTCTAGGATCAGACACTGGGGATTTATTCCTGACTTAGGAGGGTGATCCTGAAAACACGAGGTAAATCCCCGTGAGTGCTCCCCCGTGTCAACAGATTTCAGGTTTACTGAAGAAAAGGCCCCAGCACAAGGAAGTAACAAAGTATCAAACGTAAGGATAGTAAAAGTAGATTCAAAAGTTGCTAATACTACTTAGAACATCGGTTTGCACCGCTAACGCAGCCACAAAAGGGAACATGTACCTTTCCATACTTTGCATTTCAACGCATTATCCCATGATTACTGAAAAGTTATTGTCCAGCATTACTTAAACAGATATCCCAAACCTAGTTCTATTCTGTAAGCTATTAATACTTCATCGATGTGACATTTTAGAACTTTGAAAATGCATTTCCCTTTCCCATTCTCAACTGCATAAAATGTTGTTTACAATATTTTTCATGTAGAATAGCTCAAATAAACCTTTTAAAAAAATCAAAATAATTTTGCTCATAAATGTAATCTCACCCAAGAGACTTCGTATGGTCGTACCTTGCTGGCCTCTTTCTTCCATTCTTTTGGGCAATACTTATAAAGCTTCTGTGACAGCTCCATATACACATGCTCATTATCTGCACATTAAAAAAAGGAGACAGGTGATAAAAATGTTTAATTTTTTTAAAAAAAGAAAAGAATATACAAAGAAATAGGTTTTTCAAAGAAAGCCTCAAGATTTATGAATGTACTCTGAATTCACATACTACCAAGAAAATGCAACAAGATACTAAGACGTAAGACCTGTGGGCTAGACATTAATGAGGGCCTTTATGAATTACTTTGCTTTTTGTAATACAGCACATAAACTATTAAAATATGTAATATTCAGAAGAAATACAGTTTCCTACTTGTAGTTAGTTTCGAGGGTCATTACGGCTTACAGTCTAACTTCTAATACTGGACGTTACTTGGTTTTACCAAAACATGCTTTTGTTTAGCTCTCAGAAGACTCTTCTCACACGGGCACAATAATGAAACAGTGCAGAAACGCTATCCTCACTGCTGTATAAGAAATCAGATAACGCTGATAATAATCACACATTTTCAAGTGGGGGACCTGACCCGTGCTTTATGAAGAGCAGTCCTCGAGTATATTCTCCCCATAAAACACAGCGTGACAAGATGATGAACCATTACTCACACTGCCTTTGGGATTGATCTTGTGGGAAGAGGAGAAGAATCTTATGCAAAACAAGAATGAATGCCAAAATATTTCTTCAAGACGAGCAGAAAATAAGACTGCTAAAAACCCATGTCAAAGTGATCTAAACATGTGAAAACAAGCTAATAAAAATATAAAAGTTTTTCAGACTTCTCCAGGAGACTCTTTTAAGAGAGATTTATTTCACAAGAAAAGCCTTCAGCATTCCTATCTTGCACAAAAGTTTTTAATCTTTTTTTTTTTTTTCCTTAAAAGCTTATTTCTTTTTCTCTAATCCTCACCAAAGGGGCAGGCTCATGGGAAGCTCCACTTAAAAATGTACTCCTTCTGAAAGGGACGTGTATTTCTTGGACCACTCCAAGGATGACACACTTGACCACACTGTCACTCCTGGCTGAATGCTGGGGTTCGACTGGAAAAGTGCCAGAAGAGAACAGGTAGGGTGAAGCCACTCTTTGTCTATAGCTGGCCATATTAAATCAACCAATGTGAATGACGGGGATAGGAACAAGGTCCCAGAGAAAGAGAGAGATGCTTCTTAAATCCACTTAGACTGACTAACACCATCGCTCATCTCACCTGTGTTACTGATTAAACACGAAATGGACAAGATCAGACAACCTTCCCGTTGAACCTGATTTGTTTGGCTTGAGTTCCCGTCTGAAGAAGCAGCCCAATGAGTAGAACTGAGACTGCTGCTCACCATAACAGCACATGCCTAGTTCTCAAGTGCCACTGCCCCTGCCATCTGACAGTCTGACCGGAGCTTTGTTCTTTAAGAATTCTCAAGCACACACCGGTCCTGCAAAGCAGGTGGCACAGTAGTTCCCATTCCACAAGCGAGAGAACTGAAACGGAGGAAGTCAAGCGGCATGTCTAAAGCCACATAGTTAGCAAGTTGCAGAACCAGAATTAGAACCAGGTCATCGGATTCCTGTTCCAACGCTCTTTCGCCATGTTACAATCTCCCTGTTAAAAAGAACACCTTAAAGACCCTTCTTTCGAATCCGAAGGAAGCTGTAAACTGGTTTTATTAGACGGACTTTGTTCAACAACAAAGATCAACAGTCTGCTTATGCGGGAAGAAGAATGACCCTCAGTGCGGAGTGAACGTGAAGTTATTCAGAACCCACAGGGCGCCTTATTTCCGCCCAGGCCCTGTCTCGAAAGAACGACTGAGGTATGTACTACTGCTGGGATGGAGCTGAGCGTTTGTGCTTTTATTGCTGTAACTACCCTGGGAAGAAAGTGAAGAGCAAATGGTTGGTTCGTGGGTTCCTGACATGGTCCCTGCTCTGGCCTCCCCTAAACACACTGAAAACAGCTCACATGTGGGAGAAGCAGAGCCTTGCTTACCAGTTAATCACGACACACTTTCCAATCTGACAGATCTAAGCGTTTTATGGTACTAACCATTTTCTCAAGATATCATAAGCCTTAACATTAAACTAATTCCTGGAGCAAAAAATAATTCATAGCCAAGTGTAAATACAAAAACATTCCACAAAAAAATTCTCCTTGAAAAACTGAACAAAGATATGAAAGGTTTTTGGTACCTAGAAGATTACATTAGAGGGATTTTTTTTTTCTTTTAAATTTTAGAGAGAGAAAGGGAGAGAGAGAGAGAGAGACCTCAATGTAAGAGAGAAACATTGATCGATTCTCACTGAAGCTCTAACCATTCAGCAACACCAGCCAGGGCCTAGAGAAATTTTAAATTACTATTTGAAAGAAGAACGTTTATAAGAAATGGCTGCAGGTAAACCCTGGGACCTAAACTCTAAGGTGGCAGGGTAGAGAAGCCCTTTCCTCGACAACCTTCTCCACATAAAGTATACAGAGGAAACCGATCCCGTCTCTCAAAGTTGTAGATTCTGACTGGAGACAAGAGAAGGGGTAAGGAGGAACAAACAGAAAATAAGAGTAAATCAATAGGACACTTTGTTATATAGTCAATAGCAAGTGAATCTGAATAGAGGAAAGTCAGTTTTATTGTGTCTACATTTCTTTTCATGCCCAAAATTATAAAAGAAATTAAATTACTAAAATATCCAAGCTCATTTCCTACCAGCTCCAGCTGCTCCCTCTGGGCAGGGAAACAAAAATCAAGCTTGGTTCATTAAAACATAAAGGAGCAAACACATAAAATCCAGACTCCTAAAGAGGAAAGAATTTTTAAGTTCAAACTATAATAAATACATGATCTAAGATTCAAAATCTTGTAAAAAATACACAAGATTTTGGTTTAAAAAATGAAAACTAGACTAAAAATGATGACCAGTTTACGGGTATTTCTGGAATCACAATTTCATAATATACGCCCAATGTAAGCGATAGGTATAAAATGTCATTTCCTTTGGGATAGTTGGCTGAATCCATGAGAGATAAGGGATAAGACTTACTCTGTATAACACTGAGTCCAAACAGGTGACAGTCCTTTAGCCTGAGTAGGTCACACACCTGGACCAGCAACTGGTGACACAGAATTTTAACCTACAGGGGGGAAAAATACAACTTGAGATAATAATTCAACCACGTCCACACAGTGAGCCACAATTGGGCAATGAAATGCATTCTAAATAGATTCCTTGAAAGGATAAGCTGACACTAGCAAAACAACTGTTGGTTTATTGAAAGTGTCTACTTTTCCCTAGCCAGTCTGGCTCAGTGGATAGAGCGTTGGCCTGCAGACTAAAGGGTCCCAGGTTTGATTCTGGTCAAGGGCACTTGCCCAGGTTGCGCGCTCGATCCCCAGTAGGGCGTGTGCAGGAGGCAGCCAATCAATGATTGCCTCTCATCATTGATGTTTCTACCTCTCTCTCCCTCTCCCTTCCTCTCTGAAATAAATAAAAAGAAAAAAAATACATATATACACACACACACACTAGAGGCCCGATGCACGAAAATTGTCTAAGAGTAGGTCTTCCCCCAGCTGCTGGCACTGGCTTCCCTCTGGCACCCGAGACCTGGGCTTCCCTCTGGCACCCGGGAACCAGGTTTCCCTCGCAGCCCCAACTTTGTCCGGAAGGACATCTGGTCTAATTAGCATATTATGTTTTTATTATTATAGATATATAAAAAATCGTCCACTTTAATCTGTGGCTGAGTTTCAATAATGATTATCACAATACAAATTTTTACAACATGGTAATAAAAGTCCCAATGCAATCTGTAGGAAACTCATAAATCTTATGATACATGGGCAAGGCCTTAGTCTAAACCCATTATGGTATGTGATAAGTATTTCGGAAGGAACCCAAAACAGCCTACTCAGATTATCAAATTTGGCAAGTATCTTTATAAGGAAAGTTTTCCTCGTGACGGCCTAAGCAAAATACTCATATATTATACAATACATGAATGCCTAGCTCTTATTTATCTTAATTAATCATTTTATTGTCTTAAATACTTTTAGGTACCTAAACCAGGTTCCCTTTCTGAATTCTACTATAAATCAAATATCATAAAACCACATTAATTTGAAACCCTGGGAGTAAATTATTCTGAAAAGTCACATGTTGAATGATAAAACAGTCCTTACAAGATATAGTTTTAAAACTTCTCAAATATTTAATGAAGTGTTTTGGGAGATAGAAATTGTGCTGAGTAAACCTTGTTGAATTCAGAATGACTAAAGCTCATTAGAGTTGGAATTGACTTTAAGAGACCCTATTGGTCATTACTTCATTTTATAGAAGTAAAAAAATAAGACCCAGAAAGCTTAAGGTCAAGTGACAAAGGCAGCAATTCACAACTTTTGCTAATCTGTGTACTGTAATTCTATTATACATGTATGTTAAAATATGTGTAACGTGATAGTTTATCATTTCAGCTATAGCCATTACGGGTGGCATTTCACTTCTCATTTGTACTACAACTTGCAAATTCTGTCTTCAATGATAATATGACAATTAGAGTTTTAATTACTATAAATTCTAAATTAGTTCATTCTGAATTAATGACTTTTTATCATTACCTTAATATGTAACTCAGATTCGGAGAATAAAAACATGCTGAGACTCCTCAATAACTGACAGCCAAACAGTTCAGAATGGTGACAATGACCAATGGAGGAAGGAAAGTAGGCTCACTACTCTTTTCCACAGCCATTACTAGCCGGCAACTAATCTAAAGCACCTGATCCGCTGGAAAGCGAAAAAGGTCTGTATGTTAAGGCCAGAGACAAATTTGGGGGCTTAGGAAAGGTGTCCTATTTATATCCAGGACATACCGTAGGCTCTCCGTAAATACTTGATGAATGAAAGCCAGGAGTCTGATTTCCCTGTGGGCTCCTTTAGTTCTGTCCCACGACTCCAGAGTGCTCTCTGACCACTGAAGCAGGCAGACCATGTAGTAAATGGGAAAAGGTATGAATGCAAACCCACCAACACCACTGGGAGAACACATGTACCAGTAGGAAACCATCATCCTCTTCATTCATTAAAAGGACTTTGGATTTTGAGTTCTATAGCACCATAATTCCACTTTAAAAATAAGCTTCAAGCCCTAACTGGTTTGGCTCAGTGGATAGAGCGTCGGCCTGCGGACTGAAAGGTCCCAGGTTCGATTCCGGTCAAGGGCATGTACCTTGGTTGCGGGCACATCCCCAGTAGGGGGTGTGCAGGAGGCAGCTGGTCGATGTTTCTCTCTCATCGATGTTTCTAGCTTTCTATCCCTCTCCCTTCCTCTCTGTAAAAAAATCAATAAAATATATTTAAAAGAATAAAAAAATAAAAATAAGCTTCAATAAGCAGACTGGTAAAGGAAAAAATATCAGTTGTTACATAAAATTGAACTATATACTACAAATTTGAGACTTAGAATGTCATACAGTCTAGGGCACCTCCAATTCTTAGTTTTGACTGTAGCTAAAAATGTCAGACACAGAGCACTTAGGATAAAAACGTGATGAAAAGTTCACAGAAAAATTCTTAAACCACAAACTGTCCATGGACATAACCTAGGTTGTATTGTGTAACTGCTGTTCAAATAATGCTGTACATTTCCTCCGTACTTCCCCTATAATTATTATTATTATTATTGTTCTGCATGTTAAAAGCAAGCACTTGGAGCCGACTGATAAAGCTCTTTAATAACTAGCAGGTAAGCACAGTGTTCTTGTTTAAAAACTGCAATTAGCAACGCTGTGCTCTGAAGTCTCACCTGCCGTGAGAACAAGCTTGGGTTTCGTGCTGGCTTAGTCTGAGTCTTCTACGGCAACACGTTAGCTGTTGGGAAATCTTTCATTATTTAATCTTCGGGAGCAATGGAAACTTTAAAAAAGTGCTATAGAGTATGAGGTAGTAAGAATTAAGGCAGTATCTAAAGATATACTCTACATGAAAGTTTTTAATAAAAACAGTATTTGATCCTAAATATCAATGGTTTTGAGCAGAAATGTTTTAAATAAAGCTCTTCACTCTGGACTTAGCGAAGAGGTACAAGCTCTTGGTCACAATTTACATCACTCAAAACTTTTGTGGCTCTTACATTTGGCATGATTTTATTTCCCAAGTTTTCCAAGTTTCCACATTTAATATTTATCTGCTGATTAAAGTCATTTAAAACAGCCCCTATCAGTTCAACTCATGGGGAATTCGGAATGATCAAGACACTAAACTTATCCCACCTGCAGAAGATAACACTGTATCAGCTATGCCTGTCAGGAAGTACACTGTCTGCGTAAAGCACTAGTTACAAATGATGAAAAATCAGACCATTCATGAAATAGATTTTGCTACAGTTAATTTGTGATACCACAACTCTAAGACATCAACTGCTATTTTCTGGCAACCTTCAATGGGGTTGCTGGCAGTGAGGAGTTCCCACACGCCGTAGCCCAGGCCCTCCCTCCTTGGGTCCAATGGCTTGATGGAGAGGAATCTGGACGCGGCCAAGGAATCTACACCCCCTGGAAGAAGAATAGGCCTAACAGAGTTCAGACTCTCCCTGTGAGTTTCATTAACAAGGCGCCCCAACTGAAATAGACAAACAGCTCAGAGTGCCTGGGCACTGTGCTTTATACAGGTTCCATTTTTATTTTTATTTTTTAATATATTTTTATTGATTTCAGAGAGGAAGGGAGAGGGAGAGAGAGAGAAACATCAATGATGAGAGAGAATCATTGATTGGCAGCCTCCTGCACGCCCCCTACTGGGGATTGAGCCCACAACCCAGGCATGTGCCCTTGACCAGAATCAAACCCGAGACCCTTCAGTCCGCAGGCCGACGCTCTATCTACTGAGCCAAACCAGCTAGGGTATATGCAGGTTCTATCTTTGAATCCTTGCAATGTCCCTGTGAGGAGAGTAAGATTATCTCCTCTTTACAGATGAGGAAACTGAAGCAAAAAAATGAACTTGCCCAAGGTGCAGAGCGAGTCATGGACTATGGGTTTTTACCTAGGTCCCTGTGACTCAAACCGTCCTGTTATGACAACATATGGCACACAGCTGGTTTTGCAAAAGAAGGGAATTAAAGAAGTGCAAAATTAATCTCTGAGTAAGAACTGAAAGTAATAATACCAGCTTACCATCTATGTATGAGAAATTATGCTATGTGTTAACCCTTAATTCTCACAATCACTCGGTACCACCGGTACTATTCTCATTTTATAACAGGTGAAGATGTTGAAGCGGAGGGAGGTTTGATAAATTTTCTAAACATGGGATTTGAATTCAGGTCAGTGTGTGTTCAGTACATTCACAAAGTTCAGTACTTTTCACCACCATACTGCCCCTCAATTATTCTTCATAAAGGGAAGGCAGAAAGGGAGTTAATATAAATCAAATGCCTACTATGTGCTGAGTACTGGGCAAGTTGCTTTTGCAAGTGAGGAAGGTGAGTGAGCTTAAGAAACTTGTCCAAAGGTCACAAAACTAGTAAAATGTAGAGTCAAATGCAGAGGAAGGAAGCAGCCTGGGTCCCGGGTGCCTGCTGGTGGCCAGAGGAGGGAAGCCCTGGTCCCGGGTGCCTGCTGGCAGCAGGAGGGAAGCCCAGGTCCCGGGTGCTGGAGGGAAGCCGGTGCCAGAAGCTGGGGGAAGGAAGGCCTACTCTTGCACGAATTTTTGTGCATCGGGCCTCTAGTATATAATAAAAGGCTAATATGCAAATAGACCGAACGGCTGAACAACCAAACAACCGGTTTTATGATGTGCGCTGACCACCAGGGGGCGTGTGGGGAACATGGCAGGCGTCGGCAGCAGGTGGCAGAGCACGGAACATGGTGGGCGTTGGCTGTGGTGGGATGGTGGAGCAGGTGAGCAGGGGCGCCAGACCAAGGCGGGGTGCCGGTTGCTGTCACCGGGGCGAGCCTCCGGTGGTTACTGAAAATTCTTTGCTCCCACATGCCATGGTCCCACCCGGCACTTGCACCTGCTGCCGGCACTGGAGTCGCCACTTGCACCCGCTGCTGGTGCCCAGTGTCGGCCCCAATTGCACGGCGCTGTCAGCAGGTGCAAGCGGTGGCTGCTGGCCCCAATCGCCCCTCAGGGCTTCTCCACCTCCTCCTGCTCCTGAGGGGCGATCAGGGCCGGCAGCCGCCTCTTGCACCCGCTGCCGGCCACAGCCCCGCTCGCACCCACAGCTGGCGCTGGAGCCACTGCTCGCACCAGCTGATGGCACCGGCCTCACTCACACCCACTGCTGGTGCTGGCCCCAATCGCTCTGTGCAGTCAGTGGATGTAAGCGGGGCTGGCGCTGTCAGCACGTGGAAGCGGCAGTGGCAGGAGCGGGGCCTCCTGCAGACAGGGGACCAGGGGCCGCGGCAGGAGGGGCCGGGCAGGGGCATGGAGGATGGGCTGAGACCTGCCCCTGTGCCCACTGCAGCCTCGAGGCCCACAGTTCCTTTCAAGGTACACAAATTCGTGCACTGGGCCCCTAGTGGTCTGAATATTTAACAAGCTCACCAAATAATTCTGATGTACATTAAAATTTTAAAGCCACTGATGTATAACAATGAACAGACTGACTATCTTCCGATCTGTTCTCTACAATTATCTTCCTCACCTGAGATTTTAGTACAAATTAATTTCTTAGAAAATTATAGTCAGCTTTTAATATTCCTCGTGAAGTCAGATTAGTCTTCCTTCCACTTAACTGAGATCAGTGAAGTTTTGTTCCATCTCCTGTATGTGTGTATATAAATACACATGAACTCGTGTATACATATTCCAACAGGTAAAATGATAGAAATGGAATTGAGAGAAGTATCTTAAGTGCTTATGCTATATGATTATGCATATTTTTAAAATTTAGTGGGTACATTTTTATGTAACTGTGTAAAGGAACTGAAATAGCATAGTCACATATATAAATAAATTGCATTTTAATATATTTTGCCAGTGCCCACAGTGAAATAGAGATATATTGCCAATTTTTATTAGGTTTTAAAAACCAAATGCTGCAAAAATAATAGTTTGTCATTTCACACATCAAAAACAGCTCGGGTACACTGAGTAGTACCTCATCAATAGAAATTCTGCCCAACAGATGATAAAGTTAACTCAATAGGCAGGTTTGATTTTCAGACAACCCCTATAAGCAAAAACAAGGTTACATTAGTAAATCAAGAAACTGTAGTGATTGTCAGGATAAAGCCAAAATAGTTAATAAGCAAGAACCTTTTCCCATCTAAACTGCTTAATGAGGCTATTTAAATGCCATATGTATTCAGTATAACATTTAGAAATATTCTTTTATACAGTAATTGGGTTAAAATATAGTAGTATAAAGCAAAAAGAAAAAAAAAAAAAACTAATTCAAGGCATGCGCTAAGGCAATTTTTCCCCTTAATTCCATCAGAATACAATCAATAAAAGTTGATAATAAGGAGAGGAACTGAGAAATGCAAGGCATGCTACTGATTACCATAAAAATATTTGACAGTCTCTACCAAAGCTAAATGTATGTATACCTTGGGATCCACGATTCCATTCTTGGGTATAAGCCCAGAAATGTATACATATATGCATACACATAAAATGTTCATGTTCAGAACATTTTTATTCATAATAGTCCCAAATTTAAAATAACCAATACCCATCAACAATAGTTAAAGATATTGGCATATTCACACAACAGAATATTATACAACAATGAAAAAGAAAGAATTACTATTACATGCAATAAAATAGATGAATTTCACAGGTCAAATGTTGAGTGAAAGAAACCAGATACCAAAGAGAACATCTATATAAAAGCCTAAGCAACCATTACGACCAAACAACTGGAACAACTGGTCGACCAGTTGCTATGATGTGCACTAACCACCAGGAGGCAGACACTCAACACAAGAGCTGCCCCCTGGTAGTCAGTGCACTCCCAATGCCAACCTCCCACAGCCCCTCCCCACGGCCAGCCCCTCAATCGGCCTCAATTGGGGGGCCAGCCGGCCAACCTCCCGGGTTCCCTTCCCCCCGCCAGCTGGCCCCCCCATAGGCCTCGATCACCAACCAGGCCGAGGGACCCCACCTGTGCATGAATTCGTGCACCAGGCCTCTAATAGCACATAATTTCAGGGGCATGGAGTTCAGAAACAAGCAGAATTACTTTATGGCGATAGAGGTGGAACAGTTGTTACCCTTTGGGTGGAGATTATTGACTAGGAAGAGTCACAAAAGATCTTTCTGGGGTGCTGGAAATATACTATATCTCAAGTTGGATGATGATTTCAAGGATGTATACACTTATAAAAATTCATTGAGCTGCATGCTTAAGATTCCTATACTTTGTTGCATGTAAATTATAACTCAATTTTTAAAATTAAAAAAAAAAGTGTCATATTCCTTAATCTCCAGGTGAACTAAAGAGAATTAACTTTGACTCATGAAGCACAAACAACAGCTTAATGTTCATAAGCACAACCTATTCATGAAATTGGCTAGACTTAGGCTACTATTAAAACAATCATCAAAACACATTAAAAAGCTAGCAATTTATTACTATTTCATGTGTGTAGGTACAACTCAAAAGTATTTAAAAAGCAAATTCATATTATCTTTTATAATAATAAAAGCGTAATATGCTAATTAGACCGGACAGCGAAACGACCTTCCGGATGAAGCCTCAGCAGTGGGGGCTGAGGCAGAGGCAGTTAGGGGCAATCAGGCAGGCAGGCTAGCAGTTAGGGGTGATCAGGCAGGCAGGTAGGCGAGCATTAGGAGCCAGCAGTCCTGGATTGCAAGTGAGTGCAGGCCAGACTGAGGGACCACCCCCCCTTCCCCGCATGAATTTCGTGCACCAGGCCTCTAGTATATCAATAAAAATTATATTTCTATAAAACGTTTAAAAATAGCAGTGTTGGTTTTGCTATAATATAGTAGCCACAATTGTCTAATTTTACCCCAAGTGAGAGAATATTGAAGTCAGCTGCACTTCAGCCATAATTCAGAGTTCATACCTGTGTGGACTACTTTAGCACCCCAACCCGCCAGGTGATTAATGATCTCATTCTGTAATAACTTCACCCCTTAATTAACCAAGTCAGAACTTGAATGTGGTCACTGGTGGGAACACAATTATTTAAAGATCTCTAAGGTGGGATCCACTCACATTTATGATGATGTTCAGAGATTCGTCGTTGGGAAGGAAAATGCACACACTCCGGCGGTCTTGCATGACTCTGTTGTTATGGAAGTTCAGTTTGTTCATTGTGTGGGGGCTCTCTAGTGGTCAGCGCTGGGCTCCGAGTCCCCGGCAATGCCGCTGGTTCCGAGAACTCCACAGCCAAACGCCGCTCCTCATCACACACTCTGTAGGAGAAGCATCATGATGTGCCACGATGGAGGTTTCACAGCTATAAAACAAAAAAGCCCAAATCAGGCGTGAATGAAGGCGGTGAGACTGGTGAGGAGACAGGGAGAGGAGCAGCACAGGGACGCGTGTCTCGTGGCTAGGGCTGCCTAGCAGAATAAATGAGAACGCCCTGAAACTCATTCTACAGCTTGCCCACTAACGGCTGCTGTAATGATTGTAAAACTTTCATTCACAATCATGAATTAAACGCAAAGCCCTCACATCCCAGGCTGAGCCATGCACTGCAGGGCTCACAGAGGCAGAGCCGCCTTGGAGGCGTTTTCAGCCTCACAGGACAGATAACAAAGGGCGCCGAAAAGAAGCAAGATGACAAAATAGCCACGACAACAACGAAATTCTAAACGCCTTTCTTCCATTACAAACTCAAATAAACGTCTTGGCTCTTGCATGGCATTCCTTCTTCAACCACTCTGGTCTGGCTTTCCCCTCCTCCACGTCACCTGCCTGGCTCCACCAAGAAGCCAGTGACTCCAGACCCGTGGTCGGCAAACCGCGGCTCGCGAGCCACATGCGGCTCTTTGGCCCCTTGAGTGTGGCTCTTCCACAAAATACCACGGCCTGGGCGAGTCTATTTTGAAGAAGTGGCGTTAGAAGAAGTTTAAGTTTAAAAAAGTTTGGCTCTCAAAGGAAATTTCAATCGTTGTCCTGTTGACATTTGGCTCTGTTGACTAGTGAGTTTGCCGACCACTGCTCCAGACCATCAGCAGTAGCCGAGGAGTCACTGTAACGGATGCCTCTCTGACATTAACCACGGCTGCCATGCCCTCCTTGCAACGTTTTTCTCCCTTTTATGGCACTGCTCTCTCTCCTAATTCTCTCACTTGACAAAAAATGCAAACAATTTTTCTATTTGTTATCTCACCAACCAATAAAATACAAAGACACAACAAGACTGTATATATCAAACTATGTTTGTATGCAAAAGAAATGTGGATTTTGGATATCTCTGACATCTAATCAGTTTATTAAACATGTTAATTTTATTTTTTAACTTCTCTCAGATTTTCAATGTATACGACTTTATTTCCAAGTAATGAAAATGTCCTCTCCAATTTTCAATAATGGTCTTTTTATTTCTGTTTCATGTCTCATTGCACTGGCAAGGCCTTGTAGAATAATTTCAAAACAGCGGTGGATATTGCCTACTTTTAAGGAGTGTGTCTAATATTTCATCCATTATTGCTAATATAACACTAGTCAACAAAGATATGTTAAGACTAGTTGCCTCTCAAACCATTAGCTATATTTATAGTGTTCCTTATTTAATACCATTATATTTACACTGTTCCTATATTTGTGAGAAGCAAAAGAGAATTTCCAGGAGTAGAGAACTGTTTTACCAGGCAGAGAGTTATAACCATATAGTTTTAATAGAAAAGCTATTATCAGTGATCACATAAATCAAAGCATAAATGAGACAGAATCTTGGCCTATTTGCTTCTTAAGGTTAAATGCCTACCTGTAATCAGCAGGAGGGTGGGAGAGAATATACTCTTAGATGACACCATGAGTAAATATAAACTAGTATTTCCTTTTAAAGTATAAATGCCCAGCCAGGGTGGCTCAGTGGTTGAGCATTGACTCATGAACCAAGAGGTCACTGGTTCAATTCCCGGTCCGTCAGGGCTCATGCCTCGGCTGCAGGCTCCATCCCCAGTAGGGGCGTACAGGAGGCAGACAACAGATGTTTCTCTCTAATCGCTGTTTCTATCTCTTTCCTTTCCTCTCTCTCTCTAAAATCAATAAAAAAAGATGTCTAAGGTATAAATAATATACTATCCAAAAGGGAGCTACTCAAACTAAGTAAACAAATGGTAATCTTATTTACAGTATTCCCTCCCTGGGACGGTGACCAAAGCTCCCTCCGGAGTATTCTGCTTTTCCTAAAGGATAGTAGCGACTGTTTCCCATTAGGTTGTAGCCAGAGCATCACCCGACAGGGTCAATGGAGGTCCAGGTGACCCTGCTGCAGTTCTCTCCAGGCCGGGATGGTTGACCCATGTGTTCTATGACCACAAACTCACTGCACCGAATCCCATCACCGATCTAAAACATGCGCACTTTGAGTTCAGCAGTTCCAAAGCACCCACGTGGTAGGACCAGCGCTGCCTGCAGCAGGGTCACCTGGACATCTGTAATAAACACAGATCCTGAGCACAGTGACACCTCTACTCAATCAGGATCTCCAGGGTCAGGATCGGGCCCAGAAACCTTAATCTTTTAAAAAAGC
Source organism: Eptesicus fuscus (assembly GCF_027574615.1). Classification (NCBI taxonomy): domain Eukaryota; kingdom Metazoa; phylum Chordata; class Mammalia; order Chiroptera; family Vespertilionidae; genus Eptesicus; species Eptesicus fuscus. Next base: position 40,040,834 of record NC_072477.1, read on the forward strand.
TCCCCAGCTATTTCTGACATACAGTCACATTTGGAAATCACACTTCAGTTAACAGAAGGAAGCACGGGGTTGGATATAATGCCTCCACAGTACACATCAGGAAGTACACATTTGAAGTATATAATTCCTAAAACAGGTCACATGTATATGTATACTCAGAACATTTTCCTGAAAAATGTTACTCGGTGATGCAGGAATAAATAAATTGGCGAAGCAGGGTACCCTCGATGTAGTCTCTCAGAGAAATTCAGAAATGGTTGAAAGCTCTGATAAGTCCTGCAGGCAACTTTTTAAATTTGTTCAACTTAATATTTCTCAAACTTACTTGGGCAGAGAATACTCCCCCACCCACCACATATCTATTAAGGTGGTGCAGAATAAAATTCTTAGGCATACTGTTTAAGAAACACAGTTCTAAAATGATTTCCTTGTCAAGGATTATATTTCATGGCAAATTTTTCCCTCTGTATTAATACATTACAATCCTCTCTGTTATTAAAATCTTTTAAGAAGAAATTATAAACTATGCTTAATGAATCTTATTTAAATTCAAACACTTGTGATATTAATCCCAGTATATTTCTTATTTAAATCTACACTTCCAATTGAGTTCCTCCTATAATTCTCCATTTCTAATTAAACCAATTAACTGGCGGTATTTTTACTGACCTACTTTCTAGAATGAAAAGAAAAACGTAGGGGAAAAAGAATATATTCTGAGGATTGGGATGTTTCCAAAGCTTAATTAATAATAAAATTTCATTTGAGTACAACTTTTATTTATTTCTTGGTTCAAATAATGCAGTAAAAACAAAAGACTAAAAGAGGTTTACTGAAGAAAATTTAACAAAAGCAGAGTATTTAAGAAGCAGTAATGTAGGATTAAGTTTTTACTTTACCCAGGACTGCATTAAAGCTGATTAAAAGGTTCAACTGAAATAGCAAAATTACCAGATCTCTAATATGCTCTGGTATAAAATTTAATCTTAAATTGGACAGTCCTGGGGAAAATAATTAGAATAAATTGATACCAATCTGAATTGTAGAAATAAGACTTTTATTCGTTGGCCACTTATTCTGTGTCCTAAATTTCAGCTCATTCCTGGGGGGGGAGCGGGGGGGACACATTTCCTATTCCAGGGCAGCCTTTTTTCTGCCCAATGTTCTTAGGGTAGATTATCTACAAAGAATAGACCATAATATCCTATGTCATAATATCTTATTTCCCAGGCAACAACAAAACAGCTTTACTAGTGATCAAACTCTACCTTGCCATCTTTATTAATAACCAACTTACAAATAAAATGTTAAGCTATAAGATTCCCACACTTGGATTTTAAAGTCATATTATTATAAAGCCCTTATTTCCGGAGAAGCACCATTGATTACAAAGTTACTTCATTTCTTTTAAGAATCAGGAAGCCACTACGTAGTATGGACATTCAATGGTGATTTCCATTTTTTGGAAATTACCTTTAAAACTGGGTCACCTTGGAATAAAGGTATGGACTTCAGTTCATCCTACAGGGTAGGGCAAAAGTAGGTTTACAGTTGTGAGTACACGAAACAGTATTTATTCTTGTATTATTTATTAATTATTGTATTATTTTCCACACGAACTGTAAAACTACTTTTGTCCCCCTCCCCGTAATATAGCAAGATTGGTTCATTAGTTGTGACAAATGTACCATAGCCATGAGAGAGGGTACATGTGGGGTATACAGGAATTCCCAGTACTATCTTTGCAACTCCTGTGTAGAAGTACTCTACAATAAAAAGTTGTTTTTTTAAATTAAGTCAAGGGAAATTTCCTACCCACATAATATAATCTCACTTTGAATGGAGGCAAAGGGGATTCTCAACTTTGAGATTGTCAACCTAAAAAAACTTGAAAGGATGATAATTTGATAAGAGGATTATTATAAGGCAATCCAAAATACCTCCAGACACTGCCAAATGTTCCCAGGTGCAAAACCACCCATAGTGAGAACCGATACTGTAGCAGGCATGTCAAACTCTCGGCCCGCGGGCCACATGCGGCCCACAACAAATATTTTTGTGGCCCAGCCAATATAACGGTATGTAAGAAACGTTTTAATAAAAATTTCGTAACTTAATTTTTACAATATCCTGTTATACATAATTATTAATAATGAACTACAATGTTCGCTAATGACTGATTACTATAATCATGTTGCATTCATTTCCCTTACACGCCTTACGCACCATCTCTCCCCACTAATACCAGCAGCGAATATTTTAGCAGCCGATGGCCACGTCATTAGCCTTGGACTGACTTGTTTGGTGTGCGCAACAGGAAATATTTCGCGTTCGGAGAACAAGAAAAATAGGTTTGTTTGCATTAAGCTTATTTATTTGTGCAGTTATTCAGTGTTTGGTAAGTTAATGTTCAAGAAAAAGTATTAATTTTTATTAAAATGTTCTATTATTTTATGTTAACAATTACTCATTTATTTCAGCCCTTTGTATTCAGCATGTCTCTATCGAAATAAACCTACGTTTCTATGAAAATTGAAGCTTTTGGTGTTTTTTCTGGCCCACACAACCTTAAACCTTGTTTATTTGGCCCTTGTTAGCCTTTGAGTTTCACATACTTGTTGTACAGCTTTCCACAGAGAGTCATTATGGGCTCCTTCTAACCATCTAACTGTTTTTTAAGTACAGGATGTCCTCAAATGTTTCATTCAATGTCCATTTCATTACAACATTGCTGAGAAAAAAATGATTCCCATTGGGGGCCACTGTCTGGGTAGAGTTTGCATTCTCCCCAAGGGTTTTCTGGGTAGGTTTTCTCTGGGTACTCATGTCCTCTCACATCCCAAAGATGTGCACATGAATTAAACTGGTGTGTCTACATCATCCCAGTCTCAGTGAGCGTGGGTGAGTGTGAGTGACCCTATGATGGAAGGGCGTCCTGTCCAGAGTGGGTGCCCACTTTGTGCCCCAAGCTGACAGAGGAGGCTCCAGCCACTCATGACCCTGAACTGGAATAAGGTTGGAAAATAATGATCATACTTGTTTGTATTAACATTTCTTACATTTATTTCATGTTCAATATTAAAAGTGTTTTGGGCCTTTATTTAAAAGTTTGGTGATATTTTTATGACCAGAAATATGTTGTGGAATTTAACTCTTATATATATCAATTAGCCAATGCTAAAATTAGTTTCATTCCATGTTGTTTGGCTTTAAGTTGCAGTTTCCAAGAAGCTATTGACGATGTTAAGTGGGGACTTACTGTAACAGTACAACTCTTAATAAACACTAATTTCCCAACTAAAAATTAGCAATTTCAAACTCAGAAATCTGGCTTGAATCTTGAAGTCAAATTTTTCAACCTCTTGAAGGTTAGCCTTCTTGAAACTTAAAAGTATAATGCAGTGCATTCATTGCCAAACTCCTGGCATAAGTACATATACGTTATTGCCAGGGACTTGTCCTAGACAGCCCTATATTTTGATTTGAGCACCTGGAAATACATAAATTAACTTGGAAACAAGTGGCACTTGATTTTCAATCGTCTATATGTTCTGTATTATGAGGATTTCTTTTTTCCTTAAGGGTCATTTGCTCACTAGAGCTATTTTGGAACCACAGAATTAATTCTCTTCAGAGTAACTAAATCAAACACTTTCTACTTCATGGCCTGTTTTGCAGCTACTGTTTTACCCCCCCCCCCCCCCCCCCCCAAAAAAAAAATAGTTGACATCTATCAAGCTTCTGGAGCCAAACCTTCTAGAAAGAACATCAGACTCTGTTACTGTCTCATCCTACCCTCCAACCATTGCTCTAGTGCAGTGGTTCTCAACCTTTCTAATGCCGCGACCCTTTAATACAGTTCCTCATGTTGTGGTGACCCCCAACCATAAAATTAATTTCATTGCTACTTCATAACTAATTTTGCTACTGTTATAAATCGTAATGTAAATATCTGTGTTTTCCGGTAAGAGCCTAAGACCATTGGAAAACACAGATATTTACATTACGATTCATAACAGTAGCAAAATTACAGTTATGAAATAACAATGAAAGCAATTTTATGGTTGGGGGGTCACCACAACATGAGGAACTGTATTAAAGGGTCGCGGCATTAGAAAGGTTGAGAACCACTGCTCTAGTGGATAAATAAGGAACTGCCAAAAGCTTAAGATCACCTCTCTTATGGTTGGACATCAGGTGTTTAGAGACAATATGAATAGAATATTAATTAAAAAGACAGACTTAACCTCCCCAATCAGTCAAACCTGGGTTCCAACCCGGATTCCACAATATTAGCTCTATAACCTTGGGCAAGTAACCTAATCTCTGAGCCTGATGCTTCAGCTGGAAAATCTATAATATTGGCCTCCTAGGATTATGGGAAAGATTACAGGAGAGAATGGTCATGAAGTATTAGCTATCAGGCTGTTGAGGGAAGGCTCATGAAAGTAACAGTCATGAGTTGCCAGGCCACGAGAAGGCACATCTGCAATTAATCAGCAAGGACACTGTACATCTCACCTGGAGCTCTAGAACGTAAGAGCCAGATGCAGCAGCTAAACTTTGGGGGGGGGGGGGTCTACTTTGGGGTGGGGAAGTTAAATGTATTGTTGTTGTAAATGGGACAGTTACATTGTTAGGTGGTGACTCCTTTGAAACTTTATTTATGAAATTTATGAAAAAGAGAAAGTGTGTCTGACTACGTGCATTCAAAGGTGTGCTGGCCGACCAAAGACCGGAACGTAGAGGACATCTGTTTTAATCTACTTGGCACCATCTTCCCATTGGAGAGTGCTCCTCTCCCCTCCCAGGTTTCCAGGGCGGCTCTCCATCAAACTGTTTCCTACCGTGGATGGGCGGAGAGATGATGGAGGGTACGGATGGGACCCAGGGCTGGCCTAACAGGTACCCTATTCCCCCGTCACAGTGCTTGGTGTAAAGGGGGCACACATTAACCCACGCAAAGTCGGAATTCCTCCACGAAATCTGTTATACAATGTTGGGATGGAGAGGGCTGCTCCTCTTTTTGGATTCCTATTTGTGCGAATAATTTGAGCCTGGGGTTGCTGGCAATCATCTTTCCACGGGAAGAATTTTCCTGGAGAAGGAAGACATCACAGAGGAAAGTGAAGCTCCGAAAGAATCCTGATCACATCATTTTAACTCCTGTCTCCAGCTGTGTCCGAAGCCAGAAACCATTCCCAGGAATTCCCATAGGGTGGCCAATGAATTGCCTGTCCTCTTCCGCTAATTCTGCCACTTGCAGCCCAGTCCTCTCTAACAGAGCTTATTCAAACAAGAAGCTGATTTACTGCTTGACACACTTATTTATTAATTCATTGAAAGTTTACCATCACTGGCTACGAAGATTGACATTGACGTGGGAAAAAAAAAAAAACACCCCACAATGCTCTAAGGTTTAAAGTTTCTCTCCATTCTACAACAAAGCAGAATAATCACTCTGATGAATATACATCAATGGCAAAAACCTTCTGGGTAGAAAAACATCTGAGTAACTGAAACGTTTCGGTGGTTGAGTTGCTTGCTGTTCAGCCACCACCGTTCTCTAAGGGGACTGCACACAGCAAGTGACTTATGGGAAAATGCATAAATTCATGTAATGCAAACAAAGCACAATTAATTCATGACAAATTTTCAGCAACAAGAGAATATCGCATCTTGAATTCTAATTTGTGGGTGAGCTGTGCTGTCTTAGTAAAGACCACAAAGTTTTTTTACAGAATGTGCTTTCACTGTGTTGTCCATTTGTCATATATTATAGTAGCTGCAAAAAAAAAAAAAAAAAAAAAAAGGCATTTTCCCCAAATTCTGTTTAAGTTCACCAATCCCTTTCTCTAGCTGTGGCAACAGTCTGCACTCTGTGGGACTCTGACTCCTCGTCTCCCAAGTGTTGCTCTTCTCTGGCTCTTTTTCTGCGATGACCATACTCACCTGCTTCACTCTGTTATAGAAGCAAAGCAAAGGGTAATGGTCACAGTGGTACTCGGGGCAATGAAACCACCCCTTTTTGTACACTTGAGATTAAAAACACATTTCTCCAAAGCACAACTCTGGTATGCTCTCTCTAAGCAGGACAGCAATAAGCCTATAACTCTGTTAATCAACAATTACAGTGGCTTCCATGCTGGAGTTCATAAAAGAAATAATGGGGGTCTTCTGAGTTATTTTACTAGTAAATATTTCAAAATGCCTGATAAAATTGGCACATTTCCCCATGGTGACACCCCAAGGGAAATTAAAATATCATTTGCCTAAGTAACTTCATCTCATTTTTAAATGCTTCCTCTGATAGCACATTTAGTTTTACTGCCGGATTTAAAAAAATGAAAACAAATGACATAATTTATTTTGCTAGACAATCTTTCCAAACACAAGACCCAAGGAAGGTGAAGGGGAGGAAGGCTAACAAAAGTGATCCTCAGTGGTCGGAAAGGTTGGGATAGATTTAGTTGCTACTTGTGTATACATTTTAGAAACAATCTTAGTAAGAAAAAAAAAAAAATCCATCCTTCTGCCTAGTCTATCATCCTAGTGGCTTTCTCCTCTCCCATAGCTCCGCACTGTGTTCTCACCTGGATTTCTAAATGTGCTTGTCTTGTCCTTTAAATCTGTCACCCCCACAACGCCGGCAGCGTGACCTCGTGCTACTGCACCTCCCACCTTGCGTGTCACACCCCGCTCACATGCTGAGGGCTACAGCACTTGCACAGGGTAACACCTACCCTCCAAGGCACAGCGATCTTTCACCACCGGGTCCCCTCCAGCCTCCGTGTCTCAGTGTGACCATTCTACAGCTCATGCTTTGCATTCCTGCAATGCTTTCCCTCATGGTCCCCCCAACAAGTCTTGCTCTCATATGTCTATGCTTTTGACCACACTGCTTCCTCCGCCTGGAATATCCTCCCTTGCCTCTTATCTCACCCACCACCCACCTCCCACAGAGCTAAGGATCCTGGTACACTCTGGGGAACTCCAGCCACCGAAGCATGCCTCCCCATCGGTGGGCAGCTGAGGGACAGTTCTCCTGCACTCTTTTTTTTTTTTTTTTTTAACAGGAGAAAATCAAATTTTAATACATGTGCACAGGGAATTCACATGCACATGAAAATGTCAAGGACTGTGAGGTAAAACTGGATGACTGCATGATTTGCAGGTAATTTAGGAAGAGTGGAGCATACATGACAGGTTATTTTTTGTTAGGCAACCAGGAAATAATGGGACATGGTGGGGAGCGGGAGGGGAAGAGGACAGTTGATAGGCTCTTGCTGGGAGTCTTCTGTCTAATGCTTTTTCCTGCACTCGTATCATCGTTGTACTTGCTGGCAAGTCTGTCTCCCCACAGAGGACTGGAATCTCCTCAAGAACATGATCCATCAGCATCTTTATGCCTTTAATCCTGGGGTAGTCCTAGGTCTGTCAGAGGCACCCAATAAGATGTGCTGAATAAATTATTTGGAAATTCATCAGAAATGTGAATAAATTTCCTGCCAATTAAGATTAAAATCATGTTCTTTAAGAAGCACTCCCCCATCCTACAGCTTCTTGAATATTTTCTGCATGTTATTTACAGGGGAAAAGGGAGTATATTTTTTCTTATCTTTAAATTTAGTGGACAGACATAATGGAAGAATACTATTCTCCAACACTGCCAATAAAATAGTTTCTAGGAAAGTCTCCATGTATATCAGGTTCAGCCAACTTGTGTAAAAGCAAACATAGAAAAAGATATATTGGTTGGGATGCGGTAAGTTGAAAGGAACAAAAATAGTCAACTCCAAGTTAGACTCTGGAGCCAAATTGCTCGGGTTTGCCTCTGAGTCAGCTATTTACTAGCTATATGACCTCGGACAGTTCCTTCACCTCTCTACACCTCAGCTTCCAAAACTGCAAAATGGAAATAATAGCAATATCTATTTTACAGGATGTTGTAAGGCATAAGGCAAACCCTATGTAAGTGCCAACTATTAGCAGTTACACTAGTTAAAATGATATAAGGGAAATTTATAAAAACCAAAGTATCCGGAAGCCTAGAACGATGGGTGGGCTTGTGGTTTGATGTGGTAGCTCACGGTGTCATCCAGGACCTACTTTCCTTCTGGTACCTTGAAATCACTGTACTTGAAGGCTGACGCCTCTGAGAGTGGTCACATCAACAAGAGAACTGAAACCCGCCCTGCTGGATGGCTCAGATCTTAAGGCGCCCATCACTGGGGGATGGAATTGTGAGGTCAGCTTTTGCAGCCCAGGCCCCGCCTTTAGAGCTATAGCCAGAGTTGGGATTAACTCTCCTGAAGTACGTGGACATCAAAACAAAAACCTGGGTACCCCTGGAAAGTTGGGAGATGAGGGAAAATGCTAGGTAGACAACAAGAACAAAGGCAATGATAAAATTCATGAGTTTTAAACCGCAGAAACTACTTCTGGTCAAGATGGCAGGTAGGTAAATGTGGTACTGGTCTCCCCCCACAACCACATCAAAATTACAATTAAACTACAGAACAACTATCATTCAGAACTGCCGGAAATCTGGCTGAATAGAAGTCCTACAAGTAGGAAATTGAAGGAGGAGTCATATTGGGATTGGTAGGCAGGGCAGAGATGGGGAATGGGCTGGTCCCACACCCACATGCGGTGGATAAAAACTGGAAGGGACATCTTGACCGCAGAGGACTCCCCTGAGAAGGAAAGGTGGCCCCAGACCCACACCAGGAACCCCAGCCCAGGGTTCCAGTACCAGGAAGAGAAATCCCCATAACTTCTGGCTGTAAAAACCAGTGGGGATTGAGGCTAAGGGAGGCTGAGGCTGCTGGAGTCCCAGGCAGTTCCTCTTCAAGGACCAGTGCATGGACTTATTCAGGCTCCATCCCTCTGAGCTCCGGAGCTGGGGCAGCAGCTCTAAAGGCACCAGAGGCATCAGGGCAAGACCCCAGAGGTGGGGTGGGTGGAGGGGAAGCTTTCTCCCAGAAAGAAGTGCTGGCAGAGGCCATTGTTCCTTTGATGAATCCTCCCCCACAGAGCTGGCAGGCAAGTGCCCTATCTGAGACTTCATCAACCTGGCTCACACTGTTTGACCTGCCCTGGTGATTCCCTGAGGCCCTCTCCATCCAACTTTCAGGCCCACCCAAGCTGTTTCTAATGGCTTTTCCATACATATGGCCTGCTGTGGCTCAAGCTTCAGATTTTCCTAAAACCTCTCAAACAAGCAGCATTTGGCCTCAGTGTGCCCATATCTCTTGCTAAGTGGCCCAGGCCCAGCACTAGCAGCAGCTGGCTTTGGCTCCCAGGTTGGCCTTGCCTGGTACCCTCCATTCAAGGAGGAGTGGACTCAGTGGGCACCAGAGGTCTGCTGAAATAAGTCCTGCTCTGCACAGCTGATCCACATCAGTGGTCACAGCCGGGCTTGCAGCTGACTGGCCTGGGGCAAATCCCTCCCACTGACATGCCAACAGCAATCAAGGCTCAACTACAAGAGAAGGGTGTATAGCCCACACAGGGGGCATACCTCAAGTACCCAGCTTGGGTGATCAGGGAGGTTGTGCCACTGGATCCTATAGAACACCTACTATATTAGGCCCCTCTACCAAACCCTGGAGACGTAGCAGCTCTACCTAATACACAGAAACAAACACAGGGAGGCAAAGAACAATGTCCAAAATGAGAGAACAGAACAAAACTCCAGAAAAAGAATTAAACAAAATGGAGACAAGCAATCTACTAGAAGCAGAGTTCAAAAAACACCTGTTATAAGGATGCTCAATGAACTTAGGGGAAGAGTAGATGAACTTGTGAGAACTTCAACAGAAAGATAGGAAACATAAAAATGGAACTCGAAACCATGAAAAAGAACCAGTCAGAAATACATTAACTGAAAGGAAGAACACATTACAGGGAATCAACAGTGAAGCAGATGAAGGAGAGGATCAAATCAGAGATTTGGAAGATAAGGAAGCAGAAAACACCCAAGCAGAACAGCAAAAAAAAAAAAAAAAAGAATTATAAAAACAAATGAGGATAGTATAGGGAGCCTCTGGGACAACTTCAAGCATACCAATATTTGCATCATGGGGGTGCCAGAAGGAAAAAAGAGAGAGCAAAGAATTGAAAGCCTATGCGAAAAAATAATGACAGAAAACTTCCCTAACTTAATGAAGGAAATAGACATGTAAGTCCAGGAAGCAGAGTCCCAAACAAGAGATGTGAGGGGGGTTGTGGGAAATGGATGAAAAGGTGAAGGAATTAAGAAGTCCAAATTGGTTGTTTCAGAATAGTCATGGAGATGTAAAGTACAGCACAGGGAATATAATATAGTCAATAATATTCTAATAGCTATGTTTGTCTTCAGATAGGTGTGAAATTTATCAGGATAATCACTTAGTAAATTATGTAATGTCTAATCACTAGGTGTACACCTGAAACTAATATAATAATGTATGTCAACGGTAATTGAAATTTTTAAAAATGATAAAAAAATAAGATAAATTTGTAGTATGGTTTTTATAAATAAATAAACCAGAGAAACTATTTTTTTTTTTTTACCTCCATCTGTATTCAAAAGTCATATCAGGTTTAGTAACCAGGCACAAAAATTCCTTTCAACCAAGATGAATTTCTAGCAGTACATCGCCAACAAAAAGTGCTGTTCTCGGGGAAAATCCTTCAACTTAGAAGCATCTGCTTCTAATTTCCACAAAGAAATCTTTGATTCCTTCATTCATGGGACTTGCACTCAACTCCCTGACACAGGGACGACAGTTTTCTAGGTAACGATTTTGCTGTGAAATTCTCATTATCTGGCAGTAATATCTAAAATATTAACATTAACTTTACTTATGTTTCCCATGAAACATTTCTTTCCAGAGAGTGCATAATGCCTTTAACAAAGATTGAATTAAACATTCGGAAAGTTGCTAGCTTTCTTGTAACATTGCACAAGGATTTTCCCATGTCATTGAATGGCTCTTCACAACAACAATAATGATGAGATGCAATGTACAAACTGGAAATGGGAAAGTCCACGGGCAGTACAATATATAATTAAAATATGGTACATTAGAACAATTCAGCAGTGAACATTAATGTACCACAGCTACATACTGACAAACATAAATCTCAAAAACAATGTTGAGGAAAGAAAACAAGAAGCAGAAGAATATGGATACGGTACGATTCTTTTCTATGAACAGAAAGTTCAAAAACAGGTAACTATAAGTGATGACCCAATTAGGGCTACATATATGGTAAAACTATAAAGAAAGGCAAAGGGATTATTAATCTCAAAAGTGCAATAGTGGTGCTGGAGGGGCCGCCTGAGGGGAGGGGTTTTAGGAAAAAGGCAGGAGCTTCAAAGATGCTAGAGAAATATTCTTTTTCTTAAGTTTGGCAGTAAATACAATGGTGTTCTTTTATTACTATTATTGTTTAAAATGCACAGAGACACAATAATCATTCTTCTATGTGTGTACTTCACAACTTGAAAAAGTAAAATAAATCAGATGTATTGATGCTGAAAATGCTGTAACCACATACTACTGATTAAACTTAAAAAGATACAGAAGATAGGATAAGTATGAAATCAACTATAACACATTAAAATAATCCTTATAAAGTATTATTTTGCCTAATACACAATTATTTCCATGGCCCTGAAACTGAGAAAAAAAAAAAAGCCTTAGATATTTTGGTGGTGTTAATGAATTCTTATGGGAGCTTTTATAATTTAATGGCATGTGTATCTATGAATTCCTGGCTTTCTATTTACTACTAAATGGAAAAGTAATATAATAAATTGCTATGGAATCAAAACTTGACCACTGTGTCAGATCTTAGAGATGATCTGGTCCAACCCCTTAATTTTATAGGTGAAGAAACTGACCCTTGGAGCCAGTGACCCGGCAAGAGGACACCAGTTAGCTATAGGCAGGCACCCGGTGTGCTGTTCCTTCCAGGATTTTTCTTCTCTAAATTCTATTCAAAAATTCCCACAGGTAGGAAACTGAATCTAGACTCTTTTCAAAAAGTTCATGTGTTATGTATTTAAATAGTAAAGTCAAGAAACATGCTAAAATGATATACTAAAGTAAACATACCCAACTGTTAATAAAACCTGCCTCCTACCCTGGTAGTTGTAGAATTATATGCAAAAACCAAAAAAGTTTATGAAGCCAGGAAAAACCTTTAAGGTGCAAGGAATCCAATTTTTACCCCCCCACACATAAAATTATGGGCTGAAATTATTTTGTTAACCGGACACACCCAAAAGAGTAGCGCTGGCCGCGGAACACACCCTCACACATACACATACTGTGCATGTATGTGCCCAATGTGCACAATGGGGTGAAGTGAGACTCAAGGTGCAGGCACTCTTCACAGTAAAAGATCAAAAGCACACTCTGTAGACTTCAAAGTAAAAGACTCCTCTGGACATTCTAACATGGCTTTATAATGCTGTAAAAGTCCTCATTTAACACCCTTTTGGGGGGGTTTGCTGTGAATACATAAGTTAAAGACAAAGTTGTCTCATAAACTTATGAAGACATCTGAAAATATCCATTTAAAAAGTCAGAGAGAAAAATGTTTATTTTTAATCATAAGAAAACCCTAGAACTTTGCCTTACAGTTTTAAAAGCCCTTGAGAAAAATGATTAAAATGTTTGTTTTATATATGGCTTCTTTAATTATAGCTTTCCAAAATATTTAATGTTGTTATTGTCATGTAGGGATTCAACTCCAACCCATGAAGACACATATATCCAAACAAAGAATTGGATGAAGATTAACTAGAGACCAACAGTCCTAAGGATCAATGCCCCCCCCCCGCCCCCCCCCCAACACACACACCCAACCCCCATTCCCTTGGGACATCATCAAATCACTAGCCAATCTATTCTAAAGAGATGGAGGTGATTTGTGTTATTCTAGAGAAACATGAATCCAATCTGTTAAGGCAACAATCCTGGGATCCAGGGGGAATCTTCAGTCAGAAGCTGGCTCTCTCCTACCTGCCATCCAGTATTTAATTCCCTTAGATTACTTCTGAAAGATAACTATGTACCATACATTTGACAATTCCACCAAGTGTGAAACCTCATTTTCAAGTGGTACTTATGCAGTAGCATTCTATTTCCCATATACCAATTCACAGTCTTATTTCTGGAACTCTTCTCAACAGGGGTTTTGAAATAAGATACAAAACAAGGTCAACTCAATTGTTACCTATGTATATTCCAAAGATAATAGAAATAAAGGCCATTTAACAGTGAACCTCTGGGCTCCCTGGTGTGTGAAGTCAACAAAATCCAATACTGAGTCACTGAATAGCCCAGTCAAGTCGCCTCCTTTTGACCTGCCTGCTCATTGGATTTTCTGGTTCTCTGCTGTACATCCCCCCTGCATATTGCTAAAAGACAGCATTCCTTCTGATAGTAGTCATCCTCTAATGCTTTCAGGGAGACTTGAAGTCTGGTTTTCAAGGGTGTGGATGAAGGAAATCAGAATTACACCTTACCCTGTGCTAACAGGGCTAATCCTCCATGAAAAATGGAACCACAGCTCAATCTTGAAGGTTAGAGTTAAAAACAAACAAACCAATCAAACGAAAAACAGCAGCCACCCTACCCCTGCTCAGCCCTGCTTTTTCAGATGGCTCTAAGCATGCTGGGGAGGCCAGTCCAGAGGCTGGCTTACAGACTTCCATCCTGGAGAAGTCAGAGGAGCAGTCTCATTCCAAGTCAGCCATCCCTCAGACAGGACCACGGCCAACACCAAGGGTGCATCACTGCATCTTACTCCCTCACTCCCACCACAAAAGGCTAGATCCTACCAGCATCTGCCTCGGAAGCATATCTCAGGTCCAAAGGCAAAACTATTCAAGTATTCAAAAAGTACTCAGGAGTGCCAATTTTCCTTATGACCTTCACACCTGGAAGAGTAAGTTAAGAAAACATGGTGTTGATCCTAGTCATGAATTTTCTAAGAAAAGCTGGATAACAATTCGTTTTCAGATAAGGTTTGCAAAGTTATAAGTTATCTACTGGCTTTTCATGGGGCTGGTGCGGGAGGTAACCAGTTGAGAGACAGCCAGTAGATGTGTCTCTCTCACATCCATGTTTCTCTCTCTCTCCCCTTTCCTTCCTTCCACTCTCTCTGAAAAGTAATGGGAAAATATCCTCAGGTGAGGATTAATAAAAACAAACAAACAAAAAATCTGCAGCTAATATTACCCTTGATGGTGAAAGATTGAATGGTTTTCCCCTAATGGTGTAAGGATGCCTGCTCTCACTACTCATATTCAAAGTCAAAGGACTTACTATCTGATTTTCAGACTTACTCTAAAGGTACATACAGTAATCAAAACAGTATAATAAAGATATATATATGTGTGTGTGTGTGTGTGTGTGTGTGTGTGTGTGTCTGTGTGTGTGTGTGTGTGTATATATATATATATATATATATATGAATAGAAGAAAGAATCAAGAATTAGAACCATACTCAGTCATTTTATTTTTGAGAAAGGTGCCAAGGTAAAAATTTACCTGATTAAAGACTTCAACCCAGAATATATACAACTAACAGAAGACATCTCTTAAAAATATGGAGGAAAGATTTAAACAGTCACTTGTGTTAGGATGAACTACCCTTAATCTCTCCTGCTTGGACATGCTTTCTGAAATACATATTGTTATAAACCATTTCCCATAGCTTGTGGCTGACGACCCAGTGCCTGCAGAAGCAAGATAAGAACTCCCCTCTGCCTGACCGACCTGGGCACTCTCCCCCTTGACCAACTTGTGCCTCCCCTAGGCTTGACTTGCTAGTGCACCCACTTCCTGACTCTTATTAATAAGAGAACCTAATCATCCCTCAGGGCTGACACGGACACACTGGTCTCCGCCTGCTGTGAGAGAATGCAATAAAACTTCTTAGACTCTCACTGCATCCCTTGGCCTAGCTCCTTTCAGTGCGGACCTAACAACTTCATCGAAGAAAATATACAAATGGCAAATAATCATTTGCCATGAAATTACGCTCAACATTAGTCAATAGAAAAATAAAAAATCCTATAGTGAGATACCACTATAATCCTATATAATAAAAGGGTAATATGCAAATTGACCCTAACGGCCGAATGACCAGAACGCCCACTCAACCAGCCACTATGAGGCGCACTGACCACCTCTTGGTCCCTTTCCCCGGCCGGCAGGCTCCGATTGCCTGATGGCGAACAGGGAACCGGGGGGATGGGTGGCGGGGGACACGGGTGGCACCAGGCCAAGGCCTCCGCCCCACCAGTCGCCCCACACACAGAAGACAACCCGTGGCAGGGGTGGGGCCAGCGAGCAGTCGGGAACAGCTGACCTCTCGGTCCCTTCCCTCAGTGGTCAGGCTCCAATTGCCTGATGGTGAATGGGGAACAGGGGTGGGTGGCGATGGGGGGTGGGGCTGACGAGCAGATGGAATAGCCAACCTCTCGGTTCCTCCTCCCAACCGACCGGCAGGCTCTGATCTCCTGATGGCGAATGGGGAGTCAGCGGTGGGTGGTGGAGGGGGTGGAGCCGGCTGGGGGCAGCCGGGGAAGATGGCCCTGATCACAGGCCAAGCCTAGCGACCGTACCCACGCACGAATTTTGTGCGCCGGGCCTCTAGTGTTTAAAATAAAAAGACTGGTAATACCAAGTCTTGGTGAGAGTTTGGAGCAACTGTAACTCTTAGACACTGCTGGAGGGAAAGTTAAATGATACAGCCATTTTGGATAACAATTTGACAGTTTCTTATGAAGTTAAACATTAGTTTATCATATAACTCAGATATCTCATTCTTAGGTATTTGCCCAAGATAAAAAAAAAATGGAAGTGAATAAACAAATTGTGAAAGCTGAATACTACCCAACAATAAAAAGGAACTACTGATACTGCAACAAAACGTACTTATCAAAGAAAGAAAGGAAGGAAGAAAGAAAAAGAAAGAAAGACACTATGCTAAGTAAAGGAAGCCAGATACAAAAGCAAGGCATAAAAGATTACATGTTATATGATTCTATTTATATGAAACTAGAGGCTCAGTGCATGAAATTCATGCACAGGTGTGGTCACTAGGCCTGGCTGGCGATCAAAGTGCCAGCGTCTGGCATGGAAGGGCAGGTCCCAGTTGACCTCTGGGCCCTGGGCCGCACCTGGGCCCTGGGGCCCTCACACGCCCCCCTCCACCTGAGTCACGGTGCCTGAGTCCCCACGCAGAGATGTGGTGAGCACAGCTAGATGCTGCGGGAGCAGTGTGGGCCTCTGGGCCACCCAGTGGCACCACATGGAAGCCAGGTGGGCAGCGCGCTCTCTCCCAGCCGGCCTCGCAGACCGGCTCCTGTGTGAACCCATGGGGAGCCTGACTGCCCACTGCGGTCCCAGTGGCTGTGGCCCGGCTCACCCGGAAGATGCCATGCGGGGCGGGCTCCTCATGGGCACCTGGCACCTGAGCGCGGGGGTTCCCCTGGCGCATGAGCCCTAGCATCCTGGGGGTGGGTAGCAGGGGGAGTGAGAGCAAGCTCAGCGGACACCCTGCATTCTCACCGCACCTCTGCCCCCATCACCCCCACCCCCAGGTAGCTGGCGAGAGGTCGCAGCCCCCTGCCCAGGCGCCATGGGAGGTTGGTTGCCACCACCCACCCCCACTTCCCCTCCCAGCCTGGGCCCAGCCCCGATCAGGCGATCAGGGCCTGCTGGCCGCTGGTTGTTGTCTGTGGGGTGATCAATTGGGGCCAGGCTCTGCCTAGCTCCCTCAGTGCCACCGCTGGTCGCTGTCTGCGGGGCAATCAGCAGGGCGATCAGGCCCTGCTCGCACCCGCTTTGGCCTGGCATCACCGGCTCACCTGCTCCACCATCCTGCCACGATCCCACTTTTGTCGGGGCCCATCAGGGCTGGCAGCACCTTCACTACTACCCACTCCCAGCGCCGCATCGCTGATGCCCACCATGTTCCGTGCTGCCCCCTGGTGGTCAGTGCACGTCATAGCGAGCAGTCGAATTCCCAGTCGAACGACTGCCCAAGGGGACAATTTGCATATTAGGCTTTTATTATATAGGATTCTATAACAGGCAGTAGTGTCAAGAATGGGGAGGGGGGGGTAAGGGGGAAAGGAAAGGAAAGAGGAAGTGAGGGTGGAGAAGAGGTTTGACCAAAAAGTGACTGTAGGAAATTTTTTGGTAAGATAACAATGTTCTATATCTTGTCTGTGACACTGCTTACATGATTATATACATTTGTCAAGTCACCAAACTATCTACTTAAAATTTGTGAACTTTATTTTTATTGTATGTAATTTATACCATAAAAAATCTGATATAAAAAAACTTTAATGAGCCCATATGTTCATTTAAGTGCCTTATATATTAAATAACACATTACCTCAAGCTCTTTGCTGCATGACAAGGACATAAGCACAAGTGATAAATATCCGCTAAGCTGACTAAAACCATGTCTTCATAAAGTTTAAACCAGACCTCAAAATTAAAATGTAGGAATTCATGGTGATTTGGAAAAAGATTATAACTTTAAAGAATACTAAGTAAAGCCTGGCCAGTGTGGCTCAGTGGTTGATCGTCAACCCATGAACCAAGAGGTCTCTGGTTCGATTCCCAGTCAGGGCATATGTCTGGGTTGTGGGCTCAATCCCCAGTAGGGGGCATTTTGAGGCAGCCGATCAATTAGTCTCATCATTGATGTTTCTATCTCTCTCCCTTCCTCTCTGAAATCAATAAAAATATATTTTTAAAAAACCCACAAACTGAATAGCAGAGTTTTAAATAAGTAGTACTTCACTTGTCACATGATATAATTGTTCATTTGTCTGTCTGTCCCCCCTCATCAACCAGGCTCTAGGATAGGTCCATGCCTTGTTTCAGCATTGAATTTCCAGCAAAATGCTTGGCACATTAATGATTGTTGGATGAAAGAATGAATTGAGGATGCTCTCATGCTAACATTGGTTTCATCTGCAAAATCCACATGTAAGTAAAACTTCCTACAGAAAGGGCTATGGTAGATATACTTCCATAAAACATTAGCACTATTTCATTACAGCTTCAGAGCCTTCTTAATTCCAATTTAAAAATTACAAAGTTCTGCCGAAACCGGTTTGGCTCGATGGATAGAGCGTCGGCTTGCGGACTGAAGGGTCCCGGGTTCGATTCCGGTCAAGGGCATGTACATTGGCTGCGGGCACATCCCTGGTAGGGGGTGTGCAGGAGGCAGCTGGTCGATGATTCTCTCTCATCGATGTTTCTAGCTCTCTATCCCTCTCCCTTCCTCTCTGTAAAAAAAATAAAATAAAATAAAAATTACAAAGTTCTAAATGTGAAATCATTTAAAAAACACCTTTTTTTTTGGTTAATCCTCACCCGAGGGCATTTTTTCCCCATTGATTTTTACAGAGAGTGCAAGGGAAGAGACAAAGAGAGAGAAACACTGATGTGAGAGACACATCGATTGGTTGCCTCCTGCATGCGCTTCTTCCAGGGCCAGGGATAGAGCTTGCAACCCAGGAACCTGCCCTGGACCGGAATCAAAGCTGAGCCCTTGATTGGAACTGAACCCAAGACCTGTCAGTCCTCGGGCCGATGCTCTAACCACTGAGCACAAACCAGCTAGGACAAAACACCTTCATTTTAATTTCACTAACCAAGCCTACAATTAAGAGACTTTTTCAAGGTAACTGCTGCTCTGAACAAAGGATTGATAGTGTGAAATTTTATACATAATCTTGCTTATTTCAGATAAAATCTAATAATCTGGAATTTTGTGCCATGTTAAATGCATTATCCTGGGAAGTACAATATGTTTGAAAAGATGACCCTGTGTAGTTCAGACTAACACAAAAATTCTCTGGTATAATCAATGTAAACTAATTAAGGAACACAAGTTGATTCAGGATCTGTCAAAAACTAAAATGGACTTAGAAAGGCACTAAAAAACATCAGTGTTGCACCATACTTTGCAAATTCTCTAGAAATATTTTATTGACAGGTTAACTGTGACTGGTGGCAAGAAAAAAAGCACAGGCCTCACAGTTATAAGAGTATCATGTTCTGATTTTGTCACAAACTGTCAAATAAAGGTGTCAAATCATACAAGTCATTTAACCTCATCTGTAAAATACAGACTATTACTTTGAGGATCAAATAAAAAAATTTTTGTAGTTCCAAATTCCTTTTAAAACTACAAAACATCTTGTACATATATAAAAATTCCTTTTAAAACTATGAAATGTCTTATACGTATAAGTTATGAGGATGCTGGAAAATCTAGTTGAAGGAAATAATCCCATCCTGTTTGGCTCAGTGGATAGAGCATTGGTCCACGAACTGAAGAGTCCCGGGTTCGAGTCCAGTCAAGGCCACATACCTCGGTTGTAGGCTCAATCCCCAGCCCCCGTGGGGGTGAGGGAGGCAACCAATGGACGGGTCTCCCACATCAATGTTTCTCTCTCTGTGTCCTTTCCCCTCCCTTCCACTCTCTCTAATAATCAATGGAAAAATACCCTCAGGTGAGGATTAACCAAAAAAAAAAAAATCACAGATAATTTACTAGTATACTGTTATGTTCTATGTCAGTGGTCGGCAAACCGCGGCTCTCGAGCCACATGCGGCTCTTTGGCCCCTTGAGTGTGGCTCTTCCACAAAATACCACGGCCTGGGCGAGTCTATTGTGAAGAAGTGGCATTAGAAGAAGTTTAAGTTTAAAAAATTTGGCTCTCAAAAGAAATTTCAATCGTTGTACTGTTGATATTTGGCTCTGTTGACTAATGAGTTTGCTGACCACTGGTAAGGGTAATGCCTTACAGCAGTGGTCGGCAAACTCATTAGGCAACAGAGTGGCAAACTGACCACTGTTCTATGTTAATATTTAAAATCTAATCTTTTAAAAATTATTTTTTAATCCTAACCAGAGGATATGTTTTTATTTTTAATTGATTTAGAGAGAGGAAGGGAGAGATAGAGACATCTATGTGAGAGAGAAACATCGATCTTTTGCCTCCCATCCATTCTGACTGGGGATTGAACCGCAACTAGGTATGTGCCCTGACCGGGAATCGAACCTGTAACCTTTTGGTGTATAGAACAATGCTCCAATCAACTGAGCCACCTTGCCAGGGCAAAACTCCAATTTTTACTTAGGGTCTTTCGAGAGTGTAAGGAACAAAATTTGTATCTTTCGTAGCCTTTTGAATATTTAAGCAACAAAGTGTGTTTTTTTCCATGCTAACATTAAATCTGAATATATATTACTGTTATGGGAAGAGTTATATTTTATTTATACGACAGACTTGGGAGATAGGCATCGGAGTTTTCGTAAGCACATTTCTGTCACTTCTTTTATGGGTCAAATGCCTCACTGACTTGCTCTAGTTCTAAATCTAGATGACGAGTCTGTCACCTTAGCCAGATCAGAATAAAATAAAGCTGTCATACTGTTGGGCTTAACAGTCAAGAGCCAACCGTTTTCTAGGAACTATGGAAGAATTCAGGAGAGGTAGATGGTTGGGGGGGCGGAAGGGAGGTAGAAGAGGGTATAGAGGGGATAAATGGTGATGGGGAAAAAATAAAATAAAGAATAAATAAATAAACAAACAACATTCGGTGTGTCCTCAAATGGCTAATAAGTATTGCCCACCTGGGAAGATGTGACTAACCTCCGTAACATAGACAACAACATCATACCAGGAAAAGATATATAATCAGGAGTCACCACTAAAGCATGTCAGGATTCAAGCACTGGGAAATGGAATTCAGTTGACCACGAACCAGCCTACCCAAGCCCCCAACAAAATTTCAGACCCTCTCCCATCCCCTTGGCAATTGAGAATATATTTCAAAATCTCCTCAGTAGAAAACAAATTATATATTAAAATGCATTAATTTAGATTCTATATCAATAATATACTGATTACAAATTTCCTGGAAATTTATTGGTCAGAAACATAAGTTTATTTTAAAAATCCATAAGGCAATTATTAAAGAAAATGTTATGTTATAAATTAGATAACTTATACCAGCTTTCCCTGCTAGGTTTTACTCTATATCTAAAACTCATTAAAAATAAATAAATAAATAAAATTCATGGAAATTTCTCTTTCCATTTCTCTCAGTACTGGTAAAAGTAAAATACTTTAGTATATTACAAATCATCAGTTCAACATCCTTTTTTGCAGATTAAAAATATCTTATTTGGAATTTATTTTAAATTTATCTTAAATTTCCTTAAAATCACATTTGGAAATCTTGGGTTTATTTGAAAACTTCCTTACTTATGTTAATTTTTGTGAATCTCCTTCTATAATTACAAGTAACATGAGTTTCTCAACAGAAATTTCAAAAATGGCACGACTGCAGCTGATCTTTGTTTCAGTTTGACACTAAACTATGCAAAAAATTAACTTTAACACTATATTTAGATGGGTTTAGTTAAGTATAGAATTCTATTTTTTTTGGGGGGGGAGAATACTTAAAGCATTCTGATTGTTGTGATAAAATATATGCAACCACACAAAATTCCACTCTATTTTTTGGTTTGCTCACATGTGTCACCAACTTCACTGCTAAGGTTTTCTTATGACACCATAATTACATCACTCCAGGATCAGACTGATAAACTATTAATCTTTTTCAGTTATGGGCTTAGTAGTATAAAATAAAGGTACTATCCACTAGTTACTCTTAAAGAAATAAGTTTATTTTTTATAACCTATTTTTTAGAGCCATAAGAAAAGTCCTTACTGCAAACATCTTTTTTAAAAATTATAGTTTCATAAAATAAAAGTTGATTTGCACGTTAGCTATATCTGAAATTTCTAGCCCAATTTCCCTCTTGTTCACATATTTAAACAGAGTGCAACTCAGGTACCAAGCAAAAGGCACCAAACTCTAGAGCTATAAATTATAATTCTTTCTTAATCACTAACACAATGAGTATAGTCAATGGTAAATTATTGGGAAAAGTTTTAAAAAGCTTATTTTGTTATAGAAATTATCTGTTAATCTATTTGCCTCTAAGGTTAAATTTTTACAATCCAAATATTTTCCAAACTGCTACAGAATTATGAGAAAGTCAAGGAGTTTGGAATTTAGTCGTGTTATACTCCTACAGCCCCCACCCTCAGACCAGAGCGCTCTTTCATAAGGGCTCAGAACACCCCCTACTTTTTAGTAATAATTGTTGAAACTGAACAATGATATACCCTGTTATTAATATCTGCCTTTCCAGCTAAAAGGTAAAAAGCTTCAGGAAAGCAGTTACTACCATGCCTGTCAAGTTCATACTTTCTCCAGGTGTTCTGTAGAAAACTATTTGTCAAATGAATGGGGAAAAAATAAGACATTTAAGACAGTATGAGCCATTAGAAAGAAGCATATCAAAATAATAAAATGGTATGCAGTAATGCCTCATTTATTTGGAAATTTCATCCACTAACCGAATCAGAGAACTGGCAAAAATGAGGTGTTTAGTAAATTAATACTTAGATTACATAAATGTTACTGTGAAGCTACAAAGGAATGGATGCAGTAAATTAAGAAAGCCCTATTGAGGAAGTACTAGATTTTACACAAGGTTTCTAGTTTTCAACTAGAAGCCCGAGTCACAAAATTCATGCACGGGAGGGTTGGTGGGGGCGGGGGGGGAAGACCTCAATCCGGCCTGCACCCTCTCGCAATCCAGGATCCCTCTTACAATCCGGGACTGCTGGATCCTAACCACTCGCCTGCCTGCCTCATCACCCCTAACCCCTCTGCCTGCCTGCCTGATGCCCCTAACTGCTCACCTGCCTGCCTGATGCCCCTAACTGCTCGCCTGCCTGCCTGATGCCCCTAACTGCTCACCTGCTTGCCTGTTCGCCCGTAACTGCTTGCCTGCCTGATCACCCTTAACTGCTCGCCTGCCTGCCTGATCACCCCTAACTGCTTGCCTGCCTGCCTGATCACCCCTAACCGCTCGCCTGCCTGCCTGATCACCCCTAACTGCTTGCCTGCCTGCCTGATCACCCCTAACCACTCGCCTGCCTGCCTGATCGCCCCTAACTGCTTGCCTGCCTGCCTGATCACCCCTAACCACCTCTGCCTTGGCCCCCGCAGCTTCGTCCAGAAGGACGTCTGGAATGACGTCCAGAAGGTTGTTTGGCTGTCTGGTCTAATTAGCATATTACACTTTTATTATTATAGATTCTTTCATAGCATCATTATAAAAACAGATTACCGTCCACTGGAAGCTAATTCTAAACAATGGTCAATCTGGTAAATCTAAAATAAACCTGCTAGGCATTGGTAAATTATAAGATACAATCATCGCCCTCATGAAACTTATAATATAGTTGGGGAGCTAGAAATGATATATATAAAAAGATGTGTGTACAGGAGCATGTGCTACGTTCCAATGAAGTGACACAGGCCACATGCAGCTCAGGTCAGTGGAAGGACAGGAAGCGTGACCCAGGCTAAGCGTGTATGTGCCTGATGGGACAATGGGGAGAACAACTGGGCTAGACTTAGGGAGCCTTGCGATGACATTGGAAAATAAGTCAAGTAAGTACAACATAGGGATAGCAAGCTCGCCTGCCTGCAGGAGCAGGTAACAAAGAAGTGAAGCCTGCAGGATGCAAAGTGCCAACAGCCCCTTGGTCTCAATTTTGGGAGCAAGAGGATCTCTGCTGGGGACTGTGGGCAACTACAGAACTCGAATTCTAACTCTAACACTCTCTCTCTCTCTCTCTCTCTCTCTCTCTCTCTCTCTCTCTCTCTCTCTCTCTCCATATGAAAGGGGAAGCTGGGCCCACCAGCTTGCCTCAGTGTTTGAGCTTCGACCTATGAACCAGGAGGTTTAAGTTCAATTCTCGATCAGGGCACATGCCCTGTTTGCAGACTCGATCCCCAGTGTGGGACATGCAGGAGGCAGCCAATCAATGATTCTCTCTCATCATTGATGTTTCTATTATCTCTCTCTCTCTCTCCCTTTCTTCCTGAAATCAATAAAAATATTTTTTTTAATAAATAAAGGGGAAGTTGGTTTGTTGCTCCAAAACATTATTGTCAGACCTTCCAGTTTTTCAAAAGAAGGTGTAAAATTAAAAACTTTCAATGTAGCCTCGTTGATTTGGCTCAATGGATAAAGTGTCGGTCTCCTGACCAAAGGGTCCCGGATTCAATTTCGGTCAAGGGTACGTACCTTGGTTGCAGGCTTTTTGAGCCCGGGGCCCTGGCCTGGGCTCATGCAGGAGGCAACCAATAGATGTGTTTCTCTCACATTGATGTTTCTCTCTGTCTTTCCCTCTCCTACTCTCCCTAAAAGTCAATGGAAAAATATCCTCAGGTGAGAATTAACAACAACAAAAAAAACTTTTAATATAAAATTTCTCAATTTTTTTTTTAAATATATTCTATTGATTTTTTTACAGAGAGGAAGGGAGAGGGATAGAGAGTTAGAAACATCAATGAGAGAGAAACATCGATCAGCTGCCTCCTGCACACCTCCCACTGGGGATGTGCCCACAACCAAGGTACATGCCCTTGACTGGAATCGAACCTGGGACCTTTCAGTCAGCAGGCTGACACTCTATCCACTGAGCCAAACCGGTTTCGGCTAAATTTCTCAATTTTTAATGTTGGCAAATAAATGTTTGTAACGCTGTGTTAAAAACCAAAACATGTCTGCAGCCAATCTTCCTGGTGGGCCACAGCCTTGCAACTCTGGTCTGGAATGCTGAACTCCACACTAAGAGATCTGGACTTCATCCTGCACTCACAGACTTAAAAGACTTAACGTGCATTTCAAAATTTGCTTAGTTTTACACCTCCGCACACTCCAGTGTTTACCGTGTAAAATGCTCAGCACTGCCAAATTATTTCACATTGGCCTTGTGTATTTCTGTTACAAGCCAATTACGTGCATTGAACTAGCTGTGGAGTGACTTACAAGTTTCAGCTGAAAAAACATTCAGAATGACACCAATGAAACAGTGTTGACGGAGCGGTACCTAAGAGAATGCTGGCATGATGTGTATATGCCACAACACACCGGAGCTCCACTTCTCAAAAAACGTGCCATAACTCACTGCCAATGAAAGCCCGTGCTCTTTCCAGCATTTTTCCATAATTATCAACTTTCTAAAAACGATCACTATACTTTATTACCAAACAACACTCAAGCACATGTAACAAAGTTTTAATTCTACAAGCACTGTAAGCTTTTAACTACCCCAAAACAATATTTAAGCATTAAAGGCCTATGTGTTAGCATTTTAATCAGCTTAGGGAAAGAAAAGGTAATTAGTATCAGAGGCCTGCTGATTCGTTCTGATGATAGTATTATAGAAAGTTAGCATTATAATTCAAAGGTAATTCCCAGGAGGGCAAAGTCCTGGTGCATAATTATGACATAAAATACAGAGCTATGAAAATTGCTTAATCACATGCTTTGAAATGATATTCACAATGAAAGTCATCCACAAAGTTAAAAAGAAAGATGAAGCAACCGATGTGTCTATGACTTCATTTACTCTGGCCCTGGAGAGCCCCAGCCCTGAGCCATCCATCCCCTGTGAATGAAGGCTTCCAGACTTGTGGGCACTGCCATGTGTGCGGGGACTCCTCGGCTCAAACCTATCACCACTGCGGAAACAGAAGCCAACTCAAAGCACATGTCTCACTGGGGCTCTGCTGTATCCTTTTCAAATAAAGGATCAGTGGCTTGAACTAGAAAACAAAACAAACAGGAAAGTCTTAACAAAGGGACAGTGTTTCCACTATGTAGTTCTTATCCAAAGGGATGCAATTTAAAAAAAAAAGAAGAAGAAGAAGAGAACCTGCTGTAGGACTTTTTTCTATTTCGAAGAAACAGACTACAATCCACACACTAGAGTTTTACCAATAATAACTCAGGGGAAGCTGAAAGGCTCCCCATCCCTGTCAGTGCCGGTTGAAGACCCTCATGGCCCCCAGCATTCCGAAGTCCCACCCTACATTCTATCAGACATGTTAAATGTACTCACATCCAATGAATATTAATGAGAAGTTGAACTGAAAATCAGAATTATGTTTCATAAGCTCTTTTTTATTAAAAAAAATGTTTTTTAATTTATTTCAGAGAAGGAAGTGAGAGGGAGAGAGAGACAGAAACATCAATGATGAGGGAGAATCATGGACCAGCTGCCTCCTGCATGCCCCCTCCTGGGGATCAAATCCACAAGTTGGGCATGTGCCCTGACCGGGAATCAAACCTTGACCTCCTGGTTCATGGATCGATGCTCAACCACACCGGTCGGGCTCATAAGCTTTTCATTCTCTCTTCAGTCCACTCCAATGAGGTTTTTGTCTCCAATCCTCCACTGATACAGCTCAGGTGTTCTGTCATAGCTCAGGTCAATGTCACCAATGACTTCCATTGCTAAACCCAACGAGCACCTCTCAGTCCTCATCCTACTTGACCTCTAAGCAGCCCATGGCACCACTGATTCACTCTCTCCTCCCTGAGACACTTACTTTAACCTCAAGAATATCCTTCTAATTTCCCTCCTATCCTCTGGCTGCTCCTTCTCGGTCTTCTTTACTTCCTCCTTGTCAGCTCAACCTCTCAAGGCTGAAGTACCTCTGGCTCAGCCCAAGTACCTCATCACAGAAAAATAAGTCATAGTTCCTTCTCCCCAGGGTGTGGGTCAACAGAATTAACTATATCTTCTAAAAGTGACACTGTTAGTTAGGACATGGAGACCATTATGTCCACTATGTTGGAAAAGTGTGCATAAGTCCTTAGGCTTAAGATATTCTCTTATGAGTTTACTTTTCTTCTCCAGAAACTGTAAATGCTGATATGACCCAAAGCTTGATCCATGGACTGCTTTCCCTGTCTGCACACATTCCCCAAGTTATCTCATCCGAGTGCTGTTGGTGACTTCCAAATGTATATCTGCAACCCAGGCCTCTTCTTTAAACTCTTGGTTCCTATATCCAACAACCTCCTCAACTTCTCCACTTGGAAGATGAACATAACATGTTTAAAACAGCTCGTAGTTGTTTCCCAAACCAGCTCTTCCATGAGATCCCTATCTCAGTTCATGGCAACTCCATAATTATGCAAAAAGCCCCGGTGTTATCCTTGACTCGGATCTCTCTTTCTCATCCTCCTCAAACAGTTGGCCAGGTACAACCGACAAAATAAGTCTTGGCCATTTCTCTTCCCTTCCTCCACTGCTACTGGCATCTCTCAATGGATCACTGCAACAGCTGCTAACCTGTATCCCAGGGTCCACCCTTGACCACCCTGTTCCATTTTCCTATCTCCACACTGTAGCCAGCGATTCTATTAAAATGAAAGTCAAATCACCTTACTCCGCTGCACACAACTCCCCAGTGATTCCCCATTTCACTCATGGCTCACCATGCAGGCCCTACATGATTTGCTCTCCAAACCTCTTTGACCGCATCTACCACTACTTCGTGGCCTTTCTAACTGGTCCTGGAACACACCAGGCTCACCTCCACCTGAGGCCTTTGATAGTCCCTCTGCTGGAACACACTTTCCCCGGATGTCCTTGTATGGCTGACTTCCTCCCTCAAGCCACCTCGGTGAGGCCAACTTGACCACACTACAGTAAGTCCTCATTTAATGTTGTCAATAGACATATAAGCAAAGACCTATAATGAAATCAACTTACTATAGGATAACTGATATAAACAAGTTAAATCCCAATGGCATCTCATCAACATTATAACGAAATGACATTAAACAAAACATCTGAGAATCTGCTGTAATTCAAATTACCAATGCTCCTGCTTCCTACCTCCTATACTCATATAAAATTTGTTTTGTTATGTTTACTGTTTCAAAATTTGCTTGGTTTTCGGATTTAAGGTCCTAAAACTTTTTTTTTTTTTTTGCTTTGTTCATTGGTGTTATCTCTGGGGCCTAGATCACTGCCTGGCACATAGGAGGCATACATTATGTGAAATAAATGAATTTAATTAAACATTTAGTAATTCCAATCTCATAGTTTTCTTTTAATATTTGAGACCTTTACCAGATCATAAATATTTTTGTTGTTCTTAAACAATCTCATTTGTACTTGAAGACTAGAAAGGTCTCAGCCTGCGCTCATGGCCCAACACAAAGTCAGGGGTCCCAGGGCAACTAGGAACATCCTACCTGGGCCCTCACTGATTCTGCTCCCTAAAACCAGGACTCCACTTAGTATGTATCTGAAACTCTAATGTCTTCACACACACGTATTTTGTTCTCCCACCGAGACAAGAAACACATTGGTAGGACTTGCACAAAGTATTCAACATAGACGTGGATACGTCACAAGATGTAAAACCTGTTTTTTGATGGACTTAAGTGAACATTTTTAAAGCATTAAGTTTACTAAAAGCTCAAGATATTACACAACACATAACAGGGAACAGGATTATCTGGGATAGGTCCCCCATTTTAATGAACAGATCAGAATGACACATCTGATCACTCAGAACCTATGTCTATGTTGACTGAGCTTGTAATTATGCTGTTTAGATGTAAATGTGCTCTAATGTGCTTAAGTTTGTTTTCCTTAAACACTTCCTTTGAAACTTTCAGACTACTTAATTTCCTTTGAACGAACGGTTTAAAATCTTAAGCTCTGGGCCCCATAACAGAAAATTATAAAGGGGACTGACCCATATTATACAAACTGCCAACGGTGGGGAAGGGAGCTGGGAGGAATTGCCTTCTACTGTACCAATAACAGTGGCTTTCTTTTAAAGGACTCGTGAAATATACAGGGTACAGGAGCAAAAGACATGGGCCACCGGTACTCTTTTAATTTTAAAACTACTTTGCATAACATTAATCATCATAAAGAGAATTTCTAAATCTGTAGATTTACTTTTTGGCATCTGGAAAGAAATAATTATCCAGCAGGTAGAAGCTGGGCAACTGAGATAGCTAGGAATTAAAAGAGAATTAGGAAAAATAACTCGATCAATTAGCGGTCAGTGGAATGGGCCAGCTGTTCTTGGTGCAGCAATACAGACTGTAACTGAGAAATACTAGGTTTTGTTGCCTACTTACTGCCATCAATGAATAGAGTACGGGGTGGGGCAAAAGCCGGTTTACAGTTGTTCGAATGGAAAATATTACAATAATTAATAAATAATAATACAAGAATGAACTCTGTGTTTCACATACTCACAACTGTAACCCTACTTTTGCCCCACCCTTTATAATAAAATCTTGTGAACAGCCACTTATTAACAAAAGCCTAGAGGAAGCCCAGGAAAACTTGAAATCCTTCTATACATCATTTCTGTCTGCCTTAGGTAATAAGAGCTAACATTACTTTACTTTTTACTATGTGTGAGGCCACGCTAGTTGCTTTACCTGCACTACTATTTCATTTCATAAGCAAAACAACGCTGTGGGGTAGTTACTATTATTGTCTCCATTTAACAGATGAGGAAAGAAGGTTCAGAGAGGTTAAGTGACTTCCCCAAGGTTGCACACTGCAGGACAGTGGAGCCTGGATCTGGGCCCCAGAGGACTGATCTAAAAGATCTCATTCTGACCCTAACCGGTTTGGCTCAGTGGACAGAGCATCCGCCTGCAGACTCAAGGGTCCCAGATTCGATTCTGGTCATGAGCATGTACCTTGGTTGTGGGCACATACCCAGTAGGGAATGTGCAGGAGGCAGCTGATCGATGTTTCTCTCTCATCGATGTTTCTCACTCTCTATCCCTCTCCCTTCCTCTCTGTAAAAAAATCAATAAAATATAAAAAAATAAAAGACCTCATTCTGACTATCATATTTCACTGCCTCTCTCCCATGTCGTCTTCATAGCCCATGCCTCTTTTCTGTAGTAACTTCAGTGAGCAACTTGTCAGAACTGTGGCTCTATACTGAACACATTCTTTTTATTTTCTGAGATTGAACATGCTACGTTTTTGCTGGTAAAGCAGTATTTTATTTGAGCAGAATCTATTTACTACCCATTTATAAAACGTCTGCTGTTTTACCTGGTTTTCACCGTTCTAATGAGCCTAGGTTGAAATTCTGAGCCTTTTCTTGAACCATGTAAACGTCCTTTTCCTCTTTAGGGAAACATGAAAAAAATGATCTATAGCAAGTTATCCTTCCCGAGCACTTTGCTTTATCTATTAGATTTCTCAGTGAAGTCATAATCCTGTGTTTTACAGTAAGTGCTTCCTGGGGACTGCCACAGCCTTCAGCACCAGAATGTCACTGTTGTTTTAGGTAGAGACCGGATGTTTCCAGGGATATTTAAGAATTAAAATAACATGGGGAGAGGGGTTGGGGGAGGGGGAGGAGGCATAATGGCAGGAAGAGGTAAAAAAAAAAGAGATCATTTTTGCAGCATTTTCTTAAAAATGAACTATTTTAGCCCTAGCTGGTTTGGCTCAATGGATAGAGCGTCAGCCTGCAGACTGAAGGGTCCCAGGTTCGATTCCAGCTAAGGGCACATGCCTGGGTTGCGGGCTCGGTCCCCAGTAGGGAGTGTGCAGGAGGCAGCCAATCAATGATTCTCTCTCATCATTGATATTTCTATCTCCTCTCTAAAATCAATAAAATGTATATTTTTTAAAAATGAATTATTTTAAAAGTATTTAGAAAGCAGTCCTCTAGGGTCCACATCCTGATCATTTATGCATCAATGAAACAGTGAGTCAGGAGGGACCTCAAGAAACCACCTACTTGGCACTCATAAATGAAGGTCTCGCTGGAGAGCCCTAGAAGAGAGGGAGAAAGGAGAAAGGGGGACAAATAAGTCCCAAGGGTTGTATATGGGGGTAGAGGAAGAGCAGGCTTGAGGAGGTAAAATTCTGCCTCGCTGAACTACCCCTCCATTTTCTCTGGGCAGGTCTAAGTCTACCTGCCCACAGGACACCTCTGTGTGAATCAGGGGAGGGTTCCCTGTCCTCCAGGCTAGTGGGCACAGTTGGGGGCTGGCTTTCAGCGCGCAGATGGCACTAGCCAAGACTAGACAGACTGTCACTCCGTATGAGCCACTCAATCTCAAGGGACCTCAATCCCTCTAAAGGTGATGGGGCTAGCTAACACCTGAAGGTGCCCTCCCTCTTCCCAGTTCTCAACTGAAATCTGGCACTCTGCAGTGGGATACTGCAGACTGAGGCCCTGAGACACTAGGGTTCTGTGGACTGAGTTGAGCCTTTAGTGTTTTCGTGATACTGCCTTTTTCCCCCTCTCACATTTCTGAAGCATTTTTTCTCTTTTAATCTTAAGACTATACTCTTCCTTCAACTCCGAATAGCTTGTTTTTTCTTGAGCTATCAAAAGTTCCCACCCGACTACGTCCGCCCCCAACGACTCAAATGTCCATCAATAGGATGGATAAATAAACTGGGCATCTCCATTCACAGAAATAAAAAACATCTACTGCTACCTGCCTCAATGTGGACATGACACTATGTTGAGCCAAAGAAGACTCAAAACGGAACTCATATTGGATTTCATGTAAACGCAGTCCAAGAACAGGTGAAAACCAAGCACTGGCAATAAAGGTCAGAAGAGTGGCTACCCCCCCTTCCCCCCTCACCCCCCCGCCGCATCAGGGGTTCTGACTAAGGAGCGGCTTCTGGGGCTGGAAATGTTCTGTTTCTTGATCTGGATGCGGGATGCCTGGGGATGATCACTTTTTGCTTACACTTCTAATGTGTGCATTTTTCTGGTGTATGTAACTAGTCAATAACAAGTTCATTCAAAGAAATTATGCCATGGGAAACGCCCCCCTCCCCCCCCCAAAAAAAAGCAATCTACTAAAACTAGACAGCCACCTCCAGGAAGAAAAATAATCCCTTTTCATTTAGTATTAAGTAGACACAGAACCACCTGAGAAGCTAAGTAGAAACCTCATTAATATCCTAATATATTAATCCAGAATTTGCTTGATTTTTATGATTTCCTCCTTCACATGAAGCTATGGCAAAAAGTTAGTCTAAAATATTGCTTTTTCCTGTCTTCATATACAAGTAAAACAGTACTGTTTGAAGTTCTATAATATCCTACCTAATAAAATGGTAATATGTAAATTACCATCACTCCGCTACGCCCACGATTGGGCCAGCGGGAGGCGCAGGGGGCGGGACTTGGGATGGCCGGGGTAGCCGACTGGGCCAGCGTCTGCGCCATGGCTGTGCTGCGGAACAGAAGGGGCCTCTGGGGCAGCGAGCTCACGTCCCACCGCGGGCCATCAAAAGCGGGGGAGCTGGGTGCCTGTCTGCTCCGGTACCAGGCCTTTCAGAAGCCTCCGCCGAGCCGGTGCACCCAGCTCCCCTGAGATCGAAAGCGAAAGCATGTAGGGGACCCTACACGTGCATGATTCAATCATGCACTGGGCCTCTAGTGTATATATATATATATATATATATATATATAGAGAGAGAGAGAGAGAGAGAGAGAGAGAGAGAGAGAGGCAAAGTTATTAGAAAATATCTAAAAACTAGAGGCCCAGCGCATGAAATTCGTGCACTGCGGGGGGGGGTAGAGGTAGAGCAGGCTTGAAGAGGTAAAATTCTGGGGGGGCATCCCTCAGCCCAGCCTGCGTCCTCTCCCATTCCAGGAGCCATCATCCTTAGTGGGACATCCTTAGTGCTGCCACAGAGGCAGGAGAGGCTCCCTCCACAGCCGCTGCGCTCGCCAGCTGTGAGCCCGGCTTCTGGCTGAGCAGCACTCCCCCTGGGGGAGTGCACTGACCACCAGGGGGCAGCTCCTGCGTTGAACATCTGCCCCTGGTGGTCAGTGTGCATCATAGCGACTGGTCATTCCACTGTTCAGTCGATTTGCATATTAGCCTTTTATTATTATATAGGATATCCCAGAATATTGAGGTTCTTAATAGATGCTTTTGGCCAGAATTATCCTAATTATCACATTAACAAAATCACCTAGATAATGCCCAAATCTCCACCTAGTTTCCTGCTGTACAGCTCCAACTCCACAGGCGGGGAAAGGCATTCAAGAAGATGCTGTGTTGCCGAAACCGGTTTGGCTCAGTGGATAGAGCGTCAGCCTGCGGACTGAAGGGTCCTGGGTTCGATTCTGGTCAAGGGCATGTGCCTTGGTTGTGGGCACATCCCCAGTGGGGGGTGTGCAAGAGGCAGCTGATCGATGTTTCTCTCTCATCGATGTTTCTAGCTCTCTGTCCCTCTCCCTTCCTCTCTGTAAAAAAATCAATAAAATATTAAAAAAAAAGAAGATGGTGTTACAGACAACTACAAGGAAGCTCCCGCAAACCCCACCTTCTCCTTCAGCTTGTGTGTGTTCATCTGTGAATTTGTTTCAGCACCACCTTTTTCTCTTCCTCGGGTAATACAACCAGCTGTCAGATCAGTAATTTCTTTCCCCTTCCCAGTGTTCAATAATCCCTCTTTGATCAACGTGGTATACTGCACGATCGATCACTCCATTTGATACACATAAAAAGTGATAGTACGTAAACTTGCATTAGAAGTAATTATATCACTAATTCACATAAGCTAACTGGGAGCACAGCTTGCTTGTTTTCACTCAGAGCTCCGTGGTAACTTCTGCCATTACTTCTGTAGAGCTCCTGTGGTCCCAGAGCATGGGGGCAGGTAGTTGTAGTTCTCCCAAATGCTGGGGCACAAATTGAATGTTTGCAGAATCATTAGAGCTTAGCCAAAAAAAAAAAAAAAAAAAATGTTTCCAGTCTTTGAAGTGGGAAGTGGAGTGGGGTGAGGTGGGGCGGGGAGACACAATCATAAGCATCCAGTTCCTGAACACTAGTGAACACCAAACTAGTGGTTCAACACGAATGCAGGCAAAGTTTCCATGATAAGTATCACTTAGCACTATTTCATGTTGAATACAGACCTTACAGAGAACCTTAATTCTAATCCTTTTTTCTCAGCTGAAGAGATCTTAATCTTTAATTCCCACTTTTAAATACAAAGTTCTCCTGACTTCAGGCTTGTTTTAAATACTCATCCTTCTAAGTTTAGATTTTCCTTGCAATTCAATGCCCAGCATTCTACTTCCTCCTTCCTCTCAAATTATCCCTTTAACTTGTTTTTACTTATTTTTACAGGCCCCCAAAGCCTCTTCCTCAGGATAATGTGCTATTCAAAAGCCTTCTCAAATACCCCTATATCAAAGTTTAACTACAGAGGCCAGCAATGCCATTTTTCCTGTTTGTGTTTTAGGAAAGATACAGTTTAACTAAAATTTCACCACTCTTAAAATTCTTTCACTACATCTTTCCTACCCACCCCCTCCTACACTTGATTGCTTTATACACAATCACAATGTAATCAAACTCCCAAAATGTGTAATTATGTCATCATACGAAGACTTCTCAAAATATATATAATTTTAAGTGTGTAACACAACACCCTTTATAACTCTGGTGCTGGGAGTACAGGCTGAAAAATGCTGGCGTTTTCTTATAAATTGTGTGTATTGTTTCTTGTTGGCATAGAGGAGAGGGGAAGAAGATCATCATACCAGGACCAAATGCTATATCAGAAAACACAATCTTTCAGGATTCTACTGAAGGTTGTAAATACACTTAAAAAACTTTTTTTTTTTTCTTTAAAAGAAGAGAGCTGAAATTGGCATAACTGAAAGCCAAACCTATGCTTTGCCCATCAGGATACAGTTTCCTCACTTACGAAATAGGCTTCATCTACCAAACCAGAGCATTTATGAGGTTTGTATTAATGAGTAATTGGAAAAACCCATCTCTGCATAAACGCAGAAAACTTTCTGTTCTTTGGAATGCCTAAGACGATATTAAAATGACTTTAGAACAGGCCCGTGACATTTAGGTCTGAACCCAGAAAACCACCGAAAGGATAATGTGCGCATGCCATCTGGGATCCAGGCAGCCTCATCAGCAGAAGGAGGAACTTGTTGAGATCATCCAAATCTAAAACTCACATACATTTTCACATCTGGACTGAATTAATCTTTTCTTGGTACTGGCTTTCATGTAATAAAATAATTGTTTGCAGGTTTTAGATTTTTTTTTTTTTTTGTAAACCCGTAGGCTTAGAAATCAAAATGTGCAACATCCAAGTTGAAAACTACAAAGAATTCCTTTATCAAAAAAGTTAGTTGTGCGACGGGACTCATTTACACTAAACTCTGAACTTGACAGCTCAGTCAAAAACAATTCTGTTTGAAACTTTCATTTCAAGCATCTGCCACAAAGAAGGCTACACAGCCTATTATGTCATTGGTTCTGAAAGCCAAAACCTTTACAAGTGAAGTTAAAAGTGGAAACAAAGTACAGAAACTAGCAAAGCTCTACAAACCTCCCCTTCCCCCCAAATTCAGCTAGCCTAGCTGAATGAGTTTTTAAAGAACTTGCAGCTAAACATTATTACACTAACAGACATTTTGCTTTCAAACGCCGTCTTACCCTGGCCTGTATTGTTTTCCTATGGAGCTAGGAGCATCTTAAATCTTGCAGTTGGAAATTATGTGTTTGAAGCTGGTAGGTTACCCCTGTTGACCTCCTAAAAGGAGGGGGTGCAAATAGAGAAAGAGTTCTTGTTCCTTAAAATGTTTTGAGCACTGCAAGAGTTTTGGCTAACTGGCTAACTGTGGTCCGTAAGTGTCAGATCTCAGGCATTCTTACAAGCAATTCAAAGCGGGGGACAGAGGGGGAAATTAGTTCATATTACAGTCAGTCTGCTTTCTGGAGAAGATACCCTGCAGATAACTTGATAGGAGATATCCCCTGGAGGACCCTCCTCATCCAATAACCCCAAAGGCCCATTTTTAATATGAAATATAAAGCCAGTCTGTTTACAAGTATACTAAAATGTCAGTTGTCTCATACTGTGGAGTATTTCCATTTTTAACATAACACAGTACTTTTATTTCTCAAAACCACATCCAAGGACAATGATTCAGTTCTAGAAGTTTTATACGACAAGGAACACAACAGCACACGCATCTGTTTCCCTGCCTCTCGCTTCTCGACTCCCCTCCCCCACTCTCCATCCTGCAGGCTGTTTGCAGGTCTCCGTGGTTGTTAAACTTACTCTCTACAGTGGTCTCAAAATGCTGTTCATCCTGAAAAACTTCTTATCCTTGATCATTGCTGAGCCTAAATTTAGGCGCTGCTCTAAAGGAGAAAAATCCCAAAGTCAAAAAAAAAAAAAAAAGTGTTTTTAATGACAGATGTATTACGGAAAATTTTCCCCTCAAAGTTTTGATGCTGTGAAATATCAACTCCCTGAAATCACAGAAAGGAAATGACTTACATTCTTGGAAAATGAAGCCACTAGCAGCTTTCTCCAGCAGTATTTTCTAATCCGTAAACTACACCCTGTGGCAAAGGGGAGTATTTCCTGCAAAAACTAAATTTAAAGAGATGCTTACAAAACCCATACACAAACAACGTCGGGTTCCAGAGAAGAAGAGACTGAATCATACATGGAAGACCCGCCAAGAGATACTTTTTCTGAACATTTAAAAACAAAACAAAACAAAAAAACTGGAGAGCCAGGGCTCGAAGTCAAAGGCAACCCGAGAACATTGCTGAAGTTTCCTTTTCCCGCTGTGGGCAATGCACAGCCCCTGAGGGAAATACTGGCAAACAGATTTGTGCTAAAAAGTAAAAACGAAAAGGGTGTCAAGAAGCTAATATTTCCCTGGACAAACAACTGCATGGCCTGAAAATCTGCCAGCTTTCACTCAAACTTTAAAATATGCTTATGTTGACAGCTTTCCATTTATTCGTGCCTTTAAAGAAAACGCCCTCACCATTTGATGAAGCCGTCCCGGGACTCAAGGTGCTGCTCTGATCCCTGTGGACCGCACACTGGGGGCCCCCGCTGTCCATCCCTGACAGTCCCCGGCCATCCTGGAGGAGAGGCTCGGGGTCCCCTCCGCCTCCTGGGGCCGGGCCTGCGCGCCACAAGCTCCTCCAGGAACCCAAAATCTTGCAGGCTGCGCCCCGCTCTCGCATCCCACCGAGGCCCCCTTCTGGCGCAGCCGAGCTCCAACTCAATGTCCGGCTCCCCCGACTAGGCACTTTCAGGGACCCTGGGACAGATGCTGCGCGCGGGTCCCTTCCCGCAGCCCCGCAGTCCGGCAGCCCGGCCCCAAGGCGCGCACAACAGGCGGCAGGCACCGCACCCAGGAATGCAGGGCTCGGGGGCTGGCCCCGGCGCCCGGTCACAGAGACGGGGCGCGCGACGGACAGGCGCCCCCAGAACAGGGCACCGGGGTGCATTGGGGAGCGGAGCGCGACGCCTGGAGCCCAGGGCGCAGCCAGCAGCCCGGCCGGCCTCCCGCTCTCGCCGCCCGGGCAGCCTCGGAGCTCCGCGTCTCCCTCGCTGCCCGGCTCGGCTGCCCGGGGCCCCGACCTCCCGCTCCGGCGTGGGCGCGCTCTGACTCGCAGAAGGCGACCTACCAGCCCGGTGCCCGACGCCCAGGGCCGAGGAAGCCTGGAGAAGAAGAAGAAAGACGCGGAGAAGGGGACACGGCTTTCGCCAGAGCTCGCGACTTTCTGAAACCCTCCCAAAGCCCGTCCCGCCGCCGCCGCCGCCGTCGCCCGGCCGGCAGGGGGCACAGCGGGCGGCCGGGGCGCAGAGGCCGGGTAGGGGGCGGGCGGGGAGGCGCCGGGTTCCGGCTCGTACCTTGAAGAAAAGTCTGGAGCCAGCAGGCGTTGGACTCACAACAGCGATCGGTCCCTTCCTGCCAGCGCTGCGCTCACCCCGATCTCCCAGCCCTTGGGCCCGGGCAGCCAGGGGAGCGCGGGGTGCCGGCCCGCCCCCCGCCCACGCCTCCGCCCTGCCCCCCGAGGCCCCGCCTCCTTCGCCGCCCCGAGGTGGGCGGGGGAGGCGGCGGAGCCCGGGGAGGGGAGCGAGGAGATCGCGACCGCACGTGCAGCGCCTGCCGACCCCGCCCCGGACCCAACCAAGCGTCCCGCGGAGGGGTGCCGCGAGCCGGGGGCGGGAAAAGGCGAAGGGAAGCGCCCCTCCGGGGTCCTGGGGAGGGAGGGGAGCCGCCGAAGGTGTGCGGACCCGGGCGATCTAGGCCTTTCCTCGCGCGCGAAGGACCCCGGCGCGAGGGGACCCTGTGCGCGCCCCTTCTCCTGGCCCGGCGGCCCTCTCCGCCTCCCGGGCCCCGCTCCCCGGGACGCTCCCTTCCCAGCTCCGTCGGGCTGGCCGGGGGTGGCTGTTTGGCCTCAGCATCATCTTACTAATTCGGAACGATGGAGGGCAGGCCACTCACTCACAGAGGAGGCGTTTCCAGCGAGGGAGGCTTCGTGACTCCTAGCTTCCCGTCTGCCCTCCGGTCCCGCACCCACCTGCCCACCCATTCATTACTCGGGACGCCGCACCCTCGAGAGTTTTTTTATTCTAGATGGGGCGCTGCCGCGGAAGCCAAGCCCCCGG
This sequence comes from Eptesicus fuscus, assembly GCF_027574615.1. Taxonomy (NCBI): domain Eukaryota; kingdom Metazoa; phylum Chordata; class Mammalia; order Chiroptera; family Vespertilionidae; genus Eptesicus; species Eptesicus fuscus. Next base: position 40,079,271 of record NC_072477.1, read on the forward strand.
CTAGCTCAGCCTCTCCGGTTCTTCAGGTGGACACAGCCCTTGTCTGCTGTATTTTCTGTGCCTGTGGCCCCGCCGAATTCTCTTTGCCCGCTCCAGATGGTGTCCGGAGAGAGCGACGGATGACGCAAAGGGCCAGTGGAAGATGTTTTTATGGCGCTGAAATCGAGGATTTTTTTTTTTTTTTTTTTTTTGCCATCTGTTGGGTCTGGGAAAGTGGCGAGCTAAGCCTCTCCTGTGAGTCTGCGCCCGCTGGGACCCACAGCTAGGGACCTGGAGACCATGGGAGAGAGAGCCAGCCTCCGACCTGGCTCCCAGGCCCGCGACCACAGAAGCTCCTGGGCTGACGGTGGAGCCTGTAACCCCTGGCCAGGGCGGGCAGTCATGCCGCACCGGGCCCCTCACCAAAGGAGAGAAGGGGTGTATGTTCAGGGTACGACAACTGGGAGAGAGACCAGGAGACAGAGGAGGACCTGAGAAAGGACACTACCTAAAATCAGATTTATGCTGATAGAAGCCAACTTTAAAACTGCCCCGCTCTTTTGGTCAAAACATAAATATGTAAAACTAGCCTTTATTGGTTTAAAGCTGTGAGTTTTCAACCTTTTTCATCTCATGGCACACATAAATGAAATACTAAAATAATGTGGCACACCAAAAAATACTAAAATAATGCGGCACACCAAAAAATATATATTTTTGCCCATCTAACAAACAAAAGAAATAGGTATAAATTTGATTCATTCACACCAGACGGCTATTGCTGTGTTGGCTGTTGTCATTTTGAGGAAAAAAGAGGCCAATGGCCCTGACTGACTAGTCAGGCATTGCATGTTTTCACAGATTCTTGCAGCACGCTGGTTGAACATCACTGGTTTAAAGTACGCCAGTCTGTGTACCTTGTTTTCTTGGCAAAGACATTCAGTTTTGTGTTCATTACAACAGAAGTTCACTTGGAATAGTCTCATTCACAGCATATACATTTTAGGAACCATGACATTAGAACTGAGTATTAGGAACGCTGATCTTTTCTCTTTTCACAATTGGCAATACGTTTGGAGCTTATTTCTGATAAAGTAGAGCGGTTTCTAAGGATATTGCACCTATGATTTGGAGTCATGACTTCATTATGGAAAGGACAAGAACTATGTTCCAATTGCTGCTTTTTAAATTAGTTGTAGTTAATTAGAAGCCTAAATTAAGCATTGGTTAACAGTAGCTGATTACAATGTAGGCATTTAAAAGTGGAGGATTGAACTTTTTTCTCTCATTTAAAAAAAAATTTAGCGAATAAAAAGCAACATATTGTTAGCTTGGGAAACATTGCTGCAATATAAACTAAATTAGGCAACCCAAGGAGCAAAATATTTTTAAACAGCCTTTTTAAAAACACGATTGGGCTTATTGTCTAAAATTAGATTGTGGCAAAATTTACTATGTGAATGTTTTTTATCATAATCATCATATTACCGAGACGAGGAAGCAGAGGACCTGAGTATTCACATTGTAGTACAGTGTGAATACTACAATGAACATAGATTGTTACATAATACTTAGTAAACTAAGTACTTTAAAACTCTTACCATCGGTTTTATAAACCCCTGAAACATCATAAAATTCTGAAAGGAATGCTTTGGAAAACAACACATACTATCACTTTCCCAGGTCCTCCCCAGTCAGTGGGGCCGGGATTTGGTAAGTGGTGCTGAAAAAAGCCTTTATTGCATTGTTGCCCTGGGAGTGTGCTGATGGCAGCTGTCACTCAATGACACAGAGAGAGAGAGGAAAAAAAGAAGAAAAAATGAAAGAAAACATAATTCCATTTAAGATGAAAGTGGATCTGAGAAAGAATGGGTTGTTTTATTTTGGGGTGTTTTTTGTTGTTGTTAATCCTCACCTGAGATACTTTTCCCATTGATTTTTAGAGAATAGAGGGGTGGGAGAGAGAGAGAGAGAGAGAGAGAGAGAGAGAGAGAGAGAGAGAGAGACATTGAGACATCAATGTGAGAGAAACACATGGATTGGTTGTGTTTCTCACAGTCTCACCCTTGACTGGGAATTGAACCTGAGACCTTCAGGTCCTGGAGCCAACATCCTAACTACTGAGACACACCGGCCATGGCAAGAATGGGTTGTTTTATTTTTATTTTTTAAAATATGTTTTTATTGGTTTTTTTAGAGAGAGGAAGGGAGAGATAGAAACATCGATGAAAGAGAAACATTGATTGGCTGCCTCCTATACGCCCCCTTCTGGGGATTGAACCTACAACCCGGGCATGTGCCCTGACCGGGGATGGAACCAGTGACCTCTTGGTGGATGGTTCAACGCTCCACCACTGAACCACACTGGCAAGGCAAGAATGGGTTGTTTTAGATATTTATCACAGGAAATGTTTTTCTGTGTAAATATATAAAAGAATGTAATTTTGTAAGCAAAATTATATTTCATGATTTTTTGACATTGAGATAGTTTTATTTTTATTGGTATGGGATATTTTCCTAAATATGAAACAATGCCCATCAATGAAACATCATTCTAAACACATCTTAAACTATTTTTCCATGGCATATAAATATCTATATAATAAAAGCCTAAGCAACCATTAAGGCACAACAAACAGAATGACTGGTCCCTATGATGCTCGCTGACCACCAGGGGGCAGACGCTCAACGCAGGAGCTGCCCCCTAGTGGTCAGTGCGCTCTCACAGTGGGAGCGCTGCTCAGCCAGAAGGTGGGCTCACAGCTGGCGAGCACAGCTGCAGTGGTGGGAGCCTCTCCCGCCTCTTCGGCAGCACTAAGGAGCAGCGAGCCGAGCGGTAAGGAGAAGCAAGCAGGCAGGCAGTAAGGAGCAAGGGGTCCCGGACTGCGAGAGGGCACAGGCCGGGCTGAGGGACCCCCTCCCCCTGCTCCAGTGCACTAATTTCATGCACTGGGCCTCTAGTCATAATTATAATTTTGCTTTTGGCTTTTTTAGGAAGAAGTTATTCATTCTATGAATTTATCAAATACACCCATATACCAGGGACAGAGTTAGATTCTGGGATTCAAAGATAAAAATATTGCTGAGTCTTATAGTAGTTTGAGGAGCCAGGTGTGGAAGTAAATAGTTATAATAGACTTTAATGCTTGGTATGGTAAAAATCTGCAGGAGAAATAGTGGGAAGGCTAGCCTTAGGACCTTCAGGGAGGGATCAGACATTCCCTATCAACTAGATGGGAAGGGTAAACAAAAGTTTGCCTGGGAACCAGTTGGTTGAGGTGGTAGTTCTCAAACTTCTCATATATTAGAATCACCTGGGGGCTTTCAAAAACTACAGATGCCTGTGTCCTATGCATGTGATTTCGTTGGTCTGGGACCTGACCTGACTTGGGAATGTTTTCAAGATGTCAGGTTATTCTAAGTGGAGACACAGGTGGGAACCATGGGTTATGGTATCTCAGGTAAAAGGCACAGAATAAACAAGTGCACAGAGACGCTTTTAAAGTATTAGGTGTGCCGGTTAATAATGCGGATTTTTTTCAATAGATGGAGTTACACATATGTTAACATATAAGCGATTTGATATGTATGCTATTTTATTGTATTGACAACAAGCTTCAAAACTTCCTATGTCAAATTTGCTGAAGGTGTTAACATCATAGATATTTTTACAATTAAATTTTACACAAATTTCATGTAAAAAAAAAAAGCATTTGCGGGAAGTTTTAATTCATTACTTTATTTTGAAGAAAAGTGCTGATGAATACTTCGGGAAGCTTATGATGAACATGCTCCATCTCAAGGTACTTGTGAACGCTGGTTTAAATGCTTTAAAAGTGATGATTTCGATGTGAAAGACAAAGAACATCCAGGTCAACCAAAAAAGTTTGAAGACCAAAAATTACAAGCATTATTGGATGAAGATGCGTGTCAAACTCAAAAACAACTTGCAGAAAGATTAAACATTGCTCAGCAAACAATTTCCGGTCATTTACAAGCAATGGGAAAGATTTTAAAGGAAGGAAAACGGGTGCCACATCAACTGAACGAAAGACAAATGGAAAACCGAAAAGTCATCAGAAAAACGTTGCTTCAACAGCACGAAAGAAAGTTTTTTTTGCATCAAATTGTGACTGGCGATGAAAAGTGAATTTATTTTGAGAATCCCAAATGCACAAAATCATGGGTTGGTCCAGGTCAACCATCAACATCGACTGCAAGGCCAAATCACTTCGAAAGAAGACAATGCTCTGCGTTTGGTGGGATCAGGAAGGTGAGGTGTATTATGAGCTTCTAAAACCAGGTGAAACAGTTAATACTGATTGCTACCAACAACAAATAATCAATTTGAACCTCGCTTTGATCGTGAAACAACCAGAATGTTCCAGAAGACACAGCAAAGTAATTTTGCTTCATGATAACACACCATCACACACTTCAAAACCAGTTAAAGACACATTAAAAGATCTTGCCTGGGAAGTATTAATCCACCCGCTGTATTCACCAGACCTTGCTCCTTCAGATTACCACTTGTTCCGATCGATGGAACACGCACTTTCTGAGCATCACTTCAGAGCGTACAAAGAAGTGGAAAATTAGGTCTCTGAATGGTTTGCCTCAAAACAAGAAAAGTTCTATTGGGAGGGTATCCACAAATTACCTGAAAGATGGGGGAAATGTGTAGCTAGCGATAGACATTACTTTGAATAAGCACTTTTGATGTTTCTCTTGAAATTATCGTGTTTTCTTTGATTACAAAATCTGCTATTATAGCCTCATTTTGTAATTCAAGAGGCTTAATCCTTGGTGGGTGATATGTACACACATTTTGATATAAGGAACACAATTATATAGAAAATGAAGAGATGTGAACTGCTATAATTCACATTCTTTTACAAGTATTTTCCGAAAACCAAATAGTATGTTGAGAATTAAGGTTACTTCAATGTATTAGAAGAAAAAACGTTAGTTCTTTTTCATCTCTTATACATAATTGAAGGTTATTTGGGACTCAGAGTATGTTTTAATGCTAAAATATACTAGTAAGTTCTAGTCAGAGTGTGGACGAAAGGGGCCACATGCTGACCTGACAAACTCAGGGAAGGCCTGCATGGCAGTCTTGCAAACTCAGAGACCTAAAGTAACCACAAAGGATGGTCTGAAATTAAACTTTAACTAAAAGCAGTTATGGTAGGCAGTTACATCCTAGGCCAGTATCTTCACTGACAAGGTCAACCTTTACCTTAACTGAGCCTATCTGTCTTTTTTTTTTTTTTTAATATACTTTATTGATTTTTTACAGAGAGGAAGAGAGAGTGATAGAGAGTTAGAAACATCGATGAGAGAGAAACATGGATCAGCTGCCTCCTGCACACTCCCTACTGCGTATGTGCCCACAACCATGCACTTGACCGGAATCGAAACCGGGACCCTTGAGTCTGCAGGCTGACGAGCCAAACCAGCCAGGGCCCTATCTGTCTTTTTGCATCTATAATAACATACCCTTTGAAAAGTCTGGGTAACTTGTAACTTCCCTTTTTCTGGACCCGTTGGGGCACAACCAGGGCGCCAGGACAGATACCACAAATTCCTTCATTATCATGTAAATTGTTCCTGCACCCACCTAAGTATGTGTCTATCATTTTACTTTTTATCCAATCCCAGGGGTTTCCCCACTTTGCTTTCTCCCTCCTCTCTAGTCTATCACCAATGGATTTCATGTAACCCACCTATGTCCCTTTCCTTTGATTGTAATGTATAAATACAGATGTAACCCACCAATCTCCGGAGCATTATCTCAATTCGTTGAGGTTCTGCTTCCTGGCATATGTTGACAGTTTGGCTCAAATAAACTCACAAAAATTCTTTACAGGTTTTAATGTGTGCTTTTTTACGTTAACAAGAGAGAGAAGCCAGTAATTTGACATACTGGCTTTTAAAGAATACTTTCCCAAAATAAATACTGTTTATTATTTTGGCTGAAGAGCATAATAAAGAAATTAGTTTCATTTTTCTTTTTGGCAATTACTGAAATTCATTTAGAAATCAAAACAAGCCCAGCCAGTGTGGTTCAGTGGTTGAGTGTCGACCTATGAACCAGGAGGTCACTGTTCAATCCCAGTCAGGGCACATGCATAATTTATGGGTCATCCCTGGTAGGGGGTGTGCAGGAGGCAGCTGATCAATGATTGTCTCTCATCCTTGATGTTTCTATCTCTCTTTCCTTCTCCCTTCCTCTCTGAAATCAATAAAAATATATTTTAAAAAAAGAAAAAGAAAAACAAAATGCATTTAAGTCCTCTTCTAAGGTCATAAATGTCCATTTAGCTAATGTATAGACTTTGAAAGACAAAATAATCGCTTACGAAAGCTTCATAGTGCAGTGATGAAGTTCTAGTTTTTCGTAGTATAACATTTACTAGTAAAGTGTACTTTTTATTGTTCACAGTTGGTATATTACTATGTTCTATAAAATAAAAACACAAAAAGAGATTTCAGGCTCAAGAAAAGTCAGGAGATTTTATTATTAGCCATTTAATCGGTCTCATTATTGTGTACCATGAATCCCTAACCAGGAATACAAATCATTAATCCCTGTGCTGTGTAGAGCCAACACAGCACCGGGATTAATATTATGTAGCAATCTAACTCTGGAAGATCTACCTTTACCCAAATTAGGGACACAGTTGAAAAAATTAAATTCAGCTCTCTTGGCCATCAAATGTTGAGAGAATATTTAAAAATAGGATAACTTGATGGGACAAAGTTTGGTTTCAATACAGCATGTTAAACATTTACTAGATGAATTTGAAGAGCTACTTTCTTTCCATTCTATTATAGTTTTAATTTCACCATAAACATCACATTCCAGTTCTTTGAGGGCGTTAATACTCCAGACAAAAGGTTTGATAAGACTGGGTGCGCCAGACCAGGCCCTTCCCTCTTGAGGAGAGACAATTCTAAATGGTGCTGCTAAGATGTTAGCTGCACACGGTTGGATAATGCCTGCACTAAGGTCTTGGTGTTGAAAGGCGTGGTGACGCCCAGCTGCTGTGGCTCAGTGGTTGAGGGTCAACCGACCCATGAACCAGGAGGTCACAGTTCAATTCCAGGTCAGGGCATATGCCTGGGTTGTGGCTTGATCCCCAGTAGAGGGCATGCGAGTGATGATTCTCTCTCATCATTGATGTTTCTCTCTCTCCCTCACCCTTCCTCTCTGAAATCAATAAAAGCATATAAAAAATAACTTCTGCGTTAAAATCTGTTTTTTTAAAAAGGCACAGTGTCAAAGGCAAGTGCTAGGTTGAGGGATACTGCTGCTAACTCAAATGTGGTGAGGAATTTAGTGTGAAAATTGTACAGCTGTCTTATGCACGGGGCTTCCCATTATAGGAAAGAAGATTGAGGACAGGTAGATGGGTCCTCATACAGGAAGATGTCTAGCAGAAGGGATGAGACAAGGGGTAGACCCCCAACAGTGTAAAACTGCAGGATGTGTGTGCCCTTTGTGTGTTTATACAATGGACTGAGCTGGTTTTCCAGCTCAGATTCCTTGGGGAGATAGAAGAGAAAGGAAAGGAAGTAGGAATCTGGAGATAAGCTGGTTAGTCTAAGGCCTCAGGCACACTCTGGTTATATTTATCTGATAATGATGTTCTAGGAAGCGTCACTTTCTGACACAAACAATAACATGATGTCACTGAAATTCTCTAAAGTATTTTATGACATTTTATCTATGTGTACCTCAGGCACACTGAAGGGGAAGATGTGAACATCCATCCTCCAGAACACAGGCTTACAGCCGGGCCCACATGGCTTTCTTGAGAACAACAACAAAAGTTTCATTTATAAAGAGGGTTTATGAAATCTTCCATTTGGTTTGAATTTGGTTACCTTGAGTAGATTGTACACATCACAAACATGCACGTAAGCTTGTTTTTAGTTGCTTAAAGAATGATGAAGAAAAGTGCAAAGAGGATGTGCTAGTTTGGAATTTCACAGGAAGTTCCCTGAGGCTGTAGGACTGTGGTGGTGGGGTCTCCAAGGGATACTCCAACCATCTCTGGTGGTTGGGATTTTGGTTATAACACAAGGTTCTGATGTGCTGGTTGTAGTAACTGACTGGATGAAAGGAAAAAAATACTTATAAACACTCACACTAGGTCCCTGTTTTACTCTCACCTGATCCTAGGTTAGAAACAAAATCTACATTCACTCCTGTTTGGCTTGGCTGTGGAACCAAATGCCAGAAAATCCTAAGAAATTCTTCTATAGGCAAGGCAGTGGTCACATTTTCCTTTTCCAAGGGTAGCCTAATGATCCGTTCTATTAGCCTAAACAGAATCCTATGCTCTAGTTCTTTGAAGAAAGAACACTGGTAATTAGACCATGGAGTTTGACTTAGAAATTAAGGATTGTGAGATTGTTCTCGAAGGCCCTCAGCCCCAGATGTTCAGTTTTGAGAAGCCTGGAGCGAAAAGTGCTGTGTGGGAGCTCTCTAGCTTTGAAGATAAACGAGGGGTGGAGGTAAGACCTTCTTGAACATGCTTTCTTCTAAAAATGTTATTATGTATTTATGATTCATATGTGATTGAGCTAAACATTCTATGTGATCTCTTGAGCAGAAATACAGAATCAGCAAATCAGTGATTTTTCTGTTCAGCCAATAGTTCCTTGTTGATTGGATAATAATTTTATCACTTACATCCTAATTTATTTTTATTTTTAAATACATTTCACTGATCTTTTACAGAGAGGAAGGGAGAGGGATAGAGAGCTAGAAACATCAATCAGCTGCCTCCTGCACACCCCCTACTGGGGATATGCCCCAACCAAGGTACATGCCCTTGACCGGAATTGAACCTGGAACCCTTCAGTCTGCAGGCTGACGCTCTACCCACTGAGCCAAACTGGTTAGGGCTACACCCTAATTTTTTAAAGGATAATAGGGATATATCTCTAATATATGATACTTTTATGTACATATAGACTTAATATGATATATAAATCAATATAAAAAAGTTTATTGTCACATTACTTATTCTTTCATAGCACTTTTTACTATCTGAAATTGTTTATGAATATGTCCACTTGTTTGTTAACTGTCTCTCCCTTTATTATTTTTATTTTTTTGAATTTGTATAAGAGTTTATCTGAGCCAAATTGATAGCACATGCCGGGAAGCAAGATCTCAAGTGTTCCCTGTCTCTCCCTTTAGTTCATGCTTCATGTGAGCACAGACCCAATCTCTTTAGCTGCTGTGAATCCCAGAATCTAGAACAGCATCTGGTACATATTTGTTAAATGAATAAATCCCAAAAATTATGTGTAGGGAGGGTGTGTGTGTGTGTATGTGTGTGTGTGTGTGTGTGTGTGTGCGCGCGCGCGTGCGCACATGAGCATACTAAGGGTGGGGTGGAGAAAAGAGAGAGGCACTGAGGTGACAATGGGAAAGGAGTGACATATTTTGAGGTGCTTCTTGGACAGACATCCAGGTGATAATGAGAAAGGAACTATCCCTTAAGAAGACTTTTGGTTAATTTGAATGGGGCACTATGTATCAGCCAGTTCAGACAATGTTTAGATTTGAAGTATAAATATCTGCTATAATTATTACTATTCTGTATCGACTGATATTCCTTAAAGTATATTTTATTTCTCTTTGCAGCCTTCCCCTACCTTTAACTACTCACCCTGCAGCCTTTTGAGCTACTAAGAAGACTGTTGGAGGACAATTAATAGATTATAGAATTCCTTGCCAACAAAGCGTTTTGATGAGGTATCCTTGGGAACGGAGTGGTTTGAGTTGATCAAGAGGAAGATAACGGGTCTTTCTTCCGTTTGCTCCGTCCCCCCACCTCCATGGGAAGCTGAGCTGAGCCTTGTGTTGCCCGAAGCTGCTCCATCTCCGAACACATTGACTGGTAACTGCTCTGTCCACCACATCCGCCCCCTGCCTTTCCCACCAGAGCTGTTGTTTGACCTTGAGACTCTCAGTCACTGAACCCCTCCCAGTTCTTTCAGTTTATGAGCTGATTTTGGCTTCACTGATTTCCTTTTGCGTTTAATACCTGGGCTCACCATTTTGAATATACTCTCCCTCCTAGTCTCATGCCCTTCTAATATAGTTTCTTACTGTTCCAAAAATTCAGGTCAATGCAATGGGCATTTTAGTGCATTTTGCTTTAGAGTCACTAAGGATGACTAAAGAAAATAAAGCAGTTGATTAGTCACATTCCCAGGACAACAGTTGCGGCGGTGGAGTAGTCACAGATGCTCAGTTAACCTTTTATTCATTCCTTGTTGGCTCCCTCTCCCTTTCACTACAGTGACGGCTCAGATTTTGGTGGCTCTCTTCAAGACCTTCGTCCAGCTCTGAAACCCTGCCATGCTCAAGGCCCAACCTAGCTTCACTCCGTGGTGGTCATTGGCCTCAAAGGTTTATCAGTATTACCTCTTTGAATCCTCACAACTGCCATTATTTCTGGTTTACAGGTGCCCAGGATCTTAAAGAACCTAAATGGTGGTGTATGGGTCTGAATTCAGGAACTCTGACTCTAACCTCATGCTCTTTCTCCCTACACTGTTTTGCTTCCGGCCAGAGTTGATCAGGCATTTTCTCACTAGGGCTTTAGTCTTCTCCATCTAATTGTCCATTCTGCCTCTAAATAGTCAGTATCTAGCAATCTCTAGACCTAGACCCTTCTTTCCATCTACAGAATGCTGACGTCACCGTACATTTCACACTGCCTCTAGCACCGACCCTGATGAGGCACGAGGTACATGTTCGATGGAGGGATACATTATTTCAGGTAAGGTGATCAAGGTTTGGAAGTTTGTCCTTAGGCTTCTTTCTAAAAAGCGGGCATTTCAGGTGGGCTTTAGCTCTTTTACCTTTTTGTCTGAGCAGGCCTGGGAAGGTTCTGAAAACCACTAGTTCACTTTAGCTGACATGTGTTCCCACCAAAGTTACCTAAAACTGATACCCACAGTTTAAGCCTTGTAATCTATGATTGTGGAAAGAAAGACATGTGGCCTTATTAAAGGAATTTCAGCATTTTTAAGGGGGAGAGGATATTTGTGAAACAAATTACTTTTCAAACCCATATTTTGCTACATCGAATCTAGTGGTTCTCAAAGGCAGTGTAATTTTGTCCCCAAAGGAATGTGACCCTGTCCGAAGACACGTTTGGTTGTCACAAGTGCCTGGGAAAGGGTGGGGGCGGGGGCACACAATGCTACTGTTGTGTCTAGTGCCGTGGTCAGCAAACTGTGGCTCGCGAGCCACATGCAGCTCTTTGGCCCCTTGAGTGTGGCTCTTCCACAAAATACCACAGCCTGGGCGAGTCTATTTTGAAGAAGTGGTGTTAGAAGAAGTTTAAGTTTAAAAAATTTGGCTCTCAAAAGAAATTTCAATCGTTGTACTGTTGATATTTGGCTCTGTTGACTAATGAGTTTGCCGACCACGGGTCTAGTGGGTAGAGTCTAGAGATGCTGCTGAATATCCTACGGTGCAGGGCATCTCATAGCAGAGTCATTGCCACTAGTCGAGAACCACTGGTCTAAAGGGAGAACTTGACTGGAACAGTTAGGAGCCCTGTGAGTTGGGTTAAAGGGAGGGTCTCATCTGGGAATGTTGGCTGAGCCTGTTGAAGAGAGTTGCTGAAGGTGAAGGATCATTTGGGACCTATTGTGTGTAATATCTGGGCTCAGTTTATCCATCTACTTTTCCCCTAAGTTTACCTGGATCTTTTTGTTGGCCCCAAGACACTTGATGCACATTTTATATCTTCCTGTATCACCTGGTAAAAATAAATAGGATTGTCCCAGTATCTGACAAAAGCATTTTTTTCATTGGTGTGATTCCTGCCTCTGGCTGTAAGACTTCTGATGTGGTAGAACACATCCTCTTTGTCACCAGAGGTATTGGAACACGTCTTCGTCCGAGTTAAATGATAGTGAAGTTGAAGAAAAAGAAACACTAAGGCTTTTCACTAAGCGAAGAGTCAACTTATTGAACTAAGGTTAGTCTTAAAGAAGAGTTATGTTAATAAATTGTCAACTGTATAGTTTAACCCGTCATTAACTCTCACAATGAATAAGAATTGTAATTACTTTAAAAATTTTCTAACTTTTGTTTTTAAGTAGTGTAATAGAAATGTATTTAATAGATTAAACCATGTGTGTTTTAAGCTACTGCCAAACATATAGAAATAAATTTTGAAAGGATTGATACGGCTATGAAAAATCATTTTCATAAATCATATTTATCACATTCAAATTGATGAGCCATTTCCTTGTCTTTGTATTTCCATTATTCATGTTACTAGCATTTATGATAAAGAATATATGAGTATGTATTAAGTATATACAAATTTTCATGAAAGCAAAACCCAAGAATAGGTATAAAAAGTACATCATTACACTTCTTTGCCTCTATAACTTGTTTCCTAAGCCCATTTCTTTTATGAATTACTTCTTCTACCTCTGTGATTTTCTAAATAAAAGTTATCTTAAAAAAAAGTACATCATTAAGTACCTTTTTCAAATATTGCCTGATTTCCACTTAGACTTATTAGCTGATTTATTTTAGGTAGTAGCTTCCAAACACTTAAATGTATCAGAACCATTTAAGAACTGGCGACAGGGCAGGGAATTGAAAATTGAAATAACAGAAACAAACTCCCCAAATCATTCTGACACCCACTTGTGACTATATGGGTAGTTGCTCTATTAATGCTATGCTAAAGTAAGCTATAAATGAAGAGGCTAGATTAAAGATACTTTTGAAATGTTTAATTGGAGCCCCCAAAATGCTTTAAATATTGTAACGCTACCATCTCCTTCCAATGAATAAAAATGAGGGAGGGTCCTCCCCCCCATCCTCCCTCCCCCGCCACTCACTCTCCCTCAGTGGAGCACGCCAGTACCCGTCCCTTCCCTCTCCCCTTCCCAGCCCCAGGCACATTACCATTAGCTTCCTCACTCCCAAGCTCCAAGGGCCCTTCTTTTACCTCTATAACTTGTTTCCTAAGCCCATTTCTTCTAGGAATTCCTTTTTCTACCTTGTAATTTACCCAATAAATGTTCTCTTACAAAAATAAAAAGTGAGGGGGAGGAGGACTGGGGGGAGAATGTGTTAAGATGTGATTAGTAATCTCTTTATCACAACAGGACATTGATGTCAGTGCATCCAATTCCAATTAGGGAAGGGTTGCTTATTTTTAATTTTCTGTGATATGAATGTAGTAACTAAAACTGTGATGATAAATTTGGTCAATAAGAAGCCATTCGACTAAAGATAAAGCAATGGCGCCTACCAGTCTTAATGAATAATATAATTGCATCTAGTCCTCAGAAACTTCCACATCAATGCAATCGTGTGTAAATGAATCACAGTCTTAACATTTTCAAAAATATGCTGAAGGGCAGCTCTGAGAAAATGGGATACAGACTGAATAGGACGCGCAAGCATCCCAATTTTACTTCTTCCCATTTCTTAGCTTTTTTTCTGTTAAATGCTACCTAATAAACATCTGTATATTTCATCCCCACTGCGCTGACCCATTCAGGGCTTTGCAAGGTGACACCTCATAGATAAGTGCGAGGTTTCATGGATAGGTACCATTTTGTTCTGTGAATGACAAGTGACTTCAAAAGAGCAGTTCCTAGGAATGCAATGCTCTTAAAATAATGACAGTTGGTTGCTTATTGATCATGTGTTTTAAGTTCATTATCTTACGTAATCATAATAGCCACCCTGTGAGATAAGTACCATCAGAATTTCTATTTTTACAAACAAACAAGGGCACAGGTAATGTACCCAAATTTAAATAGCCCACTAAAACTGGAGCTTCTAAATCGTTAAAAAAATAAATAAAATAGAAAAGTCACATGAAAATAATGGAAACACCAAGATTTAATAATTTTTTTTTTAAAAATCTGACACTAGTATGTCCACTTTTTTAGCAGAATGTCTGATTTTCAGGCAACAAGGTCTGGTATCAGAGTACTTTGAAAAGTACCCAAGCTAAGTGCTCACTCAAATGGATTCAAACCTGGATTTGCATACGGGACAGGAAGGGCTGGGGACAAAATTCTCAGCCCTGTTTCCAGTGGTAGATGCATGTAAGAATAATTATAAAGAACTGCATGAGGTTATTTGCCAAGAAGGTGTCAACAGGGCAGCGCTAGATGATACCCCTTCCACTCTAACAGCTTACGTTTGCCTGTGTTTAAAATTGATCAAACTAAAGGAAGAATGACCAGAGTTCTCTGGTAAGTTGTATACCTTCTGCATCTATCAGCAAATCAGCTTTTCCCCTTCCAGTCGCCAGTGACTTCATCTGAGCCATACACATGGCATAAAGGAGAGAATAAGACAGTTCAGGTTATTTATGGGGAAGTGACTGGCAGTCACTGGAATCACCTTAGCTTTTGGTCTCTATGTTTTTGTTTATCATTGCTAGAGCCAGGTTGTAAAATCTAGCATGTGACAAGAGCCTCCTCCTCTGTCAGCTGTGGCTCCCGGAGCAGGAGCAGTGGCTGTCAGCCATGAGAGTCTCCACGAGGAATTCAAACAATGTAGAACCACCCACAGCGGGAGGCTCCCCGGCTGAGTGGGGTGGTAGGGACCTAGTTACTATTCCCACTGGCATTGAAGATTGGCCACCACGCCGTCTCACTCGGCTCCTTGCTCAAGCAAAGAATTTGGCACACGTTTGATTTCTTAAATCTAAGCCTTCCCTATTACTTTCGCAACTTGGAGAACTCTTAAATAAACCTCCTTGAGTTTCAAGGAGAGCCACCCCTTAAAATCTTTTAGGAGATTTGGGGAGAGATGAGTTAAATTGGAATGATCTTTTAAAATTTTAGCTGGATTTATGGAATATGTTCATAAAGATATCAACTTGACTTGGGTATTTTATCTTTATCCTCACCTGAGATTGCCCCCACTATTAGTAATTCCTACTTCAAAATAAAATCCCTTTAGCTTTGTAACTTGTTATGCTAATTAACAAGAAGAAAATGTTTTCCATGTTCTCCATTTCCCTTTTGGAAAGTTTGGTTTTTAGCTACACAGCATTGCAAGTGTGTGTGTGTGGCAGAGCAAAATGTGGTTACTAATTGTGCTGTTCTGTGCTGATAACATGCCATTTGCTTTATGTCAGTTTTTTTCACCCCAGCAACTATTTCTAGCCAGTGGCATCACTCTTACATGTTACACTTCCAAAAAAAAAAAAAAAAATTGCAAATGTGTCTTTCTAAAATAAAGGAATGACACATATATTTAACATCATTCATTTACATGCTAAATGGGGACACATCAATTATAGAGTAGAAACAGTTTTAAAGGATTTTGATTTAGTGGCTGTTATTTAAAATGTTATCTTTTCCCTTAAATGGGAGACATAATCATATAAATAAAATTTCCTCCTAATTATTGAAAAAAGACCAAAAATGTATTTTTTAATGTAAAATACAATTGCTATTTATTTTAAATGTTTATAAATGTGAGCAGATGGTTCAGAATGAATCTGGCCTTTTCTTGCCTACAGTTGCCTCAGCCTTGTCTTTCTCAGCCCCTTGGGGAAGGGTCTCTCCTTTTCCCCCTCGGGCCATCCTCAGAGTGCAGAATCAGGACATACAGAACAATGACCGTTCATCCTTGAAGAACATGGGGATGCGTGACACCAACCCTCTGGCATTTGAAAAATCCATGTATAACTTTTTTTTTTTTTAATATATATTTTTCAGAGAGGAAGGGAGAGGGAGAGAGAAAAACATCAATGATGAGAGAGAATCATTGATTGGCTGCCTCCTGCACTCCCCACACTGGGGGTCAAGCCCGCAACCCAGGCATGTGCCCTGACCGGGAATCAAGCCTTGACCTCCTGGTTCATAGGTCCACGCTCAGCCACTGAGCCACGTGGGCCGGGTCATGTATAACTTTGACTTCCTCAAAGCTTAACTCCCATAAGGTACTTGAGCAGCTATGGTATTTCGTAGCCACAGGGTGTCCTGGAACCAACACCCTGCAGATAATGAGGGAAGACTGTGAAAAATGGTGTAGAACAGTGCATACTGGACTCCATGAGCCACGGGAAATGAGTATCTTATCACAATGAGAGACCTTCTAGGGGTCACAGCCCACATTCTGGCCCTTCCCCATTAGATTTTATCTTTAAATTGGACATTTGTATTTGAGCTGCATTTTTTGCAGTTTTTAAACCACAGGCTTTATCTCTTTAGCCTCACAAAAACAGTACAGGAACTTCCCGAAATGTCTTCAACAGGAGCCAGCATTTCACATGGCTGCTGCTTCACCGCTGCCCAGAACAGGCCAACAGCACACAGCCAGACAGAACAACAGTCAACCTTAGACAAATTTGATGAATTAAAGCAATTTAGTCAACGGGAGAGCTGAAGAGAACTCTAGGGAAGAAGTGATGGGGAGCAGTCAGGCCAAGCATCCTGCCTTCCTTCCTTATTCTGCAAATGTGAACATAAATAGGTCAGAGTGAAGAGCTACATACATACCAGATGAATTTTTTTATTGTGTTCTTTAGCAGGACAAAAAGATTTCCCTAGACAACATATTTGGAGAAGATCAATTGTAGCTGCTGAATTGAGCAGTTACTAGGTATGAGGCACTCTCCTAAGTGCCTTACAAGTATTTTTTTAATTTAGTTTTTGTGCTTCCCACAAGCCTGTGAAGTAGGTAGCATTATTATTTTTTTCTTGTAATCACTTAGAAAAAATGAGGTAAGTAAGTCATACAGAAGTCCCTTCTCCCCCAACTTTATTGGGATATATTTACAGATAACATTGCAAGTGCGATGACTTGATACACATATAGTGAAATGTTTACCACCATAGGATTAGTTAACACATCTATCCCTAACACATCTAAGGCAGTTCTAAAGCCAGGATTCAAACCCAAATAATCCACAGAGAATGCACGGTGGGGCAAAAGTAGGTTTACACTTGTAAGTACAGGAAACACGGAGTTTATTCTTGTATTATTATTTATAAATTATTGTATTATTTTCCACACAGAACAACCGTAAATCTACGTTTGCCCCACCCCATATGTTCTTGACAACTAAATATCAGGTGCTGTGATAACTGTTATTAAACTGTTAAAGGAAATGAGAGCATTTAAGCTCTTTTTCTAAATAAATCTGTGTAAACTTGAATAACCAAAAGCTTTTACTTATATGCCAAAGATTTTGTTTGCCAGCACCTGGGCCCATGTAATTCAGAATGGCGCTGGGCCCATGCACAGGGCCATGACAGACTTTGCTGGCCTGATACTGGAAAGGACCCGAAGCTTAACACAAAGCACTGGGCAGGAGCCTCTGGGGGAATGATAATTGGAAACTAGACTCAGAATTTTAGAGCTGAAAGGAAACTCACAGATAATTGAATCTCACCTTCATTTTATAAATAAAAAAACGGACGCTCTGAGAGATTGACTACCAGGTTATACATTGCTATCTAGTGGCAGAGCCAGATGCAAGCCCAGGCTTTCTGCCTACTTTTGTTCATTACAGCAAGCTGCCTCCAAATTCACAAGAGAGACTTTCCATTTCCTTTCTCAGTGTTTTCAGAAATGTCAAACTAATACCCATGTATTTAAGTCATTTTATCTACATTTTTTTATAGACATTGCTAAATGGAAATGTGTTGGGATTCCCCAAGCGTATTCGAGGTTCATGATTTTACATTTCCTACAAAAGGCAGGCTCAGCAACTTAATTTTCCTGGGCTAAGAGCTCTGATTAAAGCCTTTACCTTGACAAATAATTGGTTTTGAGAATAGGGGATAGAGATAATTCGGACATATGATAAGCATTTATCCATTTACTCAAACAGATGTATATGGCATGCCTATTGTGTTTTAGACACCATGCGAGGTATAGGTCATCCAAATATAATTAGAGCATACTTCTATCCCTCTAGGAATAATTTACCCTTTATTTTCTATTAGCAAAGGATCTAATATATTCTTGCTGTTCTTAAATTAGGCTCATGTCTCCCAAGGTGTATTAAGAGTACTGCTTGTGGTATGCCACATTATTTTAGACGGTATCAGATAAGCCTTAAAAAAAAAAAAGTGGTATTGATTTCAATGCATTTTAGAAAAACCAAAAACAGCTCACAAATCCATATTTAGCAGATACTATAGCTTAGGACATGGCTAGCCACGCTGCAGACTATATGAACTTCAGGCATGATGTCCAGGCATGTTCTGTGAACCTTCTGCAATAACATTTCAAAAGTATGATGATATGGATTAACAGCATGGATTCTGCATGTACTGAATTTCTAGGTTCATCACTACATTAAAAAATATTTTTATTGAAAAAAAAGGGAGAGGGATAGAGAGATAGAAACATCAATGATGAGAGAGAACCATTGATCAACTGCCTCCTGCACGTCCCACACTGGGGATTGAGCCTGCAACCCAGGCAGGAATTAAATCATGATCTCCTGGTTGATAGGTTTGATGATCAACCACTGATCCACACCAACCAACCATTAGTTTTGTTGTTTTTTTTTAATGAAGAATTCCCCTCTAACATGACACCACCATTAACCAGTGAGTGCCTCAATCAGGCTGGTCCCCTAGGCTTCGAGGAGACAACTCATATTTAGATAAATATCACCCCTCTTTCAATATACTTCTGTGTTTCTAGGTCCTTATTGGAGACATTAGAGGGACAGGATGTGGGTGAGATGCAGAGAGCTGCCTGGGTATGTGAACTTTAGACAGACAAGAAACTATATTCCTAAAGCAACTGCAAATTTTCTGTGCCATCTTTCCCCATAATGCTTTACAAAATATTCTTGAGGTTAAAAGTTGTTCTTTTCAAGCAACTCAGGAAATACCCCATATTGGAGGCTCCCCCACTTGGAGGCTCATAATGCACATTTAATATTATTAAAGGCTCTTTGGTGTTGCACAAATTTCACTCAGTGTTTCCCAAACCTGTGAAGTTGGGTTTTCCCCACCAAGGATCACCTGTTAACATCTATTGGCACATGGTTTGGGAAGTGCATTGATGTGTGCTATTATTATTACTGATTGTAGTAGGTACACCAGTAAGAATTTGTTCTGGCAAATATCTTGTAATCACTTTTGTTATTTTTTCTCACTCTTAGATCTATGGTATAAAACTGGTATTTTTATTCCCATTCAAAGGTAAGTGCTATTAAGTACATAATATGAGCTGAGTAACAAGCTACTGCCAGAGACAGGATTTAATTTAAAGCCCTAAAATTTGAAGACTTGGTTGGTAAAAATCCAAATAATCCCTAATTACCAGCATTTGTGCTGGCTGTTGTTAGAGAAAAGTAACGTCACAGTATGTTACTCACATCCTCATTTCCTATCCCCTGTCTCTCTTAACCACATTCCCGACCTAAGCATGAACAACCCCTAATTAAATGCTTTAAGAAATAGGAGAACTATAGGGAAGCAGCATCATTTCTCTCTTAAAGCTAGATATCCTAAACACGAGTTATCACTTTTTCTTTCATGATGACCATATAAACATTTGTGGGGGGAAAATGGAGTAAGAGACACACAGATCAAATATTCCTAAATTCAGAGATTAAGAAGGCCTCCACTGGGAAATCTGTGAAGGTGTGTCTTTGAGAATGTTCCTTCAAGTGCTCTGTAATTCCTCCTAATGTTGTACTCCGTCTGTGAGTTGCTATCACAGCCACCAGGCAGGGATGCTAGGGGGTGGTGGGTGGAATGACATCAGTAAAGATTCCACTTACCCAAGGGAAGCAGAATGAGTACTCAAACAATGTACCAGTTTAATGCTGGAATTTCTCGGTTGCTCACGCTGGGTGATAAAAATGTCTCTGTGGATTTTTCCTGCACTATCTGGGTGAGTGTTCAGAATGAACAATCTTTTCTGAGCTGGGAGAAAATCAAAATGCCTTTTCAACAAGCAGGAATACAACTCCTCATTCCTTCAACGCTGCCAATTGGGCCCTTAGTCCCAGGGTTTGAACTTGGTATGTGCATATGGCACCAAAGTGTGGAAATAACAGAAAGCCTGCACCACCAGATCATTGTTGGCAGTATGATCTATAATAATAAAAACATAATATGTTAATTAGACCGGACATCCTTCCGGACAACCTTCTGGACAAAGCTGAGCCCCTTGCAAGAATTTCATGCATCAGGCCTCTAGTTTAGGTATAATTGACCATTATTAAATCTAATTGTTATATTTTTTCATTAGTTAACATTTACATGAAATTCGAATTTTCCTCCTTTCCATTCATTCGAATTTTCCTCCTTTGTTTATTTCTTCTCAGTTGTCATAGTGAAATAAAATTGGCTTGGAACTAGAGGACATGGGCTTGAATCCCAGCTTCACTTATTATCTATGTGATCCTATGCAGTTTCCCTAACCTCTCTGAGCCTTCACTTCTTCACCTATGAAATGGTGGCTATAGCACTTTCTCAAGGGTTACGAGCATTTTATGATATGAAAAAAAATATGAAAATGCTTATCTCCTATCCAATGTGTGGGAAGTTGGGTTCTTTGCTTTCTTCTCTTCTCCTCTGCCTGCATCCATTGCCTATCATCAAATCCCATTGTTTAAGGAAGAAAATAAAAAATAAACAACTTCCCTGAATTTGTTGGTTTTCTTTGAAATAACCTCATGGACCATGAGAGACTTTTCCTAGGGATCCAGTTCAATTTGCTGGAGCAGAGGAGGACTTGTGTAGGAGAACCAGATGGACGGTTGGTTGGAGGAAAAAGACCAAGTCTCTACCCCTGCCTACATCAAGTGATAGGTTGTTATTAATTTTTTTTTTTTACTTAGTCTAATTGGCCCAAACAAGAAACAGCAGCTAAGCATTCCTTTCCTGCTTGTACAGACATCAAAGGGATTGTTCCAAGTTGATAAGTGGACTCTGGTCACTGGAGAACGCTCATGATCCTGCTTGAATGGGTATAATTAAAAAGACAATAGTAAGTGTTGGCAAAGAGGTGGAGGAACTGGAACCCTGTTACACTGCTGGTGGGAATGTAAACTATGTTTCACTTTGAAAAATAATTGGGAAGTTGCTTAAGAAGTTAAACCTACCATCCCACCCAGCAATTTTGCTCTTAAGAATCTACCCATGTGGAAATGAAAACATATGCACATAAAGACATATGTGAATGTGCATAGCAGCATTCCTTATAATAGCAAAGATTGGAAGCAATTCAAATGTCTATCATGTGGTACATGGACAACGGAGTACTATGGAGCAATAACAAGGAACAAACTACCGATACAAGCTACAACACGGGTGAAACTCAAACACGTTATGGTAAGTGAATGAAGCCAGATGCAAAAGACATTGCACAATTCTGTTCAAATGTACAGAAGCGGCAAATCTGTAGAGACAGAATATTGGTTGTCACTTGGGACTGGAGTTAGGGATTGTGATTAACTAAAAATAAGCATAAGAGAACTTTTTTGGATGTTGGAAATGTTCTCAAACTAGATTGCAGTAATGATTATACAATTCTATACATTTATTTAAAAATCATTAAGTTATATACTCAAAATGGATACATTTTATGGTATGTCAATTACACCTCAATAAAGTTCTTTAAAAGCATGCTTATTATGTAATTCATGAGATGATCTCCATATCAACAGTAGCATTCAGAAGTTCTGGAGGACATCATAATCAGGCTGTGGTCTTGGAATTAAGCACACATCTGTCTTTCAATTCTGATATTCATTATTTTGTGACTGATGGTAAACAACCTCAGTGCTCCACTCTCCCAGTTGGGTAAGGCATGGAAAAGTGAGCAAAGGGGAGGAGCAGGATTGGATGATGGGAGCCATGGGAGAGAGGGCACAGAGAGAAGCTGAGCAGGCCAAAAGCTACTTCTTTACCCACATCAGGCCTGGAGATGGGAGGGCACCTGCATGGCAGGATCTTTTGAGAACCAGGACCCAATATGCCCATCCTGCCATTTCCTGTCTTGGCCGTAGTCTCTCTTCGCCCCAACCTCTCCCATTTCTGCTTTTTCTTGATTTCCAATCTCCTCCGGGCTGTGCTTCTCCATCTATTAGTCCAACAGTCATCTGTGCACCAATGTGTCCTATCTGGCTTGACTTTCTTCTGAAGTGTCTTAATCCCTGTATGCAACAGTTCAAACCAAGGAAATCTTATCTTGTAATCATTATTGTTCAGTTATGAATAGGTCTCATTGACAAACGTATACCTAAGAAGCTAAGATCCTTAATTTTCAATTTACCTTGTTGAGGAAAATGAATGTGGGTGAGAATCTCAAAGAGTAGTGAAGTTTGACTAGTTCGGGGCTTGATAACTCAATAATTTTCCCTTTCACTTAATCTAGTCTTCAGTATTTCAGAGTGAAATTATCATGAGAGAGGGAGCACTATTATCATGCAGATAAATGTGATACATCCCTGATACTGATGATTACAATTCTACTAGGAGCCCAGTAGGCGATTTCAAATCGTGCAGCACCACCTACCCTCAAGTCGCCGTTCCGGCCCTGCCTCATTCCCCGGGCCCCGCAGCAGCCACAGCAGGCCTCCCTCTCTGGCCCTTGAAGCAGCCGCTGCTGCTGATCAGGCCCTCCCCCAGCGCAGATGCACGGAGGCCCCTGCCGCCCCGCCCCTGACACTCTGCGAGCAAACTCCTCCTGTCCTGTCAACCCGTTACAGTGTCCTGGTTAATTAGCATATTTCTCTATTATATTTATAGAATTGAGTGAGTCAACTAAATATCATAGAATTTGATGCACAGTACTTATTTGGAGTAAAGTTTATTCAAAATGTATTTAAAATGGAAAATGCTTTCCCAAACCTATCTGCCAGTTGAATAATTTGGATTTTGAATTATATGGTGTTTTTTCTTTTAAATAAGCAGCTTATGGTACTTTACAAATAATAGCTAAAATTATTGAGTTCATGTGATATTCCAGGTACCTTATTTAATCTTCATAATGACTCTATGAAACAGGGACGATAATTACCCTCATTTTACAAATGAGAAGAATAAGACATACAAAGGCTCTTTGCTCGAAGTGACAGTGGATAAGCAGCACAACCCAGATCAGAAAGATCAAGCCCAGATCTTTCTGACTCCAAACCCGGTGTCCTCAGTCACCACACTGTGCATCTGATAGCCCTCATGATAATATCTTGTAAAAACTGTCACCATCATTTTTACAAATGGGGAAGCCACAGGGGGACAAGGGCATCTGACTCATTTAGGAATAAGTAATGAGTCGGCTCTTTGAAGATTTGCTTTATAAAATAAACTGTTGCCCTAACTGGTTTGGCTCAGTGGATAGAGCGTTGGCCTGCGGACACAAGGGTCCCAGGTTCGATTCCGGTCAAGGGCATGTACTTTGGTTGCGGGCACATACCCAGTGGGGAGTGTACAGGAGGCAGCTGATCAATGTTTCTCTCTCATTGATGTTTCTAACTCTCTATCCCTCTCCCTTCCTCTCTGTAAAAAAAATCAATAAAATATATTAAAAAATAAAATAAACTGTTCACCAGGTTATTCTAAGACTTGAACAGAACTCTCTTCTCTTACAGGGTGCTCACCTGAATCCCAGCTACAGGTCCTCCAGACAGCAGGGCATTTCAGACTCTTCATCTGCTGGAAATCACTGGAGGAGCTGAAAATACAAGAGCCATTCATGTTTAAGTTAGAGCTAATTAACTGCACTGTGGTTTGGTTACTTTTTAAATTTAATTTTATTTAAAAATATTTTTATTGATTAGAGAGAGGGGGAGAGGGGAGAGAGAGAGAGAGAGAGAGAGAGAGAGAGAGAGAGAGAGAGAGAGAGAAATCGTTGAGAGAGAAACATCATTGATCTTGGCTGCCTCCTGCACACTGCACACTGGGGATGGAGCCCGCAACCCCGGCATGTGCCCTTGACTGGAATCAAACCCGGGACCCTCCAGTCCACTGGCCAACGTTCTATCCACTGAGCCAAACCAGCTAGGGCTGGTTGACTTTTTTCAAAAAATAAGAGAACATTTATCTAGGAAATCACAGAGGTAGAAGAATTTGTAGAAGAAATGGGCTTAGGAAACAAGTTATAGAGGCCAAGGAAGGGCCCTTGGAGCTTGAGAGTGAGGAAGGTGATGGTAAGGGGCCTATGGGGAAGAAGAGGGGGAGGGGAAGGAGAGAGGGGAGGAGAGGGGAAGGCGAGGGAGTGCTCCCAGGAGGGGGAGAGCTCCTGGTTTGGTTTACATTTAATGCAAACATTTTGGCATTCATTCCACTGAGGAAAAGACAGAGGAGGTGATGGATCAAGAACATTATGACACAGCGGATAGAATGCATATACATTTACGTGTAACTAAAACTAGTCATTTGACTCAAGGTAAATCATTATATATCAAATTCCCTTACAAATCTCTCTTTGGCACGTTTCAGACATGAAGATGTGGCTGCTGCTAGAGTTACTATGCAGAAAACCTCAGTCCTGACCCTGAGGATGAGAAGCAAAGACAAAGTCACACAGACAAGCCGGTAACATACTGCAACCCTTCCCACTTCCCCTCTATAGTTCTCTGATCATGCGTTCAAGTAGACTTGTATTTTCCTCCAATAAGAGAAATCTAGAAACCCTTTCATCTGCTTGACAATCTAATACAAAATAGGATAATCGTTTCCCAGGCCTTGCTATGTAACCAATAGCAACTTCCATTTATTGAAAGCCCACTAGAGAAAAGGCACTGTACTTGGCATTTTCAAATTTATTGTCTCTAATCCTGATAAGCTGGCAGTTAGGTCTTCTTATTCCTATATTCGGGAAAACACAAAACAAAAATGGAACCAAGGGAGATTAGAAAATTCTGTCTGACTGGAAATTCCTGTGCTTTTCATCATACTCTCTTGCTCTTCCTCAATCCTTGGAGCACCACCAAGAATTAGATGATTTTTTGGGGGGCGGGGGGAGGGGAGCTTGAACAAACAATGATCATTTGCCTATTCAATGCCTAACATGAACCTAGGATATGACAACCCCCCAAAATAAGGCACGAACCTTGTTCTTCAGGAGCTCATGATTCAGGAAAGAGAAAAGGAGAACAGAATTAAGTTTTAAGAACGTAAGTGCTGGGGGAATGTAGAGAAGGACCTGGTTATGAGCTGCTGAGAATGGAGAAGCCTCCGCAGATGGAGTGAGGCCGTGGCGAGCTGGCAGAAGGCTCGGTTTGGGGAAGAAGAGAAAGGAGCATTCTGCAAAGACCTGGAACTGGGCATGGACAAAGCTTCCTTGAAGAACAGAGAGGACCCCCACCTGGTGGATGTGGTGGGGGTTGTACTGGGGAGCAAAGAGATTTGAATGCTATCGTGATTTGTCCTGTGGCAGCCCCCCATGGCCCTAAAGAAATTAAATCCTAGTCGGGGTCCAGGGAGTAGCTATCCAGGTGCTGCTTCCTGTCATGGGCAGAAATATGTCTATTTTTTGCCATCATTAAGGAAAAATGGTAAGGTGAACCCCAGAAGGGCTACAGGGCCAGTTTCAGTCATTTATTCTCTAACAACGCAATAACAGAAATTATCAAAGTTCTTCTGAATTAGTTGCTGCTAAATGGGAAACTAATATATATGTAACTATCCCCACAACCAGCATCCACAAATTCACCTCATTCTAAATATGCAAAACGTTGGAAGTAAGATACCAAGACTTAAAAGTACTGATTTCTGGTCATGAAAGTGCCCTCAAACTGCTCTATTTCACTTCTTTTTAGCTCATACTATGCTGGAGACACAGTGGGCAGTAATGATGTTGTTTTAAAGTTAAGACCATGTTGCCATCTTTAGTACAACAGGAGAGAGAGAGTATCAACTGTCTTTAGAGATTTCAAGCATAGTTTCTAGACAGAGTGTAATTTTAAAATTACAATTTTCCTGCTATCTGTAAAACTTGAACATTTTCCGATGTGTTTAATTACACAGCTTTTAATTTGTGCGAGGCTGGGGTGAGCAATTATTTTAGTGAGTTTTAAGAAGGCTAGTTATGCTTCCAGATAAATTTTCCCATGCTCCCTCAGCTCTAATTTGGACAAAAAAATCATTTTACTAACTTACTGAGCATGAAAGATTTAGCTCTCTCAGCACTACAGTTTAGAGGGTGAACAAGACATCCCTCTGGGCTCCTGGGGCTGGACTGAAGCAGCGACGGGGATGCTCACATCCACTGGCTAAGCAGCGCCTGGCAGAGGCCCCAGGTGAAGGGGATATAGATTCCCACATGGTAACACGCTCACACACACTCACCTTACAAACGCATCTTGCTTTCAGGAAGGTGGCAGTATTCAAGGGAAGGAATGAAAGAGGCTGAAAGGGAGGGCTCAGAAACTGGAGAGTCCAATTTACCCTTCTGTATATCACTCCAGGGCTCCCAGACCTTGAAATTTACCTGAATCTGTGACTAGTATATGGTGTTCCCAAGGAGGGCTACAGTTTCTACAGTGGCAAACACCAGGATGTTCACAGGAATTTATTTGAATCTATTTCCAGAACCACTAACCCACATTTCTTGCCTTAGGGGTGCTCTAACAAGGCCTTCTCCCTTTCATTCATTTGTTCACTCACTCAGCATTTATTGAACATCTACTACAACCGTGGTAAGCACAGTCCTTACATTGAGATTGCTCATAGTCCCATGGGGGAGACAGATACCTCGATAAATCTTGATGGTGCAGTGTGGAGTCCTGTGATGGGGTCGGGAACCGGGTGCTACAGTGCTGGGCCGAGGACAGCAATGGTCAGGGAGTCTTCCAGGAAACTGAGGCTGGGAGACTCTGAAGGATGACTTGGAGTCGTCAGGGTGGAGTATGTAAAGAGGAATCTACACAGAGAAGCCGTTTGTCCAGAAGCACAAGGAAATGTGTGGCCTTTGCAGATATATGAAAAGTGACGGAGCTGAAAGAGGGCTGAGTCACCAGCCAGGGCTCTAGTTTCCACAATCTGAAGAGTTTGAGTATTTGCACCTGTGGAATTCAGGAGCCCGGTGAAAAGGGCATTTTCTTGATCGGCAGTCAGGAACCGTGATGGCAGGCTGGTTCAGCCTGCACTGCTCCTGAGGCAGCGTCTGCCTTGCAGCCTTGATAAAACAAGAGCCTCTCATCTCATTTCTCAGAGTCTGATCAGGAATGCCAACAAGATCATTTTGGTGTTGTTTTACCAATCACCTATTCCTTCCTCACATTCCATACTCCTAAGGTGCTGCTTTCACAGGTGCATAGAGGACAGCTGATTTTAAAACTTGATCTTTTCAATAAATTTTTGAGGAGCAGGTATTGTTTATTTGCAGTGTACATCCAAGAAAACCCAGCATCAAATGACAAAGCCACACACAGGAGTCAGTGCAGAGAAAGAATCAGGTGGACGGCCCCCCACAGCTGGTGTGGATGAACCTTTAGGGTGCTGTGCGTAGGAGCAAATATCCCGGAGCCTGAGGATAGTGTGTGAGTTGGGGGCTGGGCATCAGCAGAAGCTGGGTCAGGGACTGACTCAGAGTGAAGAAGTTCACTCTAGGGCAGGAAATAACTCTACCCATGGAAACCATAAAAGGACTGGAAGCTCACAATGAACCATGTTCTCCTATTTTCCTTTCTATAACCAAGGACCGGGAGTCAGGACTGTTGCTGCCCTTTTCTCTCACCTATGACCTTCAGCTGCTGCTGGGAGATTGACTTTCTTCTCTAGAGCTGCCCTTTGTGGCCATTTTATCCTAATTTCATTGACATCGATGTGGTGAGGGTAAGAAATGGCCTGATTTGCACCCTGTTGGAATAATGTTGAACCTTGCTTCTCTCCCCAGACTGCCCACCTCAGCAGGTGCCCTCAGCAGGTTCCCTCAGCAAAAGGTGTGGAATCTGAGGCTTCAACAATTTGGGTGAGGGTTAGGGGGTGAGAAGAGGGATGCCCTTGAAGGAAAAGAATACAAAATTATGCATGCAACAGTAAGTACAAAAATGAATAATTAGGAAAGAAATAATAAAAAAAAACAAAAAACAAAAAAAACAGGTAACGAAGACTTGGAGATGCGGGACTTTTGCTAAAATATCTTAAGGGGAGTTGCCAGTTATTGTTACACAGAAATGCTTCCTGATTGCAATCTGGCCTTCGCTCCACACCTACAACGCCCTTGTCCCAGCCACTCCCAGCACCCCCAGGGTCCCGTGCAGCAAGGGGCGTGGCGCTGGCGCTGCACTGGCTCCATGCCTCACCCAGATGTGGTACTGCCGATGAAGGCTGCAGGAGAATGACTTGGATATACTTCCTGGCTTGCCAGAAAGTCCCAGCTTATGCCTATCATCCTTGTTTACATTTTAATAATCCCCCTCCCTGCTAAACACAACAGCCAGAGTTTACATAATAAATTATAGGGTCACCCTGTTTCTGTTGTTCACCTCTGTGACCACACAAGCTGGGTCCAGGTGGGAGGCTCTCAGGTCTAACTTTAGCATCTTCATTGCCTTTCTGAGCCAGCTGAACCTGACAGGATCTGCTTCCCAATCTCCACGCTGACCTAGTTAGACTGGGCTGCTAGGAAGGTTCTCGTTGTGTGGGTTTCTATCTTCAGAAGAGTCATTATTTTGGTGTGTAAGTCTTCTTGCATTTACAGATCCAAGAATCTGTAAGTCATCCAGAAGATTTAGTTATGCTTCATGAAGACCCACCCTTCTTCTTCTTTTTAAAAATATATTTTTGTTGATTTCAGAGAGGAAGGGAGAGGGGGAGAGAGATAGAAACATCAATGATGAGAGAGAATCATTGGCTGGCTGCCTTCTGCATGCCCCACACTGGGGGTCAAGCCCACAACCCAGGCATGTGCCCAGACTAGGAATCAAACCGGTGACCTTTTGGTTCATAGGCTGACACTCAAGCACTGAGCCATGCCGGCCGGGTGACCCACCCATCCTCTTAAACAATCTACAGGGTGGAGAACATTCAAGCCTAGTTAAAATGACCACCTGGGTGCCCGTCCTTTGGGTGAAACATTGCATCTAAAATATGCTGTGGAGCCAAGGCAGTGTTATTGGGCGACAGTCTGGCCTTGGATCCCGCTGTGCCAGTTCATCACTATTAGAGAAAACAAGCAGGGAAGCCAGGCAGAAAAGCTCCACCCCCACCGGAAGCTGCTTTGCAGGCAGGACCAGTGAGCACAGGAGGCTCCATCGTGGGCAGGCTACCCGATCCACCGCACCACTTCAGAGCCTTGGAGTCATCCGTCAATCACAAGACACCAGGCTTATTTTCCCCGCCAAAGTCACATGCCATGTGGAGGCAACATCAAAACTTTAAGGTTTAAAAGGCAGTTTCCTCTGAGTGCTGATTTGGGCACGTAAACAGTGGCGTGGTTAGATGCCACTCTGTGTTTAAAGTAATTATATCCCAGCCCTGGTGGTGGTGATGCGCAAGCCCCGTTGCAGCAAACAGAGTTGACTCTCAGCAAACTCTGGTGAGTCAGCTTCCCCCTGCATTTACTACTTCCTCCTCGGGAACTGTGTCCGGGAAAGCCAGAACTTGGGGACAATTTTAAGTGCACTGCCCAGCTCTGTAAGGCTGGTGCCAGCTTGCAACCAACAATATGTCTGCCTGCAAGATGGCTTGGGGACCTCGCCTGTAGCAGTTGTGGTCACTCATGTTCAGAGGGAACCCTTGGGCAATAGCTGAGGCCTGTGGGAGGGGCAGTGGCCTGGATCTGGCATTACTCTGTCTTGCCGGGTCCTCCTGGGGCTGAGCAGCCACTGCTCAGCAAGCCAGAGGAATCCAGCCAGAGGGAGGCTGGTGGCGTGGGCAAGGCTTGGTGGGAAGGGTGACATCCTAGGAAGGAAGAGGTGACGACTCCTGCTGTGGGTGCAGAAGCCCTTCTTTAATGGGTCCAGGCTGACTGGTGTCTAACTTTGTCCTAAGCAGAAGGACAAAGGGGCTCCTTTATCCATTTCCACTGTGGAAACATACCTTTCTCGGGGAAGAAGACCTAGTCACCACCCCTCTGCCCTATGTCTCGGCCCATGCATGTGCCAGATCAGTGGAATTTTTCTAGTCTCTGGGGAGGATCACCTCCCTTTATCCTCACAGAACCTCCTTCATAAGCTGCTGCTGGCAACGCGATTGCTGCTAATTAGCTGCCCTGGTTAGGCTTATTTCATCTAGTTGTACATTTTAGAGGAGACGTTCCCAGGCCAACTTAAGAGGAGAATTCACAGAACAAGCTGAGTGGAAGCCGGCTTTGGATGACCTCCACAGAGCAAGTCAAGCCAGTTCCCATGGGGTTTGAACGCAGCGTTCCCAGGGAGGCAAGTTCAAGTCGAATGACAGACCTCGAAGTGTCCTGGAGACCATTTAGTTCAGTCACTTCATTTTATAAATGAGGGACCTGGGGCTCATAAAGGTGAACTAACCTGCCTTATCACGCAGCTGTTTACTGGTCACCTCGGTAAGTGGAAAGGATTTGGGCGACATGCTTGACTACAGAGGAAGTCCCTTTGGGGACAACTTGAATACAGTTGCCATAAGCAAAGGCCTTGCCCATTTTTCTCAAGTTCATCTTTCTTTTCACCTCCTAACTTTTATTCATGGAGTAATGTTATATCCCTAAAGGAAACACGTGGAATCCAGCTGTCAAGATTATTTTGGATATTCCAAAAAGTATACAAAATAGCTGATGTAATATCGGTAGGTGCAGTGGACCAGCTGTTGCAAAGTGCGAAGTTCCCCGAACATCTGGACTGATCTGTGTCCTAGGTTCCAGTTGTAAATTGTCCATTAGCTATAAACTTTTATGCTCTGAGTCTGAAATATTCTCTGGTCTCCCATCTGTCTCTGGCACTTTAACAGTAGTTAGGGAAGGTACTGGGAGGTGGTGATGGGAGAAGAAATCTTTCTTGTCATATTTATGACAATTTTCTCAAATGCTATTTTTTTTTCTTTATGTACTGGCTTCAAATTCATAAGAAGTGAAAGTCAGGATTCTCTTTTCTTTCTCCTTTCCTTTCTCCCTCCCTCCCCCTTCTTTCCTTCCTTCTCTCCCTTACCTTCTCCCTCTTCTTTGCCCTTCTTGTCTTCCTTGTTCTACTCTTCTTCTTTTCCTCCTCCATCATACTTCAAAGCCCAGCTGGGCTATTTAATAAGCAGTCAGTTGCCCACAGTAGGTGATTGTGGAAGGGCTGCTGTAGTAGTTGGTCACTTATTGAGCCTTCACCTCCTATGCATTTATTAAAAACTAGAGGCCCAGTGCATGAAATTCGTGCACTGGAGGGGTGTCCCTTAGCCTAGCCTGCACGATCTCCAATCTGGGACTCCTTGGGGATGTCTGACTGCTGGTTGAGGCCTGTGGGATTGGGCCTTAACCGGCAGTCGGACATCCCCCTCACAATCCAGGACTGCTGGCTCCTAACCACTCACCTGCTTGCCTGCCTGATCACCCCCTAACTGCTCCCCTGCCATCCCGATCGCCCCCAACTGCCCTCCCCTGCTGGCCTGATCTCTCCCCCAACTGTCCTCCCCTGCTGGCCTGGTTGCCCCCAACTACCTTCCCCTGCTGGCCTGATCTCGCCCCCAACTGCCCTCCTCTGCCAACCTGATGGCCCCCAACTGCCCTCCCCTGCTGGCCTGGTCACCCCAGTGGTAGCCGTGCAGAGCAGAAGCTGGGACCTGCCCCCCAGGGGGGCTGAGGGAACTCTGGCGGCAGACGCACAGAGTAGCTGCTGGACCTCTTACCCCCATGCAGGGCCGCAGGAACTGTGACAGCAGGCATGTGGAGCAGCCGGCCCCACCCCTGCCATGCACGCTGCCATCTTGTGATGGCATTATGGCGTGAGGGTTAATTTGAATATTACCTCTTTATTATATAGGATAAGTCTTCCTTCATATTGCTGAGCTATCATATAGATACTTTGAATATTTGTGTTTTAATATAAATACAAGAAAACTATTTGTTTTACAGAATCAAGACCCAGAAATTTTAGTACATAACTCTGTCATGAGAAATCAAATATTTGTTTCTTTTTTTCTTTTTAATCCTTACCCAAGACTATGTTTTCTATGAATTTGAGAGAGAGGAAGGGAGAGAGAGAAAGAAAGAAAGAGAAAGAGACAAAAACCTCAATATGAGAGACAAACATCAATTGGCTGTCTCCAGTATGTGCTCTGACCAGGGATCAAACTGGAAGCCTGAGTATGTGGCCTGACTGGGAATCGAACCCCCACCTTTCAGTGTACAGGATGACAATCCAACCAACTGAGCCACCCAGTCAATTACTTAAAATTCTATAAACACAGGGAGTCCAAGGGTCATCTGGACTTCCTTGACAATATAAATGTACATATTTACATCAGATGAAAACTTTTGTCAGTTCTTCATAAAATATCCTCTATAATAAAAGCCTAATATTCAAATTGTCCCCTTGACCAGGAGTTTGAATGGGAGTTCGACTGCTCACTATGACGTGCGCTGACCACCAGCAGGTGGCATGGAACATGGTGGGCGACGCGGCGCTGGCAATGGGTGGCAGTGGAGGTGCTGTTGACCACAATGGGACCTGACAAGAGTGGGACCACGGCAGGATGGTGGAGCAGGTGAGCGGGTGGTGCCAGGCCAAGGCAGGTGCAAGTGGGGGCACGATTGCCCTGTCGATTGCCCAGCTGATGGCGACCAGCGGCAATGGTGGGGGGGCAGCACCACCGCCCAGCTCCCAGGTGCTGAGGGAACTGGGCAGGGGACCCTGCCCCAATCGATTGCCCTGCAGGTGGGATGGTGGAGCAGGTGAGAGGGCCGGCGCCAGGCCAAGGCAGGGTGCCAGGTGGGGCTGTGAAGCGGGGGGGCGCGAGCTGGGGCCCGATCACCACAGGCTATCCTGAGGGACCCCACCCATGCACGAATTCGTGCACCGGGCCTCTAGTACATTTATAATTGCATTATAATAATTATTTACTAATTGCAATGGATTAAAATATTTTGCATTTCAATTAAATGATTTGGAAAACCAATGAGAAGTAATCATCATCCCCACCAAACCTGTTCTTCCTACAGCCTACATTGTCATCAGTGGCTACACCATCTTCCTACTATTTCGGGCTAGAAATCTGGGAGTCATTCTCTACAAGTCTCAGCCCTCACCCTTCACATTCGACCCATCACCAAGTCCTGTCAATTTCACTTCCACAATATATTTTGGCTCTGCCTATTTTGCTTCCCATCCCCATTTACCCAAGTCTTCCCAAGCCGCCTTCATTTCATTGCTGGGCCACTCATTAATAACTTCTTATTGGTCTCTGTTCTTCCACACTTGCCTCTCTCAATCTGTTCTGCTCACTGCAAACAGAGTGACCTTCTAAAGAAGTGAATATGAGCTACTGTGCTATTGTCTCAAACTCCTTAATGTGGGTCTAGCTCTCTTGGATGTTTTCCTTAGCTCCCTAAACCCTAACTGCCTTCTTTTTGGTCTGTAAAATGATCTGTATGAGTTCCTCCTTCTTCCCTCTATCTGCCCTCTCTCCCAGACAATGATTAGTTTCTTTTCATCCTCAGGAAGGACTTAACAAAAATGTAAATTCTCAGAAAAGTTTTGTATCCAGACTAATGTAGTTTCCATTGTTATTCTCAAACATAACAACTGGTTGTTCTCTTTCAAAATCTTCACCACAATTGTGAATTTTTATACTAATTATCTATATATATATAAAAGGTTAAGCGACCGTCTGACCGGCCAGTAGGTATGATGTGCACTGACCACCAGGGAGCAGATGCTCAACGCAGGAGCTGTCAAGCTGTGGTGACTTGGCAGCGACACCAGAGAGGAGGGAGCCCAATTCTGGGGTGCATCACCTGAGAACAGCCCTCTTGCAATCCCAGAACCCCTCAGGGGATGTTGGAGAGCTGGTTTCGGCCCAATCCCCACAGGCCAGGCTGAGGACCCCACCTGCTGGAGGGAACCCGCTCACGCTCACTCCGCCGATGACCTTCTAGCCGCAGCAGCACCTAGGTGGGCCGGCCAGGGAAGGACTGAGGGAGGTTGGCTCTAGGGTGTGTCTGCCCATCTCGCCCAGTCCTGCCCCACTGGCCACCTTCTAATTAATTTCCTTTCAATATGCACAAACCCATGCATCAGGACACTAGTAGTATAATAATCTATTATTCTTGTGTTATATATAATGCCCAACTTCCGCAGAATGTAAGTTCTATGAGGACAGTATATCATGGCTTAGTGCAGGCACATTAAAAAAATACTTGTGGCCCTAACTGGTTTGGCTCAGTGGATAGACCATCAGCTCACAACTGAAGGGTCCCGGGTTTGATTCTGGTCAAGGGCACGTACCTTGGTTGCAGGTTTCCCGGCCCTGGTCGGGGTGCATGTGGGAGGCAACCAATCAATATGTCTCTCTCACATTGATGTTTCTCTCTGTCTCTCCCTCTCCCTTCCACTCTCTCTAAAAAACAATGGAAAAAATATCCTTGGGAGAGGATTAACAACAACAACAAAATACTTGTGAGTAAATGGATCCTTATTATAATGCATTTGTACATTCAATGTTTTATTTAGTTTAAAGGGCATGAGTGCTCTAATTCCCTTAAATGTATGTTCCTATTGACTAGATGATTTTGTCCCCTTACTCAGAGAGTAAACAGGCTAAAGAAAAATAAGTTAGGAAAGGTAGTTTAAGGTCCTCAAGTTCAGAGCTGCCTAATATCTATAAAAATAATTGTATAAAAATAATTATAACGATTAGCATTTATTGCTCTGTTATGATGTGCCAGGAATGTTCCAGCTACATTAACTCATGTAGTCCCTGTAACAACATGGAGGTTAGGTAACTTGCCCAAGGTCTCAAACATCTATACAAATCATATTAAATATTTTTTACACAATAGGCATATATTCATGTTGGTGTTCTCACTGAAACACTGTCCTACCACAGAGAGCTTTTACCCAGGATTCCCATACTGAGGAATACTGCAGGTGGAAGAATGGTTTTGGTTCCTCTTGGTCACCATTCTCTCTACACCCTCCCCCCCACCCACTGCTCTTCCTACCTTCCACTTCCCTTCCCTTCTCCTATTCCTCACTTCCCCCTTTGCTGTTAGGTAGTAACATCTCTGACAGAGCCACTTCTCTGTCAGGCTGTCATATACAAGGGTCAGTGTTCCCACATTCCAAAGGCAGGTAGAAATGAGTGTGGAGAGCAGGGCATCTGCCAGAACAATGACTCACTGTGTACATGTAAACGGTTCAATAATAGGTCACACCTCAGCTTCCCATCCCCCGGAGAGTGAGGGGGCCAGCCCACAGCACTCCTATGATTTGGGAGAAGCTTCCTATGACAAATGGGAAAGCCATACCCATCATAAAGCATGGCCTGGCTTTTTATTTCATGGGCATGAGAGGTGATTTTTCAAAAAAGGATAAGCATGAAATGAGTTCTTGACATGTCATATCATACATAGTCATAGTAAGCATGTACAGTCACCTCTAGGTCATCCAGCAATCAGTTACATTAGTGGTGGAATGTGTGGTCTCCTTGCTTCTCCAGGGGTTTGTTTACTTGTTTTTTTATTTTTGGTCCTGAGGATTACAGTGGAACTGGATTGGGCTGTTCTCTGTCTCCCTTCCAAACCCAGCCTAGACTGCATGGAAATGACCCCATGCCTCAGTTCCCCTGAGCCTGTGTAAACCCACACCAGTCCCACTCCTTCGCTGATATAACACTGCTGCTGGGGGGAAATCAGCCCTTTCAGATTGGGGCTGTTACACATTTATGATCTTAAGTCTCACCTGGTCTTTGAGATTGCCTCACAATTATTTTGCTCATCTTCGGCTCCCTTTTCTATTCCCCTCAGTAGCTGTCCCAAACCTCATCACTACTTCCTCAGCCCCCTTACTCTATCGAAGCCAGTAGTTCTCAACCTTGGCAACCTGCTAAAATCACCCCAGGACCTCTTAAAAACCCCAGTGCCCAGGCTGCATCCCAGACCAATTATATGAGCTTCTCTGGCAGCGGATCCAAGCATCGGTATTTTTAAAGCTCCCCAGATGATTCCAGTGCACAGCCAAGGAAGAGAACCATTGCTCTTAAGCATATAATTTCGCTCCTGCTTCCTCAGAAAATGGGAGTCGGTCAAGCATAACTCTCTCAAATTCCGACCCGCTCACAAGCTCTTCCCCAGGCACCCTCACCCTGTTGTCCTTCCCTCCAGTCTTGGGGGCTGAGGCATCCCTCTCTGTCAGACTCTCTCCTTCATACCCGTGTCTTCCAAGACCTTCTAAGACCTGCTTGTGTCTCCAGTCTCTTCCTCTCTACTGGATCTTTCCCTTCAGGTTATAAGCAAGATTAAGGCTCCCCCAACTTTGAAAAGGTGTCCCTGGAGCTTGTCATCTTTACATCCCCCACCTCATACCCATCCACTCTCCACTCAGTTCTCTGTGTTCTGGTAACATTCTCCCTGAACATCAAGCTTTCTTAGCTGCATGAACGCTTACTCATCCTATATAATAAAAGCCTAACATGCAAATTGTCCCCTCGACTGGGAGTTCTGCCGGGAGTTCAACCACTTGCTATGACGTGCACTGACCACCAGGGGTGGCGCAGAACATGGTGGGCGTTGGTGTCGTGGCGCTGGCAGTGGGTGGCAGTGGAGGCACTGCCGGCCCCGATGGGCCCCAACAAGAGCGGGGCCTGGGGCGGGATGGTGGAGTAGGTGAGTGGGTGGTGCCAGGCCAAGGTGGGTGTGAGCCACTGGTCTCTGGGTGGGGGCTGATCTGATCACAGGGCGACCAGCAGCAGCGGTGGGGGTGGGACCGCCACCAGGCTCCCTCAGCACCTGGGAGCCGGGCAGCAGTGGGGCGATTGGCGGGGCAATTGGGCCCCACAGGCGGCAATCAGCAGCAGCAGCGGGGGGGGAGGGGGGGGGAGTGGCTGTGGGAAGGGAGGGAGCCAGCAGCCGCAGCCAGCAGCTGCTAGAGACCCTATCAGTTCACGAATGTTGTGCACTGGGCCTCTAGTCTTTCATAATTGGGCTCAGTTGCTGCAGCCTCTATGAAAGGTTCCCAGATTCACTGGCTGGATGAAGAATGTCCTGGCTTTTTATTTCATGGGCACAAGAGGTTGCTGGCTTTCTGCAAGCATTCGCCTGTGCTTGTTGAACTGAATTGCAAAACCACCTTCCACCCAGCTTCTTGGGCAGAACGATGTGGTCAAACTTGCTATAGGTGAATTTCATTGAGCCAGGCCCCTGTGTTTTTATTTCCATGAATAATTGCCATAGAAATTATTTGGGGTAATTATTGGGATGTTCTTTTGAATTTCATGCTATGCCACAGAATAATGCCATTTTAACGTGTTTAGGATGAATTTTTAAACAAATCCAACACAGGAATCCTCTCCTCAGCACTTCCACACTTTCCAAGGCCATGGCCCCAACAACAATGCTCATTACTAATCAAAGAATCAACAATGTGGCTTATACTCTATATACAGTTTTAGAAATTAAGATGAATACCCCAATGCAGTCCATTTTATTTACTTTTAAATCTTTATTGTTGAAAATATTACATATGGCCCCTTTTTCTCCTATTGACACCTATAGCCCACCCCCGTCCTCCCACCCCAGGCCTCCGCCACTCTATTGTCTGTGACCATGGGTTATGCATATTTGCATATAAGTTCCTTGGTTGATCTCTTCCCACCCACCCCCCGCCTTCCCGCTGAGATTCGACAGTCCATTTTATTTTAGAATCTAGCACCATTTCTTTGCGGAGGCACAGCTGACTTAATTCCACAAAGCAGCCAGAATAGGCTGAGTTGTTTTTTTTTTGTTTGTTTGTTTGTTTGTTTGTTTTAATATTTATTTCAGAGAAGAAGAGAGAGAGAGAGAGAGAGAGAGAGAGATAGAAATATCAATGATGAGAGAGAATCATTGATAGGCTGCCTTTTGCATGCTCCACACTGGGGATCAAGCTTGCAACCTGGGAGTATGCCCTGTCCGGGAATCAAACTGTGACCTCCTGGTTCACGGGTTGATGCTCAACCACTAAGCCACGCCGGCCCGGCTAGGCTGAGCTTTTAGTGGCAGCAGCTTACTCAAGTTTTTCTGTTTCCTTTTGTTTTCTCTAAAACTCTCCTTCAAAGTACAGGTTACTCCTCAGTCATAATCCGAATGCTAAACTCCCTCAACGGAGTAGCCAAGTCCCTACCCTGCCTGATTAATTAGCTGATAAATCTAAGAAACTCCTCAACCGTATGGCCCTTCCTTGTGCCAAGTTTTGTATAATTCATAGACTGCATGTATTCGTAAACATAAGAAAACACCTGTGAGCAATTAACCAAATACCCTTGATTTAGAGGCCTTGGATATATGCTGATGGCCCTTAGACCGTTGGCACAGATCTATAATTATGTGAGGCCACAACCAAATCATCACAACGGTCAATTACAGGAAGGGTCCTTCTTTCAATACAACAGGATTCTGCCTCTAAAAATAATTCTGTTGAGATTCAGAAAGAAGTGTCCTTTAGAAGGGTGCTGCTTTACAGCAACAACACATAGGATTTGGAAAGGGACTAGTGCCTCAGGCCATTGCTTTAAAATATGTGTATAACCATGACAAGGAGAAAGGAAACCACCAAAACCAATTTAAAAAATTCACTAAATTTAAAACTGCGTTTAAAATTATCCACCTGGAAAATAGTGCATATAACTCTTTGCTTCTGTCTGGCCTAGAAACAATATCCATAGAGTTAATAAACCAAGTCTGCAACCGACCGAGAATGTAAAAATCCATCTCTTGAGTCGACAGTCTACTGTAGCATTATAAAACAGAATGATCTGCTTACTTCCTTCTTCACTTTTCAAAAATAAATTCCTATCACTCTGCAGTGTATGCTATCTCATATCCTACGTGACTAGAATATTTAAAACTAAATCTCACAATATTGAAGAAAGCCATCCTTATACAGAATCAGTCTCAAAAAAACCAAAGACCCTAAAAACAAGAGTTCTTAACCAAGTGTACATAGGCTTCAGGAGCTATGAGCATCCCCACAAATTTACCAAAAATTGTGTGTGTATGCATATTTTTTAGGGAGGGGAGTGGGATATATGTATGGCTACACCATCTAATTCACTACATATATTGTAGCCTCATTCGGGGTGTGCTGGAAGTATAAAATTTCCCCTGCATTTTGAAGATTTAGGGTGATTAAAAGAATGAAAAAATACTGCATTTATAATTATTATATTGATTGCTATTGAAATGATAATATTTTATATGTATTAGACTAAAATATATTATTAAAACAAATCCCACCAGCTTCTTTTTATTTTATTTTTTTAAAAATATGGCTACTAGAAAAACTAAAACTACAATGTAGCTCATACGTTTCTATTGGATGGAAATGTGTCTATAGCTTCCATCAGTTTTTCAAAGGGCTCTTGTTCTTAAAGCCAAGAGGGACTTGGTCATCTCTCAAACCTCCAGATTCTGTCTTCGAGGGCCTTGGGTAGAAACCAGCCCCAGAGGCCCTTATGCAGGCAAGATGCCCTTGGCTCACATTTGGAGACATGCTGCCATGGAAACCTCTAACACTGCTGGTGTTTTCAGAGACAAGCATTGACCCACCCATCACTTCACCACTGGCACGCAGTCTGTAATCTCTCTCCCTCCAGTCTTAGAGGTTCACGTATCAGTGAATCTGCACAGTCTTCCGGGATGCTCCATCTCACACTGAATATATTAGCACTTCTCACACCAATCCTGCTCCTCCTGCATGTTCTGTCTGGGTCACGGGCATCTTTGAACTCCTCTTCTCCTCATTCCTTGCCCATGCCAGCACCTACAAACAGTCATTAAAGCCTATCAGTCTTTCTAACACGCCCTTCTGTGTTTCTTTGCACCACTGCCTAGATTGTTGTTATAACCTCTCACCTCACCTCCCTTCCTTCAAATCATCTTCCTCACTGCTGTTAGAGTTAATGTTAAAATCCAAATCTGATTATATTGCTCCCTGGTTCAAAGATTATATCATAAAGCCTTCATTATAGTCAAGATAGTCCTCCCTAAACTGTATCAGTCCAGGTTTCATCTCTATTATGCTCCCCCACCCATACTCCTCAGCCACACCAGACTTAAGAGTCTTTCATATCTCCAAGTCTTTGCACATGTTTCCCTCTGCCGGAGTGCCTTTTGTTCCCCTTCCCTCTCAAGACCCACATTATCAGCATCTCTATGACATCCACTTTTAGACCTTCATAGCACTTTATATATCTCTCCATTATGGCACATATCATACTGTATTGAATTGTTTGACTGTGAGCTCCCCTGAGTTATTCAGTGTCTGTCCTGGCTGCCAGATACAGCAGAACCTTATTTGATATCCAGAGAAATTCCAAGTAATCTTTCAAAAAGTAGAATTCTCTAACCTCACAAAGCTAGAGTTTAAAAGATCCCTAGAGACCTTCTAGATTACTCTCTAATTCCTTGAAGTGGAAACCAAAACTTTTAGAGGTTACACAAGTTATCAATTATTGAGTGCCTGCTATCTCATTTCATCTTCGTGGTGACCTATGAAGTAGGCATTTCTATTAATACCCATTTTACAAAAGAAAAATGAGGCCTCAGAGAATTTAAGCCACGTGCCCAAGGTCACAAAGCTAATTGATTACCTGGCAAGGTTAGACAAGACCTCAGGTCTCCTTGTACTTGGTCTAACTGTCTTTCCCTTATCTCACATGACCACTTACAATTTGGGGTGCTCCCTGAATTATTTATCAGACACAAAGATGACATTTTATTGACTTTAAATATTTTTTTTAAATTACAGTTGACATACAATATTATATTAGTTTCAGGTGTACACCCCAGTGATTAGACATTATATAACTTACTAAGTGAGCATCCTGATAAATCTCACACCCATCTGACACCATACATAGTTATTACAGTATTATTGACTATATTCCCTATGTGTACTTCACATCTCCATGACTATTCTGTAGCTACCAATTTGTACTTCTTAATGCCTTCACCTTTTCACCCATCCCCCCAAAACTCCTCCCATCTGGCAGCCATTAAAATGTTCTCTGTATCTAGCCTATTTCTGTTCTGCTTTTTTATTTATTTTGTTTTTTAGATTCCACATTTAAGTAAAATCATATGACATTTGTCTTCCTCTGTCTGACTTATTTCACTCAGCACAATACCCTCTAGGTCCATCTATGATGTCACATTCCATTATATATATATATATGCATCACTTCTTTATTCATTCATCTTTTGACAAACACTTGGATTACTTCCATATGTTGGCTATTGTAATTAATGCAGCAATGAACATATGGATGTATATGTCTTTTTGATTTAGTGTTTTGAGTTTCATTGAATAAATACCCAGAAGTGGAATTGCTGGGTTCTTCTTCATTTCTTATTATAAAGCCTTTGTTTTAAAGTCTATTTTGTTTGTTTGTTTGTTTCTATTTTCATGAAATATCTTTTGCCATCCCTTTACATTTAGTCTGTGTGCATCTTCAATTTGAAGTGAGTCTCTGGTAGACAGCATATGTAAGGGTTTTGTTTTGTAATCCATTCAATCTCCATATGTTTTTTATTAGAGCATTTAATCCATTTGCACTTAAAGTAATTTTTGGTAGATAAGTTTTTATTGACATTTTATTAACCATATGTTTTATCTTTTTTTTTCCTTCTTCTTCTAAAGAAGACCCTTTAACACTTCTTGTAATAGTGGTTTGCTTATGATGAACTCCTTTAGCTTTTTATTGTCTGGGAAGCTCTTTATCTGTCCTTTGATTCTAAATGATAGCTTTGCTAGGTAGAATAATCTTGGTTGTAAGTCCTTGCTTTTCATCACTTTGAATATTTTGTGCTAATCCCTTCTGGTCTGCAAAGTTTCTATTGAGAAATCAGTTGACAGCTTATGGGAGCTCCCTTGAAGGTAACTAACTGCTTTTCTCTTGCTGCTTTTAAGATTCTCTCTTTATCTTTAAACTTTGGCATTTTAATTATAATGTGTCTTGGGTTGGGCTTCCTTGGGTTCATCTTGTTTGGGACAAATATAACACTTTGTACAGAGAGATAGAATGTTTTAGTGGAAAGAACCACACTATGACCAATGAGACAGTTTCAGCCCCCATCTATCTCTTTTAGAGTTTCTTATGTATTAAAAAGATTTATACTAGCTATACTTATTAATATAAAATATTATGAAAGCCACCTAAGTGTCCACTAATGGATGAATAGGTAAAAAAAAAAAGATGCATATAATGGAATAGTATTCATCCATAAAAAGAAGGAAATTTGAAACAATATGAATAAAACTTGAGGGCATTATGCTAAGCGAAATAAGTCAGACAAAAAAAGGCAAATACTGAATGATGTCATTTATGTATAGAATCTAAAAAAGCCATACTAATAGAAACAGAGAGTAGAATGGTGGTTATCAGTAGCTAGAGAAAATGGGGAGATGTTAGTCAAAAGATACAAACTTTAGTTATAAGAGGAATAAGTTCTGGGGATGTAATGTACAGATAGTGACTATAGTTACCAATACTGTATTACATACTTGAAAGGGGCTAAGAGAAAATATCTTAAAATGTTCTTACCACACACAAAAAAAGGTTAATTATGTGAGATGATGGAGATGTTAACTAACTTCAATGTGATAGTCAAAATTGCAATATGGCCCTGACCGGTTTGGCTCAGTGGATAGAGTATCGGCCTGCAGACTGAAGGGTCCCAGGTTCAATTCCGGTCAAGGGCATGTACCTTGGTTGCGGGCACATCTCCAGTAGGGGATGTGCAGGAGGCAGCTGATTGATGTTTCTCTCTCATCGATGTTTCTAACTCTCTATCCCTCTCCCTTCCTCTCTATAAAAAATCAATAAAATATATATTTTTAAAAATTGCAATATGTACATATATCAAATCATCACATTGTACAACTTAAACTTATACAATGTTACATGTCAATTATACCCCTCAAAATCTGGGAAAATATTAAACAAAGGCATATAGAAATATA
Source organism: Eptesicus fuscus (assembly GCF_027574615.1). Taxonomy (NCBI): domain Eukaryota; kingdom Metazoa; phylum Chordata; class Mammalia; order Chiroptera; family Vespertilionidae; genus Eptesicus; species Eptesicus fuscus. The sequence goes on from NC_072477.1 coordinate 40,122,326, forward strand.
AAATTAGATATGTAAAAGTGTTTAATATATCTATATTAAACTAAATAATATATATCTATAAACTATATATAATAAAAGTAATATAATAACCATATTATTTTAACTTGCAGATGTTTAGGCATTTATTTTGAAACCATTCTGTTCATTATAAAAATAATTGGAGTTCATTATGGAATACTAAAAAATTATAAAAAATAAATAGAAGAAAAATATCAGCATCAAGATCACTGTTAACGTTTGACAACTATTCCCAGTTTTTTCTATACATTTTTTATTTGTTTGACCTACTTGTTAGTATATAACATTTTATCTGTCACTATATTTTTCATTTTTTCATCATGACATAAACTTGCCTCTTCATTACTATATAATCTCCATAAGCATGACTTTTCATGGCTGCATAATAGTCTACCCATTACTGATGCCATAATGCTCAGAGTTGTCTGAGTCCAAATAGAATGATAATTAAGGGCATAAAATCTAGTAACTTGGTAGAATGAGCATTAACAGCTCTAAGGAACCTCAGATATCTAGTCCATTGTTTCTAGAAGTGTGGTCCTCCGACCAACAGCATCTGCATCACCTAGGAGATTGTTAGCAATGTAGACTCTTGGGGCCCTATCCCAAACCTATTCAATTCTAATCTGCTTTTCAACTACATCCCCAGGTGATTTGAGTGCACATCTATACTAATGAAAGGGTAATATGCAAATTGGTCATGACACCCTCACAGTAACAGCCGAACAGCAGGCTGTGTGGGGCAACAAGGCCAGCAGGGGGGTTAGCGAGGGATGACCAAATGACTGACCAGCAGGCTGTGTGGGGCGACCAGGCTGGAAGGGGGGGTGCAGTGAGGGATGACCATGCTGGCAGAGGGGAGCAGTTGGGAGTGACCAGGCCGGCTGGGGGGGCAGTTAGGAGTAATCAGGCTGGCAGACAGAGGCAGTTAGGGGTAATCAGGCTGGCAGGCAGAGGCAGTTAGGGGTAATCAGGCTGGCAGGCAGAGGTGGTTAGGGGTAATCAGGTTGGCAGGCAGGTGAGCAGTTAGGAGCTAGTGGTCCCGGATTGTGAGAGGGATGTCCGACTGCTGGTTTTGGCCTGATCCCTGGGATCGTGCTGAAACCGGCAGTCAGACATCCCCAGAGAGGTCTCGGATTGGAGAGGGTTCAGGCTGGGCTGAAGGGGCCCCCCCCACCCGTCATGCATGAATTTCGTGCACCAGGCCTCTAGTTAATATATAAGAGGCAGTGACTAAAAACCATCTCAACCTTGGCTGTACCTTAGAATCACCTGGGAAGATTGTTAACATCATGATGTCCAGGTCATGCTAGAGACTAAACCAGAATCTATGAGAGGGAGACTCAAGCATCAATCTTTTATAACACTGTCCTGGTGATTTCAAGGTGCTCCAAAGCCACAGAAGAAGAAACTGAGACCCTGTCACAAACTGATTAGATGTTTATGTAGCCTCTGTCTCTAGTACTGGAGTTGTTTTCACAAAGTCATTCTATAAATGTCTATGAGAAAGTCTCATAAAACAAGACAAAGCAAAACAAAAATAGAACAACAACAATGAAAACAAAATAATACCCAATGATGCTTTTAAGAATATTTAAATAGAAAAATTTCTTTAAATTTCCCATTGCATTTTCCTTTCTGCCCCTCCCTAGCCTCTTTCTCCCATTTTCCCTTCTCCCAAGATATTCCTGGCCGTGATATTCTCTGGAGATGCTCAAAGACCACAAAAAGTGGGTTTTCTGTATCAGAGAGTCAAAAAGCAATAAAAAGGCTACTTGATTTCTTCTCAATAATTTTGTCTTGGCACATTCTCCTACTCTCAAGCCCCAAATCCGATTTCTCTTATATGCCTGTATTTAAGGAAGCCCTTGGATTTCGAAACTCTGGCTCTCTCTACACAATGTCACAACCATAGCCTGACAGAAAAGTCAAGGTCATAGTCATACATTGTTTTTTCTAATTTTCTTTTCAATGAATTAACCACTTCATTAAAGAGTAAAGGGAGCCAAATATATGGTGATGGAAGATAATTTGACTTTGGGTGATGGGCACACAACGTGATATACAGATCATGTATACTAGAAATCTACACTTGAAACCTATATAATCTTATTAACCAATGTCACCCCAATAAAGTTAATTTAAAAAAGAATTAACTACTTGAAAAACAAATACCTTGGAAGCCTTTGGTCTCCTAGTCCTGCAGAATGTTTCACCATTTCAACCCTGGGACCAGGAGGAGATACACTTTTTCAAAAGTAAGACTCAACATTTGTTTCCCTTTTTTTACATAAACTAGGATCATAGCACAGACTCTGAGTGTTTTGACCTTTGAAGAGAATGTGATAATGGAACACTGGGCACATGGCTTACACTTGATTAATTAAAACTGATTTTTAAATTCTTTAATCTTTAATCCCAGATTTAGGGGACTTGAGCCATTTTGGTTCTAATTTCTTCATTATTTAATCCCAATTTAATATCTGTTTTAAAATGTAAAGTGTTTTATTTTATTATTTTAAATTATAAACAATTTTATATTAGTTTCAGGTATACAACATAGTGCTTCAACATTTATGTACCTTAAAAATGATCACCACAATTAGTCTACTAACTTAACATTTATTTGAAAAGTTTACATTTTAGCCTAGCTGGCATGGCTCAGTGGTTGAGTGTTGACCTATGAACCAGGAGGTCAGAGTTTGATTCCTGTCCAGGGCACATGCCTGGGTTGGGGCTTGATCCCCAGTGCGGGGCGCACAGGAGGCAGCCAATCAATGATTCCCTCTCATCATTGATGTTTTTATCTCTCTCTCCCTCTCCTCTCCCTTCCTCTCTGAAATCAATAAAAATATATATATTTTTAAAAAGTTTATATTTTAAACTTTTTACTCTTAGTACTACAAAAATTTTAAGCTGTCTTGCTAGTAATTTCCAACTGAGTAGAAGCACTTAGCTCTTTTTCCTTTTGACAGCCACTATACTTTAAAGATTTTTAAAGAAATGGTGTAAAAAGAGAACGGATGGGGTCTATCAGTTTGTGAGAGATTTTGAAATTCTCTAGAAGACAGAAAGTGGTTAGAGGAACAGTGGCCTGGAAAAGGGAGCGCTGGGGCATTTATGCACTGAGCCCTCTCCCCTCGGTCCCTAGGTCAGGGCTCCCCCGGGACGGGGCCTGTGTGGAGGTCACAGAGCAGGTGACTGCCAATGTGGACACATCAGTGTTTGCACAGAACTGTCCACCTGGACTGCCACTGAAATCCGAGGTGGCTGTGGGGAGGTCAAGGTGGCATGGAGGTGACACTGCAGCCACACACACCAGGATGTGGAAGAGCCAGAACTCAGCCCTTTGTCTGAAGGTGGCATTCCTGCTTGAAACTTCCATGGGCTCTTCACTGCCTGGCTCCAGGAACAGGAATGGGCTCCAGAGCCTTTGAAGCCTGCAACTTTGCGATTATGTGCATTCTGGGGGGTGAGAAGGCCCAAAATTTTCATCATATTTTCCAAAGGGTCCATGTTGAGTGATTGAGAACCACACATACAAAGCCCTAATCCTCAACACGACAGGTGAGGCCCTGCACAGTCCAGACTAATCCACCTCTCGGGGCCTCACCTTCTGCCAGTGCCCTTGCCCCGCGCCTCCCTGCTCTGCAAACTCTATTCTAGTCACAGAAGTTCTCACCAGTCTCAAACAGGCCATAAACCCTTAATACCTCTCTGATTCAATACATGCCTTTCTCTCTGTCAGGAATGCTGTCTGCCCTTTGCCCCTTCCTCAGCCCTTTCTCTGTCTGAGGAATTACCTCTTATCCTTAAAAGCTCAGCAGTAAAATTACCATCTCTCTTTCTCTCTCTCTCTCTCTCTCTCTCTCTCTCTCTCTCTCTCTCTCTCTCTCTCTGTTTTTATTGATTTCAGAGAGAAGAAGGGAGAGGGAGAAAGGGATAGAAACATCAGTGATGAGAGAGTATCATTGATTGACTGCCTCCTGCATGCTCCACACTGGGGATGGAGCCTACAACCCAGGCATGTGCCCTGAATGGGAATCAAACCATGACCTCTTTGTTCATAGTTCGATGCTCAACCATTGAGCCACAGCAGCCGGGAAAAATTGCCATTTCTACTGTGCCTTTTCTCCTTCTTCTTCCTAGATTCTTCCTCAGTGGTTTCCTGATCCATCCATACACCAATGCATGTGGAGCTTACTCCTTAGTGTTGTCATTCATTGTTCATTTGTCAGTGAAATCTTCAAAGTACAGACCATGCCCCTCACCACCCTAAACCATAACCTGCAACAGCAGACAACAATAATGTTGATACAATGAGTGATGGGATGAATGACTGCTTATCAGCTTGGCCAATTGTCTCTGGATCATACAAAGGACCTGACCCTGAAAGACTGGGATAGTCTAAGATTCCTGCTCAGGTCATTATAATCTGTCCCAGTCCGAATGTACATTCCTGGCTGATTTCTATACACTTTTTAAGAACTACTAGGAAAAAAAAAAGAATAATTAGAACAAGAAAGGCAACCTGGAAATGTAATTACTGACATAAAAAATTCACTAGGAGGTTTGGAAGAGCGAGTTAGAGAAATCTTCTAGAAAATAGAGAAATATCTGTAAGGCTGGTGTGCATGTCCCTCCTTGAAACACTGGACTTGCCTTCTCATCAGAGCATGTATTTGACACCCTGCATTGTAATAGCCAGGTTACCAGTCCCTGACCCCCAGCACACTGGGTTCCTTCAGAGCTGGGGCTGTCTCTTTCTACCCCATCACCTATCACAGTGCTTGGCACAGAGCAGGCACTAGCATACATCTGTCTTGAAAGAATGAATGATGAATGCATGAATGAGTGAGGGTAAGCTTCAGCTGGACTTGGGGTGGAAAGGAAGCTCTCTAATAACTAGCTCTGAAGTTCCTAGAAAAGGGGGGGTGAGGGCAAATCCCAGGGAGCACTTCTTAGGGAAGAGCCAGGCTGGGGCAGCAGGCAGGTTCCCATTATTGTAAGTTTGCCTGAGCTGGGAAAGGGTGACTCTCTGGGTAGACACAAGCGGGTGGAGCCACCAAGAAGAATTCTAGGAGAAGGAAGGGAGGGAAAAGCTCACCCAGCAGATAATATTTCTTCAGGAATTAGTATATGCCAGGCACTGTGTCAAGGACTTTTTATGTATTCTCTCTCTTGGGCTTAACAAAAATTCCATAAAATAGTGCTAATTTTTACTAACTCTATTTTCTAGATGATTAGAGTAAGGCGTATAGATGATAAGTATCAGAACCCAAGTTTCAGAGCTAGGAAGTGATGGAATCGGGATATGAGAAAAAAGTCTGAGCACATCTGTGGTGTATTAATCAGTGGGCAAAGGTTCCCACGTGCCTGGGTTGACCCCATTGGGAGCTGGAGTGCTCTCTGTAAATCATGGCTCTGGGACCTAGCTGAGGATGGTGGCCAATCCCTTCCCCAGATTACCACAGTCTCCCTTTCCCAGAAAGTGCTGTGTGGGAGAGAGTAAATAGCTGGGTTTGGGGCATAATGGTTTTCTTCTGTTTTGTGTTACTGGATTTGATGCACAGAAAAATGCCCAGAACCTCAAATAATTACAGTAAGACGACTATGCTTCCTTCACATGGCCACAGCAGACAGGCGGGAGCCCAGAGACACTGCAGAGTGAGAGCTGTAACTGTGAGATGGGAAAAGTAGGAGCCCGTGATCAGGAATTTCTGACGGAACCTCAAGCACAGCGTGGCACTTGGCAGAAGTGGAAGGGCCCCCTTGAAGGTCGCTGACTTGTTTCTTATAAAAACCACTTATTAAAGAGACAACGAATGCCCTAGCCTGTTTGGCTCAGTGGATAGAGTGCTGCCTGCAGACCAAAGGGTCCCGGGTTCGATTCCGGTCAAGGGCATGTACCTGGGTTGCAGGTTCCTCCCGGCCTGGGCCCTGGTTGGGGCTGGTGCAGGAGGCAACCAATCGATGTGCTTCTCTCACACCGATATTTCTCTCTGTCTTTTCCCTCTCTCTTCCACTCTCTCTAAAAATCAATGGAAAATTATCCTCAGGTGAGGATTAAAAAACAAAACAAAACAAGAGACCATGAAGACGTGTGATTAAGTGGGAAACACGGCAAGGTATAAGACAATTTATGTAATAGGGAACCATTTGTCAGGAAAAATCCCACCAGACAGTTTACAGTCTGGAGGACCATACACAACCTGTTCATGGTAGTTGTCTCATATGACCAGACCACGTGTAGGGGAAACATTGGCATAACCTAAATTTTTCACAAGACCATGATAGCCATGTATTATCAGGTAATGAACAACAGTAGAATAAATAAAAATAAATAGGTTTATGTGAAAGCTGAACTCTGTTGTTTCAGGATTAGAAAGTGAAAGCTGAAAGTGAAAGCTGAACTCTGAAAGTGAAAGTGAAAAAAAAGAAAGTGAAAGCTGAACTCTGTTGTTTCTGTCAGGATTAGAACTTCTGTGATAGTGCCGATTCCCTTTGTGATCGTCCTGACCACGCGCAGTTGTCCCCCTCAGTTTAATTGTGAATGTATAATACACTTCCCACCACAAGCTGCCTACCACACATTGGTAGTTTCATTTAGCCCAACAATTCTCTCTCTCTCTCTCTCTCTCTCTCTCTCTCTCTATATATATATATATATATATATATATATATATAATCAAATTATCAAATTTCAGAAAGGGAGGGAGAGGGAGAGAGAGGTAGAAACATCAATGATGAGAGATAATCATTGATTGGCTGCCTCCTGCACACCCCCTCCTGGGGATCAAGCCTGCAACCCGGGCATATGCCCTTAACTGGAATCGAACCCGGGACCTTTCAGTCCACAGGCCAATACTCTATCCACTGAGCCAAACCAGCTAGGGCAGAGTCCGACAATTCTAGTGAGGAAGAAAGGGAAGTTATTCCTTCACTTCCTGGTTTTCATCATTCCTTTCAGAGACTCAATCCTAGACCTATTGGCATGGGAATAATTCACGGACTGAGCCCAGGAGAGCCAGGTCACCTAGATGTTAGCTCAGACCAGTGTATCATTAGGGCAGAGGTGGTAGCAGAGGGCTGGGGCTGGAGACAGTTCTTTGGAAAAAGTCTGCACGGTGCCCAGCCAGCATGTACATATGTGTGTATAAGTATGTCTCTGTGTTTGCGTGTTTATATGTGTATGCATGTGTGTGTTTTTATGTGTATGTGTGTGAGACTGCATGTGTGTATGTGCTTTTGTGAATGTTTATAAATGTGTATTACGGAATGTGTGAGTCTGCATGCGTATGTGTGTGAGTGTGTGTGTGGAGTGGGAGGAGCTTTCTTTTTCAAAGCCAGGCGCCCAAGGAGGTGTTGCCAGGTGCTTGAAGACCTGATGCCACATTCTTGACCCTTCCCAGAGGACCTCCAGGCACCTCACTATAATTCAAAAATGTGGCAGGAGATGGTTCTTACCCTACCCTGGAGGGAACACATTTGTCCCATCCCGTGGAAACTGGCCCACCTCACTACTGCCTATATTGCCAATTTTCAATTAAGACCAATTCCTCTGATACTCTGGCAACAACAGTATGGAAAGTTGATAATTAATAATCACCCTCCAGTGGCTCAGAATACCCAGCACCAGCAGCAGGAAGAACACAAGATCTGAGACTCAGAGGTTCTAGCTCCTCCGGACCCACCCATTGTAATTCCATTTACAGATGAATAGACTATGTAGTGAACAGGTCTCCCCAAGTATAAATAAACCACATCGCATTACCAATCATTGCCAGGCCCACATACCACCTCCAATTGCAGAGGGGCCCAGCTAGAGAAAGAGCCTATGTCAGATCCTATAGAAAAGACAGTAAGTTCTGTACAGGCTTGGTCTATGGGGTGCCTTTCCTGCAGACGGAGGTGTGGCACCTCAGTGGATTGCCCTCTACGATATGATAGATGCTCTCTCTCTGCATCCTGAAGATTGAGAGAAAGAAAATATATGCATTTAAATAGAACATATATCTTTTGGGGTAAGACATGAGCAATTATACAGACTCTAAATACTTCAGGCAGGAACACATTAAGAGAAAATGATTTACTTCTCTTGTTTGATGTAGCAAAGGCCTGCCTGTGCAAACCCACTCTAAAAATGGAATGAATAACCTAATGCAAATTGATGCAAAGAAACCAGCATAGAAAAAGTAACCACTGTGTAATGACTGCAAGGTGGGGCTGGGGTGGAGATATAGTGAACTTCATGAGAAAATGGTTGTGTTTTGGGTTGATTTCTGTTTTGTTTTAACCCTCATCTATCTTGAGTTGGCAGCTCACATTGACCATTGACACTTCAAGGGTATAATCTCAAGAACCGAACCATATCCACATGCCAGTGTTAATAGTAAGCATGCCCAGGAATGTATAAATATGGAGAGAACCTGGTGGAGTGTAAAGGTGGAAAATGACCTTTCAGAGCAGTATTCCCTGGAAAACACAAAGGACAAGGAAAACGAGAATGTGGCTCACCATAGTTTCTACTTAGCAGTATCCTACCCAAGGGCTGCTCCTTGGTGTTTGTTGAAATAAATGCAATGGGCCATAGACTCTTCTCTTCACCCCTTCTTAGCCTCTTAGTATCTAGTCCCCTAACATCTTTAGAATTTTCAGTGACTCTTTTTATCCTGACCCAATAGTATCCAACCATTTCTTCAAAACATGATTATTTTAACAGTATTTTAGTAATAGTATTCCTTCTTACTAACCCTTAGCGTGCAAGCATTCTGTGAATGCTAATTACCTGAACTGGAAAGGGTGCCGGACACACAGTGCCTCTCCCCAAAGTCACCTCTCTAAACGCAGCATGAGGGGCTGGAGCTTGCTCTGGAGCTGGGAGTGTCCTGTGCATCTTAGGATGCCCAGTGCTTTTCACATGGCAGGCACTTGACTGTTGAACTAAACTATGAACTGTTGGAACCATTTCCCTCTAAGACACACACCATCACACATACACAGATAGCTTGCCCCCCTTTCCCCCAGAAATCTAGCTGTTCCCAGCTGCTGTGGGTAGTGATAGAAGTTTCCTGACCAAAGGACAACACCAATGAATGAACCACCCCATTTCCCCAGCCTCCAGGGGGTTGGCATTCTCATGCCCTCACTGCCCTCCTGTTCACTCACTCACTTTCCCCTGTTCCCCTCTCCACGGATTTCACTTTAGGGACTTTTTTCCCCAAGAGAAATTGCCATGGAAAGCAGAACATCTTTATAGCAAATATTCCTCATAAAATATGTTGGAAACTGGCAGGTTTTTAATGCCTATGTACCTGTCATCACACGAGTTGTTAGTTGTTTTGTAAGCATGATTTTATTTAATGCTTTAAAAAGTCCTAGAAGGACGTTCTTTTCTTTACTTGAGAACTTGGAAAACCGAGGCTTAGAGAGAGCGAGCAGTTCCCTCCAGATGATATAACTAGTGGCTGACAGGCTTGGTCTCTTCCCCCACTGCCCCCCCCCCCCCCCAAGGAGTTTCATGCTGAGGCCTTTGTTCCATTATCTCCTTGGAGAATTTCTCCCCCACCCCCACCCCTGCCCAGGTAAGGATGGAACATGCCCAATGTATTATAATTTTGTTCTGTTTTCCTATCCATATCTAGTACCAGAGGAAAAAGAATTTTTCATTATATATTTTTCTTTTTTATGAAAGTAGTATTTTTTTTCAATGAAAACCATTTAAGAAATACAGAGAATCAAAAAGAAACAAATCACTTGCTACCACACCACTCAGATATAACATGTCTAAATTTTTTATGAATCTTTGAAGATATTTTTGATTAAAACTTTTTTATAGGTTTATGCTATACAAAGAGTTCATATTAAAAATATGCTTCTGTGCCAATAAATAGTTCTACAGCATTTGATTAACCAACTCCTCATGGTGTGTGTGTGTGTGTGTGTGTGTGTGTGTGTGCATGTGTTTTAACAATTTTGACATAAACACCTCTGTAACTATCTGTACATGCTAACATTTTCCAAAAAATATTGTTTGCTCATTTCATGAATGGTAAAAGCTGTTCATCTCAAATTATTAAAGCTAAAAAGAAACAAATAAAATTAGCCTGTACTCTAAACCAGGCATCTACAGACTTTCCTTGCAAAGGGCAGGTAATAAATTTGTTAGCTTTGCAAGCCACACGGTCCCATTGAAGCTGGTAGACTCTGCCATCACAGCCTGAGAGCAGCCACAGCTGATCTATAAATGACTTGGCATGGCTGTGTGTCAACAAAACTTGTTAGAGACACTGAAATTGAAATTTTGTATAACTTCCATGTCAGAAAATAGTATTTTTAAAATGATTTTTAGAGAGAGAGGAAGGGAGAGGGAGAAGGAGAGAGAAATAAAAACACTGATGAGAGAGAAAAACTGATTGGCTGCCTCCTGCATGACCCCTACTGGGGATCCAGCCCGCAACACTGGGCATGTGCCCTGACCAGGAATCAAATCTTGATCTCCTGGTTCCTAGGTTGATACTCAACCACTGAGCCACAACAGTCAGGTTGGAATTTCCATTTAAAAGGCTTGGTTTCGGACCCCAAGAATATGCACAGATGTAGCTAACGGGATGTCGGTGAAGACATTTTTGAGTAGTGCTCTTATTAACCTCCTTTACAAATGGGTGAGTGGGATATCCGGTTCTTCATCCAGGAGGCTGGTTTTGGTGTTATGAGACTGGCAGGAAGGCTGGGATGAGCTGTCTACTGGGTGCTTACTACCCAAGTGCAGAGGCAGCACAAAGGAAATTAAAGCTTAAAACCAGAGGCTATTAACTGTCGAGAAAGTGATAAATAAATTAAATGGCTAAGCTATGTTGGAGACCATTAGAACTGACCAATGGTATCAAGCCCAGGCATTTGAGGGCATTTCTCTGTGCATTGGTGGACAAAGGACCTTGCCCTCTGCCTTTTGTAGATCATGGCTTCACAACTTCCTCAGGGGCTCAAGGCTTTGATCTTGTCAGAGTCCATACTTTATGGTGTTTTTTTGTTTTTTAAAAAATATATATTTTTATTGATTTCAGAGAGGGAGAGAGAGATAGAAACATCAATGATGAAAGAGGGCCATTGTTTGGCTGCCTCCTGTATTATCCCCCCTACTGGGAATCAAGCCTGCAACTTGGGCATGTGCTCTGATCAGGAATCAAACCATGACTTCCCGGTTCATAGGTCAACACTCAACCACTGAGCCACATTGGTTGGACCCTACTTTATTGTTTTACTTGTGCTATTGTATGCATAATCAATTTGTAAAAATATTTTCTTTTTTATTAGGCAGCAACCCAAGCTTGGAGACCATGCTTGAACCTTTCACTAGATTTCCAGAAATCCATAAAACTGCAAACAAATACATTCATGAGCCCTGTAGGGAATGAGCCTGGGAGTTCTACCACTAACTTTAAGGCCACCATTGGATAAGTAAAGGGAAATAGGGCAACATGTGTTGATGTGAAAACATTGCCTACACAGGTCTCTTCTCACTAAAGAGGTGGAAGAAGGCAGGTTACCCAGACTTAAGACACAAGATTCTTCTTTCCTGAAAGATATTACCACACAAGCTTAAGGAGCTGTAAGACGGCAGTTTTCCCTTGCAGTATTGTGTACTTGCCATCCACCCAACCCTGGCCAGAGGCTCCAACAGCTGGAGCTGAGCTCTGCCCAGGGCACAGGGGAGGCCGGTGAAGGGGTCTGCCCAGAAAAGGGGTCTGCTCCAATGCTAGGAGAGGCAGCTTGAATGTCAACATCTAGGCATCAGACTGCTTCTGAAAGTCAATGGTGGAAAATACACCTTCCCTCTACATTTAAAAATGGCTGCCCAGATATCCTTAAAAAAAAAAAAAAATCCCTCAATTTTCATTTCAATGACAAGTGCTAATAGGTTACTAAAATAATATGCATATGACTAACCCAGGCTATTGGTGATAGCTGCTTGCTGCAAGCCCTGATATTGCCTTCTCTATCTGACTATGATTCTACTTCATGTGTCTCCCTGACTTTGGCAATGGCCAGGGTTTGATGGTTAAGAGGAAGGCAATTGCCTATCTAATTAAAACCTGTACGTTCAAAAACATATTTCTCTCATATTGTCAGGCAAAGTTAAATAGGTGCAACTTTCTTTGAGAAAGCCAAAGGTAAATTCTAAGCTTAGACACTGTAGATAAAATTGCTGTCTTAAATTCTGAAGTGCAGAAAAAAAATCAAAGCTTGTCATGGAAATTGTTATTTAGCTGTAACTGGGAGTGTAGCTAGGATGCTATTATTAACCTCCTTTACAAACGAATGAGTCAGGAACTGTGCAGAAAGACCCACAGTTTGGTGGCCAAATGCCACAGGGAACTCTTCTCCCTTTGGTCATTGTAATTCTACATCTGTTTCTAGTCTTTCTCACCCTGGCTATAGAGCTCTGCGAGAGCCAAGTGGAGGTCAGATATCAACTACAAGGGAGTACTCCAGATCCCTATCGATCAATAAGTGTCCCAATTATTGGTGCTCTTCTGAAATGCTATGTTACCGAATGAAGCAAACAACTGAGCTCCTGAGCTTCAGATATTTTATTCTGCTATCCACTATAATAACTCTGTCTGTGTTCCAGTAACTCATTCCCTTTGGGAATTCGAAGGAGAGCTCTGAATTGGTAAGAAAGGGGGAAAAATACAACCAAACTGTCTTGTTTATTATACCTTTCCTGGAGAAAAAATGAGAGTGCTATAATTTAAAAAAATTAGAACCGTAACAACATCACTTTGAATTTATGAAGCACAGGGGTCTCAGATTTGGGATTTCAAGTTTTCTGACAGCTTGCTTTTTATTTATTTTATTTTTACTTTTTAAATTTTAGAGAGGGAGGAAGGGAGAGCAAAACATTGATTGGTGGAATCGAACCAACAACCTTCTGGTGCACAGGATGATGCTCCAACCAGCTGAGCCACACAGGCCAGGGCAACTTGTTGTTGTTGTTTCGTGGAAATGGTCGGGAATCTATGTGATGGCTGCAGATCAGGCTGGCCGTGAGAGCTTGAAATGGCGACCATGACTCCTAGCTCCCTCTCTCAAGCCTGAAGACTCCAAGATGAAAACATCACTCCGAGATGAAACACCAGAGAAGTGACAGGTTCTCCAGGGTGTTTGTATCAGACTGAACAAAGAGAATTTTACTTGGGAGGTCATCTATCATTCAGAACCTGACTACCAAGCTCCAAGAACAGAGACCCAGGGGACGCCTGTTCCTGCCTTAGAAGGGGAGTGGGTGAAGGGGATGTGTCGCATGGCGATGGAGGATAACTAGGCTTACAGTGGTGCACACTATGTAGAATGTACAAATATTGAATTATAATGCTGTCCACCCAAAATATATAACCTTGTATACAAATGTCCCCACAACAATAAAAAGGAGTAAAACGATGAGATATGACAACAAGCAAGTGATGCTGACTCCCACCTCGCACCTTGACAACCTGTCTCCTTAGTTCGCAGGCAGACTCTGTGGGCTTCTGCGGTCAGCATGAAGGGACAGATGAGGTTGGGTTCTTGGAGTCACGTTCTGTGTTGTGGTTACAGATTATGTTGATTTCTGTTTGTTTTGGTTTGATTGTTTTCCTTTTCCTTTTTCCTCCTCTCTACAACTAAAATGTTTTCCTCTCACTCTTTTTTTCAATCCTTTATTGGAAGAAAAAAAAAAAAAGAGTGGTAAGAAATTCAAAATAGGGAGTTTTCCACTGGAGGGAAGAGAATGGCCTAAAGGGCTTCTTTCCTTTTCTCCAAACTTCATGTCGCTATTAACAGCACCAGTGAGGAGCAGCCATCTGTTTCCAGAGCCATCTTTGTTTCCAGGCCTCTGTCTCTCCCACACTCTGCTCCACAATTGTCCCCAGGTTCAGTGGGACGGTGGCTTTGGGAAGCTGGCCTCTTCCTTCAGAGCCCACACAAAACTCACAGCAGCCTTGTACGCTGGGTCCTTAGAATTAGAAGGATCTTAGAGCTCTTCCAGTCTTGAAATCTCTTTTATTGCCCCTTTCATTAATAACTCAGATCTAACATTTATAGAACAGTTACTCTGTCCCAAGGAATGTTCTGAGTCTTGTTTCTCACACAGCCTTGTGAAGTAGGCACTATTATCTCCATTTCACAGATGAAGAAGGTGAGGCAAAGAGAGGTTCAGTAACAGCCAAGATGGCCCTCAGGAAGGTGTCAGAGGGTGCCATTCCCCTTTACATAGTCCACATTCTAGCCATATTTGCTGTCTCCGCCCTAGGTCTTCTGTCTCATGCCTCTGCTCTCCCCTATTCCCTTTGCCGAGAAAGCCACCCCATCTGGCCCCTCCCCCAAGACTGGCGTCACCTAAGTCCTCCTTCCCCCTCCTGCTCCAGGGCACATGCATCTCCTCCAGAGAGCCTCCTCTGAGGAAAGCACTCTGGGGTCTGATGCAGGTCTGACTTCTCTCTATGCTCCTCCCTCACCTAGCTCATGGCACACAGCAGACAACATCTGTTGCAGTGCTTACACATGCCAGAAAAGATGCCTGACTGCATGCTGTGGGCTACGTCATTTCGTGAACCAATGGCCCCTTTTACACACTGCAATTAGGCTCAGTGGCTGTATTTAATGCGTATCTTAGAAAGGAATGGTTCACGTGTCAGTCAAATGCTGTGCAGCTCAAACCTGCAACAACAGAGCAAGAAATCCGAGGACCCCCTGCCCAGAACTGGAGGCACATCGCTTCTCTGCATTCTCTTGTGCGAAAGAAAGTTTCCATCCAGCCTCTCCTCTACCATCACCCTTTCTGGGACCATGAACTTTTGAACCAGGGCGGTGGGGATCTGCTCAGGATGACTCTCCCATCCATGCCATGTTCACAAGCCACAAAAGCGTCACTGCTTAACCATGAGCCTTGGGGCTCGGCCACAGCTCAGGTCACCGCCCTCAGGACGCAAAACAATTCCACCCTTGTACACAGTAGTGTGTTTAAAACGTCAGCATCGCGGAATCCACATCTCACTTTCACGTGAGCAACAGGAGAAACAATCAGGCCGAGAGGAGCGCACATAAAACATGTTGATCTGGCAATTTGCAGGGTCTTCCATAGGAAGTATCAGTTTCACACAGAGGTGGAAATCACCTCCCAACCCCAGACTTAAACGATTTGCAAATATTCACTGAAGTTAAAAAAGTGAATTTTTGATTCTGGCTCTGCATCAGGTTCCTTGTGGCATTTAACACACACACACACACACACACACACACACACACACACACACACACACACACACACACCAGACTACTTTCTCCCTGGGAATACCATGGTTTGAAAAAGCTGCCTAGTTCAATCTGATGTGAAATGCGAGGTGTGGGCTGAGAATTACTGTGACAAAAGAAAACATAAAAATAACAGGCAGCTCTCAGTCTCAAGCCTTGTCTCTTGCTGCTGCTGCCTTTCCATCAAAAGGGCGAGAGAGGAACATCAGTAAGAACATTAGTTCTGCAAGCGGCGAGACGTACTATTTCATAGCTACAGAA
This sequence comes from Eptesicus fuscus, assembly GCF_027574615.1. Lineage (NCBI taxonomy): Eukaryota > Metazoa > Chordata > Mammalia > Chiroptera > Vespertilionidae > Eptesicus > Eptesicus fuscus. Next base: position 40,137,899 of record NC_072477.1, read on the forward strand.
AACAGCGGGTGGCTGTGATTTCAACACCAGTACAAGTAAAACACCCTTCACACGTGCACACCAAAAGACACATACAATTCTGCAAACCCCCAAAAAAGGGGAATTATAAATTCAAGTTTGTGGAACTTATATTTCATTCACATTCAAGTACCATTAATTAATTACTGGCAATATTTCAGTATTAAAATAAAATCAGAATGGTGAAGACCCATGATGGCCGGTGACTCTAAGGAAAGCAAATGTTTATGGAAAAGTTTTAGTGAGCCATAGTCTAAACCAAATTGAAAAGTTAGTTCTTTCCATTCTTTAAACATTTTTTAAAAATATGGTTTTATTGATTTTTAGAGAGAGAGGAAGGGAGAGGGATAGAGAGATAGAAACATTGATGAAAGAGAAACATCATTGATGGGCTGCCTCCTGCATACCGACTGGGGATTGAAACCACAGCTTGAGCATGTGCCCTGACCGGGAATCGGAGTGTGACCTCTTGGTTCCTGGGTCGAAGCTCAACGGCTGAGTAACACCGGCCAGGCAGAAATTTCTATTCTATAGCATGTAACTGACCTACAGTATTATCTCCAACTCACCCTCATTAATGGCCTTTCCTACAAAACAGGGGGCCTCCCTCTTGCCTTCTTTGATTTGACAGGTGCAGCTGGATTGGATGCTGGCAGGGCTCACCCTGTGCCCGCCTTTCTAAATATTCCTTCTCTTTTTGACAGTTCACTCCTGGGTGAATCTCCACGCTGGTAAAGACCCTTTCATTCTTCTGTTCACCCTGGTAGCAGGTTTTGTTCTCATCCTTTCTAATATAATCAAAATGTACCAGTCTCATGTTCCATTATCCCTGAGTATTCTATTCCCTAGTCTCTCTCTTTTTAAAAAAAAAAAATATTTTTATTTACTTCAGAGAGGAAGGGAGAGGGAGAGAGAGATGGAAACATCAATGATGAGAGAGAATCATAGATTGGCTGCCTCCTGCACACCCCCTACTGGGGATCGAGCACACAGCCTGGGCATGTGCCCTTGACTGGAATCGAACCCGGGACCCTTCAGTCCGCAGGCCGACGCTCTATCCACGGAGCCAAACCAGCTAGGGCCTAGTCTTTCTTAAGAGAAAGTTAAAGTATTCTATAAACTAATTTGGAGAAATGGGATCTAGTAATATATGACATTTCCAAGGAACAAATGTGACTTCAAAAGGATCTTCTGGCAATAATGCCTGGGCCTACCACTGGAACTTAAAAGGTGGAATTTCAGGCCCTCAGAGTGAGGGGATTGATGTAGCTTTGGCAAGATAGGCCTTTCAGAAACTCTCAACTCATAGTTTTTAAGTATCTACCTAGTATGCCTTTCCCAGGAATCCTGGTTCATTGGTCCATGTGGACTCCAGAGAGAAAATGGGGAATACCAAGGCTGTAAGAATCTCCCCAAACTCCCACTTAGGGTTTCCCATGCAGTCCAGGACTCCCTTGCTCTTCTGTCAACTCCAGATTATTCAAACTTAACCCAACAGTGTATCATTCAGCTCTTTCTCTTCTGCACAAGTTCCAGCAGTTTCCTTGACAGCACTTTCTCCAAAGGAAGGAATGAAAACTCAAAGCAGTCAATTTTGCTTAACAGCTCTGACCAAAGCCTATCACGCGTAAATAGCAGGGACTTCCTGCCCTATTTCCTGTTTCCAAGGGTTCTGGGAGTTGGATTCCTGCTGTGGATGAGGGTTAAACATGCATTCATTTCCTGTTCTTAGTAAGTCTGTGAACCAGGTCCAAGAAATGCCCCAAGTTCACCCAGGGTCCATCAACACTTCACTCTGGCGTCTCCACTCCACACACACTATGTTGCTGTGCCCCACAGCATACCTGTGTATGCCAGGCCTTTGGCCCCCATCTTTGGTTCAGAAAGTATGGGGATTTGATTCTCAGGAAGAAGGAACGGAAATGTCACGGAGATAGAGGGGTAGGCTTTAGAAATGTACATGAAACATTTCAAATTGCCGTCCTCAATATTGTACTTAAAACATCAAACAAGTGTTCTGCTATTGCGGAAGTGGGAGTCAGGTTTTACCTAGAGTTTTCTCTTTGGGAACGAAGCGCACAAGCCCCAGCAGGGCAGATAGGAGAGCAGCTGGATTTGCCAATAGAAGCAGGACTTCACCCTGCCTGGCACATCTATGTGTTGACGGTAGCCCCCCATGGCTGAGGCAGGGTCCTGACGACAGACCCTCGAGAGGCACGTGAGTTTATGGGCAGCAGCCAACTGTTGTCTGGCACTGGCACAATTCTGTAAACAGTCACTCAAGTCCCAGTTTTGACAGGTACAATTTAGAAAGCCTGCAAGGAGGGGGATGTTCATTAGAAAGGCTAGGGGTAGCGGTGGGGGCTAAACATTCTAGATACATTTAGAAATTAGAATGTATTTGTCTCTGCTCTCTCTTGTTCACATTCTTCCAGGAAAGGCGAATGATAAAGTAGCAAAAGGAAGACTGAGTGTTTCTTTGGCTGGCTTATGGCTACACTACAGAAACCTTCTCTCAGTCAGGAGGGAAAATCCAAGCCCCTCTGCCTGCTCTCCTGGACCCAGGTCACTCCCCTTCCCCTCCCCTCTCTCCCCCCGCCCCCAGGCAGAGCTGTGGTGACACCCGCCTCAGCCATGTCCCAATAAGCTGACCACAATGCACAGAAATGTAACGTATCAGGATACCATGAGAAATAAGAAGGGGGTTTAGGTACAAATCACCAAGCGCATTGTGTACTAAATTAAGTGACCAAAATGGCATTACCTACCTGCCTTCTCTGCCGACATTCCTCAGCGCCCAAGCTGACTGGGAGGGCCAGTCTGTAAAAAGTCAGGGGCTACAATGAGGAATGCACCGACGTTTGTCTTTCATTGCGCTTCATATGTTTTCAACTAGCGACATACATTTTTAAAACATTGTTTGTGAGATATTGTTACTTTTTCACAAACAACATTTAAATAGAAATCGTGATTTTCATAACAATCATAACTTTGCTTTTATATGTATAAATAAATTAAAAAATTAACCCCATGTGCTGTAACCCAACGAAATGTGTCAAGACTCTAAGGTTGAATTACAGTTACTATGGAAACCCAAAATGTAACCATCATGATTTAGGAGCCTCTATCTTCTTAACTATTGTGTTGTTAGGAGAATTTAATTTTTAATGAAATGAGTAGCACATCTAAAGAATTTTATATGAAGTTTTAAAAAATGTGTTCAAATATCATCGAACGTGTTCTTTGCTTCTTTGTGTGTACTTTTCCCCAGCAACTGGTGGCAGGTTTTTGGGAGATGGGTTAGAAATATTAATTGATCACTTATGTATACAGAACACATATAGGTATTCCAGGGATGGGAGGCATTAAATACACTCTCTATACATTAGAAATTTCTATCAAGTTGGGATCGTGGAAAAAAAATCACAGATAATAACTCACATACCTGTATAGAATTATATACCAGTAAAGAGGCATCTTAATTATATTTTGGCCGAGGGGCCCTGAGCCAAGAACAGAGTGGGGCCATCAAAGATACCTTACACTCCCAATGGAGCTAAGTTTTAAGCCAAGTTTTTTGGTAAGTATTATCTTCTCTGATTATAAAAACAATGTGAGTTAACTGGGGAACAATGAGAAAGTATTAAAAATTTCAGAGGAAGCCCTAACCGGTTTGGCTCAGTGGATAGAGTGTCAGCCTGCAGACTGAAGAGTCCCAGGTTTGATTCCGGTCAAGGGCACATGTCTGGGTTGTGGGCTTGATCCCATTGTGGGGTGTGCAGGAGGCAGTCAATCAATGATTCTCTCTCATCATTGATATTTCTATTTCTCCCTCTCCCTTCCTCTCTGAAATCAATAAAAATATATTTAAAAAATAAAAATTTCAGAGGAAAATATTAAAATGAGCTGTAATTTTAATACCTACTTTAACTTTTGGGTGTATTTTCATCTAGTCATTTTTTTCTATGTAGATAAGATACCAGCAGTTGCCACAGTGCGTGAGAGTGAGTGACAGTAAAATGACCATGCACGTTGAAACCATGCAAAGTCATTTTAATAATCAATGGGGAAAATTCAATTATTCTATGACCTTCCAAGTTTTTTGTGAAAACAGTAAAAACCCTCTTCCTGTTGGTTACATGTATGTAGGGAAATAGGACATTGTAAAATTAATATTTAGCACTCTGTAATTTAAAATAGTAGGAACACTAAGAATTAAGTGCTTCATTTCTTTGTAAAAGTTAAAAGTATTTTGCATGGTGCTTGCCTAGTTTTCATTGTGTAAATTATGAAACAGAGCAATCATTTTCTTCCAGGCTTTGGCAACCTGTCATACTCCTTTCTAAGTTTAAGTCAGCTTCCAACATTTTATTCTTTGTACTTTATTTATTTACTAGAGGCTGGGTGCATATGAAAATTCATGCACTGAATGGTGGGGGGGTCCCTCAGCCTGGCCTCCCCCCTCTCTCAGTCTGGGAGCCCTCAGGGGTGGGAGGCGACCTGGTGATCAGGGGAAGGCGACGCCCCATCACACCTCTGCTGCTGCCATTGCTGACAGCGCAAGCCTTGGCTGGCCCTGGTTACCTGAGCCTTGGTTGGCCCTGGGCAGCTGGGCAGCTGCCATCCAAGGCTTGCCTGCACCTTGGGCCAGCCCTGGGTGGCTGGGGGGCTGAGGGGACTGGAGGATTCCAGAGGCAGGCATGAGGAGCAGGGGAGGGCCCAGCCTTGCTGCACGCCTGCCGCCCTGGTGGGGCTGAGGGCGCTGCCATCTTGTGGTTGTGGGCACCGCCATCTTTGGTTGTGGGCACCGCCATCTTTGAGGGTATGGCAGTCATTTAGCATATTCCCTCCTTATTGGCTGTGGGTGCTGCCATCTTTGAGGGTGGGGCAGTCAATTAGCATATTCCCTCTTTATTAGATAGGATTTTTATATTGAAAGTACATTTATTTATAGGAATTTCAAAATATGTTTTTATTGATTTTTAGAGGGAGAGGGAGAGAGGAACATCAACGTGAAAGAAAAACATCTGTCAGTTGCCTCCTGCACACCCCCTACCGGGGATCAAGCCCACAACCTGGTCATGCGCTCTGACCAGGAATCAAACCTGCAACCTTTTGGTGCACAGGATAACACTCAACCAATTGAGCCACACCGGCCAGGGCCTTTGCACTTCCAATGATGTGAACTATCTTTGAGTGCTCCTTTCATGGAATTTTTCCCCCCGAGAATCACTTCCTCTGGGACATTTCTATCCTTTTCATCATAGCCACTTCCTCATTTATGTCAGTTTCACCTTTCCCAAATTCTTCTGGGTTCATATTTAGAGTCCCTCACATGGCAGCAGTGTCAACACCCCACGGCCAATTATTTTTCTACAATTCCATTTACATCAATTCAAATTTTACTTCTGCCATTATCGCTTTTCACTCCTTCCAGTTTTTAAAAAATGCCATGTGAGTTTGTCACTGGGAGACAAGGAGGCAACACAACTACATGCTTTTGCTGTTTTCAAATAACATCTGTTGTTACTCAGTTCAGTGACCAATGACAGATAAACTTGGAAGGGGGTAATGTGACTGGCTACTGATCATGATATGCATCTGTCACTGACATAGTGATTTATGGACTGATTGCTAGCAATGAAGTTTTACTTTATGCAATTACTCATAGTTAAAATATTAGGGCAATTGAAATTTGAATTGTGGGGTTGAGTGACTTCTGTTATGTAAATAACACATTGTAACTGAAATTCATGTGACTGGCTACTGATCATGATATGCATCTGTCACTTGTGCAATGCCTGGACTATCTGAACATATGTACTTAAAAAAAATTATTAGTGCATGGCCGGGTTCTCAGTGGTTAGAGCATCAGCCCAAGGACCAAAGGGTCTCAGGTTCAATTACCAATCAAGGGTACATACCTTAATTGCAGGTTCCATCCCCAACCCCAGTAGGGGCATGTGCAGGAGGCAACCAATTGATGTGTCTCTCTCACATCGATGTTCTCTCTCTCTTTCTCTCTCTCTCTCTCTCTCTTTCTCTCTCTCTTCTTCCCTTCTTCTTTCCCTCCCTCCCTTCCATTCTCTCTAAAAATCAATGGAGAAAATATCACTGAATTTGGCCAGGTCACACAGCTGTTATGGCAGAGCCAGCAATAAAACCCAGATCGATGTGGTCTTGTCCCAACTGCTCCACAACACCCTGCCTGACGAAACCACTTTCCAGTTTACATAGTTTGTTTGTATCTATTGATACCAGGTGTGCAGTTGGGCAGGTGACATCAGGCTTCTGAAATGTCAGGGGCTAAGATGTAGCCTCTGCCACTAGCCGAGCCTGAGCCAGCAGGCTGCACACTCCTAGGGTGCCTTGCCTAGTTAGCACAAGGTGCAGTGTGGGCTGGTCTTGGTCCTGATCAGCCTGACTGATTCTCACCACAACCCTCAGACCAGACAGAACACTTAGGATTACTCGAATTTTATGCGAAAAATAAAGCTCTGAGGCTCACATTGGGTAAGCAATTGATCTAAAGTGAGATGCAAATTGGTGAGACAAAGATGCAGTTGAGGATGGGATTGGATTCCAGGCTGAGCAGGTTTCATTTGAGGCAAAAGGCAGTTGGGGATGGTGGGACGTTTATAAATCAGGCTACATGTTTGCGTTGGTCAGAGTCAAGTGGTAAGTTACAGCTGTCCACCTGGAACAGATTGCCCTGGGCAGCGCGATGCCTTCCACCTGGCTAAACCATTCCGGCTCCGGAATTTTGGTTCCTTGCTGCATTAAGATCAGATCTTTGGAGCCACTGCAACTTCCCTGGAGGGGTAACTACATAATCACTAGGATTCAAGAAGAGCGCATGTGGGGAAAAAAAAAGGGAAAAAAAGAGTGAGTGTGAAAAAAAATGGGAAAAAAGAGTGTGACAAAAAATGGGGAAAAAGAGTGAGTGTGAAAAAAAGGGGAAAAAAGAGCAAGTGTGATAAAAAAAAGAAAAGAAAAAAGAGTGTGGAAGCAAATTTCCCTTTACCTCACTGCCTATCATAACTGAACTTTATGAACCTCTTTGAATGAGAGAGTTGTAATGGATGTTGTTATTTTCTTGAGAGTATCCAGGCCTGGTCTTTTTCTGAGTGCACTGAGCAACATTGCCTATACCTCTACCTTACAGAGAAATGCTGCTGCATAAACCACATCCTTTGGAATTTAGCATTTCTTCTGGGAATTACAAGCTTAATAAGAATTCTTGTAAGAAAAATGGCTGGGTAAAACCCAACTCATCCTGCTTCCAAGAATAGGCAAATGGTTAGGAGGCCCTAGCAATGAGATTTGAAATACAGCTCTCTGGTCAAATGTTTGGAAAACTCTAGATACTACCCCTCTTCTTTGGACTGTCACAATACTCTCCGAGAGCCCTTCTTTATAGGTTAAAAAAGTTTCTGATTTTTAGAAACCTATTGTTTTCCACATAGTTAGCTAAGGTGAGAAATTAAACATTAACAAAACCTTCTTTATTGTTCTCATTTGTCATTTATTAATATCCTGAGCAATTAGCATTCTATGGAACATGTTTTAACACAGCCATCAAAGGATTTGGTTATGAAGAGTTAATTCTTTATTTAAACTCAGAGCTATTTCCTGTCCCTGGGTCCCGGGTTGGAGGGGTAGTGACAGGAAATGGACTGGGGATCTGGGGATGGGGGACCACTCCTACTGAGGGAAGCAACAGCAGTTTCAAACCTCAGTGGGGTTTTGTGTTGGAAATGAGCAGGTGGGGCTCTGTTCTCCCTCACTCTTCAGCCAGAGCAGCTCTGCTTTTATCTGCCTTAGATATTGAGGTTTCTTGTGAGGTTTCATTAGAAAAATAAAATATTCCATTGGCAAAACAATTTTTCAACCAACAATTAATGAATTAATTTTAAATGCATACATAAAGCAAAAATCTGGGATTGAAATACATCCTACTACCTTCTACAGTCGCTTAACCTCTCTAAGACTTAAATTGAATGTTTGTGTCCCCCCAGAATCTAACACACTCAACCCTCTCTGCAAAAACCAAAAACATATTTTAAGCCCTTCCCCAAGGTGATGGGTTTTGGAGGCAGGGGCTTAGGGAGGGCATTAGGATTAGATGAGCTCACGAGGGTGGAGCCCCCACGATGGGCGCAGTGCCCGGATAAGAAGATGAGGAGAACAGAACTCTCTGCCTTGTGAGAACACAGCAAGAAGGTGGCCATCTGCAAACCAGGAAGCAGGCCCACACCAGACGCTATTTCTGCTGGCACTCGAGCTTGGACTTGACGCCCAGCCTCCAGAACTGTGGGAAATAAATGCTTGTTGCCATCCTTTCTATGGCATTTTTGTTATAGCAGCCCAAACTGACTAAGATACTTGGTCTTCCCCTCTGTGAAATGGGAAGAATAATATTATAAGGATTAAAAAATGTTGGAAAACAAAACAGAAGCTTTATACTAAATTTAGGGTAGGCTCGGAGCAAGTAGGGGATGGAAGGGAAAGTGAGTGTATGTGAACTTTGGGCTGCCCATTATCTGAATCCTCCTTCTGGGTTTGAGGACATCACCACTTGTGTGTTTGGTGGGAGGCCAACTTGGTGTTCCCAATGGGGGCTTTAATGCTGGAATGTGTGACATAGAGAAGCCTGGGCAATTTAGGGCTCATTTTGGTGGTGGTGGTGGTGGTATTATGTACTGTTCATTGGCCATGGTCCCCAGAGACGGCAGTGCCTGAGCCAAGCTCTTTATGTAGCACTAGTAGCCCATTTGCAGAAAGAATCCTGCAAGTGGCCGCTGTGGCCGCGTGTGCTGCCACTGCCATCACCGTTGCGGCCGCCCGCCCAGCTCCTCCCCGCTCTGCCCCGCCCCGCCCAGGCTTTCCCTCTGGCAGCCACCTTGCTTTCCGCTTTTCCTCCCTCTTCCTTCTAAGTTGTCTTCAGTCTTCACTCCTCCCTCCCTCAGCGTATGCAAATTAACCGCCATCTTTGTTGGGTAATTTGCATACTCGCCCTGATTGGCTGGTGGGCGTGGCTTTGGCTGGTGGGCATGACTTGGGCGTAGCAAAGGTGCAGTCAATTTGCATATTACTATTTTATTAGGCAGGATGAGAGCTGGGCTGTGAGCATCCACTGTTCCCTACCTGGGTTCTGAGTCTCATTCTCTGACCTTTCCACAGAGTCTGTGAGCTTCTCTATAACCTCCCATTTAATTCCTTACAGCTTGGATTAGTCAGAATTCTTTCAACTGAGAGACATGACAGGCACAATCAGTGGCACATCAGAGTGTGGGGCTGGCGGGACAGGTTGGGGTACTAGAAGCTTTAGGAAATTTAAGCTCCCCTCAAATTTGACTTAAAAGGAACAGGAGAACTATGATCTCTGTTTGAGTCTTATTCCTACAGTCCTAGGAGACATTTCACCAGAGGGCAGCTTTTCTGCCTCTGTATTTATCATTCATAATTTTTGTTACATAATCAAGTAGAATTCTATAAACACGTTTATAAAATTTTAAAATTTTTCCCTGCTTTGTTAGGATATAATAAAAATCCATCTTTTAAAATGTCTAAAACAAAATTAGAAGATATGAAATAGAAGAGTAATCTAGACAATAGTAACAGAGAACATAATAAAAAAGAAAGTGAAGAATAGTCTGCTAGAATTCTAACCCAAACAGCCCTTGACTGCCGGGGACCAGGGGAGTTCATTTTCATTTTGCTGCAATCCAAGCCTTGCCTTGTTCTGTTGATGCACAGAGGAGGAATAAGAACATCATTGTAGCTAAAGGAAGGACCTCATGATTACCTTCATGGTCAGGGGCAGGCATGAATCTGGTGTCATATAAATAGGACTCCCTAGGGATTTGGGGGTGTTACTGCCACTTCAACTGTATTTCTAGAGAAGTCTACTCACTCTACTTTTCAGAATGAGCTTCAGATAATACCAACAGCTGTGTTTTTCATGCCCAGCTGATTCCTATATCTCAGGGAGCTACCAAAAATGCCTATAACTGCTAAGTGGCTGATGATATCTTTATCAAGAATATGGAAAAATAAGGCAAATAGTAGCATCACATTATAGTATCAACTTGGGACCAAAGAATAGTGGTCAGTCTCTTCAAAGAGCTCCTTCTTCAATCCCTCAGTATCCTATGGCATTGAAATCCTCTGGCTTTAAAAAGATGACTGAAATTCTTAACTAGTGGCTCTGCCATTGGTACCTCCAGCCTCAGAAGCCTACATTCAAGATCAAATCAAAACGATGAGGTTATGGTTTGGCTACCACTTCACTCTGATGGCTTCCAATGCTGGACATCACCTGTCATCACCGGCAACAACTTGGTTGAGTTACTAAAGCCAAAACCAAGTTATCACTTTGTTTAAAAATATTTACACTTTCAAGCATTGGGAGTATCATAATTGGGGCTGGCTTTGTAGTCATTTCCTTAATAATGCAGAAATATATATACCTGTTATAACTTGGAGGAGGATGAAGTCATGGCAGCAATAATAACAATAACAAAAATAGTAAGAGTCAGAGTTTATTGAGCACTTACTGTGTGCCAGGTACTATGCTTGCCAAAGGGTTATGACCTTTCATCCTTACAACAGGCAAGATAGGTATTAATATTCCTCTATATAAGTGAGGAAACCAAGACTCAGAGGTGCTATATGATCCAAAGTCATGTAGCTAGTAAATGTGAGACCTGGATTTGAACCCAGGTCCAGCTGCCTCTCAAGAATTTGTTTTTAATTCCTTATCAGCCCTGCTTCAGAAGCAAAGAACTTACTTTTTGAACCTTTAGCTAGACAGACTCCAGAACAAGATGATCTGCTTAATCTGAGAGTTCTTGGGTAAAAGCTGGATGCCTATGCACAATTTTATGTTGTGAGTTTGCAAGAAAACAGAGAAAGAAGTCATTTCCTGCCCTGGGAACAAACTTGGGTTGTGTGTGCATGGTGAGGTTGTGAGGGTGAATGGTGGTTTACTGGGCAGGGACTCAGATGTGGTGAGCAGCCAGGGGGGCCAGGATGACCTTGACTGGAGAAGCAGAGAGCTTCCTGTGGCGAATAGCACCTGTTAAGGCTACAACAGCAGCCGCAGGGGCTAGGATGCCTGGGCAGGGAGGACTCCATCTCTCCAGGCTGTCATGGAGAAATAAAGAAAACAACAACTCTGGAGTCATAACGAAGCAGAGTGCAATTATGGAATAGGAACAATCATAGCTACCATTTACTCTGCTTGCTGAGTGTATTATTCTAAGTGCTTTCCATGTATTAACTCACTTTATGGCTAGAAAGTAAGTGCTGAGCTCAGTGTCATTTTATGGGTGAGGAAACTGAGTCACGAAGAAGTTAAGCCATTTGCTCAAATTACACAAGTGAAGAATTGGAGAGCAGGATTTAAACTCAGGCTGTTTGCCTTCAGAGCGAACATCCTTTGCCACCATTCTGTCCAGCCTCTGAGGGAAGTGGGCATGCATGACACTGACTGGCAGTAGAAGGAACCACCAAACAAGAGCAGGATGAAGGAGACAATGGATGTCAAAGCAACACTGAGTTGAATTTCATCTCACAGGCTGGCCAAGGACCTGCTCACACACTGATGATGGTGGCAACTGCTTAATGGAAAAACTGCAAAGGGCCTTGGATTCTGAACATCATGTTACAATCTGTACCCCATGGATTAAGTATAATAGGTCACCCCCCTCATAGGTACTAAACCTGAACTGATGATCTCTATGCCCAAGAGGTACTTTGTCCGATTTCTCAATTTCTATCAAAGCTATGCCAGCTTGGAGGTCCCTTGGCTCTTTCCTTTCCTTTATTATTGACTACTGGCCCGGTGCATGAAATTTGTGCACAGGGTGGGGGTGTCCCTCAGCCCGGCCTGCACCCTCTCCAATCTGGGACCCCTTGGGGAATGTCTGACTGCCGGTTTAGGCCTGATCCCTGTGGGACATCCCTCTCACAATCTGGGACTGCTGGCTCCTAACCACTCACTTGCCTGCCTGCCTGATTGCCCTTAACCACTCTCCCTGCCGGCCAGCTTGCCCCCAACTGCCCCCCCCCTCCCCGCCGGCCTTCTCACCCCCAACTTCCCCCCCTTGCTGGCCTGCTTGCTCCCAACTGCCGCCCCCCCATTGGACTTCTTGCCTTCAACTTCCCCCCATTGCCAGCCTGATTGCCCCCAACTGCCACCTCCACTGGCCTGCTTGACCCCAACTGGCCCCCCTGCCAGCCTGCTCACCCCCATCTGTCCCCCCCCCCGCCAGCCTGATCACCCCAACTGCCCTCCCCTCCTGGCCTGATTGCCCCTAACTGCCTCTGCCTCAGCCCCGCCACCATGGCTTTGTCTGGAAGGATGTCCAGAAGGTCTCCCGGTCTAATTAGCATATTACCCTTTTATTAGTATAGATATCCATCAAGTTCTCTCATTCCTCTCTTAGAAATTTTACCATCTCTACTGAGCCCAGGCCTCTGGTGCTGCACCTGTATTACAGAGTGAAGCCTCACAAGTCATCCTGTCCCTTCCTTCCAAGCTGAACCAAATGCCTCTGCCAGGTGACACTTCCAGTGTGGCCGGAATATTGGAAATAATGTTAAGGGACAAACCAGGAGAGCTCTGTTGTGTTCTAGCTCTGCCGCTGGGTAAGTGACACTGGCAGTCACTTCCACCGTCTGGACCTTTAGATTCCGCAATTATAAAACGAGTTGGAGTTGGTGCTTGCGAAGGTTCCTTCCAGCGCTGTAATTATGTGAATGCATAAATGAGTAAATTCTTTGCTTACACACTTGCCCGCGGATTTCTGCTTGAACTTTTAAACCTGGTGCTCAAGGCCCTCTATAAAAATTTTCTCACGCCGTTTTTCAAGATAGTCATTCCTCCTATCATCCATATTTATTTCCAAATCCCACTATTCTTGCTTCCCAGAAAGTCCAATTGTACCAATTGTACCCTTTTCATAGCCTAAACCTTAGACCATCACTGAGGTGTTGCTCAAGAACCATATCTTTTACTGACAGCTTCCCTGAGTGACTTCAGGCTGCAATATTTTAATTCTACATAAAACATATGGACTCTGAAACCAGGCTGCCTGGATTCAAATCCTCGTTCTGCTATTTACTAGCTGCTAGTTAGCTAACCTCTCTGCCTCACTTTCACCACATGTGAAATGGGACCATAATAATGACTATTTGGCAAGATTGTTGTGAGAATTAATATATATGTTAATATGTGTAAAACATGTAGAACCATTTCAGGTGCATAGTAAATGCTATGAAAATATCATCTATTGTTATTATTACAACTACATTTCACACACTTTAAAGAAATCATAGTTAAATTGTTTCATGCCTGTCTCCCCAAGGAAATAGCAAGGTTCTTCACTATTTTCTATTTTTCTCATGTCCTGGCAAACAATTGGTTTTTAATAAATGCTTCAAATGAATGTATGAATTAAGTAAATGAGTGAATAAGTGGATGAGTTACATCTAGCCTGAACAGGAGAGAGAAGCAGGTATAAAGACCAATCCTATATAATAAAAGGCTAATATGCAAATCGACCAAACATGGGAACGACGGGTCACTGTGACATGCACTGACCACCAGTGGGAAGATGCTCAATGTAGGAGCTGCCCTCTGGGGTCAGTGCACTCCCACAGGGGGAGCGCTGCTTAGCCAGAAGCTGGGCTCACAGCTGGTGAGCGCAGCGGCTGTGGCGGGAGCCTCTCCTGCCTCCGTGGCAGCACTAAGGATGTCCAACTGCTGGCTTAGGCCTGCTCAGACATTCCCCGAGGGCTTGCAGACTTCAAGAGGGTGCAGGCTGGGTTGAGGGATCCCCCTCCCCACCACCCCGCAGAGTGCACGAATTTTACACACCAGGCCTCTAGTTTTATATAATTCTGGAGGAAAGAGGCCAAACACACCAGACTTCTTGCATGTACCCAATGATAATTTTTTTGTTGTTGTTGTTAATCCTCACAAGGATTGTTTTGTTAGTCCTCATGAGGATATTTTCTCATTGATTTTTAGAGAGAGTGGAGGGAATGGGGAGAGATAGAGAAAGAGAGGAACATAGATGTGAGAGAGACACATCAATTGGTTGCCTCCCACATGGGCATCAAGTCTGCAAGGGAGGTACATACCCTTGCCAGAAATGAACCTGTGACTCTTCAGTCCATGGACCAATGCTCTATGCACTGAGCCAAACTGGCTAGGGCTACCTGATGACAATTTACTCCATTTCTAAGGGTGGCTATGGTATTGTAACTTGTTTTGCAGGATAATACTGGATCAGGAAAAACAAAATGAGCATAGAAATCAGTCCAATATCGATCTATACCAATGGGAATGGTCCACTTTTAGGAGGAATTGATTCACAGGAGGTGTCTAACCATGACTCTCAGCATGGATAGTATAGCTCCTCAGGCAGAAGAATCACCTTTATTCACTGTGATCGACCATAGGATAGGAAAACAACAATGCACAGCAGGGATTTTAAAATTACCTCTCTTGACTATCTGACATACTTTAACAACATGCATGAAAAAATAAATGTTTTTCTTTACCACCAAATGCCTAATTTTAAAATCCCTAAGTTTGTTTCAGATCAGCAAGGGCCCCCTTGTCACTGCAGGGAACATGGAGGGTGAAGCATGGAGGATTTGGCACGGGGGTAGGAAGGGAACTCAGTGCATCAACACCACAGCTCTTCTTCCAAACAGACACCTGGAGCCAGCCAGTGGGGACCTACAGTGATACAACCCAACTAGAAACCACTTTGTTGGCAAATGAAGAACTTTATGATATGAACAAACATAATAAAGACCCTGTAGCTTCAGCCACTGGCTTCTCCGTAATGCCTCGGTTTCTTTCTGAATCTTTATAACCAAATTTTAAGAGCTGGGAATGAAGATTTCTAATGAATTTACTGGCACTATAAAACTCAATGCATAATAAAATGAAACCCTTTGAAAATATATGAGACCCATTATGTCAAGGAGAAGTTAGTATAGGAAAGGGGAGAAAGTAAAAAATATGTGTAGAATAAAATAATAAAAATTTTCTATTTCCTTAACTTATCTTTTTTTACTCTTTTTTTTTATTGTAAAGTTCTAAATATGGTCAAGATAAATGTGTTTATTTTGCTTTGAATAACCTCACTAATGCACCAAAGGGGCATTTCATGCATGCTAGGCAATACAAATTTCCTGTAAAGCAACCAGGATTCCTAAGAAGGTCTCTGGCAGGAAAATTTCCCATAGTTTTGTTGCATTTCTCACCACTAAGTCAAACCAAATGTCAATGCCTAGTTGAACAGGAAGAAGGTCATGGCAGCAAATATTGCATTCCTTTAAAGGTGAGATGACATATGCATTGTGTTTTTCAGACCAGGCATGGCTTCATAAGCCACTTCCTGTTTGTAAGTTGATCTCACAGGAGATCCAGACCAAAGTACACTGCAGCGGCAGCAGGGTGGTGAGAAGCTTGTAGTTGCCACTGCCTCAGTACAGCCTTGGAAGAGAAGTGAGGTCTAGAGTCGTAGAAAGGCCTGGTCACACTTCCTGAGTGAAATAGCAAAACGTCAAAGTAATATGTACACGAAGTCTGGGAATACAACTATTTTCTTAAGTGCTGATCACAGGGAAGATAAGATTATCCAGTGGCTCTACTCATCAAGTGGGATGATCTACGGGCCAGTACCTAAGCTGTCCTGACAAACAAGGTCATTGATTTCATCCTGGTCTCTACTGGATTAAGACAAATCTCAAAAGCAAAGCAAAACAATCCCCCTTCTGCTCCCCACCCAAACAAACAAAGAAACAAAACAGAAACAACTTTAATGCTCCATTCTCCAGAATGTTAGGGAGTATGACAAGCCATCAGAGAAGGACACAGATTTCCACTTTGGTCAGTATATGACACATTCACAAATACTTACTGAGCTCTTTGCTGGGTGCTTGGGCTAGACCCATGGTCGGCAAACTGCGGCTCTCGAGCCACATGCGACTCTTTGGCCCCTTGAGTGTGGCTCTTCCACAAAATACCACGGCCTGGGCGAGTCTATTTTGAAGAAGTGGCGTTAGAAGAAGTTTAAGTTTAAAAAATTTGGCTCTCAAAAGAAATTTCAATCGTTGTACTATTGATATTTGGCTCTGTTGACTAATGAGTTTGCCGACCACTGGGCTAGACAAATAAATAAGACACAGCTCCTGCTCCAAAGGAGCTGATAGTCAGGAAGATAAGCCTTCACATCTCCAATGGAACACGCATGGCCAGCTAGGACTTCAGATTCATAGCAGAGAATTTTTCTCCTTTTTACAGAAGATTTTTAAAAAGTCTTTCACCTGCTGTGATTCTCATAAGATAATTTGCTATTTTATGTCTCTGGGATAAAAGTATTTTTGTACTATGTATGGCTGTCCTGTTCAAACTTCACACATTTAATGAAAAAGAAATCATTTCTAGGCTAGAATGAAGTACATATAAGTTTTGTTTTTGTTTTTTCTCAACTGAATTTTCACAAGCACTGCATAGACTCTGAATCCTGGAAACACAGTAGAATGTTATGTCAAGAATTTGGCAAGTGTTTGGAAAATATCAACTGAGCTTTAACTTAGCATTTTATTGCCTCCTCACAAAATGAACCCAGAAGAGATAGAGACATATAAACTTAGTGGTTTACAACATTCAAAATATTTTCTGTTTCTCTACAGTGTATTTGTTTTGCTTTAATGTTTTGAATTATTACTTGACTCATAAGGACTTGAAGTATAAATGTTTCCAAAACATGAGAATTCCTCTAGCTGGGGGAACAAAAAAAGAGAGTAATTGTAAAACTTCCTGAAATGGACTCTCTTTATTTGTTTAATTCCCCCTCTAGACTGTGAGCAACTTGAGGGGGTGGGGGAAATGCCCTACTCATTTTTGTCTCTCTGCATCTACTTCAGGGCCTGGGATATGGAGTATTCTCAAGAAAGGTTTATTGAGTGAATGTATGAATGATGGATGGATGAATGTTGAGGTCTTGAAGAAGGAGGTAATATGCAAATAAAGAAAGGGTTGAGGAGGGAGAGGCATTTATACAGTCTGGGAAGTATAGGAGGAAGTGTGTGCGAGGAATAGTGGCAAGTGACACTGGGATAGTTGAATGGGGAAGGTGTGGTGGCAGAGGAACCTGCAGAGAGACTCCAGCTCCACTGGGAAAGACAATGCTTTCCATGGCACTGGGACAGCCAGTTTATCATTTCCATGTTTTCTTTTATTTAGTTTTTTTTTAAATATGTTTTTATTGACTTTTTTATATATTTTATTTTTTACAGAGGGGAAGAGAGAGGGATAGAGCGTTAGAAACATTGATGATAGAGAAACATCCATCAGCTGCCTCTTGCACAACCCCTACTGGGGATGTGCCCGCAACCAAGGTACATGCCCTTGACTGGAATTGAACCTGGGATCCCTCAGTCCACAGGCCGACGCTCTACCCACTGAGCCAAACTGGTTTCGGCTTTACTGACTTTTTAGAAAGAGAGAGAAACATGGATGTGAGAGAAACATTGATCAGCCGCCTCCCTGCATGTGTCCCGGCATGTGCCCTGACCTCTTGGTGCATGGGATGATACCCAACCAACTAAGCCACACTGGCCAGGGCTCTTTTATTTAATTTTTAAAGGACACACTAGTTCAAGCTCCATTAATAGGCCCCTATATTAATTTATGGGTATGAAAAAGTTTGCCTTTTGGACCATCACGTACAGCTGGGCAGGCTGAGCATCTTCCATGGTCTAATGACTCTTCTATTTTCCCTCAATGTGAGTGAAGGTTATATTGTAAAACATATTGTGGGTTTTGTGTACGTGTATTGCTTCCATGTTCTAATTCTTGCTTATCAAAGGTTACCTATTTTGAAACATTCAAAATTGAATGAGGTTCTGATGTTGGAATGCTTGGATTCAAATCCTGGCTTCATCACTGTGTGATCTTGTGCAAGCTACTTAGCTTCTCTGTGCCTCAGTTTCCTAGCTATAAAACAGGAGTAATTAGAACTCCCACCTTAAAGGGCTGATGTAAGGAATAATTGAAATAATCTATATAAAGTGCTTAGCACAGCTATTGGAACATAGGGAGTGTTCATAGGTGGTAGCAATTAGGCTGGTAAAATAATTATTATTGCTAGTACTCAACTTCCAGGTTTGGCCTGCTAGACAAAACTCCTCCTGAGCCCCTACAGCTGAGATGGCCCATCCAGGGCCCACCCCTTTCCATTGAGCAGGCAGACATCCACGTTCTTCCCAGGCTGTTCATTCCATGTCAGCTGAGCTGATATATCACAAATATACACACTCTACATACACACACACACTTCCCTTTATTCCAGGAATTGTCAGCAACAATGATATAAAATTAAGATCTTGGTAGGGTTCCCCTCCCTGTCTCTTTTTACAGTCAAGTCCATTCAAAGGTAACTGTTGGATTTGAGGGAGAAATGGAAACTATAAGACCCAGGGGCATTTCATGGGTAACAGCAATAGAACTCTGGCAAGTAACAATGGTTTTTAGTAAACAGTGACCACCAGAAAAGAGAGAGAAGAAAGTTTTGTTGTTGTTTTTGGTTGTTGTGGGTGTGTACATGTGTCAGATTATGAATGGGGTGGGGAATATGTTAGATCTGGAAAAGGATATGGAAATCAATTACCGAGTTGATGGTGGGAGTCTAGGCTCAGGTGGGCAATTAGGGAAAACCCACTGGAAAGTTGAAGACCAGGGTCCAACCATGAGTAAGACCAGGGGCTCACATTGTTATTGAGCATGTGCTGGGATGTGTTAGATGCAGGGAATCAGCAGAGAACCTGGGTCCCTACTATCATGGAGCTTATGGTCTAATGTAAACAAAACAACATTCTTAGTGAGAAGTTGTACCCTAGAAGTAGGTACAAAATATCATGGAGGTTACATGGTGTGTGTGGTCAGATGAAATATTTTTGAGAAAACTTGATGTTTTCTGGAAATAGCAATCAGATCAGTATGGCTGAGGTGCATTATGGGAGTGGAGGGTAGAGAGGTAAACAGGGGCAATATTGTGACAAAGTTCTTAGTACCAAAGGTTGAAGGATTTGTTCTTTATTTTGAGGGTACTCTGCAGTGAGAGACTTAAGTATTACTCATCTCAAGGACTGGAATCAGGGGCGGGGGAATTGGGTGGCCATTTTCTTGAAAACGGTATCATATATGTGAAGAAAACTCAGTCGAGAATATTTATTGGATGGTCACTCCTCCCTTTGCTGCCATGAGAGATGAAGGACTGTCCCTCCCTATAGCTGGGCATTCTCCAAGGGGAGTGAACATCTTCACCTAGCACCTCTCCCTCCTCAGAGTGGACCGGGGTAGGCTATATGTTTGTGGTGGGTGAATTTTCATAAAGTTGTAAAGAAGAAAAGGAAACCTATCATTTATTAGCTTCGTGTAGCCATGTTCAAATTCCAAAGTCTGGCCTTTAAGGCCATCAAACCTCTTCCACCTGAACTCATACTGCTCCCCTGCATGGTTCCTTCCTTCCAGTATAACAAGTCTCAGAACATGTCATGTAATCCCTGCTTTGGTGCCTCTGATCCTGTCCTTCTTTAAAGGCTTAACCTTTCTCAGACTCAGTTTTCTCTTTCATAAATTGGGAATAATAATACCTTATTCAAGATGTTATATGGATCATGTGTCTGCAAATAATTAACATAGTGCCTGACATAAAAACATCACTTAACAAATGTGAGCAGCTGCCAGACTCAAATTCTAGATCCTTCACATGTCACAAACTTCAAGACTCAAATGTTTTCAGGACTGGGTATGCAATGAGTGGTGGGGATGGGAGCAAACTGGAAAGGGCACGCCCTGCTTTGAGGCAATGAACATGCAAAGAAACAAAAATGAAAACTATAAAAACAAAAATGAAAACAAATAAAAATATCATGTCTGAAAACTCATTTGGCTTAACTCTATCCCTTTGAAATCACTTTGACTTTTGCCTCTTTACTTTAGATTGTAAATATCCCTCCATATAAAATTCTCTTTCATCCACCATCTCTGCCACTTATTTTTCACTTACTTCATATTCTTTGTGGCATTATTAATATTTCAATGTGATCTTTTTGATTTTCAGAATTGTTATAATAATTAATTCAAGTTACATATATAAAGTGTCTAGTGCCTGGCACATAAATTTTAAATTTATTATTTTTAATAATGATAATAATGATGTGATGATTCTCTTACATTCAGAGACCAAGTCTCTAAGAGTTCCAGAAATCTCTTTCCTGTTTGTTGATTTAGTGAAGAATAATAATAACAATAAATGGTGACTACTACTTATTGAGTGATTAACCACATGCCAGAATCTGTTCATGATAATCCTTGAGGTAGACGCTATTTGTATCATATCTACTGTAGACACGAGGAAACCGAGGCATCATAAAATAAATAACTAGCCAAGTTATACAGTTGGGAAGTAGCAGAGTCAGCATTGGATCCAGTTGGGCTGGCCCCACAGCTCATGTACTGAACATTGTACTCAACCTCCAACCAACTTCTATTCATCCTTTTGAAGGCCCGAGTCACAGGTTACTTCCTCGTCAACTTTCCATAAAGAGTTAGTTGAGTTAACTCTTATCTTCTATACTCCCAGAGCACTTTGAATACACCTCCCCTATAGCAATGATCACATTGAACATTTATTTTTTTTAATGTGTGTGTTTATCTGTATATGGGTTTTCTAAGGAAAAAAATCTCTAAACTACTCACTGTTGTATACTTAGCAGAGGGCTTGGCACATATTTGATAGGCAAAAATATGTGTTGAGCTTTAATTGAACCAGTAGGACCTCAGTTAAATTTGATGTTCATGATGATGGTGGCTGTAAGAGTTGGGACATGGTTGAATGGAAATTTCAAATCACAAAAACCATAGTGCTAAGCTATTGGATGCTTGTGCTATATATGGGTTTTGTAATGTTTTTGTTGTTCTTTTCTGAGTTGAAGTAGTTAAAATTCCTCCTACCAAATATGTCTCATTTAACCAGATCCCCCAAATCCTTTTTGGCTACCTGTTTTTCCATCCCATCCGTTCAGAGAAGTGTCAGTTCATGGTCAATGTGATGACCCTGTGAAAGCCAAAGAAGAAACAAAGGATGTACTGAAACCTATACCACCTAGCAATAATGATTAATATTTCACCAGAGGTTACACAAACAAGCTAAAAGAATGAATGAAGGAGTTTCAGCCCCACCCCAACATGAGCCAAGGATCCATATTTTATTATAACAATGCCTTCCATTTGTATACTGTTTTAATTTATAATCTCCTCCCTTCCATTATTTCACCTGATTCTTATTTCAACAGCTCACTTGAGTAGGCAGGAGAAGCAGAAGGAGAGGGAGAGACTTGGCTAACATACATGGCCAGTGAAAGATAGAATCAGGTGGAGGACCTGTTTCCCGCACATCTTTTACACAACATGCCAGACAAGATGGTCAGAATAACTAATTTGATATTGGGAGATTCCTGTCTCCAGAGGACACAGATCTGGACTCTAAAGGACCATGAAGACAGGGAAGATTTTACAGATGATTGAAAATGGAAGCACTGAGGATTGAACCAAGGAACAACATGCTGAGGATCAAAAAGAAAAAAGATGGAGGATATGAGTTTAGGGGTGAAGAGATACTTTGGGTGATGGAGACCAAAAAAAGAAGCTCTATCATAGAGGAGCTCACATGTTGCATTTTACAAGATAACAAAATTTAAAATGTATTCTGCTTCCAAAGAAGAGATAAACATGCTTGAGGCTAGAGGAAGTTTCAGTCAGAGTGAATTGCGTTGGCAAACTATATTACCTTAATGTTCATATGTGCTTTTAAAGGACTCTTATTTTGTTTATGTTGTCATAATCTCACTAAGAGATACATCAGATCCCTGTGCTCTCCATCTCAGCCTCCTGTTCCCACCTACTGTCTGCCCTATAGGAATGTGGAGAAGTCCAGAGCAGGAAATGATTAGAATGTCTTCTTTGATGTTGGCACACAAGCTTGCTTTGTGCTTCCTCATGCCTGGTCCCTCTGGTTCCTGCAGACTCTGGGGGCTCTGGTCTCAGATACTCATCCTGTGGACCATCCTCCTGGTCTCAGGGGCCAGGCCTGTTCTGATTCTTGGCTTGTTCTGACTCCTCTTTGTCTGTTGGCTTCTCCTCTCCCCACTGCTGACCACAGGGCTCAAGCTAAACTGGCTCATGGCCACATCTGCTTGCTGCCAACTGACTGGTGCTGACAGGTCTCCGATGTACATCTACTTTCTCAAGAATGTGTGACCATACCAGAAGGCATTTGAAATAAGGTGGCATCTGCTCTATTTGGAAATATCTACTGATAGGTTAATGTTCATTAAGATATGGTTCATGTCCGTGAGCTCTTGATGGTGTGTCAGAGGAGGAGGGGAGGCGAGGGAGGGAGAGAGGGAGAGAGGGAACAAGGGAGAGAGAGAGAGTTAATTCCAGGCTTCTGCAAATGAAAAACAAGGCAGAGACATAGGGAATTCCAAACTACAGCTTACAGCCGAAGGCACTGCAGTTTGGGCAGCTGAATCCCATTAAAAAATCACGAGAAAGCTCTGTATTCCTGCCATTGTGATGAAGAGGAAAAGCAAATCTCTGAGGATTTCACAAAGAAAACATTTTGTGACCAGAAGGCTTAAAGTTCAGTAAAATCTCATGCAAATGGAACCTTTTGATTGGCTCCCTCAAAATCCATGATAGACACTTTAGTATAGCCCTCACCTAGGGAGGCCCCAAAGGGAAATACCACTCCCCTCAGCCAGGGAGCATCTGCAGGAGGAAGTCAAAGCCAGGTGCACCCCGCCCCCCACCCCAGCTGATGCCAGACCAAAAGGCTTGATGTGTCAGGAGTGCAGAAAAAACAGTCTTTATAGTCACAGCCTGTCATTTAAAAAGTCATTAAATGTCGATAGACAAGGTCGAATCTTACTGGCCTCAGTGCTTTTCCTCCAAATTTTCACTTTAGACTGTCTCTGGATCTTAAAATTAAAACGTAAGCTATATTTTTAAATTAAATTAAGTAATAAATATAATCTTAAAATTAAAATTTAAGTCATTCTCAGCAATAAAATAAAGATTAATAAAAAATGTTCCTGATAGCTGTTTTGAGGGACTGATGAGGCATCATCTCTCTAGGCACAAAAGAGATATTTTCATAGGCTTCATAGTGTGATGAAAAGGACAAATTTATCTAACTTAAAGCAACAGGTCCACATTTTATTTTCATAATACAAAATGCATATAGATCTCAAAAAAGAGAATTTTTTTCTAGGGTAGCTTTAAAGGCTCTGTGAATATTTATATTTTATTTTTGCACATACCCAGTTCTATGTTTAGAATACTTTGGGCCAATAAACTCCAGGGAACATCCAGAAGACAGAATTCGAAAGACTGAGCGATGAGGGGGAACCTACTGCATTTTTCAGTCTGAATGGATGAAGGCTGAAGGCAGGCAGAACAGTGACAGGGCAGGTGAGCACACCAGGGACCTTCCTCAAAGATGAATCAAAGACAGATTTTGCATAAATGAAAGAAACAATGAAGTCAGACTGTGCTAGTGATTCTGTAGAAACTGTTACCCAGAGAGATGTTTCAATTAGAAAGTAAAAATATAGGTTGAAGAGGATGATTGCACTTAATAAACTAATTATTATGGGATTCTGGGAATGCCTCATGGAAAGCAACCTTGTTTTTCAAACTATCATTTCTAGTTGTCATTTTAAGGTCAAGTTACTTGGTTAGAGAGACAGTCAGGCCTGTGTGTGGTTTGACTGATAATGGCAATTCTTTGGTTTATGAGACTTTATGGTCTTGGCAAGTGGTCAAATGCCTCCCGTAAGGTAAGGGGGTCCACACTCCTTAAATGAACAGCGGTATAAAAAATACAAGACATGGGGCTTTCTTCATTATCATAACTTGAATACACAAGACCAGTGTGGGGCCGGCTCAGCAGTAGCATCATGGGAATTCAGTACGTCACCAGAATTTCATGAAGGCAGTTTGTGCCTATTGTACAATTTCACTTTGTAGCTTCCCTGAAGTCTGGCTTCTCACAATACTTCCTTTCCTATAAAGTCCTTGAGATGAACACCAAATTGATGACAGAGGAGAGTAGTCCTGGAATATCTATTTCACTTCAAGACATTTCCTCTGTCTCTGCACCATTCCTTCCCTCTTGCTCTCCCTACTTCCTTCTCCCTTGCCTCATATAGGCTTAGGGATGATAAAGGGCACTGCAGGACATTGGCCTGAAATAATTCTGAGGTCCCATCAGAAGCCAACACTGGGTCACCTCCCTGGCCTGTAACACCTGCTTTCTTTCCAGTGAGTGACTAGTTATGGGCTCCAGCAAGGGCATGTGAAAGCACCGACCAAGAACACAGTGGGGTTCAAGTAACTCATAACCCCTCTCTATACTCTGTAGTCTATCTTGGCTGGAAGCCTATCCATTGAACTATGAAGGACAACCGAATCTTCCTCAGAAATGAAGAAGGGAAACCACTCATCTGTATATCCCAGCTGGGTCCATTCTGAAAGTGAGGGCCAACGTCTAGGTCGATCCCCTTCTTTTATTATTATTTTTAAAAATGTATCTTTATTTTTGAAAGTATTACAGATGTCCTCTCCCCCCCCCCCCCATTAACCCTCTCCAACACCCTCTTATTTTAGATGATCTTTTTATTTATTGGGGGTGGGTTGGCTATAGAAGAATCATATAAAATAACTCCATCTCTCTCTCTCTCTCTCTCTCTCTCTCTCTCTCTCTCTCTCTCTCTCCAAAAATTTACCATTAAATTTCAAATGGGTATATAAGTTTCTGTCTCTTCAAGTGTGTATTGAAATAAAACAAGAGGACTTGTTCAAGGAGACAGCATTAAGCTCAGTTGATGGAAAGTAAAAACACTTTGAAGTTGTTCCCTCATGGGTCTTGGTGTACTGAATTCAATGCAGTTCTCTTCTCAAACCACCTTAGGCATTTGCTTTTAATAAGTCTTTACAAAGTAAACAATTCAACAAAGGACCTCAGAACCGTGTTTCTGACTAGCAAAATAAGTACAGATTCCAGATGTTTCTCATTTTTCTATGTCACTAATTCAAACTCAGAAAGCTCTTGTTTATTGGACATTTATTTAATCCTAATGTTTTACATACCTCTCTTCCAAGAATCTCTTTTCCCATCTCTCCATCCCTTCTTTCACCAAAGCCATCTATGGGGTAACTTGTCATAGATGGAATTGGACCTTTCCAGCATAGTCTCTTGCAGAAATATTTAAACTTATGTCAAAATGAGATTTCATAATGATATATAACTTTTATCTATTTATATTAGCATTAATATAAAAAGGTAGGAAATTTTCCTTTTTCTGAAATCTTTAAAAATTGAATACATGCCTTTCTTCCTTCCTTCCTTTCTCTCCCTCCCTCCTCCTTTCTTTCTTCCTTCCTTTCTTCCTTCCCTCCCTCCCTCCTTCCTTCCTTCCTTCCTTCCTTCCTTCCTTCCTTCCTTCCTTCCTTCCTTCCTTCCTTCCTTTTCTTTCTTATGTAAATTGAATAGAGGTTAATGAGGTAAATCACCTTTCAAGGTCCTATTTAGGTTCTGCACGTGGGTCACCCAGCTAGCCTTTTGGATTTTTCTCCAAAGGCTCGTGGGTATTAGAGGAACTACTAGCAGACACCACTCTATGCTCTCCTAGCCCTACAGATGGACGATACATGATGGATTTCCATACTTTATCATGTAACTGTTCTACCTGACCCCATTCTGAAGTCCCAGCAGTGACCAAGGAACTAAGAGAGCGAAGAACAGGGAGCTAACAACAGCAAATCCTCATAGAAAATAGAATGTAACAGTGGAGGACTATGCGAGGGAAAGACACTGGATCTCTACCCCATGTGCTTGTTTTTAATGCGATAAGGTCTGATGTGACATTTTTGAATTTATAATTCTACTAATAAAATTATCTTGTTTATTGGACATTTATTTAAAATTAATGTTTAAAAGCTATTTGAGCCAGGCACTGTGCTAAGTGCTCCTGGATTATCTTCATTCTCTCTTAGAATACTAACAAGTAGATTGTATTATCTCCATTTAAAAAAATGAAAAACTGAGTCTTCAAGACCCTGATACCTATTTGCTCAAGAAACAGGCATGCTATAGGGAATTAATCATGTACATCTTTGCAAATAAAAGCTATTTTAAGCAAAGGTATTTTGCAGGCAGCATTTAGCAATCATTTTAGAATGACAGCATTCTCATATATATTCTTTTTAGGTTTAGCAGATAATTCCCAGGGTTACACCAAATCATAGTAAGGTTGGTGGTGAAGTGGCTGCTAGGCTGACTTCCGGAATTAGAGATGCTGGATATTGTAGAGACCTCAAACATAGTTAAACACTACAGAGAACAAGAGCTCCTTTTGGGCAACACATTTTTTTTTTTTTTTTTGCAAATGACTTCAGAGGTGACAATTCAATACTTCTAGATCACATAAAAATATTCATTTCACTTGTGAAGAACATGTTCCATGGATAATAGGTTTAAAAGCTAAAAAGATTCAGGTGAGCTAATTAATTGACAAGTTCTCCCGAATGCCCAGTTTTGATAGAGTCCCATATTAGGTAGCATTTAAGTTGTCATAAAGACAGTATGTTTGTAATGATTTTGTGAAGCAAATTTTAGCTTGCTAAATGAGGAATGGATAAACCTGCAGGAGGGAGAAAAGGGGTAATAGATAAACCTGCAGGAGGGAGAAAAGGGGTAAGGGAGAAAAGAAAGGAAGAAGAAGCATCAAATAACCCATCAGCGCCCGTCAGTCCCTCGGAGACATCTTCTGCTCCTTTGGTCCATGAAGACTATTTAAAACAGTGGTTCTCACATTTGTGTATACACTAGAATCATCTAGAAAGTTTATTAAAGCACAAGGGAGGGCCTGAGAATTTGTATTTCTAGCAAGTTCCAAGGCGGTGCAGATGCTATTGGTCTGGGGACCACACTTTCAGAACAACTTCTCTAAAATAATTGTAGATTCTGTTGGCTCTCACCCACTTTACAGTCTAGATAGTTGCTCAAAACTGACACTATCTTTGGATTTTCTAAATTTGTGTTCTTTTGAAACAAGGTTTATAGGTTCACATTTAATACCGTATTTTCCGGCGTATAAAACGACTGGGCGTATAGTAGATTTTCCTGGGTTAAAAAGTCATCTTATACGCCAGAAAATATGGTACTTACCTGATGAAATTTGGCAAGTTCCCAACCAGAAGAAGCTTCATGAGAAAAATAGATGGGAAGACTGTTAAGAGAAAGATAAAAGGCAATCAAGAAAGGAAATATAAATTACTCTATCATAATTAACATTAACTTTGGACAGAGTAAACACCATTATCCCAATATATGAGGCGCATTTTCTACATCACTTCTTATTAATAACTTAAATTTGCAGGTGAAGAAGATGCAATTGGATCAACATAGGGACTGGTAAAAAAGGAAATTTCATGATTTACAATAAATTCTATTGAATAGAAAGTAATAATAATATCAAAGTTACAACTAAATATTCTAAACAATGTTAATGGATGTTTATTTTGAACCAAGAACTGCTCGCCTATTACTATTTTGAGTAACCAAAGCATTACAAAAATTTTTTTTGCATTCCAAAGTCTGCCTCCTAATGCAATGAAGTAGTCTGTTTATTTGTCGATTTCTTTTTTCTTTCTTTTTTGGATTACCAAATAATATGGGGAAATTATGAGGACAACAAGGAAGTGTCTGAGAGACACATATGTTTGTGAGAATAAGGACTATGGAGATAAGGCCTTTTCAGTAAAACCCCTTTCTTAGTATTTTACCAGTATTTCCAAGTAAGGAAGTGACTACAATGTTTTCCTTTGATCAGGGAGTCTGTTCATATCAGAGCTAGTTCCTTCACCTCAGCCTTCAGGTTCCCCATCACATCAAGCTCAGTGGACTTAGGGATCCACAGGGGTAATGTTTTCATCCTTCTTCACCTTCAACTGATGCTGGCCAATTATCACCAAACAGTAGGACCATGCCCAGACACATTCGTGGGCAGCCCGGCTGTTCTGGCTTTGCAGCCTGCTCTTGGCAGTGTAGAGATGGTTTCCAGTATGCGCCATTTCTCGGTCACCTCATCCTCACTCCCATATGTGGACAAAGACAGTGGTCAGTCATTTCTGGAGCTTCAACACTTGCTCCATTTCTCCTCTTACCACACCCATTTCTGAATTCAAACTGATTACAGTTCATGCTTCTGCACCTCCAAATCACTATGATATGACCCAGAGAGTTCTGACTTGTAAATGTAAAAAAAAATCGAGCTTGATCTCTTCTAAGCCTACCATTCTCGTAATGCCTAAGTCAGTAGAGGGTTTCCTGCAGACAAGAGTTGGCTTAGAAAATTTCTCAAAGTCAAGACTTGTAAAAGACCACATCACCTCCATTAACTACATACATCCTACAATACTTTTATTCCAGAAAAGACATGATGAACTCATAGCTCTGTTGCCAAGTGCTTTCTTCTTAAATTTTTATGGCAAGCCAGTGCTTCTCAGCTCAGCAGGGCAAGGTGCCCACAGTCTGGAACTTGTGAACTTGCCTGGGCTAGAAATTCAGGAACTTCAAGATGCTAAACTCATTTCTAGTATAACTATGTATGTGTGTGTCAGCAAAGCCCATTTTCCCTTTCCTTTATTAAAAGAAATGTCAACTGCAAACACTGAGTTTTGAAAGAAGTATTAGATATAGTTCTTACCCTGGGAAAATTGCCCTGGAAGTGTTTGCAATAAAGTCTGGATGCAAAGACCTGCACATATGAAATAGTTAGAAACAATGAAAGAAAGGATCAAGTTGAGCATGAACTATGTACTATACCATACAGAGAGTTGGGGACCATACAGAGAGTTGGGGACAGCTTTAAGAAAGAAAGGGTTAAGGTAAAGATTAAAAGATACATATGATGTATGCATATATGCATAACAGGTAGACACAGACAATGGGATGGTGAGGGCCTGGTTGGGGAGGAGGGAGCAGTCTGGAAGAGGTCAATGGGGGGGAAAGGAGGACTTATGTAACATTTTCAACAATAAAGATAAAAAATAAGACACATATGATTTGTATAAAAAGATGGATGGTCTTTATGTATTACTTAGAAAGTGACTGTACTAATTTATACAATTTAATACCACTCACTAAATATCATTGTAAATGTCTCAAACTGATAACCAGTGGTCCAAAAATAACTTTTTTATTCTACCACCACTTTCAGTGTTTTAAAACAAGTTTGAATTAGTTGCCAACATTAGTAAGTTTGAAGATTTTACATTAAAAATCTCATTTATATTTTCTCTTTAAAAATGTTGACAGCTTTCAAAACCTGGCCTACATTTCTGCAGTATAATGATGAACTGTAGCTGAGTAAACCCACACTGTTGGATGGAGCATTAGCTATCCTGTCTCCGCCACCTGCACCAATCACTATTGTGTCTCCCACCTAACCTGCTTTGCTCGTGTACATCACCTCTCTCGCCCCTGTGGGCACTTGAACTTGTGATCCCTGCTATACGTGAACAGGGCCTCCTGTACAGGGGGCCAGTGAAAAATACTCCACTCCAACCATTTTAATCAAAACAAGTGATTTTGCCCTCTCTGCCTCCTTTTTGCAAGATAAAGCAACTTAACACCGGAGATAACTTAAATATTGTTCTCAGTCTAGAGAGGAAAACATCATGGGCCACACATGTGCTTTGATTCTACAAGTGCACAGTGATCATGACTCACAACACCCATTCTGCAGTGGAGGGTGGCAGGCTGTGTGTGTGTACAAAGGATGGGTGCCCCATGAACTCTTTTGAATTTTGAAGAATATAGCAGATAAGTTGAGGTTGTTTTATTTTTTTCATAAAATTTACCTATTTTACAAAGATTTTTGCTCAGAGTTGTTCTCAGATATTTGAAGTATAGTCAAACCTACCTGCAAAGCAGTCCTTTGTGTCTTATAAAGTCTGAGTATTCACTGTGCACTATCAATTTCTTACAGACTGTTCTGAGGAAACGTATGGTGCACCCCGATGATCGGGCAGTACAAGAAGCATGTATTAGAAGTAGAATGAATTTCATGCTCATATTGGAATAGTCATTTGTCTGTTTACTCAGCCATCCCAAATGTATGTATTTAGCCCAGAGTGCTTTGTCTTGGCCCTTCTATTAACCAACTCTTGAACTTGGGCAGGTGCATTAACCTCTCCTGGTTTGGGTTCCTCAGATGAGGGAGTCATTGAAATGATCTGCAAGTTTCCTAAAGTTGGAACATGACATGTTTTCAGACAAAGGGCCCTGGTCTAAAGGGAGGCAGATTTGTTCTGACTTAGGAGTTGATCTGAAAGCCTTTGAGTTTAGCTATCTCTGTCCAGCCTGGTCAGTGTGCAGGCCAGGTGCAGGGCTGGTACTTAGCTTGCAGCCACCAGTAAGATTACTTTGGTTTTTCACGTCTGCCTTCCCTTAGGATTGGTCCTGCAATTCATTAGTTGATTCCCAGAGCTTATTGGTTGTTAAATACTTCATCACTGCTGCTCATGATCCCCTAAGAAATCTTCATTCTCTTTTAGTTCTAATCTTCTCTTACTGGTTTAAAGAACAAGATTTTACCCTCTCTGTTTAGGGTCATTGGAAGAGAAGAGGGGCCTACTTATTACAGACCTTAAGATGGAAAAGTTGTAGAAAATGTCATATAAAATATTGGAGTTTCTTACTGTTTTAAGAAAAAGAAAAATAAATTCCGTGCTTTTTCTTTCTTTCTTTTTTTTTCTCTCAAAGTTTACTTTATCTTAGCAGAGCACAGAGGGAGATTCTATTTTAAAATAGTGCTGGGAAAGAGAACATGAGGGGAGAGAGTACTTTTATTGAATAGGAATCCAGGGGTGGGCAGCTGATTATAACTGAATTCTTTAGAGCAGAAGTCAGCTCCTGTAAGGCCAGGGGAGATGTTGGCAATGCTGCCTGACCTGGTCCTGTGGACCTTTACTTTTATTTTTTTTCAAAAGTAATAGATTATAATATATTCAAAATAAATTATAACATATTCTATTATAATTACAATACTAGAGGCCTGGTGCACGAAATTCGTGCACTGGGGGGGTTGTCCCTCAGCCCAGCCTGCACTCTCTCCAATCTGAGACCCCTTGGGGGATATCTAACTGCCAGGGATCGGGCCTAAACTGGCAGTCAGACATCCCTCTTGCAATCCGGGACTGCTGGCTCCCAACTACTCGCCTGTCTGCCTACCTGGTTGCTCCTAACCACTTCTGACTGCCAGCCTAATAACCCCTATCAACTCCCCTGCCAGTCTGATCGACGCCTAACTGCTCCCCTGCCAGCCTAATTGCCCCCAACTGCCCTCCCCTGCAGGTCTGGTCACCCCAACTGCCCTGCCCTGCCCACCCAGTCACCCCTGACTGCCCTCCCCTGCTGGCCCGGTCACCCCTAACTGCCCTCCCCTACCGACCCAGTCACCCCTAACTGCCTTCCCCTACAGGCCTGGTCCCCCCCAACTGCCCTCCCCTGCCGGCCTGGTCACCCCTAACTGTCCTCCCCTATAGGCTTGTTCACCCCCAACTGCTCTCCCTTGCAGGCCCGGTCACCCCAAACTGCCCTCCCCTGCTGGCCTGGTCACCCCTAACTGCCCTCCCTTGCCAGCCTGGTCACCCCTAACTGCCCTCCCCTACAGGCCTGGTCACCCCTAACTGCCCTCCCTTGCCAGCCTGGTCACCCCTAACTGCCCTCCTCTATAGTCCTGATCCTCCCCAGCTGCCCTCCCTCCCCTGCAGGCCTGGTCGCCCCCAACTGCCCTCCCCTTCTGGCCTGATCGCCCACAACTGCCCTCTCCTGCCTGCCATCTTGTGGCGGCCATCTTGTGACCACATGGGGGCGGCCATCTTGTGCAAGGGCATGATGGTCAATTTGCATATTACCTCTTTATTATATAGGATATTAAAAACATAAGTAAATCCTCCAAATTTCCATTAAGCCAGAGAATCATACAGTTAACGTTTTGATGTAAATACTTCCAGCCAATATAAATCTATAATAAAAGCGTAATATGCTAATTAGACTGGATGTCCTTCCGGACCACCTTCTGGAAGCCCGGGTCTCGCATACCTACCAGTGGCCAGAGGGAAGCCTGGGTCCCGGGTGCCAGAAGGAAGCTGGTGCCAGCAGCTTGGGGAAGGAAGGCCTATTCTTGCATGAATTTCATGTATCAGGCCTCTAGTATGTATATAATGGACAATTTTAAAAAATGAGATTGCATCATAAATATTCATACACATATATATACATTAACATACAATATTATAAATATATTAATATCACATGCATGCTATATATACCATATGCTGTATACATACATGTATACTATATAGATACTTTATATATGTGTATATGTACCTATAATATATACATGTATTATAGGTACATATACACATATATACACATATGTGCTTATTTGTAAACTATTTCACTTAATATGTTGTAAAAGTTTTTCTACTCCAGTAAATATGCAACTGCAGATGATTTATATGACTGTATAATTCTCCATTATATAAGCATATAATTTACTTAACCAGTACCCTATAATTGAACATTTTAACTTTTTTTCCTATTATCAGCATGAGGTACTTGGGGAAAAAGATTTTTTAAAGCTGCTGGCAGAATCCCACCAGGCAGAAGAGACAAACATGAATTGTCTTCCATGATAAAGGAGCAGCCATTCTGAGGTTCTGGGGACAGTCAGAAAGAAGGGGTGCTGGGGAAAGTCTGGGTTACAGAGAGCCTGAGATAAGGCAGCTATATGTATGTCAGAAGAAAGTAAGTTTCTAAGAAACTCCCAAGGACTTTTAAAACCAGGGCATATCTAACATTTGGCCATCTATCGTGCCTTGCTGTGAGGTAATGACACAAAGCTGTAGGATGAACTCTGTAAGTAAAATAAGGGACTTTATGCCACCAGGCAATAGAGTTAGAGGTGTATAGTAGATGTTACACCTCCAGGAATCCTTGTTGGTGAGGAATGCTGAGCTTCCCTGTACATGTGGGGAGCAGGACTGAGGAGTTGCATTTAAATACTGAAGTATGAATGGCTTCATGAGCCTGGAGTGCTTGGATCCACCCGGACAGAAAACACAACACCGAAATGAAAATCATTGCATGTTTGTTGACTAAATTTGAATTTAGAAATGAATTTTCAAATTAGAAGTAAAATTCATGTACTTTTCTAGATCCTTCTTTCATACTTCTCTGGTTCTTGGTGATACATTCAAACAAAACAAGGACAATCATCACCCCCGCCACCACCAAAAACATTCCAACTCTGTCCATTCTGAAGACTGAAAACAATAGGATATTTTTTTCTAAATATTAAAGCAAACCCCCAACTACCTTTGAGCAGGAAGCCTACAAGAGCATCCCTCACCTCATTCCCTCTGTTCTTGGACCCGGTGGGCTAACCTGATATTGTTCCAATAGCATCTTGATGTCAATAGAGTCTAACTACAGCTGCCCCCCAATGGGTTACAATGGTATTTGGCAAGTTTACACCAAGTATAACTACTTCCAGTAAAGAAGTCATTTCAGTTTGGGGAAAATGTGTAATTTGGCCACTTCATTTGCATTGTTCTGAAAGTTGCCAGACTTGTCCCGCCAGGCATTAGTGTCAAGAACTTTCATCTTCCTTGGCTCCACCTCTTCTCTGCCTGTGCAGAGCAGAACAAAGGGAGGAGGCCCCAAGGCAGTGCCATCCGACCAGCCCACAGAAGTCTGGGTTTTGAATGAATGATGACTTTTGAATTGCAGAAGCTCTTCCAAGGAAGCTTTCACTCAAGACTTTTGTTGACTTTACAAATAGAAACGAATCTAACCTGTGTAGTACCATCAGAAATTAAGTGACAAGAGCAGGTCTACAGTGACTCCTCTCATGAAAGATCATTTCCCTGCGTTTTTAATTCTTTACAAATATACACACAGGGGACATGCCCATATATTTTTTCCTATATTCTTAATTTGGAAGCTATCATACATATTGATAAATTTGCTTCTGTAAGTGACATGGTTCCTGACTTTAGCAAATAGAAACTCTACATGTAAGTGAAGTCACTCGGTAACTAATAAGTGAACTGCTTATGTCAATGTTTGCTTTCCCTTCTGCTTGGAAGGTTGTTGCCCTGGGGCTTTTCAAAAGGGCCCTTGACCCTTCTTTCTAAGGCTGTTGTTCTGCTCTTCAGAGGAAGGTTGTTAATTATATCTTTTAAACCACCTATTATCCTGAGCTGCTGTCCATAATCTGTCTGTCAGAGTTGTTCCTGGTCCACTGTCCCTCAGACCCCAGAACTTGATGCTCAAAATGGAGGCTGCTTAACCTCCGTGGGTCCCTGCTGATTGCTCTGTGGAACCTCCTCTATTCTCAAAGGGGCCGATTTCTTTTTCATCTCATCATTTAAAAACCAGAGAGATGTTTGGGCTAAAACAAGGTTATACAGGTTTCATTCCCAAACTCATTATTGTAGGGCAGAAACTGAAGAACTGAGACCAACTGAAATCACGTAGTGCCTGCCTCAAAGATCAAAGACACCAACGCGAATGCATTTTCTCTCGCGCTAATGAGAAGACTATCCAGGCTTAGGAATTTAAATGTTTAAAAGTGATGACAAATATAAGTACAGTGCAGAGAGAGACTCAATAAAATGGAGTGTAAAACTTGAAGGAGGCTTGTAGAGGGATTAGAGTATAAAGTAATATTGAGTAAATAGCATGAAATAATTGTTTTCACGAAGCAAAGGCTGTTAGAACCTAGGAAGTTTACAACTTGCAATTGTAAGTTATTCATCTTGTAGGAATTCTGAAAGTAGAATTGTTTTTAAGTATTTCTAAGTGTACAGTTTTATACAACCTTAATATTGGTGAACAAGCCTGGACTTCTCCAAGCTTGACCATGTCACGCATTTTCAATAGTCTTCAGGATTATCAGAGACCTTCTCATATACTTTCTTCATCTTCCTTGTTACCTACTGGCACTCTAGGATAGTTAAGCTGGTTCAAGTATGTGCACTTTCTAAGCACTAGTAGTTTACAACATATGAAATATGTTGTATTGCAACCATTATACACATTTAACTCAAGTTGTATTGCAACCACGATAGTTTTTATTCAATGCCCTAGTTCTTGACGGTCATGACTTTATACAAATGAAGTGACTATAAAGCATATTTAAAGAAAATATAAAAATTCTTGGACACATTGAGTGGTGGGGTTTTTGATTCCTCCCCCAGAGTCTGGGCTGTAAGCAATAATTCTATTACTGTGGAAATGATGCTATATAAGGCAGGATCAGAAAAGGCCATGCAGCTTCTTCCTGGTTCTTGAGGGATACTCACTCTTGGAGGAGCTTAGCTACCATATAAGAAGTCTGGCTATTCCAAGACTATCATGCTGAAGGAGTTACTTGATGGCCCTTTCGTCAGCAGCCCTATTGAGCTCCCAGCTATAGTCTACATCAGCTACCAGGCATGTCAGAAAGAAGCTTCAGGATCATTGCAGCCCCAAGTCACCAACCCATCCCCAGCACTTGAGTCTCCCTAGCTGAGGTCCCGGACATTGTGAAAAGAGACAAGTTATCCATGTGTCCTGTCTGACCCATAGAATCCAAGAACATAATAAATGGTAAGTTTTGGAGTGGTTTGTTATGCAGCAATTGCAACTAGATCAATTCATAAGCACTATAATTCAAATTGTATTTCTTAATTAATTCACCGTGTTTAATTCAACTCAGGTTATAAAACTTTATGCTAAAGAAAAGCTTGTACTGGTTCAAATCTTCTTGGTAATATGTTTCCCAGCCCATTATGGTTTAGCCACTACATAGAAATTGTACTTGGGTTGGAGAGAGTGTAAGGGGAGGATGATTTAGATGTTCTTTCCTAAGAAGTAAAATGAAGGAGCTTTATTTTACTTCTAGGCTAATACTTCAGGGGTCTCACTCAGTCACCATGTATGATTGACTTGCACTCCTACTTATTATGAACTACTTTGGCACTAGGGTTTTCATATGTTGTGAACTACTAGTGATTAGAGAGTGCACATAGCTTGACTATCCCAGAGTGCCACGAGGCCAGAGCAATGCTCCTACCATCTTCCACTATCTGATGAATGCCATCAAGCATGGTGCCTGGACAAAGATGTATTTGTCTACCTGGGTGAGATCTAGATCTAATCTCCTGACCTACTTCCCTTAGTCCCAGATCCAGGCAATCTCTGATGAAGAAAGCCATATACTCATTTTTAGATCATGGAACCCATGGAAGTAGGGATGGAGCAGGATCATTGATATGAGATGTGAAAGTGAGTGATGGCCATTTACTTTGCAATGGTTTGTGCTTCTCCATTGTTATTTCTCAACTTGTCTTGAAATTGAAGGAACAATTGGTGCCAGACTGGACCCCTGAAGGGCCAACAAAACAGATCACTGTGAAAATATTTTATTTTGACCAAATTCTACAAAATAGGAAAATAAAGCATATTGGCAATGCTGGAAATGTAGTTTTAATAATAACATGGTTTAACAGCAGGATCTTTCTGCAGGATCAGATTTCCTAAAAAATACGAACTATTTTATGAAATGTATTATTAATTTTCTTATCAATTGGAATAAGGTTAAAACTGAGTCTGTGCTACTTTTCTTCATTTTTAAAATACATCTTTATTTTTATTTTTGACACTATTACAGATGTCCCCATTTTTCCCATCTTCCTTTTTTTTCTTTTTCAATGAATCATGATACTGAAAAACTGAATTAAAATAGCCTGCAAGGATCATAGGCATCATTCAGAAGCCTTTGACCTTCATTGTAACTGAATAAATTTGACATATCCATTAACATGGAGACCTCCAATTCTGGGAAGTGATTGCTCTTCAGTTCAAGACTATTTTTCTGAAGCAGGGCAGTATTAGGTTAAAGTCATTAAGAAACTAACCAAGCCTATTATCAAATTCAATATAATCTTTACTTACAAATCTACTGCTATTTGTGTATAACTCTGTTACTTAAATGTGTGATTCACAGCTTCAGATTCTGTTGTCTATAGAATACACTTCCCCCCACCCCCTTCCCACTCTCTAAGCACTGGTGGTTTATAGCACATTCCTAGTGCTGGCCCACAGCAGGCTCTAGTACAAAGGACATCCCTTCCAGGGTTGAAGGGACCTTCAAATTGAATTATTTGCTTTTACTCAATTTCATATGGTAGCCCTCAATGATTAAACATGCCTTCCTTCTAATAGGGTTAAGGTGAGAAGCCACTAGAGAAAGACCATATTGATAGCCCAAGAAATTAATTTTGTCATTTATACAAAAGAATCTCAGTCACAGTCATTTATTTTCTTTGTAGTCATGCATGGCTTGATTCATCTGAACCCTCCTGACCCACCCTCAAAGGCAGCTGGTATACATGGTTCTTGCAGAAGAACAGCATCTGAAAAGAGTTATCTAGATTTGAAGAGCAAATATTCTGTACTAAGAATTTAGGTCAATCTTCCCCCAATTGTGGCATTTCCAAGTGGGATAAAAGACTGCTAACTCCTAGTCTTCTGATGGTGGGGAGAGGTGCTTAAGAATATGGTCTTCAAAGCTGTCAACAATCCAAGATTCATTTCACTCAATAAACTTTGTTTTCAAAGTGCAAACATTGGGTTATTTTCTCTCTACTACCAAGATGATGGATTGGAAATTTTTATTAAGGAAGAACCAAGAGTAATTTTGGTGTTTGGAGAAACTTATGGGAGTATAAGTCAAGGTAGGATATAGAAAGAGCCTCTTTGGGAGGACTCTGGATGCCTAAAGAAAAGAGCGACCAATACAAAGGAGTAGGGTTCTCCAGTGACCACCTGCCTACTTGGCCAGTACACTGAGCCCATCAAGGTTGAAAACTCCCTCCCATGCTGCTTCTGACACATTGCTGCCTGTCTACATAAATATTACTGCACTGTGACTATTACCACTCCATTCAAGGTGTAGCTTCTCTATAAATATATAGGATATTGATATAAAAGCTTTTAAGTGTTTCTTATCAAATAATATTTTGTGTTGGATTATGTTCATTTCATTATAATAGGAGTTTCTGTTTTCTTATACTTAGATTGGGCTATCCCAGTGATGGGCAACCTTTTGAGCTTGGTGTGTCAAACTTCGCCAAAAAACTGAGCATAACTCGGGTAGTGTGTCACTTTGAGGAAAAAAACTAACTCCAAGACTCTAGTCGCAAATGTTTCATCCTCAGGAGCAGCAAATGTTTCATCCTTGGCATGCAGCTGCCTCAGCGGCCGCGTGTCAGAAATGGCTACGCGTGTCAGTGCTGACACGCGTGTCATAGGTTCGCCATCACTGGGCTATCCTATATAATAAAGGCCTAATATGCAAATTGTCCCTCGGGTGGTCATTTGACTGGGAGACCGGGAGTTCGACCACTTGCTATGACGTGCGCTGACCACCAGGGGGCAGTGTGGAACATGGTGGGTATTGGCAAGGCGCTGCGACTTCTCGCTGGCTACCTAGGGGTGGGGGTGACGGGGACAAAGGTGTGGTAAAAATATGGGGTGTCCGCCAAGCTCACTCTTACTCCCCCTGCTACCCTCCCTTGGGATGCCAGGGCTCGTGTGCCAGGAAAGCCCCCACACTCAGGTGCTGGGTGCCCATGAGGAGCCCACCCTGCACCCCCATGGCCTCTTCTGGGTGAGCCAGATGGCAGCTGCCAGGACCGCAGGGGCTGGTCAGGCTCCCCGTGGGTTCGCGCAGGAGCCAGTCTGTGAGGCTGACCAGGAGAGAGTGAGCTGCCTGCCCGGTTTCAGTGCAGCACTGCTGGGTAGTCCAGAGGCCCACTCTGTGCCCCGGCTGGCAGCATCTGGCTGCACTCGCTGCATCTTCTTGTGAGGACTCGGGCACTGTGATTCAGGTGGAGGGGAGAATGTGGGGGCTCAGGAGCCCAGGTGCTGCCTAGGGTCTAGAGGTCATCTGGGACCTGCCCTTCCATGCCAGGCGCTTGCACTTTGATCACTGGCCAGGCCTAGGGACTGCACCTGTGCATGAATTTCGTGCACTGGGCCTCTAGTAGAAAATAATGATGCAAAATATAGATCAACATCTATTTATTCCACGTGGATAAATGTGTCACAGAATGCTAGTGTTTACTATAATGGGAGCTTCAAAATTGTAATAAAACATCCTATATAATAAAGAACTAATATGCAAATGGTCATCACACCTTCACGCTGTAAAGGCTCAGACACTCAACACTGGAGAGAGAGGAATGGGGACCAGCCAGGCTGTGGCCTGGGAGAGGGACAAACTGCCTGCCCCGCGGTCCCAGGCACCAGCGGATGCATCTGTGCCTGTGCCTGCAGCCTGGGAGAGGGACAAGCCACCCGTCACGTGGTCCCAGGCTCCAGAGGCTGTGCCTGCGGCCCGGGAGAGGGATAAGCTGCCCGCCCTATGGTCCTGGGTGCCTGCAACTGTGGCCCAGGCAAAGCCACCTGCCCACAGGCCCCTGCAGCTGCAGCCGGCCCGGGCGAAGCCGGCCCAGGTCCTGGGTGCCTGCGGCCGGCCAGAGGGAGGGAAGTCCAGGTCCTGGGTGCCTGCCACCGGCCAGAGGAGGGAATCCTGGGTCCTGAGTGCGAGGCAAGGCAGAGGTAGTTAGGAGTGATCAGGCAGGCAGGCAGAGGGGTTAGGGATGATCAGGCAGGCAAGCAGGCGAGCAGTTAGGAGCCAGTGGTCCCAGATTGCGAGAGGCAGTCGGACATCTCCCGAGGGGTCCCAGATTGGAGAGGGTGCAGGCCGGGCTGAGGGGACCCCCCCCACCCCCTGTGCATGAATTTCATGCACTGGGCCTCTAGTAGTCTTATAATAGAAGAACTTCAAAATATAAAAACTAACAAATATCATAAAGAGGAGAGAACAGAAAAGTAATGAATTACTATGTGCAATGTGAAGACTCTAGATAAGCCTGGAAATGGCTTTATCTATCTAGTTCTTCCTACTTATAAAAATAAATGTGCTTAAACTCACTTCCTGAAGACCCCCACAAAAGATGTTTTCAACACTTTGTGTAACCCAGTTACACATGCAGACTCAGGAAAATGGTCAAGCCGATGGCAGGAATTACATGTGCAGAAAGAAAATGGTTAGCTTACTTATTCTTGGTTAGAGGGAGATTAATGAGGGAGACAGAACATGTTCAAAGGAGGTATATGAGGATATTGAAATTGGAGGTTCTAAAGAGCAGAAAATTCAAGATAACGTGAATATAAGCAAAATAAGTATTTAACAGGAAGCACAGAGCAGGAGGGAGGTTGATGGAGGAGAAGTGTGAGGCAGGCCGGAGGAGGTGTAAATCGCTTGGGGAGGTAAATTCTAGTATGCCTTAGCACCAACCACCTAAGGAGCTTGTTTAAAAAAGGGGGAGGGCGAATACTGGGAACCTCCTGCCAAATGATTCTGAATGAATTGTTTGGGACTAGGGCCCAAGATTCTGCATGACAGCATTTTGTCTGAGTGTTTCTGATGCAGGTGGCCCAAGGACCACACTTTCAAAAACACCGGAAAGGAAGGTTGTTGAAGTCTTGCAGAAGAGGGCAAACTTCTGACCTTTACTAGTAAACAGGAAGTAATAGGGGAATAAATAACATTTTCTTAGTAAATTTACAGAGCTCATTTCTTTTCTGAGAGTTGATGTATTCTCTGGGGTCAGAAGTAGGTACCAAGCTAAATGAAGTACAGTTTTCCATGCCATAATTATGAGCAACTTTCTCTTATCTAGCAAGTTCACTGATGTAGTACACAGTTTAACTAAGAAGATAAAAAAATACACCTGAATGAACAAAACTGACTTAAGCAAATTCACACACAGTTCTCATAAAACAACTTCCAGGGCTTTGCTTCAAGCTCATTTTTGTTCGTTTGTTTTAGAAGTGTCTAAAAATTTAGCTATTGGGTTTCCTAACTCATAGCACTTAAAATCACAAAATTTGTTAAGGAGAGGTGCAAGAGATGATCAAGGGGTTGGGGACTATTGCTGGGGGCAGCAAGAAATGACAGCTGACAACCTGACAGTGATGAATATGAAAAAGACAAAATAACTAATTTAGAGGAGGGACAGTTTTCTCAAATGATTAATATCATAAGGACCACTGTGATACTGTATGTTATAGCAACTGATATTTATAACGGTGACTTGTAAGTTAAATTATGTTTAGTCTCTTTGTTTAAAAAGGTGTGGAATTATGAAATTTTAAAAGGGATCCTGTTTAAAATGACTAAAATTGTTGGATATCAAGAGAGTCAGCTTTGGTTTTCTAGCTACACTAATAAAAGAGAAAGATGCAAATTGACTGTACCTCTGCGACACCCACCAGCCAATCAGGAGTGAGTATGAAAATTAACCCAAAAAAGATGGCGGGTTAATTTGTATATGCATGCGTGGAGTGAAGACTGAAGACTGAAGAGGCTTGGTTTCTCCACTGCGGCTGGAGTGGAGAAGCCTCAAGGCTTGGCTTCTCCGTTGCAGCCAGAGCGAAGGCCTGGGTCCCGGGTGCCAATGGAAAACTGGTGCCAGCAGTCATGGAAAGGAAGGCCTATTGCATGAATCTTTGTGCAATGGGCCTCTAGTATTATATATTCAGTTATTTCTTTGTTCATTTGTTACTTTCCTTATAACATACAAAGCACCATGCTCAGTGCCAGGAGAAAATAATAGGGTCCCTCAAAATGTGAGAGCCTAGAAATTCAAGTGTCTGGAGTTTAGAATAAAGATCAGAGATCTGGATCTGAATCTGAATTTGGGGAGCCACTATGTAGAAGTTTCAGTCGAAGCCCTGTGAGTACAGTGGAGAGGGTGGAGGAGGAGAAATCTCAGGACTGAACTAGGTGATGCTCTCACTTTCCAGTGATAAAGCATTACTATGTCATATTTTAGATGCACATTAATCCTCTTAACAAGTAGGATGGATTATGAATTTGGAACTTGGGGCATAATTAGGGACTAAATCTCCTTTGG
The DNA here is from genome assembly GCF_027574615.1 of Eptesicus fuscus. NCBI lineage: Eukaryota > Metazoa > Chordata > Mammalia > Chiroptera > Vespertilionidae > Eptesicus > Eptesicus fuscus. Next base: position 40,180,122 of record NC_072477.1, read on the forward strand.
GACAGAAACCTTGTCTCATGTTCCTCCTCACCCCCTTGCCCACGAAGGACTTGACCTAAATGCATAATAGGATAAAAAATAAAAGTTGCCGAGAAAGACAAGCTTGACTGAGCCTCTGTCTGGTAAAGCAATTAAGTAAATGTCACCACAGAGCAAATTTCAGCACTTAAGGTTTGACTGATCATTAAGGCGTTCACCTACTCATGCAAATTCTGCTAAGTAAACGATGCTTTGAAATGTTTTGGCACATGTTAACAAAAAGAAATACTTTCTAATTATTCAGTGACTAACATGAAAAATGAATAAAAATTCACGAAAAGATGATGTATAATGCATTAAAACACATCAATCTGTTAAACTGAGCAAACAAAACCTTTCTAAATTTTACCATTGATGTTTGTGGATAGGAAGAAAGTGGTAATCAAGATGGAATATTCTGAGTTTGCTGTGATTTTCCATCAAATCTCCTGCTAAGTCATAGAAACAGCAGAGGTAAACTTTGTTTAATTCATTCAACAATGAATTAAACAAAGTTTATGAATGCAACATCCACTATATGCAAGGCCCTTTGGTATTTACGTGGGAGATCAAAGGTGGATAATGTTTAGTCCTGGCTTTGAAGGAGCTTATGAGTAGCTGAGGTACATACAAATGACTACATCAGAAGGCAGGGGTGATTATGAAGTGACTTTGCATATCTCTTGTTTCAACCTTTGAACAAATCATCCAAAGAATTTTGGACCTTACATAGGAGGTAAAATGGACCCAACATGTAATTAAGTTAACAGCAACTCTAACACTTTAATATATCGCTACTATTTATTGGCTGCCTTTTTAACCAGGAGCAGACCACACCAGTATCTAATTAAAGCTACAAATTTATAAGTGCTTAGAATTAATCATATGCAAAAGCAATTTCTACATGGCCTAGTTGTAAATATATACATACATATGTGTGTGTATATATATGTACATATATATGTATATATGTATATATATATAGAGTGAGAGAGAGAGACAGAGAGACAGAGAGATAATATATAATATATAGAGTTACATATAATAAGCAAATACAGATTATTTATTTTAAATGTTTATATACTTGTTTACATATAATAAATAATATAATAAATGCATATTTATTTATATATGTAAATATAATAACGCATATTCATAACTATATATATAACTAAATATTGCCTGGCACATCATAGACAATCATTATTTATTTGTTGAATAAATAATAGTTAGAACATAAAAATAGGATTAAATTTGCTATGAACTATCTGAGTTATATATTTATGATGTGCATTCATTGATATCTCTTTATTTTGTTGCTCAAATGGTTTTAGCTTTCAATTGCTTCCTCTGTCCCTTTGACACCTCCTCATCATTGTAAGTTTTTGGTTTTGTTTATTTGAGCACTTCCTTACTTTTTGGCTCTACAAGATGCTCCAGGTTCATCTTGTATATTTTTGCCCCAATTCCAAAATCATCCATTACTCCAAGGATCTCCTTATTGGAGAATGATCTTACAAACCTACATCTGAGCACTAGGTGAGCTCATTGTTAATGGGATGTTAGGATGCTATTTTGATGTTCAGGTGGAAGCTTGATTTCATCTTCCTAGAGGTTCTTGTAGTCTCTGCTCTCTTTTCCTACTGTTCAGGTTCAGAGCCTGCCCCTCTTCCTCTTGGTAAATCTCACCCCTTTTCTTCTCTTAGCTCTTCATTATCAGCAATTCCTTCAGGACCAAAGCAGTATTAAAAAGAGCCACCAGGAAAATTGTATCCTTCCGAGATGTTTGTGTCTCTTAGAACTAGTTGGTAGGTGCCCCAGAGAAAATCTTATCCATTCTTCTACAATTAGGCAGGCCTTTTGGTTCTGATGCTTTTGCCTGTAGCAGCAGGTGATCTTCAGCTGACCCATACAGAAAGTTACCTTCTCTTACTAACAGAAAACTCAGATCAAAATAGCTAAACAATAACTAAAGTAAGGAAATTGTTAGCTAGTTCAGTGATCCAACAATGGCATTAATGAACCAAGATTTTCTGGACTTTCTGCTATGCTTAGTCCTTGTCCTTAGGCTGGAAACCCTCCTGACTACATGATGACTGACACTAGTCTAGGTGTCACATCTACTTCTTGCCTTTGGAATATGAGGAAAAAAGGTTATAGAAACACTCAGCAGACCTCTTCTTATGTGAAACAGGCCGAAATTGGGTCATATGTTCATCTCTAGGCCATTCAATCACTGGTAACTTAAATGGAATTATTTGGGTTAGAACAAATAGAGTGTATCCTTGAGCTTCTCTGAGGGGTAATTCTATTAGCACGGGGAAAAGGAAGATGACACTATATTTTAGATAGACAACCAAAAATGTATAGTAGAGCAGGTAAATGATTTTTATATTCCCTTACAAGCCAAATTAAGTTGGGTTCTTTTACTACACACACACACACACACACACACACACACACACACACACACTCAGAGTCATTATACAGGGTGAGGCAAAAGTATGTGAAACAGTTTATTCTTGCATTATTATTGATTAATTACTGTGTTATTTTCCATATGAACAACTGCTAACTACTTTTGCCCCACCCTGTACTTCTTCATAAAATGCCTTAACCTTGAAAGCAATGCCTGAGGAAGGTTTAAATGAAGACCGTTTATTTGGGGATTGACCTCAGAAAGCAGAAGTGAGGACTAGGAGAAAAGAAACAGAGAAGGAAAAAAGCCAGTACAAGGATATATTATGCTGTGGGCAACTGATGCTTAATCCTACTGGAACATTTTCAGGAGCTCTTAGAAAAACTGCCCATCCATGGGATAAAAATGGGAGGCATTAATTTATTAACCTTATTCTCCCACTGATTAAAGGTGGCTCCATGGGTGTTAACTTATCATCTCCCTCCAGGCTGGATAATTGTGAGTTCCCACACTTTAGCATCAGAGAAGCCCTAGGGCAAGAAGCAAGAAGTAGCCATGGACTGAGGACAGACACCTTCAAATTACACCTTTGTGAAGCTGGTTAAAGGCTGTCTTGTACTTGTTACCACAACAGTGGTTGGATAAGAGGTGGGGGCTGAGAGTATGTGAAAAAAGTCCAAATAAGTGTTCGATGCATAGTATTTATACTGATTATAATTATTCACCATTTGTGGGAGTATTTAATATAAACCTCCTTCACCAGACCATAAACACTATAAGGACAGGAATTGTGTGTCTGGGTTATTTTTTCTATCCCTGTCACCAATTATAGTGTGGGTACATTGCAAGCACTCACTAAAAGAATCATGGGTGGATGGGTGAATGGATGGTTGTAACAAAATAAAGAAAAAGGGAATCCAATGGTCAGATCCATCATTTCAAAGAGCAAATCTTAAATAATAAACTAAAAATTGATCCAACTTCATCCAGGTAAGGAACCAAGTCATCTAGGACTCTCTAGGTTCCTGGTTTAGGAATGGGCTAAGTCAGATCCTAAATAGTGATTGGTTTGGAGACTAGCTGAGGGAAGGTGTCCCTTCCTGCCTCATTCCAACATGCATTTGGTGTAGTTCTGGGGGACGCACAGGAGTTCTCATGCAGGCGCATTTTCTCCTAGATATGAGGGAGGTCAGGCTCCTAGCATCTCCTAGATATGAGGGAGGTCAGGCTCCTAGCATCTCCTAGATATGAGGGAGGTCAGTTCCTGAGGTCTCCTCAGTCCTGCTGGATCAGTCTAGTTCTGACCTGGCCCAAGGAGTCATGGACTATGCTGCATAAAGTGGCCACCTAATCTGACTTGAACCCCAATAGTCTCAGAAAGTCCCACCCACTTCAAGACTGGGAGCAGAGACAGGTGTACCCAATGCCCCCAAAGTGGCCACTCCATTGAGTATCACTCTATTTGGGCTGTGTCTTTCCTACGGATTTAGATTTAATGACCATTTGTACTTGGAAGTTAAGTTCAGAATTTCTAGGGTAGCAACTGTCTCAACCTTCATTTTTCAATTAACTCTAAAACATGTAGATGCTGAATAATAAAGATGACTAACTATCCATTTCCTTCATAAAACATTTTAATCATACAAGAAAAGGTTCTGGGTTTCTTTCCCATGTTATCAGGCAGCACAAATCCCCTGTTTGTATTTTGACGTAACCTGATCTGAGAGCCTGATTAAAACCATGTCTCCATCCTGCAGAGTTAAGGGCATTTATAGAGAAGACTATCTTTTAATGACCATTGTGCAAATGCTATTAAGGCTCTTATCCTGAATGACATTTCCCATCACTTGGCTGGGATTTGTCTGTTTTTGACATCTGCTTCCTTTTAAAAATGCTGTACAGACTTTTAACTCAGTAGACCTCCAAGAGAAGGTAAATCTGAGGGTTTTTATAATTCAGTCTCAGAGATCTTTTTAGAAATGAGAAGGGCTTATTCGTAATATATTAAGAACTCTCTCTGATCTACTTGCCAATTCACTGAGCCAGGTCAAAGAAGTTGGCAGTCTTCTCTATTTAGACTGACATTACCTACGGTAATTGCCCAGTAGAACTGTCATCTCTGGATTCCTTCCAGCTCCTTATGACTTCCTGCAGGAGCCACTGAGAATCTAGGTCTGGTTTACGGGAAAGGCATGCTGGGCCCCTTGTTGATGGCAGGCACAGCTGGTGTTTTGTTTTTTTTTAGTTTTTAATTTATTTTATTGTTTAGAGTGCTACAGATGTCCCCCTTTCCCCCCCCCCCCCCTTTGCAACCCGTCCACTCAGCTCCTGCCCTACCCAGGCCTTCACCTGTCTACTGTCTGTGTCCATGGGCTATGCATATATGCATATAAGTTCTTTGATTAATCTCTTCCTGCCTTCCCTCCCACCTTCCCTCTGAGATCTGCCAGTTTGCTCCATGCTTCCATGGCATAGCCAGTCTTGGTATCTGAGATCTTTCAGGCAATTTAGACACCTCTCTAGACCAGTGGTCGGCAAACCGCGGCTCGCGAGCCACATGCGGCTCTTTGGCCCCTTGAGTGTGACTCAGCGTTAGAACCCCTTCCTCAAAATAGACTCACCCAGGCCGAAAACCGACTTCTGCCCATGGGCCTCGAAGTTTCATTTGCACTGTACGTGCGCACCCGCACGTGGTATTTTGTTGAAGAGCCACATTCAAGGGGCCAAAGAGCCACATGTGGCTCATGAGCCGCGGTTTGCTGACCACTGCTCTCTACTAATCCAGGGGCTTACAGTCCCGAGGTGGGTACTGTTTGACTTGTATATGTTGTGTTCTCATCACACACTCACCAAGAAGAAGAAATGAAGAGGGTGGGAGGAAACTTTTGGACGTGATGGATATGTCTATGGCATAGTTATAGTAAGGGTTTCCTGAATATATACCTATCTCCAGACTCATCAAGTTGCATACATTAAATTTATACAGCTGTTTGCATGTCAAGCATACCTCAATAAAGTGGTTTAAAAATTAAAAGTAAATCAAATGAGTTGCCATTACTTTAGGATTAGGAATTCCCATAAATATTTAAGTTTTTGACTTCTTTTGAAAAAAATTAGGAAGTCTGGCACTACCCGGGCCCCATATCGGCACACGGATGGGGTTCAGTAGTGGCTGTCCTTGAGAAGGGCGTGGCCACTCCAGTTTGGCACAGTGACTACAGTGGGTCTACATCTGCACCATGCCCCGTCCCCGCCTCAGGTAAAATCACTCCCTGGCTGAGGCTCAGAGAAGCATGTGGTGAACACTGTACCATGTGCTTTCACAGACATGAGAAACGTCCAAGGCCACACAAGCAGTAAGTGGGAGCGTTGAAATCCAAGTCTGAGTTTTCGGTTTTCACGTCCAGTGCTGCTCCTCCTCACTCCCCCGTCCTGCTGCTGCCTCCGCACTACGAAGCATCAACTCGGGACCCATTGGAGCTGGAGTCATGGAATGTCTCCTCCTCAGCTGCTCTCTGATGAGGCTGGCACTGGCGATGCAGCTCAGAGAGAACACCTTCCCGAGGACAGTGTCGACACACAGGCACGAATGCCCTTTTCATCGTGTGTCAGAGAAAGAGGAGCCACCCGCTATTTATACCATGTGGCTGGCTCCAACCTCCAACAGTTTTTTTTAATGCAATGAAGTGTACCAATAATAAAAAGGACACATTCCTACTTCCAAATGAAGGGTAGCCTTGAAGAGGTAAGTTTAAGGATGAGGAAAGGTGAATTCCTTCTTAGCATGTGGCTCTCATCGTGAGCAGACACAGCGTGAGCACCTTGATGCTGGACGTTCAGATTGGTGGACATGCGCTGGGTGCAGGGGAGTCAGTGTTTGAGGCGTGGTCCCTGTCTCTAAAAGGTTTATACTCTAGCTGTGGAGAAAGGATGATAGCAACAGAGGCACAAACGCAGAGTCAGATGAGTTCAGGGAAGGGAAGATAGTCTTTTTTGTCGGAAGACACATTTCCACTCCGAAGGTGGCTTTATAGGCTGTTGAAGGCCTAGAAATGTCCAATTCATTCTTAAAATAAGACTTTCTTGGCCTGGCATGTGATACTGTATGGTGATCATAATATTAAGCAAGACCTTTCCTGACTCAGTAATAGCTAAAACCAAATTCTGCTTTGAATTGATTTTTTATGTTCACTTCTTCTAAGTTTTCTTTTGAGGGGAAGGGATATCATACTCTTCACTCTCCCTCTATCTATTTTTCCATCCATCCATCCACCTCAATGTGTCATACACTGAACTAGTTGCTGAGAGTCCAAAAATCGGAGCACATGGTCCCGGCCTTCAGAGCATGCTCTGCCAAGAAACAACAGTGCACCTGCTACCTCTTGGGTCTGCTTGGCAATCATACCTGGAATATAAATGCCTCCTAGACAGAATAAGCTCACTACATGAATTAAGCATCACCAGTATTTATTCCATCAGTAGTTCCCAAATGATAATGTCAATACCAATCACCTGGCCTTCTTGTCAAACTGCAGGTTCTGATTCAGTACTGATTCAGGCCAGATTTACATCTTGTTAGCTCCCAGATGATGCTGATGTTGCTGGTCCTTGGACCTCTCTTTGAAGGGCAAGGTTTTATAGCCCATCAAGATGACATTGACGTCTGGACATTTGAACACCAGAAAGAGTCACGCTTCATAAATTCAAGCGTGAATATACCACTGGCAAATTCACTTTTCTTTTCCTGTGGGAAACAGCTTTACAGAGTGCTTTAGGCTTTAACTCATATCTCCCTTATCTTCCCCACACTTCCCTTTTGAAAAATTAGAAATTTAGTCCATTATTTTCCTCTTTCACAGAGCTTCTTCAATTTTCTCTCAAGAATGGCAAACTGTGGCTTCAGAAATCCACCAAGAATTGGTGGCAATCCAGAAAAGGCGAGGGGACCCAGAGCTAATGCCCTAAGCTTGCAGGCTGTGTTAGGGATCCATCATGGTCACGTTTACCAGCGCTGCAGCCCCATAGAGGCACCTGCAATTAATTTCAATGGCTAGAAGCCACCGGGGACATAACAGCTTGTGGGTGATTAAGAATGAATGACTAATCTTCCATTTAAAAGGTCCCAGGAAAAAATGATGACAGATATGTTTGCATTAGTTGTAGAGCTTCGTAATCGTGATCACTCTCATTTATTTATTGTCAATGCCTCTTTTTAATTTGCCTACACTTTTTTTTTTAAGTGGCACTTGTTCTTTGCACAGTCTTCATGATACTTTTGCAAATAATGGAAATTCCTTTCTTGCTAAGATCCAGAAATCATTCTTTCATAAGAGAAAAGAAATTGATAGTGATCTACACTATTTGACGTTAGCCACACTTTATTTTATAGTAAAAGGTGATTTCACGGCAACACCACATTAATATTTTTTGTGTATTTCAAATGGATGTTATATGATACTGTTTAAAAACTCTGGATTGGTACAGTTTCTAGTTCAATTACAAAAGACCTATTATATTTTTTTCAGGGCCACACAGATTGCCAACATCGTCTAATCTTGGAGCCTTTGGGAAATATGCCCACCCTCCAAAATTCTTCCAGACACACCTTTTTTCAATAAAATACCCTTCTTATAGGGTGTGTCCTTGGTACCACACAAGTGTGCCATATTTAATGGTGAAGATAAAGTGAACATCACAGTGATTAAAACAAGTCACATTAGGGTAGAGCACAAACGAGAGGAAGTTCTCAGGGGACAGAAAAATGGTTCACTTAATTCCAGTTAGCCAAATTTAAATAATTTGAAATAAGGTTTATTTTTTTAACTTCACTTGTCCTAGGTTATGAACAGTAAATAACATTAATTAAATTTCTACAATTAGCCTTTGAGTAACTTTACATAAACTTTGTCAGGGAGGCAAAAACACAAATTATTTACTTCAGTTTCTGAGGCCAAATATATTGACTTTCAATTACAGTTCTTCAGACGTTTGAAGAAAAACTCTCTTTATTTCCTTCTAAAATAACTTTCAGGCTCCAGAGAGTTTCACTTAAGAATCTTTGTCTTTCTTTTTACTAAGCAACCTACAGGGTTGCTGCTTCAGAAAAATGGTTCACTTAAAAGCTTCATACTAACAAGCAGTACAGGGCTCTCACTATGCATCGCCAGAAGACGTGTTGGGTTAGGGCACACCAGGCGAGGATATGAATCATGGAATGCCCCTCCAAAGACTACTACAGAATGGGATGTGATAAAAACCAAAAGGGGCTGCATTTTAACCGCCGTGATTCATGCATTTCAGCCTGCGGCTTCAAGAGAGGGTTAGGAGTCAGGATGACATCCATCGAGCACAGGCTGAGCAAACGTGCAGCCAACCTTGTTGTCAGCACAGACCACGGTGCACAGAGTGTCATGTGCTCCCTTAGGTAGAATTATGTAACTTGTCAGTGGTGGATACACTGGGGGAAGATGGTTTTGTGCTTTTTCTTTTATTTTTTATTCCCGGTGTAAATATTTAAACTCCTCCATAACTTTCGAGTTACGACTTACTTTCCTGGAATGAAATTCTAAAACAAATTGACAGCCAAACACCCGGTGGAATTTCTGCAGGCAGCAGGTTTGTTTCCATTACAGAACACTGTTTTACCTCACTCAGTTTTCACGGCGCTACTGCTTCCCAAACCCTTCAGGTCGCTGCACCCTGGGGCTCTGGCTCTTGGTTAGCAGGGTGGCATTCCAAGAGCAGTCACCTATTATCTGAACTGTCCATTTACAATCTGCCTGGCAAGTGGTGCTCTACACTTTTTTCCCTAGCATTTGCTTTTGAACACTCTTTTATCCGGGTTTCTCAAAATCAGTTCCCTGTACAGCAGAGGTGGGGAACGTCCCGCTCACGGGCTGCATGAGGCCTGCACAATCACTTGGTCTGGACCTGCCAAGGCAACCGCAGGTGTGACTCGAAATTCAATAAATCCAGGAGCTTTTTCATAGCAACATAAATTTATATTAAGTGAATTATATGAAGCGACTGATGTTATAAATATCCAAAGGGCCCTTGGCAGAACAAAGGTTCCCCACCCCTGCTGTAAAGATACCAGCTCTATTTCTGCTTCTTTCTGAGTAAGGTCACTCATGGCCTCGGAAGTGCTTAGGGCTGACACCGCCTGAGGAAGTTACTGACAAGCAGTGTGCTTGTGCTGTACCTGTGTACAAGAGTTGTCGTCAGTATCTATTAAATTATGAGAAAGACAATTTTTAGTAGACAATTATTTTTGGTTGCCTACCATCCAACTTGTCTTCTTAGTTTAATAGCACCCCAATAGCTGAAACCGGTTTGGCTCAGTGGATAGAGCGTCGGTCTGCGGACTGAAGGGTCCCAGGTTCGATTCCGGTCAAGGGTATGTACATTGGCTGCGGGCACATCCCCGGTAGGGGGGTGTGCAGGAGGCAGCTGATCGATGTATCTCTCTCATCGATGTTTCTAGCTCTCTATCCCTCTCCCTTTCTCTCTGGGAAAAATCAATAAAATATATTTAAAAAATAATGATAATAGCACCCCAATATTTTGGAGGGTGAATTATCTCCACCCCATGAGCCTGTTAGGGGTCTGAAACTAGAGGCAGGCATGTGACAGTAGCAGTTTACCCTTTCGTGGTGGACATGATTTTGCAAAGACCTTTCCACTTTGAAGGTGGAGCTGGGAGCTGCCGGGGCTGCCCCGTGGGGCTGGGCCTGGGGCTCACACAGCTGAAGGCAGAGGCACTGAGCACTCAGTGTTCGAAAACAGGCCTATCCCTGGACTTTTACTTCTGGAACCGATAATTCACTTTTTGACTTAAGATCATTTAGGCCAGGAATTCTACTATTTGTTACAGAAATCCAGATTGTCAGATTTTTTTTCTACCAAGTGTTTAAAACTGTTCATTACTTTGTCGTTGGTATTTATAATAAAATGTCATTGCGCTGTCTCAGGGAAGACAAGAGGAGAGTGAACATTTTTCATTTAGATATAATCCCCTGCTTTCACATGTTTCACAACTTTCATCCTTTTCTTTCTCTCATCAAATGTTTTATGAAGATAAAGGATGGAAATGTTAATAAGCACCATGATGAGTTGACTAGGCCTTCACTGCCTTTTTTTTTTTTTCCCCTGTCTGAGCGTATTCCCTGGTGTGCTGCTAGTGACAAATCATCGATGATTTATCAGTTTGATTAGTCAACAACTGAGAGTTGTTTGCATTCATTTTTAATGGAATGGCAGTAGGAGGAGCAGCAGCTAGCATTTATGGAATGCTTTCTGTATGGCGGAGACGAGGCAAAGTGCTGGGCAGAAACTCCTTTTATCCTTGAACCTACCTGGTAGGCAGTGATGTGCTGGGAAACCAGCTCTGGGGGAGGGGAAGGGAACCCTACCTTACAGAGTTCACCGCTTTCTGTGGTATAAACACTCCCACCACGGCTAATTTCAATGGTTTAACACTAGCTGGAAAAATTCTTGCATATTGAACAATCAGCCCTTGGGAGACAGTCTAACAGATTCCAGTACATCACTGGAGAAGCCTGAATCATAGGGAGATTATGCAAGGCACCCAAATCCAGCAGTTTGTAAACCCAGGTTTGTCCTACTCCAGAGCCACACTCTCAGCCTCTCACTTCTTTCTAATCCTGGGGCCATTTTTTCAGCATTTATTTAAAACAGCATATGGGAATGTAAAGGTATTTCAAATATCCTTTACATTCAGATAAATTCTATGTAGTGAGAGTATTTAAAGAGCACTTGACCTTTCTATATTTTATGGGTAAGGAGCACAAATCTGTATTAAATATGACACTTGTGTCAACATCTTTGATTAACAGTCACCAAGCTCTTCTGCTACAGAATGTTTTGAAGATAAACTTTCTATATCTACTGTGTCTGGGAATGTTAATGAAAAATGAAGAAATTATTAAAATGAATGGATCAGTGATCTATCAGCATGTTTCAGTCCTAATCCCTGTCCTAATTCATGGGTTGCCGTGTTTCTTAATCTTACTACAAGCCTTTCCAAGAAGTTGCCAGGAAATTTATGTGTGAATTTTGAGCCCATGAAATACACTGAATTATAATCATAAATGTAAAATCATGTGTGTGTGCATAAATACCAAATATTGTCATACTACAGAAAATTATGTAAATTATAACTGATAAGATGTTATAGTAATTTCTTTTCATCACCCATGCAAGCTTAACTACAAAGTCTTTCTTGGCTCACAAGCAAAGGATTTTGCATATATTGTTTATTATTTCAATCTAAGCCTAAAAGCTACAACAAAGTAAAATTGCTAACAATTGTAAACATTAGATAATAGGCATCTTTGCACAGCAGACCTATTAGAATTTACTAGGCCATAGGCATGAAAGCACTTTGGAAAATTCAAGACATTGCACAAATGTGAGGAATTATTGTTAGGTAAAAAAAATCTCAAAGATAAAATTGCTCAACAGTTCAATTTATACACATTATTTTCAAACTATAAATTTATGACAAAATAGAAACGTCCCTATTAAATACATGTAATAAAAGAACTAATAACTAATGTGGCTCTAGGAACCATTTATTTTGTGTATTTTAAGAAGCATCAGTTTAGTTTTTAGGAAACTTGATCGCCTCCCTCCATCCCCTACCAAGCATGTTAAAGAAAAATATCCTCTATAGAAAATAAGATATAATTTTATATGTGAATATTTATGTAAACTCTAGAGTTTTAAAAACCTCATACCATTAAGAAATTGCTAACTATATTTAGGTAGGATAATCCTACTGAGATTGTACTTTCAAAGGCGTTTTTATCCGTTGGAGTTACATAATAACATATTTGTGGATGAAAAAACATAGTGTCTGAGATTTGCTTCAAAATTGCTGGGGAGGGAGAAGTGAGCAGAGGGCATAGATGGAATGAGATTGGCCATGTGCTGATAACAGTTGAATCTGTGCTGATGGGTACATGGAATTTGTTCACTAGTCAAAGAATATTTATATGCTTGAAGTTTTCTATAATAAAAGTTTAAGAAAACCTACCTCATATCAATTAAAACATTGTTGACCATTTCTAAGGACTGACTAAAAGGATATGGGGAGAATTCATTGCCAAAATACCCATTATTTCCTATCTGTTTTTGTTCATTCTAGTCCAGTCTACTTTCACATTGCTGTCAGAATTATATTTCTAAAAATTAAATTAGTTCATGGAATTCCCTTGCCCAAAAGACCTCTTTTGAAATCCCATTGCCTAAAGTATACAGTTAGTGACTCCTTCTTGTGTAACCCACAGCACTTTGGTCTTATTCTCTTACGGAAACCACCTATATGGTATGATATTTTTCGAGTCCTGTGTTTTTATCTCCTGCAAGAATGTGAGACCCATAAAGACAGTGAACTTATCTTTTCTTTCTTTTTTAAAAAAATGTATCTTTATTGTTGAAAGTGTTAAAAGATGTTCCCAATTTCCTCCCATTGACCACTGACCGCCCCCCTCCTGCTTTACCCTCCCCCCAGGCTTTTTCCACATTATTATTGTCTGTGTCCAGAGAACTTATCTTTCCATCTTTCTATCTTTAGTTCTTGGCATATGGTAGATGCTCAATAAATTTTTGGTGAATAAATGAAAGTGAAATACAAACATTATATAAAAATAAATTTTAGGACAATGGAACTAAAACAGTTAATGATGACTAGACAGTTGGTACTTAGTTGTTTATTGTTGTTTAGGCTCTAACCCTTCTAAATCATGCATGAAAGTTATTTATAATCAAAATTGAAGCTGAAACAGGACTTATACAAAAGATACTTAAGTATCGTTGAATTGAAAAAAGGCACAGATTAATAAAATGTGTATAATTTCTTTGCTGCTTTTAGATGTACACAGCTAAAGAAAATACAACTATTAGGAATATACTATGCTCAATAACTAGTACCCTGCTAATACACTCAATAAAGGATTGTATTGCTTTAGTATATAATCCTATCTAATAAAAGAGTAATATGCAAATTGACTGTCACTCCAACACACAAGATGGCTGCCCCCATGTGGTCAAAGATGGCTGCCCCCCTGTGGACACAAGATGGCCACCACAAGATGGCCAGCAGGGGAGGGCAGTTGTGGGTGATCAGGCCAGCAGGGGAGGGCAGTTGGGGGGGAACCAGGCCTGCAGGGGAGTGCATTGGGGGTGACCAGGCCAGCAGGGGAGAGCAGTTGGGGGTGACCAGGCCTGCAGGGGAGAGAAGTTGGAGAGGACCAGGCCTGCATGGGAAGGCAGTTGGGGACGACCAGGCCAGCAGGGGAGGGCAGTTGGGAGGGACCAGGCCAGTAGGGGAAGGCAGTTGTGGGGGGACCAGGCCAGCAGGAGAGAGCAGTTAGGGGCAACCAGGCCAGCAAGGGAAGGCAGTTGGGGGTGACCAGGCCTGCAGGGGAGAGAAGTTGGGGAGGACCAGGCCTGAAAAGGAGGCAGTTGGGAGGGACCAGGCCTGCAGGGGAGGGCAGTTGGGAGGGACCAGACCTGCAGGGGAAGGCAGTTGGTGACGACCAGGCCAGCAGGGGAGGACAGTTAGGGGCAACCAGGCTGGCAAGGGAGGGCAGTTAGGAGTAACTGGGCCAGCAGGGGAGGGAAGTTGGGGGCAAACAGGCCTGCAGGGGAGGACAGTTAGGGGCAACCAGGTTGGCAGGGGAGGGCAGTTAGGGGTGACCAGGCTGGCAGGGGAGGGTAGTTAGGGGCAATCAGGCTGACAGGGGAGCAGTTAAGTGTCGATCAGGCTGGCAGGGGAATGGTTAGGGGGTGATCAGGCTGGCAGGCAGAAGTGGTTAGGGGCATCAGGCAGGCAGGCAGGCGAGTGGTTGGGAGCCAGCAGTCCTGGATTGTGAGAGGGATGTCTGGTGGGATTGGGCCTAAATGGGCAGTTGAACATCCCTCGAGGGGTCCAGATTAGAGAGGGTGCAGGCTGGGCTGAGGGACACACATTCCCTCCGTGCATGAATTTCGTGCACCGGGCCTCTAGTAATAATCATAAAAATCATATTCTACTTGGGTACTTTCAGATAAGCAACAAAAGAAAGAAATAGATAAATTGGACTTTATCATAATTAAAAAATATTGTTCACTAAAGAATGCTATCTGGAGAGTAAAATGGACAATTCATTAAATGGGAGAAACTATTTGCTAATCACCTTTCTGACAAGGGTCTAGTTTATAGAAAATATTAAGAACGTCTGCAATTCAACAAAAAGGCAAACAACCCAACTAAAAAAAATAAGCACAGGACCTGAATAGACCTTTCTTCAATGAAGATATGTGAATGGCCAGCAAGTACATGACGAGATGCTTGACATCATTAATCAGGGAAATGCAAATCAAAACCACAATGAAATACCATGTCACACCCAAGGATGGCTAGAATAATAATAATTTAAAAACCCCAGAATGAAACAAGTGTTGATGAGAATGTGGAGAAATTAGAACATGCATATGTTACTGGTAGGAATGTAAAATGGTGCAACCACCGTGCACAGCAATTTGGCAGCTCCTTAATAAATTAACATGAAACCACCATGTGACACAGTATACCATACCCAAAAGAATTATAAACAAGTGTTCAAACCCAAATGTACACATATGTTCATAGAGACACTATGTGCAATAGTCAATGGTTGAAACAGCCCAAATGGCTATCACTAATGAGTGGATAAACAAACGTGGTGTGTCATACAATGGAACATCATTCAGCCATAAACCATGCACACATCTCTACATCCTAACAAGGGATCACTTTTGACCTCTGCTCAAATCCACACAGAGCCAAGATCCTTGAAAATCCAGTGGGTATTTTCTCTCAACTTTTCTCTGTCTTCTGCCTCCTACGCCAACCCCAATGTAATCCTCAGTTCAAGCCTAGAAGATAGCATACTATTTTATTCCATTCTACCGTGAAGAAAATGAGTCTTAGAGCAGTTAAGTGACTTGTTCAAGGTAATTCAACTAGTAAATGTTAAAGAAAAAAAAATCAAAACCAATCTCTAGATATAAAATGTGGTATGTCACACAATGGAACATCATTCAGCCATAAAAAGAAATTAAGTACTGATACATGCTACAATTTGAAAACATTATGCTAAGTGAAAGAAGCCAGACACAAAAGGTCACATACTATATGATTCCATTTATAGGATTTATCCAGAATAGGCAAATCCATAGAAACAGAAAGCAGATTAGTGATTGTCAGGGGTTGAGGGAGGGAGGAATGCAGAGTGACTGCTTAATGGATGCAGGATTTCCTTCAGGAGTGATGAAAATGTTTCAGAACTAGATAGTGGTGACAGTTGCACAAAATTGTGACTGTACTAAATGTTATTGAATTTACACTTCAAAAATGTTTTAAATAGTAAATTTTATGTTATGTGTATTTTACAAAAAAAATGTTTTACAAGTCCAACTTTCAGAGATTCTATTGTGGGGCACCTGGTGCAAGACCCAGGAGTATGTAGTTTTGACAAGTACCCAGGTGATTTGATGCACGTGGTCTTGGAAAAATACTTTGAGAAACACTGATAGACTATTTGTACAGGTATTTAAATTACTTCCATGATAAAAGCCACATACCACATAATTTAGCAAGGAAAATGACTCAGAGACATCACACATTACCCTTCAAAGTTCCTACTACCTCATAAGATGGAAATCTGTTAACAACTTAAATGATACTTCTCCAGGGCCTGGTTACATAAACATGTGTACAGTCTCCTCACTTTTCCCAAGACATCTGGAGTCACAGTCCTGTTACTTGACCAAGGCTCATCTGTCCCATGTCCTTGAAATCATCCCTTTCCTCTGGCCCATGTTTTCAACATGGTTTCTTTCTGCTGCTTCTTTCCTCAAAGGCTAAAACCATGCACACATCTCTACATCCTAACAAGGGATCACTTTTGACCTCTGCTCAAATCCACACAGAGCCAAGATCCTTGAAAATCCAGTGAGTATTTTCTCTGTCTTCTACCTCCTATGCCAACCCCAATGCAATCCTCAGAACAAGCCTAGAGATAGCATACTATTTTATTCCATTCTACCATGAAGAAAATGAGTCTTAGAGTAGTTAACTGACTTGTTCAAGGTAATTAAACTAGTAAATATTAAAAAAAAAAGCAAACTCAATCTCTAGATATCGAGCTCTTAAACAGCTCAAGATTATAATAAGTTATGCCAGGATTTAAGCTCCATGAGAACAGGAGCATTGTGCCTTGAATCAAACGAAAAAACAAAGAGACAAGGAATAAACAGTGAACACTTTTCTTTCCCTAAATCTAGAAGACATGTCTTAGTCAGTGTCCAATGATTATTTATGGAATAAAAACAGCGCATACATGAAAGGCAAAGACTGAAGAGTAGGGAAAATCTAACTAAGAAAATCCAAACTCAAAGATCTTGACCCATTTAGAGATATAACAGTTTGCAAGTTATTAAATGCAAGTGAAGTCATACCGATTTGGAGGCCTGCCACACTTTGTCCCAAGGAATTTTGTTAGGTGGCAACTGGAAACTTGCCCATGAACACTTGGGAACCTCTGGTCTAAGATACTTCACATCTACATTACTGAGAGAGACGGGAAGAGTTCAGAAGAAAGGATCCAATGTGATTCTGTTCTTTTATTAGAGAGGTATTCTGAAATAGGAGGGGAGATGGGGGGGGTAGCTTTTGCATGGTGTTTACCTTCACATATAAAGTTAAAGAAGACAAGTGTAAAAAAAAGAAAAGAAAACAAGTGTATTTGGGTGTCATACTTTTATAGACTTCCTCTTCCATTCTTGTTTCAATGAAATGCCTGATATTTTAAATTTTCCTTTGATAATATATTTAAAAACCACATCTAGTAAGATATATTTTCACCTTTGAATCATTTTCCTTTATACTTTATTTTATTGACAGTAAAACAACAATTTGATTTATATATTTATGGAATTTAATCATAATTAATTATCTACCCCAAACAACTAAAAATTAAATACTCAACATATAAGCACCAGAATGAAATAAAAAACAGCAGGAAATGAGCTTTAGTTCACCAGACTGTAATATCTAATTTGTAAGATTAGTTTGGCTTGCATCGTCTTAAGATGTTCCTTCCAATTTTCAATGAGCCTCTAATTTGAGCCAGGCATTGTGCTAGATGATAGAAATATACAGACAAACCAGAGTGTTTCCTGCTGTGACAGTCTCACAGCTTCAGAATGTAATGTTTCACTTGATCTAAAAGATTTTAAAATCCCTGGGCAAACCCCCATTCCAGATGTGTCAGGATCATCTAAAATATAGCTGCAAGTGAAAACTCTACTTCCCAACCTTCTTTCATTGCATGCGAACACTTAGCTTCTGTCTGGCCTGACTACTGAAACATGGATTCCAAGCACAGAACAGGAAGTCAGTACACAACAAAGCTGCAGGCCCACCTCATCTTTGCTTCATTTTCCAGACCCCTGGTGGTTAGTCTTCTTTCTCTTCTCTGTCACCCTTAACCTTCATACTTCCACCCCAAGCACCAGAATTGAACCTAGAGTATTAAGGTAATTCCAATGAAGGAAACAATAAAAACCAAAACCTGTTCTAACTATTCTCACTGATAATGTGAAGCATTCACGAGTAGGCAATGATTGAAAGGCTCCAGCACACTCTTTCAGGAGGGCCAGCACATAAAGTTTGTTTTCGGTTGCAATGTTCCAAGGAAATGTTTTTCTTGCTAGTCACTGGAACAGCTGGCTGGGGATTTCCCTAGTTTTGTTAGAGTGAATTAATTTGGCAAGAAAAATAGATGAATCTTTTGAACTCCTCCCTTCCCCCCAACACACACAGACACACACCGTCAGCTGTACCTCAGGAAAGGTAAGAAGCAAAAAAGAAGTCAGACTGTGGTTATTCATCTATAAATGACTCAGGTAGCTAGACCTTCCTTTCTGGGTTTCCCACCACCAAGTAAGGAGATTTAATGTGAAGGAGAAGAAAAAAAGAAAAACGGAAAAAAACCATGTTACTGTCTACAGACTCAATGCTTATGCTCTCCCAAGACAACCACATTCCATTCCAGAATTAATTCCCCAGAAGGAGGCCAGATCAGTTAGACAGATGGCATGTGCCCCACCTTCAATTTGTTCTTCCACCACACCCACCCCTTACCCCAAGATCTTACCATGGTCATATTTCTCCAATGCTAACCATTCATTCGTTCTTTCATTCAACATGTACTTGTTAAGCCATCTACTATGTGCCAGGCATAGTGATGAGAATTATAATAGTGAAAAATCAAACAGGGGTTTATAGACCATTGGGGAAGATTAACATAGTCAAGGGGTAACACAAATGAGAACAAACACAAACGAGAACATAAGCGGAGGTAAATGTTGAGGAAAAACACAGTATTATGATGGCTTGAAAAAGGACTGAATGTAGACTGAGCTGGGAGCAGCAGCTCAAGGAAAATGCAGGAGAAAGGTGAGATCTAGGCCGAGGGAATGGCATGTGCCAAGGTCCTGTGACAAGAGGGAACTTGGCATGTTAGAGAAACTGAAAGAAGATTAGAGAAGGTAGAATTCAGGGGATGGAGGGATGGGGGGCATGGTGCAAAGTGGATCCAGATCCACCAAAAATAAAAGAAACTTATTAGAATTAATAAGTGAGTTCAGCCAGGTTTCAGGACACAAGATCAATATATAAAAGTCTATTGTATTTATACATGCTAGCAATGAACAGTCCAAAAATGAAGTTAAGAAAACAATACCATTTACAATATCATCAAAAAGGAAAAAAAATGCTTAGAAATAAAATTAAGAAAAGAAGTGTAAAGCTTGTACATTGAAAACTATAAAACACTGTTGAAAGAAATTAAAGAGACCTAAGTAAATGGAAAGGTATCTCATGTAACTAACTAGAAGATTTAATATTGTTAGGATCCAAACTGACCTACAGATCATCAAAATCCATATCAGTATCTCAGATGATTTCTTTCCAGAAATTGACAAGATAATCCTAAGGTTTATATAAAAATTCAAGAAACTCAGAATGGCCAAAATAATACAAAAGAAAAACAAAGTTGAAAGACCTGTTTTTCCCAATTTCAAAATTTATTACAAAGCTACAGAAATCAAGATAGTGTGGTATTAGTATGAAGATACACATACAGATTAATAGAATAAAAGTTGGAGTCCAAAAATAAACCCTCTTACCATTATGGTTAATTGATATTTGATAAAAGAATCAAGACAGTTAATGTCAAAAATAGTCTTTTCAATAAGTTGTACCAGACAAGTAGATATCCTATGCAAAAGAATGAAGTTAGACTCCTACCTCAAACCATCTATGAAAATTAACTCAAAATATATCATCAAACTAAATGAACTAGCTACAACTGTGAAACTATTAGAAGAAAACATGGGAGTAAATCATCTTGACCTTGGATTAGTCAATGATTTCTTCCAAATTCACAAGTGACAAAAGAAAACATAGACAAATTGGATTTCATTAAAATTAAGAACATTTGTGCTTCAAAGCACACCCATCATAAAAGTGAGAAGACAACTCACAGAATGGGAAAAAATATTTTCAAATCATACATCAGATGCATACATCAGGGATGTTATATTTAGAATACATAAAGTACTCTTACAAATCAACAATAAAAAGACAAACAATCCCATTAAAGATGAGCACAGTTTATACTAAAAAAGCAAATCTAGAAACAGACTTTACACCCTTCACAAAAATCAACTTAAAATGGATCCTAGACCTAAATTTAAAATGCAACAGTATGAAACTCCTGGAAGATAACATTGGAGACAATCTTGGGTATGGCGATGGTTTTTTAGATATAAAACCAAAGCCATGATCTATGAAAAAAAAAAATAGTTGATAAGCTGAACTTCATTAAAATTATAAATGTCTGCTCTGTGAAAGACACTGTTAAGAAAGTGAAAAGTCAAGCCACAGCTTGAAAGAAAATATTTGCAAAAGATAGAGCTGATAAAGGACTGTTCTCTAAATGATACAAAGAACTCACAGTCTACTGGGTCTGGCTCAGCGGTTGGAGTGTTGGCTCTCAGACTGAATGGTCTTGGGTTTGATTCTGGTCAAGGAGTCAATCCCTGGCCCTGGTCAGGGTGCGTGTGGGAGACATAGAGTTACCATATAACCCAGAAATTTCACTCCAAGGGAAATGCAAACTTATGCTCACATAAAGACATGTGCACAAATATTTACAGCGATATTATTCATAATAGACAAAAATTAAAAATAGCCCAAATGTCTACCACCTGATTACGTGGATAAATGAAATGTGTGTCCACACAGTGGAATGTTATTTGGCCTTAAGAAGAAATGAAACACAGACATATGTTACAATATCAATGACTCTTTGGAAAGCATTATGCTAAGTGAAAGAAGTTAGTCACAAAAGACAGTCATAACCATATAACCACAAAATACATAATTCCACTTATATGAAATGTCCAGAATAAGCAAACCCATTGGTAGATCAGTGCTTAGAGCTGAGGGGGTGGGATGCAGGAGTGGGGTTGTGATAGCTAGCCAGTGTGGGTTTTTTGAGGTGATGAAAGTATTCAAAATTGACTGCAGTGACGGCTGCACATATTGCAAACATACTAAAAACCACTGTACTGCATACTTTAAAGGGATGACGTCTACATATAAAAAATGTATCTTGATTTCTTTCAGTGGAGTTAAGTAGGCAGACACCAGACCTTTTCAGGGCCCATGAGCCACAGAGGTACCAAGAGGTGCCTGTGGCGAAGCACAGGACTCGGTTGGAAAGTCTGTAAGGAGGATTCTCTGAAAGGTCGGAGGACTCTAGGGAGACCTTACTGAAGGCGGAAGCCCCTGCCTTGACTTCTCCAAACAAGTCTGAGCCCCCGGGTATGTTACTGGAATCTCTATGTTTAGTCTTTAGACATGACCTTGTAGAACCATGTGCTTTCTCAAGGATACTTACCCTGCTGATTGTATCTAGAGGTTAATTTTAGTTCAAGCTGTTGTTACAATAAAAACCTAAGGAGGCAGGTGAATGGGGTGGACTGGTGCCTCTTGCTAGGCAGCCCCTTAGCCCTCTCTTTCACAGAAACGTGTGTCAGAGTAATCCATTCATCCATCACTCAGGGTCTGCTGGTCAGTCCCAGCACCTGTCTCAACTAGAAGATGACTGAATGGGCTCAAAACGTCCTTTCAGCTCCCCGAGCCTTGGAAGAGAAAGCTTTCTAGAGCATCTACACTCGTAGCTCCTGTTTGTGGGGAATGGCTGGGTTCCCACTGCCTGTGGATGAACAGCCCCAGAAGTGGGATCTTTATTTCCCCTGGGATCATCCTGGGTCAGCGGCATTTCATCCAGCTCCGGGGCTGTGCCCTCCACTGGAGAGTACCTGGCACATGCTTTTCCTCTTATCTGGGCTCTTGTTCCTCCGCCCGGCTCATCAGTTTTTTTATGAAACAAGCAGGAAATCATAAACTTTTGAGTCACGCAAATGACCTTGCTCCTCAGCTGAAGTTCAGGCCTTTGTCCAATTGCTCCCTGACCTACTTCCTGTGGTGGCAGATTCTAAATTTTCTCATGAAAAAGTAAGTCTTCGCCCATTCTGAAAGGCTGAGGATTTTAATCCTCAGTTTTAGGGGAAGGATTGTGACACTGACAACACCTCTAAGTAGAATGTTATAGAAGGAAAAGCTCCATGAAGTCTCTCTGGGCAAAGGAGAGAGACAGTGATATTTACATAGACCTGACAGGTACACAACATAGGAAAGGCAGAGAAAGGTTTTAAAAAACAAACATCTCAGATTGTCCCCTAGGGAAGGAATTCCCTGTAGCCAGGCTGGAGGTACTTTTCCAGTAAAAATCAAACCATCACAATCCAACAACTCACTCTCCAACCATCTGGCACTGCTGTGACTAAGATTTGAGTCCTAGTGACTAAATCACATACTGCCACGGGTAGAGTGAGAAAATCCTTCCTTTCTTTAGCACCGAGATGGAATGGGTAACGGCTGCTTATATAAATGAAGTTGATTTAAGCATGTGGTTCAGGGGGAAAAAAACTAGTAAGCAGCCTTTGGAATGAACTGATCTACAGCCATTTGTACTGTGTGAACAAGTCCCTGCAGGCAGACAGGAATGGGGTGCGTTCTCTGTGTGCCCCCACCCTCCACCGACTCGCCTCCTTGATTGAGCAAGGAGCTGGCAGAGTTGCCTCACCCAAGTGCAACACCGCTGCAAATTAGGTTCTCTCCCCACCCACCTAGAAGAAGTACTCCTGCAGTCCCTCACAACACTCCCCTCCCACTGGTCTCACTCCAACTGACAGAGATAAAGGGTTCGGCACTGAGGAAAGTAGCCTGCATTGAAAAATGAAAATGAGGGGAGTTGTGCCAGTGTGCAATGATAAGGCACGACCTCAGCCAGGACCCAGAGATGCTCTCTGGACATGATGAAGGGGAGATGGGCAGCTTCCTAGGAAAGAGTAGGAAACTTGAACTGAGGACCTAGTGATGTCATTCTGAGATCATGACATTTATTGATAGAGTTCAAGGGGATGTTCCTTTTAAAAAAAAATGTTGATTCTAGAGAGGAAGGGAGAGGGAGAGAGAGAGAGAGAAACATCAATGATGAGAGAGAATCATTGATTGGCTGCCACAACCTGGACATGTGCCCTGACCAGGAATCAAACTGTGACCTCCTGGTTCATAGGTCGACACTCAACCACTGAGCCATGCTGGCTGGGCAGGGATGCTACTTAAAAAAAAAAAAAAAAAAAAAAAGATGGAATAGTAGGTGTGACAAACTGGGTAGAATCATCTGAAGATGTTTATTTCAAAGTTTCCAATTTGGTGAGTAGGTTGAAGATCATCAACATTTGGTGAGACTCAGTAATAAGTCAGGCATTATATGGATAGAGAGGCAGCCGTGATCTCCATGCATGAGGCTCCCATAAAATACCAGCATCTTATTCAGACTCTGAGCCAGTAGCCTCAGGAAAAATAATTTATGCCATTCAGGACAACTCATACAAATGTAATGTGGAACCTGTTTTTATCTAGCTTTCTTTTTAAGGTAACTTTTATGTAAATCAAACTACCTTAAAAAATAAATCCCGTAAACACTGCTGAGTAATTGCCCTAAGCAGTTCCCTTCCTCCAACTTGCCCTTTCCCAGAACTTCAAGCTCTTTTTGAAGCACAACAAATCCCTAAGTGGGTCTTGGCTTTGTTCACCTCCCATTGCAATTCCTCTAAAGGTATAACTCATCATTATGTTAAACTGAAGCAAAATAGAGCTGCAAAAGGTGTGTAACCCATGCCCTAGTTGGTTTGGCTCAGTGGATAGAATGTTGGTCCACAGACTGAAGGGTCCTGGGTTTGATTTTAGTCAAGGGGACCTTGGCTACAGGCTTCATTCCTGGCCTTGGTCAGGGTGCCTGCGTGAGGCAAATAATCAATGTGTCTCTCTCACATCGATGTTTCTCTCTCTTTGTATCTCTCTCCTTCCTTTCCATTCTCTCTAAAAATCAATGGGAAAGTATCCTCGGAAGTGAGGATTAACAAAAAACAAAACAAAAAGGTGTCTACCCCAGGTATTTGGCAGACACGAAAGAGGCGGACACACTTATTGTTGGTAGGACATAGCAGTTTCCAAACTGTCCTAGGGCAACATTCTTCAGAGTGACCTAATGGCCATGCTGCAGCTCTCAAAAGGCTGAGTAATATTTACAACAATTAGGGCTAAGAGCCAGGCAGTGTGCTAGGCACTGGGTTGACAAGGACTTATAACATGAGGTTGAGTGGGCTATAGTACAACCTAAGGCTGACCTCTGTCTTCTTACTGGTGTCAGAAGGTTAATTGTGGTTTTTAGCCCTGAAACCAATGGATAGCAGGTTCTATGCAAATGTGCACTATGATGATATTAATGCTTCTGTATGAAAGACTCAGGAGTATATAGTTCCCAGAGAGAAATAATTTGCTTAAAGATTAGAGGTTAATGTCAAAGAAATTAATTAAATCTAGAACTTCAATTGTGGTTCCCATTTGTTTTTAAAAGCAGTCAACAAATATTTACTGAAGACACAGTAAGGTTCTGGAAAGATTTACAGAAGCATAGGAAGCAATTAGTCTCTTCTGTTAGGGGTTTGAAGTCATGTTGGAGGATAACACATAAATGTACACACACACACACACACACACACACACACAATCCAACAATCTAATGTATCATGTAATCTCCAAATGGGAGGTACCGTAGGGAGTAATCCTATAGGAAGTAATATAGGAGTAGCAAAGTAGCAAGAATGAAGAGTGCAGGTATCTTCCATGGAGAGCTTCATGTAAGAGGAAAAATGAATTGACATTGTGTCTGGTAAAGAGGCAAGATTCATCTGCACACAGAAAAATGTAGAAGTTACTCCAGACAGGAGTAGAGTGATGGGCAGGCATAAAAGGCAAGAAGATAATAAAGTGGGTCCAGGCAACTGTGAGTCCAGCAGACTAGCCATGGCAAAGGGGGAGGGGATGCATTTGGTGGCTCCCATGCATGGAAAAGTAGCCTGGGTAGAACTGACAACATCAAAGGGTAAAGGAAACTCATATATCTTATTACTGGTGATCTCTTTGTTAAGATGGTATATGCCAGGCCTTGACACAGCAAAGTTAGAAAAATTAATAAATATCTTGAGGTACATACAACACACTTTTAAATTTAATCCACATTATTAACATTATCCCATTACTAAGTCTACATAGTCAACCGAACAATGAGTGAAACCCTGATTTGTAGCATTTGCCCATTTCTGTGGTGTAAATACTCCCACCATGGCAATGAAGCTTCCAATGTGAGACCAGTGAAAATGGAGTTGGGAGGAGATACATAGTACCTAGTTATATAGTATGCCCATCAGACACAATTGATACATGTAACCTCAAGAGCATAGATACTAGTAAAATGTAGCCAAGTAATTAAGAAGTGATGAGTTGAGTATTTTTTATATCTGTTTAGGATATAGTTTGTTTAATTGTAAGTCTATATAATTTAATTTTTAAGAATAAATGTGTTCAACAACTGCCTCACAAAATTCCTGAAAATGTAACAGTTGGCTGTTATGAGCTGGTAGGGAGTGAATCCAGCATATCCCTGCAGGCATTATTGCCTGTAACCAGGTGGCCTCCCAGGGCATCTGTCACAAAGCCACAAATAAGCGGTTAAATCTCTCTTAGATCCTTGTGGTCTGGCATGTGCTCCAGCCAGGGGAAATGTGCATTTTAACTAGAGGACAGAGTGAAAATGGTTGTGTGGGTTCTTCATTACAGGTGTCTTTGCCTGGTGAGATGTTTAAGATGTGCTTCTGTCAATGTCCAGTGATCCATGGTGAGGCAATGGAACTAGGAAACAAACCCCCTAATTTTATACCTACTTCTTGCTTAGGGAGAAAGTTCAGTTCTTTTTCCTCATCCATAAGGGTGATGTGATTGCTAGTAATGATATGAGAAATACATAGATACAAACAATATTGATAAAATGCCTGGCCCAGTACCTGGACAACAGTAAGCTATGTGTATGTGTGTGCATGTGTGTATATGTATGTTTATTATATATTACATATTAATTATATGTTATAGTATATACTGACACAAGGATATATATATATACTAGTATGTGTAAATATATTTCACATATAAAATTTATGTATTAAAAATAAAAGTTATATACTGTAAATATTGTATATATACTGACATGTTATATATGTATGTGTGCAAGCATTTATATTTTTTTAATTAGAAAATACTTTGGAATTGATTCTTAAATGACAAGTACTTTACATGCATTAACATATATTAACTCATTAATGGTCATAATCCTTAAAAGTAAGTAGGTGTTATTATTATTGTTATTCTTCTTTTAATAGATGTGTAAACTAACATAGGGAAACTAAGTAACTTGCCCAAGGCCAAAAAACTTACAAGCAGTACAGTGGCTAGGATTCAAGCCCCAGGTGTCCAGCACTGTAATTGACATGTGCTTTCAGACACTCTAAAGTGTTCATTTTCTTCCTCATTTAGAGCAAAGGCATGAAATAGCAACACCAAGCACCATGTTCCCAGGTCTACGGGCTGTTCTGCCAGCAGGTCCCACGAGGCAGACTATTAATTTTGTGTGTCCCAGAAAGAATGGTGGGATCTGTGGTTACGGTAAGTTTCTGGACATGAGAAGAGGTGTGGGCTTGTGGACGGGGAGAGCCTTCACAGTGAAGTTAACTGGAGAACGAAGGAGCCTTTGGCGGGAAAGCTCCGCTGCTGAGCCCTGGGTGGCGAATGGGGCCTCGTGGGGGTGGGAGGGTCGAGGCTGCAAAGCTTCTTGGTTGCTCCTCCGTTGACTGGTTTTGCTGGAAACCTCTCTGCCCTGGCATGAGGCCTTCGCCTGCTCCGACATAAAAGAATGCTAGGATGTCAGAACAATCAGATGATATCCTTTATGTCTTCAACGTTAGGAAAAGCCGATATCAGGACCAGTCATTTCCATGTATCCTTTTTGGAGCAATAAGAAGTCTTTTTATTTATTTATTTTCCAAATGCAATCTTCCATCAACAAATTCAGGATGAGGCAAAAGTAGGTTTACAGTTGTGAGTATTGAAAGATGATTCTGATATTCTCAGTTATTAATTATTGTATTCTTTTCCATATGAACAACTGTAAACCTACTTTTGCCCCACCCTGTATATAAAAGAGAAAGAAGTGAGACAGCTGGGTTGAGGCTCATGGTGTCCTGCCTTTTGAGACCTTTTTAGTGACCCCTGAGAAATCTTCTGAAATGCAGGGGTTTTGTGGTACAGATGGAAAGTTACAGATCTGGCTACAACTCCCTATCGTAGCCGAGGGCCTGAGAAACAGAAAGGTAAAGTGATTTTCCTGAAGTGTCACAGCAGGTACAACCGGCCTGAGAATCTGCCGGTTCCACTAGCGTCTTTGAGCCACAAAGTCACTCAGACCTCTCAGCTGGTGACCCACTGGCCAAAGTGGGAAGTGACTCGCCCACACCAGGGCATAAGCAAGCGGACCTGGCAACGGCCGACCAAGTGGGTCTGCCACCAGGTCTTGACGAAAGGTTCCAGCTTTGTTTGCAGAACAGATGCTGAGACAGAGGGATCGTATTTTACTGTAATGGAAGCCGTTTTAATATATGCCTCCCCCATCTGTCTTCCGTAGAGGTGCAGTGCCTTCTGTCTTTATCTGGCTGAAAGGTACAGTTATTTTTATTGTCAGGAGCATAAAATATATAGCATCACTTGAATGGGCTACTTTGGAATGCACAGAGGGTAGCTGCTCAGCACAAAGCAACTGCTAAATATTTTGTAGGGTTTTTATAATTCATGAAACCTGCTCTTCAGTGGAGGTTTTTTAGAGACCCCATTGGGGATCCCAGATTGCTCCCAGGAGGAGCAGAGAAAGGAGGAAGTACCACTCTCCTTATGGGCCTGCCTGTCGGACCCACTTGTCTCATCTACCCAAATGTTTACACAGGGCTCTCTCTTGATTACCAACTCGCCTAGTGGGAACCTGTTTCTTGCCCTGACTCGGGCTGTTTTTGAAAGAGCTGTGTAGCTCTCTCAGGCCCCAGGTTATTCATTCACATAAAGGACAGAGCTGGGTGTTGTCATGAGGACGTCGCTGGGTTAACGTTTATAAGCCACGGTGATGTTCGCGGATGGAAGCTGTTCAGTGGCTATAAAAATACTCTGCTGTGATGATTAACGCGTGGTCTTTGCCAACGAGCTTATTTAAATGATGGAAGAGTGGCCACTATTTTAATCGTATGGAGTCTCACTGAAGTTTCAAAGCACTTTTCCGACACTAAATCACGGCGAGTGTTATTTCATCCTCACCGCAGAGACGGGGACGTTGAAACGCACTAATGCACGTGCTTTACCCACCGACAGCGGTTACATTTTACAGTGGCAACGTGATGGAGGTGCTTCTTTTCCAGAACAGCATGCCCTCGACTCGTCTTCCTTGTCCCTCTTGCTGGGCATTTTGTAATATATCCTGAGCGGAGGCATCCCTGGAGAAGGAGGGCAGAGCCCACAGGAAGTCCCGTTAGCAGGCACTTATGGAGGTCCCGGAGATACCAAGCTTCTAGACACGTTCTCAGAGCCCCTACAATTCCAAGACAGAGGCTGAGCAGCGAGCCCGTGGTGAACTGGGGGCCGGGAGAGGCCCACACGTGCAGAGAGGGAGGGCAGCCAGATGAAGAGTGAAGAGAGTGATGCTTTGTTTGTTCGCAAAGGTATTTTATTCAGGAATCTCAATTTGGGTTTCTTCAGAAGCACATTTTCATCCCCAATTTACAAAAGAAGGAACTGAGGCCCAGAAAAGTAAGTTCACTCGCCCAAAAGGTCATGCCTCGTTAGAGGCGGGGGAGGCAAGGCTTGAACTCAAGATGTCTTGAATTCGGCGTCCAGTATCCTAACTACACTATGCATGCAAACCACATGCATTGATTTGGATATCGTAGTACATAACTGGGCATATACGTACACAAACAAGCAACTGTTAAGTGACAAGAATGTGATGGTCTAAGGAGCTGGGCCCTGTCCCCTACTCCGCATCTCTCAGGAGACTTTATCGCTGACCTTGCCAGCCCCAAGTAATCTGCAAAGCACATTTACATCAGGTGTGTAATAACCTTCTGCTTCCCACCATATGCATGTTATTGTGCACAATCCAGTCCACAACAGGATACATAACACACTTCCAGAATGCGAACACTGAACTTTGGTTAAGTCTGCCTTGACATGTAGGTGAAGCCTAAATTGCAGGTGTTCAGTGGTTCACTTTGTAAGCAAGACTTCCGGCTCCTGATACCTCCTTGACCCCCCTGGAGGAGTTATCAGGTGCTAGCGGAGTTCCCAAGCAAACCATTTGGGAAGGACCTTGAAGTTGTCTCCATTCTAATCTGCATCACTAAAACCAGGTGGCCAATGAAAATAAGCTGGCCAGGAGCCATGCAATAACCATGCACGGAGGACCAACCATGTCTAGAACATTGTGTTAGATGCCGGGGCATCCACGGTGTGAGTTGCTGTCCTCCAGAGTTAATTGCCTAGTTCACGATCCATAGCCACAGACCAGGGTTTCCCAGCTCTGGGCTGGAGGGCCCCAGGGTCCCAGGACCAGAGGAGACTTGGGGGAAAGCTCAGCTGGTCCCCTGCTTCTACTGCCCAACCAGAGCGTTCCTCTCCTGCCTGGTCCTGTGTGCTGGGAGTCAGCAGAACATTTTACATTTATAAAAAGCGCTCACTGCTCGAAATAGCTTGGAAGTCATTTCCCTAAGGTATTAGGGCTTAAAGTAAAAAAAAAAAGAAAAAAGTTTTTTTAAATCCACTTTTTTTGTCAATTCCATTTTTGTCTTCAGGTAGTCAAACATGTTGAATGAACCATCATTTATTTTACATTTTGAAATGATAAATAAAAACATATCATTTTATGCTTAAATGCTCATTTTATTTTATTTTAACACTTTAAAAAATTTCTTTATTGATTAAGGTATTACATATGTGTCCTCATCCTCCCATTACCCCCCGTAACTCCCCCCCATTCATGCCCTCACCCCCGGTTGTCTGTGTCCACTGGTTAGGCTTATATGCATGCATACAAGTCCTTTGGTTGATCTCTCTCCCTTACCCCCACCCTCCCCTACCTTCCCTCTGAGGTTTTTTTGATTATGAATTTATACATCCCTATTGTTGAAAATGTTAAAAACACAGAGAGGTTTAAAAATTGTAGTCACATTTCCCAAGATAATTACAGTTTGCATCGTATTATATAGTCTGTGTAGTTTTTATCCTATCCAGATCATGATGATAACTTACATTTTTAGAAAATGAGAAGCATACAAGAATGTACAAATCTCTGCACAGGTGCCATGCTAATCATCCCCTATTGTTCCAATCTGAGCACACAGGCTGCTGAAGTATTGTACATAAAATTTTATGTGTTGCATTTTCAATTTTTATTATATTTTTAACTTTGCCCAAAGCAGGATTTCTTTTGGGCCTGAGTCCTCCAGGCCAAATCTAATTTGCTCTAGTTGCTGGAGAAATTGCCAGCATTGGAAGTATTTTCAATCCACAGGGACATACAGCATTCTCTTTTCTAATTCCCATATGGGCACCCTGTGCAAATTTGTCAGGCCCATGTCTTTATGATGCTGCTGCTGAGGTACACATACACGTGGCTGGATTTTAAACGCATGCTCCATTTCCGAGAGCTCTTTCCAAAAAGGCAGAAGGAAAAATGGGCACGCTCATGCTGATGTTACTCTTCCTGATCATGGAGCTGCAGGGTTTTAGAGCAGCAGTATGATGGACAGAAACCCAAATGACTGAGCTAACTGAACAACGTGAAATCCACGTGCAAAGGCTAAGTTTAAATTGCCCATCATTTTGTTGTTTCACTCTTCTCCCTGCTCTTTGAATTTATGTCTTCATATAAATATAACCACATGTAAAATATGCAACTAAAAATAATGCTGTTTGCAGGTCAGACATAACCTAAAAATCCTGAGGTTCAGACCAGATTATTTTCTGGAATCTAGAAATAAGACGTTTTATATAGGTGTCCATTTTTTATTTGATGGGTGGTCTTGGAAAAATCAGTATGAAGTGTACTCAAGCCGTCAAGAACAAACCTAAGGAACAGCTAAATTAAGAATGTCATCTTTTCACTTTACATTTCCACCGATGAGTCATTCAAATGGCTTTTAATCCTGCTACATTTAAAATGATTACCACATTGAAAAGTGTTCATTCTGTACACCACATTTTCAATTGTGTGTTAAGTGGGTTCTTTGCACTGCTCAGAGAAAGGTCTATGTAAATAAATAGGCTTAAACCAGATGCAGCCAAAAATATGATCTGCCCAAAGATAAACATTTATGGCACATAAATATCACTTCTGCTCTTCACACATTATTTTGGTGAGTTAAAGGAAAGTAGAGGAACAGAATTTTAGGGTTGAAATAAGACCTGATCATTTCACAATATGTGTTAAGCTTCCCACGTGCCAGTTACAATGCCAGGGACCCGGGGTGGAAGCTGGGTGAGCCAGGGTCTCCATTTTTGGACTAGCTCATGTTGAGTGGAGGAGTCTCAGTGCCTTCTATAGAAATAGACTGGATCATGATGTATTCCTGGGAAAAGAAAGGGAGGAGATGGAGCCAAGACTGGTATTTGTGTCTACAAAGTGCACAGAGCAATTCACTGAATTTTGGCATCCCTGGGAGAATAATCCCTCATTCCACAGCATCTCTTTAGTGAAAAGTTATAATTTCAAAACAGATGGCCTCTGCAAAGCTTCCTCCCACCCCCACTTCCTCCTCTTCCCTCTTTTCCTTCCCTTTTTTTTAAAAAAATAAATATGTTTTTATTGATTTCAGAGAAAGAGGAAAGGAGAGGGAGAGAGAGATAGAAACATCGATCAGCTGCCTCCTGTGTGGCCCCCAAACCAGGGACGAAGCCTGCAACCCAGGCATGTGTCCTGACTGGGAATTGACCAGTGACCTTCCCATGTATGGGCCAATGCTCAACCAACTAGCCACACAGCTGGTCTCTTCTTCTTTCTCCTCCCCTTGTTGTTCTTATTCCTCCTCCTCTCCCACTTCCTTCTCCTCCTCCTCTTTCTTCTTGAGGTTAAGACCTACTTCTTGGTTAGGGTTTTCATGTTTAAGTTTCTTAACCTGTTCATCTCTATCAACAAAACAATTCTCTCTTTTATTTAAATTCTCACGGATTTAAGTAAATGTGACACCAGTCCTTGTTTTTAATGCTATATGTTCTCTATTGGAAGATAAAAAACATAAGTATGTAAATGTTTACTGAAGATTCCAGTGCACTGTTCCATATTCTCTAAGACATATCACAGTATGACTGTTAAAAGAACATATAGATAACACATCTTAATTTATGCACTTCAATCTCATGTTAGCTTTTTACATTCCACTACGCTAAAAATACTTCATTACAATTTGTACATAATGTAAATACTTTTTATCTCAGTTTTACTTTTGTAAATTGTATGCATATCATTTCATTATGTCCATTTTTAAAATCAACCTTATGGAACTATGATTTACACATAACAAAATGCACCTAGATTAGTGTACAGTTTCGCCAAATGTATGCATCTGTGTAACCATCTTCACAGTCAAGACACAGAACATTCCATCACCTCAAAAAGTTCCCTCTGTAACGCCATTCTTCTCACTCCCAGCCCTAGTCAACTGCTTATCTGCCTTCTGTCACTATTAATTAGATTTGTCTTTTTTGGCATCATAAAATGTGCATTCTTTTGCGTCTATCTTTTTAAAATTTATTTCAGAGAGGAAGGGAGAGGGATAGGAACATCAAAGATGAGACAGAATCATTGATCTTGATTGGCTGCCTCCTGCACACCTCCTACTAGAGATAGAGCCTGCAACTCGGACATGTGCCCTTGATTGGAATCAAACCCGGGACCCTTCAGTCCACAGGCCAACGCTCTATTCACTGAGCTAAACCAGCTAGGTCTGTGTTTATCTTTTTTTTTTTTTACCAGCATAATATTTCTGAGATTTATCCATGTTGTTGCATATATGAATAATTCATTTCTTTAAAAAGCTGAGTGTAATTCCACTGTGTGAATACGTCACACTTTGTTATATTCATTGAACTCTTTTGTTTGTTTTGTTAATCCTTCTCTGAGGATATTTTTCCATTGATTTTTTAGAGTGAGTGAAAGGGAGGGGGAGACACAGAGAGAAACATTGATGTGAGAGAGACACATAAATTGGTTGCCTCCCTGCACGTGCCCCAATCAGGGCCAGGGATCGAGACTGCAACCAAAGTACTTGCCCTTGACTGGAAGGAACTGAATCCCTGGTCCTTCAGTCCCAGGGCCCCTGAGCCCAGCAGGCTAGGGCTCATTTAACTCTTGACAGACACTTGGGTTGTTTCTAGTTTGGGACTATTAGGAATAAAGCTGCTGTGAACATTCATGTACAAATAGCTATGTAGAAACATATGTAGAAGAAGAAGAAGAAAAAGCAGGTTGTTTATTACTTATTTATAAAGCTTCTTTATGTATCTGGAGACAAGTCCCTTGGCAGATATATGTATTGTGAATACTTTCTTTCCCCGTTCTGTGGTTTGCCTTTTCATTTTCTTAATGCTGTCTTTCAAAGAGCAGAAGTTTTCGACATTCCTTAGGACAGAGTGGGCACATCTGTTTACAAAATAGCTTTGCTAATGAGCTCCGTGAATATTTCTTAAAAGGCTGTGCCAAAGCAAATTGCATTACCTGTTTCACAGTATTAATAATGGATCTGTGACAGAGTCCCGGGGCTTCTCCAAGCACAATACTCACCAGTGACACATGCCCCCCAATTTTGTGCTACCGGGAGATTCTGCCTCAAAGCCCACTTTCATTTCATTCCTTTTTCTCCAATACTCCTCCACAGAAAGTCTCCCTCACAGCACAGCATGAGTCATCAATGAATGACTATCAACACTATTTCATTACAGTGTCAGGCTCGCCATGACCTCCGTGCTGCATCGGAAAAGTAATTTAAACATTGGGCTTGCTCTAGATTTATGAAAGAACAGAAATCTCTGATATATGTGACTTAGAATGCTCAAGCCTCTCCTTGGCTCTCAAAATTGGAACCCAGGGAGTTTGTCTTTTTTTCTAGAAAAACTGGTGGCTTGTATTTTGTTTTTTATTTGCATCAAATAGCAAATATTTGTTCAGATGTACTATATTCCAAGCATGGTGTCAGGAAAGAAAAAAATATCTAGGGTATCGTGTGTCAAATCTTTTAGTTTATTGCTCATGAAACAGTGAGCATCTTGATGATAGGACACTGAATTCATTTTTTGTGTGCTTAGTACTGGCACACAGGTTTTTGTTAAATGTAGTTAATGGATAAATGATTGTACGCATGCGCGCATGAATGAAGTGTCAGAGTGAGTTCCCTGGCTTGAGTTTTCTGTGTTGTTGTTGTTGTTGTTTTATTATGGGAATATTTTTCTATGACAGGAGAGCTATAACCAAATAGCCACAGCCACGCAAGGGGAAACAATGCTATGATAGCAGTAAGATCTCCCAGCAACACCACAGCCGGCGTCAATTCATACCTGGAATTAGGCTTGTATCATTTTGATTTCTAATGGTTAAAATTTCCCAAAGTGAGATAAAATGCACCAGACATCAGAAATGAGGAGGGCCATCAGAAAAGTACTTTCTTCTTAGATTATATCAGAGGAAAGATAAATGATAAAAACATTGACTACCACTATAACCAATACTATTTAGTGCAGTTTGCAAAACAGTTTTATACTTTTCTCACTCCATTACACAGAGCTGGAAATGAGGCTCAGGGAATGGGAATTTCTTGCCCAAGCTTTTACAGCTACTTAACAGCAAAGTAGACCAGCTGCATTCTAGTGTTCTTTTTTTGCTGCCTAAAATGATGACCTCTTGCGGATGGGTGCCATGGATGGTAGTCTACATCATGTCCACCTTTCTCTCTTCCCCTGGACTTTTAAATAAAATCCCTTTGTTGTGCCATGAAATGAGATTATACTACAGTATAATCTTATGATGTCTGAGGCACAGTTTTAAAGAAACCAATTTTCAAATAAAACTTTGACACAATACTTCATCTAACTCCATGGGGAAGAGCCCCATGGAAGCCATGACTCCGTGAACCCTCAAATTCCTTTTGCTATGCAAACCCTGTTTTATAAGTTGGTAGTGAGAACATGCCAAAATGACCCTTTCCTCTTAATTGTTTTATGCTCTACTGCCCGGGAGGAACTCCTTAGCTTAGACACATTTATTCAGGAATGTCTATTGCCTTGGATTGCTTGGAAGGACAATGGGCTTGATAGTTGTAGACCAGAACTTGGGAGGAAGGACCATAGAGCTACTGATCACCCCTATTCAACCCTCTCAGGAGCAGCACTACCTGTGAGCGATCCCCTCAGGACCTTCCGGAAACAAGGTTGCATTTGGGGAACGGTCTTCAGTTGCAGACATGGCTGAGACTCTGAAATAACAGATTCCCACTAATCTTGTAGCAGGATCACATTTCAGGCCATTGCTTTGCAAAAGATGAAGTGTGCTTGCCTCTGCCTCACTGATAATAGCACAACTGTAGGCTTTGTAACAGTCAACTTTGTTCAGGATCAGGGCTGGGGAACTGAACAAAATGCGAGATTCTATGTTCCCATAATAGTTGAGGGCTATGACAGAGAAACATACAATTTAATCTCTCTCAAACAGCTATATTTCTACATTCTATTGGCCTCTATAATAACTATGTGAAATATAAATAGCTCTCTTTATTAAGGCTTCATTAAGAATTTTTATATCTATGTGACAAGTGGTGCATTCTTTGCACAGAGTAAAGTACTTGAAGCTTTGATTCCAGCTGGTCTGGATTGGAAAACTCATTACGGCTCCTAGCCTGACTGCCAGCAAACTCCTCCGGGAGAGATATGGCCTTATATGTATAGAAACAGTCGGACTGAATTGGTCAACTTTTATAAATAAACCATTGGAAAATGTAATTTAGAGGGAGGAGTAGATCAATTACAGATTGTTTCTTTAATCTTCTCCGTCATTTCCCAGTTCCAAATTTTAGGCATTTTTCATAACAAGAATAATAATTATAGTATGTGACAAAGCTCATCATTCAGTCTTTTATAACACATCATCTATCTATAACGACAGAGGGAATTGCAAATGACATTACAATTTGGAGGCAGAATTACAAGTTTATTTATAGTGAAGGCAACTGATTAGCTATCTTGACCAAGTTCTAGATGGAAATCACCATCTCTTGACTCAAAAAGTGGCATTGGGTTAAAATAAACATGGAATCATTTCCAGTGGAGAAGATTAAAATGCAATTATGAATACATTTATCTTTCTTTGCCCAGGGACTCTCCATCCCATAATACTATTTGCATAATGGGTTATTTTGTTCCCTTTTAAATGTTAAATTTGGAACATTTCATTCTAAGTGCTATAAAAAAATAAAAACATGGAATTCTAAACCCACAGATTTTCATATTTATCTGAGACAAAGAATCAATCTACTGTGCCTGCATTTAGGGAAGCACTTTCTCATCTGTGACTATAAACAAATGGAAATTAGTATTTCACCTTGTTTATCCCACTTTTAAACACACATACACACACACACTCCCTCACTGTTCCCTTCAGAAGGCATCTGGAAGTGCCATTTTGTTGGTGTTGGTTTCTGACTGCTCCTGCTCCCTGCTGGTCTCAAGTCTTCTACCCCAGAGCTTTATTCCCCAGTTGACACTTAAGTCAATGCATGCCTGCACTCCTTCCTCCTACTGGTCCCCAATGCAAATGGACCTGTCTTATGTCTAATTGCCTGGATGGACCTAAAAAACAGTCTCTGCACATGGAGAATCTATTACTCAACTCAGATGGAACACATTTTGCCTTTTAAGAGGGTGTGTTGGGATACACAATAGCTGAGTTTAGTCCTCAGTGGATGGAATTCAAGGCACAAGATTGACTAGTGGCAAACATGTGGCAGAATGAAAAGCTTCCAGGTTCCCCCATACTCTCCTCTCCCCAGTGCAGTTCTTGTACTGGGCCAGAGGCAGACGCACAGCAGCCAACCTGCCGATGTTCAGGAGTGGTGAGCGGAACAGTAACCTCCCAGAGGGTTAGAAAGTGCCCCTCCCAGCTGCATCTCTTTGCCTGACAATACTTTGCAGCATCTCGGCCTCCTAATACTTAAAGCTCTGCTTTTCTAAGCTTCTCATATTCTATTTGCATTAGCAGTCAGCTTTTCCTCAGATTCAAACTCTATTGGCTAAGTTCTAGGTAAAGAGATTTCATCCTATTTAATATTAAAAATTCAGCCTCTGGAATGGTTTTTCTCAACACAGCTATTCAAGTAGCCAGTGGATGGGTCTCCTTGGAAACATCAGTAGCAGCTCGATTGCCCTGCCTCCTGACAAAGATCTTCCTGCATCATGGGCTGCCAATTTCAAGCCGTTGGTGCCCTGACAAGAACTGGACTCTGTGAAGACCATGCAGTAAGGAGTAGTATATTATCAAGGGGCAAGACACTGGTGAGGGGTAGGCCCAGGTGACAATGAAGGTTCTGCCAGACCAAGGCAGGGAGCATAGCTAGCTCTCCTACAGGGTCCCCTGTTCTAGAAATGGGTGCTCATCAGGCGGGTGGAGTCCAGCCATGGGGAATTTGGGCAGCTGAGATGTTGAAGTTCAGGCAGTGGTACATTGAGAGGTGGAGAATAGAGGCCCTGCTCCTGGGCAAAGGGCCTACTTAGAGATGGGCAGGTCTGAGTGGGCGAAGGAGGCTGAGGCACGTCCGAAAACCAATACTCAGAAACAGGGGCAAAGGAGAGCTAAGATCTGAGTTATGGAGACAGAGGTGGGGTAGAATTTCTTGGAATTTGGGACGAAGGGGCATTGTTTCATGCTCAGGACTGGACCACTGAAGGAGGGGAAGGAGAGGTGTGTCGTATGTTTCTATTTTGTAGCATAATCTAGAAAAAGAGGCTTAAGAAATTTCTCGGATGGGATTTGGGGGACAGCTGTGAGTAAAGCAGAGGGTTGGGGACTTAGGACACGTGTGAAAATTCTACTCTTGGTTGATGGGAAAAAAAATAAATGTAAGAAAAAGCTATACCTTTTCTACCCATCTTGTGTCTCACATTGCTTCCTTTCTCTTATTGTCACCATCGTCTTCTTAACATTTTATCTTAAAAATTGTTGAGAGGCATCACTTTTGGATGCTTCTGTCTCTGCCCAACTGCCTTCTGCTGGGGAGTCTGTTGTCAGTACCGGCTGCATTCAGGGTGAGATGAGCAGGGAGAGACACGTGGGGGAGCCAAGCCAAGAGCCCAGAGGTTATAATAGTGACATTGTATCACATATTGAGCACCTTCTATGAGCCCGGTACCAGGTAGAACACTTAATGCATCGTCTAACTTAGTTGTGGCAAGGTAAGCCTTGTCCTTCTCATATACACAAATAAAGCCACTGCAGCTAAGGAGGTTGTAGTACTTCCCTGAGGTCTCACAGTTGGTTAGTGCTCCATCAGCCTAAGCTCGCCTGGACAAAGTAGCTGAGAAAGCTTAAATACCTCTTGCCTCCCAACAGGATTACAGAGAAGAGACCAGACTCAGCTAGGGAGATGCCAGGGCCCCCATATGAATACATGAGAATGGATGGGCATGGACCAATGGGTAGTAACAAAGAGTTCAGACAGGCTGAGCCCAGGTAACAGACCAAGCTACTTTAACTGGCTGGTACCCAGACCTGACTCTGGGTCATTAGGGAAGCTCTTAATGGTAGATAAGTCCTCCTTCAAAATAGAAATTCAGGAAGTAGCTAAGAACACTGATTAATGAGGACCGGTTCCCTTGGAGCCTCTGACATCCAGACTTGACCTTGTAAAGCCAAAGCAGCCATTACAAAGAAAGGTCCGACACAGGGTGTTCTTAGTAGGTGCTGAATACTTAGCAGACTTGTGGGTTTGGGCTGAGAGGAATGGCCAGCAGGTCCTCAGTATTCCGTGGTTAGCAATTCACATGACATTTTCTCAGAAGAGGTGGCAGCCACCTAATGTGCCGGCTGATGGGGTGGTTCCTCTCTCCTCAGGAAAGCAGCACATCCAGCCTGTTTTGGTCATTGGCATCAAGCTTGGTCTCAACAAGGAGTGTGGGTCAGGGGAGTGTGCCAATTCAGGGAAATGTGGGGAGCTTGTTAAAATGCAAAGTCCCAGGCCTCCAAATTTAGGACATTCTTTGGGTGATTCTGATGCAGATGGTCCTGCAGGGACACTTTGGGAAATTCCTGCACAGAGAGCCCTCCCCCTACCCACTGTGCTTCTCGGGGCTGAACTGGAGAGAGTGCAGGTAGAGAGCCCCCCCATCGGCCTGTGAATGGCCACTTTCCCTATACACACCAGCTCCCAGTGCCGAGGAGGAGCAGGCCCTCCTGGTGCTCAGTGGTTAGCACCGCTGTGGTCAATCCCAAGAGATACTGTGGCAGCAGGGAGAGGAGCCCTCTCAATGCCAGCTACAGCTGCCTCCTCCCTGAACCCAATATTTACTTTTCTTCTATTCTAGTCACATGACCAGAGCTGGGTAGGTTCTAGAAATGAGGGACAAAAAGGCTGTTTTTCCTACCAGTTTCTCTCCTCCGTGGCTACTAAACCCCACCAATGTGTGCTGCATGCTGAAGACTTCAGTGCTTTTTACCCATCAGAAGGAGATTGGGACTTCCTTACATGGACCAACTTTAACGACAAGGATTTGCTGAGGTAGAAAATTCCCCAGTGGCAGGCTTGATGGATGATGCAACATCGTCTCCTGGGGACACAGTGATTTGCAGCAGCGTCTCAGCAACCTAAAATAAACCATCACTCTGCACGAGGAGTGACAAGCTTAATGTCTACACTCTTCATTATAATTGTGGTGGCGGAGCTTCCCAGACTCGAGGTTAGCCCCTCTCACTTTGGCCCAAATATTTGGCGCAGGAACGAGGGAGGGATTGTATGAAAATTGTTCTTTAGATGATCACCTTTCATCTGAGAATCTCAAGCGCTTTATAAATATTAGTTAAATAGTCACAACACTTTAGTATGCGTAATTATTATCCATCCTCCTCCAACTTCCTGCCAACTTCTTAAAGATGAGGAACTTGAAGGCTAGCATGGCTAGACTTCAGTGGCTTAGCTTATCATAGAGGCAATGTTTTTCATTTCTAGTCTCGCATTGAAGAGGAGTAGAGTGTTGGAAAAGACCATATGATTCCTATG
This sequence comes from Eptesicus fuscus, assembly GCF_027574615.1. Lineage (NCBI taxonomy): Eukaryota > Metazoa > Chordata > Mammalia > Chiroptera > Vespertilionidae > Eptesicus > Eptesicus fuscus. The sequence continues at coordinate 40,220,485 of NC_072477.1, forward strand.
CATTTATACACCATAAAGTACTATGTTTAGGAGAGTAGAATAATAAAATATTGCATTATCATTTAATTATAAGGACTACATTAATCCTATCTTTGAACCAACCTTTTTCCTCCCAAGAAACTTAACTTCTCTTTCACAGTCTTTCCATCTATAAAATAGTGTCATACCTGAAGCAGTTACTGTCTGTTGCTTAGGTTCCAGTGCAGATACAAGAAAAAAGGGTCCTCATTCACACTCTCTGTTTGATTGTGGCACCCAAGATTTAAAGGGGGAATATAAAAATAATAACAATAATGATCCTATATAATAAAACCCTAATGTACAAATCGACCGAATGGCGGAACGACCAGTTGCTATGACATGCACTGACCACCAGGGGCAGATGCTCAATGCAGGATCCATCTTGGCTGGAGGTCAAGAGTGCTACCACAGGGGGAGCGCTGCTCAGCCAGAAGCCAGGCTCATGGACCAGGCCTAAGACAGCAGGCAGACATCCCCCAAGGGGTCCCAGACTGCGAGAGGGCACAGGCCAGGCTGAGGGACTCCTCCCCAGTGTATGAATGTCATGCACCGGGCCTTTAGTAATAAAATAAAATGAAATAGTGTCATAATGGATTCCCTAATCTCTTACATTAGTCTACTGTAAGCATTGATAGCTTGTCAAATGGTGTGTTCTAAAACCTATAAAATGTGTTCCTGTTTCCTGTAATGACAGCATACCCTCACAATTTGAAATGGATTATCCTAATATATCACCCAACCCTGAAGAATTTTCATGATCAAGGTTGTTATTCATATTATCAGAATATCCTTCCTCTTCATATTAGTTCAAGGCCACTGGCTTGGGTGATACTTATCTGAGTCAGTCACAATCCTTCTTTTTTTTGGAAAGCTGGTATTAAAACTACCACCAGGTTATAAGTGAAAAACTCTAGTTAAGATCAAATATTGTTAGTGATTCTAAAATCTGTCTCTGCCACTATTCTGTTTGCGGAACATCAGTTCTTGTTTAATATGTTTACCTGGAAATAGCCACCTGAGAGGAGGTTGGAAAATAGTGGGGCTACTAAGAGGTACTGGAGACAGAGTTGTCGGTAAATAAAACTGCTAAGTTAACAGTCTTTGCTCTTAACCCTCCAGGCTCACTCTGGGTTGTGGGCCATGGAGGAGACTAGAAGAAAGAAAAGATACAGTCACGACCTCAGAGGGCCCAGGGCAGAGAAGGGGAGAGGGAGAGTAGAGCAGCGCATGTACACATAAGTAAGAGAAGGCAGCCAAGATGGATCCTCAGGTATCAGCCATGGAGGTGTGCTCCCTGAAGATAGATCTCTAGGTCCTGGATGAGGCTAATTACCAGGTGCATTTGAGGGAACTGATGACCACATGGTATATTATGTTTGTTAAGATTTCTTATAAGGTTTACAAAGAAAATGATGTACGCTGCTTATGGTATGCCAATGATAACTGTTTCTACCGAGTGTCTTTCATGAGGCAAGTGAGAAACATCTACAAAGGAAGTCACTGGCTGGAGCAAAAATCTGTTGTACTGAAATATTCTTGGATTTCTCTTAGAAATCATGAGTATTCTAGAAAAAAATAGAGAAACAAGTTCTGGGGTGGGAACATATGTATATATTGAGAGTTAAGGGGAAACAGCCACACAGAGAAAGGCATGCACACTCCTTTGTTTAGTGCTGAGCAGTTTATGTGCTTTCATGCAGGGTCTTATTTGATGCTTTCAACAACCGATGTGTTAGGAGCACAGAGAAAACAAGTGACCTGCCTCAGTTGGTAAACGGGTCCTGGAGTCAGCAAGATGGGTCCAAATCCTGGGTCTGCTGCTCCTCAGCTATGTGACCTTGGTCAGTTACCTGCTTCTCAGCTACGTGACCTTGGTCAGGATTTACTACGTCAGCTTTCTCATGGGGTGTTGGAAAATTAAATGAGATGTTCACATCAAAGGCTCAGCACAGAGCCCAGCACATCACACTCAGTAAATGCTAAGGCCCATCACATGTCACCACAGCCTCTCTGCACAGCAACAAGACTGATGCAAAATAAAGGACATCCAGCTTTTCTGGGCTAATGTACCCAACTGAAGCCCTCTCTCCCAACACGGCCACTCTGAGGGCCAGGCCTGACTCCAGCACGGCTCTGCTTCCACAAAATGACCTTGGACCATCCACTGGGAATGTCCTCAGGGCTTATTCAAATTCTACACACAGGTGTGTGATGTTATTGGTGACAAATCTTGGTCCTTCTAGAGTGATTTTTTTTTTTTTAGTTTAGAATTTGTCATTTATAGCCAAATCTGATGAAAAGAAACATAATTAAGAGGGGACAGTGCTTGATGTCCCTCATCTAAGCTTGACTTTTTTAATATGATGTTTTTAAACATAAGAGCCTCATTCTTTCATTGTCATATTTGAACTGTTGGCCTCGATTCACTTTTGAGACGGGGAACGCTGAGAAGAAAAGACCAAGGGGAGAAGAAAGGGAATGGGAGGAGAGAGAAAGGCCCAAAGTGAAAGGACAAGTCGAGGCAGAGAAAATCAAACCGGCTTAGAAACATCACAGGGAAATCAACCTTGTAGGCCAGAGATGTTAATTATAGTTTGCTTTTAAGACATAACTCATACTACTATTTGTTTTGTGAAGGGGGAGAGTGCTTATAATGGGCTGCAATAAACCTTCCAGCCAAGGCCAGGCTGTTTCTTTCTTCTGCGCCGAGAAAAACATCATGTTCAGTAAAATACCTTAGTCTTTCAAAAAATTTAACCATCTTCAGAACGTTCATTTTCCTTCCCCCCCCCCTTTTTTTTGAGTTTCCTGGACACAGCTCTTTCTTTTATTTTTTAATTTATTTTTTATTTTAAAAAAATTCTTTATTGTTTAAAGTATTACATATGTCTCCTTTTTCCCCCATTGACCTCTCCCTGGCCGTTCCCACTCCCCAGCACATGCCCTCATCCCCCTACTGTCTGTGCCCATGGGTTTTGCTTATATGCATGCATACAAGTCCTTTGGTTGCTCTCCCATTCCTTCCCCCAGCCCCCACCTCCCTTGCCTTCCCTCTGAGGTTGGACAGTCTGTTCAATGCTTCTATGTCTCTGGATCTATTTTTGTTCCTTAGTTTATGTTGTTCATTATATTCCACAAATGAGTAAGATGGTGTGATATTTATCTTTCTCCAACTGGCTTATTTTGCTCAGCATAATGCTCTCCAGGTCCATCCATGCTGTGCAAATGGTAAGAGTTCTTTCTTTTTCTACAGCAGTGTACTATTCCATTGTGTAGATGTACCACGGTTTTTAAATCCACTCATCTGCCAATGGGCACTTAGGCTGTTTCCAAATGTTAGCTATTACAAATTGTGCTGCTATGAACATAGGGTTGCATATATCCTTTCTGATTGGTTTCTTGGGATCACTGGGTCAAATAGGAGTTCCATTTTTAATTTTTTGAGGTAACTCCATACTATTTTCCACAGTGGCTGGACCAGTCTGCATTCCCACCAGCAGTGCAGGAGGGTTCCTTTTTCTCCACATCCTCGCCAGCACTTGTCATTTGTTGATTTGTTGATTATAGCCATTCTGACAGGTGTGAGATGGTACCGCATTGTTGTTTTGATTTGCATCTCTCGGATGATTAGTGACTCTGAGTGCGCTTTCATATATCTCTTGGCCTTTTGTATGTCCTCTTTTGAAAAATGTCTATTTAGATCCTTTGCCCATTTTTTGATTGGATTGTTTGTCTTCCTTTTGTTAAGTTGTATGAGTTCCCTGTAATCATTTTACTTTTTCCTTCATATTTTGGACACTCGTTCAGCACCTGTTCGCTTCTTTGCTCTCGTCTCCTCCTGGCTCCCGGACAAGCAGGGGCTTGGGGATGAGGACCTGTGGGGAAGGAAGGAAGCCCCGGCGCTCCCCTATGTGAATAACGTGATTCGCAGACAGGACAGAGGATAGAAGCAGGTTTTCTGCAGAGCTGGCAGCGCTCCCAGACAATTTGCTCTGGGAACAGACTCTGGCTAATCTGTGCCAGTGCCGGCCTCTGGGGCCTCCAGGTTGATGAGTTTGGGCGGCCATGGGCAGGGAGCGCTCAGGAGGCAGGAGGGAGTAAGCACTCCATGGGGAGCACTAGACAGGGCTGACTTGAGTCACTGGACAGCAGGAGATGCAGCTTCGAGCACAGAGCAGGCTGGGTGCTCTCCTGTCCGCCTCGCTGCCCAGGTCTCCGGCCTCTGAAACAGACACAGAAAGGGCTGAGGGGCTGGAGAGGGAGAAGCTAGCTCTAGGGTTAGAGATGGAAGAGCCTGAGTGGTCACAATCAGGGTAGGAGTAGGAAGGATGAGGGGTCCTCATGGGCTGGCCAAGGGCCCAGGCTGGTTCCAGCTGCACAAAGCAGCTTGGGGGGCAGAGTAACCCTCCTGTTCTCCAGCACCAAGTGAGTCTTGTCTCCTGACTTCCTGCCCAGCCCAGGGGACTGACCATGCCATCCTGTGGGTTTAGGGAATGACCTAGAAGCAACTGTTGCTTCTCTACTCCCTGGATCCTGCTCTGTCACCACAGCCATGCCCAGCCTACCCTTCTAGGCTTCCCCTGGGTGGTGTTTTCAACAAACACTCGCTCTGGAGTGGGGCTAACTGAGCTGGCAATCAGCAGGCTCTCTGTGAACTACAATGTGCGGGCGGGGAAAGGAGGGGAAGGGGGCCAAGGCTGTCCGAGCTCCTGCCAACTTCCCCGCTAGGTTTGAGCTCAGCCAGACTGTGATTCCTGATAGGGACCCTTTTAAAAATGATTTTCCCTACAGTAGAATTTTGAAAGGGTCTATAGCTATGAATTATTCAGGGCTACTAGCAGATGTAGCCCCCAGTATCTTCCAGTTATCTCAAATGGGTTCTTGGCTAGCTTGGATATTCAAGAAAAGGTAATGGGACACATTGCCTCTCTGTTGCCTTCACTGTCCACTGGCCAGGCTGCCCTGAGGCGACTAGGAAGCTGGGAACTGGTGGTCAGGGTGAGCTGACTGGCCCACTGCTTTCTGCTTTCTCTGCTCTTTCCCCTAATGAAATAGCCTGTGTGTGATTACACAACTAATTCCTGATAGGTTCAAAAATACAGAGAAATGTAAAGAATACTACCAACTGGGAATAAGCGCAGTACACATTCCTCATGATTATTTCCAGGCTAACATTTTGAAGTGAGATTACAGTATGCATATATTTTTATAACTGACTTTTTCACTCTATAATAGATCCCAGATATTATTGTTCCATCTTAGTAAGTATAGATCCAGAATATCATATTTTTTTAGTAATAAAACTATTTTCCCCTTCTATGGGCCCCAAAGACAGGGCAATGACCTGTACACAAAATAAGAACTAAAACAAAATAAGAAATAAAAAACTTAACTTGCAAAAATCCTGAAAACAGATTATAATTTTTTAAAATATATTTTATTGATTTTTTTACAGAGAGGAAGGGAGAGAGATAGTTAGAAACATCGATGAGAGAGAAACATCGATCAGCTGCCTCCTGCACACCCCCCACTGGGGATGTGCCCACAACCAAGGTACATGCCCCTGACCAGAATCGAACCTGGGACCCTTCAATCCATAGGCTGATGCTCTATCCACTGAGCCAAACCAGTTTCGGCAGATTATAATTTTTAATTGTTATTTAACCCATTATATGCCATAAGCGTCTGTAGACACAAGCAGTGGACCTTCCCCACATGCCACGCGCGTCTATAAAAAAAAACAAATTCCTAAGTGGCAGCCCTGACCAACTTTAAAATCATTTTTCATGAGAATTTTCAGCTGAAAATATTCAAGAACACCCGAATTATAAGTAATTTATTTATTTTTATAGTATTCATTGCAAATTGATTTTTTAAATTAAATTCAAAATATCGTGGCGTGTGGGGATGGTTTCCATTTTGGATGCATGGTAGTTAACTGGTTAATAATCTGGGATAAAGATGGGCTGTGGTTTACTTAATCAATTGCCTGTAGTTAGCTATTTCAAATGTCACTAGGTTATTGCTTATAGAAACAAGGATCATTATATCAACATCACTGAATCTTGTGTGATCATTCTCTTAAGATGAATTCTTCAAACTGGAATTTCTGGGTCAAAACCCATCATCTTTCTTTTTATTCCCCCATGAAAATTACCAAGTTTAATACATACACATGTAAAATCCCATCATCTTTGTAAAGGCTTTGATGCATCCTATAAAATATCCCTCCATTAAGTCCCTACCAATATTCCATCTTTGCAGCATTAAATAAAACTGCCCATCTTCCCCCCTGACTCTCAGTACTGGGCACTGTGAGTCTTTTCATCTCTTCCAATCTGATGGTTATGAATGACATAGCTCATTTGCTGTTTTAATTTGGTGTTGAGTGTTTTCTCTCCCACCCCCTCTGACATCTCTTGGAGCTCTTTTTCCACCAGCATCCCCCTCACTCAACAATAAACACTAATGGAGCACCTCCTGTGTGTGGGCACTTCCTGTGTGCTGAACATCCAGGCTAATGGAGCAGCTCTGTACAAAAGATGCGGGGCGGCCTGGGGGAGCTGGAGAGAGCTTAACAGAGGAGGTGATATTTACACTAGGTCTGATGCAATGGTGAGAGCAGGGTGGATAGAAAAAGCCATTTAATGGAGAGGAAAGAGCAGAAGAAAAGTCACGAAGGCCTGTTTCAGGGTGACCAGCAGCAATGGCAGATAGCTCAAGGAAGAGTTTTTAGTGGTGAATAATGATCAATTCGTGTTTAGATAGTTAATTTTGGTGGTGATGTGAAGGAAGCAATAAAGTAAGGAGTGAGAGATGGAGACAGAAAGACCAATAAAAAGACTGTAGCTATAGTCTGTGTGAAGAAGCTGAGAGGCAGAAAGAAGCCAGGAGCAGTAGAGATGTGGAGCAGAGAAATGGGTGAGTTGAAATTGTCAGGACAGGTGACGGGCTGGGGAAGAGGGGAGAACTCAGTAAGACTGGTACAGAAGAGAAGGTGTGAGTTTGGACAGAAAAGAAGAAAAGATGTTTTGAACACACTACATTTAAAGTGATTACTGGACTTTCGAGGGAACTATCCGAAGGGAGATTGTAAATACGAATTGGGGACTCTGGAGAGAGGCTGTGGGTATAGATGTGGGGATCACTGGCACTCATAATCCACACACTAATTGCTGGGAGCCTTCCTCTACCCCACCCAGGCCTGCCGTCCTGTGTTCTAGACAACCCCTTTGTCCTTGTCCTTGACCTGTCAGCCTCTTCCCTTCTCTCAGAGGTGCCCCATTTGTTATGAGAAAGAATGGAAGTTAATATAGCCAATTCATATAAAAACTGGAGAAATAAGCTATCTTATGGTGTAAACAAAAATAAATAAGTGTATTTTTTAACAAATTAAATAACTCCTTAATGGTTTGGCAAATTATGGACAACAAGTCTTATTGAGTTCTCTTAAGACATTGCAATAAAGCACCACCCAACCCTGCCTTTGCATAAGTGACTCTGCGTCTCTGCTAGAGATTTGAAATGCAAAGGCCACTGAAGGAACCATCCATAACTCCAGTTTGCCTGAGACAGAGCTCCACAACCCGGGACCTGCTCCCAGGGGAAAGGTTTGACCCCAAGACTTGAAGAGGAAGAAGGGATGTGGCACCCTGCCATTGGTGCGTTGGCTTCTGGGCTTTGATTTGAACAGCTCAATTAAAACTGCAGCTGCTGTTTACATTCAAGTAGAAACATTCTGAAACAAACCTGGGTCATTTCAGCCTGCTCTGTCCTCTTCAGCATCCTAATAAATCTTTATCCAGAGAAACAAAAAGTACTTTACAGAGTCACACCGAGACAGAAATGTGAGTGAGTGTCAGTTCTCAGCTGCATTTTTCAGCAGCTGACATTCGCCCTTAGGAAAACCTTACTCTGACCGACTAGAAACTGCCCCCTTTTTTTTCTGCCAACCCTGTCTACTTCCCTGGTGCGTCAAATCAGAGACGTATACTGCTCTCTGGTTACACAGCCTGGCTGGGCCCACAGAACTAGACGAGAACCCTCACCCACACGCCGCTTCAAAACAGCCACAGTCCATGTCGTGGCACATCAGGAATGAGTCTGCAACGGAGGCACCTCGCTCCCCAAAGCCAGGGAATGAACAAACAGCACGTCTCCTGTTTCAGCAGTAAAAACTTGACTGGAGAGGAGATCACCGAGTTAAAAACAGCATTTTGTTCCACGATAAGTATCATTTTCTCAGGCCGCATGACTCCCCCCTTTACAAATATGGATATCATTATCTATAAGTCAAAAAATTAAAGGCTTCTTCAGTACACTAAGAACCCGAGGTGTAGAAAGACAGCACAGGAACCATACCCTAATCCGGCCGCCCCATCACAGAACCAACAACGCAGGGTGTGGGAATAAAGGGCTCCTATCAAGGGCAAGTGCTGAAATTCCACAAGATAAATCAGAGCTAATGCTCCAGAAGGTTTCCTGCTGGAAATGTTCAAAAGGCTGTTTGTTTAAAAGGATGTAAACACCCAGATGAGGAGCGAGGCCTAGAGAGATTCTGAATTTCTGTTTCCAATTTCTTACTCAGTACATAGCGTGAATCTAAGCCCAAATGGTTAGTTTCTGGGCAGAGGAAATGATTTATACTATGAGGGAGGGAAAAGGAAGCTCTCTGGAGCACCAGCTTCCTTAATAACAAACCACCCTGATAAGTTGGCAAGTTTCCCACAGAATTTGTGTCAAAAAAAAACACACCCTGCAACATCCAAGATCAAAATGGCTTCCTCATTTAGGCTAACACCCTGAAACTGTTGACACTTGCGATAGAAATTAACCTAGAAGCAGTCCACTTCCCCGCGCGCTGAGCAGGCTTGCCATTCAGGGTGCTGACGGCATGGGACTCACACCCATCTGTAGCTAGGCAGCTTCTTCTACGGGCTCCACGTTTCTTTAACCTCATAAGCCTGCCTCTGTTAACTGAAGACACATTAATGGCCCAGGCCTTTCTGTGTCCATACAAACAAAAGTCAATCTGAAACCAGTCGAGTAGCATAGATCTTGCTCCATTCAAAACTTTTCTCTTTGCATGCACATTCCCTTAGACTGCCACACCTTCGTTTATGTGTTTCACATGTCCCCACCACTTCCCAAAATGTGTCACTGCCCAAATCCCTTAGAGTACACCTCCGGCCACATCTCGGCAGACTTGAGAAGACCTGGCTGTGAATGTGAGCTGGTGCTTCTCCTCACCCTGCAAAGTTGGCCGCGTCACATATCCTAAACCTGGACGTAGCAGCAGCAGAGCAGAGGGACTGTTTTCTGTTGGGACCCGTGTGTCTGCCAGCAGCATGGCAGGAGCCCTACCGAGGTCCTCTGAGGCACAGCATGCTCTCTGGCCAGCGTTCAGGGCCACCAAGCCAGGATTTCCACAACACACCGGAATATGTTCAATTTGACAAGCTCGGTTCACATACGAGAATCGTGAGATCAACTAGAAATTAAACGCTCCCCTACACATCTGCCCTGATTGGGAAAGCTGGTCACCAGGAAAAAAGGGTCCTAGAAGAACAGTGTATACAGAAAACGCCAGGACCCAGCACCTGAAAAGAGCAGACACAGACTCTGGGGCGCGGCCCCGCCTCCTCGGCACTCCAGGCCCTGTGTTCCTGCTTTCATCGCCTCTCCTGCTTTCCCTGGGTGTAGAAAGCTGTGGACAGCGATTATGAGCACTGTCTGGGCTCAAGCCCTGCCCCACCTCTTCTTTGCTGAGCGATCTTGGGCCATTAACTAGTTTCTCTCATTTGCTCATGTGTAAAATGGACTGCTTTTAGGATTAAATGAGATAACATAGTTGGAGCTTTTTTTTTCACAATTTCTGACACTTGTTCTATCTGCTTAACTCTTTGTTCCTCCTTAGACCAGGACTAGCAGATGCAGGGATAGCTCTTTCCAAACATAAAGTGAAATAAACTTTAGAACTGAAGTCCAGTAACTGCCGGTGGGACTTGGAGCAGATTTGGAGCACTATCTCTAAAAAGTGCTTTATGTATAAACCATCTCATGTAATCCATAAGATACCTGTAAGACATATTATGACAGATTTACACTAGCTATTCCCCAACCAATCATACCTCCTAGAGCCCATGCCCTTACTTGGTTTCCTCCCATACTGACTCTGGGCTTGGCAGTGTGCTTACTTTGACCAATGTGACCAGTAAATGTGAGATTACTAGAGGCTTCATAAATGCCTACACATTAAAGCTTGTACCCTTAGACTGCTACCACCACCATATGAGAAAGTCCAGCCTCCTTAAGGAGGAAAGAGCACTTGGAGAGAGAGACTCAGCTGTCCCAGCTGAGACCAGCCCCTCAATTGATCTTCAAGCTGAAGGAAGCTGCATGAATAAGCCCAGGCAATACCATAAACTAGCCTGTCAACTAACAGAATCATGAGAAATAATACATTGTTGTTTTATGTCACAAAGGATTAGGGTTGTTTGTTAGTCTACAATGAGTAACTAAATGAGAAACTGGTGAGAGGGTGCCGTAACAAAAACTTTTAACATGTGGCATAGCCTTTGGGACCAGATGGTGGGCAGAGGATGGAAGGGCAGTGAGGAAATTGTTCTTGGAGGCTGGAAAAAAAAAGTGCAACTTGTATTACTGAAGGCAATCAGCAAAACTGTCATCTGTAGTAACTTGTCAGGTAAAAAAAATATATCTAATCAATTTGTGGGTCTTACTAAAGAAGATTTCTGGGCGGAGAGCTAAAAGCACCGATGGATTTTTTTTTTTTTTTAGCTTTATGTAATAAGGTACAAGAAGAGAGAGGGATGAGTTAAAGCAGGAACTGCTGAGTTTGCAAGTAAAATTTCAGGGAAATCAGAAGGGCTCAGGATTTGCTGGGGTGGAAAGTAAAACTGTTCCTCATGTCCATTCTCTCCAGCTGGCAAAGGATTCTTAAGGTAAGAAATGGTCTCAGGGTACAGATGTGGGTGTGAGATGCTTTAAGACCTCTAAAAGACTTTAGGAAGTGCTGAGTAGACCCTTTTTCAACTGAACAAAAGGGCTTCTAAGATTCATAGAAACCTAATCCCAAAATAGTTCTGAGTAACCGAGCTGGGCTGTCCTTATGGTAGTCACTAGCCACATGCAGTTTATTGGGCATTTGAAAAGTGGCTAGTCTGAACTGAGATGCACCCCAGGTTACAAAAACCTAGTATGAAAAAATGTAAAATATGTTATTAATCATTTTCATATTGATTACATGTTGAAATTATAATATTTTGGATATATTGAGTTGAACAAAATATACTACTAAAATTACTTCTACCTGTTTCTTTTTACTATTATTTAAACTGTGGCTCTTAGAATTAAAAAATAAACATATATGGTTCACATCTGTGGCTTGTATTGTATTTCTATTAGACAGCACCAGTTTAGAGAGCGGCCTGTTCCAAAAAAGAATTGTGGCTGTAGATTTTGTCTAATGGAGTGAAGAATTATGAGATTTACAGAAAACCCATATAGTTTTTAAAGGAGTTTTATCAGATTAAAGTAACAGTTTTAAATGATAGAAGACCTCTAGGCCCTTGATTTTCTGCAGTCAGGATGCAATCTGAGAAATCTACTTAGCTACAGACATAGGCCATTTATTTAAAAAAAAAAAATCTCAGAAGATGGAACCAAAAATCAAGAGGGCTGAGTTAAGAGCAGAAGCAGACCCTGATAAAGGATCCCTGCTTGCTTGAGTAGAACCAGATAATATGTGCCCAGATAGATTTCAGAATTGCTATGGACTAATTACTACTATTACCTCCTCTTACTCTATTTTTGAATGATGATAACTATTGGGGTCACCATGTCTCTGTTTTGACATTGTATGTTGGGTATATGATTTAGTTTACAAGCAGAATTTGAAGGAAATAAACAGAACTCAGGACTTTCCAGGTTGGAAGGCAAACCATAGCTCTGGTTGAAGTGGAGCTATACACTAGAAACTAACTTATGTCCGAACCAGATGCAGATCACAAGATCACGGATTTCCAGCCTGATGTGGTCATCGGATGAGACTTCAGGGGTCTTCAGAGGGAAGAATGTTTTTAAATATGAGAGGAATTTAAATAATTGTGTCCAGAAAGTAGACCTGACAGTTTAAAAATGATCACACACTATTTACAAATCCTCTCATCATGAGGTAGAGCTTATTTCTCCCACTCTTTGAATCTGAGCTGGCCTTTTTACTTGCTTTGTCCAATAGAATGGCAGAATAGAATGGCCATATGGAGAGTCTCAGCCATCCCAATTGTTCCATCTATTTCTATCTGAGGTCCCACATGAGAGAGTCACCCTCTTAAATCTACCCCTGACTGCAGTCACATGAGTAGGCCCAGGAAAAACGAGCATAAAAACCACTCAGCCCAAAGAACTGTGATAAATAAATCATGGTTATTTTCAGCCACTATTTTTTTGAGTGGTTTGTTCTGGAGATAACTGGTATCTATCCAAGGTCTAATAGGGAATGAGAATTGAGCAGATGGGACAGGTTTCTGGCAGAAGTGTGACTTGGGATTCTATGTAGTTGGAAAGCTGTTCCCACCACGTTCTCTCCAGAGTGCCACTCCCAACATGGCAGCAGGTTTCATCGAGAGTGAGTGATCCAGGAGAGGGAGAAAGTGAACAAAATGGAAACCACAACATCTTTTATAACCTAATATCAGAAGCAACATACCATCACTTCTCCTGTATTCTGCTGGATATAGACCAACACTGATAGGGTGTGGGAGGGGACACACTAAGATGAGTAACCCCAAAACTTTTGGGGAGGAGAACTATAAATGAATTCAGCTCAGTAAAGAACAGGCCAACCTGGAATTATAGGGAAACAAGCCCTTGTGTTTGTTGCTGGGGACAATGTGAGGTTTCTGAGGAAAACAATCTGAAAATTCGTTATAAGGGCTATAAAATTTGTCATACTGTTTGACTCATTCCTCTTTGGAGACCATTCCCTCAAAAAGAAAAACCAAAAAGAAAAAAATGAAGTTGTATTCTTTGAACCATTTCAAATGCTCAATAATAAGGAATTTTCCTGAGTAACAGGACTGAAAACTGTATCAGTATAATTGAAAAGTATGTCATTTCATTTCATTGACACAGACCTGTTTCTATAAAATAAAATCATATGGGAAGCATAAAGTAGGGCATATGTATGTAAATAAACACACTGTAACATCAAGGTTTGAAAAATCAAAAGTGATAGAAATGAATTACTCTCTGTTAGGCATTAGGATTTTGGGGGTTAACTTTTTTTCACATGAACATCACTTCTCCAGGAAGTTAACTGTCTTGGAGATGAGTAGGAAGTTAGCAAGCCTTACTAAGATATGATTTCATTAATCCAAGCAACACCCTGTGAGTCTTTTGTCTACCAAATAGGTGTCACGCACCTAATCCCAGGATTATGAAGAGTAAATGAGATGAACCATTTGAAGACACTCTGTCAACTGGGAAGAGTTTCATAACTAAGTTGACATAGTGGGGGCAGCATGGAATAAGGGAAGCAACCTACGTTCTGAATTCTGTCCCATGTTTGTATTCCACCTTCACCACACTATGTAGTTTTACCTCTGCTTCTTCAACTGTAAGTGGGCTTTTCTGCCTTCCTAGGTTCTGTCAGGATTAAAGATAGCATCTATGTGAAGAGGATAGTAGAGTACCCAGCACATTGTAGGTGCTCAGTTAATACTAGTCCCCTTCCTTTAGCCGCCTCAAACCTCCAACTCTTTCATTCTCTTCAAATAAAATGCAACACAAGGTAACTCTTTCAAAACTGGAAATCAGCAAATGAAAGCCAAACTTCAAAGAAGGTGGTACTTCACTCATTTGTTCTGTGTTTGTCCTTTTGTTGCCAAGTCACACAATAAAAATAGCTTCTAAGAAGTCTAAGGGGATGGGGTTTTGATGTGCTGCTCAAGTTAACAAAGGACCCTCCAGTGGTCTTGGTGTGGGGGCTGATGTGAGCCCTTCCCTGGTCTTGCGAGACAAAGCACATTATAGAAGAGTTTGCCAATGGTTCAAGACCTGAGAAATGAGCCTATGGCATGACTTGTAAATTGTGGAGCCCAAGGGAAAACAGCCTGGAGACTTTCTAAACTCTTCCTCAGAGTAGTTTCAAACAGGTGCAAGGAGTGGTCAAGATTCCCCTGACTTCTCTTAAGGCTGGAGCCTGTCTCTAAAACACCAACATGGTGGAAGGAGAACATATGCTTTGTTAGAGTTAAAGTCAGCCCCAAGTAGCAAGAAAAGAACAGGCTGCATGGCCCTTGTTTGTAAACAAAGATAAATGTCATAAATGTCGGCTGCCAGACCTCAAAGGGAGGTATGACAGGCCACTTGGAGAGAGAAGCCCAGGCAGTGCAGCCAGCCCTTTGGTCTCCCTGGTGGTCTCCAGCAGACCTTTCCAGAAGCAGCAGGGAAGGCTGAGAGAGGCAGAGGGCATCTGCCTAAGCACCCTCCTCACAGGTCCCACTGTCTCCTCTTGCCCAGTGTTCACACTAAACTTGACTGCCACTCTCATCACAGGCTGTGGTTGAATGCTTTGGAGTCAGGTACTTAGATGTGAATCATTAGCAGCAGGTCAATGGCTAAGCCTCAGTTTCTTTGTCTATATAACGGGAATACTAGCCCCGCCCTCACAGGTGTCTATAAGGAATAAATGAGATCATGTATGTAGAGCCTTTAGCAGAATGCCTGGCATATAGCCAGCTGTCGCAAATGTTAGGGGCTATTATTATTTTGGAGGTGGTGTTGTTGTATATTTCACCCTCTGCTCTGTTATTTTACCCATCGGGGAGTCATGCAGAGCTAAGGGACCATCCATGGCAAACTCAGAGGTTGTTCCAGAGTGGGGAATGGTGTGATTAGAGCAACCAAGAGGAGCAGCAGCTATAGGGAGGAAGTGAAAGGGAAGAGCATGTGTGGTAATGAGGTGACATCTGTATGCATTAATCTCGCCTCTAGTCTGCCTCAAATCAGTTAGGACCCAGCCTCTGAGGGCAGGGAGGTTGAATCATGTTTGTGGATGGCCCATTCACACCTGATACAAAATGAAGAAGACATCTAGAGAAGAGTCCTCTGGGAGACATCTAGAGAA
Source organism: Eptesicus fuscus (assembly GCF_027574615.1). Lineage (NCBI taxonomy): Eukaryota > Metazoa > Chordata > Mammalia > Chiroptera > Vespertilionidae > Eptesicus > Eptesicus fuscus. Next base: position 40,235,657 of record NC_072477.1, read on the forward strand.
GAGTCCTCCAAAGGGGAGAGGGTCCCTCCGTCCCCACCCCAACCCTCACTCACTGGTACAGGGTTTCAGGGAGATAGCTGGCAGAGAGGGCATTGCCCCTGCCTCAGAGCCTGCCCGCTCCAGGCCAAACTTCTGATGGGGACCAGGGCCTCACCCTCAGGGATGTTCAGGACTCACAGACAGGACCCAAAACCTAACAGCAGTGCTTGACTATTCCTCGGCCTCAGAGAACTGGATGATTAAGGAAGATTGGGAGGTACTGTTTATTTTCAACAGGATGTCATTTCCAACGGGAAGTATTTTTCTAGCAGGCTGGTACACAAGCGATTTCAGTAACCAGGCCACCTTAGGAGTCCCATTATAGTAATTGCACTAAACTTCTGTGTTTGTCTTTTTGTTGGGGACACTAATAAGAAATTCAGCATGGTATTTAGTCCAGGGCCTAGCACAGTGCCTGGAAAACAGAGGGGATTTCTCTCTCTCTCTCTCTCTCACTCTCTCTCTCACTCTCTCTCTCACACACACACACACACACACACATACACATACACACACACACACACACAGGCAAACAATAGACAATTTCACTTTTTGGTCATTTAAAAAAGTGATATAATGGCACACTTCACAAATATTTTCTCTGAGACTTGATTCTCTGGTTCACAAACTTAGTTTGCCTTAAGTAGACATAAATTTTCCATAAACTCATTTTGTTCTTTTCCGTATTCCCTTTATTACTTCCTTCTATCACACATGCAACATATTTTACTCTTATAACACTTGGGATCTGGTTATGACAAACTCTAACAGCTCAACCTATTCATTTTATGGTCTCTTGTGTCATTTTATTAAATTATATCCCTTATAAAGAAGTGCATGACCCCCAAATACATAAAAGTGTGCTTTTGCGACCCAGACACTGAACGTGTAACTGAGACTAATTTAGCTGACATCCACTCAATATTTTTAAGACTCCTAATCACTTACTTTTTAAAAACTTGTGGTGTCTTTTTGAATATATTAGGGTGACATTGGTTAATAAAATTACATAGGTTTAAGGTGAACAATTCTATAATACATCATCTGTATATTATATTGTGTGTCTCCTGTGGCGTCTTATAAGAAGTCAATTGATGGGCTCTTGAAAAAGTGAATCAAACAATGTATCAAAGCGGCTATATTCTGGTCAGATCATCTCTGTGTTTCCGTGTTCTTAACAAAGGTAATTGTGTGTCAGGAGTATGGGACACACACATGTGTAAACATGCACACTATAAGTGAAGACCCAGAGAACACAGATGCTGTCTAATTCATCAGGACTCGAGTTTCTTCCTGGTACTGACTACAATGTCTCTTATACTGGATAATACAAGGCACGCTCCTCCCCCCACTCCCCTCAAAATCATGGCACAACCAATTCTCTCATTAGTCTTGGGTGGTTTACGGACAGAAATCACACTATTTAAATCATTTGGTGATTCTACGGTGCCCAGTATACTGATATGAAACATGAGATTTGCCTTCAAATGATATGTTGTGAAAAACAAAAGGAAGAACCGCCATTCTTTTCCTACCTGACGCCGCAGCCAACCAGGAGCCAGGCTGCTGCTCCAAATGGGGCAGACTTCAGGATTTAATCTTCAGCTCCCTCCCCTGGAACTAGAACACCGAGAGAAAACTTTCAGTTGCTGTGAGCGAGCAGACTGTCTACTTCCAGCCAAAGCTTTCTCATTCCCATGGCTTGGTGAGTGCCAGGGTGTCTGGGAGGTTGGGGGGAAATAGAAGAAAGAGTTCCCAGGGCAAGACTTAGTTCATCCAATACCCTTTCTTCCAGGAGAGGAAAACCCTCTTTTCAGCTTTAATTTCTCACAGAAGGTCTGTCACTGCATTACTCACCGGTAATTACTACTTGCCCCTTCAAAAACAGCAGACATACTTTTTGGGCGAGCCTCCAGATTTCTGATGCATGCCTGTACCTGTCCACAGGGATATTGCTGCGCCTGGGAAAACTGGGACGGCAACAAGCCCGCCCAAAGGGAGGACCTAGTCTAGGCTATTAATCAAGGTCCTGGGATAAAACGTGCCACAGAAGAAGATCAGAGGCTGGTGTGAGCCACTCCGTTCATCCGGCATCATCTCACTCATGGGATCACCTGGGTAAGGCTTGAACTTCTTCCAAGTAGATCAGCAGCTACACTTAGTTAAGCTTCAACTTGTTTCCCCAAAAAGGAGAGGAGTAGCAAGAATTACTACTGCAGAAGGAATGTGGTTTTCTTACTCTGGGCAATCAACGTAGGAGAGTCAAAGATGATAGATGTGCAATTATAGTTCCTTCACGTTTAATATCAGGAAAGACGGTGTTTAAGAGGACATTTCCATGATAAGCATGTTATAGAGGCTCCGTGTTTGATTTATTGCTGGTTTCCAAGAAAGTGGAGGTAACACAGTAGAGAGGATAGATCGAAAGAGCAGAAATCAGGAAACCTGGGCTCTGCTGTTTACTATTGTGACCTCGGATAAATGACTTTACCTGGTTTCCAAATAGGTAAAATGAGAACATCGAGATAGATCTTTACATAATAGAACACCATTTCTCACTTTTACATCTAGTCTGCCTTGTTCTTGTACCAACAGTTTGGATCTCTTATGATGAGTCAACCCTTCCTTTCAGCTCCTTTGGATGGGGTTGATACCACCCCCAGACTTCTTCAGAAGTGCAAGGTGACCAAGTCCAGCCAAAGGAAGTGACTGACAGATTCAGAGATTGGTTTGTGCCAAGGAGTCCCTGAGACATTTGCTGGAACAAGGCGTTCTAATCTAATAGAACAGAGCCTAGTGCTTCTGTGGCCATCCTAGGGAGAGAGGGACTGCCTGCAGATAAAGCCATTGCCAAGGGAAGCAACCAGAGATGGCAAGAAACCAGTTCCTAAAATGTCATTTGAAGACTTGGATTCACCCATGGCTGAAATCAGCATGTCCCTTGGATTTTTTTAAAACAGAAGATGCTCGCCACTGAAAAAGTTCCAGCTCATATGAATCCCTTCCAACCATCCTCTACACCTAACACTACTGCTTTTTAATATTCATATCTGCAACGATCTGGAGAGCAAGGGAATGCATAGGGCCAACTGATCAGTTTCTTTTTGATGCACTCTTAGAAAACTAAAATTTAAAGGCTAAGCTCGCCTAGCAAAGAAAGGTAGAAGTAAGGCAAATTCTGATAAAATATTTTTAAATTCTTTTCTCTCTGACTACAGCTTTTGTTTTTTTTTAAAAAAAATTCAAATAACACACCAAGGTGAAATGCACAAAGTGAAAATCCCCCACCTTTTCACCTTCCAGAAATAACTGACCAGCAGGCTTGGCCGGGAGCTGGTTAGAAATGCAGAACCTCAGGCCTCAATCCAGTCTTACATTTTTAAAAGGCTCCCAAGTAATCTGTATTAAAGTCTGAATCAAAGTTTGAAAAGCACTAGCTAAATGTATAGTCCTCCAGAGATTTTTTTTTTTTCTGTATAGTCACCAGCATTATTGTGTACATATAACTTTTTGGCTATTTATTTTAATGATTTTGTCAAGGAAAGGCATAGATGAATACAATGAATCAGAAACAAGGTAATCGAAATCCTTTACAAAACATAAGTAATTCATTTACTAGAACGTGTAAGTTATAAAGACGTTACAAACCCATACTATACCCAAGGGCACTATATACTGTAGCAAAACATCCCAGGATAACACCCTAGACCAGTGGTTCCTCTAGATGAGAATGTATCAGAACATGCAGGTCCTGCTGCTGGCCCTGGTGGTCAGTGCACATCATCGCTACACCCAGAGTTTCTGATTCAGTAGGTCAGGAGTGTGACCCAAGAATTTGCATCTCTAACAAGTTCTTGTGTAATGCTGATGCTACTGGTCCAGGACAAAATTTCACCAGTATTTAAAAAATAAAAACCGGTTTGTACTATCTATATATATAGAAGGCTAATATGCTAAGTGTCCGACCGTTTGATCGTTCAATCATTCGACCAGTAGCTAATATGTGCACTGACCAATGCACAGATGCTCAATGCACAGAAACATGGAATAGCGGGGAGGAAATGGGGGGATGGCAGGAAGAGATTAACCAGCGATCTTATATGCATACTAGAGGTCCAGTGCATAGATTCGTGCACTGGTGGGGCCCCTCAGCCTGTCATGTGCCCTCTAGCAATCCGGGACCCTTCGGGGAATGTCAGACTGCTGGTTTTGGCCCAATCCCCGCCAGCCAGACTGAGGGACCTCACCGGTGCATGAATCCGTGCACTGGGCCTCTAGTATATACATAATATTCTGAAACCTGCTTTTTTTCACTTAATACTGTACATGGGACATCTTTCCATGTCAACCTGTAGCATTGCATCCTTCTTTTTAAGTGCATAAGGTCAGAGATTTGGGGCTAAGATAAATATATATTAAATGACATAAAAAGGAAATCACTGGCATCTTCAACATAAGGACAAGCATCCTCACCACCAGAATCATAACTTTCAACATTAAGTAAGCATTTTGTGTCGGAATTTACAGATTAGCAAACTTCTGGACTGAACAGGAAAGTGACTAGCCTTGTGTAAGTGCCACGGTAGAGTCCGTGAATGAAAGCACCAATGCACCCAATGCATGGAGCAACTCCAGATGGGAAACCTCGGCATAGAGCTGCTATACCATGCTGCGCACCACTAACACTTAGTCACACCCCTCCCCTTCAGGAGTCGGCTCAGGCTCCCAGAAAGAAAGTGAGCCATTTGCAACAACATGATGGACTTTGAGGGCATTATATTACGTGAAATGAGTCAGTCAGAAGAAGATAAATAATGTATGATTTTACTGATATGTAGAACCTAAAAAAAACACACAAACAAACTGAAAAAACAAGGGCATGGACATAGAGAACAGAGTGGTGGTTGCAATGACTAAATCGTGGAGATGCAATGTACAGTATGGTGACTATAGTTAACAATACTATATTGCATATTTGAAAGTAGCTAGGAAAGTGGATCTTGAAAGTTATCATAATAAGAAAAAATGTATAACTGTGCATGGTGATGGATGTTAACTGGACTCATTGTGGTGATCATTTTGAAATACGTATGTACAAATACTGTATCATTATGTTGTATACCTGAAATGACTATAATGTTATTTCAATTATGCCTCAATGAACAGAAAAGAGAGTGATCCAGCTTGCAAATATGTCTGGAACTTCAAGGGGGCAGTGCAGGAAACAATCAAATCTGGTATTTTGAGGCAATTCCTGAGAAGCACATGACATGTTTCTGAACAATCCCTCTGCTCATCTGGAGATGCTTTCTAGATATTTCCCATTGTTAAAATGCTCTGGGCTCAGATATCCCTCCTCAGGAAAGTTAACCTGCCAAAAGGGTTTTTCCCATAGTTAGAAATATACCGTAATATAAATAAAAAATATTTTGAGCAATTCTTATGCTTCTGTAGCCACATATGTAATCATCGTCAAAGGGATAGTGTAACCACAGTATTCCCTGAAGAATCACATGCTCAATATTATAGTATAGAAATTAGAAATCTCTAAGAGCCACATATTGGCCCCACTCTGGACAATTACTAGTATTTTTTTTAATTTAATAAATATTGTTCAGGTTATTACAATTGTTCCTCTTTTTTCCCCCCATAGCTCCCCTCCACCCAGTTCCCACCTCACCCTCTGCCCTTACCTCCCCTGCACTGTCCTCATCCACAGGTGTACGATTTTTGTCCAGTCTCTTCCCACACCCCATACCCCTTTCCCCTTGAGAATTTTCAGTCCACTCCCTTTCTATGCCCCTGATTCTATTATATTCACCAGTTTATTATGTTCATCAGATTTTTTTATTCACTTGATTTTTAGATTCACTTGTTGATAGATATGTATTTGTTGTTCATAATGTTTATCTTTATCTTTTTCTTCTTCTTCCTCTTCTTAAAGAACACCTTTCAGCATTTCATATAATACTGGTTTGGTGGTGATGAACTCCTTTAGCTTTTTCTTATCTGTGAAGCTCTTTATCTGACCTTCAATTTTGAATGATAGCTTTGCTGGGTAGAGTAATCTTGGTTGTAGGTTCTTGCTATTCATCACTTTGAATATTTCTTGCCACTCCCATCTGGCCTGCATAGTTTCTGTTTAGAAATCAGCTGACAATCATGGGTGCTCCCTTGTAGGTAATTAACTGTTTTTCTCTCGCTGCTTTTAATATTCTCTCTGTCTTTTGCTCTTGGCATTTTAAGTATGATGTGTCTTGGTGTGGTCCTCTTTGGATTCCTTTTGTTTGGGGTTCTGTGCGCTTCCTGGACTTGTAAGTCTATTTCTTTCACCAGGTGGGGGAAGTTTTCAGTCATTATTTCTTCAAATAGGTTTTCAGTATCTTGCTCTCTCTCTTCTTCTGGCACCCCCATAATTCTGATGTCGGTATGCTTGAAGTTGTCCCAGAGGCTTCTTACACTATCTTCAACTTTTTGGATTCTTTTTTCTTTTTGCTTTTCTGGTTGAGTGTTTTTTGCTTCTTTGTATTTCAAATCTTTGATTTGATTCTTGCATTCCTCTAGTCTGCTATTGGGTCTCTGTATAATATTTTTTATTTCAGTCAGTGTATGTTTAATTTCTAGTTGGTCCTTTTTCATATCCTCAAGGGTCTCGCTAAATTTATTTGCCTTTTCTAGGAAATTCTTGAAAAACCTTATAACCGTGGTTTTGAACTCTATATCCAGTTGTTTGTTTTCCTCCATTTCTTTCATTTGTGATCTGTTTCTTTGTCTCCGCATTTTCACTGCTTCCCTGAGTTGGTAGGGTAGCTTTGTGTGCTAGGTGTCCTATATGGCCCAGTGGCTCGGCCTCCCCAGTTACCTGAGGTGGACACTCTTGGTGCACCCCTTTGTGGACTGTGTGCTCAGCCTTGTTGTAGTTAAGTCTTGATTGTTGTTGGTATCACTTGGAGGAATTGACCTCCAGGCCAATTGGCTGTGAGGATCAACTGTGTCTATGCAGGGAGAACTTCTGTGCTGGAGACAGCCTTATGAGACAAGACTTGCAAAATTGCAAAAGCCTCTGTGCTCAGCTTGGATGGGGTGGAGTCTCAGGGCTGAGCAGACAGTCTTGGCTTCCTGTCAGCCCTGTCCTATGAGGCCCCTGGGTCTCAATGTCCCTCAGAAATCGCTGCAAGCACCTCTAAGAGTAAGCCGCCCTCGAGTTTCGCCCGCTGCCAGACAGTCCAGTTTCTCCTCCAATGAATCTGGATTCCCAGATTCTCGCTTGGAACTGGAGTTCAGCGCAGTGGGGAGCTTCCATTTCCCTCCCACTAGAGAAAGCCAGTGGCGCACTCAGCAGTCAGTCCTCTCTTCGCGCACTCGCGCGCGCACCTCCAGACCTCTGCCTTTCGCAGCTCCCCTGAGTTTCCACCTGACAGTCCAGATTACCCCCATATGAGCCTGGGTCCCCAGGGTCTCACCCAGAACTGGGGTTCAGTGCAGTCAGAACTGGGGTTCAGCACAGTCTGGAGCTTTTGTCTCCTTCCCTCTAGAGAAAGCCAGCCAGGCACTCAGCCGCCTGTGCGCGTGTCTTCGTACCTCAGCCTTTTTCAGCTCCTCTGATTCTCCGTGTGCTTTTCTCTTTCCTTCTAGTTGTAGAATTTCCACTCAGCCAGCTTTCCTGTGGTTCTGGACGATGTCCGTTTTGTCTTTTAGTTGTAGTTTTGAAATTGTTGTGCGAGGCAGCAGTTTAGGTGTTTACCTATGCTGCTATCTTGGTTTGACAATTACTAGTCTTAAACTCTGTTTACTCATTCAACAAGCATTTACTATACCTACTATTGGCCTGGCATTGTGCTAATATCTACAATATAGACATCTGGAACACAGAGAAGAAAGGTACATAGCATGAAGGAACCTAATATGAGAGACAGACCAAAAAAATCAAGGATGAAGAGGGTAAGATGTATACAGAAGAAGAGTATGCCTAACCCAGCTTGGAGTTATCATAGATGGCTTCCAAAATGAAAATGGGCTTGAGATAAGTCTGCAAGGGTGACCATAATGTGAACCAGACAGGCCTGATGGAGCATATCGTGCCAGAGAGAGGAGGTGAAGAAGAGCATGGTGGGCTCAGGGGACCATAATACATTTGGTGTGGCTGGAGTGAAGCATATGTGTGAGGATGTGAGAGAGAGGATGAGCTGGAAGTCCACTGAGATAATAGATGGCGTCCCTGAAGGATTGTCAGCAGGGATGTGACTTGACCAGGTTTGGAAGAAATGTGGAGATGTAAACAGGGGAACAAGACCAGCCCCATGAAGCCTTGCTTCACAGCTCTGCGGTAGCTAAGGCAGCCGTGCATGGGCTGGCATTTGCTGTGAGAGATAAAGATTTGGGGAGAGATTCAACTGGGACTTAGGATAGAGAAGAACTGGTTGAAATGCCGGTTTGGAGGTAACGGTGAGGGCACAGAATGAGTCCAAGGGCATACCCAGATTTATGGTCAGGGTAGAGAGCCAATACAGGAACAAAGAATTTTGTACAGGGGTTGGGGTGGGCTATAAGGGGTCAATGGGGAATAGAAGGGGACATATATAATACTTTCAATAATAAAGATTTTTTTAAAAAGAATTTTGAACAGGATTGAGTTAGGCAGTGAGAACGGGATGGAGAGATAGTGACATGTACCATGGGGTTATTCTACAAAAACAAACAAACAAAACCATAGCTCTCCCCACATACTGCACAATTTAAAGGGTTCCTATATGGTATGAATAGTGTCTCCCCAACATTCGTGTCTACTCAGAATGTGACCTTATTTGGAAATAGGATCTTGCCGATGTAGTTAAAATGAGGTCATGCTGGATCAGGGTGAGCCCTAAATCCAATGATTGGTGTTCTCATGAGAAAGGAGAGAGGACACACAGAGAAGAAGCCCAAATGAATTCAACTGCAGAGATTGGAGTGATGCGGCCACACGCAGAGGCTTGCCAGGGGCCATCAGCATCTGGGGAGGGGCAAGAAAATGTTCTACCCTGGAGCTTTCAAGGTGTCTGCCTACACCTTGATTTCAGACTCCTAGCCTCCAGATCTGTAAAAGAATAAATTTCTGTTGTTTTAAGCTACTTGGTTTGTGGTACTTTGTTCTTTTTTTTTTTTTTTAAGGTATGTTTTTATTGCTTTCAGAGAGAGGGAGAGAGAAAGAGAGATAGAAACATCAATGATGAGAGAGAATCATTGATTGGCTGCCTCCTGCACGCCCCACACTGGGGATTGAGCCCATAACCCAAGCATGTGCCCTGACAAGGAATTGAATCATGACCTCCTGCTTTATGGGTCAGCGCCCACCACTGATCCACACAGGCTGGGTGGTTTGTGGTACTTCGTTATGGAAGCTCTAGAAAACTAATAAAGCTCCGCTGCGGGCCCCCCCCTCCCCCCGCCACCCCGCAAGACCCTTTGACTTAAACTTTCTTGAAGTTTCAATATTATTTAGTTTCCTGGGTGGGTTTAGATCTGTTATTTTGGGAGGGATGCTGTAACAAGCCAGGAAATGTCCCACATATTTTACAATTCACTTTATTTCACACCAAGACCCTGTGGGATTGGAACACATGTTAAGTCGGGTCTGAAGAAGGGGGATGTTCTTGGGGAAACAGGCCCAGATACAGTGTCAGAGCAGAGTAATTCTAGAGAGCAGGGACATGAGGTGCTACTGACACGCAACAGATTCTTGGAAACAGGTAAAATGGGTATTTCCAGATGAAGGAACTGAAGTTTACAGACGTTCGGTAATTGTGTGAAGGTTACACAGTTAATAAATGTTGGAGGCAGATTTTCTTACTCCCAGTTTAGGGGTGTTCCTTTGGGCCATTGCAGACTCTGCCATGCTGTCTCTAAGAAATCATCTTAGACTGAAGACAAGAAAGAGAAGACATTATCAGCTATTGTCACAGAGGGGTTCTTCCACACTAGTAAATCTCCCATACATCTAAAAGCATTCTCGTAAATACCAGTTTCTTGATCTCAACTATCACATGTATTTCCTGCCTTTTAAAACAAATTACACTAAAACGATTTATCTCCTCCCTGTGGTATGAACATACATCATTATTGACTGCATTGTGAAAATGCCTCAATTCCTCTAAAGAAACGGGCAGAAAAGTGCAGGCACAGATTGAGGTGGCATATTTGGTGGCCGCACAGATATGCCCACCACAGAATCTATCAATAGGAGAATCGTGTGGGTAAGGGTCAAAGCTTCCATTTATTGAGTGCTAAATATAAGCCAGGAAATGTGCTAAGGGCTTTGATACATGCTCTTTGTCATGAAATCTCTCAACTTCCTATGATAGGAAGTTGATTTCAGAGAGAGGAAGGGAGAGGGAGAGAGAGATAGAAACATCAATGATGAAATAGAATCATTGATCGGCTGCTGCCTGCATGCTCCCTACTGGGGATTAAGCCCGCAACCCAGGCATGTGCCTTTACCAGGAATGGAACAGTGACCTCCTGGTTCATGGGTCAACACTCAATCACTGAGCCACACCAGCAGGGTTGATGTGACTATTTTTAATCCCCATGTTACAGATGAGGAACCTGTGACTTAGAGACCCTCTGGCACTCATCCTTAATCAAGATTGGTGATGTTCACATACCTGGAATATATATCTGCTGAATAACAATCAAATTAGTAAACATCCATGTTTAAAGCCTGGATTCCAGCCAGTCCCTCTGTGAAGATTAAAGGAGAAGGGTTGTGTCCTCAGCTGGCATGGAATGCTCTCAATTTTCTCCGCTCAAACTTGTTATGAATACATTATGACCCACAAGCTGCAATGGCTAATCTAAGTTTCATGTCAAGTCAGCCCTGCAAATAAACTTCTCATGTAAATAAGATGAGAACAGGAAAGGCCCTGGAGGCATCCTGCATTCTCTCAAAGCTGGTGGTTGGTGACAGGCCCGCCAAGACTGCAATCTCAGGCTTCATAAAAGCCTGCCGTCCACAGACGCTCCCGAGCTTGGTTAAACACTTGGCAAGATTACCAAGAAACCATGTGAGCTGAAATCACACTGTGTTCTTCTGAGGACCTCCCAGGGCATATTCTAAGTTCTCGGTTCTTTTATCTTTGAGGACAGAAGCATCATGGGACAAACACAGGCCCAACGAGCTTCTCACACAGGAAGCCGAGAATGCAGCCCTTCATCACTCAGAGGGTAGCTACATCTGAGTGATTTTAGTGACGATTAAAAACTCCACCTCGCTGGCTGCATGTCTCAGTTTCAAACCTGCTTTCCTAAGTGGCGGACATGGCATTTGGGTCGGCATGGTAAGACCAAGTGAATATGAGAAATTGGCACCCATCATCCACTCCACTTTCCTTCTATTGTGTAGAGGCTGGAAAGCTAAAAACTACATATCCCAGGTTCCTTGCAGCCAGGGTTTGCAAATCAGTCTTCCAATTATATGCATGTGTGGGAGGTTTGGAAGAAGGATGTGTGTGAGGGAGGGACTGTTTTCCCCGCTGCTTCTGCTCTTGCTATTGGCCAATAGGTGTGTGGTGGCAGGAGCCTCTCAGCAGCGGTTTCAGGGGCCAGGGGCCAGAGGTGTGACTGCTGAGTGGCTGTTCTGGTGATGGCAGCCCAGCATTCCTGACTCTCTTTGCAGCAAAGGGGATGTGTTCTTGAAGCCAGGAGTCCAATCAATGAACTCCTGCTGCACACCCTGTTCCTGAGGCTGGCAGGAGGCAGAGGGGCTTCTCTGGCAGGTCAGATAAGCGATTCATTCCCGAAGCCATCCGGAGTCCCAGCCTTCCCAACAATGTTGAGATCTTCACAGAGGCGTCTGGTCTGTGAACAGTTGTGGGTGCTCTTTCTGTGAGGGGGTCTGAAATTGGGAACCACCTCATCTCCCATCGTGCTGTCACTCTCCCCAATCTGATCAGGTAACTCAGGCCCTGTGACTCCCCATCCTTCAATCACAATCCTCAAGAGGTCAGTTTTACTCTTCAAGAACTGTGACTGTGCCCGAGGTCCTGTGTTAAATGTCTTTCTGCTTAAGAAAGCCAAGTGGGTTTTGTTTCCCATAACTAAACCCTGGCCTAGGTTCTAATTCAAACCCAAGTCCTGGTATCTTTCAGATACTTCCTAAAAGTTTTCAGACTCTCATTAAAGTAGGAATAAGACTATTATATTTCTTTACCTCTTGCCCTAGGCCATCATTTTGAGATTTGATGTTATAAAGACAGAGGTGTTTTTTTTTAATGGAAATGTTTTCATACATTTAACAAAAATGTATTGAATGTCTTTTATGTTCAAGACACTATGCTAAACACCAAAGTGCTAAGACAATGTGGCATAATGGAAATAGTGCACGCTTTTGGTAAGGAGTTGATTTCTGGCTTTGCCCTACTCATGTGACTTTGGGCAAGTTACCTAATCTCTCCAAACCTCTGTTTTATCATCAGTATGGAGAGATAGTAAGAATAATTACGTCTAGGATTGTTCTAAAAGTTACATGAAACATAAGGGAAGTGTCCAAAGCAATATATAGTACATAAAAGGTTCTGAATAAATGTGAATTCCCTCCCTTTGTCCTAAAACATGTGAAAAATGAAATGATATTGATTAAATATAAATACCATTTTGAGTAATCTTAAACAGTATTTGCTGGTCATTTCCAAATCACATTTTGTCACTTTCCTGATTAAAATCCTCTAATGGTTTTCTACGGCACTTTGACTAAAACTCAAACTCCTTACAAGCCAACAAGGTCTTAGCAAACCCCAGCTTGTAAGGAGTTGGAGTTTTATTCTAAGTGCCGTAGGAAGCCATTAGAGGATTTTAGTCAGCACAGGAACCATGTCTCTGTTATGCATCTTGCCAAGCTCATTCCAACCTCAGAGACTCTGCACCAGCTGCTCCCTGTGCCAGATCTTTTCATGTCTGCCTCTGTTCATTCAGGTCTCTGTTCAGAAGCCTCTCGCCTTCCCCCATTCATTCTCTAACACAACCCCCTGCTTTAGTTCACCATGATGCTTGTTTTCACCTGATCCATTCTTGTTTGTGTATAGTCTGTCTCCCGAGTTAGAATGTCAGTACGATGAGGGCAGGGACCTCCACAGCTTGTGTTGTTCAAGCTACCTCTCCCATGTTCATAACAGTGCCCAACAAATAAAAACATACGATAAGTATTTACTGAATGATGAATCCGTTAATCTAAAAATCCCTGAAAATATGGTTTAAAGAAAACACTATGAAACCAAGCTGTTATTGGTAGCAATTGGTATGCCAATGTGTAACTAAACTTAAAAACTTTTTTTAACCAGAACAGGAGGAAAAAAATCACTAGATGCATTAAAATTAAACCACATAAACACAGAATATCTCTTCAGAGTTCCCTCCTGAATTGCATCTCCCAGTTTCCCAGAGATAGTTATAGTATGCCATTTCTGTTCGTCCAATTCTCATACTTGGTAAGATTTTTTGTGGCATTCCTAAGGTTTGCTACTCCCAGTGATTCTCAATGATCAAAGATGGGATTAAAGATACAATTCTGACTTCCTGGTAAATGCAGGGCATGGGAACACCTAAACACCTATACCCTTTGCCAACCTGCTCTGCTGCAGTCCAAGCTTAGTTCTAGAAACATGAATTGAGGAGCCTCTTCGCTGACCCTGGAGGGAGGATGTGGCCTTCAGCCAAACTTGGGTGTGGGCTGCTGCAGGCTCCATGGCACCAAGTGAAGGGGGTTGGCTCCAGAAAGAAGGCCTGCATCGTGCCCATGTGCCATGACATAAGCCCCAAATGGCAGTCAGCAAATAGCTCTAGGGAACATCTGGGATTGAGCCCAAAGTAGGTAAAGCCAGATAATTCTAATAGAGGCAGCATCTCTTTATGTCATGAAAAGCACCATTCAATCCAGATGGTCATCCTCTGTTAGACACGTGGTTGTATTGTGTGTGTGTGTGTGTGTGTGTGTGTGTGTGTGTGTTGTGTGTGTGTGTTTCTGTACTGAAATGCTCCCTATTCTCTGGTCTCTAAAACTTCCAACTCCTTTGAAAAATGGCGAGAGCCGAGGTTCCCATCACCATATTGTTTGCCTTCTGGTACACCCAGGGGAAAGTGCAATTATAAGTCATGATTTAAACAAACAAAATAAAACATAATGCAAATTAGGGCCAGTTCCTGGCAAAACAAAAGGGCCTTTCCTGCATATGTCCTCATCTCTGTTACTGATTTATTGGCTGAATGGTCCACTCCAGAAAGCATTTGGAGGAGCCCACATGCCAGAAAGCACTCAATGCTTCCAGTTTTTAGTCAAGTGACTGGGCATTTTCCTTTGACAGCACCCACTTATGGTGAGCTGGCCACTTCACAGGACCTAGGACATAACTTGCCTGCAATGTAAGAGCTATAATTAAAGCCGACTTGAGCAATCACAAAACATGATCTAAGGGAGCTCAACATGGAATCCAAAATGATATTAACAATGATATGAATGAAGTGTCTGCTTATACTTTTACAAGCAGTAGGCACCTAGTATTTTTACTCTTAACTTTCAATGCTGTATCTATAAGAATGCCATGTGCACAGCATTGCTTTAATTAAATGATCATTGCATAAAGATGAACCAAGGTTCATAAAACCTAATAGATACCTTCCCAGATAACTTTACTTTTAGTATTTGTACTTTTGGTTGCATAGGAATTGCCTTTGGCAACTATGCTTTCAACAGATTGGTTTGAGAGCCATTTTCTGAGCAATGGGTCACAATGTTTACATTCATTGGGGTAAAGTGAACTACTACCCTCACCACTATACCATGACCCACCACCATTAACTATTACAACTCCTCCTATAAGATCAAGCACTCACCAAGCACTGCTCTGAGCACATAGCATGTATGACTTTTCCTAAGCCTCACCATATCATTGTGAGGTAGATACTATTATTATTCCACTTTAGTCATGCGGGAGCTAAAGCATAAAGAGGTTCAACAACTCACTCAGGGGCATCCAGCTAGGCTGGTGGTGACAGGATCTAAACCTGGCACAACCACAAACAACACATATAAACATGATGCAATCTTACCCTCAAGCACCACATAGACCAGTGGTGGATAACACATGTGCAAATAGATTGTTACAGTCCTGGATTTTAAGCCCAATGTTTGCTTCCTAGGTCTTACTTTTCTACACAGACACATAATAGTTTGGATAAGCTCAAAGAACATTGAGAGGACACCAGATTTTTCCCCAATTTATTATTAGCCTTTGTTCTCTGCCTGCCCATGCACTTATGGTCTTCACAGTCTCATTTTCAGTGACCTCCTCAGTTATTAGGCCTCAATCCTAATATATAAAAAGCCAGGGGCCGTCACAACCTAAACGACCAGATGGATGACTGAACAGCAGGCTGTGTGGGGCAACCAGGCCAGCAGGGGGGTTAGTGAGGGACGACCAAAATGACTGAACAGCAGGCTGCATGGGGCGACCAGGCCGGCAGGGGAGGGCAGTTGGGGCAACCAGGCTGGTGTGTGTGGGGGGAGTTTGGGGTGACCATGCCAGTAGGGGGGCAGTTGGGGGTGACCAGGCCAGCAGGGGGAGCAGTTGGGGGCAACCAGGCCAGCAGGGGAGGGGGAGCAGTGAGGGGCAACCAGGCCGGTGGGAGGGGCAGTTAGGGGTGACCAAACTGGCAGAGGGGGACAGTTGGGGGCAAGCAGGCTGACAGGGGGAGGCAGTTGGGGGCGACCAGACCAGCAGGGGGGGAAGTTAGGGGTGATCAGGCCAGCAGGCAGAGGCAGTTAGGGGTGATCAGGCTGGCAGGGGGGCAGTTAGGAGCTAGTGGTCCCGGATTGTGAGAGGGATGTCCCAGATTGGAGAGGGTGCAGGCTGGGCTGAGGGGACCCCCCCCCCCCCCCCGCACGAATTTTGTGCACCGGGCCTCTAGTTGTTCTACAAACTCATGTATGTGTCAACCTCCTGGTGTTGGGCTCAGAAAATGTAGCACCAGATTTCAAAACACAGCCCTGTCTTTCATTGCTCTGCTATTTCTCCCCATGTGTCACTTCTTTCACAGCTCCTTGGCTCTGTCCCAGGCTCTGTTTCACCAGCCAAGCCCTGATTACAGCTCCACTGAGCTGTTGTAACAGCCTTTTCTCTGGCCCCCCTGACTTCAGTGATCTGCTCCTTCCAACCATCCGGCCTCCTGCTACCAAACTGTTTTTGTCATATTACTCCTTTCACCTAAGCATAGACAATTCATTGCTGATCATATCAAAATCCAAACTCCTTTGCCTGACTTGTAAAGTATTCATAATCTCACCCCACCCTATCTATTGAATTTTCTATCCCACAAAGTGCAACACACACCCACTGAACCAGTTAGGCTGTTATCTTAACTGTAGAGGCAGCAACCCACATGCCTCTACAACTACTACTCTTTTCCTACCTCCCATGACCTCCCCATTGCTTAGGTCACAAGCTAGCTAAAATGTCACCATCACTCAAAGGCCCAGCTCAGATCTCAAATATTTAATTAACTTTTCTTCATTGCTGCAGGACATATATTGGCCATTTCTTTCTCCTACCTTCTATTACATTTACATAGTAACATTTTAATTTAAGTAACAGTAATGATGGGCTAACCTCTATGAGCACTTGCTATGTAGCAGGCCCTATTGGGATAAGCAGTTCTAATATTCCTGGTTTACAGATGAAAAAACATGGGCACTGGAAGACAATCCAATCAGCTTACCACCTGACTGTTTGCTAATCATTCCATTTGTGTTGCACTGGTCTCCCTAACTAGCTTTCCACTGCAGAGACCAAGAGTCATAATTATTCTGTGTCTTCAACACCAGCAATGAGGTCTGCATGCACTGGGAGGTTATCAGTTCTACTTGCTGGCTGTTTGTACATGCAGATGTTTACATGTTTTAAAATTTCTATCCTGCAAGAGTGGTGCCATCTTTGTACAATGTGCAAATAAGTGCTAAGCAAACCCTTTACAGCACAACGATGAATGGTTTTGGAGAATTCATAGTCTACAAATGGCCCTAAGCATTCTACATTACCCTCACTGCGTCCATCCTCTCCATGCTTAAACATAGTAAAGATGGAAAAACAGGTGAGCTGTCAACAATCAACGACAAACTTAATTAGGGTTTTGGGAGGATTATAGGGCAGGGAGGTTGTTAATTCTTTCCTGGCCAAGAACTGGGTCTTCTCTTTTTATTAAAACTCAAATAGCAGCAAGATTTTCCCAAGTAACCAAATATGTGCACCAAATACAGATTTTTTTTCAAATCTCTTCCAGTGCTTCTTTTTTCTCTTTTAACAATTATGGTTAGTACAGACATACATTCATCAAAGATAAATATCACAGGAAGGATGGGGAGAGATTACAATTTAGACTAAAGCTTTAATATTTTTTAAAAGTCACAACTATTTCTTATATTCATCATAGGCATAATTTCCAGTTTCTCATTCCCACACCCATTCTATGAAGAACAAACATCACATGTAAAAATTCATAAGATTCCTCTTCCCTCTCACTTCACATCAAAACTTTAACAAAGGCCAAAACTCTAGAGAAAAACATTTATTTCAAAATTCTTACATTGGCTCAACTACAACTTATGAATTCCTAAGAAAACTCTCAGAAGCAAAAACAACCAATTTTTTTAACAACATATCAAATGAGAAAAACCGAGTCTGAGTTTCCACTGACTGCTTTAGATGCTAACATTTTTCTTCACTTGAAAAAAATTATATGAAAATAATTTATATATCTTGTCTCTTTGTATAGTTTCTTAAAGCCTCAGCTTATCAGGATTTCCTTCCTTGCCAATGGAAGCCAGATACATGGCCCATCTGATCCTCTAATAATTTCAGTGTTAGAGGTAAGTAAGCTGCCTTGAAAAGCATTCTCTTGAAGAAGTCACTTCTCAAACTAAAACTATTTGGTCAGAGAAAACATTGTTTTATGTTAAATGATAACATTTTATAACTTTCCCCCTAAATATGAAAACACACCAACTCATTGTGGAAAACTTAGAATATGCTCTTCCTTCCTCTTTCATCAGTCTTTGCTCATAGAATTTAGTCTGTAGACCTAAGTAAATCTTTTTTCAACACAGGCATTAGCTTTGATACAATTTTGTAATAATATTCAAAACTA
Source organism: Eptesicus fuscus (assembly GCF_027574615.1). Taxonomy (NCBI): domain Eukaryota; kingdom Metazoa; phylum Chordata; class Mammalia; order Chiroptera; family Vespertilionidae; genus Eptesicus; species Eptesicus fuscus. The sequence goes on from NC_072477.1 coordinate 40,253,864, forward strand.
ATCTTTCTTTTATATTTTTAATATTCTCCAATGCTCACTGCAAGTCATTTGGTGTGTGTGTGTGTGTGTGTGTGTGTGTGTGTGTGTGTGTGTGTCCTCAGGCAATGCACCTGTTAATCAATTAGACTGCAAATTCAGATACGTTCTTTTCAAGAAGGGAACATATAGGATACATTTTCTGCATCCCTATAAATCTGAAAATGAATTCCTAGAGCCTTTGCACATAAGCATCACATTAGGTGATTATGGAATTCTTGAGACACAGTTCTTGTCTTCTAGAACAGTCCTCAAGCCTTCGGGGCTGAGCTCAGCCCAGCTTGAAATCTGTGGCATTAGTAACCTGTTCATTTTCATCTAAATGCCTGAAAGATTCTTTAATGTGGAAACTCAAACATCTTTTTAAAATATGTCACTAAATGAGTCTGGTAATTTTATGCATGCATATAAGCATAACCAATGGATGCAAGACACTAGGGAGGGTGGGGGGCGAGTGAAGGCATGTGCTGGGGTGGAGGGGTGGGTAGGAGAGGCTGGGGGAAGGTCAATGTAGAAAAAAAGGAGACATATGTACTACTATTTATAATACTTTAAACAATAAAATAAAATTTAAAATAAAAAGAGTCTGGTAATTTTAATTTTATGTCAGATCTTCTCCAGCTAAGAAAAAAGTTTTCTTCAGACATATGGTTGACCATTGTTTCCCATGTTTGGTTCCCTTCTTCATTGGGAATACTGTAATTCTGGGATTAGATCTGTGTCCTTTCAAGATATTCATCTCGGTCTATTTGCTCCTTACTTTGTCTTCTCCTTTACTGCTTTGATTTCTGCAGACTTCTATGTATTTACTCACTTCAGTACAGGTTTTAATTCTGCTGTTATATTTTTGGGATACCTGCCCTCATTTTTTGTTTCAGCCTTTGCAAATCTTCCTTCATCCTGTTTTTTCTTTTTTTTTTCTTTTTTTAATTGTATTTTATTGATTTTTTACAGAGAGGAAGGGAGAGGGATAGAGAGTTAGAAACATCAATGAGAGAGAAACATCAATCAGCTGCTTCCTGCACACCCCCTACTGGGGATGTGCCTGCAACCAAGGTACATGCCCTTGACCAGAATCAAACCTGGGACCCTTGAGTCCACAGGCCGACAAGCTATCCATTGAGCCAAACCGGTTAGGGCATCCTGTTTTTTCTTGATGGCTCCTGACTCCTATCGCACAGTGGCTATGCCTTTTTTGCAACTTTTGGAGAATACCAAAAATATGACTCTTAAAATGTTTTTCTCTTTCCTGGAGAAATTTTTTTAAAGATATACAGTATATATAGCTTACATATGAAAAAGCTTCCTTTCTCTCATCTTGCAGCATTCTTTTTTTAGGCTCCCTTTGGCATTGTTCTGTTTATTCATACTGGAAAGGAGAACAATATGTTCAAATCTGACACTTTCCAACAGAGAGTATTAGTGAAGAGTCTTCATTTCTCCTGCTTTCCTCTTGGGCCCAAGCAAAGCAGATCTGAAGGGCAGACTGACTTACACAGTGCCTACCTTAATTCCTAGGCTCTCCCAGATATTTAGCTATCACAGGTTTCTTGGCATTAGGTTTCCTGCTCTAACTGCTGAAATTTCTGACTAGGAGGTGAGAGACTGAGAGGCAATCTACTGCTCTGTTTTAAAGAACAGCAAACAAACAAACAAAAAATCATATGCCCTCCCAACATGCATTGCCCCTGCTCCTTCTTGCCTCTCTCTCTCTATTACAGTATTTTTTATTACACGAGTAGGCATTCCAGGACACAACACTTGTCTGCTTATCTCCATCTACCTTCTGCCTGACTGTGGTGTGGGAGCCACACTCTCTGAATGGATGTAGAAAGAGAGAAAATGATGAGTTGGATGGGAGGCATGAGTCTGGATTTGACTCTGGCTGCCTCAGTAGACAGTTTCTTCCCAGTTGGGCCATTTGTTTTTCCAGCCAGTACAGCTCCAAGGTCCTGGAATAATTGAGGGCAAATGGTGGGGGCAAGATACATTTTCTTTCTATTGTCTTTCTGCACCAGCTGGGCTTCTGTGGTTCAGTGTGTGGGGCTCTTGGTTTGTAAGCTTAAGAATATACTTCTCAATCCATCCCATTGACAGGTGCATTAGTAGACATTCCCTGTGAACCTCAGCATATGGCCTTTCTCTATCCTAAATTTACAGTTAATTGTTGTTCCTTTTTTCACTATTTCGTGTAGTTTCATGGGTATTCTGGTGAAAAGTTTGGAAAGAGACCTCTCAGATATTACCTGTCTCCTCCTATGATGACCTGGGAAGTTTATAAATATGAATGTTAAATATTGATAGCTATAATGATACAGGTAATCCATAATATCACAAATATATCAGGTTTTGAATGCAACAGGGAAAAGCAGATATTTTTCTCATGCCACTCACAGATTCAAAGGACAGAGAAATCATGAATTATGCAAATAGCACCATAATGGCTCATGTTTTATGTAGGGAGACAAAGAGAGCTATGATTCAAAGTGGCCACACCTATCCCACAACTTAGAACATTCTCTGAAGTTAAAAGTATTATCAATTTAGAGTGGGAGAAATCAGCCCCCAACAATAATTTCTCCTGAGATTTTAGTATTTCCTAACTCTACAGCAAGGGGGACAGCTTGTTCATCCAACTGAATCAAGAAAAACAAAGTGTTTCTAGTATCAAAGGAAGAGGCAGGCTGACCTGTATGCATCCTCAGGATTGCAAGGTTGTTAATATAAATCAACTTATAAATGAAGTAAACTGCATGGTCTCCTGACTGGGGAAATAATAAAAATAAAAAAAAGTCATCTGCTTAGAATCTAGGAAATGAGAAACAGAGAGGAGGAATTTGTCAGTGAGTCTCTCTCGCACTGTCTAAGGGAGACAGCATGTTCTGGCTAGCTGAGACAAGCACTGTCATTCTCTTGGCAGGTGCATGCCTATATTGGAAGTGGGATGATTATAACAGATGACTCTATTACTATGCCATCTAGCTCCTTTACTCTGAGCGAGTGAGCAAGCTCTCACTTTCTACATAAGGCTTTCCTTCATTTTAGAGAGAAATTTGGGAAGGAAGAATGTGGCTCTAATGTTGAATGGATAACAGAACCTAATTTCGGAGTTCAGGGTTAGCATCTTGACTCTAGCCACAGTCATTTGATATGTATATGGCGAAATGACTCATGCTATGAAAGAAGTTCTATATGAATTATTATTATTTTTTTTGCCTATCTTTCCTATATCCAAAATGCCTTCTGTGATTCCCCATTGCTTTCAGACTTAATTCAAAACTCTTGACTATGACTCTCAAGATCCTTCTCCGATTTATCCTCCACCATTCCCCAACCCGGGCTGCTCTCCAATCTGGCCCATCTTGATGCCTTCCCAGGTGTTCACACTCATTTCCTCCTCCTTGCCTTTAACTGTGCTTTCTCTTACTTGGAATGCCATCCCTCTTCCTTTCCACAAACCAAAATCTCATTGGTTTAAAGACAAGTTCAGTCCCACCACTCTCGATGAAAGCTTCTCCAACTAGACCCACTGATTTCTGCATTTCAGAGGTACTGCCTAGCATTTTGAGGTTTAACTCGTCCCTGCCAGCCCTAAATTGCCACTGTAGATTCCTGTTGACTTTGTCACTCCTCCATTCTCTTCTGTTATCTAAACTTAATGAAATTTTATTATGTACTATTAACGGTTCGTTAAATTTGTAGGAGCAGAGAAATTTCTTGACTCCCCTCTCTATCTTCACTGTGCTAATCACAGTGATGATGACAAATGAGCACCCACACATTTTCCTGAACTGAAATGAAATTTACATCAGTCCACACTGTTAACATCCAGAACTGGACGTGGTCTGCTATGGGTCTCGTTGCAGTGAGGTGGCTGGTATTCTAGGTCTTTGACACGTGAGACCAAAAAGTGCAATGGTTTAGCATGGGCTCTGGGTTCAGAGAGGCCTAGATTCAAATCTCTGCTTAGCTTTTTTTCTCCACAAACTTAGGGCATATTTCTGAGATTCTCTAAGCCAGGGATTTCTCATCTGTAAAATGGGGAGTTCATAGGGTTTGGGTGAAGATTAAATGAGATCCTGTTAAGTGACATGTTTAGCACAGTGCCTCCCACATGTGAGGGGCTGAGTAAATGTTAACTATGATTGCTAAGAAAAGTTCCAAGAGAGGCCTTCATCTGCATCACTCCCTTGACAACTCTGGGATAGCTCCAGGACAAGAGAAATCTTATTGCATAAGACCTTAGGCTCGCTGGGATTAAAAAAGAAGTTAATGAAAGCATCACAATTAGTTCCAAGACCAGGACCAGCAGGCCTTAGTAATAAGTGGGAGACAAAGATGCTCCTGCCTCCGATGTGTGTGGTCGGGAGCAAGAGAATGGGGTAAGGGAAGGAGTACTGCTCTAGGAAGGTAGAAAACTCCCTGAGAGAGAGAGCCAAAAACCTATGCCCTAACCTGGGGCATCAGTCCAAAATCAGCAAGGAAGGTGCTTGATGAAACTCCAGATAGTATCATCAAATGAAATGCGTGCTGGTCCCAACCTCTTCCAATTTCCTCAGCTGAAGGCGTGTGAGAGAGAAAGAACAGGACTACCTCTGGAAGTGGGAAGAGCTATGCTCACTTATTGGCCAGACCACCAGGTGGGCAGAAGCTGTGATCAGTGGAGAAGCCCTCCATCTTGTTCAGAGTCAGCTGGGAGAGCAGGGGAACAGCAATGGCGGTGGCCATGCGGGGTTAGCATTGGAAACAGCAGCAGAAACTAACCACTAGATGGGTCAAGACATCCCTTTCCTGGAAGCCGTTTAAAATGAGCTGGGATAGGGATTCAAACCAAAGTAAAACTGGAAGGTGGCTGAGAGCCACATAAAGCATGATATAAGGCCAAGTCTTGATGGTCCCTAAGGGTATGGCCCCAGAAAACTGGTTGTAAATAATTATCCTAGAGCTGGGGGGGGCATGGCAGCAAGGACTGGCAAGGACATAATCCCTGGCCCTCACTTCTTTCCCAGTACCTGGATGATCTCCAAAATAATTGAACTCATTATATCTAATTTGAAAATTATTTCCCAAACTGCTCAAGGGTATCAACTAATAAGTGTTCTAAGTGTAACCATTAGGTCTTATCACATGTAGGGGCAAATATTCTAATGAAGCGTACAGTACATTATTCTTCATTAAATCTGGTAATGGGCTTAAAGCACAACCTGGGGATTAACTTGCTAAAGTGGTTAAACAAAGATTCTTGGCGCCTAAGAGCTTCACTACTAAGGACATTTCAAAGATTCACAGGACTCGGGTCAAACCAGAAACCTGGGTGAGGAGGATAGGGCTACCCTGCGTTCTTGGCAGGACTGCTTCAGCTGTGAGCCTAAGTTCAGGCCAGCTGAGGACAAGACTCGGGAAGAAGCGAGAGGAGGGACTCTGTTCTCCTCGCACGGGGATTTCTCTTATGGCTGAAGTAATTGTTTCAGTAGTTGAGCAAAAGAAAGGGGTCCCTAGAACACTCAGGTATTCAGAAATTTCACAGTATACCTTGGTGTAGCATTTCAACCTACACTATGCTATGCTGGAGCCTACCTAAATTCTTTGAATTTGGTAAATGGTGTCCTCTACTTAACGGGAAACATTATTATATTCTTTGTTGGGTAATTTCCACCTCTACTGTTTTGCTTTGTTTTTTAAACTTTTACTATTTGAATGTTGGACCTCTTACAGTAATTCTCTCAGTTTAATTTTTTTATATATATATTTTATTGATTTTTTACAGAGAGGAAGAGAGAGGGATAGAGAGCTAGAAACATCGATGAGAGAGAAACATCGATCAGCTGCCTCTTGCACACCCCCTACTGGGGATGTGCCCGCAACCAAGGTACATGCCCTTGACCGGAATCGAACCTGGGACCCTTGAGTCCGCAGGCCGACGCTCTATCCACTGAGCCAAACCGGTCTCGGCTCAGTTTAATTTTTAAAAATATATTTTTATCAATTTAAGAGAAGAAGGGAGAGGGAAAAGGAGATAGAAACATCAATGATGAGAGAGAATCATTGATCTGCTGCCTCCTGCACACCCCCTACTGGGTATTGAGCCCGCAACCTGGGCAGGTGCCCTGACAGGGAATGGAACTGTGACCTCCTGGTTCAAAAGTCAATGCTCAACCACTGAGCCACACCAGCTGAGCAATTCTCTCAGATTCTTATTATTTACCTACCAGTTTCCATCGCGGTTGTTTTCTTAATTGTTGTTCCACTTGCTTAAAAATTTCAATTTTATATTTTGAACCTTCTTTTAACTTATATACAGGGTGTCCAGAAAATGTATAAGCACCTTGAATTATTATAAAAGCAGTGTTTATTAACATACAGTTCATTTTCAAAATTTAAAAGAATCTACAGAAATGAACACTTTTTTTGTAAATGCCTGTTTTCAAGTTGATGATCCTTCTGGTCCAGACACTGCTGATAATGCAAAGCAATGGGATCATAAACATCAAGAATCATTTTGTTTGGTATTTGTGTGCCCTCAAGCGTAAACTTTATCTTTTATGTATCTCCATATAAAAAAGTCTAGTGGTACTTTAGGATAAAATTTCTTTGTTCAAAGCTTAGTCTGGCTTCACCCATTGTTTCACATCAGTTAAACCTTAAAAGGAGTGAAAATTAAGTGAGTTATCAGCTATTAAAGTGTGTATACATTTTGGGGGACACCCCATATTCTAATATTTTGATTATCATATAACTCTCCAAGAGCTTTGCATATTTTTTTTAAAAAGCAATAGGAATATTATAATGATAAAAGGTATAATTCATCAGGAGAAACTGAACAATTATAAATGTGTATGCATTTCATAACAGAGCCTCAAAATACATGAAAAAAATGAACAGAATTAAGGGGAGAAACAGATAGTTTCACAATTATATCAAGAGACTTTAACATCCCACAGTAAGCAATTCAGAGAAAAACTAGATTAAACATCTGCATAGACACAGAAGATGTGGACTATACTATCAATCACCATCTATTGACACTTATGGAACATCTCATCCAACAACTACAGAATATGTAGTCTCTTCAAGTGCACATAGCACATTCACAAAGACAGGCCATAAGATGGACAATGAAACAGGTCAATATATTTTAGGATTGAAACATACAGATTTATTTCTTGGCCATGATAGAATTAAGTAAAAAAAAAATCTATGACAATATGCTATCTAGGAAACGCCCAAATATCTGGAAATTCAACACTCTCCTAAGTAATTCATGAGTCAAAGATAAAATCATTAGGGAAACCAGAAAATATTCTGAGCTGAATGAAAATGAATTCAGCTAAAATCTCTTTAAAATACATCCTATATAATAAAAGCCTAATATGCTAAGTGTCTGACCGTTAGACAGTTCGACCAGTCGCTATGACACACACTGACCACCAGGGGACAGACGCTCCAACTGGTAGGTTAGCTTGCTGCTGGGGTCTGGCCAATCAGGACTGGGCGAGACAGGCCAGACATGCCCTGGAGCCCTTTCATGGACCCTCCCTGGCTCTGATAATGCACCGGTGGGGTCCCTAGGCCTGGCCTTCACCCTCTCACAATCCAGGACCCCTTGGGGGATGTTAGACTGCTGGTTTTGGCCCAATCCCTGAAGGCCAGGCCAAGGGACCCCACTGGTGCATGAATCCATGCACTGGGCCTCTAGTATGCATGTAAGATCTTTGGTTAATCTCTTCCCACCCTCCCCCCTTCCCTCTGAGATCCATTAGTCTGTTCCATGTTTCCATGCCTGTGTGTTAAGCATCTGCCCCCTGGTGGTCAGTGCATGTCATAGATACTGGTTGAATGGGTTGTTTAGGCTTTTATATATATAGATACCCACCATTTCACTACCACCCTAGGTTCTGTCTGAGGCCCTGGCTTATGAGCCCCTTAACTACACTTGAAATGGGATCTCCGCCTTTGGCTATGATGCAGAAGGCCAGTTGCACAGGCAAAAGGAGGGGTTAGTTTTGCTAACCCAGTTCTCCCATTCTCAGTTCTATTCTCACCTCTATCTTCAGAAAAACCCGACTCTTCAGTTCTCCAGGGTTTCTGGGGTTCTCTAGCACAAATTAGCTGGCTTTCAGCATACATCCTGCTTTCTCTGTTCCAAGTCAGATTTGACTTCATCTGTTTTCTATTTTCCAAAATTTTATCTTTCTCCTCTGCTGTTGTTCCTTCTCCTGTTCTCATCATGCTGGGTTTCTAAATATTTATTCCTTCACTGTCATTAAAGTTGAAGTTTTGTTGGAGCAGAGATAAACATGAATATAATTGTTCTCTATTAAAAACCCAGGGAAAAATAATGACTATTTTAATATATTTAGTACAAAAGGCTATTGTGGGCAGTGAATCAATATGCCTTCCATGAATGCCTACGATGTGTCCCGCGGAGTGGGAGGTGTTGGAAGCCCCGAAACCTGTCCACATGTGCTGTGCTTTCCGGGACTTCTCACTGATATCTGTTTTAAGGCCATTCTTAAAAGTTTCTGCTATTGACAACATCAGGTCCTATTTTGGTATTCCTCTAGAGCCTCCCAGGACCTTTCCTATGAATTCATGCTGGGCATTTATTTTTAATGTGGAAATAACAAAGCCTTTAGGGGCAGAGAAAACAAGTACTTTCAGTCAATAGGGTAGTTATTTAGTAAACAGTTAACAGAATGGAATTCAGAAAATTCATGGAGAAAAGAGCAAAATATTCTAGTGAATCTGGTCACAATACAGTAGAAAATGTTGCCCTTTTCATGTTTCCAACTTGCCTCTAACCATCCGGTCCTGGGAGAAGTGTAGAATTGTATATACACATGGCAAATATTACTTTTATTTTTATAACAATCAAGTAAGGTAGGTCGGTACTGTCATACCACATTTTATGGATAAGGAAATGAAGCCACCAAGTGATTAAGGTACTTGCCCAATGTCACATAACAAGTCATGGCACAAATGGGATTGGAACTCTGGGACTCTGGGTTTTTAGCTTGTTTCTCTATCTGTGATTCACTATTTTTTTTTTTTAAGAAATTTGACTTAGGGGTCCTCAGAATTCCATTTCCAAAGAAAGTTACTGATCAACAAAATTCAGAATGACCCAAGACCATTGGCACATTGTTATGATGAAGCAATTCAGAAAACACACACCCTGACAGCCAGCAGCAACCCTCATTCATCCCTCAATCACCAGGATCCAGGTAGGTGGGACCCACACATTTAGTTTCAATGAACAATTGCTGCCCAGAAGCCCAGAGGAACGGGAAAGCCCCAAACTCAGGAAGGAGCCACCTCTTCAGGAGCTAGTTCGGGCAGGCACACACTGAAGGAAAGCCACACTAAAGGAAAAGCCAGAATGAGATAACTTATGTCCATACCATTCTTCCCATTTACAAAGCTCTTACCCATACAGTATATTAGCTCCCATGCACTCACAACCCCATGAGGCAGGAATTACTGACATCGTCCCATTTACAGAAGAGAGGAGGACCCTGAGGCTCAGTGATGTTACAAGACTTTTTGGCTCACATACTTAGTGACTGGCACAGTCAGGCCCAGAGCCCAAGTCATCGGATCCCATGCCCTCTTCTTCAACATCCCACGTAAAGAGGTCTGTGCAACAGTTCCACTGTTTTGTGACTCTCTCGTCTTCCCTCCCTTCCTTTCTTCCTAACAGAGTTTCTTCTGATGAGTATTATTATAAGAACAGCTAATATTTATGGAGTGCCTGCTGTGTTCAGGAACTGTGTCTGTTAGGTACCTAACATGGATTTTCTCTTTACTGTTATCTCTGATATGTAGATGAGAAAACTGGGGCACTGAGAGGGAAGTAACTCAAACCCTTAGGTCACCAGATAGTAAAATGTAGAGTCTAGTATTTAAACCCAGGCAGTCCGACTTCAGAGTCAACACTCTTCAACTCATCATTACCTTGCTGTCCTTTGATGGAAAATCAGCACAAACACACACACACACACACACACACACACACACACACACACACACACACACACACACAGCTTGATTTTTATATTCACCAGCAAATTGGTGATAGGCCAAGTTTTTAGGAAAATGAAATTCTCACTTGTTGGGGACCTCACCATGAGTCCTTTCTCTGAGCCAGGTCTGGTTTTAATTTTTAAAGACAAATCAGCAAAAGATCACCTTTAGTTCCTTTCTTTGCCCCCCCAGGACAGTGCTAAATGACATGCAGATATTATCCACACTGGTTTCAGCCCTTGACTGGTGAGATTTCCTCATACTATCAAATGTCGGAGCAGTTCTGTTCTCTGTTATAGGGGATATGAAAACAAAAGGAAGTAGCCTCTAGCCCACAGCTAAACTCTGGCCATGCTGGCAAAAAGTTTCAGAGGTGGAAAGTTTTTTTTTTTGTTGTTTTTTTTTGAGACCGTGTATTACTTCCTTTGGGAAGAAATAATGGGCATTGCAGCATCTAACCATAATTCATCTAATCATAATTCCATTGACAATACAGGCAGGTTCAATGGTCAAGTATCTTGCTATATTCTAACAGCAAAAATAAAACAGCAAGCAATTGAAATTCCTGAACCAAGAAATTTCTCAGAGAAATTCTTTAAACAATACATGGCCCAATTGTTGCAATAAATGTGCTTTATCTTTCTGGGAAAGGTGTACACAGATCTGTGTGGACCTAACAAGTACACAGGTTTGTTGTCAAAATTTGCTAGTCCCATTGGTTTCCCCTGAGAAAGGGGGAAATATCACTACATAGGATTGGGGCTTTCAGTCTAAAAGGAAATTTGACCAAGGGGATTCCACTAGTTTTTACACAAACTATGTGTGGAGAAGGACTTGTTTTTTTTTTTTTTTTTTTTCCTTTCTTAATCTATCATGAACAAATACTTTTATTATAAAAAAATAAAATTAATGAAGTAGTAGGAAAAAATAAAGTAAAAAAGTAACATACAATATACATACCCAAATTTTAACATAAAATCACTTTATACATTGCCATAGAGGTTTTTTAATGTTTCATTCTCAATTTCTCTACTTATCACAGACCACTAATCAGCATCTCCAGGACCTGCACCCACTCAGAACCCGTACAGGAAACATACCACTTGCTCTTACTACTAACTTTATTGACTTGTCGAAATTAGCTTCTTGTTTCCATGAAGGTAGTTGAATATGTGCTGGTTTAAGATCCTTCACCAGCTTGAAAACTGCATTGCATTTTCCAGAAGCTTTTTAATAATATGTATCAAGAACTATAAAATATTCACATGCTTGACCCAGTAATTACACGTCTATGAATCTACCCTAAGGAAATATCAATTCTGCACAGAGGTGTTAACTGCAAGTTTATTGAAAATAGCCAAGATTGAAAATAGCATAAAGCCCCCAAATGGAGGAACTGTGGAGCATATGTTCCATGCTGCCCAGAGAAACAGCTCCTACATGCTGGACTAGGTTAAGTTGCCCCGTCTCATGATACACATGTGCTCCCTTTGTGGCACTTACTATTGTGATTAGGTAAACACCTTGTGTGATTATTTAGTAACTTCTAACACTAAGCCCTGTTTCTCCATCACATCCCCAATACTTATGGTACTTTCTGGCACATAATAGCTGCTCAATAAATGCTTATTGAATGAATGAGTGAACACAGTACGTATGAATGAATTGTGATGAATTGGAGAGATTCTTGATATAGTATCAAATGAAAATATTGTACTAAAAGAAACACAAGAGTATTTAAGCTATTTAAGATACTCCTAACTATCATTTTATGCTGTTTAGCAAGAATTTATTAGAATAGTGTCAAAAAGGCTAAAGATCAGCATTAGCCGAGGCTTGTATAAAATGTTAGAGTCAACAACTGCTTTTTAAAGGTACCTTTGAAACAAGGAGAAAGGCAAAGACCTTTGGGAAAGTTGGTAAAGTGATAATAAGGGGGAAACAGAAAGCAGAGTAAGTGACCAATAACTAATTTTCTCCTGTGCTACTGAACAGGAAGGCCAGTGTTCAACATAAAGAGAGTAGAACAAACCACGCAAACAACTCAGTTCCAGATAGCAAGGGGCTAGAGCGAGAATGGCGGGGGGGGGGGGGGGGGGCGGGAATCACTTCAAGTGCACTCAAGAACCCAGGCCTGTAGGAATTCGATTCCAGGGCCTAAAGGGATTTCAGAGTCACTGATAGTCATTTCTGAGAGGTTATAATAAGCAGAAAAATAACAGAAGACTGAACAGGGTGAGGGATTGTCAGAGAAAGTAATGTTTGCTCTTTGTTGCTACAGAGAACCAAAGCAAAACCAATGGATTTCTGTTATAGGTAAACAGATAGACGGATCAATGTAAGGGGGGAAACTAGTTACTAGCACCATCCATACTTCCTTTATGTTGCCTGTGTGCCTTAGATGCTCTGTGAACTGACAGAGATGATGGAGGAGGGTCGGGCTAGAGTGACAATCCAGAATATTTTTCCATCCTTGCTAATTCAAGGAAACTCTCTTATTCTCTCTGGCAGCCGCAGCCACAGAGTCACAGCTATGATTTCAGAATCATTGAGCTTGAGTGTTTCAGTAACACACTTCTTCATTTTCATCACCAGCCCTCTGTGCAGCTTAGAACAGCTGCAGACACCTCATGAAAGAGACCAAGGGAACATCAAAATCCATGCCAGAGGATGGTTGCTCTGGGAACAACTAGACATGATGTGAGTTACCCTGTGCTCACCGCAACACACCAGTCCAATTGGAAAAATCAGCATGCAGACTGGAACACAGTCCAGGTTCCCTTTCAATTCTTTTTTTTTTCACCCTGCTTATCTTCTAGTTCCCTGATGATAAATACCCAATCATCCAATTGGTTCTGGAATTGCATCACTAATGGTCTGGGAAGATAGTATTGTGGTATTGACTGAGTTTTTAAAGACCCAGGAAAAACTATCTCCCAAACTTCAAAGGACTGGCCCCTTTAAAACACACCAAAAAATCCTGGAGATAACATGCAGCTTAGACTAAAGACACCAAACACCTTGAAGATAAGATACATAATCTTAGAACCTTCCATGGAAGCGGCAAAAAAAAAACGCTATCAGGATCATCTCCAAAAAAACTGCAATTTACTATGAAAGCCTAATCAGTCATTTGGTAAACATTTCCCTGGACAGATAAGAGATCGGAGTAGGGGGGTGAGAGAAGATGGAAAAGGACTGTGCCAGAAAAATGGTCAATTAATTATGGGTATTAATCTCATATCATGCCAACATAACTCTCTTCCACTCTTCAAAACTTATCAAAAATCACAACATAGGAAGCAAATATAGGTCAAAAGTAATCTGCTGAATTTTGGAAACCAAGGATTCAAGTTATTCCTATGGAATGTAAGTCTGCTTTTTACCCACTTTATCTGGCCCACATTCCAAGGCACTTCAGACAGGTTAGTAAACAAACAACCACTTCAGACCCCATATCTCAGAGCAAGCACAGACTGAGCACTCAGGGTCCTCCTAGATTTACTAAATATTCATGACTCCACCCGTTTGTTCCACATTAATAAACATCTGTTCTATGTTAAAGCACTCATGCTTTTTATAAATCAGACATTTTGCCCTATTGAAAGCTCCCATAAGGGATATTCCTTTACCCTCTGATTAGGTCCTGCATCCAATGATAGCGAGGGGCCACGGTGTGACCGGCCCAATTCCTACCACCTGGAACTACTGTATGACCAGGATGTCATAAAGCACAACTCAGCTGTGATATGTAAGAATGATGGATGTTCAGGAAGCCCATCTGCAGGGTGGAAAGTGGGGGACATTTCTTTGACTCCTTGCCACATCATTAGCTTCAAATGGAAAATAATAAGGTTCCCAAAGTGCTTTAATGCAGTACAAAGCCAGAACCTAAAGTCTCAGGGACGGCTAGCTTCTCCTTCTCAAACCTGCTTTCCATAAAAGTCAACTACAGCACCCACCCTTCTGTCATCCACACATGATGATTTACAGCCTTTTAAAAAAATGCATCCATAGATTTTAATTATTATAGCAAAAACTCTTAAACATGGCATCAGCACTTCACTATGTGTGAAGGGTCCAAAGGGGTTTAGTTAGTTCATTTTTGCAGGCAACTGATACTATAAAGTGGAGGAACATTATGCATTTTCTGAGCAAATATTTTTATTGCAGAGAGAACTGGAGAAATGCCATCCAGAGAGGTAACGTGACTTGCCTCAGATCACACAGCTTGTCAGAAGCAGCGTGGGCCCAGGAATCAGCTTTCCGGATCCCTTCTCCAGATTGTTCCCTATTTCTACTATATTTTTAGCATTTTGTATTCTGTCATTTATTAAATATGAACTATGTTTAGATACATAAAATTTACTTATAATTGAGATGTTTTGATACCTCAGACATTTTTCTCATAAATTGGAATTAGCTAAGCTTTCTGTACATTCGTATCTGAATTCATGGGCCCCTGGCAAGTGACTTCCTATGAGAGTCACTGTGCTCCTCTGCAGAGTGGAGCCCAGAGTATGATGGACACCCCTTCAGCAGACAGTCCCCCTCCCTGCCAGGAGTGAGGCCCAGGCACAAGCCCTAATGCAGCAGGACAGGTGGGATTAGAGAGGCCCAGCTGGGCCAGGGAGAGCAGGATGGGCTGGAGCTCCCCAACTGTTAGCCTGGAGAAAGGCGAGGTGAGAGCAGGCAGGAGGCAGAGGAGAGCCCACGGAGGAGGAAGGGAGGGCCCTGGTGGGGAGGAAAAGAAGTAGCAGGTGCCCTAAGGCAGATGATATAGTCAGGAGACAGAAGAAGGGAGAACAGGACACTGGCTGAATCAAGGTAGATAAGAAGGCCAGAGTCCAAGGGGCTGGGCCACCTGAGACACATCTCAGGGTCCCAGGAGCCTGGAGAACCAAGAGTCAGAGTGTCTGTGACCGAAGTCAGGGACTGTGTCTGCCCCGCTGGCCCTGTGCCCAGAGCCCAGCTCACTGCAGGCCTTCAGGTATTCAGGGAAGGATAAAAGGGATGGAGGGGGTTTAGGAGCCCAAACAAGAGAATCTAGTTATTTAAGGGCTAAGATCAATCAAAAAGCCTGGGTGATAGCAAAAGTAATAGCAAACTGAGTCAAGATCCCTGGGAAACAGCACACACTTATTCCCAGAATTAGAAAAGTAGGAGATGAGTTCATGGCCAAAGATAGGAAGAAGACAACAGGACAGAAAGAGGGTTTAGAGGATAGGGAGGGAGAGTAAAGAATAAGTTTTATTTTTACCAACTAGTGGCCCAGTGCACAAAATTCATGCACATTAAAAGGGAATTAATTAGAGGAAATATTTTAATATTGCTATTTGCCCTTTATAATAGAAGTGTCAGAGATGAAAGAAAATTAGTAAAATGTATATGAAGATCTCCCTCCTGTCAGAGTCTGGGGCATACCACGGGACCCAGAGTCAAGTCCCCGCCCACCTGCACGTGCCTCGAAATCGCATGAGACCCAGCCGGCCCCACCCCCATCAAGGGGCACAGCCTCAGGTCCCCCAGCCCTGGCGCGAAGGTGCGAGGGCGTGATGACAATTTGCATATTAGCTCTTTATTATATAGGATTATCCACAGAAGCCTCCTTTTCTACCATCTACATCCCAAGACTCTTGATAAAGACACTTTTGATAAAAACTATATGTTGTTGTTAAGCATGTCACATTAATAGTATTATTATTCCACTCGAGCTGGGCTCAGGCCTTGTCTAGAAATGGCAAATGCAATCTGTAAAGAGATATTCCCATGGGATAATGAGATAGGCAGAAATAAACACCCACCAGAACCCTCTCCAACTCAGTGCTTCCAAAGACTTTTTATCAAGGGACTCTTTTCCCCACCTTGAATCCATCGTCCACATGCCTGCAGGCACAGCCCACCCTCTGCACCAGTTCGTTTCCCACTACTCTGAAAATTTACAGGTAGATCAGGCCCTGAATTTTGATCTCCAATCTTCTCCCTACAGACCAGGCCTCTGCAGATCCTGAACTTTACCTTTCCCCATCTCTGCACTGACCTAGCTGAGAAAGAGGCCCGACCGTGGCAATGGAGAGCTCAGATTCCTGTACCTCTCTCTTTTCATCCTCCTCTCCCACCAGGATTCCCAGACCTTTGCTTTTCCTCCAATTCCCCCAAATCTTGTGAATCTTAATGCTGAGCTTGCTAGTTCTTGAAACAGTTTCTGCCCAGTGTTTCCTGTTCCTGGACCTCACCTCAGTTATCTGACCCTAAAGAAGTTAAATGTCTCATCCAAGACCCCCAGATTAGGAGAGGCAAAATTCAGAGCTAAGGATGCTGGTATAGTATCCGGAACAGGCTAGCACTCAGTTGGTAAATATATGCTTGAGAAAATTAAAATTGTCCCTGCAAATGAAATGATTTCTAAATCTTACAAAATATAGTGTAAAATGTCAGAAAGTTTATGGGTTTTAGAAACTCAGCTCAGGATATCCCCACAATGACCAAGCAGTCAGGTATAATTATTGAAAGATTCAGGGTTCGGGTTCTGGAGAAGGCCGCACACAAATGAAAGAGACTAGAAAAGTATTAATTTGGGAATATTGGGGGCCAGGCGGGAGCCCACCTCTAGTGCTTTGGCCTTGCCATCCCTTTTATTCAGGTTTGGGATACACCCATTGCCCTTAGGCAGGTAATTCCAGTAACAGACAGATTATCTTATCAGTAAGGATTTACATGATTATTTGGTGGGGAAGTTGCCTCAGTTACCATTGTCTTAATTAGATAGGGAGTGGTTGGCTCTGACCTTTCAGAGCTTAAAGGTTGACCAGCCTTCCACATCTTTGTATTAGTGAGACAATGATCGGTTTCCAGCAGAAAGATCCATAATGGTGCCTTAAAAAGGCACTTCTTTGGGCCCAGCTGGCATAGCTTAGTGGTTGAGCATCAGCCTATGAACCAGAAGATCATGGCTCAATTCCCGGTCAGGGCATATGCCCAGGTTGCAGGCTGGATCCCCAGTGTGGGGCATGCAGGCTCTATCCCCAGTGTGGGGCATGCAGGAGGCAGCCGATCAATGATTCTCTCTCATCATTGAGGTTTCTATCACTCTCTCCCTCTCCCTTCGCCTTTGAAATCAATAATTTTTTGTTTTTTAAAAAGGGGGCACTTCTTTGGAAACTGGTAGAAGGAGCTAAAACAGTATTGAGCCAATGGAAAAGTAATCTTCCTGGACCGGAATTACTATGCCTTGATAATGTGGTTCCCTGGTCAGGTCAGCTTCAGATGCATGCTCCATAGTCCCCCTCGGTATTTCAATACATTGAAGCCTATATCAAGTTCTAAGAAGTTCTATTGTAAAGAAACCCATTAAATTTGATTTAACTTACTCTTTTCAAAACGTACTCGACCACTGCTCTTTTCTTAGAGAATACCTATTTGTTCAGAGAACACAGTTTGGGAAGTTTTGAGCCATATTTAGTTAATAGGTTTATTTAACTCCCAATTTTTTAATTCATGCAAGCAGGCTACTTGCATGAGTAGATTCTCTGACATATGCCCTACATTAAAATGCATCCTCATTCAATTTTTTAAAAATTTCCAGGATTTAACAATAGGCTAGGAGAGTAGTCGTATCATTAAAAAAGGCTTCCTTTGAAATCTGTCAGTCACAGCTTCACAACACTGGGTTTCTGTGAGGGAGCTATAACCTCTCGAGAATTTGTGCCCGAAAGCACATCTTTCTGGGGAGTCAGAACATCACAGGACTGTAACATCCGAGCGCTGGAAAAAGCCCTAGACGTTGGCCAATCAATGCCGTCATCTCGTAACCAGACAGCAGCCTCAGGAGAGTTGGCAGCTGCCAAGACCACAAGCTACCCAGTGGTGGAGCTGGGATTAGAACCCGGATCTTTTGGTGCCTCAGCCAGGGAGATTTTCCTGTCCTGGAACTACTAGTATCTGCTTTTCTCAGAAAGCAAGAGCTCAGTCCTCTTCATCCTTAAAACCACAGTGGAAAGATGAGAAGGAAATGCGCCCAAATGCTAACACTGCTTGACAGAGAGGTGATATTTGGTCTTAGTTCTATTTTCCTGCATTGACTAAAATACCTACCAAGGGCATATATTGTTTTTATTCCAGAAAAAGAAAAACATATTCTAAAAAATGGAAAACAAACACAGAAGGCAAAGCACATAGTACATACCCCAGAAGGCATCATCTGTGTGGCTCCCAGTTGTTGAACACATAAGCAGAACTAATGAAATGCCGTGGCATTTCCCTGTGCCAGGGGAGGCATTAGACTGTGAGCAGGATGACTCACTGAGGCAGCGCCGAGACCTCCCTGCTGGCTGCTGGCGGGCATGGGCTCTCTGATAAGCTTCATGCTGCTGTGGCTGCACCCACAGACTGGCAAGGAGCAGAGCCCTGCTTCATTGCTTTTGGTAATTTCCTCTTAAAGTCCGTGTTTCAAGATAGGCTTTGAATAGCTCCTCCATTTCTAAACTCAACCTAATTGAATACACGAGTTTAATTGGGAATTTTTTTTTTACTTTGCTTTTCTGTACTTATGTACTGGCCTCCCACCTAGAAAAAACTTCCTCTCAGCCTAACGGTGCTTATAAACAATACTTTTAGAGAGTATTACTCTTGTTTTGGAGTCTGAGCAAGGCAAATTGTTTATGTACTAGGGGTGTGCATGCCTGCGTGTATGTGCGTGTGCATATGTCCCAATCTGTTTGGACTGCAATAACAAAACTGGGTGGCTTATAAACAACAGAAATTTATTTCTCACAATTTCTGGAGTCTGAGAAGTCCAAGATCATGGGTCTAGAAGGTTTTGTGTCTTCTGAGGAACCACTTCCTAGATTGGTGTCTGTTTCCTATGACCTCATCTAGTGGAAGGGGCAGGGAGCTCTCTGGGGTTTCTTTTATAAGGGCACTAATTCCATTCAAGAGGGCTCCACCCTCATGTCCTAAGAACCTCCCAAAGGCCTCACCTCCTAATACCATCACATTGGGGATTAGGTTTCAACATATGCATTTTGGAGGGAAACAGACATTCAGTCTTTAGCAGTGTGCATGTGTGACAGAGCCAACTGCTTATTCAAATCTGACTCATCCTTAAATCCTAATGGGAATAATTTGGTAGTCCGTTTAATCAGATAGTGTACATTCAGTCCCTTCTGGAATATCTATGTACTGAAGTTTTCAAAAAGCTATGTCCACTGTTATCTGAAAATACTGAACCTTTAGACTATTATCATTACTCTTAAAAGTAGTGGCTAAGGTATATCTTCAACATGCCCATGATTTTCTTCAGTACTTCTTCATTTTTCACTGTCTTCTCGCTGACATTAACAACAACTCATTGTTTTATGCCTTTCCATTTCTAGGCTGCGGTTGCTCCTTTCCTGTAGCATCACCCGAACCTGCCCTCCTTCCCACAGTCCCAGGGTGTGTCATGTTCCACCCTCCCCTGTTTAAGGCTATGCTTTCTCTGTGGCTTTCAGTCCATCCCAAAGTATGTCGTCTCCCCAAGGGCCCTGATTCATGAACTACTTCTCTTGGCCGACTGTATCTTTAATTTCCCCCTTTTTACTCAATTTTCCCTCTGAGTTTATGTTTGCTCATTTCCCATCCTTCTTAAAAAATAATAATAATTCCTCCTTGACCATACATGATCTTCTAGCTATTGCTTTACCTCTCTTGTTCCCTTGTTCTCAAGTTCCTCGGATGATGAGACTGTACTCACTGTCTCCATTTCCTCAACTCCCATCCACTCCTCCTCAGGAGCAACCTGGTTTCTCCCTGTCCAACCATTGAGAGGATTTCAGCTAAGATCACTAATGACTGTTAGTCTCTTTCATGGGCTCTTCTTTCTCTTTATGCTCCTTAAACATTAGCATTTCCAATGTTTCATCCTCCAGAGTTTCATTCTACATCCACTTCCCGTTTTACTCTACAGTCTCTCCCTGGTGATTTAACCCACTTTCATAGTCCTAAACATCTTCCACTTATGCAAATGGCCTCTAAATCCACTCTCTCCAAGTCAAAAGTCTCCCTAGATCCCTATTCCAAGTACCTGCTGGAATATGGCACTTCTAGCTGTCCACTGGCACTTCAAATTCAATATGCTCCAAATCAAACTCATCATCTCCTCAACCTCCCAAACGTATAGGCACTTCTACTACTCCCCATGTTAGTTGATGAACAATCACTATAGTGACTAATTATCCATATTTGCTTTGGACTGAGGGGCTTTCCTGCACGTGGGAATCTAAGTCTTAATAGGATATTCCCAGCTAATCAGAGAGAATCACCCTAACGGTCACCACCAATCATTGGGTCTAGATCCTAGGAGTCATCTTGGACTGTCTGCTTCATCTCCTCCCTTCAATATCCTTGTCTTTCCTACTTAACTTCCTAAATAGTTATCAAATTCCTGCTCTCCTCTCTACCCTAGCACATGCCCTTACCATCCTCACTTCCTGAGGGCTCTCCCTAATGCCAGGCTTCTTCCCTTTTAAAGGGCACTCGCTCATCATCACCACGGTTCACGCTCAGACTACATCGCTCCTGGACCCTGGAGGAAGCTGTCCCCCCAGGGGCAGGTCCCTTGGGTCTGCTCTGCTCTGTGCTCAGAGAGATGTTTGGGAAATTTTTTTATTGGACTTCACTTGGGGAGCTGCCAGACACTGTCCAAAACAGGTGAGTGACTGCTTTTCCTCAAAAAGAGAAGAAATGGGCAGAGACCACCTCAATGGTCCTAGAACATTTAGTACAATCAAAAACTCCACCCTGGGGTGCTCCAACAGTGGAAAATGCAGCCCCTGACTAGAGAGGAGACCCATGTCATGTTTGATAGGATAGCAAAGTACATCAAGGAGGATCTTCAGCTGTTGGTTGACAGGCCTGACAGCACCTAACTATTTCAGGTTGCACAGCGACTGGGTGTACTACGTGCATAAAAAGATCTTCACGTTGGCCACTAACATCTCCAGTGACAAGCTGGTGTCCCTGGGACCTGCTTCAGAAAATTCACTGGGACCCACACATTCTGGTTGCACATCACAGCTCTGGATTAGCTTACACTCTATGCCAAGTACAACGTGCGGATAAAGCTTAGAGCAGAGCCGTCCTTCCTGTATGGGAACCATGTGCTAAAATCTGGACTGCGTAGAATCACTGAAAATACGTCTCAGTGCCAGGGAGTGGTGGTGTGCTCCATGGCAGACATCCCTTCGGGTTTCAGGGTGGCAGCAAAGTCTACACAAGACTGCAGGAAGTAGACCCCATGGCGATTATGGCATTTCATTAAGCAGGCATTGGGGAATGTGAGCAACGTGAAGAGACACTGACTTAAAATGAAAGCATTGCAAGGACTCATGGCTGAGTGGAAGGCCCTCGCTTTGTTTCCTGTGTCTGTGTAGACTCCACCAGCACGCTGAATTTGGGCAACTCTGTGATCTCTCCAGGGACTTCTTAGCTTAATATACTCTCTCTTGTGGACAGATGCAGGTTGGATTCTTATTAAGCAGTAATGGGTCAAAAATGGCGTTTCAGGTGTTTGCGTTTGTTACTAAATAGAATATTGTGTTTTATATTTCAATAAGAGGGTTTCGTATTTTCAGTAAAAGGTCCTAAATCACTGAATTTGAGGACAAAAATAGTTTATTGTTATCTGTGATAACTGTTTTCCAAACGTATGATAAGAACACAGTAGATTTTCTTATTATTTATTAATACTACGAAAGACAGATATTGCTGTAAGAGAATAGTAGGCCACATCTGGGATTTTACAAATGAAATTTAAATAAAATACTAAGAGTAATTTATTCTGCTACTTTCCCTTATGACAGGTGCTGTGTGGTATGGAAGAAAACTTGGATTCTAAACATATTTCCAAAACCTACCAGCTCTATGATGCTTTAGATGAGTCATTAAACTTTAATGAACTTCATTTTCTTCTGTTTCAAAAAACAGCTTTAACTATCTATCTAAGAATGGCTTTTAGAATTAGAAATCATGACTGTAAAGTACCTAGCACAATGCCTGGCAAATGACAGGTGCTGCATAAACGGTAAGATTTATTTTTATGTTGCATATACTGAGTGTTTCTACTACTAAGAGTAGGATCGAAGGGTATAATTTGATTATAATATTTTGGTTTTCACAAGATGTTTTCTGAATCTTTCCTTTCCTGAAATGATGTGATTCAGGTTGACTGTTATTTTCATCTTCTTCGTTTCCTAAAACATTTCCCTTGTGAACCTTTTCTCACCTTACTGGACTGGATAAAAAGCACTAATCAGTTGCCCTAACCGATTTGGCTCAGTGGATAGAGCGTCGGCCTGCAGACTCAAGGGTCCCGGGTTCGATTCCGATCAAGGGCATGTACGATCAAGGGCATGTACGTTGGTTGCAGGCACATCCCCAGTAGGGGGTGTGTAGGCAGCAGCTGATTGATGTTTCTCTCTCATCGGTGTTTCTAACTCTCTCTCCCTCTCCCTTCCTCTCTATAAAAAAAATCAATAAAATATATTAAAAAAAAAAACAAAACACTAATCAGAGACCCTGAAATCATTGACCTCCTCCTTCCTTCTTCCCATGCTTCCAGAAATCGTTTTTAGAATTATTAAAATATTTTAAAATAAAAATCATTTCACAGAGAAATATTTTTAAACCCCCTGTATTGTAAAACAATTTTTCTAATGAAAATACTGTTTATTTTAAATTCCAAAGGTGACATCTCTAAAAATAAAACATTTTTTAATTACTAAAACAAGAAAAAAGAACAAGTTTACTCTGGCCAATGACTTCTGCTGTGGTTTTCTGACTTTCTAGATTTCTATCTAAAGTCAAAATCATTATACTGCAATCTCTAGCTCAATTTTTGAAACTCAAATAACTTTATGTCAAATTCCTTTCCATATCTTTCCCCTAGGGAGGTATAAGAGAAGACGGTAGTGACATTATTGTCTTGAAACGAGCACTTTCACCATTGCTATCTCATTTAATTCTTACCTCACCTCTGGGGCGGTAAGTCACAGGGTTTTGGCATGAGAGATTCAATTTTATAAGTATATTGAATTTCACCACAGGTATGATTGTTTTCACACAAAACGGCAAAACAATCACACGCACAAAGACATCTCAAGAGCTTTGTACATCTTAACTGTTAACAGCTTTATGAATTTTAATGGCTCGGAAAAAAGTTTATTTTCCCCACAGGCCCAGAAGGAAATCTGTGCCATCAGGAATAGCTGAAATCCCCGGCTGAGATAAAGCTGAAGATTTCCAGGCAGAGGAAATCAGAATGTGACCTCCTGATGCCGCCACCTGCTCCTCCGCGCTGACCTGAGAGGAGGGGCTCCTGTGGACTCTAGGAATCATCCAGCGGTGGGTTATGTTTTACTTGGATTGAACTCTGTTGATGTCCCCGACTTTTAGGCTTTGACCGTCCCCCTTTACTGTTCACCTCTCAGATCCCTCTGCTATATGATCTTAAATACATATTGATTATGAATAATAATCAAGTGAATTCAACTTAATCTAATTATGATAACTTGATGGCATTCTTTGGGATCACTGTGGATGCCACTGCTTTTGGATCAGGGACTACCGTCTTTGAGCTAGGGATTGCAGTATAATTATTGTGACTTCAGGTAGAAATCTAGAAAGACAGAAAACCAGAGCATGCCAGGCTTTTACATCAGGGACTACTACCGTCTCCTGTTTCAGATGGTCTGCCCTGGAACAGTGGCCAGCTCTTCCTTTGTGACTTCGGAGCTGGTCTGCAGCAGCACTGACAAACAGAAGATGCAGCTTAGCCTGATAATCACATAAGCTGTGTGTTGGGGGGGGGCGGGGGGAAGTCATTGTATTCTGGGATTCCTTTTCCATTGGGTGGAATGACAAAATCAGCAGCAGACATCACATGCCCTTTTGTAGAACTGCCCCGAAGACTGATTTTTGTGTTTCTTCCCAAGAACCTCCCACTGAAGAATGGCCAAATGCCAGACACGGCCCCAGGGAGAAACTCACGCTTCCCACCATCCCTGGCCCAGAAACACTCTGGGGAACTCCCTCTGAAGTCATGCATGTCTTTTCTGGACTGCGACCCTGCCTGTGGATTACTGCGGCCACCGGCAGCTGAGGACAGCATCTGAGGGCCAGACATCTGCTCCACAATGACAGCAAGGACACATCTTCATTTTAATGAGACTGAAAAGATCAACTGCCGTGATTAACAGCAGCAGCCGGTATTTCCACGGGCGGACTGCACACTCTGTTTGCCTACCCTTGTCCCATTTACCTGGTGCCTGGGATGAGATACCACGACTAGTCTGAACAGGCCTTCCGAGACTGACTGAACTCCTTTTTCTTGATGGTAACCTTCCTTCATGTATTTCTAAATGAGAGGGAATGTCGAGATCAGACCTACATCGAACTGGGTGCAGTAACCCAGTTCAAAAGTGGCTTTTCCCTAAGTTTGTAGCATGGCATTCTGTCTCATTTCCTGCCCCAATTTTACTACATAAGCAGGAGGATACTTGGGAGTTTTGTTTAAAAAAGAGAGCCTGGTTTGGCTATGGTTGACAGGCAAGTCTGCCACATGTTCCTTCCTGGCAGAACCTGCCCTTTCACTACAGATAGAACAGTATGGTCCAACCAGTTCTGCATGTCATTGTCATAGCAGTGAGCCCCCATGGTCTCACTTTCTTTGTCAACAGATGACCAATTTGTATTCCAGCCTGTATTTATACCTTAGATTGAACAGGAAGATCGGGTCAACAATTACCTGCCAGACATGCTAATCAATCCACTTCAGCAAACACTTATTGATCACTGGCTATGTCCCAGACACTAAACTAAGATGAAATATATGCAGTCCCTTCAAGGGACTCAAGGAGTTTACAATTTAATGTGTGGAGTTAGACATATACATACCTCTGTAGAGATTAGTGAACGAGAATATGGAGGCAAATATTCCAAATGCAATTCAGAGATACAAAGCAATGGAAATGTTTCTTAAATGGTTACAGACACGTGGAGAATAAAGTAAAAATGTCCACCATATATCTATTGGAAATCTAGAAGGAGATAATAGAAGGAATGATGAAGGAACGATAACCAAAGAGAAAGTAGCTGAAGATTTCCCATACATCAGGAATCCCAAAAATTTACAAATAGAATAAATTTTAAAAATCTGCAAATGATCCCATCATAATAAAACCATGAACACTAAAATGGAGAGATAATCTAAAAAGCATCTAGTGAGAAAAGACAAAGGAATAGCAATTCAAATGACGCTAGCTTCTCCACAATATTGGAAGCCAGAAGAGATAGGGGAATAATATCTTTAAGAAGTACATAACTGTCAACCTACCATTCTATGCCCTCAAAGCAATAATAAAACATTTCAGGCTGTGGTAAGATTGTAATGGAGTTAAAAATAAGGTGATTCTTAGCTAGGGAAGGAACAATTAGTTCTGTATGTCGGTATTGTTGAGGAGGGGTGAATGGAACAAGAGAAGATTTACCTAGATTGGGTCCTGACAGATGAGTGGGATTTAGACAGCTAGGGTGTGAGGAGGCAAGGCTGCAGGTAGCTATAGGATCCATTGTTCAAATGGGGAAAAGGCCCTACCTCGAAGTCAATGCAGCTCCATTCAAGGTGCTCAGAGTGTATGCTATAAGCAGACACCAGCCCTCCCTTGATTCTTCGGTTTGATGCCCTTACACAGGACACATAATTTGTACACCAGTATCTTGTTGCCCTGGGGAGAGGAGCTCAGAGAAGTGTGAGCAAAGGCCTAGAGGAAGTTCTGGCATCTGCAGGCAATCAGAAACAAGGGAGAGTCTCTAGTACCTGCATTTAGTAAGCATGCCTTCTCCCTGGTGTTCAAGCTTGTGCACGGGACTATGTTGAGAACTCATTTCTGTGGTCAGACGAGTCAGCAAAATGGGATGGCTAATTAGGAGCTTCCAGGTTGATATCTCCAAGGACATCAGGAATCTATTAGGATCCAGAACTTAAGGAGGTCCACCACAGTCCCACCAGTCCCTCCACATCTGCCCAGGCTCCAGCATGACCCTGCCATTGCTCCCTATTGCCCCTGTGAGCCCATCCTTCCCCACTCCACACCACGGGAAACACAACAAGTTAGAAGCTTCAAAGGATTCTTTCCCACCCTCCCTGTGAGTCCTGGATCTCTGACCCCATTCACCTACTCATATGAGGACAGAGTATTATAAAATAGTGGAAGAACCAACCACCTTCTTCAGTATGTTCTCACAGCCAGTGTGGGATTTCCTGTTCAACTTCGATGACCAGTGCCCATTCCCCATCTGCCCAAGCTCTCCCAGGAACCACAGGCTCAGGGCTTATTTCCCAATGCTCCATAATCATCTTAACATTGTCAGGATTTGGCACAGTGTCTGCACTCAACCCAGCCACAGATCTCATCTCCTGCACTGCAATCCCCTTCAGCAGAGCCTCTGCGTGAGCGTGAGGACCCTTGTTTGTTGACCACTGACAACACCCTCAGGGCCTGGGGTACCACTGGATATATGGTAGATACTCGTTGGTTGTTTCTGAAAGAATAAGTAAAGTTATAACCATATTGCATGGCTTCCAGACCACCCAATTCATTTTTCTTCAGATGTGCTGCAGACTCAGAAAAATAGGAAATCCAGACCCCAATACAAGTAACCCCAACTTCCATATGTACATACACAGAGAGAAGCGCTGTCCCACTTTGTGGCCATAGCAGTTCCATTCTTTGCTTCTTCAGATTCTCCCTTTGGACATCAGCAGCTTCTTATCAATCTTCAAGCCTCTGAGGATTAAATGCAACAATACAATACAATAAGAATACTTGGCATGCAGCAAATGTAAGAACTGTTGACTGTCATCATAATCATTATTTAATAAATCTCTATTGAGTTAATTATGGGTGAATGCAAAATCACAGCACTGGACAATCCTTGGCTAGGTGCATACTTTCCCACATCAATTCAAAGGATTTAGAGAGCTTCTCTCTCTGTAAGCTGCTGAGGGCACAAAGATTAACACCTTCGGTGATGATACCTGGGAAGATAGTCTCTTCTCTCTTTTTCCCTATTATATTTGATGTCTGTAAGGTGTCTTTAATGAGGTGATAGTTAGGAGGTAAGTCCCTTAATCCTTCTGGGTATCAGTGCCCTCCACTTTAAAGCCAGATGGTTTCGCTCATTGATTTTTAAGGCTCCTTCTAGCTCTAGCCGTGTATGATTGTATTCTCATGGGGTACTGGTTGTTTGTAAAATCTCTCACTTCTGTTTCAGTCCCCCCACCCCACTCCCCAGCACTCTTCTTCTCATAGACTAGGAAAACCCAGGGGGACTCATTTCTGAGGTCACAAAGGAGAGAGAGCCCGGACCCCTCAACCCAGACCCAACAACTGGCAGGGAGAGGCTGGCCCGTGACACCCCAGGAGGCCGGTGGACCTGAGGTCTCTGTGGGGGCCCAGCTGCAGCCCCACAGGAATCGGGCTGGCTGTGGGGAGACAAGATCCGATCCGATGCTTTCAGGCTGGATCTAAGGAAGGAACTGTCCAGTCCCTTGCTGTCTTATGCAATAGTGCAGCCTCTCCCAGCAGGAAGCCATGCTGTGCAGAGATTCACTGAGGCTTCGATCAGCAATGGGATGGCCACAGACCCTCACTCTCTTCCTGGTCCATTAAACAAACAGAATAATAAACAGTCAATCAGCGTCGAACCATCTCCAGGATCCTAAGGCATTTTAATGATCATTATATTACCTCTGGAGTTTTCAAGCACAGTGCATTAGGAGGGGGTCAAAAATACTTCAGAGAAACATCTCTAAGGAGACTGCTTCATCTCAGCCTCAATGGGAATGGACTGGGATGAGGGTTCCCTAGAAGCCCACATTGACAACCAAGAGCCCTCAAGCATGCAGATGCACCCACATCCCAACCAGGGTTGCTTGCTAAAGAAATTTAGAAAACCTTTTAGAAATCCGGAGAGCAAGACTGTGAGGCAGAGCAGGGCTCCGTGACTGCTTGCCAGGCTGAGAAAAAGCTGGTTCTCCTCACCTGTGCCGTCACCACCCGAGGCAGAATGGGCCTCTGCCGTGCTTACCAAAGATGGGCTGTGAGTTCACATTTCCTTACTCTCTCCCATCTTTCATCAGCGCCACGAGTGTGGGCTGGCATTTTACGAAATGACTGACTACATCTATTGCTACAATGGAATTGAGGCAGATTGTCCAGGGAAAACAGGAGAGGAAAACTGAAATGAAGCAGAATCCCAATTTCGTGTTATGGCAACCCTGTGCAAACGACTCGGTGTGTCAACGTGGGAGCACATTTCTCTCCTTTCCCGTCTCAGGCAGTCTTCTAGAGCAGCGGTCGCCAAACTTTCGGACCTCACGGACCACCAGTGGTCCACGGACCTCCGGTTGGCGACCGCTGCTCCAAAGGTTTCCTTCTAGAGGACCTTTGGGAGGGTCTGATGGCCACAGAATTCGCACTAAGTCTCTGGATGGGGGAGCCGGCACTGACTGGGGAAAATATTCTGTCAAAAAACTCAGAACTTAAAAACACAGCAACTCCTAGCTTGAAGGGGATAATGCATTGCTCACCCCAAACATTCACCCACAACATTTTCTCCATGAAAGCAGCCATCTTTGCTGCTTCCCTGCTAGTGGGAGATAGTGAGCCAGGCTCTGGCATCCCTGGTGAATGCTGTTTATTTTGTAAGGGGGACACTGCTTCAAAGGGACTTGGGGAGACAGAGCTTTTGTACTGCTTCTCTTGAAAGATGGGGGCAGGGGCTGGAGCAAGGTGGGCTTTTGGAGAGAAGGGTGTGGCATGAAGCCCACATAGGACAACCAGCCACTGCCTGGGAAGGCATTTGGAACTTCAGCCTGATCAGGGCCAGAGGACTAGCGTCACATGCCAGCTGGTGGAGGTGCGGCCCCTGGTTTCATGAAGCACAGGGACTTTTTGTGCATACATATTTGGAGGCAGGAGTGCGTCGTTGTTGGCAGCCAGGAACCTTGCCATATGCTGAGAGAGTGCCGTTGAGTTACATGCTGCCTAATCTTGCGGTGTGCTGCAGCTGAGTCACAGCCATCTTGACACTTGGAGAATATAAATAGAAAGATTTGGGGAGGAAAAAAAAAAAAAGAAATCTAGATCTTGGACTTCGCAAGTTCTTCTTGCTCATATGTGCTGCTTCCTTGGTCCTGGTTGTGGTAAAACCAAGTCAGAGGATGAAGAGCCCTTGCTGAAACTTTCAAATGTCTCTGATGCATCAGATTGGGAGAGCTAGGTTGAAAGATGAAGCGAACGTGCTTTATTTCTTAAAGCTAAGTGGAATGTGTATCCCCTAGGTCAGGGCTGGGGAGAAGGGAGAGAAGCTTATGGGCAAAGGGCATCCGATTGAAGTCCTATAGGACTAATCCCGATCTGGTGCCTTCACGACCTCATTTAGTATGGGGAAGCCAGAGTCCCACGGTGATTCCTGCTCCAGGAATCCGAGCCCAGAAAGCATCAGGGCACAAGGCCAGACATGGTTGAATTCTTCTATTTTGTTCTCCATGGCTCCCTGACAAAATGATTCATTAGTTTTGTTGGCATTTTTGCTGTTCTGAGGTGAAACATAAAGTTTCAACATGTTTTATACCAAAATGATTACACTAAAGAAGCCTGGCCTAGAGTTCCCTTGAAGGAAGATGCCCCGGGGAGAACTGACCAGCGATGGTTAGTTATGACCTATGTTTTTCAAAATTTGAACATCTAAAATATGACATTTTATTGTCTGGGGTTGAGTCCTGGTCCTATTACTTACTTGTTCTCTGAACTTAACCAAGTTACTTAACCTTTCTGGACCTTCATTTCCTCACCTGGAGACTGAGTAATTAACACCTACTCTATTGAGTTATTGTGCTGGCTAAATCCAACATATGTAATATTTAGCACAATGCTTGATACATTGTATGCAGGTGATTTATGCTGGCAACTGACTGTTGCTTTATTTTTTTTATTATGGTAAAATATACATGTCATAAACTTACCATGTTAAGCACTTTTAAGTATGCAGTTCAGTGGCATTAAACACATTCACCTTGTTGTGCATCCATCACCACTGTCCATCTCCAAAACTTTTTCATCTTCCCGAAGTGAAACTCTGCACCCATTAAACAGTAACTCCCATTATCCCCTGGAAACCACCACTTTACTTTCTGTCTCTCTGAGTTTGACTACTCTGGGTAGTTCACATAAGTGAAATCATACAGTAATTGTCCTATTTTATCTGGATTTTCTTACAAGTAGGAGGCTGCATGGCCTACAGTCTCTCGTTGACACTATTCTGCCTCCACAAAGCATCTTCAGCAGAAATCTTAGTTCTCCAGGGCTTTCTAAGAACAGCCTATCTCACAATTCTTCTATGAGAAAAGTGCTAAAAATGCACACAGGAATGACACAGGTCACAACCATGGCAAATCTGATCCAACTGATTTGTCTAACACGCTACTCTGATTTTCAGAATAAGGATCATAACCTACCATTTCAGCTTTACCTAACCAACTTAGAGCGAAACCCAGGCCATCTAAACCCTCAGATAAACACTTGTTTTTAGGTACGTCTTTTGAGTCACTGGAGATTTAGATGCATAAGGATCAACATTTTAATTTTAAATATTTAAAAAGGAAATCTTCCTTAAATGAATTGCATACTTCTCTGTAGTTTTTACCAGAACATATTCAACATTAATTCCCCATTAAGCTTTACTTCATGACTCAGGATCATTACTATGAACATCAATTATCATAAATGCTTCAAAACAATGATGGCCTTAGGATCTGCTTAAGTTGTTGGATCTTAATCTATACTCTAAATGTCCCAGAGCACTATGGCTTTTTGATCTTCTTCTTACATTAATTAATAGGGATTTCCCCTCTACTTAGTTCTTTGTTATAACATTTCTAGCTAACTTTGCCCTCACACATTAGCATCATTGCCAAGGGTGGATTCAAGTTGCAGGAGGCCTGAAGCTCAGCCTATTGAGCAAGGAGAGGGGAAGAGCTCTTTAAGAAAGAGAATACAGCCCAGCTGGTGTGGCTCAGTAGTTGAGCATCGACCTATGAACCAGGGGTTCTTGGTTCGATTCCCGGTCAGGGCACATGCCTGGGTTGTGAGCGATTCCCAGTATGGGGTATGCAGGAGGCAGCTGATTGATGATTCCCTTTCATCATTAATGTTTCTCTCTCTCCCTCTACCTTTCTCTCTGAAATCATATATTTTTAAAAAAGGAAAAGAATACAAAACTGATAAGTATAAAATTAGATGCCAAATTGGACAGTGGGAGTATTCCTGGAAGACACTCCTACTCTGGATCAGCTAGTAATGATTTAACAATACACAGAAGTGACTGCAAAATATACAAATATCCGATACTAGAGGGCCGGTGCACAAAATTTATGCACAGAAGGGGGGCGTTCCTCAGCCCGGCCTGCACCCTCTCCAATATGGGACTCCTCGGGGGATGTCCAACTGTCAGTTTAAATGTCTAAACCTGCAGTCGGACATCCCTCTCACAATCCAGGACCACTGGCTCCTAACCACTTGCCTGCCTGCCTGCCTGATTGCCCCAACCCCTCTGCCTGCTGGCCTGATTGCCCCTACCTTACCCCCCTGCTGGCCTAATCAATCCTAACTGCCTCTGCTTCAGCCGCCAGTCTGGCCTCTCTCTGTGGGAGGCAACCTGGTGGATCAGGAGAAGGCACTGCCCTCATTACCCCGCTGCTGCTGCCACTACTGGCCTGAGCCTCAGCCCTTCGCAGCCACCCATGGCTGCCTGAGCCTCAACCCTCGTAGCTGCTGCAGCTTTGTCTGAAAGGACGTCCGGAAGACGTCCACTCTAATTAGCATATTACCCTTTTATTATTATAGATAATAAAAGGCTAATATGCAAATTGTCCCCTCAACCAGGAGTTCAACCAAGATTTCGACCAGGAGGCAGGGTGGGCTGGCCAACTGCCTGTGGTCCCTCCCCCTGGCCAGCCTAGCCCAATCAACCCTGATCTGGGCGGACCAGCCGGACCCCACCTATGCATGAATTCATGCACCAGGACTCTATTATTTCAATAAGCCCTAACTGACTTCACTTAGCTGGAACTCACAAATGCCTGCAGCCACTGTACTGCAATAGGCTGTCCTAACCAATTGTGGTTAAAATAGCTTACCTTTATAAATTTTACAAAACCTTAAGACCTGGTGAACACATTATTGGGGTCACTATTTTATTATATGATGTATAATATATTACTATTATTATTTTATTGCTCAAATTTCCCAATTTCCACTGTGTAGAGCTCTTTCAAATTGGTCTCTGTATCCTTTCAACATGTTCCCAGCAGTTTTTGAATAATTCCTTACTGTCTGACCCCATAAAATGTTCCAGACTAATCTTAAATTTCTCCTGGCTTAAGCATGGAGTCAACCAATTCTATCAAAAATCCTGGTTTCTTTTTTTTCAAAGAATGGTATTTAGGAAACAAGGTACAAGTACTAGCTGTGCTCCTTGCTCCTGGGATGTCCTGTATAGGAATTGTAAGCTAGAAAGTATACGCATGTATATTACACATGCATATACAATCTACTTACTTCTTTTTCTCATCTGTTTATATGTTAATGCTAATACCAGTTTATGCTGATACTTCCTATTCTAACACCACAGCATTCATTCTAATTTTCCACTTCCTTATTTGCAACTTCTTTCTTCTACTGTGAAAAATGTGGCTCTCATTATTCACAAGGTATTTACTTATTACCTCAATCCTGGTAGACACATTAAATAGTTTCAGAATTCCCCATGAAAAGCATGTTTTTCAACTAGAAAACGATATTTGTGTACAGCTCTTTTGTCTTTAGTGTTCTAGTATATAGTCAAATACTGTTTTCCTAAGTTACTTAGGTTAGTTCTTTCCTTACTGTTGTGTTTTATTTTGGGTTTCCCCCAACATCGTCGTTGAATTTAATTAATTATTGGGGGAGAGATATGTGAAACGTTCCCATAGTTCTAAAAGTCAGAACTGACAGGAAGGTATATTCCAAGAGGTGCTGCTCACACCTTGTCCCTGCTACTCCTCCCATTCCCCGTTCTTTCCACCCCATTATTATTCTCCTTATTATTTCTGTATTACCTCTACAGAAATGAACAGGTACATGTATATGCTCTTAATACCCCGTTTTTTCTTACATGAAGAGAACTATAGATAGTCTTTGCACTTTGGTTTTTTTCACTTAACAACATATCTTGGAATCACTCCCTATGATTTCATAAGGCTTCTCTTTATTCCTTTTCACAGATACACAGTACTCCATGAGTGGATGTATCATAGTTTATTCAATCATTCTGCTATGTATAGCCACTGAGATTGTTTCAAATTTTGTCAAATTATAAATGATGCTTCAATGAATGACCTTGTACACATATATTTTCTTATCATTGGAGGTGTATTTTGGATTAGATTTCTAAAGGTGAAAGTGCTGGGTCAAACAGTAAGTGAACATGTAGTTTTGTAAGATATTGCCAAATTCCACTCCAGAGAGGTTGTGCCAGTTTGATTTTCTACCAGCAATATATGTAAATGTTTATTTCCCCACAGCTTTGCCAATAGAAAATGTTGTCAAATTTATTGATTTTTAGCTAATAAGCGAGAAATAGCAGTATTTTTTTATTGTGTTCCTCTAATTATGAGTGTGAATATTTTTCATGTTTAAAGGCCATTTTTATAGCTTTGTGTGTATGTGAATTGTCTGTTTATGAATGCAAGAGCCAGCAGCAGAAATGGCTGTCGGACTTTATATCTGGCTCCTGGGATTAGCCTGCCCTCTCTGGGTTGAGCTCCAGACATAGAGACCTTGGACTTGCCTGCTTTCTCAGGACTATTCATACACCCAGCACACTGGGCAGAGAGAATCCAGTTCCTCCCAGAGACTGAGTTTTGATCCAACAGTTTGGTTAGTGCCATGACCAGGCTCAGTGATCTGAATAGCCAAGGCTATGGCTATTTTTAGGTTTCCTGTGTCAATAAAAACTGTTTTCAAAGATGCTTAAGAGCAAGTCCCATGTTTGGTGTGGAAATCAAAAAGTTAATAATTAACACGGGCCCTAGGTGTCTTTAAGCTTGAGTTTCAGGCTTTAGTCCCCATGTCTCATCCTGGGAAAGTTCATTCAACTTGTCATCTGCAAAGGTCAAAGCAGGGGAATGACCTCATGACTGATGATTCTGTGCTCCAGATCACTGTGAATTCCTCTACCTTTCTGTTTGCAAAAGGAAAAGGGACTTTCCTGAGTTTCACTTGAATTAATCACATGTAACAGCTGTTCAGAAAAAAAAATCAATTTTATAAATTGCATGTTTCCTTTAACTGCCTGAGGATCCACACCTGAGGGATTATCTATGGGTATGTGGTCAGGCCAGAAAGAGGACTGGGGTTCACCCTTTGAGGCTATATTTTCACCAAAGGCAGCATTTTGCCACCCTCTGTCTTCTCAGTACCGGATCAGTAAGAACTGGGTCAGTTTGAATAACTGTTGCCATTACTATGTCTTCATTTCAATATTTCTTACTATAGCTTGTCTTCTTTTGATTCTCTAAATCAAAAGAATTGTTGTTATTGTTTTATGTTGTTGTTTTAATTTGGCACCATTATGAAAAAACAACAACATTGTTCTTTGCTAATAGCATCCAGGGCTGGAAGGGGAGAAATGCAGTACAAGTCTTATTCAGATCACATAGCTTCCTGGCACCTGCATAAAGTGGGTGCATTTAAAAGCCGTGTTTCCTCTCCACATGAGCAATCTCATCAGGATCTTTAGCCTGACACCCAAAAATCATTCTACTTACATATAACTTTTATTTTTTAATTAGGTGATATTGAGAAAATTTAATCTGTTCATTAAAGTGATCACAAATCCATCTATAATTTGGAAAAAATAGATGAGGAAAAATAGCCCACGGAGTCTATCACTGACTTCAGGTGAAATTCAAGTTCATATTTGTGGTATAGCTATGTTTCTGTACACCTAAATCTATGTTTCAGTTAAGGACCATGAACTATACACTCCAGTTCACTTTGCACCACAACCTTGGTTAAGAAAGAGAGGCTATGAATGCGGACTTTCATCATCTCAAAGGCCGTTGGCGTGTGTGATGGTTTCTCTGACTTTGATGTAAACAATCATGTTTCCAACCCTTCACTTTCTGTACCACATGGTATCACTGGTGACTTTTTTGCAGCCCTTTGAGGAGAGAGAGAATGAGTTGAAAGCATATAAATTTGAATGTTTCATAGAAAATAACTTCTGCTAGAACCCCTGGCACGCCAACATTGCTCAATATTGAGTAAAACAGGGAGTCTATTTTGGAAGAATTTCCAGCTTGAGTGACCATTTTCCTATTTGTAAACTTTGGAAATTTCTTATCATGGCAATGGCTTAACCATTAATAATAAAAACAGAGGCTCCTTCTCTACTTCTGCAATTCCTTTGTTGAACTTAGCCAACCACAGGTATAATGGCCCAGTGCCCACTGAGCAATCCCAGCACTCTTCTGGGTTAAATTATTAAAAATATAACCTCAATTGTTTAAAAAATACACTTAAAAGTCAGCATATATATCCTCATAAACACATACATGAGCTGTCTTCTGAGTGCACACATACTTTATACATGAATAGCAATATCCTCACTAGCATAATAAGTCTCTTTCAGGTTTTCTCTCTTTAGTGGTTCCTATTTCAGGGCCACACCACAGATTCTTTGTGTCCTGAGTTCACAGGAAGCATCCCAAGCATTCTTGCAAGTCCTGTGGCTTGGCTCGCGCAGCTGGGAATAAAAGGCCCCTTGAATACAAATGGCAATGTTGCATTCTGGCAGCTGCCACTCAAGGGGAACAAACACCACGCAGTCCATGTTTTGTACTGCTGCTTTCTGTGCCGAAGGAAAGATGAGAAAAATGTTCTTATGGGAGAGTCCTTTTGCTCTGATGTCTAAGGGGGAAAGAACAATTCTTTTGATGATTCCCTATGGCATGTAAAGACTTTGATTTCTAACTACCAGGAGTATGTGAACTTCTACACAGAGTTATGTCCGATTTTTAAAAATAAGAGAATTGAAGAAACAATTCCAATTTGCATGGAGCTACCACTTTTCAGCTTTCAAGACACTGTAATGTGCATTGTTAGCAGCAATGGGCTAGATCCTTTGCTATTAATGGAGGCTAGAAAAGAACACTTCGGGAAAGGTCAGCAGGGCTCAGCTGGAGCTGGAGCATGTGCGTGACTATAATTACAGTCCAAGGATGGAACATATTTCAGCTTTCCACACAAAGAAAGCTTTCTTTCTGCTTTTTTACATCTCACCAAGGCAAGGTGGATAAGTTCTGAAGACTCACAGAGGGATTTGTTGCCAAACTGTAAACCCAAACTTCCATGTCATGAATTTCATTATTGTCTCCCTCATGCCACCGGAACAGCCCGTGGCGTGGAACATCTTCTGCCTGGCATAATCACATTGAGCACAAAGTGTCTATAGAATCTTATGGGAGGAAGGAGCGGATCTTGAGCTTTATTTTATTTTTTTTTTCTTTCTTTTTCAACTCTGTGCATTTAAAATAGGCACACATGCTCAGGAAGCTAAGTGCTTGAAAAATTACTAGTGATGTGAACATAAAGCTTTCCCCTCCTGGGTTGTGGGTATAAATCTAGACTGAATCAGTGGTGATCAAGAGCAGATTGATGAGCCCTGGCCCTGTGGTTCGGTTGGTTGGGGCACTGTCCCATGCACCAAAAGGTGGCAGGTTTGATCCCCAGTCAGGACACATACCCAGGTTGCAGGTTTGATCTCTGGTCAGGGCATGTGTGGGAGACAAACAATCAATGTTTCTCTCTCACATCAATGTGTGTGTTTTTTTTCTCTCTCTCTCTAAAATTAATGAAAAAGAAAAGAGTAGGCTGATGCATTGTGTGTTTTTTTTATAAAAATAACCTCTCCCCATTGATAGTTACTATTCCACACATCAGTACATGCTCAAAAAATCCCACAAGTGAAAGGGAACTTGGAGATAATGTAGTCTAACTTCCTCACTTCACAAACATCAAAAACATGACTGGGAAAAAAATATATGGCTTGTCGAAGATCATAAAAGCTAGTGATGTCAAAGATAACACTAACATCAAGGTTTCCTGACACATATTCCAGTGTTTGGTATCTTTAAATGTTCATGACACTTTTTTTTAATAAAACTCTAACTATATTTTATTAATTGATTTGTAGGGTATGCCAATTTCAGTGGTGTAAAATCTCCCACACTGGCTGATTTCAAGCTCAACATGACATCAAAAACTTGCAAACTTGAGAAAGGCAGATCATTAAGTTATGCAGGTGTGAAGAGTCTTATGGTAGAAATACATGGTGCTTTCGGGATCTGAAAGAGAGGCCATGCTGGAATGGAAGATGGGGGTTAGAATAGGGAAGGTGAGTTTGGGAAATATTGCAGATGAGGGGCCAGTGGGCACCCAGAAATATACAATCACCTCTCATGAGACAGCACACGCTGACTCTAGCATACCACTCCCCACAGTTCATATGAAGTGAAAAATCACAGTAACCACACAAGAACAGGAGCTCTGAAGTGAGAATATCTTGGGTAAAAGTTCTAATTCTGTGATTTATTGGTTGTGTGATCCTAGACAAGTTAGTTTTCATAAGTAAAATGGAGATAATAAAAATAATACCACTTCATAGGGTTTAGTTTCTTTTCAATCACAAACTCCTAAGCACCATGTATTTTTACCATAAGACTCTTCACACCTGCATAACGTAATGATCTGCCTTTCTCACAAACCTGTGAGCTCTATGATGCTGAATCATTTTTTTCTCTTTTGTCCCCATATTTCCAGTGACCACAAAGTGTGTGGCACAAAAGGGCTCAATTATCACATGTTGACCAAATTAAAAAAAAGCAACACACCAAAACACATGCCCCATTCTCTCCTTCTGTATCCATGGAAGACATTAATAATAAATCCTGATACTTGGATACTAGATGATAAGTCTTTTGAGAGAATGGCACTCTAGGGAACCTCTAACAAACAACTGGTAGCATATGAGATAAACCTATTTTCAACCCTGCTGTAAGCTCGGCTAATAAAAGATCCTGAGCCTCATGAAAAAAACACAAAAAAACAACAATTAGAGAAACCATGTCTCAGAAACCAACTATTTTCACTCTTCTGATGAAAAATAGAGTCATGTTTTATCATTTGAATAGGACTTAGACCCTCATGTCTGAGAAGAGAGGAAGAGGAAGATAAAGGGAAATTGATAACTCTTCCGTTCTCTATTAGGCTAATTCCAATCCAGATCCAATTTTCTTGTGGCTACTTTGGTCTCAGCCAAATTTTGCTCTGTCAGTTCGAAGCTAAGATAGTGGGGGTGAAACAAGAGGACATGAAGCCAGGCGTCAGATCCCATCCCTGACACCAGCTTCCGAGCTAGGTCCTCACTGCCAGTTCAAAGTCCAGCGAAGGTAATGGGGAAGCCTTGGACCTCAAGGGGAAAGTCTCCACAGTAGTTGAGCCCTCTTTGAGAGGAGAGCTATGAGGGTGCTCAACCACAGAAACTCATTTGTTCCACACTCACATTTCACAGTACCTGGCGCCTCTTATCCTACTTAGCGTAGTTTATCTGTCTTAGAGATTATATATCACTTGTGCATTTACCCAGAAAATACTTGTTGAATTCAAATTTTCTAGGCACTGAGTAAATAAAGAACAA
Source organism: Eptesicus fuscus (assembly GCF_027574615.1). Taxonomy (NCBI): domain Eukaryota; kingdom Metazoa; phylum Chordata; class Mammalia; order Chiroptera; family Vespertilionidae; genus Eptesicus; species Eptesicus fuscus. The sequence continues at coordinate 40,292,762 of NC_072477.1, forward strand.
AAATGTATACAGCCCTTTCTGCTGAGGAATTTGCAATCTACTTAGGAAAACAGCATGTGTATTAACAACCACAGTAGAAGGTAGAAAGTGATGTGACATTAAAGAACACAGATAAGAATCTTTGGAGAATTCTGAAAGAATAGCACCTAATTCTAGCTGGGGTAGGGGGTGCGGCTTTTAGATAAATAGGGAAAGGTGGAGGGGGGTACCGGTAACGAAAACACATGGGCACAGGCATGTTGACAGGGTGTGAATGGTGTAGCTGAGATGCAACTTGACTAGATAGAGGGTATGGGAGGAGATCTGATGGAGGAAAAAATCAGAATATCATAAATGCCTGGCTAAGGTAAACAGCAGTAGAATATTTTGAATATGAAGAGTAACAGTTATAATAAATGCTTCAAGAAAAGCCACCAGGCAGTAATGGGCAACAAAGACAAGCAGAGGAACAGACTAAATGGTCCACTAATTGGGAGACTATTATAATAATCCAGAAAGGAGGACTTGGTTTTGAACAAGGGAGTTAACAGGCTTCAGACTGGAATTGGTGCGCAAGGGAGAGGAGACATTCAGTATGACTCTGAAGCTCAGGGACTGGGTGGCAGGAAAATCCATTCATGATGCTCTTGCTATGTATTTAGTGCTGAATAAAATAGACTTAGGTCCTGCCTCAGGGAGCATATAATCTAGTCAGGAAGTCAGACCACAGACAAATACAAGATAAAACAAATAATCACAGGTGGTGATAAGTGCTATGATGGACATTAACAGGGTGATGAGAGAGGTCAAGAGGAGGGACCTACTCAGAGAGGGTGGTCTAGGATAGATTCTGTGTGGGTGACATTATGCTGAGCCCAGAAGAATGAGGACTGTGCATAGAATGTGGCTGGGGTGGTGCCCTGGCTGGTGTGGCTCAGTTGGTTGAGTGTTGTCCTGTGCACCACAGGGTTACCAGGTCGATAACCAGTCAGGGCACATGCCTAGTTGTGGGCTCAATCCCCCATCAGGGTGCATGAGGGAGGTGGATGGTCAATGTTTCTCTCTCACATCAATGTTTCTTGCTCTCGCTCTCTCCCCCCTGTCCCTATATCTCTCTTTAAAATCAATGAAAATATATTTTTTAAAATGTCAAACTGTCATTAAAAAAAAAAAAAAAGAATGTGGCTGGGGTAGGGAATGCACCCTAGAAAGAGAAAGCTAAGCAGAAAGGCCCCGAGATCTGAAAGAGGGGCCATGCTGGAATGGAACATGGGGGTTAGCATAGGGAAGGTGAGTTTGGGAAATATTGCAGATGAGGGGCCAGTGGGCACCCAGAAGAAGATATTAAAGGAGTTGCTGGCAACACAAGACTTGTACTCAAAAGAGAGGATCGCTTGCATGGAGGCAATAAGGGAAGCAATGCACTTATTTGGTGGAGATTAGAAGACACACAGGTATGTTAGACATGGAAACTGGACAAAAAGAATCCTGAGGTGTGCAGAGTCAGTCCTGGGAACCTTCAGGGGTCACAGGTCCAGCCTGTGAATTGAGGAGCAGAATTGAGGTGGTGATAGATGGAGAGCTGAACAGAAATTCACATGGGAATTTCAAGGGCAAAGATCATCAGAGAGGGAGCAAGACTACAGCAGGGAACAAGACCAGGGAGCAGCACCCAGTTCACCCAAAATCACATCCACTGCACAAGAGCATGGGCAGCCCTGCCTGGTGCCAGTGAGAGCAAAGGAAGGAGCCTCGGGAAACAAAGGGACGATTCCCCAGGCTGAAGCCAATCCAGATGGCTCTGGTGAAGAACAGGAACTGGAATCCCCTATTCCAGTGGCTTTGTATGGAAGCCAGTCCTGCTCAAGTCAAAATGTCGACGTGTTCTCAGAAAACGCTGACCTTTTGTTCTCCCAGGAGTGAGAAGAGCAGGGCTAGACCAGGGAGTTGTTCTGGAGAAATCTACAACTAAATTAATGGCTCAGAAAGGCTTGGAGTGCAGTGACAGCTGCTTTTCCTCACTTTTCTTTCCTGTTCTTGGAGACACTTTCTCGTCCCACAAGCTCTGCTGATTGTTGCTAAAGAACAACACAACACAAGCAAACTTTTAAGTTTGCAAGAATGAGAAACAGAAATTCCTCTTTGGAACACTGCTTTAGACGACAACAAAGCCGTGAGAAGATTAGCAGCATGATGCCGTGGCTCTCCCTGAAGAGGAGGGTGTACCAAAAGTCATGTGTCCTTGGAATAGAGACCATATTCTGTCTGGAGTATATTTGGGCATCCACGGGAGGCTAGCAAGAGTGGCTGACTCCAGCCTTTCAATTGAAGCTCCCTGAGGCACAGCCTGTAATAGGACCCGAACTTAGTTGATTTGGCCACATTTTCCACATTCGCTATTCTCATAGTAATTCTTATAGAGAGTGGAGGAAATAATTTCACTAAGTGCTTGGTTTGTCTGTATCCACATGAGGACTCAGAAGGTCCATCTCAGCGCAGATCCTATCACACAGTGAAGCAATCATGTTTCATTTCCATATTTCCCCCTGAAATCTAATCAGTAGCTTTATTGTTCTTTCACATTTCAACAGTCTTTTTCTTCAACACCCCATCAAGGCTTATTTACCTTATTAATGAAATTGGCACTATGCAGTTCATACCTAATCAAATCCTGCCCTATTTTTCAACTGTCTGAATGATATGACATAGAACTTACTGATTTTTACATAATGCTAAAATGTAATGCTCTTTTCTTCACACCGAATATATATATGTATATTTCTCTAACTAGGTTTAACCATTTTGCACTCAAGGATTATGCATTTTACTTTTTAAATTTTCCTATATCGAGACACAGGGGAACGCTATATACGTTTTTACACAGAGTAACAAGCCCAGTTCTCCAGATGTAAGTAACCTCATCACTAAACCCTAAGAAGTGGCTAGTGAGAACAGGAAGGGAAGACAGAAGTTAGATAAACAGGTGAAATTGGTGAAGCACACCCCGCCACACACACTCTGCTACTTCTGATACAGAAGAAGAAATGGTAGGCCCAGAATCCTCCTCGGGTTCATGAGATGGCAAGGACCGGTTTATGTTGATGTTGTAAAGTGACCATATCCTAAGACTCACATGCTGAATCGGTCAGAATAAGCTAAACAACTCCAGAATCTCTGTCACCTGACAGAGCAGAGGTTTCTAGCTCACTCACACTGCAGGTCTGTCGCAGGTTAGCAGAGGCTCCATTTGCCACACTCACCAGGGAGCCAGGCCGACAAAGGCTTCACCTCCACAGGGGCTTCCACGCTCACCCGCAGTGATGGGAAGGGAGCTATGGCCATTGTGTGCTGATTCTTAGCCTTCTTCCAGGAAGTGACGGTGCATCACGTCTGCTCAACTCTCATTGGTCTGGACAAATCACGTGGCCACACCTAACTTTCAAAAGTGCAGTGAAGTACAATCCCACCATGTCCCTAGAGGGCGATAGGTGTGAACAGTGCTAACGCCTACCACCTGTAGCACGGGAAGACCCAGAGGACAGCCATCTACCTAACGCAGCATTGAGAAAACCTTTTCTCCGGAAGTGCAGACCTGGTGGAAGACATCACCATTGAAGTATTACCCGAATATTAAATGAAAAGTTTCAGATTTAGAACATTTTTTAAATCTTTAAAAATGTTATTGCTATACATGGTTAAGTGGTAAGTTCTCCTAAGGTAATTCTTCCCAGAAAACTCTAAGTTTCTCCCTCTTGTCCTGTCTCACTTTACCATATTAATTTGCTTCAGAGAATTTGTCATTGTTCATTTTTCTATGTAATTTCTTATCTAAACATTTTCAATAGATTATATTGGTTTAATTTCTGTTCTAATTTTAGCACAGAAGATTTAAAACACACAAGTATTATTATTTGAAGACCATTTGCCATCCCTGGCTCATTGCATACTGAATGCTCAATAAATCATTACTGCTGTGCTGCTGATAATGAAACAGAAAAATTAGTTTTCGAAGGCCATTTCCATAAATAGCAAACAAAATTCTGTATACTGGTATACCATGAATTAATTCAGTAAATAAGTCAGGTTTATGATGATGAACTTGGGCCATTAAAAAAAAAGCAGTTAACTTATATTCAGTATCCTCTTTTTAAGGATATAAGAATAGATTTCAGTGATATAGGCACTTAGAACAAAGCCAGCAAAATCTTTCCTTTCAGATCATGACAAAAAATTACCAAAAGGATATTAAAATAGGGGAAAACTCCCATCAGCTCTGAAAACCAGGGAAGAGCACCACCAGTCAGCACAACAGCTTCAAGGACTACCTGGTGGATTGCCAGTGGAAGCAAATGAAAGAAAAGCGCTAGGTGGTAACTTAGAACCTTCCTTCTTGAAAAGAACAGGGTTTTGAAAGAAATAAGCAAAGGGAATTTGTACCCAAATGTTCATAGAAGAATTATTCATAACAGCCAAAAAGTGGAAACGACCCAAATGCCCATTAGTGGACAAATGGATAAACAAAATGTGGTATATTCCTAGGATGGAATACTATCCTATACAATAAAGAGCTAATATGCAAATGGTCATCACACCCTCACGCCCTCGTGCCCTGGAGCCGGGGCTGGGGGACCTGAGGCCATGCCCCCCTACCCCAGCGCCAGGGCCGGGGTACCTGAGGCCAGGCTGGGGGACCTGAGGCTGTGCCCCCCACCCCTGCCCCGGTGCCAGGGAACTGAGGCCACATCTCCTGCTCCAGCGCTGGGGCCAGGGGACCTGAGGTCAGACTGGGTGACCTGAGGCCATGTCCCCCACCCTAGTGCCAGGGCCAGGGGACCTCAGGCCAGGCTGGGGGACCTGAGGCCACACCCCCCGCCCCAGCACTGGGGCCAGGGGACCTGAGGCCATGCCTCCTGCCTGGCAGGGCTTGACGGGGGACTGAGACTATGCCCCCTGCTCGGTGGGGCTTGACGGGGGACCTAAGACTGCACCCCCCACCCTGGCGCCGGGCCAGGGGACCTGAGGCTACACTGGGGGACCTGAGGCTGCAACCCCCACCTGGCAGGGTTTGATGGGGGACCTGAAGCTGCACCCCCCACCCTGTGGGACTTGACGGGGGTGGGGCCCGCCGGGTCTGGGTCTCGCATAATTTTGAGGCGCAAGCGGGTGGGCAGGGACTTGACTCTGGGTCCCGCAGCAAGCCCCAGAATCTGACAGGAGGGAGATTTTCATATATATTTTAGTAAGTTTCTTTCATCTCTGACACTTCTATCATAGAGAAAGGGCAAATAGCAATATTAAAATATTTCCTCTAATTAATTCCCCTTTAATATGCATGAATTTTGTGCACTGGGCCACTAGTTTGTTCATAAAAGGAACAAGGTATTGATACATGCTAAGCCTGGATGAAATCTAAAAATATGCTAAGTGAGAGAAGCCACATACTATATGATTATTTTCATATGAAAGTCAAAAACAGGGAAATCTACAGACAGAAAGTAGATTAGTGGTAGCTTAGAGGTTGGGGAGCAGGGAGGGGCAGTACACAATGATAGCTAAAGGGTACTTGCCTCTTTTAGAGGTGATGGCTGCACATATTTGGGTATATACTAAACATCATTGAATTGATTACTTTAAATAGGTGAATTGTATGGTGTGTAAATTAGATCTCAATAAAGCTGTTAAGTTTTTTAAAAAGAAATGAAAGAAAGAAAAAGAAGTAAAGAGAGCTCAGAGAACCTTGATACACTCCTAAGTTTGGCAAGGGGTGAAAGACAGCTGTGGGAGACATGAGGCCAGCTCCCAGGAGGCTGGCCAGGAGGCAGGTAGCAGGCTGGGAAGGAGGCAGTCAGGAGGCTGGGCAGGAGGCTGAGCAGGAGGCAGGCAGGAGGCAGGTAGGAGGCAGTCAGGAGGCAGGCAGGAGGCAGGCAGGAGGCAGTCAGGAGGCAGGCAGGAGGCAGGGCAGGAGGCAGGCAGGAGGCTGGGCAGGAGGCTGGACAGGAGGCAGGCAGGAGGCAGGGCAGGAGGCAGGTAGGAGGCAGGAGGCAGGGCAGGAGGCAGGTAGGAGGCAGGAGGCAGGGCAGGAGGCAGGCAGGAGGCAGGCAGGAGGCAGGGCAGGAGGCAGGGCAGGAGGCAGGCAGGAGGCAGGCAGGAGGCAGGCAGGAGGCTGGGCAGGAGGCTGGGGAGGAGGCAGGCAGGAGGCTGGGTAGAAGAGCAAACAATGTTCAGAACTTGGCCTCTTGCACAGCAGCTTTATGAAACATGGAGTAGAAATTGTCTGGAAAGGGTCTGGGCTGGGAATGACCCCTTTGGCCACCGTACAGCAGTCTTTGGCTGCTATAGCCTGACATGGGTGTGTCACCTCCATCCACCATCCACTCTAGTTTACGGTCAGAGAGGAGGTTTCTAATGCTGTCCAGGCTCTTATGATTGTTTGACTATACAATTCTCTCCAAACCCTTCATAGCTTCTGATTTATTTTCTTCCAGGAAGTTCTGTCAGTAAATATGCCTAAATTTCTTTCCTAATTTATTTATTTTTCTCACTCAACTCCTTTCCACTCTTTCTCAATCGAATGGTGGCTCTTTGGAGAGGCTTAGAGGGACCATAACACCTTTAATGAGTTCTTTGCTTTGGGACTAAGTCTTGAAGAGCTTTAACTCCTCAAAATCGTCTTTCAACATAGTTTCCTGCCCATTGAGCTCTAGCAGCAGTCATCTTTTCCTACTTGAAAAGGCCCACATTTCTGGACTCTATTTTCTTTCTTTTCTGCTTTTGAGGCAGGCAGCTCTTGCTTGAGCTCTTGCTCCTAAAATTTTGCAAAATGTAGCCACTGTCAATTAGTATACAAAACTAACATTCTTTTATTCAATTTCTCCCCATGCAACGATGGACTCATTAGGCATTTCACCCATCTTACAAGTTATCACTGTCAAAATTTTTCAAACGTTTTGCCTTTGCAAGTCATGGTTCTCCATCCTTCCCTAACTGCCCTATTCTGCAGCTATATAGAAAGTACTATGTATTTTAGTGTTTTTGTTATGGTAACACTCACTTTCCTTACCATTTCTTGCATTAGTTCACACTGGCCGCTGCAGCATTTGTAGTTGAGTGGCTTTTCGTAATAGAAGTTCATTTCTTTCTTCTACATAATACATAGTCTAATTGGCAGGAGAGGGGCTCTGCTCCATGCAGTTATTCAGGGACTAGAGTGGTAGAGGCGCTGCCATTTCACCTGTGGTTTACAAGGTTGCCTTGGGCATTGCCATGCAAACCAGGAAGCACAAAGGAATCATGCCTGAGAAGTGACTTTTCAATTCTGCTCCTGCTGCTGTCTCTTCCTCTGAGTGTTTCTGAATTCACGTTCTTAGGAAATGGAATCTCGTTAGCTAGCTTATCCTTTGCTTATGGGACCGAACCTTAGGTCTCAGGCCAGCCTGCAGATTGTCTGGGACCTCTCATCCAATAGGCAAAGACTGAGAAGAGGAAACAAATGGTATAAAACATGGGCACCTAGCCCTGGCTGGTGTGGCTCACTTGGTTGGGCATTGTCCAGTACACGGAAAGGTTGTGGTTCAATTCCCCATAGGGGGGTGTGGGAGGCAGCTGATCGATTGTTTTGCTCTCCTCTCTCTCTCTCTCCTTCTCTCTCTCTCTCTCTCTCTCTCTCTCTCTTCTCTCTCTCTCTCTCCCCTCCCCCTCTTCTCTCTCTCTCTAAAGAATATCATATGGGAGCATGCAACATACTGACAAATCTCAGAGGGAAGGGTGAGGGGAGAGATTAACCAAATAATTTATATACATATATGCATAACCCATGGACACAGACAATAGTTCGTGAAGGCCTAGGGAAGGAGCGGGCATGAGATGGAGGAAGTCAATGGGAAAAAAGGGGACGCCTGTAATACTTTCAACAATAATGATTTTTAAAAATGGGCATCTAATGGCTGACTTTTCTGCAGGGACAGTGATTGACACCTAGGAGGGGTTACAGGTATGGCAAGCTGGCTAATAAATATTTGGTAAATGAACAAATGAAGAACCGGATGGTATCAGGTATTCTTCTAGATGCTAAGAACATTGTATATGACAGGACACCTATATAAGGTTTTCTAAAATTCACATTTACAGACATTTTTATAAGAAAGTTCAAAGATATTTTCCCCCTCTGTCTAGAAGGAGTAACTCTTTAACCTTTCTGAGACTCCATGGTTTCTCTATGAATGTGACTGAAAATGAGCCTCCTTCACATTTTCTTGGACAGTCTCAAGAAAACCCAGTGAACAAGTTAAGCTCTGGTTTTGATATTAAATAATCTATAGACAAGAGTGAGAATGGTCGGCAGTACCCCCACTGCAGTGGTCAGGAAAATGGAATCAGTGAATGCTGGATGCCTTATAGAGAAAAAGCCCTTATTTATTTATTTTACTGTCAACATCAGGAAGCCTTTTTCCTCCAGCTATCAAATATTCCTAAGCCTTTTTGCTATGAAAATTTGTTTTAGAAAAGGATCTGAAACTAATCTGTATAAAAGCACAAAAGGCAGACAACAGCTTAACAACATGATTCTTCATGGGAACACTAAATAAAAATTATTCCTCCTTCCACCCCAAGATTTGTATCAGGAAGTTGGAGATGTGAACCATGAGCAGCATTGTAACAAGCATGCCAGATCATTTTTATGGAAGTGATTTTTAGATGACATTGTGAGAACTACTGCCTTAACATGCTGTGGCAAGCATGGACATTTACATTTTAGCAAGGACCAAAGCCTCAAATTAAAAGAGTGATAACTAACCAGAGTGCTAGGTGGGCACTAGAATTAATGGAGGGAACACTTTGTAACCTATATGAATGTCTATCTGCTGTGCTGTATGCCTGAAACCAATACAGAATAGTGTAGAATGCAAACTGTAATATATATATATAAAAGCATAAGCGACAATTCAACTGTTCGACCTTTCAACCACTTTACCGGTAGCTATGACACACACTGACCACCAGGGGGAAGATGCTCAATGCACAGGCATGGAAACATGGAACAGACTGATGAATCTCAGAGGGAAGGGGGTGGGGAGAGGGCAGGAAGAGATTAACCAAAGATCTTATATGCATACTAGAGGCCCGTGCACCGGTGGGGTCCCTCAGCCTGGCCTGTGGAGATCAGGCTGAAACCAGCAGTGCGACATCCCCCAAGGGGTCCCGGATTGTGAGAGGGCCTCTAGTAGAAGAATACAATACAATACAATACAACACAATACAATACAATACAATACAATATAAAATAAATACATAAAATAAAATAAGTAAAGGAGTGAAATTGGTGTCCATTTCCAGCAGTATGGTGGGCTAGAAACCATGATCAACTCTACTGCTGGAAACAACTAGAAATCCTGCATAAAATGTCTTTAAGTATCTTTTAAAATGTGTTGATGAGCTGTCCAGAAGGCAAGATATTCTCTGAAACCAAATAACCTAAACTTAAAGCAAGCTGCTAAGAGGATGAGCAGAGCACATAGGTTGGCTTTGGCCTGAGGGGCTTGTCAAACCCAGGTAAACTGAGTGTCAGTTTTCATACTGCAAAGGGTTCAGGTGAAAAGAGACAAAGCTCTGTACCCAAGATAGTAGGGAGGCGAATAAGAGATCCCTATTGAAGTGCGGGTTCACCAGGGCTACGTGCTCAGTTAAGGGATGGACTAGAAATAAACCTGCTCTTGTCCCAGGGACATGTCAGGAAACCCTGGGATGGAGGGAGGGAGAAAAAGTCTCCCTTGAGTATTCTTAACCACAAGCCAGATTGTATGTGGCTTCAGGCTACCTAGGTCATCCCCAAATCCTCAGGATGAATGTTTAAAGTGTTTTAAACTTAATATTGCCCAGGAACCTGGCAAAAGCAAGATAAAATCCTCTCTGACAGAGACCATTTTCAACCAGGTGCAAACATGACAAAAATAATGTATTCAAAATATGAGTGCCTCAAAAAAAAAAAATTCCCCCCACATATAAAAAATAGATGTCAGTATCACACCATATGACTATATCAACCAATCCTTATGGTTTGATCTTTAACATATATGCACAGTTTCACCCCGCCCATGTTTATCTCTCCCACCCTCGTTCAATCACCATCATCTCTCATCTGTACAGGACTTCAAAGCTAATGAACTCCTTTTTCTTCATCAACCAGGTACATGCTATCACTTTGTATTTTACCTTATACATGTTTCTATATCTATATTTGTAGCTTTCATTTTGAAACTACTTTCAGATATTATATATTCCTTAAAACACTGCAATTCTGTTAGGGTATTTTAAACTTCTGTAACCAACTGAGAGAGAGATTTAAGAGGGATTCGGAGAGCCTTCCAGTCCCCCTACTTACAGGATGAGGAATGGCTGCCTTGCTAGAGACAGGTCCCTCTGACTCTCCTGTTCTCTCTCTCTTTTAAAAACCTGGAGTTCAAATAAATGCCCCAACTCTCCTACTGCCATTTGCAGACATTCTTTTCCAGGCCACCACATTCCATTTCACCCCAGCCATTTAAAGGAACACAATTTACCTAAGCAGTGTTTGCCAAACACATATAAAAAGTCCTCAATGGGCAGTGCTATCTATCTCAGCAGAATTTTTTCAGACCTCATCCCACTGGCCTGCTGACTTTCCAGGTTATCCAAACACCCTTGTTTTGCTTCAGTTCCTCGACTCTGCCATCTGCATGGCTCTTGTGATGGGTGACTTAGTTGGGGCACACGTTTCAGCTTCATCTTCAGCACTCCTCCCAGAGCCTGTTCTCCAACATCCATCCTCAAGTCTCCTGGGCCTATGATCTCCCCTGACAACCACCTTGGAAGAAACAAGTCTGGCCTCTCAGACATCCATCTCCCCATCTCAAACACTGTTGGGGAAATCTCAGAGGAGAGCAGATGCTTCAAATTCACCATAATAGAGCCGGCTAGCATGGCTCAGTGGTTGAGCATCAATCGATGAACCAGGAGGTCACGGTTGGATTCCCAGTCAGGGCACATGCCTGGGTTATGGGCTCAATCCCTGAGTTGCAGGAGGCAGCCGATCAATTATTCTCTCTCATCATTAATGTTTCTATCTTTTTCTCCCTCTCCCTTCCTCTCTGAAATATACCTATATACATACATACAAACAAATTCACCATAATAGAGTGATTCTGTATTAGTCTGAGTCATACACCCCTACACCTCTGCCAGGGTCCCCCATTCCAGCCCTGGTGACATTAACAAGTTGAATACTACCACCGGGAAGGGCCAAACAATAGAAAACTCTAGAGAAACTGATGACTTTCAATTTTGACGTGAGCTTGGGGAAGGATGGGCATCCAAGACACCACCTGATCTGATCTTCACTCTCAGAGCTCAAAATGTTCCTCGCAGAGGGATCTCGCATTTTATAAACTACTGCCCAAGGAACTTGTTGCTACAACAAAAAACTCGCAAGCCATGGAAACTGTTTGTATCAGCCAAACCCAAAGCTCAACTATACACACAGCCTAAAAATCAAGTTGCCTTAATCTTGCATTTTTGGCTCATTTTGCCTGGCCACATCCTAAAACCAAATGGGTTGAATTACTAGATGAAAAATAAAATTCATCCATGGGAACTGTTGCTATTGTCACAGAAAACAAAGGGAAGGCATTTTTCTGCCAGGCCTTAGAAGGGGTGAAGTCGTTAGTTTAGGATAAAGAATCAGACTTAAATTCCTGCCACATGCAGAAAAATGAAGTTGATTCTTGATTAGACTCCCTGCTAAAAAGTCTCTTATTCTTTTAAATTGTATTTTAAAATATCAAGCCCAGGGAAACCTTTCTTGAGAACAATTTGAAAATGTCTATTTAAAGTCTTTAAAAATGTGTGTAATTTTACCCAGTGGTTCCAATTCTGGGAGTAATTATGAAAGTGCCCAGAAGAATTATGTTCAAAGATATTTAATGCTGCATTACTTTTAACAGTGAGAAAAAATAATAACAACCTTTAGATGTCCAACATGGGAAATTGGTTAAATAAATTGGATAGTAGAAATGTTCTTTAAAATCTAAATAGCCCTCGGATTAACCATAACTCTTTATTCTTTACTTACTGTCTAATGCCCCAGCATGCAGATGCTCACACTAGGAGGCTCTCTTTAGTTAACCCACATATTTATACTCCCACAACATGAGTTGTATGCTCACCAGGAACCAGTTATGTTTGATGCCAACCTGTGTAAGCCACTAAAGTTTTGTTATGCTATAGCTGCTATAGTTTGAATTATGTGGTTTAATTAAAAAATATGTTCACCAATAAAACGACAGAGATTTTTATTTCTCCAAAAACTGTATTGAATGTTTTAGAAAGACTAGATCAGTGATGGGCAACCTTTTGAGCTTGGTATGTCAAACTTCGCCAAAAAACTGAGCATAACTCGGGTAGTGTGTCACTTTGAGGAAAAAACTAACTCCAAGACTCTAGTCGCAAATGCTTCATCCTCAGGAGCAGCAAATGTTTCATCCTCGGCATGCGGCCACGTGTCATCAGAAATGGCTACGCGTGTCAGTGCTGACATGCGTGTCATAGGTTCGCCATCACTGGACTAGATAAAGCTGACCTTCACCCCCCAAAATGCTGCTGGATTAGAAGATAGTAGACAACTGTAAAATATGAAGGGAGAAAACTGTAATGATGCCAAAGTCTTTTCTCTAGATTGGTAAATATATTTCAATCTAAAAATACATAGCTTGGGGTTTAAGTTACTCTGATTAAATCAGATTTGAGAGATTCTACTGGGCACCCATATAATAGATACTAGTCCACTATTAAAAATGCGTATGTAGAAAAATAGATGAAATGGAAATTTGTGGTACATTTGTTAATAGGTACAAATATCAGTCAAGTAATAATTATATAACATATGATCCTGATTTTGTTTCAAAGTATACATTAATGCATAAGAAAACCCCCAAAGAAACATATTCTAACATGTTATCAGCGATTATTTGTGAGTGATCATTATGGGAACCTGTGGCTTGGCTACGGAATATCATGTGAACCATAACTGGCAGTCCACAAAGGGACAGAGGGAGATGAATAAAACAGAGAAGTCTGAAGTCTGAAAGACAAGAAATGCCAAGGAAGTACTATCACTCTTCTGCTTCCATTTTCATGGCCTGGTAACTGGTTTCAGTGGTTTTTTTCCTGAGGCCTGGGAACATTCCCGCCTGTGGTTCTCTAAGACACCCATGTTATTAATTCCTCATTTTTTGCTGAAGCTAGGTTTCCTAAACTTGCTTTCTGTTACAGCAACAAAAAATTTTACTAGCCCTGGCCGGTTTGGCTCAGTGGATAGAGCACTGGCCTGCGGACTCAAGGGTCCCGGGTTCGATTCTGGTTGCGAGCACATCCCCAGTGGGGGGGTGTGCAGGAGGCAGCTGATTGATGTTTCTCTCTCATTGATGTTTCTAACTCTCTCTCCCTCTCCCTCCTCTCTGTAAAAAAATCAATAAAATATATTTTTAAAAATTTTTACTAATGCAAGCAACTAGTAAGTAGACTCAGTTTTAAAAACAATCAAGTGCACACACTCACCTAAAATTCAGGTTATCTTGATACACACACACAAACAAATGTCTCCGGGGTGAATTACACTGGGCTCAAGTGCCACCAGAGCTGTTACGAGTAACTGGAAAGATCCTTTCCCTCTTGGTTGTGCATCTTGAACCTGAGAAGGAACAGACCTAAGAAGTGTGAGAGCCTATCTCAGGGTCTGGAAGAACCATCAAGGATGTCCCCCGCAACTAGAGAATGGGCCTAGGGCTTACCAAGGCCGGGTGAAGGCACTGGCCAATGCCATGGGTCCTTGCTTGGCACCAATGGTTCATTCTCATTACAGGGGATGGACATGTTGCCCCTTGTCTATGGTCGGGGCCCACTGTGGTCAGCACCAGTTGACATAACCTGCCTGTTTGAACGTTACTAAGTAAGGACATGCGTTATATGCCAGTTGAATTGAATCTTTTTCTTGAAAGTTGCCCTTGGGGCTCCTCCATCAGAATGAACTGGGAAGATTGTTAAATGCTGATTCCTGGACCTTGCCCCAGGCCTACTGAATCAACTCTCTGGGTAGAGGGTGAAGAAGCTGCCTTTTCCGAGCACCATGTGGGATTCTGGCATACACTAAGGTCTGAGGAATGCCGCCCCACCGTGTGTAAGCAGGAAGTGAATGCTGCCTCATCGCCTGAGGGATGACTCTCAGGCATCTATCATTGAACTGATTTCTCCTCTGGGTTCTGACCTTGATTTGCTCTTCGATCTTAAGCAGATCATTTCACCTCCCCAGACTTCAGTTTCCTCATCTGTCACCTAGATGGGGTCGGAGAATAGACCATCTCTAAAATCCCCTCCGGCATGCTAGGAGTGATTCTCGGTTATTCGAAATGCGCCTAAAGTCATTTCGGGCTTAGTGTGGGCTTTAAATAATTGTTAGCTGTATAAATGGATGTAGGACGTAGCCGACTTAGAAAATAACAAAGACTTACTTATGCAGAATTTCAGTGTTTTCCTCTGTACTAAAATAGCAGGCTCCTTTAAATCTATCATAAAACCTTAAATCGTTAGGACAAGAGAGATTTGGCAACTTCCTACCAGAGGCTATGGCAGAGATGTAAGAGGGATATGGGGCTTTTTCTCCTGGTGTGGAAGCCGCTTCCTTGATGAGCCACCATTAGGACCAGGGTGGCGGTTGCAAGAGATTGTATGATTTATTCTCCAGGTATTATGATTCCAGCCCAACCTCGAAATTATAAGGGGAGAAATGGATGCCCAGAGAAGCAAGTGACTGATCCAAGGTCACCCCTTTGATTGGGAGCCGAGAGGCAGTGCCAGAGCTCTCTCCTCCCAACTCCTTGTCCAGGGTCCTTCCTGTCACCCCACCCAAGGGACTCGGGGCCTTCGGCCTCAGAGGTTTGACTTTAAAATCTCTGCTGCTCCAGAGGGTAAACAATGTCCAAGGAGGGAGCTTGTTAACTTTTCCTTCCTGGGGATGTAGAGAAGAATTTACAACATTTCCCCCTTCTCCCCCACCCCCCCCACGTCTTCTTCTGAGACTCCCGAGGCAGCTATGGTGGGAAAGGGCTTGTTATGTTAACCCCTTCCCGTTATCTCTTTCCACACACAGTGGTTTATGCAGCATGAGGTGGGACTCTGACTCTGCCACAAAATAGCATCAAGGCTCATACAAACTGGGGCCCAGCCGGGTGCAGCGGCCATGCCCAGGGGCCTGCAGAGCTGTGCTTCTGGCAGGGGACGCCCCCTAACTGCCCTCCCCACAGGGGTTAAACATGGCCCCCGTATAGGTGACTCCCGGATAATAAATCATTATTCCTTTATACCTTATTTCTAAAATAGCACATTTTGTATTTTGCCTAAAGTACTTACTTAGATATATCACTATTATCTAAAACTACCATAAACTCTTACCATGTTGCAAAATCCATTCAAATGACTGTGTCTGTGTGTTAAGCGCCATTGAGTCAGCTCCAACTCCTGGCGACCCTGCAAATGAGTGATGTCCACAGTATCTGTCCTCAATAGCCCTGCTCGGCCCCTGCAGACTCATGTTCACGGATTCCTTTATGGAGTCAATCGTCTCATATTGGGTCTTCCTCTTTTCCTGCCGCCTCCTGTTTTCCCCAGCATCCGGGTTCTTTCCAAAGAGCCCTGCCTGCCTTCGCGTGACATGCCCCAAGTAGGACAGCACCCTTTTGTCATTATGGCCTCTAGTGGCCCTGTTCCTCTTTCCGGTGGCCCAGGGTAGCCCTAGAGCTCTCTGCCAACACCGTATTTCAAATGAATCCATTTTCAAAATACTGCTTACAGATTAGTAATATTCTACAATCAAGGAATAATGGCTAATTTAACAAACCAACATTCCTGCACATTTGAAGCGTAAAAAGAAAAAAACAAATTCAAACTTTTTCACTTTCTTATTCTCTTGTTTTTTTGTGCCTTGAACAATAAAACTTCTCATTTCTGCCTTAAGTTGATTCAACAATTTCACTAATTTTGACAACAGATGGGCTAAATTTCATTCAATAACATAAATAAAATTAGAATAAAAATCCTTCCCCAAAAAGCCACCCAGTTCTCATAGGTAAACACGTTAGAAGCATCTACTTAGGTATCAATAATTTGACTAAATTTGAAGCACAGGCAAGGACTGTTCAGGCTACTGTGATATCATAATTTCAAATTGTTCATCAGGGTCAACTCAAAAAGAAACAACGCTTTAACGCCTAACTCTGGTAAATGTAGTAATAAAGTTATATTTTGAAAACAATGCTCTAACGATCAGATATTTTTCTAACTCAGATAGAATCTCAACCATAACCTAGGTTAGTGAGGTGTCACTGGGCTACATGTACCTCTAAGTCAGTACATTCAGTTGACGGCTAATGTCTACCGCAGAGGTAAGAAGTAGATTTAACATTTACTATTAGCACTTACGATTAACATTTATCACTTGCTATTTTCAAGTAACTACGAGGGATGAATGATTGGCTATAAATAGTCCCTCAGAGCAGTAGGCCAACAGACTAGTGTGAGAGAAGCGTGAAGATAGGTTGATATTAAAACAAAGCAGAGGGAAGCCCTGCTGTCATGTCTGAGGAGGCCGAAGAGGGAGAGGTTAATTCTGACTCAGGGAATGATGAAAGGGTAAGGCTTCCAAGAGCTGAGCTGGGGCCAGGGCACCAGGGGAGGACAGCACCTGAGCAATGGTAGACACACAGGAAAAGGTTTGCCCCGAGAGCAGGGAGCAGTTTGCTGGGAGTCCAGGGTGTGCCCACGAGGGTGCGGACAAGCCAATGTATGGGAAACAGAACTGGAGACCATTCCAGGGAGCGTGGGCTTGATTCTGTGAGGATCTGCTAATGTTTTTTGAGCCAAGGAGTGAGCAGACCTAGGTTTGGGACACTCTCTTAGGCAGCCGAGGGAGGAGTGATTTAGAATCAGGAGACCTAGTGGCGGCCAGTGAGAAGGTTATGGGGTCCATTGCCCCTGGTTGAGACTTATTCCCAATCTTCCAGTTTATCAGTTACCTGCAGAGAGGATTAGTAGCATAAAGGATGCACATGTTTGAGCATAGAAACATTACACATTAGCTTTATCATTATTTCTTTGTTCCAAATGGGCTGGTTTTGAGAGATATTTTTAATCTAAGAATCTCTAGTGAGATAGATAGATATGCAAAAATATTTATGCGATTTGCTCAGTTTAGAAATATTGACCCTTTTAATTGACATTGTTTGTGACATTGATGTTTTGGAGGCATAGATGATGAGAATGTTCTTGAAAAATTGCCTATGCATATACATCTATCATGTTTGAGTAAATTACTAAGCGCGTTCCACCTCCAGGAGCAGAACTAAAGAAGATTTGCTCTGCCTCATCTACAGACCATGGCTGCTACCTTGGGGCCCAGTGCAGCTTCCCCCAGTATGAGTGGGAGGGGATCAGCTTCCCCCAGCGTGCGTGGGAGGGGATGGGGGCAGAGCGCAAACGTATTGTTCTTCTTATCTCAGGATACGTGCCAGGATCTCCAAGTCGTAAGTAAGGAAATAGACCAAAGCTTTAAACAACTAGTGTCAAGTATGCACATAATCAGAAAAGCTGAGAGAAAAATCCTCATCTTTAGAATTCTTGTTATATGTCTAAGTATAAATATATAACCTTAATATAGAACAACTTTCTCCTACGGACATTTCACCTTTTTACCCTAGAAAAAAATACAGTGTCCAAATGTTTCTAAGCTTTTTCTCCGGACTTGACACTTTTAAATATATCAAACATAACCATTTACCAGCAAAGGAGTTACAAATAGAACACAATTACAACCCTAACTTTTGAACAAAAGCAAAAAATATTACTATGTAAAAGTTATTTTTCTCTCACACAAATCACCATCCCTACTCACACACAACATTTACTTTGCAAGTATCCCCAAATTTCTGACAACTTCACACTTCTTGTCTCGGACTCTAAGTTAGAACCTGCTTCCCATACTGCTGGGTCCGAGGCGAGGCAGGTCAACCACCTTATTGATCTGAACTCCCCCGTCCCGCCTAGGATAGCGCACACAGCCTCTACAAAGGAGTCTGCAGCTGTGTCCTGTGATGGGGAGCTCTCTCCAGGATGTGTGCACACCCCATCCTCTGCTTGCAACTCTTTCTTTTTGCCCTAGTTTCCTTCCTGACGTCATACACCTAGAATCTGCCCACGCCTTTGGGTTGACAGCTGAGTGGGCAGCCTGCCTGGATGGAGGCCCCAGCCTCCTCCTGCAGAGAAGGTACTACTTCTCAGACCCTTTTCAGCTCTTCACAGCCCAAGGGCCAGATCTACCCTGTCCAGGCCCCCAGTCCAGCTCCTTCTAGGAGGGAATTCACACCTGGTGAGTTAAGACCAGTCACAGCACAGGAGGAATCCTCCTAGCTCCTCTGGTGATGTGCCTTAACACTTAGCCTTAAGGATAGGAATACATAATAGCCCTTCAAGCATAACTATAACTTGATTTGCATATATTTAAATATGCAAATCAAGTTATAGTTGTGCTTAAAGCTTCTGTGGCTTGCCAAGTTACAGATTAGTGTCCGACCTGCCACACTGACTGGCTGACTAACTTGGCCTCCAGACTCCCCAGATGTGAGACTCTAATGACTCACCTGAAGTCTTAGTAGTCAGAAGGCCAGACCATCTACCTGGGAAATTTTCTAATGAGCAGGGTGTTCATGTGTGAGCTTAGCACTGCCTTTCCCTCCAGACGTGTCTGGGTGGTGTCTGGAGAGACAGACCTCAGCACAGATGGCTGCTCCTGCAGCATTCACTCCAGGCAGCTGTGTTCAGCGGCCATCAAGCTCCCTGGCGACACATGCCCAGTTAGCCCACGGATTATGACGATAAATAGTACAAGACCTCTTGCAGGTCGTAGGCCATGGAACACATGTTTAACTTCTTCAGGAAAAAAAGAATCCACTGGCAAAAAAAAGAATGAAAGAAAATTGCCAAAGACCTCATTTCCTGCTGTATAACCAGATGGTTATGAATCATGTAAAAATCCCTTCTGCCTCCATGAACAAATATTTCGTGTTATCTACAGACCAGTGGTACACTGGTGATGAGTAAATGCATAAGAAACTTCTAGGTGGTAGCATATACTTCTCAAGTATATGGAAAAATATATAACATTAAAATCTTTATCTTCCAGGAAGAAAGGAAGAGAGGTGGGAGGGAAAGAGGGAGAAGGATTGGATGGTCCTTTGCTAGCCAAAGTGCCTAAGAGCTACGGACAGGACCAGAAATGCGGCCAGAATTGCGAGCTTTCTGCACATCTGCCTCTCTCTCCCTGGAGCAGAGATCAGGCCCCGAGGCTCCCGGCCTCTGAGAGGAAGTGTCAGCACTTGGCAAAATCTGGCCCAGGGAGGTTCTGGTATTGTCCTCTTTGGCCTCCTGACAAGAATGCTCGCTTACAAATCCCAAGTTATCCTGAGTCCATCTGGTGTGTCCTGAGGATCAAAAGCAAAAGCGCCTACCCTCTCTCTCAGGCTCTGACCTGCTTTCACAGGCACTCGAGCTCTCAGGGCGAAGCCCAGACTTGTCCCCAGGAGGGTGCTCTGAGAGGGAGGGAGATGCCAAGCACACAGAGAGTGGGTCCCCTGTCCCCTCACCCCACCCCAAGAGGCCGAGTGACTCAGCCAGAGGGCCCTGACACTCAGTGGCAGAAGACAGACTGCTGGGTCTCCTGGGTCCTTCAGCCACACACTGGTTTATTACAGACAAAGCTGTAAGGGAACTGAGAGGCGATTTTCCAGAAGGAAGAGAAATGGGCTTAGCAGGGTCAGGCGATTCACGTCGGTCACACACTGAGTTACAGAGGGTTGAGACTAGATCTCAAGGGTGGGAATATCACTTTAACGTGTGCCATTGTATGGGTTGGTTTGGTTTAGAAGTAATAACTTTAACCCAGCAACTCTTCAAGAGAAAATAAGCCACGACTTTGGGGGTGGTAGGAAATGGGGGGAAGGGGAAGGGAAACATCATCGGTCAGCATTTATGTCATTAAACAAACACCTTTTTGACACGGGCTTGACATGTCCATTAAATAATATGCTACCTATCCCTGGCCAGGTGGCTCTGTTGGTTGGAGCATCATTCCAAAAGGTTGTGGGTTCAATTCTCGGTCAGGTCTCATCTGGGAAGCAATGGATTAATGCTTCTCTCTCACATCGATGTTCTCTCTCTCTCTCTCTCTCTCTCTCTCCCCTTCCTCTCTCTCTAAAGTCAATAAACATATCCCATGGTTAGTATTAAAAAAAATAATAATAATATGCCATCTATACCAACTTGCTTGACCTGAACAACAAGTTCAAACACCAAGGGGGCTGGAGAAGAGAGAGGGCATAGAAACAGAAGAGAGGGGGTTGAAGTTTCCACTCTTTCTCAGGACGGGAGCTTGGCACCTCATTCTTTTGTGAACAATAGAGCCACTGTGTAAGCCCCACATCACTCAGAGAAGGCGGAACCAACCCAGGAGGCCTTACACTTTGTAACCTGTAGTGCCTCTTCCTCATTTCCTCATTGACTACTGATTCCCAGGGCTCCAGGTGGGCAGCGTTGAAGTCCAGTTACATTAACTGTCCACACATCCTGCCCTTGATTTACTTCATTATAGAAAGTAGCCAGAGTGCAGCTGAAGACTCTCTGTGTCTGGATTTTATGACAAAGAGGATATATAAACAGAACTTCAGGGCCTTCCTGAGAAAGAGGAATCGACCTCTCTTCAGTCAGGAGCCAGGGAATTATTTGCACGCCAGGCAAATAGCTCCCAAGCTAAAAGTAAATGGCTCTAGGGGCGTATCATTCACTGACCCCGGGAATTCTCCCAAGACACGTCTGGAATTTGAAAATTGCTGTTAATCACATTAAATTGTGAGGGTTACAGATTCTTCCAGAAGGGATGATCACAGGAATGTGTGGTGTCAATTGAGGTTCTGATGAACAGGCACTACTAGTTTCAATTGTTTTTCTTACAATCCAAGTCCATGTATGAATTCTCATACATGCGAGCTAACTGTGAGTCAGGACTGGCCAATATTGTGGGATGTGAAGTTAGCGCCTGTATTCTTTCCACCTCCCCTTGAACACAGTGCCTACTCTGCATTGATCGGTCTGGTGTTTAAAACACCTACCCTGGGTTTAAGCATTTTTGTATCTACAAGACTTCCTTAGAAATGAAAATACTCTGAGAAGGGACAACACATCAGGATGTTATGGGCTGACTTGTGTCCCCCAAAATTCATATGTTGAATTCCTAGCCCCTGATAGCTCAGAATGTGACTGTTTTGGGAGACTGGGTCTTTAAAGAGGTACTTCCCTTAAAATGAGGTCATGATGAGTGGTGCCATTATAAGAGGAGATGAGGACACAGACATGTGCAAGATACTGAAAGAAGACAGCCATCCACAAGCAAGAAGAGAGACCTCAGAAGAAACCCACCCTGCTGACACTTTCATCTCAGATTTCTAGCCTCCAGAAGTGTGAGAAAATAAATTTCTTTATTTAAGCTGCCCACTGTGTGGTACTTTGTTATGGTAGCTCTAGAAAATTAATACACAGGCTATTTACACTCAAATATAAATTATTGATAGTAGAGAAAAAGTAAGCCCTGTCTCTTCCACGGGAATGGGGACTATGAACCAATCAAGCCCTTGTAGGGATGCCGGGGCACAGTGCTTACAACCATGAGCTCCGGAATCAACACTGGCTATGGAACCCCAGGTAAGTTACTCAGCCTCTCTAACTTCAGCTGGCTCATCCAGGATGCAGGGCGCATAGTCGTGCTGACCTTATAAAGTTGTTAGGATGAAATAAAATGCATGGAGAACACACAGTGTCTGGGACACAGGGAGTTCTCCATCCTATCTAATAAAAGAATAATATGCAAATTGACCATCACTCCAACACACAAGATGGCTGCCCCATGTGGACACAAGATGGCCGTCACAAGATGGCCAGCAGGGGAGGGCACTTGGGAGGGACCAGGTCTGCAAGGGAGGGCAGTTGTGGGCAATCAGGCCAGCAGGGGAGGACAGTTGGGAGCCAGCAGTGCTGGATTGTGAGAGGGATGTCCGACTGCCCATTTAGGCCCAATCCTACCTGGCTGGGCTGAGGGACATACATCCCCATGCACGAATTTCGTGCACCGGGCCTCTAGTTTATCATAGTTATGATCATGGTGAGAGGGGCCAGGAGAGGAGGTTCTGAGCATGGGATCAGAGGAAGATAGAGTGGGAAGTCGACAGACACTATGGTGGTCTAGAGAGTCAAGAGCCCTGTAGCTGATGAGATAACTTTGGGAGGTCACTTTGCCACTCCTTGGTTTCCTCATCTAGAAGATGGGAGGGATAGACTACACACTGAAGAGAGTAGGGGCAGAGGGAACTGAAAACCACCTTGATATTTTGCTCAAAGTGATTCTGGAAGGAGGAGGTTCTTTGCTTTTCCTCTCTACCGATGTCAATTATGGATCAACTTTGGAGTCACACAGGGGACATAAGCATAAGTTTCTCCTCTTTTTCTTTTTTTTTTTTTCCTATTCCACTAAATTCCCATTCCTGGAGTAGGTCCTATGCTTGGTAGGAGAAACATTTTCCTGGGCCACCTTTAGCAGTGATCTCAGGACTCTGGAGTGGCCCCTTTGAATCTCCTTCTCTAATAATCTTCATTTGAGTCTCCCCTCAAAACTTTCCTATATCCAGGAAACCTAGATTTCCACATCCCAGGGCAACATCCGTCAGGTTCATAGGAGAGCAGAAGAGCACAGGTGGGTTAGACTTTGTTATTTACGAAGGGACCCCTAGAGATTTACCATGGCAATGCATCTCTGCCAACATCGGAACTGAAGAGCCTTAATCTCTCAAATGATAACATTTATTAGATGGTAACTCATGAAGCTTTGTCCAGAGCATGCATTCATTCAGGTGCTCACCAGTGCTCTGTACTACTTGCTGCCATGACACGGTGCTGAGTGCTGGGGCTGCACCTGGGGAGAAACAAGACACTTATATCCTGAGAGTAAACTCTTAGAATATAAGATTTTTTTTAAAAAGTCCATTGTCTTGCCAGGTCCCTTACATTGCATCAATTGCTGTTAAGTATTGATATAAACCATCATGAAAATAACTAAACTTCCTCACCTTCCAGAGCCATTGATTGACCATTTCTGATCTGTTCACGAAAGGCACACAGCATTTTTCCAGACTAAAGACTCAGAGTAATTGATAATGACAGGATACTTCTCAAGCCCGAGAAGCCAGAAGGATCCAAGGCCTTTGCTGACTGCTCGGTTATCTCCTGTGACTAAACAGGAAGATTTGTGCCCTTAGGTTTCTCTGGTCAAAACAAATACTTGAAATTCTGACTCTATTATCTAGCACCCAAGCCCGGCCCATTCCTAGAAGTTATGGAACTGAAAAGCATCAAGATCAGAGAACTAACAGGCAAATCCCTACTGAGTGGATATGGAAGTAACGAAAATGGGAACACAGTTTTCTAATTACGGAGTCCATGGGTCTCACAAGCATGGGTATGGACTTCTAAGGCATACTTCGCATGCCTCAATTACCAAAGGAAAAGGGGGATTGAACACCAGAAAGTTCCGCCCCAGTCTATAACACAGTTTGAATGGATGGTAGAAAGGGACAAGTTCCTGTTTTATAAGGTAGTTTAAAGATTACATGGTTGACTTCATTGCCTTTTGTTCTATGAGTACAACCCCCCTCCAGAAGCCCCGGGCATATGAGAAGGAAAATATTGCAAGGTTTAACATGACAGAGTAAGAGCAAGACAGGGAGGGAGGAAGGAGAAGGGGGAGAATGAAAAAGGAAAAGAAAGGAAATGAGAAATGCAATATTTGTTCAGCTCTGTCAATAAACTGACCTGCGTGCATACTGATGCACTTGGCTGGTTTGACACTAAAGATCTTAACGTAGAACTTTGAAAATTCACCACATAAAAATTATCCCAGCGATCCCTCGTGAGTGGACTTTCAAACTCTTCCCAAAGCCAGAGACAACTCAAAGTTGCCTCACAAATCTTACTTAAATATTGTAATGAGTTGTAAATAATATGCTTAATTTTAAATTTTGACTATACAGATCCTTTAAATGCTTATAAAACAAAACACTCATGAGATGTGGCTTTTAAATATGTTTTTAGATTACATAAAAATTCTCTGAAGCTACTTTTCAAACTTGCAACTAGAAGGTTTCTAAAGTTTGGCTTTAGTTATTTGTTTGTTTGGGAGTTTTTTGTTGTTGTTAATCCTTACCCAATGATATTTTTTCCATTGATTTTTAGAGAGAGTAGAAGGGAGGGGCAGAGACAGGGAGAGAAAAACATGGATTCCAGAGAGACACATCAATTGGTTGCCTCCCGCAGGCACCCAGACTGGGGGTGAGGATTGAACCTACAGCCCAGGTACCTGCCCTTGACCAGAATCAAACCTGTGACCCTTCAGTCTGAGGGCTGACACTCTAACCAACTGAGCAAAACCAGCTAGGACTTAGCTTTAGTTTTAAAACTAAAACAGAACACATCCAAAAGAAGCTTGTAGAATAGTTAAAATGATCCTGATTTGCAGAGTTAAGAATACGTTCAATCACTAGAAGGAAAATGTTAAGCTTTTGAAAAAAGAATGAACAGCTAATACTAATAGGTAATGTTTATTGAGCATTTCCTATGCACATTTGCTCTTTCCCAACAACTCTGAGGTAGGTATTATTTTCCCCATTATAGACTGAGGGGATTGAGGTTCAGTGATACGAAACAACTTGCCCAGGTCATGGCATTTGTAAGTGGTGAAAGCTAAGAACCTGAGCCGTCCGACCCCAGCACATATTCTTGCAACGACTACATTGCACTGTCTCCCTGCAGATGGGAAAGGAAAACATCTTAATCTGCAATTGATTGATGAAACAATTAAGGGTTCCTCTGCTTTGGAGTCAAGTTTTTATAGTGCAATAAACTCTCTTCCACGTTTTCCTTCTTCTCCTGGATTTTCAAAGCTTGTCTTCTTGCCAGCCGCTGGGCACAGGAGGAACCTGGAACCCCCACCCATTTCGTTTTCTCTCTAGCTGGAGCCAAAAGCCGCTTCACCCCCCCGGGCCTGCCCCGGCTACTAAAATCCACCTCCTTTCCCAGACACCGAGGAGTGAGCAGTATCTGGACAGGCATCGCAAATCTGATGAGGACTGGTGAGAACCGTGCCCTCCAGCAAGGCGGCCAGGAAACGCTCCACAGGGAAGTCTGGAGTCACGGAACCGGTTCAGAGGCACACCGCCTGCTGAGAAAAAGGGGGCGCAGAGCTTTCCGCCCTCCAATCATACACGTGTGGAAGAACCATCTGCTCAGTATGAATGCAGCACATGTAAGCTCTCAATCCTTCTGTCCTTTGTGTCGGTCATCGTCTTTAAAGATGGGCTAAATGTCCCACTTGCTCAGCCATCTTGTGGTCACTTGTCAACAATTTCGTAGTGTGTAGGGGATGAGAAAGACAGTCAGACTTCAACATATCAGGGTTATGACATCCTCGTAAAGAACTGAAGTCGCAGGAGGGTCACGAGCTTCGTCAGAGCAGGGACTGCCTTGCTGACTGCCGGTGCTCCGTGAATATGTGACCACAAGGCAGGGGGAGGGGAGGAAACGATTTCTCCCACTTAGAAGAGTGGCATTTGGTGCTCACCTGAGCCTCAGCTCCTCCTTGTTCCCAGGATCTAATTATACCTTAGGTGGGAGAGATTTACGTTTGTCTAGCATCGTAGAATTGACTCAATCTGCTGCCAGCTTCTCTCGATCATAGTTAAGGTCAGGAGCGAGAGTGATTTCATGTTTCAATTATTTGCTGCGACATACAAACCATCCTGAGACATACCAGCTTAAAACAACAGCAATCACAGTGGATAGAGCATCGGCTTGCAGATCCAAGGGTCCTAGGTTCGATTCTGGTCAAGGGCACATGCCAGGGGTTGTGGGCTCAATCCCCAGTAGGGGGCATGCAGAAGGCAGCCAATCAATGATTCTCTCTCATCATTGATATTTCTATCTCTCTTTCCCTCTCCCTTACTCTCTGAAATCAATAAAAATATATTTTAAAAAAATAAAACAACAGCAATCATTTCTTTGCCCACATATCTGTAATTTGGCCAGGATCCAGCGGGGACAGTTTGTAGTGAAATAGAGGCAACTCAACTGGGGCTGGATGGTCCCCTTCCCAAGATGCCATGCTCAGGGTAGTGCTGGCCATCTACCGGGACCTCAGCTCGGGCTGCTGCCAGGGGCCCCCAGCCTCCCCTCCCTGAGGCTGGCCATGAGGCCGCGTGGCCTTTGCTCAGTATGGCAGCGACGTTCCAAGAGCAAGTATCCCACGAAAACAAGCCCCCGTTTGCAGCATTTATCCAGCTTCCACGTGCACCATCCTTGCTAATGTCCCATTGGCCACAGAAGGTTCCCTGACCAAGTCCAGAGTCATTAGGGGAAAGGCGGGAGGGGGAACACAAGGATGTAAATACCAGGGGTCACAGTTCACTGTTGTACCAAAGTAACAGTTTACCACAGAGCATGATTATTTTTGTCTCTATTGAAAAAAAAATTTTGAAAATCGGTGTTATTTTCCCACTTGTACATTTTTTATTAGCCAGAAACTTGATACCAATGTTCTTGATACCAATGTTTCCTACATTTTCAGTTGGCTTAGAAAAACTGTTGGGGGGAAAAGTTCTGAGAGGAAAAAAACATTTATGGGTATATAAAATCAGGAAAATAGAAGTTCTTATTAAAACACACACACACACACACACACACACACACACACACACACACACACTATCCTGGAACCACAGGGAAGGGCACATGTGATTGGGGGATGATTATGTTAAAAATCAAAGTCATGGCATACTGGTTAGCAAAAAACATATATAGACACAAAGCATACACAAATGTCATAAGGAGTGGAAATGTCACAAGTTAATAAAGGTTCCTGAAGAAATAATAAAGACTTTTCAGATCCGGTCAGAAAAACAGAAACAACAAAAAATAGTTCAATTTTGTAAGCAGCAACATTTCAACTGGACTTTCAAAACAGTTGTTAATGTCACTGATGTTTTATGTTTCTGTCAACAATAAGATCGTTAAAATAGTGAGATGGCTAAAACTTCGAAGGACTGGATTAGAACTCAAATTAACTGAAATAGAAGAGCATTAACATTTTTGAGCTCTTACCATATCCCAAGCCTCTACTGAGAACTCCATGCACATTTATCTTCATAAAAAACTTACACTGCACAGAGTTTTAGTCATTTTCTCAAAACCACACTTTGGGTCAGTGTGGGAGATAGGATCAGCAGCCAGATCTGTCTGCATATTTTGAACAATTTATGAGATAACAGATTTCTGTAAAACAGAAACATTTGTTTTTTCATTGATTCTATGAAACTGGAAAATATATTCCCAAAGGAAACAAAAATACTGATCAAAGATGCAATAAGAACATTACACATAAGAATTCTGAAAGCTCTTTGAATCTCCAAACTAAATGGAAAGAAATTTTTAATGAAATGATAATAACTCCCAAAGTTATTAACCAAATCTGAACCTTCATATTAGGTTTATATTAACCTAATTATGAACATGTTTCCCTGGGGCTAGATATAGGTGAGGGAGTGTTTTTTAAAAGCAATAAGCTGCTTCTTTCCTTATTCCAAATATTCCCTTTTAAATCCCCCAGAAAAAAACTTCAAAGCAACTCATGCTGTAAAGTCTTTATCTTAGCTTTTTTGCTTTTGTTTTTCTGACTGTATCTGAAAAATCTTTATTTCTTCACCAACCTTTAATTTGTGACATTTCCACTCCTTACGACATTTGTGTGTGCTTTATATATGCCTAGATATGTTTTTTGCTAACCAGCATATCATGGTTTTCATCTGTAACATAATCATCCCCCAATCACATGTGCCCTTCCTTCCCTGTCATTCCAGGATCGGGTGTTGTTGTTGTTTTTAATAAGAACTTCTATTTTCCTGATTTGCTTATTTCCTATGGGTCCCTCCCTAATGTTTTATTAACTGAGAGTTCTGCTCTGCTTGTGCCAGGACTACTAATAAGGGCATTTAATTGATCCATCTCATTGACATGCTTTGTAAGTTCACGATGCTCTTGAAAAACACCATCCATTTTTACTGCTTGGAACTAAAAGGGCATGTGTATGGAGTAATCATTACTATCAGTCACACGAGCAACAGGAGCTCTATGAAGAGTCCTGGCTTCGCTTCCTAATATACTTTTACTTCAGCGTTGGCACTTCTTCACAGTGAGGAAAAGGACTCAATAGCGCTGCAGCGTAAACACCGACCACACCCCTGGGGCACAGAAGCACGAGGGGAACATACAGAATTAGTTCATTTTTCTCAGAGCTCCATTAGCCTTAAACGTCCAATTTTGGACTCAGTCACTCAGGCAAGTAGTGAAAAGTTTGGGAAATGTCCAGAAAAGAGTGTGAAAATTGTTTTAAAAGCCTAGAAAATTGGTCTTAGGAGAATTCTAAAAGACCTCGGGTTATTTATTCCATAAGAGAGACACCTTTAAGATCTGTCTTCACATCTGGGTCGAGCTACTATCGGAGTGGACTGAGGCTCAGAACGAGGACACCTTTAAGGGCTGTAAGATTCTAGAACAGATTGCCAGGGAGGGGGGGCGGTGATTTTAAAAAATAGGCTGGAAGCATCTTTGTCTTGTGTTCCCCCAAAAACGGATTTATACTCAGCCATCAACAACGGGATTGGCCCTGTGTCTGGCCCGTTAACTATTCACAGAATCCAATGGCATTCAGAGGCCAGGCCAAAAGTTTAAACACCTCGTTGTTTTGTTTTCAGGAGATCCCTTCAGTGCCAACACTGAGTATTTGCTAATAGTAATGTGCTCGCAGGAGACCTCCCAGGGTCCTGGAAGGAATTCAGGTTTAACAGTCAACATCCTGTTGGCTGAGGATCGAGACACTTACCTAAAGATGTTGTGAGGCTCAAATGAGACAATACAGGGTGTCCCAAAACCTGTGCACACACTTTGAGTAATTATAAAGGCGACGTTTATTAAAATACACTGCATTTTCAACATGTGAGCTATCAGCTGTTAAAGGGTGTATACATTTTTTTTTTTTTTTGATAACCTATATTTACAAATGCCTTGTTCACAGTAGGTGTTTAGTGAGTCTTGCTTGCTCTCCTGTCTGTGGTTCGGCAGGATTATAGGAATAGGAAGGGTTGAAGGAGTAATTAGTTGGAGCACAAATAAAGGCTGTATACATCTCATACTAAATTTCCATGTTCTGTAAGCCAACAATATGTAAAAACTACCCTCCAGGTCAATCAATCATCAAGGGATCATTCTAGGAGGCTCTGATTCCTATTCACTGCATAGGAATTTGCCTTATGCCCTAATCCCAAGGTCTGCTGAAATTTTCGAGGGCTTCCTGAATGCCAGGTTCTTTGCTGGGCACTCTGCATCCTACTAGAGCAGGTGCAGGTTATTGCCCCTATTTTATAACTGAGGAAACTGAGGCCCCGAAGAATTAGGTACTGCTAATGAAGACCCATGGCGACCACGTTCTGGAGCGAGACTTGGGACCCAGGGTCTTTCTGGTCTCAACACCTGACATGGTGAAGGGGAAGGGAGAAGTAATAGGGCTCGCTCATCCATACAGGGTCACAGCCGGAGTGGGAATTTAAAGCGACCACGTGCAGAGCAGCGGGGAGCCACCCCATGGGGCCCTGGCACCTGGAATCGGTCACCATTTCCAGGTGCCACGAAAAAGATGTTTCCAGGAGTGAGGGCTGAGCAACCTGCTTGACACCCACTGGAAGGGGCTTGTTTCAAGGAAGACAGAGATTATTTACTTCCTCGCACCTAATCGCTTTATATCTTGGGTGGATTTCTGAGGGAACAGGAAATGCTCTCTGCTCCTGACACAAGCAAGTCTTACACGTCGCTGGAGTGCTTCTCCCCAGCGTGTGCCAGCATGCCTCCCTGTACCTGCAAATAGCTTCCCGTTCACTCGGGGCACACAGGCAGGAGCAGAGCAGTCTGACTCATCATTAGGCCGTTCCAACCTGTGCTATTTGCCTTTCTTCACCCCGTCACCAAGCTAATGGGTTGTATTAATGGTGATATTTATAGACAACAAATTGAACCCCAAAGCAGCAGCGATGCCCAGCCCATGTAGAAAGGACCTATTCATCGTGACTCTCACGCTTGCAGTCCTGCAATTTGCCTTGTGCCCGAATCCCAAAGTGCTTGCCAGATAGTACATGTGTTTCTTTTCCTTTCATGTGAGAACTTCTTAGCTATGGGGATAGAGGGGAGAAAGAGTAATAAAAAGAACATGTGTGATGTTGTTCCTGATGTTTTGTACCCTGGTTATTATGTCCTGTCACACTTTGAATAAAATAAAAAATTATTTCGATGGCCTACAGCAGTGGTCGGCAAACTGCGGCTCGTGAGCCACATGCGGCTCTTTGGCCCCTTGAGTGTGGCTCTTCCACAAAATACCATGGCCTGGGCGAGTCTATTTTGAAGAAGTGGCGTTAGAAGAAGTTTAAGTTTAAAAAATTTGGCTCTCAAAAGAAATTTCAATCGTTGTACTGTTGATATTTGGCTCTGTTGACTAATGAGTTTGCTGACCACTGGCCTACAGGATTCTTTATGATCTGGCCACACACACACACACACACACACACACACACACACACACATCTTACTCCTCTCTCATTCCCTGGCGCCAGCCATTGTGGCCTCTTTTGCTGCTCCTGAAATATACTTGACGAATGTCCATCTCAGGACCTTTGCACTTGCTTTTTCAGATGGTTGGGACTCTCTTTCTTTACATAGCCTCATAACTGACTTCCCTCACTTAATCCAGGATCTCTGCTCAGATGTTAACTGAACAAAGAGAACTTCACTAGCCATCCTATCTAAAATAGCACCATCAGCCCTAGCTGGGTGGCTCAGTTGGTTGGAGCATCATACTGTACACCAAAAGGTTGCAGGTTTGATTCCTGGTCAGGACACATACCCAGGATGCAGGTTCAACCCTGAGTCAGGGTGTGTATGGGAGACAAACAATTGATCTCTCTCTCTCTCTCTCTCTCTCTCTCTCTCTCTCTCTCTCTCTCTCTCCCTCCCTCCCCCTTCTCTCCTTCCCTTCTCCCATTCCTCTCTCTATAAAATAAATAAAAAACATATCCTCGAGTGAAGATTTAAAAAATAATAAATAATTTTTAAAATTAAAAAAATTAAATAGCACCTTCAGTCACTCTTCATCCCTTTATTTTTCTTATCAATTTGACATTATATTGTGTATTTATTTGTATTCAGTCTACACACCTACACACACACACACACACACACACACTCACTCAAATGGGAACTCCATGAGGCAGGGTTTTATCTGTCTTGTTCACTGCTACAGCCCCAACACCTAGAACAGAGCCAGGCCAATAATAAGTGCATGACAAACAGTGGTTGGACAAATGACTGTTTTGTGAGGCTACACTAACTTTTAAGATGTGATAAAGATATCTAAAAGCTCTATATATCCATGGTCATCCAGCCTCAGCAGATGTTAAAAACAATAGCTTCAATGTTTAAATCAGTAATCTATTGGCAGGGTAGCCCCTTTAAAAACTCTCTTTTTCTTGATATAAAAAGAAAGAATTTGATACAGTAAAGAAAGCAAGGGAAGAGGGAGCAATAAGGAGGTGGAAAGATCTAGTAACTGTCATATCTAGTTAATGATACAATAGTTTTCATTGAAGAGAGTAACTAGACCTACTGCTGATTTGAACTACATTTGGATCTTAAGCTTTTCCAGAAACATATTCCAGAGAACTAAATTACAAGGCAGAGTATTTCCTAAATCATTACAAACACCATGAAAACTACAGTTGGTGGTCCCGAAAAAGAGACGTTTTAATCTAATGTTTTATACTGGAGGAAGCAGAGCTCAGGGCTCACCTTTATAAACAAATGGAAAATGTAAGGGCTAGAACCCAGGTGTCCCCTGTGGATGATTTTCTCCCAAATGTGTTTCTTTCTTCCAGTTGCCTTTTCTCTTTGGCTTTTATATTAACAAACTAGAGGCCCAGTGCATGAAACTTGTGCACTCGGTGGGGAGGGGGGGTCTCTCAGCCCAGCCTGTGCCCTCTCGCAGTCCGAGAGCCCTCGGGGGATGTCCAACTGACAGCTTAGGCCCGCACGCGCGTGTGCGTGCACACGCACACACACGGAGCGGGCCTAAGCCATCAGTTGGGCATCCTTAGTGCTGCCGCTGAGGCGGGAGAGGCTCCTGCCACCGCTGCTGTGCTCGCCAGCCATGAGCCCGGTTTCTGGCTGAGCAGCGCCCCCCCTGTGGGAGTGCACTGACCACCAGGGGGCAGCTCCTGCATTGAGCGTCTGCCCCTTGGTGGCCAGTGCATGTCATAGCGCCCGGTCATTCTGCTGTTTGGTCAATTTGCATATTAGCTTTTTATTATATAGGATTATCATCTCTTTGAAAAAAACAACAACCATTTTCTGTCTATTTTCCAAAGGGACATGCATATTGACCTTAGAACCCAAGCAAGCACTTTCTAAACTGCATACTAGGTAATATGCAAGGTGTTTATAGATAGTCCTCACATTAAACAAAACACACACACACACACAGATTTCAGTAAGTTTAGAATACTAATGTTTTCCTCCTTCCCCCTGAAAAGTCAAGCAATACAGAAATTGTATTATGTGTGTTTAGCTCAGTACTTCTAGAACTTATTTGACCAAAGAACATTACTCTTTTCCTAGAAATTTCTCACAGACACAATTGAGGAAATACTTCTTTTTATCATTCTACTTATATACACACAAGACAAACACATAGGCGTTTATAATTCACTAGAGGCTCGATGCATGAAATTCGTGCAAGGGGCTTGGCCCTCGCAGCCCCGGCTTCATTCGGAAGGTCATCTGGGAAGGATGTCCGGAAGGTCGTTTGGCTGTCTGGTCTAATTAGCATATTATGCTTTTATTATTAAAGATTGTAAATGAACAGAAATACACAAAAGATTACATATCATATGTACATATGTATATATATGGTCAGAAGTGTCATTACCTAGTCCATTGGAGGAATGGACACATTAGGATAAACCCAGAGCTGATGCAAAGCTAAAGCTGCATGAGTTGGCAAGAAGGAAAGCAGGACAGCAGGTGTAGCAGGCCGGCTATTGGATTCTTTGTCCGGCACCACTGCTCTAGGCACTGCTTCTACCCACTCACTTGCTACCCGAGCAGCTGTAGTGGGAAACGCCATGTCTCTAGACCCTGGAGTCCCTGCCCACAGGGACTGGTTGACTGGTACGTGGACAGTCCTCTCCTAAGCCTGGCCAAGTAGGTCCTTCCTAGGAGTTATGGATCCATGACCGAAAGGCCTTCAGAAAAAAAGAGTAAATTGGCCTCGAGAGAGACACTGAGATGGAGATTGCAAGAAAGAAGGCCTTTCCGAAGAGCCCGTCCCTGCTTCGGAAGAGTCCTGAGGCCTGGCTGCGTCCTAGACTCGGATGCCATGAGATGCCCCCATCACCCACCAACAAATTATCTCCCTTCTCCCTTTGTCCTATTTTTTTGCTAGAATTGGTTCCTGCTCCTTGCAGACTGACCAATACACCAGGCAAGAGGGACATAACAAGCGTAGCAAACGAGTCAAAGACAGCAGGGAGCCAACACTAGGATGTATAACCCACGCGCTTGTCATTCCCTAAGCTCTCTGTTTTCTCCCTCTGGATTTTCAATGGAAGCAAAGCACAGCTTTCATGGGAGGAACCTAAACTGATTCTGTAGCATGAGGTGCTGAGGAATCTTACATTCAGATTTTCATCCGTCTATCAAAACCTGACTACTTTCCAATGGTCCCATCATTCTCTACAAGTACTCCGAGCTACTCCTATACCACACCTTGCTTCCTAAAGACCTCTCTCTGCAAGGACCTCTGAATCTTTTCCTGAGGGAGGTAGTTCCCCTGGTTTCAATACATCATTTAGCCACATTAAAGCTCATTGATATTGTGGTGGCATTTCAAAAGCATAGCTCCAGGTTGAAATCCATATATTTGTGGTTGAAGGGGGAAGTATCAAAAAGTATTAAATAACCTAACTTTACTGTAACCATTCACTTTAAGTTCACTTTAAACAAAAGGGTCCCCTTACCTAGAAATGAAGCTCACATGAGAGCTGGACAAGCAAATAAAATTACAGAGATACAATTAGGAAAGGATTCAAACCTACAAGCAACCGGAAAAGTACAAACTAGAACAGAAATCTATTTGTAAAGTTATATATGCACACACACACACACACACACACACACACACACACATGCGTAGGTATGTGTGTGTCCTTTTCAGGAATAGTTTGGCAGAATACATCAAATGCTACATGAATGCACATGCTCTTTGATCCTCAGTTCAACTTCTGAGAAAAAGGAAAAAATAGTAACAGTCTTGGTCTGCCCCTGCTCACATCCACGTCCACCCTGCTCCTTACTGTCACCTGGCACGCCAGCTCACAGGCGCGATCTTATCGCAGCCAGCCCGTGGGGAAGAAAGCTAACGGAGAATATTCGTAGACTTGCTGCAGTCAGAAATTCAGTGAGGGCAAGCCCTAGGAAATTGAATTATTAAAAAGGGGCCACAATTAAAGTGAGCCTGGAAGAAGGGAGCAACTTGGATTTCCACAGAGAGGGAGAGCTTCCTCAGCCAGCACAGGGTGGAGGGTTATTCTCAGATATCTGGAAATAAAAAAATGCCTTAGTCTATGGGGAAATTTTTCTTGGTGTAGTTTCTGTAGTTTTCCGTCTGCTGATGTTTTGCTTAGGCTGATATTACCCTGTATATGTGCAGGATGCTCAAAAGTGTTTCAAGGGAAACCACTCCTGGGATCTAATATTTGCCACAAATTGTTAGGCTGCACCCTGGCCGGTTTGCCTCAGTGATTAGAGCATCGGACCATAGATCGAAAGGTCTCAAGTTCAATGCCCAGTCAAGGGCACGTACCTCGGTTGCAGGTTCAATACCCAGGCCCTGTCAGGGTGCAAGGGGAGGTAACCAATCGATGTATCTCTAACATATCAATTTTCTCTCTCTCTCTCTCTCTCTCTCTCTCTCTCTCTCTCTTCCTCCTCCTCCTCCTCCTCTTCCTCTTCTTCCTCCTCTTCCTTCTCCTCCTCCTCCTCCTCCCCTGCCCCTTTCACTTTCTCTAAAAATCAATGGAAAAAATATCCTCCCTCCTTGGGTGAGGATTTAAAAAAATTTTTTAATTGATTGCTAAAATAAGTAAATAAATAATTAGCTCCCCCTCAAACATATGTTAAATATGAAAAAGTTACAGCCTTAAATATGTTAAATACTATTATTTTTAATAGTAAAATAAGAAAATAATGTACAGCAAGAGGGGAATAAAGTAACTATAGTATATCTATCTATTGATAAATTGTTATATTCTGATTAATACAATAGTCCTGGAGACTATGTAGACAACTAAAATTTACTAATAATTTTATATTAAAGATCAGGTCTAACATTGCATGTATGGGATATTTATAACTATCCTATCTAATGAAGAGGGAATATGCTAATTGACCCTTACACCATTGCAAAGATGGTGGTGCCCACAGCCAATAAGGAGGGAATATGCTAATTGACTGCCATGCCCTCAAAGATGTCAGCACCCACAGCCACAAGATGGTGGCACCCAGTCTCCTCAGCCCCACCAGGGCGGCAGGCACCCAGCTGCTCCGCGCTCCTGCCTCCAGAGTCCCCCAGTCCCCTCAGTCCCCCCAGCCACCCAGGACCGCCCAAGGTGCAGGCAAGCCTTGGATGGCAGCTGCCCAACTGCCCAGGGCTGCCTGAGGCTCAAGTTACCAGGGCTGGCTGAGGCTTGTGCTGCCGGCAGTGGCAGCAGCAGAGGTGTGATGGGGCATCACCTTCCCCTGATCGCTGGGTCACCTCCTGCCCCTGAGGGCTCCTGGACTGTGAGAGGGGGCAGGCCAGACTGAGGGACCCCCCCTCCAGTGCATGAATTTTCATGCACCGGGCCTCTAGTATAAAAATAAACATATAAAAAGCCTGAAAGAAATGTACCAAATTGCTTACAGTGACTTGAATGGTAGTGAAATTTCTATATTTTTGATGTGATAGTGTTACTTTCCTAATTTTACATTTTCTAAATGAAGCCAGTCTAGAAAACCATAATAGTCAATGCTTATATTCCAAGAAACTTACTAATTTATAGCAGCTAGATTTAAAGACTTGGGAGGACTCTTTAGAAAGCATCTCTTTAGTGTTGGCCAGGATAGGGAGGAGAAAGGAAACCCTCGTGCACTGCTGGTGGGAATGCAGACTAGTGTAGCCACTGTGGAAAGCAGTATGGAGTTTCCTCAAAAAATTAAAAATGGAATTGCCTTATAAGCCATCAATTCCATTTCTGGGAATATATCCTAAGCAATCCAAAATGCTAATTTGAAAGAATATGTGCACCTCATGTTCACTGCAGCATTATTTACAACTAGAGGCCCAGTGCACGAAATTCATGCATGGGGGGGATGTCCCTCAGCCCAGCCTGCACCATCTCCAATCTGGGACATCCCTCTCACAATCCAGGACCACTGGCTCCTAACCGCTAACCTGCCTGCCTGTCTAATCGCCACTAACTGCCTCTGCCTGCCTGCCTGCCTGCCTGATCACCCCCTAACTGCTCCCTGGCCAGCCTGATGGCCCCCAACTGCCCTCCCCTGAGAGCCTGATTGCCCACAACAGCCCTCACCTGCTGGCCTGATCTCCCCAAACTGCCCCCCCCCCCCTTGCCAGGCTGATTGCCCCTAACCGCCTCTGCCTCGGACCCTGCCACCATGGCTTTGTCCAGAAGGACATCGGGAAGATGTCTGGTCTAATTAGCATATTACCCTTTTAATAGTATAGATAGCCGAGCTATGGAAGCAACCCAAGTGCCCACCAATAGACAAGTAGATAAAAAAGTTGTGGTACAGCCCTAGCTAGTTTGGCTTAGTGATATAGCGTTGGCCTGGGGACTCCAGATTCAATTCCAGTCCAGGGCACATGCCCAGGTTGCGGGCTCAATCCCCAGTAGGGGGCGTGCAAGAGGCAACCAATCAATGATTCTCTCTCATCATTGATGTTTCTATCTCTTTATCCCTCTCCCTTCCTCTTTGAAATCAATACAAATATATTTTTTTTAAAAACTGTGGTACATATACACTGTGGATTATTACTCAGCCAAAAAAAAAATGAATGAAATCTTACAATTTGTAATAGCATGGATGGACCTAGAGGGTAGTATGCTAAATGAAATAAGTCAGGCAGAGAAAGACAAATGCCATATAATTTCACTTATATGTGGAATCTAAAGAACAAAATAAATGAACAAACAAAACAGAAACAGACTGATAGTTGCCAGAGGGGAGGGGCGTTGGAGGACTGGGTGAAAAAGGTGAAGGGATTAAGGAGTACAAATCAGTAGTTATAAAACAGTCATGGGGATGTAAAATACAGCATAGGGAATACAGTCAATAATAATGGAATAACTATGCATGGTGCCAGGTATAATAACTATGCATAACTTTATCCACCTGTAAAGATATGATTATCTAACCACTATGTACACTGAAACTAATACAAAATAATATTAAATATAAACTGGAGTTGAAAAATAAAATTTTAAAATATTCAAAGAAAGCATCTGTTTTAAAAATCTAATAAAATCACTGATTTATGCCTAGGATAAGTCCTAGAGAAAGGATTACAGTAGGGAATATTAAAGCAAGCTACACATTATTTTAGAAGTTGTGCCTTGAGAAAATATTTTTAAATGTTCACCAACACACTTCAAGGTGTGATTAACATGTTATTCACAATAATTAAATTCTTTCCTTTTGGGAAATTATACTGTTAATTTTTTTTCTGAGAGAAAGCAAACATACTACTTTGTGTTATAAATATTAAACATTTACTCTTTTACATATTGTTACTTTTTTATCAGACTTTGTCCATGTGCATGAGAAAGACTGAAAACAATTCCCCCAATATATAACAAATTCCGTCGGAAGGCCACTTTGAAGGAAATCAATGTTAGCTATTGTTCCTGGGGTTAGTACTATTACTCTACATATATAACTGAAATACAACATTCTGAGGACAAACTTTGCCCTCCCCCACCACCACTCTATAAAAACTTTCCTCCAAAATGTCAGTACTTACCTCCTTTGCCAAATGCAATGAATGATCTTTGTTTTCTTCCCATTAGCATGGAGTCCTCCATAACATTTGGCATCATTAACAGTTCCTGAATCATTGCTGTATTCCAGGCATTGTTCTGAGTACTTTCCAGTATGAGTTCACTAATTCTCACAACAACCCTCTGAGCAGATATTTTTATTGGCTCCATTTTACAGATGGAGACACTGAGGCACACAGAAGTGAAGTTGCCCAAGGAAACCCAGCTAGTCAAGTTGTGGAATCTGAATTTGAACTCAGCCAGTCCTACTTGCAAGTCCATGCTCTTATCCACCAAATCAAAGTCACCATCTCCCAGCTATAGCCATACTTGGAATGACTTCCTGTTGTATCACTTCTTATATGTCCTTTGCCTCTTTCTCACTGCCTCCTCTCATTTGCCTCAACTGATAAACAAGCCCAGGACCTAGACCCACTCCGCCCAGAGGTTCTGCTTCCTGGACTGAAAGGTCATTTTCATGGCAATGAGGACGCAGCCTGTATACAAGAGAGCACATGTAAAGTACCTGCCCCACGTTTATAAATGGTATTATTTTATTACATGACAATAGTCCTGTACACTTTTGAAAGTGCTTCAATACATTTTTTATTTGATCCCCAAACTCTGCATGTTATTATA
Source organism: Eptesicus fuscus (assembly GCF_027574615.1). NCBI lineage: Eukaryota > Metazoa > Chordata > Mammalia > Chiroptera > Vespertilionidae > Eptesicus > Eptesicus fuscus. The sequence goes on from NC_072477.1 coordinate 40,331,797, forward strand.
TTTCCCCTGCAGCTAGAGCACCACTTTAGGTAGATCATCGTATCTTCAATGGCTCCCTACTACCTACAAAGTTAAGTGCAAACTACGGAGTCAAACATGAAGATTCTCTATAATACCTTCACCTTACCTTTTGGCATTAATTTAAACTAATCCACTACGTGTAATCTGCACTCATTCACATTAGACAGCATTTATACTTCAACTTTAAGCAAAAGAGACCACTGCTGGGTTTCAGACATGTTAAGTCACATATTTTGCCAGTGTCAGTCTTCATGGGGACTTCAGAGTAATGTCACTGTAATTATAAAAAGCCCTTATAACATTTTGTAGATATCAGCTAAGAATACTTCATTAAAATAATAGTTACTTCACCTAACTATTCTCCAATTTACAAAATAATCCCCACACTTTAACACTGAGAGCCGCTCCTTCCATTCCATATAGAAAAGGAAAAGAGAAAGTTACAGAGTACTGTTGGACTACTGAAATGGTAAAAGTCCCTTTTGAATGTTCTCACTTGTCCAAATAAAAGAGTGTGGTTCCCAAATACAAGTCATTGTGAGTCAGAAGGAATGTAGTCATGACATCCGGGGCTCTAAACAGGTTTACCTTGAATGATAAAAGCAGTGTAAGAGTAGTGAGGAAGATAGCAAATTTTTTCTTAGGCTTTGATTTGTTCAATAACTTACTCATATGAGTCATCTGTACACTTAATTTTGGTAATATTATTTAAATTCTACATTTAAAAAATTAACTTATTTTCTAACTATTGTTGACATATTATATTAGTTTCGGGTGTATAACATACTGATTTGACATTTATATACCTTACAAAGTGATCACCATGATAATGTTACTATCCATCTGACACCATACATAGTTATTACATTATTATTGACTACAGGAGGCCCGGTGCAGGGGTCCCTCAGCCTGGCCTGCACCCTCTCACAATCTGAGACCCTCAGGGGATCTTGGAGTGCTGGTTTCAACCCCATCCCCGCAAGCCAGGCCAAGGGACCCCACCGGTTCACAAATCCATGCACCTGGCCTCTAGTATGCATATAAGATCTTCGGTTAATCTCTTCCTGCCCTCCCCTCTCTCCCTTCCCTCTGAGATTCATCAGTCTGTTCCATGTTTCCATGCCTGTGGTTTCCATTCCTGTGTTGAACTTCTGCCCCCTGGTGGTCAGTGCAAGTCATAGCTACCAGCCAGTTAGCTGGTCATTTGGTCCCGTAGGCTTTTATATGTCTAGATATTCGCGATTTTACATATTTTAAAGAAGTAAAAAATTACGTTATTCTCTGATAGTTTGGCCACACAACCAAGGCTCTGAAGTGCCCCCTGGTGACAGCTCATCATTATTGCAGGTTCACACTTAACTCCCTTGAGAGTTCTCCAACTTCATCCTTTCCTCAGTTCTAGATATACACTATTGCCCACAAAGTTGTACTTCAGGGGTCCATTAGTTTTAATTTTCTATCTATCTTTTAAAACTCTTCCACCACCTAGCTGATGCCTGACATTCTTCTGATCGTGCTTTAGTCCTTTATCAAAAAGGCCTTGGGAGAGAGAACGCCTGTGTCATTTGCACCTCCATGGAAACAGGTTACTCCACTGGTGTGAATAAGTTCATGACTCTTTGTTGAGAAGGTTTTGACAGCAGAGACACACCCAGGGCCTTCAGAAGAGAAGGGGGTATTACTGGCAAAGGTGAGGGAAGGGCACCAAGGGTGTGGCTAGACGGGTCAAAGATAAATTCTGTCCATCTCAATGTTTTCTTCTCTTTTCTCTTCTTTTTTCTTTCTTTCTTTCTTTCTTTCTTTCTTTCTTTCTTTCTTTCTTTCTTTCTTTCTTTCTTTCTTTCTTTCTTTCTTTCTTTTTAAGCCATAGTGAGCTTTGGGAAGGAAGCAGCTCTCGTGGAAGCCAAGACACTTTGGTAAAGAGTGAAAGGAGCCTTCACATGAGCACAGGCACCGGGACAGTGGGTTTTGGGGGGAACTGTCCCTCCTAAGTGCCTCTGCACCTCAATGCCAGCGTTAGGAAGGATTCTGCAATCCAGCCTGAGAAGTCTGCTTAACCTAGTTCTCAGTACATGTCACTACAAATTTCTGTGTATTTGCCTCAGGCTCAGAAGAGCGACATGACCTGGTTACAGTTGAACACACACCAATAACTAAGTGATTTCTCTAATTTCTTTAGGACACACACACACACACACACACACACACACACACACGGTAAATATCATATCCTAGGAATCCGATCTAATGTCCATACTAGGAAGAAGGCCTTTATTATACTCTGCAGCTGGTTTGGGGGCAGATCAGGGAGTGATACTTCTAAAAAGAGAAAGAGGGTTAGTCCAGGAATGCCAAGCTAACAGAATTTCATCCTTTCACTTCCTGATTCCAACACTGACTCAGCCATGCAGATACCAAAATCCAAAACAATGGTCGTACTTCATACTGGTTCCAGGACAGAAGAAAAAGAAAAGTGTGGCCAATGACTACCTTCTTATCTTTTCCTAGATCAAAACCAGTAGAAGCTCAGTGCGTCCCAGTGTCATAGGGTGCTGGGAAACTCAGCACAGTCTTCATTTATGTGCCTCAATACAGCATCACAGATGGCTTTGCCTTAAATCAAATGATATCACTTAGATCCCACACAGCATTTCCCTTTTTTTGTAAGAAATTTTGCAAAAGTTCTAAATTCTACCTCCTCACTGCACTTCCACAATGATCTTTCAGAGGCCATCTGCAGAGAGGAAATAATATGGCAATATGCCTCATTGTCTCCTGAACATCTCTTCTACTTTATTTTTTTAAATCTTTATTACATATGTCCCCCTTTATTTCCCCAATGACCCCTTTAGCCTGCCCCAGCCCCCACCCAGGCCTTCACCACACTATTGTCTGTGTCCATTGGTTATGCATATATGCGTACAAGTTCTCTTCTACTTTAAATGGGCAATCATTTTGTTTTCATTTATAGACTGGCACTATGGTTATTCCTTGGATCTGCACAGTCCATGACCTCCACTAGCCACCTCCTGAGCTCTTTAAATGTGGCTAACCTGAATCGAGCTGTGCTGAAACTGTAAAATACCAGGTTTCGAAGCCTTCCTAAGAAAAAGGAATATAAAATACCTCATTATTAGTTTTTGTTTTATGATTACATATTGCAATGATAATATTTTGAATATATTGGTTAAGTAAGATATATTATTAAATTTTTAATTTTAATAAAGTATTAAAATTAATGTGTGTTTACCATTTTAATTTAGCTACTAGATTATTTAAAATTACATTTGCACCCTATATTTTATTTGTGCCAGTGAGGTTCAACTCTCACTACCTTAGAATCACTCAGAGCTTTTAAAAATTCCATGATATGCCCTGTTCCATGTGGCTCAGTTGGTTGGAGCATCGTCTGGTATACCAAAAAGTGGCAGGTTCGATTCCCAGTCAGGGCACATACCCAGGTTGCAAGTTCAATCGGGGTGACTGTGGGAGGCAACCGAAGGATATTTCTCTTTCATATCAATGTTCCTCTCCCTGCCCCCTCTCTCTCACTCATAAAACAAAAATAAAAAGAATAAAAATTTCATGATGCCAGGCTCTTACACCAGAGTACTTAAATCAAAATATTTGGGGTGGGGCCTCAGCATCAGTATTTGTTTTCTGAAAGCTCTCAAGATGACGCTAATAGAGAGCCAACATGCAGAATACTGCTCTGCATTCTGAAATCCTGTGATTCTGAGACTCTAATGACTACTCATGCAGGTTAAAAGTTCAGAGTTGTTGTTTTTTTTCTTATTCTGTATAATCACCTTTGTCCGTTCTGATCTATTTCTCCCTAAAGAAACAGCGAAATGTTTTTTGAGTCAGGCAAGTTAGAACTTTGTTTGTTCTATTTTTTAATGAAGTTCACATGAATCCAATACACTGCCAGGACTGAGGGGGGAAAAAAAGCATTGAACTTGGGGTTTTAAGGTTGATGAGTAACATGCAATCCTTCCTGGGGCTTCTTCTCACACTTGCCCTTTTCTTCTTGGAAGCACCTGCTTTGTTCCTGCTGGCAACAAGCAATGCATTCGCAGTGCTTCTAGATCTGGATGTGCCTACGAGTCATGTGGGGACCAGGTTCAAACACAGATGCTGATTCTGTAGGTCTGGTGCTGCCGAGTCCTGCATTTCTGAGAAGCGTCAGGTGAGGCCACTGCTAATGGCCCGTGCAAGGACCAACTCTGAGAAGCAAGGCATCGGGGCTTAGGCAATTAGCTAAGGCCCATCTGGGCAGGTAGAGCCCATCTGGGCAGGTAGAGCTTGTACAGAGGCCCAACCACATACAAGAAAGTCGACACGTGCATTGACTCTCTTTTCTGTCTGAGCACTAAGCAAGCTTTTAAGTGACGCTTGCCCTGATTTGCCCACTAAAGCACAGTTCATGGGCACCTGTGTCCTCTCTCTGTAAATGTAAGTGTCCTGAGAGAGGGACACGATCTACATCATATCACATCTACAACTCCCCTAGGCCTTCTTCCTCCCATCTTCAAACTGTAGCCTTCATCTAGCTAGCCATTTGCTAGAATCAATGTCCAATAGGTACGTTGTCAGCCTTTACTTATTTTTCATGTCATGTCTCTGCTTCCCTAAACACCTTACAACTAAGTAGACTAAGTCCACTTATACCCACATCTAATAACAAAGAAAAAGAGGAGAAAAACATGAGAAAGAAGATGAGGTGGTGGCAGTAGAGAAGGAGGTGGATGAAAAAGCTGCCGCCTCTAGTTGCCATGTATACCGATCCAATGTTGCTCAACTCAGTCTGTTTCATAATCACTATAAGCTTCCTAAAACCACAGATGCTTGGAACCTCCCCAGAATTGCTAAGTGGGAATCTCCAGCAGTCGGGCCCAGGTGTGGGTGCGTCGTTAAAATTCTCCATGGACTATTCTGATGTGAAGCCAGGTTTGAGCAACCCCGGATGAGGTTCTTCACCTTATCTCATTTCATCTTCAAACACCCGCATAAGGTAGGCATTTTGATCTTCATTTTATAGAAAATGAAGCCAAGTCTCAGAGAAGGTAGGAACTTTCCCAAGATCACACAGTTATAAAGGGACAGAACTAAGGTTCAAATTCAAGTCTTTCTGAGTTCTACAGTGTCTGCAGGTGCAGGCTACCCCAAGTCCTAAAGCACCCTGACAGGCAGGCCATGCTGACGCCCCTGGTGGAACTTAGTCATCAGTCACTCTCAGAACCTCAGAAATGCCCGTCACAACCCACATCCCAAGGAATGCCCACCCATTAGGCCCAACAGTTCTGCTCACCTTTCTCAGCCCCTACTACTTGGCTATGGCCTCAGTCCCTGTTCCTAAGCCCTGCCTTCCAGTCCACCTGTGGATAAAGTTATACGGTGGTCCCCCTTGCTGTAAGCAGACCTTTCAGTAAACTGCTAGTTTCCTTAAGGATGTGAGCATCCCTACCCTGCACTCCCCATCTCCTTGCTGTGCCTTCTCAATGAGATTCTTATCCTTCATCTTGTAGAACCACCCACCCCAACTCTAAGCCTGAGGCTACACATATTATCCACTTGTTCATTCATTCACAAATTATTTATTGAGCACCCACTAAGAACTAAGAACTAGCAAGCTCAACAATCATGGTACCTTATGAAACTTATGGCAGAGACAATGAACAAATCAACTTACATTCACATGTATCATCTCATTTAAACTTCATGATGACATTTGGAGGTAGGAACTATAATGACATCCATTTCACAGATGAGAAAACTGGGACACAAAGAGACTGAGTAACTTGCCGGGGGTTAAATAGTTGGTAAGTGACCAAGCTGGGATTCGGATTCTGTTGGGATGGTCCTAGAACTCATGCTCTTTGTCATTCCATTATATTACTACCTCTGATACAAATTGCTTTGCTCTACCAAACCCCTTTATAGCATTCGTAAAATGTACATTTAAAAAATGCTATTCTTGTTATATATAACCTTTCTGCTATAAAATAAAACCACACAAAGTGAATGCATAGCTTAGTGAGTTAGTATAAGGGGAACACCTTAGCAACTACCATCTAGGTCAAGAAATAGAATTTTGCCAGCCGCCTCCAAAGCCCTTTGATGTATCTTGTCCTGGCCAATGTGCCTTTCTTTTCACAAAGGTAACGACTACCATGATTTTAAAGCAATCAGATCCTTGAGTTTCCTTGTAGTGTTATCACCTACTAGTGGCCTGGTGCACAGATTCATGAACATTGAATGGAAATTAATTAGAAGAAATATTTTTAATATTGCTATTCACCCTTCCTCTATAATAGAAGTGTCAACCAAATTCACGATTGACAATGACAGATCAAAACACATCCGTGCCATTGGCATCAGCGAGAGCTTTATATGTATCAGTTGGGTCAAGTTTCTAAGCTTTCTAAATCTCTGTTTTCTGGCTAATGAAAAGAAAATAGGATTCCACAGAGTCTCCTATCTACCTACTCCAGGACTTCTGTGAAGATCAAATGAGATGAGGCACAGGAAAATGCTTCACAGACACTTGGTTAAAGTGTAAATGTTTCCACCTGGGTATAAAGCAAGTCGTGTTCCTGGGGCCCAGGACCTGGGCTGAAGAAACTGCAAGGAGGCTAGTTGCTAGGGAGAGGAAGTGGGCATTGTTATATGACATTATTACCTGGACTGTTGGACACTTAACATATTAGCCTTTTATATATATAGATGTATGCATCCTCAGACTCTATACTGCAGCATAGTGTTACCCATTGGTACATTTGAAATGTCTTTTAGGTCTCTTATATTCTACAGGTTCTCTCTTCCATCCCCATCTTTTGCTTACAACTTCTCTGGGAATTTGGCCTGTAGACCTCTTGCCCTGGGGTCTTTGCTGACTGTGATCATAAGGCATTTCATCATGTTCCTCCAACTTCTCTATTTCCTGCAAAGCGGCATTTGGATCCAGAGGCTTGGTCAGTCTCCGATTTGATCTTTTGGCAAGATTCTAGGTGCTGATTTGTTCTTTCATGAAGAGCCACGTGATGTCTGGCTGTCTCTCTTTTTGTGATGCTTGGTGCCAAAATCTATTAGTTCAAAGGGAGTTGCAAAATGGTGTATTCTAGTTCTATCATTTCTTCTGTATTTATCAATCCATCCATTGGGACACTTTTATAAACATATATTCACCCTTATTACTATCTGGTGGCTCAGTGACATCATTCATATAAGAAAACAGAATAAATTATTCTTTCCCTTTGTCTAACAATTTTCACAAAAATAATTGGTTCCCTGTCATCCTCTTAAGGAAATCAATTTTTTAAAATATCATTATGAAATCATGGACCTACACTTATTTGATGGGTTCCAAATAATTACAACTATTATCCTTTCTAAAACTCAAAAATTTCCCTCTTTGGCCAACAGAAGCCTCTCCAAATTGGCTCTGGGGTGTTTTTGACATGACTCTGGTGACCTCTGATAGCTTTCTTACTATCTAGTGTAACAAAATATTCCAGACATGGTTCTCACCTCAAACCTGGAAAGAGCCATTTCTCTAGATTCTTTTCGTGGGAAATGATACTTCAGGAGCACAATCTGGGCACTATGGATGCTCATGCTATTGGATTCACTGCACTCACACCCACACAAACACATAAAACACGTACACACACACACACACACACACACACACACACACACACCATGGTCAATAAAAAGGGTTTTTTGTTAAAATGATACATTTTGTCCCTCACTTCACTTGCCTAGACTCCCAATAGAATAGCCCTCTGAGGGGCTATTGGCATGAAGCCCATCTCAGGCTTGCGGGGGGGTGGGGGGGAGAAAGAAAGTAGTTCAACTCAAGTTTAGAGATTCAGTTCTCATTTCAGCGCTGTTATTTTCTCTCTCATATATTCGTTCAGAAAAATCTCTGCTCATCCATGCCATTTTGTGTCTATTTATGTTTTCCAGATGCCTAGATTTCATCAAATACTCCACTTGGGGGTCTATTTGAGATGCAAGCTGTTACACAAAGGTAGAGGATAGAATGTGCTATAGGCCAGCCCGCCTGCGCTTTGCTCTCGCTCTGCGTGTTTGCTAGTTTTAAATCCAAACTAAAGAATGAGCTGCATAGACTGCTAACAACACACCTTCTTACAAAGGGCATTAACAAGAATGCAGCCCTGCATCCTAACTTTAGCTTAAACACTAGAATATAAAAAGAGAAATTCAAGGGACTTTTGAGGGGCCCTAGATTAGGGAAGGACTTTGCCTATACTGAAAAGCAGGAAAATAACATGGCATATGCAAAAGTGGCAAGAGTAAATATTCAGTCTCTGTCACTCTTCCCAATGGAAACAGAGGAAACCATTTGCTTAAAAGCTTGTGTGTGGTCATGAAGGCAGGTCTAATGTTTCAGGTGTAACACGGCACAACATATGTGAACGTCTTCTGCATGTTGCAATACACTGTGCAAATGAACTAACCATATTGTTATTAACTATCATTTAATTAAATTCAAAAATTATTCTTCTAAAATTACCTTGACCAAGTCTATGTGCCCCTACATGTCAGGTTTTCAAATGAAAGGCCAAGGAACGTGATAGCATCAGGCTGGCTGCCTCTGAGCGCTCGCAGGGAGGCCAATAAGATGACTCTGTGATCATCATTATCCTCATGAAAAGAAAGAGATTGAGGTTGAAACAGGGCCAGCCTCCGGGGCTCCCCACTGACAACAGGCACAGAGGCAGCGATCTCCATGCGCCCGCAGGTCTGCACATGCCTCTCACTGCTGACCAGGGCTCGGGCCACAGGGTGCTTAGACAGAGGTGTGGTGTCTCAGGAAGGTTGTAGAAAGTGTGCTGGGAGCCTGAACGGAAGGAAGGAAAGGCAAGGACATGTGCGATGTTTCAGAGAATCTGAAAATGAATGAGAGCTTTTGAGAGACAAACTGAGGGAAGGAATGTAGAGCTCCGGCCCCACGGAGGTAAATGAGAGTTATCCTACCAGAGAGGTACTTCCCTAGAGGAGACGGAATGATGAAGTGCCTGCAGAGTAAGTGGGGAATGCTGTAGGATGAGGTCGGAGTGATATCTTTAAAGAAGCCTCAAAAATAAATAAATAAATAAATAAGCCTCAAAAATCGTTCTCTCATCTGTGGATGGGCAAGGCTACTTTCCACTATGCACAGGTCTGCTCTTTAAGTTAGGTTTAAATGACTACTACCCTTTGCCCTTATACAAGGAGCTTTCACTGAGCTTGTCCTAATACTAATAAAGAATTGGCAGATGTGACGCTCAAAACTTGGACAGGACATTATTCCATGTATACAACTTACTTCACTGTCCTCTGCTGGGAGAGGAATGGCAAATGAGGTGGTTAAACGAAAATATCTGACTCATAACACAGAACCCCTTTCCTTTCCCGAATGGAATGTTGCGGTTGGAGACAATCAGGTAAACAAATGCCTAAATTTTAAGATCTGCATGTTAGACATAGGCTGCGTCATTCTTACTGCAGTCTCCTCCTCTCTCTCACTCTCTCACCAGTTCAAAGTCAACGTCCCAGGAACATCCAGTTCCCCTTCTACAGCAAAGACAGGAACAGCACTGATGGCAGGAAGAACTCCCGTGTCCCGGCTCCAGTGCGGTTGGGCCCTTTTAGCCCAGAGAACGGGGCCTTCCTGTGATCCGGAGGAGCCGCTGCTCTCTGAGGAGCGTCAGCCTGGATGCTGCCGGCTCCACGACGCGGTGTCTTCCCAGCCTGGGCTTAGCACCCAAATCCAGCCTTTCCGTGGCTCCTTACTTCTGCCCTGGCACCTCAACTTCTGGCTCCCCCCTCTTCCCACTTCCGAGATGGCTGTTATCTTAGAGTCATGTCAGGGGCCATCAGGAGCCAGTCTTCCCTGACTGCTCCTGCCTCCTGGCAGTGGCAACCCTGTCTGTCCGCACCAGCAGGACTCAAACCCTGCAATTGTAACAGGACTCAATGCACTGGGGTAGCAGCTACCCTTTTGTGGAGAGTAACACTTTTTTTTCTTAATTAAAGGTTTACTTTCTTTAAATGTTTTTATTGATTTCATAGAGAGGAAGGGAGAAGGAGAGAAAGAAACATCAATGATGAGAGAGAATCATGGGTCGGCTGCATCCTGCACGCCCTGATCGGGAATTGAACCGTGACCTCCTGGTTCATGGGTCGGTGCTCAACCACTGAGCCACACTGGCCGGGCTGGAGAGGAACGCTTTTTAAGCTCCCTCACAGTCCTCATGCCATGGGCTCCTGCTGTGATGGACTCCTGGTGGCTAAGAGCATATGAGGACACAGAGAGGAAGCATGCTTCACCTCAAATGGAGGGAATGAGCTAAATGGGCAACTTCAGGTAGTCTGCTCTAGAGAGGGAAGCGTGGAAAGGTTCCATTTCGCGTGAGGGAGATTTCCTCAGTGTACTGGTACTGCAGCCAGGGAAGGCTGTCCCCCCAAAGCTAAGAAAGGATTCAACCAGAATCATTGTGAACTTGTAGTAAGGTCAGTGAAGCAGCATAACTTTGGTGACAGAACAAGGTAGCTGAAAAGAAAGTCGAGATAATCTTATGCACGTCAGGGAAGAGGAGTCCATGTATTCCTGTCGACAGAAAACCTCACCATCCGGAAACCTCAGCCGTTCAGAACAACTCAGACCAAGAAGCTGAGGGAAGAGCAGGCTCTCTGTGGAGCTGCACCCCCAGCACACTGAGCCCACAGGGACGTTCACTGAGGCCCCTGGACAAGGGACAGGACACAGAAACCCAGCAGACCAGGGTTGCCCATGGGAAGGGGGGGCAGGGGGAAAGGGCACCATGACAAATCATGCACTAGAAGGGAAGCCACAGCAACAGGGGAAAAGAGGAGCAGCCAGAAAAGTTGAAGACGGGAACAGCTTTGCTCTCTGGGAAGCAAAGCACCATCTGCTCTGCTCCTCAGGGTGGAGCTCCGAGCTCCCCGAGCTGTGTGCATCTGTGCATGGAAGCAGAGGAGGAAATTCCCAAGGCTGTGGTGGGGCCCCAGGAGTGCCTCCCAGCAAGTGCAGGCGCACCATCGCAGGGACACTTGCTAGTTAGAGTGCCACTGTGCAGTTTCCTCGTTTGCAAAAAGGGAAGGCTGTCGTGAGGGGCAGAGGGCCTAGCGCCTGTACAGCGGGGCCTGGCACTTAGTGAGCATTTGGCAAACGTGAGCACTATTGACTCTAATAACTGTATTACCATCATGCGGACCTAGTCCATCTCCGTACAATACTGTATCCACACAAGTGACACTGTGGGTTAGGTGTTTATAGGTCCTCTCCTCCAGAACAGGTGGAAGGAAGGTGATGGGCACAATAGGACAGGGTCATCACTAAGTGACTTAAAGAGGACAGTGACAGGAAAAGGCTCTTTGAGCCCTAAACTATTAGTTGATTAATCCTGTATGATACTAGAACTCAGACATGCTTACTATTTAAATTCTGAATAGATTCTTAAATTGTACAAAGCTAGGAGCATGCCTCATGTAATATTAGCTAGAGAGAAAAATGCCAAGGGGCTCAGACTCAGGTATGTATAAGGGAGCCTAGTGTATTATTGGAAGGGCAGAGTCAGCTGTTGTATAAGAAGTCAGTCTGAGGGTCAGTCCAAGAGTTTGAGGGAGACATCAGAGGTTAAAGTCCAGGAAAAGATCAGAGTCAAAACAGATTGCCAAATTCCTTGCTAGGCCACAATGCTTTTAGAAAGAAGGTCATGAGTTTGACCATGAGGCATTCTAAAGGCCACCCATGTATTAGTCATGGTTCTCCAAAGAAACAGAACCAATAGGATGTGAATATATATACACAGAGATTTATTTCAAGTGGCTCATGTGATTATGGACGTTGACAAGTCCAAAATCTGTAGAACAGGCTTGCAGACTACAGACCCAGGGAAGAGCAGATGTTGCAGAATTCTTTCTTCTTCTGGGGAGGTCAGTCTTTTTCAACTAAGGTCTTCAACTGATTGGATAAGGCACACCCACATTATGGAAGGCAACTTGCTTTCGTCAATGTCTACTCATCTAAATGTTAATCTCATCTAAAATTGCCTTCACAGAAATACCTAGAACGTTAGATCAAATAGACCAACTTGGCCTAGCCAAACTGACATAAAATAAACTATCACAACCCACCCTCTGGCAATTAAGAGTCAGCCTCTGAAACCAGCACCCAGGCCTGAGTCTTCAGAAAAGATCTAAGTCTCTAGAAATGACCTCAGGCTAAAGAGCTAAGGAAGCTCTGTCTCTGAGCTTCTGAAAAGGCAGAAATATCCTATCGGCAAGGAAGCTTCTTGAACCATAAGTGCTGACTCAGGTGCTTCAACTCAAGACACTACCCTAAAAAGGGCTTTGAAGTGGCTGGTGAAAATGTCATCTCAGCATTGGGAATACAGAAATTTTTTATTTTATCAGAAACCAATTTCTGAATAGATTTTGTCCTTTACCATTTTAAAATCCCTATAAAATGGCCCCATTGGGTGCTATTTGCCATTTTCCAGCCTGGGTAGTTCTACATGCTTAAGGAAGACAGGTGACCGGCATGTGTTCAGTCTGCAAATGCCCATCAAATAAGATGTTCAATGAGTGTAAATTATTTTGAAAGATGCAGGTATGATACATTTACTTCCTGCTTCTGGAGCACATAGATAGACAAAGTGCACAGCAAAATACCTCGCATGTATTCAAATGTTGAGTGAACTGAATCAAAATAAATTTTAGAAGGTTTTTTCATTGCTCTGTACCTAAGTAAATAGGTAATTTACTATTAAAAGGCTCATCTAGGAGTTGCCAAAACATTTAATTTTTTAAAATAGAATAGAAGTCACTCTGTGGCAGTCATGGTTTTATTCAAAATACAAAATATTAATGTATAGGACACTGCAAACCTTTTCACTCTCATTTCAGCAATAAAGGTTCCCTGTGCCTAAGTTATTATCAGTGATGTCTTAAGGAAAACTTCCATAGGCTTGTGGTCCAGCATCATGACAGAAAATATCAAAAACTTTTTGGGTTCAGAGTAAGCACACTCCAAATGCCCAACATTCTTGAAACATTGACATATACTCCTTTCTTGTTCTCCATGAAATAAACACAGTGGGGTAGCACACACTAGTAAGAAGCCACTTTTGGCCCCTGGGTCAGAAATGCTGAAGCACAGTGCTCCTCATCGTGCAGTCGAGGCAAGGGCTGCTGAAAGAACCAGTGAGGGAGGGAATCCTTGGGTTACTGACCCAGTTTGCAGGAAGATGTCCATCTTTTACATCCAACAGGACCTCTCTATCTATGTGTGTGGAGAATGGCAGTGCAGTGACTGCCTACAGCTAAACCTGGCTTATCCTACCTAATAAAAGAGTAACATGCAAATTAACCACCACTCCACGACACCCACAAGCCACGCCCACCAGCCAATCAGAGCGAGTATGCAAATAAACGCAACCAAGATGGCTACAGCCACGGAGAAAGTAGGAGGGAGGCTTGGGTTTCCAAGGCAATAGAAGAAGACAAGCTTTCCCCTGCCCTGGCCGGCCTAAGCCTCCACTCAAGGCTACAAAGTTTCAATTGTAGAAGGTAAATAAATTCCAGATACCAGGGCCTCTGCTTGGGTTGCCAGGGGTGCGTGGCTGGCCTGCAAACCACCACAGGCCCCTCGCTCAGGCCGCCCCACACCTCAAGGGAACCCCCACCCTGACCTGGGACATCCTTCAGGGCAAACCAGCTGGCTCCCACCCGTGCACCAGGCCTCTATCCTATCTAATAAAAGAGTAATATGCAGATTGACCATCACTGCAACACACAAGATGGCTGCCCCCATGTGGTCAAAGATCCTGCCCCTATGTGGACACAAGATGGCCACCACAAGATGGCCACCACAAGATGGCCAGCAGGGGAGGGCAGTTGGGAGGCACCAGGCCTGCAAGGGAGGGCAGTTGAAATGGACCAGGCCTGCAAGGGAGGGAAGTTGGAGGTGATCAACCCTGCAGGAGAGGGAAGTTAGGGGTGACCAGGCCGGCAGAGGAGGGAAGTTGGGGCAAACAGGCTGGCAGGGGAGCAGTTAGACATCAATCAGGCTGGCATGGGAGTGGTTAGGGGGTGATCAGGCTGGCAGGCAGAAGTGGTTAGGGGCAATCAGGAAGGCAGGCAGGCGAGCAGTTGGGAGCCAGCTGTCCTGGATTGTGAGGGAGGTCCCAGATTGGAGAGGGTGCAGGCTGGGCTGAGGGACATCCCCCCCCCCCCCCGCTCCCGTGCATGAATTTCGTGCACTGGGCCTCTAGTCTATATAATAAAAGCCTAAGCGACCATTATGGTTGAACGACCAGAACGACCAGTCACTATGATGTGCACTGAACACCAGGGGGCAGATGCTCAATGCAGAAGCTGCCCACAGGGGGAGCGCCGCTCAACCTTCAGCTGGGCTCATGGTTGGCGAGCACAGCAGTGGTGGTGGGAGCCTCTCCTGCCTCCATGGCAGTGCTAAGGAGCAGTGAGCAGGCGGGTGGTAAGAAGCAAGGGGTCCTTGACTGCAAGAGGGCACAGGCCGGGCTGAGGGACACCCCCTCCCCCGTGCACAAATTTCATGCACCAGGCCTCTAGTTCTGTACATAAAAAGAAAGAACCCAGATTCCAGGAGGAAGTTAAAAGGTGTTCCATACCTGCCACATTCCTCAATGTTCTTTACATAGTTTGAAGGTGCTGTTTCTCATTTGTGAGTTGTTTTAATGGTGGTATGTATCTTCTACCCATAAATTTAGGGGGCACCTCATACGAATCCTATATAATAGTTAACTTCTTGGGGAAAATCTCCTAGAGCAAGCAGTAATTCACAAAGTGTGCTCTAGAAAGTACTAAGTCATTAAGAACAAGGGTTACTTGAGGTAAAAGGGAGGAAGGATTAATTTCATGAAAACACAGTTAAACAAAGTTCAACAGTTCTCTATTGCAGAACTTCTCAGAGCCCTTAATATGCTAATATGGGCTGTCATTTGTGCATTTTGTGTGTGTACTGTAGGTGTTGTGGTATTGTGTGCTGTTGTATGTGTTGTCTGTGTGCTGTATTACAAAGCTGGTGTTTTCAAAATATATACAGAATATAAACTGAAAATCCTACTTTTTTTTAACCTTAACTTTTCATGTATACTTTTTAGGTTTTATTTTTTTCTGCATTAGAAAAAAATCACTTTACTTTTAGACTGGATGAAATGGTTTCTTATGACATAACTATTTCTTGTGTATGAAAATTTTAGCTAAGCTTGTATAAAAGAAACTCCTATTAAATAAATATAATTTTCTATCAAGTTCATACTAAATTTGAAAAGCCTTCAGCTAAAAACTGAATATAGCCGAAACCGGTTTGGCTCAGTGGATAGAGCGTCGGCCTGCGGACTGGAAAGTCCCAGGTTCGATTCCGGTCAAGGGCATATACCTTGGTTGCGGGCACATCCCCAGTAGGGGGTGTGCAGGAGGCAGCTGATCGATGTTTCTCTCTCATCAACATTTCTAGCTCTCTATCCCTCTCCCTTCCTCCCTGTAAAAATCAATAAAATATATTTTAAAAAAATTTAAAAAAAAAAAATAAAAACTGAATATATTAGGTCTTGATACTAATAATACAATGAAAAGCAGTTTTTTGGACAATATTTAAAGAGGAAATAAGGCACTAATGAAAGAATAGCAATCATACTACAAATATTAGTGCTATACACAAAATAAACTATAAAATCAGAACATTTAAATATAAACACAGAACATCAATAGAACATATTTATTCACTTTACCATAACTCAAATGTCAAAGTTACACAATTCTTAAAATTTTGGCCATTCTTCTTTTTTAAAAAAAAATATATTTTTATTGATTTCAGAGAGAGGAAGGTAGAGGGAGAGAGAGAAACATCCATGATGAGAGAGAATCATGGATCAGCTGCCTCTTGCACGCCCCCTACTGGGGATTGAGCCCACAACCCGGGCATGTGCCCTTGACCGGAATTGAACCGTGCGTGACCTCCTTGTTCATAGGTCAATGCTCAACCACTGAGCCATGCTGGCTGGGCAGTTTCGGCCATTCTTAAGTTAATTTCTAGGCATTAAATACCTAAATAATTTTAATAGTATATCCGTGTCTTTATTCCCCTTTCTTTTTTTAAAATATGTACTTTTATTGATTTGAGAGAGGAAGGGAGATAAAGAGAAAGACAGAAACATCAATGATGACAGAGAATTGATTGGCTGCCTCCTACATGCCCCACACTAAGGATCAAGTCCACAATCCAGGCATCGAACCATGACCTCCTGGTTCATAGGTCGATGCTCAACCACTGAGCCATGCCCGTCAGGGTCTTCTCCTTTCTTGGCACTTTTTTCTTTCACTTGAACTTACAGTTTTCTTTTCAGCTAATCTCACCCACACAACAATACCTGAATGAATAGAGTGGCATGTAAAGGCAAATCATGATTACCTTGCTTAACTACAGAAAGTCACCCAATGTCTAAACCCTCAGTCAACAAATACTGGTTCTAAATCTGGTCAATCAGGAGGTCTAACAAGGTTCATCCACTCATTCCTAATATTTCAAAAGCTAATGAAAATTAATTAACTATAACACCAAATGTCTTTGCTTTTAGCCAAGTCATATTAATTATAATTATTCTATTAAGAATATCTCAGGCTGATCAGAAGCTCTATATAGCTGATTAATTAGAAATAGATGAGAAAATGAATTACTTTAAAATTTCAGTTAATATGACAGACAAAAATATTCAAAACATGGGATATATGGGAAAAAAATAATGAAATGTTTTTGCATCATGAAACTAACAATATCCAAGCAATGTTGGTAATGAGAAACATTTATTGGGAACTTACTACTGTCAAGTACTATGCTTAGTGGCTGACAAGCATTATTGCAGTCAATCCTCAACACCCTGAAATAGGTACTATTTTTGTAGTTAAGGTAATGGGCTCAGAGAGATTAAGTAATTTGCCAAGGCTGTGTAGCTAGTAAGTAGCAGACCTGAGATTTAAACACAGCTTCTCACACACCATCCTGATAAGAAACCTATAGTAAGTTTTTGTTGCTAAATAATAAGTTACTAGCAACTTGGTGACTTAAAACAACACCATTTACTATCTCAGTTTCTGTAGGTCAGGAGATGAAGGATGGCTTAACTGGGTCCCCCACTCAGGGTCTCACAGGCTGCAATGTAGGTGTCAGACCAGTTGCATTCCTTTCTGGAACTTGGGTTCCTTTCTCATGTTCACATGGTTTTCAAGCAGAATTCAGTTCCTTGCAGTTGGTCCCTGTTTTCTTACTGGCTCTCAGCCAGGGGCTGCTCTCAGCCTCTAGAGGCTGCCTGTAGTCCCTTACCATGTGGTAGCTTATTTTTCAAGGCCAGAAGGAGAGTCTCTCTCTTCAGCCTGCTACAATGGAGTATTGTATTACAATAACATACACAGGGGGTGACTATCCTGTCACCTTTGCCAAAAGCAACTCACAAGCTCCACCAGCACTCAAGGGGAGGGGACTATACAAGGGTGTGACTCACTGGGGCTCATCTTAAAATTGTGCCTATTACAGCTACAGTGTCCTACCCATAACTGTTTTATTTTATTGAAGTGATTACTGTTTTCTGCTGTATAGGGGTAAATACTACGTTATAGGAACATCAAAGTATTCAGGTTGGCCATAACCCATGCAACTGGTAGCAACAGAAATCAAATGATAGGTTCAAGTAGACAACATGGGTCTCTATATTCTCTAAGTCTGAGGACTTTTGTGCCTATAGTAAATCTTTTGTGCCTATAGTTTCATTATTAAATATGTTGATATCAATGTTATATGAATTCCCAGTGGCTATTGAAGTCATCCAACCAAGAGATGAAGATGACTTGAGACAGTGACACTGTGGTTGCAGCAGAGGTGAGATGCAAGTTGAGTGATTTCTATAGGATTCTGAACATACTTGCAAGGCAGAACTGATAAATTTTGCTGAAGGACAAGATGTGTGATATAAGAGAAAATAGTCAGAGAAAACCTCAGAGTTTGAGGCCTGGGCAGGACAAGAAATAAAATGCCATTTGCTGAGATGTGGCACCTGGGTGCAGGTTCATCAGCAGTTTATTTTTAGACACCAAGGTTAATAAGTCCATTAGTCATCTAAGTGGAGATGGCAAAAGGCAGTTGTACATGCGTCTAGTGTTGAAGATGGAATTTGGCAGTTTCAGAGGATGGATGGCATTTGAAGTCATGGTAATTCATGGGATCACCTGCCAGTGAATGCAGCTGGAGAATGGAAGAAGTCTGAGGCCTTAGGACTGAGTTCTGGGCCACATTCCACTGTTAGAAATTGGAGAGATGAAGAGGTTCCACAAAAGAGATTTAGAAGATTCCATGGAAGAGAACCAAGAGATGTCTCAACAGCCAAGTAAAGAAAACTTTTGAAGAAGGGAATGGTGAAATATAATGCAGCCATTAAAAATAATGGCTCAGTTTTGCTCAGTGGTTAGAGTGTCGACCCACAGACCCAAGGGTCGCAGGTTTGATTCCTGGTCAAGGGCATGCACCTCGGTTGCAGGTTCCCTAGCCCTGATGGGGCGCATGTGGGAGGCAACCAATCAATGTGTATCTTTCACGTCAATGTTCCTTTCTCTCTCTCCCTCTCCTTCCTTCCTCCCAGTCTCTCTAGAAATCAATGGAAAAAAGATCCTCAGATGAGGATTAAAAAATAATAATAATGTATTTTAACCTTAATGTTTCAGATATAGGATGATGTAATGGTAAGTAAATAAACTAGGGCTCCAAACTGTATACAGCAAAATCTTAATTTTGTTCAGAGAACAAATATTTTGGCATAGAAAAACAGGAAGGAAATATAGCAATGTAAACAGTTATTTCTGAATTTTTATTTTAGGATGGCATTTGTTTTCTACATTCATAGCAATTTTCAAGTTTTATGCTATGAACTTATTTTAAATAAATGCATATATAATTTTAAAAGTCAACATTAGCAAAGACTTTTAGATTCAGCCTTTTAAAAATGGAAATATGTAACACTTGCAAAATCTTTAAAGCAAGACAGTAGAAACTGTCAACATATCGGGTGGTTCAGTTTATTTGGTTCACTTAATTTTGCTCTCTTCTCCAAAACTGAAAAAGGAAAATATTATAAAAAAATGTTTTCACTTGCATCATACTTATCTCTCCCCAGAAAGAAGCAAAGTAATTAAAATAATAGCTGATTACTTTCATTCATTCAAATTCTCATTTCAATAGATATGTAGATGCTGGGTTTCAATGTTCAAATGTTAGTATTTCAGGGAAATCAGTCAGACAGAAGAAGACAAATACTGTATGATCTCACTAATATGTGGAAATCTAAAAAAGCAAAGTCATAGATACAGAAAAGCCAGAGGTAGGGGTGTAGAGTGGGCAAAATGAGTGAAGGTGGTCATAACATACAAACTTCCAGTTATAAGATAAAAGAGTTCTGGGCATGTGACATATAGCATGGCAAATATAGTTAACATACTGTACTTACTGTATATTTGAGAGTTGCTAGAGAGTACATCTTAAAAGTTCTCATCACAAAAAAATTTTTGCAACTATGTGTGGTGATGAATGTTAACTAAACATAGTGTGGTAACCATTTCCCAATGTATACATATATCAGATCATGTTATGCAGCTTAAATTTATACAGTGTTATGTGTTGGCTATATCTCCTTAAAAGTGGAAAATAATAAAATTTTAAAATAAAAAATAAAAGCTAAGAACAAATGTTAGGGTTTAAATGTAACCTTGAACAGGTCACTGAACTGCTCTGTGCCCTGCTTTTCTTGTCTGTTAAATGAGATTGATGGACCCTCCCCACCCATCGTGTGGCTGTAGGCCTATTAGACTGAATTAAATTAGATAGAGTGCAGTTGTGAGACTGAAGGGAGATGTCCGGGCCACTCTTCACCAGCCGCCTCTAGGTGCTGGCTTCACCGGCAGCAGCAGCCAACACTAGCAGCACTAGATGGCTTAAACCAGTCGGCCTGCTTTTAATGCCCACAGGTGACCACACTACCTCTACAGATGGCCCCTGAGGGCACAGCTCCTGCTTGGCAAGGAGAGGAGCTAGTGGTTTCCAGTCAGGCCCAGAGTTTAATTTCTGAAGCTGGTAGAAAGACGAGAGCCATCTTACCCTGTCATTAGCCTGGCAGAGCCAGCAGTCAAACCGAGCTCTCCCCACCCAAGGCCCTGCCCGGGCATGTGCTGCCAGCCTCTCTGAACAGCTTCAAATAACATTTTATGTCACAAAGTACCACAAGCTATTGAGAGCAGTTGGGACTTAGCAGACTGCACATTTATTCAAACAAACAGTTGATCACTGATTCTTTTAGCAAAACAAAACAAAACAAAACAGGGCAGGGAAGAGGAGAAGAGGTTTGCTAACAGAAATGACAGCTGAGGTTATAAACGTCCCAACATACCCTTTTCCCTGACGTTAAGTCCCCAATAAAACAGGCACACAGCTCAAGAGCGAACACAACACAGAGCTGCCCTCTACTCTGGAAATTAGGAATGAAGTTGGATTCACAGCCCACAGACTAGAAGCTGACAGTTTTTCACCGAAGAGCAGGGTAATAAGCAGAACAGACAACCCTTCCCTTTCTCCCAAATAGCAGGTGCCCAAAGGCAGCATTCTCACCACCAGGGAAAGAGATGGGATTTGGAATCTGTAATCAGCTACTCCAGACCTGGTTGAGTCACTCAACCATTCGGGGACCCTACTCCCTTCCTACTTCTGTAAAGCTCGGGCTAATCCTATCCACTCCCAGGGTGGCAGTGAGGGTAAAATGGGTAAGCACAGCTGGCTTTTTTGGCTAGCATGTACTGTGTGCCTACGTATGTCAGCAGAGCCACTGCCCATGTGCTTTCCGAGATCCCACGTTACCTCTCACGGAATTGTTCAGTGCCCACCCACAACTTTGAGCACCTCATAGCTTCCAACTTCAATGTTTTATCTTTAATTCTGTAAAAGGACTGACAATCTCCTGCTGCTTCCCTCATAACTAACATCTTCCTTCATTAATCCTGTTCCCCCTCTCTGTCAACTCCTGCCATCCCCCTATCTAATGGCATTCTCCCAGGACTTCGGAATTCTGAATCATTCTGCACTTCTTCTTCCTGGAACCCTTCCCCAAGAGTTCTGATCACATGTGAAACAAGTTTAGCCATTGTGCAAATGAGTTCTGTGGCCAAGTTCCTAATGCAGAGTCTAACAGGAGCCAAGGGTGGGACTGGGAAAATGAAGTCAGTGTGACAGCCCCATGGTGAGTAGGCGGGTAGGAAGGCTGTGTGATCCAGAGGGGGGGAAAAAAAAACAAACACAAAACACTAGACCCGGGGTCAGGAGACCTCCACTCCAGTCCTAGGTCTACGCTTGAATTCCGTGGCTGTGGGTAACACACAGTATCTATGGGCTTCAGGATCCTCACAGATGAGGTCAGGGGGTCAGGGCCAAATCAGACTTGGCAAATAGGTAGTACTGGAGCCATCATTCACTCACTCCTCCCACGCCCAAGGCAAACACTCCTGATCAATCAGTACATTCTCTCCTTCAGAACCCAGACAAGGCCCAGCACCCCCAGTAAGCCACCATCAAACAATTGAGTTGGCACAGGAGACAAAAGCTCTTTACTATCGCTGAGCTACCATCTGAAATCTCCCTTATTGTTTGAACATTCTCTGCTTCTACGGTATGGATTGCCTCAAAGGACAGGTTTGTTGATGGATGAGCATCACCAGGAAGGGGCGTGTCATGACTTCCTAGAAGTCAGCCCTTCACACGTGTAGTCTAATGCCCTTTTACACGGCAGGTCTGGGAAGGCTATGGAATGGCCCTGCCAGCATGCTGCACAGGGAAACCAGTCCTCACTATACCTCACGGCTGGGTGGAGCTTTGCCCCAGCACATGTCCATGCAACGGGGGATGGTCCTTTATGGTCCAGCTCTGACTCTTTGCTGGAATTTCCAAAAAACATGTCCCATGAGCCTCATTTCACCATGGATAATCAGACCAAGTCCACCAATTCTGCTGTGCCAAGTCTTTCCTTATTTGCTAGCTTCAATGTCTGCTTTGGCCTCCAGCCCTGCCTCTGAAGCCCTGGGCCTCTCCACTGTAGATTCCACAGTCTGTGACCTCGACTCAACTCAATATCTGGCTCCAGACATCTTGGACTGACTTGGTGACCCTCTCCTCTGCCGGCCAGGATCTGGCAGCCCCAGAACTGCCTGCTGCTGCCCTAGGCCATCCATTTCAAATTCAGATTTTAAATGGAATCTCCTCAGATGTATCTGGCTTCTCACCATTCTCCCTACCAGCTTGCAAGTGGCACCCAGCGTTGGGAACCCACAGAAATAGTAACCATTCTCCTGTCTCTGCTGAGCCCATGAAATCATGTTAACCTGCTATTCAACAGCCTTCAATAGCTTCAGTATCTCCCTTTTCTCATCTGCATTCCTCTACCTGTTTCTGCTGCTCT
Source organism: Eptesicus fuscus (assembly GCF_027574615.1). Classification (NCBI taxonomy): domain Eukaryota; kingdom Metazoa; phylum Chordata; class Mammalia; order Chiroptera; family Vespertilionidae; genus Eptesicus; species Eptesicus fuscus. Next base: position 40,354,377 of record NC_072477.1, read on the forward strand.
TTATGACCGAGCCCTTCCTACCATCTTCCAGCACATCCCTCCACTCAGGCCACTGTGGTCTCCGTACTGCCATCAGCCCCCCCCCTCAAGTCTGCTTCTACCTCTGGGCCGCCAGAGAGTATGCTTCCCTTGCCAGGGAACTTCCCATCCACTTCCTTGGGCCTCATTCTTCACAATCCAGTTTATATCCCATCTCCTCCATGAAGCTTTTCTTATAGGCCAGGCCTCAGTTTTTACCTAATATTTAACTTTTACCCAAGGAAGTCCAATACTTAAGTATATGTCACTTCACAGAATTCACAAATATTTCATGAGTGTTAGCCTTGACTTCTCAAGCTGAGTGAAAGTTCTCTGGGGGCAAGAACCTGCCACATGACCCGAGTGTCTCACTGGTGACATCACAACAAATCAACAAACACAACAAACAGTACCGAGGACCTCTCCTTGGGCAAAAGTCCTTAACAAATGCTTGCTAATTAATTTTCTACTCAGATGCATCAAATTCTTGCCCACCTATATCCAATCTATACCCTAATAGATCCTTCTCTTCCTGAATTAAAGAAAAGGTTAGGTTATGACAGAGCCCAAGAAAGTATTTGCCTATTAGACTTCAGCAGTGGTTGTCACACTTTCCAGTATGAAGAGACATCTAGAGTATGTTCTAGAAAAGCAGATTCCCCAGCAGCACTGACACAGCTTCTGAATCATGAGGTCTGGGATGAGACCTGAAATGGGCTTTTTAATAAGTGGTCCAGGTAATTTTGAAGTAGACAGTTCATCAACCCTATTCTGAAGAAAACTGGGCGATGGAAGCCTCATTTTCCAGAGATAATCTGCAGTGTGTGGGCCAAGGCAGACAAAGGGCCACCACCCTTGTCCAGGTGGCCCATGGCTGAGAATTTCCTCAGTCTCTTTCTTGGTTCCAGTCCAACTCTGGTTACCAAATCTCTGAGGCCTGCAGCCAAACGACCATTTGGCCTTGAAGGATCATTTTTTATCTGCAGTGATCTCCCTCCCAAAGGCGTCCATTTGGCCTGCCCGCATTGGAGGAAGCGAATCAACACACTAGGGCTCTCACTTCACCAGCTGCAGTCTTGGGCTTTCAGGTTGTTTCAACTCCTGCTATGAGTCAAAACGGAATTGTGAATAATTTGTATGGGGCTTGCCACGTCTTGTTTCAGCCTTCAGCTTTTCTTGTTTGGCCTCTCAAGTATGTATATGTCTGATTACTTTAAAGTCTTCAAGTCTGGAATACTACCTGTGCAGCATTACACAGAATCTGACTTCCTATAGCTGACATGTCTGTAAGCTCTCAAATTTACAGCCCTACATGTCAAAAATAAGGAAACAGAGAAATCTTCTTGAAAAGGAAGGCGGGGGCCAGGGGAGGAGAGCGTCTTGGCTCCCCTTGGTGTTGCTGGCCCCCCAGCCAAGTTACTCTGCTGTGTGTCTTAGCATGTTGTACACAGAGGCCTGAAGCCAAATGGTTTCCCACAATAACTTCTGCAGCATTATTAACACCCATCCTTTGCACACAGGAACTTCGTAGGATAAACAACTTCTGCAGCATTATTAACACCCATCCTGTTTGCACACAGGAACTTTGTAGGACAAAAAAAACTATTAATAAGAAAGAAGTAATGTGTGTGTTTTTTAAATACCCTTTCCCAAAGTAGATGCTAAACCATCAGGCTCCAAAGAGAAAGAACCTTGTGAAAATGATCCTCTGAGCATCATTGAGAATCCCTACTTCAGGAAGGGCTTGGATCAAATGGGAGAGAGAGTCTGGGGAGAGTTCTCCTATCTGAGGCAATGGATGATCCCCTGAGCTTCCCGGGCACCAGAGACAGCCCAGAGCACTACTGGTGTTTCCTCAGAGACAGGCAGGTGAAGGCCAAGATGCTCCAAAGAGTAACAAAACTCACTGCGTTCTCTCCTCCTCCAAATCTGGGTTCCACATGGCCTTCAAAATAAGCAGGTGCAATGTGTATACTGAACAACTGATTCTTGCTTCCTTGGGGCTGTGCAGGGTTTCCGAGTTGAAGGCAGGGTCCCAGAGTAGAAAGAACATCTGGGAAGACTGAGAGGAAGGATCCCATCTGATGGAAGAGAGGAAACGTGTGACCACCCATGTTTGCACCTGGCCCTTTTCACTTGCCTTCACACTGGACTCTTGCAGGCCCCACACAAAGACACTGCCTCAAGCCACGCCTTAGGAGAGTCATCCTTCTGACAACAGGATTCATTAAACTTTGCTAAGCCTCTTTTAAATCATGATTCTCCCTTTGGAACAATAGCCACAGACCAATGAAGTCCAAAACTGCATTAACTTTTGTCACCATTCAATAGAGAGTCAGAGATTGAATCACTAAACTGAGAAGAGCACCCAAATAGGAGAGGGCAGCCTGGAGGGTATTGGTAGACTCGGTACCTCCCTGAACCCTGTGGTGAGAAACAGAAAGGACAGCAGGGCCCACGGGCAGAAGAGTGAGATGGCTTGGGTACGAATCCTATCCCCACCGCTTCTACCCATCTCACCTGGCAGTTTTCCGACCTGCCCTGAGCTTCAGTTTTCTCCTCTGTGAGGTTGGGATAATGACAGGAATGACTTTAGGGGATTGTTGTGATAATTAAATGAGATTGCTTATGTAAAAATACTCAATAGACACAAAATATTGATTATTGACTCTATTTTAAGAAGATGACTGTAGGATTTAGTCCTCAGGATGGGTGGCCTGTGAAGGGACAGTGCTTCAGAGGCTGGCAGCCTCCTGACATGGAATCAGGCAGCAGTGCGGTGGGTCTGGGGCACAACATTCACCCCTCTTCCCCAACCCCTGCCCCATAGTGCTCAGATTGCCCAAGGGAAATATCCTATGGAGATATAGCTTGGTTTCCACCGTGGTAAAAGTGAAGAGAAAGGCTTTTCTGCTTTTGTTTGGTTTTCATTTTATGGAAGAATAAGACCTTCATTGAATTCCATAAGTGTACAATAGAGTTCTTACCTGGCAGAACTGATGTACTAGAGGAACAATAATAGTTCATGTTAATTACTTGCTCTCCTAAGAATATATTTATTATCTTATTTTTTTCTCACAGCAACTCAGTGAAGTAGGTCCTATTATCATCCCGTTTTATAGAGGAAATTGAGGCACAGAATGTTAACTTGCCCAAGGTCAGCAGTTAGCCAGCACTTGAACCCAGAGTTTCTGACTCCAGGGCCCATGCTACAAAGCTATGTGTCACCTTAATCAGCCCTCTCTCCTACTGACACGCTGTTTTATTGACATTTGCTAAGAAGTATAAATGGATGATGAAAATGTTGGTGAACATGACTTTTAGTAAAGTTGTATGCAGCACTTCTCCATGAACTGTGTTACATATCACTCTGGTAGACTAGGGACATGAACATCCTGTCTCCTTGATGGGTGGGGGTGTGAGAGAGAGAGGCCATGTGGAAGAAAACAATGGAACTATAAGGAAAGGAGGGAGGAAAGGAGAGGAAGGGGATATCTGGGTGAGTACAAAGGGGAGATGGGATAATCTGACCCCCATAAGGAAAGTCAGTGAGACTTCTTCTCTTTTTAGTAAACTGAGGAAATGGAAGCTCGGAGATCTTAATGATTCCTGGTTGCTCAGCAAGTCAGTGGGAGAGGTGAGTCTTATCTCTCACTCTAAAGTCAACACTCTCCCCACAACATCCATATCTCCTTGAGCCTGAGAAGGTGATTGAAGGCCATGTCCTTAAGAACCTAATGTGCTAAAGAGCTTGGGCTTTGTTCTCTAATGGATAGAAATACTTCCACTGCCCCCTCAGCTCTAAATTTAACATCATCCAGGAATTTCTGGGCAGGAGGCAAATCCCACTGGTTTTCCTCTGTGCATACATATATTCCCCCTAAGGGCATCCCATGAGCCAATCATTCTTTTTTATGCAAACTCAGCAGTTGGATTACCTGCACCTGCACCCCTGCTATGTCACACACGACAAAAGGATCAAAGCCTGGAACATGACTTCACACTATAATTTAAGATAATTAAGATTTTTTAACCTAAATTACATTTTAACATTTCATAACAGAGCTGTCAAGATTCTATCTATCAAAACTCCATCAAGCAAACAAAAGAGGATAATTATATTTTCAGACACATGAAGTCATCACTCTGGTTTCTTATAAAAAAGACTTCTGTCTTCCTTCACATTCTCATTTTCAAATGCGCTTTCCCTTCTCCACCCACCCTTGGAGGCTGAGACTGTACATTCTTAAACAAGTGAAAAATACCCCAAAGGAGGCTATAACTCAGAGCATGAAAGTGTTCCTCAGAAGCAGCAATTCTAATGAGAACTGTATCTAAAGGAAATCTCTCTGAGCTGGTAGAGGCATCCTGTCTCACTAAATAGACTCTGATTGGGGATGGGAGAAAGGCAGGATATTAAACTCCTCAAATCAAAGAGAACAATGAAATGCCAAAAAGCTTCCTACTAGAAGCTGCATTTCCTTTCATCTTATCCCATAAAGATAAGGAGTCCGTTCTAAGGTCTTCTTTGAGATATCAAGGGAAGAATACTAACTATATTAGGTATTGTTGGGTGCCTCCCGTCATCCACTTCACCCCTGCCCTGACCATCACGAAGCAGCCATGTTGTTGGGTCCCTAGTGGCCTAGGCACTCGTGCAATCTTATTCTCTTTACTACCAGGATTGATTCAGGAATAGGCAAGGAACACAGTCCTCGGCCAGGCAGTGGCCAGGCAGGACAGGGGCCATGACCTTAGCTGTGATTCAGAGTGAAGCCCACGAGTCTTTTTTGGATGGTGGAGAGAAGGGAAACGCCCTTCTTTTGGACGGTGGTGACCAGCTTGGGACCTGGAACTGTTGCAGGCTTTTGGCTACCACCAAGGGAAGCCTGAGGGCAAAGCCAACACACTCAGGAGGGTGAAGCCAAGTGAAGCAAGAATCCTGATGACACTGTGTGAAAACTGACACATGGCCAGTTTGAAGTGGCTTTTCTTTTGTTTGCAAGCAACAGCGTCCTAACTGATCCACCAACTAATCATTCGGTGCTTTAGGGGAGCAAAGCTATTTGAAAATCTGATAAAGAATATTATCCTTTCCAGGAAAAACAACAACCACACCCACAGAAAAGTTCGCATAGAGTTTGGGAGATAAAGGCACAGGCTCCAGATTTAGAGTCCCCAGCAGACTGGTTTAGGCACTTAGATTTTGGGGTAGGACAGACTTGGGTTCACATCCTGACTTGGCCACTTGCCAACTGCATTACTTTGGGTTGCCTTAAAACTCTTCTGGTCTTCATCTTATTTCTCTATACAATGCTGATAATAATACTACTGACTTCAGAGGGATTTAAAAATTAAATAAAATGGTGGATATTTAGAGATTAGCATGACACATATCACAGTCCGAACACTACAACGTCAAGTAATGAAGAGTAGTCCTTCAGGGGCTCCAGAGAGAAAACCCTTTAGAGAAATGTCCACATCAAATGTTTGGATGTGCAAAAAGTGAAGCCATAGACTTCTCTGAAAATATGAAATAGTTGATCAGGTATTGCTCCTAAACTGGGGGGAAAGCTGACATTTGGGGCAGGATCTGGGGCAACACATAGCTTCCTCGTCGGAAACGTGCCTAGACAGTGCTCAGGTCACAGTGGGTCAAATGGGAGGAAGAGGATTTGATTCCCCCTGGGGCAGATGAGGAAGGCTTTCTTAATTGTGAAGTTAAAAAAATTAAAAGTAAAAAGGGAATAAAAAAGATATATGGTTACAGTCTCCTACAGATTTTTTGGAATCCTAAGAGAGCAAAAAGTAGCAATTTCCTACCCCAGTTCAGCAGATGTGACTCATTGGGTTGTCCTTTATAAGCCAAAACCCCAACATTTCTCTTAACAAAGAGAGATTGTGGGCTTCACAAGCAGTGGTCACCCTGTCCAATACCCCTCCCTGCTGTTCAACTCACACCCTGCCCACCTCCAGCACCTGCAAGCCCTACTCAACCCAGAGGGTTTCCCCCAACCCTCACATGCCAACAAAACCATAAGGCTCTTCAAATATGTGTCCTTGACTTATGACTTGGAAATGTCAGCGGGAAAGGAAAACCCAGGACAGAGCCAGGAGCATCATCCAGGGACATTTTAGAGCTGACACAGTCCATCTGCTTGGTCTTTCATTGTGGCCCTCTGTTTCCACATTCCAATGGCTTATTTTTCTTTTTGTATCCAAACTTTCCTTCCTTTCCACTCTATTTTTCTAAGTAGCTTTATCACAAATACACACTTTTTTGAGAACTAAGGTAATCCCATCATTGAGTTTCCTGCATTTATCTCAGTATATAGACTTCAAAAAATAGTCCAAGGCAATGCACAGTAAACTGACCCTGCCCCACCACGAGATGGGCAGAAAGACCGGGAAGTATATCCCATCCCAGCCTATTATCCCTGTTAATTCAATTCCATCCTATGAATCTTTTCCCTCAAGAGCATGGGGTAAAAGTTGAGGAAAAGGGGTCACAAATTAACAGGAAAAGGTTAAGGGTTATTCTAACTTCCCACACTACAGCCAGTGATGACTCAGTGACAAAGTTCTGCCCCCTCCTAGAAACAACAGACCAAGAAGGCAAAAGGAAAAAAAAAAAATGCTGACGGGACCCACAAAGCCCACTGCAATTTGGTAAAGCACCAAGCCAGCCAGCATGTCTTATGGAAAAGCAGAGCACATGCGACCACAGTTGGCACTGAGAACAGCCAAGCCACCGTGCTGCTAACGACAGTCACCATGCCAAAGGCAGCTGCAGAGGCGGCAGCTGGCTCACCTAGGAAAATATAAATCATGGCTGAGGTGGGCGGGAGGTTGGGCTGCTCTCAGGGGGTGGCTGTGTATCTGCTGCACGTCCTAAACCAAGACCTCAACCAGAGAGCAGAGATTCCAGGAATCGTGGGCAAGCTCTTGAAGATACAGGGTTCAAAGCCTATGAAGATTTTAGACACAATCCTTGGAGATTATTAAGCACCTACTAGTAATAGGCTCTTTTTTTCATGTAGGTTAACAGTTCTGTAATGCTGGTCATTCTCACATTTTAGAAGAAGAAATTGGAGTCCAGAGACCCTGACACTGCTGCTCAGAGCAACCAATTTTTCCTCCAGGCAGCAAGCATGTGGAAAATAAAGGATCCACAAATAATTATTAGTATGTTAAGCACTGAGGACTATTCCATCACCAAGGCATCAAGCTGAAAGATTCCCCTTCCTGACAGAACTCTCCTTTACTTCTCACCCTAATGCTCTCTCATTCCTGCTGAGTCTCTCTTCATCTTCCCTGGGCCTCCATTCTCTAGAGCCTTCTCTTGATCAGTATCCTTCTGGCTTCATTTTCCCCTAGCCAGCTTGGACTCCCTAGAAATTATTTAAATAGGATTTTTTCAGAACCTTAGAATTGCTCATTCCCAAGCCACTTCCGGATTGACGATCATCAGATCTGGACACCTTTACCTCTGCTTTACCCTATCCTATAGCTGTCGGGTAATGTGGGATAAATCATCAAAACTTCCCACATGTCCATTTTCTCTAAACAATAGCTGGGTCCTCACTCCTTATTAACAATCCTTTTGTTAACTTTGCTTGCTGCCATACACGACTTCTAACAGTGTTAGTCTCCTCAGACACATGTCTGTGTGACTGGCTAAAGATAAGCTCATTTTTTTTTTTTTTTTTTGTCATTCTGAAAAGAGTTGGTCCAGGAGAAGGTGAGGAGTTGGAAGATGAGGAGCCCATTATAAAAAGGAAGAGGTATATCTCTTTCTTTGAAACAGGAGGAAAGGTGAAAATGTGGTGAGGAAATTCAGAGATATTTTAAATAAAGAACTTGAGAAAACCTGAAGCAATGACCAACTCTCAAAACTCAAGGATGTGGCAAAAGCAGCATTACAAGGAAAACTTATAGCCTTGAATATATATCAATATATACTAAAAATAAGATGGGCTAAGCATTCAATTCATGAAGTTAGAAAAAGGAAAAATAAAACTCAAAGAAAGTAAATGGATGAATAGAATAAAGGCAAGAGGAAGAAACAATAGAAAGGAATGATAAAACCAAGTTTTTTTCTGAAATGGCAAATCAAACAGAATATTTTCTGGCAAGACTGATCAAGAAAAAGAGATGGCACAAATTAAATAATGATGGGAGTAAAAAAAGGAGAAAAAAAGACTGAAGAAATGACCTAAGCAAATGCTATAACTCCAAATTTTGAGAACTAAATTTATAATTTTTAGACAAATTTGTCAATATTGACTCAAAAAGAAAAAAGTTTGAATATTTCTATTATTTTTATTTATTTTATTTTTTACTAAATTTATTGGGGTGACATTGATTTATAAAATTATATAGGTCTTAAGTGTACAATTCTATAACACTTCATCCGTATATTATATTTTGTGTTCACCACCCAAAGTCAAGTCTCTTTCCATCACCATTTATCCCCCCTTTACCCTCTTCTATTTCCCCAACCCCTCTTCCCTCTGGTAATCATCAAACTGTTATCTATAATTTTTAAATAGCAAAGTAATTTATCCATATAAATACCCAGGGCCTGACAATTTTTATTAATGAGCATTACCAAAGTTTCAGTAAACATAAATTCCTACTCTTATAAAAGCTATATTAGAAAATAAAGAAAACTTTTCAGTCTCCCTTTAGGTATTATTATAAAAACATTGATATCAAAACTACACAAGGAGAGTATAAAAAATAATAACATGGAGAAGAGTAGCAGTTGACATATACCAAATGTTCACAACACACTGAGGACAACTCTAAGAGCCTTACTAAGATTTTTTAATTTAATATCTCAAAAAATAATAATAGTAAACTATGTGGTAGGTGGTACTGTTACTTCCACTTGGAGATGAAGTAGCATAGAGAGTTTGCCCATGTTAGAAGTCGGAAAGTGATAGAACAAGGATTCAAACCTAGAACAATCTCATTTTATCAGAGCCTGTGGTCTTAATCATTATGCTATATACTAGAGGGCCAGTGCACGAAATTCATGCACTCGGAGTGGGGGATGGTCCCTCAGCCCGGCCTGTGCCCTTTCGCAGTCCAGGAGCCCTCGGGGGATGTCCGACTGATGGTTTAGGCCCACTCCCTACCTAAGCCATCAGTCGGACATCCTTAGAGCTGCCGTGGAGGCAGGAGAGGCTCCCACCACCGCCGCTGTGCTTGCCAGCCATGAGCTTGGCTTCTGGCTGAGCAGTGCTCCCCTTGTGGGAGTGCACTGACCACCAGGAGGCAGCTCCTGCATTGAGCATCTGCCCCCTGGTGGTCAGTGTGTATCATAGTGACCGGTCATTCCACCGTTTGGTCAATTTGCATATTAGCCTTTTATTATATAGGATTCCCTCTGTTTATGCAACTGTGATCACATATGCAAATATTAAAGAATGAACACCAAATAAACAAATGCAAAAAATAAATATTTGCACATCTAATCAAGCAATTTATTTTTTTAAAGCACCCAATAAAATGTGAAACCCACCCATGATTTTAAAAATAAGAAAAACCTAGAAAACTAGGAATAGAAGGGGAACTTCCTTAGTTTGATAAGAGGCATCTACTGAAAGCATTCATATTACGGTGAGATTTTTATTTCCCATTAAGTTCAGGAAAACCAACAGATTCCTTCATTACTGTTTCTATTCAACATTGTTCTGGAGACCACATCAGCAAAAATAAGTCAATAAAGAAAATTAAATGCATAAAGATTGGAAAGAAAAAACAAACTTCTGATTTTCAGACTACATTATTATATACATAGAAAATCCAAATAAATGTTACCATATTAAAATTGAAAAAGATGCTTCAGAAAGAGTCCTAGGTCAAAAATCAATATAAAAAATATTGATCTCTTTTCCTATTCACAATAGCATCAAAAAAATATTCATTCAATAAAAAAAGTTGAGTATCTACTATGCACCAGATACTGAGTTATGCACTAGAATAATATGTGCAAGACTTTTATGCAGAAAATTCTTAAAATGTTCCTGAAAGCTATGAAAGAAGACCAAATAAATGGAGAGATATATAATGTGATAGGACTCAATATCCTATACAGAACAACTGCAAATTAATCTATGAATTTGGTAAAAGTGCAATTAAAACAAAAAATCATTTTGATTGGAACATGGCAATATGATTCTAAAATTAATATGAAAAAGCAAAGGAACAAGACTATCTAAAAATACTTTTAAAGAAGAATCAGGTGTAGGCACTTGCCCTCTATCAAAATTTATTATAAAGTTATACTAATTAAGAGAGTGAGTCCTTTATACTAAGATTCATCTTGAGGTGGGGTGGGGTGGGGTGACTTACTTAGGGCACAGTTTATAGGCCCTGCATGGTCTAAAGGTGCTGATAACACATCTCAATTCTCTGCTACCCTTGATGAAGAGCTCCTATATAGAGTATAAAACACACTCAGTTCTGTGTCTGGACAATGTAAATAGCTTCTTGGCAATAGTCTGTAAAACTGAATATCAAATGAAAGAGTCTTTCAGGACCCCACACAGAAGAGGCAGCCTTATCAGGAAACAAAACAGAAATTGAGATTTGCCCTGGCTGGGCAGGGAAGACGCTTGAGAAAGGAAGGCCCATCATGGTGACCTTGAATGGCCTTTGTTAACAGGAGGTAGTATGCTTCGGAAAGCCGGGATGAGCCATCAGCCACCAAGCAACTCAGGGCTAGAGGGCAGTGGCATTAATAAACTCCATGGAAGCAGAATCAGTCTTTTCATTTTTGCCACCCACCCTCTTCTCTCCAAATATTTGGAAGGGATCCCATTGGGATGATCCTTTCCCTGGGGCTGAGAAAGAATAGTCAGCGAGCCAGATCAGGGTGAGAACGCAGCTTATTTCCTACATGAATATTAAATGGGATTTATAACAGATGGAGTACTTGTTAATTCTTTCTATTAGTAGATCAATTCATAAGAACAGAGGAAGCGCCATCCCCAAACACACAGGGTTGTCTTTAGTCCTTTCTCTTAGAGAAGGCCAATTCTCAACTCGCGCTCTCTCTCTCTCTCTCTCTATCTCTCTCTCTCTCTCTCTCTCTCTCTCTATCTCTCTCTCTCTCTCTCTCTCTCTCCCACAGTTCCCACTGATTCCAGCAGGAATTGTAGGCATGGCATTGGGAGCCAGAATGTGACCTATGATCTATTAGTCAGTCCTACACCATAGGAATGGAATTTGAAGTTAACAGAAAGAGTCCTGTGCTCCAGCCATCTGCTCAGTGACTCCAGTCTCTTCCTGTGACAAGAACAGCCTGAGCTCTCATAGGACTAGTTGTTAGTACACAAGGCCCCCACTTCTAGCCCAGACCTCCAGCTTTTTATACTGCGACATAAAAAACCTTGATCAATAGCCTCTCTCCCCCATTATTTTACTATATGCCTGTTCTTTTATTAGCCTTTTGAGGTCAGAGAAACCCAGCAGCCTCCCCTAACCCACTTGGAAAAGACAGTTCAGTGTTTGGACAGTGATCAGCATTACCACAGGGTTTGGGACCAAACAATGCAGGAAGCTGACCCACAGAGCAGGCAGCCTCCTTTCTGCTTAACAGTCCTCACTTCAGAAATATGAGGACTAATATAGGTAATGTAAGAGCCTGTACATTAACAAGAATAAGGGAAATAAAGAATAAAAAAACTATTCACTAAGGCTGTATCGACACAATCCATCCCATATCCTGACTTGAGTCCTTTCTCTACTGAGCAAAGCTGGTATCACTCCATCAAGTCCAGCACACCAGCGTTGGTTTGCTCCCATAGAGGCGTTTCAAGGGTGACTGAGCAATACCAGAATGTGATGAGTTATTCATCTCTGCATTCATACATTCAACATTTTACTGAGTGCTATAAATCTCCTGTGGTAGGCCCTGAGCAATCAGGAGGGAAAAGAAACAGATAGTTGGAATGCAGTGTGGTCAGGTGCTAGACTGATTTATATTTGTGGTGGCGGGGTTGGGTACAGAGAAAACTTCCCAGGACAGCGGTCATTAAGCTGGGTCTTGAAAGTCAAGTGCGTAGGGTATATTGGTGATATCTCCCCAATATAACAAAAACACTCCAAAATCATTTTGGCAGCACCATAAATGCAAGTTCTCAATTTGTTTTTGAAGAATTTCATTTCACTGAAGTGAAACAATGAATCCAATAAAAGGTACTCCATTTCTCTGAAATTAATAAACTTCCCTGAATGTTTTGATTACTTAAAGCATTTTAACCACAAAAGTAATACATATTTTTCATAAGTACTTTGGGAAACATTAGTAGGAGTCTAGATATTAGAGAAAACATCATCATTTTGGTATTTTGTTTTATTTTCTATGAATAGACTTTTGTTCTGGTTTGTTTTGTGCAACATTAGGGACCACATATTGTGCACATAATCTTCAATTTTTTTTTTTACTTAACATTCCATTCTAAGCTATTGCCAAACCCTTAAATACTCTTTGAAAATAGTATTTTTCAATATATTTCAGGCTGAAAAATATTCCATCATATGAATGGGCCACAATTATTTGAACGATTTCTCTACTGGTGGAAATTTATGTTGCATCCATTCTTTTGCTCTCCATGCTTCAATGAACAAAATTCTATTTATGCATCTACTATTATTTCCTTATAATAAATTTCTAAAAGTATGATAACTGGTATAAAGGTCATGCTTATTTTTAAATTTATTGCTACATACAGTACTGCTAAATTTCTCTCCAGAAATACAAACATGGTACCTACTATACAGTGGGTACTTAATAAATATGTATTAATCAATTAATGAATAAATGATTTTTTTAAGATTCTCCATAATACTCTTCCTAGAAATTGCCATACTTGAACTATAGGAAACCATATAAGCTTTGTGGGAGTAAAAATAAACACAATTGAATTGGGGGAATTAGTAAACTAATAAAATTTTAATTACCTCTGAGAAGAATATAGACCAAGAATTATTTCTAAAATTGAGTTACATATTTACTTGATAGAAAATTGCGTAGCCAAAATAATGTTGCAGAAGAATAATTACTGTCATAGGAAACTGTGTACTATGTATCAAAGCAGTCTCCAAAGTCCTAAGAATGATTCCATTTTTTATCCCACTTTTGTGAAATATGTATATGTGTCCCAGAAAAGGTATACATGTACACACTTTGAATGATTATAAAGTCAGTGTTTATAACATACAGTTCATTTTCAAAATTTAAAAGTATCTACAGAAATGAATATTTCTTGTCAGTGCTGGTTTTCAAACTGATGACCATTCTGGTCCAGTCACTTCTGATAACGTGAAGCGATGGAATCGCAAACATCAAAAATCCTTTTGTTTGGTATCAGTGTGCCCTCAATTCGTCAACTATTGCCAGTTTTGAACCATAAACTTTATCTTTTATGTATCCCCATAAAAAAAAAGTCTAGTGGCACTTTAGGATAAATTTTCTTTGTTCAAAGCTTAGTCTGGCTTCACCCATATTTCATATCAGTTAAACATGAAAATCAGCTGTTAAAGTTTGTATGCATTTTTAGGATACAATTTTATATTGTATACTAGAGGCTCAGTGCATGAATTCATGCACAGGTGGGGTCCCTCGGCCTGGCCGGCAATCGAGGCCTAATATTGATTATGGGTAATTCTACCTTTGTGGTGTGTGTGTTGTAAATGTTGTGCATTGAGCATGTATTATCTTTTTGTAATTAAGGAAAAACAAGTGTTTTTAAATGTTGAGTTACCATGGAACTAAGGGAATGTTTTCTACAGCTAGAGATCTGAGTTAGAGACAGTAAACAAAATGATAACAAGCAGTTCCTGTTCTTCCTCTGAGTGTATCATTCTACTTGGCTGCCACGACAAAATAACATGGACTGAGTGGCTTAAACAACAGAAATTTATGTGCTCACTGTTCTGGAGGCTGAGGTCTGAGATCAGGGTGTCAGCCTAGTCAAGTTGTAGTGGGGATTTTCTCCCTGGCTTGCAGATGGCCACCCTCCCTATGTAACCTTACATGGCCTTTCTATGGGAGAGAGTGGTGGGGGGGAGAGGAGAGGAAAGGGGGAAAGAGGGAGGGAGGGAGGGAGGGAGGGAGGAAGAGGAGAGAGAGAGAGAGAGAGAGAGAGAGAGAGAGAGAGAGAGAGCGCTAGCTCTCTGGTGTCTCTTCTAAGAACACTAATCCCATAATGGGAGTCCAACCCTTATGGCCTCATCTAACCCTAATTACCTCTTAAATGTCCTGTCACATAACAAGCACATTGGAAGTTAGGGCTTCAACATATGAATTTTGAAAGGATATAAACATTCAAAACACAGGGAATCCTCCAAAGATTAATACTGAGATAGGTTCAAGTTCACATTTTTCTAAAATAAAATATTTAAAAGGCCATCTTGCTAGATGATATAATACAGAGAAAACCAGGAACAGGACCTTGTCCTGCCATCAGAGAGTCACAATTTTGTGGAGCAATACAGAAAATTATTACAAATCAGTGCGACAGAATTCTAACAAAAATATATGGAGCACACACTTGAGTGGAGCGGGGCAACACGTTGGAAGGGCTTCTTCATCTGAGAACAATCAGTAAATGTTTCTAAAAAGAAGTGAAATTTAAGCTGAGGTTTGAAAAACAAAAGTAGAATTAGTCAAGCCTGGGGAAGGCTGTGACAAGTAGAGTGAACAGCTTTTACCAAGGCATGGAGGTCTCCACATTCACAAGGGATGAGACTGGAGAAGGGGTTTGAGGAAGGACTCCAGTGTCTAACAGCGCCTGAATTCAGAACCTCAACAAAGACTGAGTGAGCTGAACTGCTCTCAACCCATGTGCCATGCTAAGGAGTTTGGACTTTATCTCAAGGGCTATGCAAAGCACTAAATTTTAAACAGAGAGGAACAAGAAATGACTAATAATTTAGAATACCCCTCTGGTAACAAAGTGGAAGAAAATGGCTTAGGTATTAGTTCAAAGAATAGAAGTGAAAACCCAGTTTAGAGGTGGGCTGAGAACCTGAATTAGAAACTTTGCCAAAGAAGACATACAGATAGTCAATAGATATATGAAAAGATACTCAATGTCATTAATCACCAGAGAAATGCAAATTTTAAAACCACAATGAGATATCACTTCACACCTGTTAGAATGGCTATCATCAACAAACCCACAAATGGCCAGTGTTGGTGAGGATGTGGGGGGAAAAGGAACCCTCGTGCACTGTTGGCGGGAATGCAGATTGGTGCAGCCACTCTGAAAAAACAGTATGGAGGTTCCTCAAAAAACTAAAAGTGAAACTGCCTTATGACCCAGCAATTTCACTTCTGGGGATTTATCCAAAGAAACCCAAAACACTAATTCAAAAGAATATATGCACCCCTATGTTCATTGCAGCATCTATATAAACTGAGTGGCTAGATTATATTATGACCACCTGATGCTTGTAGGCAAATTAGTCGTACACTGCATCGTATGGGATATGGAAGCCGAAGGCCTGTTTGAACACCTTTGCTGTCTGCAGTTACCAAGATAAAACGTCTCCAATTCACACAGGAACACACGGATTGGACAATCAAGCATTGGAAAAAAGTCATGTGGTCCGATGACTCACGTTTCCAGTTGCATCATGCAGATGGCAGAGTGAGAATTTGGCGGAAACAGCATGAAAGCATGCACCCCACATGCATGAGTACAACCCTTCAAGCTGGTGGGGGCAGTGCTATGGTTTGGGGCATGTTTTCCTGGCATGCTTTGGGCCCTTTAATTTGTGTGGAACAACATCTGAATAGCACAACATACCTAAGTATCGTTGCTGATCAAGTTCATCCTATCATGTTGATGGTGTATCCCAATGGAGATGGCTTCCCCCAACAAGACATCATGCTACGGTGCTCATATTGTGGAAATTTGTGCAGGAGTGGTTTCAAGAACATGAAGGAGACTTTACCTTGCTTAGGTGGCCCCCACAACCACCAGATCTCAATCCAATTGAGCATTTGTGGGATGAAGTTAAAAGAGCCATCAGGCAGCTGGTTCCACAACCATCAAATCTCACAGAACTGAACAGTGCTATTCATCAGGCATGGTGTCAGATTCCTCACATCACCTTTCAACATCTCGTGGAGTCGATGCCAAGAAGAATCGCTGCAGTATTGAAGGCAAAAGGTGGCCCAACGAAGTACTGATGGGGTGGTCATAATAACCTGGCCACTCAGTGTATATATAAACCCCTAGCCCTAACCGGTTTGGCTCAGTGGATAGAGCGTCGGCCTGCGGACTCAGGGTCCCGGGTTCGATTCTGGTCAAGGGCATGTACCTTGGTTGCGGGCACATCCCCAGTAGGGGGCGTGCAGGAGGCAACTGACCGATGTTTCTCTCTCATCGATGTTTCTAACTCTCTATCACACTCCCTTCCTCTCTGTAAAAAATCAATAAAATATATTTAAAAAATAAAAAAAATAAAATAAACCCCTAATATGCAAATAGACTGAATGGCAGAACAACCAAACAACTGGTCATTATGATGTGCGCTGACCACCAGGGGGCGTGCGTGGAACATGGCGGACGTTTGGCAGCAGGTGGCAGAGCGCAGAAAATGGCAGATGTTGGCTGCAGCAAGATGGTGGAGCAGGTGAGCAGGGGAGCCAGACCAAGGCAGGGCGCTGGTCGCTGTCATAGGGGCGAGCATCTGGTAGTTACTGAAAATTCTTTGCTCCCCTGTACTGCAGTCCTGCCTGGTGCTTGCACCTGCTGCTGGTGCCAGCCCCACTCACACCCACTGTCAGCACCGGAGCTGCCACTTGCACCCGCTGCCAGCACTCAGCGCCAACATCGGGTGCCAGCAGTGGCTGCCGGCCCCGATTGCCCCTCACGGCTTCTCCCCCTCCCCCTGCTCCTGAGGGGTGATCAGGGCAGCAGCCACCACTTGCACCCACTGACAGTACTGGCCCTGCTCACACCCGCCGCTGGCGCAGACCCCAATCACTCTGCACCATCAGCGGGTGCAAGTGGGGCCAGCGCCGTCAGCACATGGGAGCTGTGGCAGTGGGAGCGGGGCTGTGGGCAGAAGACTGGGGGCCTTGGTGGGAGGGGCCAGGCAGGGGCATGGAGGATGGGCTGAGACCTGCCCCTGTGCCTACCGCAGCCTTGAGGCCCACAGTTCCTTTCAGGGTGCACAAATTCATGCACTGGGCCCCTAATTTATTTATAATAGCCAAGATATGGAAGCCACCCAAGTGCTCACCAATAGAAGAGTAGGTGAAAAAGCTATGATACATATATACAATGAAATATTACTTGGCTATAAAAAAGAATGAAATCTTACAATTTGCAAGACAGCATGGGTAGACTTAGAGGGTATTATGCTCAGTGAAATAAGTCAGTCAGAGAAAGACAAATACCATATGATCTCACTTATTTATGGAATCTAAGGAAAAGAATAAATGAATAAGTAAAATTGAAGCAGACTCACAGGCACAGAAAGCAGACTGGTGGTTGCCAGAAGGAAGGGGATTGGGGGACTGTGTGAAAAGGTGAAGGGATTAAGAAGTACAAGTTGGTAGTTACAAAATAGTCACAGGGAGATAAACTACAGCATAGGGGACATAATCAATACTATTGTGATAACTGTGTATGGTGCCAAGTAGGTAATGGAAATATCAGGGGGAACACTTTATAAAGTATACTAGAGGCCCTGTGCACGAAAATTCATGCACTTGGGGGGGGGGGGGACCCTCAGCCCAGCCTGCACCCTCTCGCATCATCCACCTGTGAGCTTAGGCCTGCTCCCTGGGGGATCTGGCCTAAGCTGGCAGTCAGACATCTCTCTGGCAGCCTGGGAGCCCTTGGGGAATGTCTGACTGATGAGACTGATGGATTAGGCCCACTCCCTGCAGTTGGACATCCTTAGCACTGCCGAGGAGGTGGGAGAGGCTCCCACCACCACTGCTGCACTCACAGCCATCAGCCCAGCTTGTGGCTGAGCAGAGCTCCCCTGTGGGAGTGCACTGACCACAAGGGGGCAGCTCCTGCATTGAGTGTCTGCCCCCTGATGGTCGGTGCATGTCATAGCGACTGGTTGTTCCAGTTGTTCTGCTGTTAGGGTCAATTTGCATATTACCCTTTTATTATATAGGATGATTGTCTAACCACTTTGCTGTACACATGAAACCAATACAAAATAATACTGAACCAAAATATTAAAAAAAAAAAACAGTTTAGAGATTCTCCTAATAATTCAGAAGAAAAATAATGAGATCCTGAACTAAGGCACAAATATTTATTAGGAAAATAAAACAGGTATATATAATCAAACAGCCAACTTGGTCATAGAAAATTTCTACAGTAAAGCTACAAACTGTGTATGGTTGAGAAACTTAACTGACAAAAAGGGTATCTAAGGTGACTGCATGTAGGTTACTCCTGGGTTTCATTGGTTGTCCTGGTACAACTATTAACAGCCTCCTTTTGTTTTCAAGAATGTCCCTATTTGACTGATAAATTATAAGGCACCCTATAGTTACTTTCTTCTTCTAGCTCCCTGAATTTCTAATTGAAGGCCCTATTTGAGACACCATTCCTTGATGGATTCCCACCGCTCCATCCTTTTTTCCTCAGATCAGTTCACCATCTTGCCACCATCTAGGCCATACTTTTGGTCACCAGAGAAGAAAGCTTTTTTTTTTTCTCTATAAACCCCAGAATTAGCCTTTCCATATGATTGTTTGTATCACAGTTACCTGAATCTCCCTACTTCTAGCTACAGACATTTTTATGGAGGAGGCACTTCTGTGCTGGAGCCCAAACCTGTTTCCAAATTAGCAGCTTCTGCTCAAATTCCTCATTCTTCTTTAGCACTGGTTGAGTGACCTGGACTTTAAAATCCCAGCCACTTCACTGGTTATATTGCCCTTTATTTTGTCATCTTGAGCCCTGAATCTGCTGAACTGGAATGTTAAATTACTTTCCAACTTTGCCATATATTACCTGGTCATCTATTTACCCAGCCTCAAATTCCTATTGCAGACGCCTCACCTTCTTCTCCACCTTGGTCAACCTTTACTGGAGTGTCAGTCTATCACATGCCCTCCACTCCTTCATTCAAGACTATTCAAAGTACAAAAAGTTGTTTATGTTAAAGTGCAGTCACAGTAACTCTGAGATCACATCATAACCAGTTCGGCAAAATAAAGTAGCATAGCACGAGGAGCTGTGGATTTGGATAGGTGGCTGGTGATGGGCCCCGGAGGCAGGTCCGTGAAAGGATCTGCCACAGGAGCCAACTCACCACCCTGCTCTGCAGCTGCTCTCAGGCCGACTGACATTGCTGAGTCACTTCTGCACATCATCCTCACTATACTGAGTTTTCAGACCCAGCATTCATAAGTCTCTTTCATATTCTTTTATCTCTACAAATTATTTCTCAATCCTCTTTCTCAACTTCTCACATTTCCAGTTACCTCTCTGGAGAGCAGGTTTCATTCTACAACCAAGTGTCATCTTCACCCTAATCATGGGAAATGGTGAGGAGATATTCACCTTCCCTTAACATGAGAAAAGGATGCAAATCCAGGGAAAAGAGAGTCCTAACAGAGAAGAAGAAAGAAATCACAAGAATGGGAGGGAAGTCACCTTTATCCCATTAGACAACTTCAGAGGCAAACCTGGAAAAGGGCAGTTACAGACCCAAGAATATTTAAACATGGCTGGAATATTGCAAAGTAAAACAAAGCTGATTATCATTGATGAACACACATGCCATTTACCTTTCGTGAGCCTTTTCCTGAAGTCATAAAATGGATTTCCAATATTTACCATTAGGTTGATTTATAAAAAATTCAGGGATATTCTCAATTAACAGTGCAGATTCCACTGAATATATTCATAGTCCTGACTTTTCTTTACAAATCAATGTCAAAAGCTGCACAAGGTAAACACAGAATTCTCTGCCCAGTTTGATATTCCAGAATGCTATCTGTGAGAACTTAACTGATTGGTGAGACTATAAGGGGGCTGCAGATTCTAGTGACAAATTCATCTCTTCTCCATAAGGCCTGCTGGGGGATGCCGTAGTGTGTTTCTACTTTGTATTACTTATGTTATGTTCCCTACTATAGTTTCAGAGGCTGGTCACAGTACTCATAGTCCTGACTCATAGTGCTACAACTAGGAGAATAGTCTCAGACAGTTATCTATGCCGCTCTTGCATGGATGACAACTGAAGGAGTAGAATGTCCAAGACAGTACCCACCATTATTGGCTTTATTTATGAATGACACTTTATCATGAATGACACGATTTTTTTCCATAGCCCCGTAGTAAGCCTATCTCCAACAACTACAGTGAACAGCACAGATGTAAGAACAGAGAGTGACTTCTGTTTGAGAGACCAAGAGTCAGGTGCATATCCAAGGAAAATTCCCAGAAGGCATAAAGTAGGAGAGAGCATGTGGTGGAGTGGGTTTGAATGAGCAGCTGATCTCCCACTATTCTCCTCTCAGTCAAAACTTTGTAAATTCCCACTTCCCTTAAGCTACATCAAGAGCCTTCCCATGATTCTCTCACCTCCATGGATTTTTATTCTTTGAATTGAGTGTAAAGCCAGAAACTTAAAGGGACTCCTCTTCTCCATAAATCATCAACGAGATGAAAAATAGATCCTATTCACTGGTTACCCTTCTCTCCTCAAAGGGCTCTATTTACAAGGTTTTATCAAGTGAGTTATAAGGGCAAAGGCTTAGGAAAGTTGGCTGCCTTTGGTAACTATCTCTTATTATTTTATTGAAATTAAATAGAATGGGAAGGTAACACATCATCAAGAAGAAAACAACAATCCTTTTTGTAGAGGTCTTGGTCCTACTACACAAACATTGAACCCCAAAGAATAAACAAACCTGCAAAGTTGCAGTTTATTCCAGAAGTGATTAAAAGAAAAGAACAAAGGATGTGTTGGAAACAAATAGCTCTTTCACTGTGCATAATCCAAGTGAAATTTCATTATGATGAAACTATTTAACTTCCTGCATTGCCGTTCACCTCCTTAATGCTTTATCTAGAAATAACAGCAATTCACACAATCAAGAAAGTATCCATTGTGATTTCTTAAGAAAGGTGCAGCTCTTTGTCTCTAAAATGCTCATTTTATGTAATGAATGGCTTTGAACTTGTAGGGAAATGTTCACCTGATTATGTGATACAATTGTAAGATATGAATCTAGCAGCAATGATGAAATCTTAAACACAAATGTGGAACAATTGCTCAGTCCTGTGGACAAATGCAAAAGTCCTTCATGGTTAAATTAATCATGGCTCAGGAAAATGCTGTATAAGAATCACTGCTTTGTCCAAAATTTTCCTGGGGAAAACCAACATATTTATCTTAGAAATCACAGAATCTCTAAATTGGAAGAGACCTTAGATTACAATTTAATGGCAATCCTCTTTGGCAGCGTGACCACTTCACTGAGGTTTGCCTGGAATTTTTCTTATTTTAGCCCTGAAAGTCCCAAATTTTAGAAAACTCCTCAGTCTTGGGCAAACTGGGATAGTTGATTACTCTACTCTTTGGATTCATAAATCGCCTTGATAACACAACCTACAAGAGACTTAACTTTCACAGGGTTCTACTCCTGATCACGAGTCAAAATCAGTGTCCCTAAAACCTACCCTTATTCTGTTCTGTAGCAAAGTAAATTCCCTCTTCTACCTGATAGCCCTCTGATTATTTAAAGACTGCCACTCCCCACCCCATACTTTCCAATCCAGTCTATTCTCTAGGTTAAATTTACCCAGTTCCTTCATCTGCTCCTTGAGCATTCTTATTTCATTGTTAACCCCACTACTCTCCTCTGGACAAGCTCATCTGTCAACCTCCCTCAAATGATAACATCGTGAACTGAGCTCAAGCTTCCACACACTGCCTAAGCCCTTCCGCTGCCCTGGAGATCATGCTTCCATGTGGACAAACTGACATTCCATTAGCTCATTTGGCCACCACTATTGAATAACCGTACAATTTATGTCAACAGAAAGCCCCAGAGAGTTTTTACACATGTTGTCCAAAGCTCTGCCATTCTGTAGTTGTAGTTATGCAATTGGTCTTTAAGCTCCAACATCACACATTGACCCCTTAGAGTGATCCCATTATTCCAGCCCAAAATTCCAGCTTTGGGTCACAATTCTATCATCCAAATCATTCACTCCCCTGTAAGGTTCATGTAGTCCACAAATGTTTTCTGTGCATCAACATCTGCAGTCATTGAAGACATAGGAAGAAAATGTTCATTAGATTGGGATGTAAGACCAGATCATCAGTCAGTGCATAGCTACTTGCTACATAAAGGCAGGTGCTCACATGGGTCCTTTATTGTGAGATATTCTCTAGAGCTTTCCCTATTTCTATTTCCAGGTTTTAGGATGGGTGCTGAAACCAGGAGCATGCAAATAAATCATTAACAATACTTCCTTCATTTTCAATCAGTAACGGCCTCTCCTTTACCGTTAGCCTACATATATCCCATCAGGTGTTTCCAAATGTCAATCAAGCAAGTATAACAGAACTCCCACCGCAACCCTGGAACTGAGCAGGGCTCTGCAGGCACCAAATAAATCATTAGTACAGGTCATCCAGTGTCCCCGATTCTCCTCTTTTAGGGCACACAATAGGCTGTCACTTTCCCACCCCTTTTGAAGTCAGGGATGGCCATGTGACTTGCTTTTGCCAATGACATGCATACGGAATGATACGCGGTGTATCCTGGCAGAAGCTTTAAAAGCCAGCTGTGTGGTTCATCCTGTTTCCTTCCCACAGTTGTTTTCATCAGGGAAGTGGGCGTCAGGTGGAGCCTTTCATTAGCCTGGGTTCCTGAGAGAACACATGATCAGAATGCCCCCGCTTGCCCACCTTTGACATGCAGGTAAAATAGAAACAAAGCCCCCGAGATTTTGGATGTTTTGTTACTGCTATATGACTTAGCCTGCCCTGACTATTACATTGATGATGTGGAAATAGAAAGACACCAACTCCCGTTTACAAGAAGCTTATAGCATAGTTGAGGAGATGAATCACATCCACAAAATAAAAATAGGGACTAAATTAGCATGTGGTAAAAAGCTAAATTGGGAAGTGGAGATAATTAACAAATAAGATATGGCACTAAAGGTGAGTCACTAAGACAATGCATTAAAAGAGGATGGGAAAATGGGGAGCTCAACATGGGCTGGCAAGTCTCAGAAAACATTTAATTTCCATTAAACAGAGAGAACTTATAATTATGTAATTTATTGAAAAGTATTATAGGAAATGGTTCTACAAATATGTTGGCTCATCCCTTTTCAAACTGCAATAAAAGTGCCAGCTTAAGTTATGAAGCCATTTTCAGTCATTTGATTTTAGCCTTTTCAATAACCAGCACTAATAAGGCAATTAGTTTTTTTAAATGGATGTATTAAAGGTCTCTGTCTTTTAGAAATGGACAGATTAGCACTTTATTAAAGACAGAGGGGTCATCCTTTACAGGAGTTATACAGGACCCTTGGCAATTTTAGCAATGCAGATAAAATGGAGTTGATCTTAGCACCCACTTCAAATGTGATGTACTTTATTTCATAGAAAGATCCATTATTAGAGTATAAAGGTATATACTGGCCTGAATACTCAAAGCCCAACATCAATTTGGCAGATCTAGCAAAAATATGACCTCTTTTCTTGTTAAAATATATTCAGCCTCTCCTTTCTGTCTGTCCTTTTATAGAGATGGAAGAATTTTTTTTCCAATTTATCTTTATTGTTGCCCAGCTGGCATGGCTCAGTGGTTGAGCATCGACCTATGAACCAGGAAGTCGATTCCCAGTCAGGTCAGGGCATATGCCTGGGTTGCAGGCTCGATACCCAGTGTGGGACATGCAGGAGGCAGCCAATCAATGATTTTCTCTCATCATTGATGTTTCTATCTCTCTCTCTCCCTCTCCCTTCCTCTCTGAAATCAATAAAAATATATTTTTTAAATTGTATCTTTATTTTTGAAAGTATTACAGATGTCCCCTTTGTTTACTTGTGTGTTTTTTTCCTATTGACCCCCTCCTCCCCGTACCTACCCCTCCCAGACCTTCACCAATCTATTGTCTGTGTCCATGGGTTATGCATATCCTCTCTAATAAAATGGTAATATGCAAATTAACCATCACTCCGCTACATAAGCCACACACACCAGCCAAGTCATGCCCACCAGCCAATCAGGGCGAGTATGCAAATTAACCCCATCCAAGATGGCTACAGCCACAGAGTGCAAGGTTTCCCAGGTAACAGAGGAAGCCAAGCTTTCCATAGCCATTGCAGGCCTAAGCCTCCACTTAAGCTACAAAGTTTCAATTATAGAAGGTAAACAAATTCAAACAAATGGCGGCAGAATGGAGCTTGAGAGAGCAGGCCAGGGTTGCCGGCGGCAACAGGGGAAGCAAATCTTTCCGAACACCCTGGCCGGGCTCACCCGCTTAAGGCAACAAAGTTTCAATTATAGAAGGTGAATTAACTGCCACAGAAATGGCTGCCGCTTCAGAGGGAGCAGCAGGCTTGGTTCTGCTCCAGGCTACAAAGTTTCAATTGTAGAAGGAAAATAAATTCCAGGTACCAGGGCCTCCGCTTGGGTCGCCAGGGGGCGTGGCCAGCCTGCAAACCACCACAGGCCCCTCGCTCAGGCCACCCCATGCCCCAAGGGAACCCCACCCTGATCCGGGACACCCTTCAGGGCAAACCAGCTGGCCCCCACCTGTGCACCAGGCCTTTATCCTATCTAATAAAAGAGTAACATGCAGATTGACCATCACTCCAACACACAATATGACTGCCCCCATGTGGTCAAAGATCCTGCCCCCATGTGGACACAAGATGGCCACCACAAGATGGCCAGCAGGGGAGGGCAGTTGGGAGGCACCAGGCCTGCAAGAAAGGGCAGTTGAGAGGGACCAGGCTTGCAAGGGAGGGCAGTTGGAGGTGATCAACCCTGCAGGAGAGGGCAGTTAGGGGTGACCAGGCTGGCAGAGGAGGGAAGTTGGGGGCAAACAGGCTAGCAGGTGAGCAGTTAAGCATCAACCAGGCTGGCATGGGAATGGTTAGGGAGTGATCAGGCTGGGGGTGATCAGGCTGGCAGGCAGAAGCGATTAGGGGCAATCAGGAAGGCAGGCAGGCAAGTAGTTGGGAGCCAGCAGTCCTGGATTGTGAGAGGGATGTCCGACTGCCCGTTTAGGCCCGATCCCACCAGGATCGGGCAGTCGGACATCCCTCCAGGAGTCCCAGATTGGAGAGGGTACAGGCTGGGCTGAGGGACAACCCCCCTCCGTGCACAAATTTCGTGCACTGGGCTTCTAGTATGCAAATAAGTTCCCTGGTTAATCACTCCCATCCCTGCCTGCAACCCCGGCATTCCCTCTGAAATTTGTCAGTCTGTTTCATGCTTCTTTGTCTCTGGGTCTATTTTATTCATCAGCTTATTTTGTTCATTAGATTCCACATATGAGTGAGATCATGTGGTACTTACCTTTCTCTGACTGGCTTATTTCACTTAGCATAATACTTTCCAGGTCCATGAGATGAAAGAATTTTTATGTTAATCGGTATAGTCATTCACTCATTCTTCAGAGATTTACCAAGCACCTACTCTCTGCCTGTGACCATGTGAGATGTTGGCTATTCATTAATGAGAGGAATAGTCTGTCCTCAGGAAACTGCAGTCTGGAGGGGGAACAGGCAGAGAGTGGGATGGGTAGGGAGGACTTTCTAAATAGAAAAAACACCATGTGTTCCCTACCCTGAAGCAGAAAAGGGCTTTGAGTGTTTGAGGATATCAAAGTCCACCATGCCTCAATGAAACATGGTAAATGAAAAGGAAAGTAGCTTGAGATAAGTTTAGAGTTGGGTTATGGACAGACCACATGGGCCATGTAGGCCCTGTTAGGGATTTTTTTTTTTCATTTTGTCCTAAATGTCCCCTTTTGAAAAGGGGGTGCAACATAACACAATTTCCATTTTAAGAAAGTTATTCTGGCTACTGTGTGGAAAAAGGATTGATGGGATTAGGTAGAGACAGGAATTAAGAGGAACTGTTGCAATAGTTCAGGGAAAAGATAACAGTGATGGAGCCTGGGGTGGTAGCATGGTCATGGCATGAAGTAAATAGATTAGAAATATATGTGGAAGTAAATGCTTCAGGTATAGGTAGTGGGGTAAATGTGAGGGGTGAGGGATGTGTCGGGGAAAACTCCCAGGTTCTGGCATGAGCAACTTCCCCATTCTGTACAGTGAGGAAGTGAGGAGGAGGAGCCAGGTTGAGAAAGAGAAGGAGCTCCCTGTTGAGACTCAGGTGAGGCTGTTGAAAGGCAATTGGATATATGGGTCTGAAGCTCAGCAGAGCAGAGTCAGTGAGAGATCCAAATGTGCATTCAGCACTGGTGTTAGGCTGTGAGACAGGTTCAGGGGTGTGATAGCTGTGGTCTCACACAAGAGATGACGAATGTGGGGTACAGGAGAAGTATGGAAGGAAAAATGTGAGCAAGATAATAAGAATTCTTGGCAGCCAAGAGGAAATTTAGTAAGAAGTCTAATGATTTAAGAAAAGAACTAATTTTTGGCATCCCTTGATCCAACTCCAGACCTGTGGGAGAATATGGAAACATTTATACTTGCTCCTGACATGCCCCAAATCACAGTTCAAAAAGTGACATCTCTCCTCTGTGCCTGTTCCCAAATCTCAAGTTAGCTTCATTTTCAACTTTTACTAAATTTCATCTCCCACTCAAAGACTACTTTTCAAGAAAGAATGGCATTTGTATCACTTCACAAGCTTTTACTCTCCCAGCAATCTTAAGGAGAGGAATGCTTCCCAAATATCAAACTGTGACAAAGTGCTCACCAGTCCATGGCAAAATGAGAAAACTGGAATCATGGGCAAATATACAAGGATGGAAATCTATCCTATCTAATAAAGAGGGAATATGCTAATTGACCATCATACCCTCACAAAGATGGTGGTGCCCACAGCCAATAAGGAGGGAATATGCTAATTGACTGCCACGACCTCAAAGATGGCAGTTCCCATAGCCACAAGTTGGCAGCGCCCAGTCCTCTCAGCCCCACCGGGGCAGCAGGCATGCAGCACAGCCAGGCCCATCTCCATGCGGGTTTGGCTGTTCTGAGTGCCTCCATCTGGAGTCCCCAAACCCCCTCAGCCCCCCAGCCACCCAGGGCTGGCCCAAGGCACAGGAAAGCCTCGGATGGTGGCTGCCCAGCCAATGCCCGAGGTGCAGGCAAGTCTCGGATGGTGGCTGCCCCGCTGAGGTGCAGGCAAGCCTTGGATGGCGGCTGCCCAGCCGCCCAGGGCCATCCGAGGCTCAGGTAACCAGGACTGGCCGAGGCTTGCGCTACCAGCAGTGGCAGCAGAGGTATGATGGGGGCATCGCCTTCCCCTGATCACTGGGTCGCCTCCCACCCCTGAGGACTCCTGGACTGTGAGAGGGGGCAGGCTAGGCTGAAGGACCCCCCCCCACTCCGGTGCATGAATTTTCATGCACCAGGCCTCTAGTATATATATAAAAAGCCAGAGATCATAACGCTGTCACGACCATAACGACCTAACGATCAGTTGCTATGACATCCACTGCGGCCAGCGAACCAGCCTGAGCAGGGGCCAGATCGCCCCCAACACTTCGATCAGGGTGGGGCCAGCCAGCCAACCACATTGGCTGGCAGAAATTTTGGGTCTGGGGACCTTGGAGTTGCTCAGTCTCAGTCTCGGGCAGCTGTGCAGGCAAAGCTCTCCTTTGGCAGAAGTGGACCTGGGATCAGAGCGCTGGAGTCGGGGATGGGGTGGGGAGGCTTTCCTGGTGGCCACTGCAGTCCCCACAGGCCACACACAGCACCTGGGCATCTGGCCCCGGTCAGAACAGCAGCAGGAATAGGGGCCGTGGGGCGCAGGGGGCAGTGGCACACAGGAGCTAGGAGGTGCAAGGCCCAACGTGGGCTCTTACCCCACCTGCTGGGCCCAGCAGCACCAGCAGGTGGGCCATGATGTGCAGCAAAGCGTTGAGCTGCAGATGGGAGGGGAAGCGAGCCAGGAGGGCAAGGCCCCATGCCAGACAGAACCCCGTCAGGTGTAGGCGGGGCTGGAGCTGAAAACCCTGGTGTGGTGGGTGGGTCTACAGCCCCATGCCCTTTTGGCCTTGGCCTCGGAATTCAGAGGTCAGCCCCACTTCAGGAGAGAGGACATGGTGAATTGGAAATGTTGTAGCCATCTTCAGGAAACACAGCTGCCACGGTCTTCAGTAACTATGAACAGATAATCTTTGGTCTCGGATCTACAGAAGAGGAAGCTGAGACTCAAAGAAGGTAGCCTTCCACAACACCTCACCCACTTCTCAGACCTGACCCTGTGCAGCATTGTTTTCATTGAAAGTAGAGGATCCAAAATGTTTTTAGATCTTTGCTATTTTAGGCAGTAAAAAATTTAGCACAGGGAATTGGTGCTTGGGAAATCATCAGAAAGCTGGAGGAGTGGGTATTAGGCTGGGCCCCCAGGAAAGACTGCCTACCCAGTGGGAGGAGCTGCCCCCTCAGCCACAACTAAACTCTAGGACACTCTGGCACAGCTGTGACCTGGGAATCAGGAAAATGCTGCCCCCGCAAGCGCCCTCTAGCTCTCACAAAACAGGTCACTGAATACTGCCTCTGCCGCAACTGCCTGGGCACAGCCTGGATTTCGCTGCAGAAAACCTCCACATCTCTGCAAACATGATCACCAGCAGCAAACAGCCCAAACTGCGAGAAGATGCTTCTGCCCCACTTCTGCCTTCAAAATATTGTGCAAGCGCATCCCATCTGCAGAAATGAATTCATATCCAGAAACCTAGCTGCAAAGGAGTTTGGGCAATTTCAGACTTTCATCTAGGAGTGAGATCTTGCCAATGTACCTCATGTGTCTGATATTGATAAAAATGGGGCCCGGCTGGTGGGGCTCAGTGTTTGAGCATCAATCTATGAACCAGGAGGTCACAATATGATTCCTGGCCAAATTTTGGGCTTGATCCTCAGTAGGGGCATGCAGGATGCAGCTGATCAATGATTCTCATCATTGATGTTTCTATCTATCTCTCCTCTCTTCCTCTGAAATCAATAAATATTTTTTTAAATGGGGTCATGCTGTATAAATGTGTTATAACAAGTTTTTCACTTCATAGATCACTAATGTATTTCCTGTTTAAAACCATACTTAGAGAAAATATTATTTATTTATCATTAATTTTAATTGATCTCAGAGAGAAGAAGGGAGGGAGAAACATTGTTCCATTGTTTCTTACACTCACTGGACTGGGTATTGAACCTGCAACCTGGGCATGTGTCCTGACTGGCGATCGATCCAACACTTTCTGGTGTATGGGACAATGCTATGCTGGTACCCTGACCCCAAATTCCAGCCTCCAGAACTGTGAGAAAAATACATTTCTGTTGTTTAATCCACACAAATTTATGATATTTTGTTATGGCTGTCTGAGCTGACTAATCCTATCTAATAAAAGAGTAATATGCAAATTGACCATCACTCCAAGACACAAGATGGCCACCCCCATGTGGTCAAAGATCCTGCCCTCATGTGGACACAAGATGGCCGCCACAAGATGGCCTTCAGGGGAGGACAGTTGGGGAGGGGAGGGCCAGGCCTGCAGGGGAGGGCAGTTAGGGGTGATCAGGCCAGCGGGGGGGGGGCGGGCAGTTAGGGGTGACCGGGTCAGCAGGGAAGGGCAGTTGAGGGCGACCAGGCCTGCAGGGGAGGACAGTTAGGGGCAACCAGACTGGTAGGGGAGGGCAGTTAGGGGTGACCAGGCAGGCAGAGGAGGGCAGTTAAGGGCAATCGGGCCAGCTGGGGAGCAATTAGGCATTGATCAGGCTTGCAGGGGAGTGGTTAGGGGGTGATCAGGCTGGCAGGCAGAAGCACTTAGGGGCAATCAACCAGAGGCAGGCGAGCAGTTGGGAGACAGCAGTCCTGGATTGTAAGAGGGATGTCCACCAGGATTGGGCCTAAATGGGCGGTTGGACATCCCTTGAGGGGTCCCAGATTGGAGAGGGTGCAGGCTGGGCTGAGGGACACCACCCCCATGCACGAATTTTGTGCACTGGGCCTCTAGTCTATACTAATAAAAGGGTAATATGCTAATTAGACTGGGTCGACCAGACATCTTCCAGTCATCCTTCCAGACAAAGCCTTGGTGATGGGGGCCAAGGCAGAGGCGGTTAGGGGTGATCAGGCTGGCAGAGGAGCAGTTAGGGGCGATCAGGCCAGCAGGGGAGAGCAGTTAGGGGTGATCAGGCAGGCAGGCAGGTAAGCAGTTAGAAGCCAGTGGTCCCGGATTGTGAGAGGGATGTCCGACTGCCGATCCCTGTGAGATCGGGCCTAAACTGGCAGTCGGACATCCCCCAAAGGGTCCCAGATTGGAGGAGGTGCAGGCCGGGCTGAGGGAACCCCCACCCCATGCACGAATTTCGTGCACCAGGCCTCTAGTAATACAATAAATAATACAAGAATGAACTCTGTGTTTCACATACTCAACTGTAAACCTACTTTTGCTCACCCCTGTATATGTCAACATAAGGTGGTCAACTGTCTTCCTGGGAAAGATGTCCCTCTATCCTAAAATAATGTCAGCTGTGTCCCTCCTCTTATGACATAATGGTGATAGTAGTAATTTTTTATGTCCTTACTTGGCAAAATAAAAATAAAAATCAAGAACAACACGCATCTTTGAGAAGCCAGTCACCAGCAATCAGCTAGGCACACTATCGAGCTAAACAATTCCCTCCCAAACATAGCCCCAGAAGTGCCTAGGATTCCCAAGATTCATATTTGTGATAAATGCCATATATATGTAGAGTTGTTTCCACACAGTCAAAACCACAATGTTAGGGTGCACTTTATTGGCAAAGCTGAGGCATTGTGCAAAAGGCAAATTAATAAAATAAAATGCTGAACTCTAATAGCTAGAAAAAGGTCTCTTTCACACACCTTACTGTCTTGGGATCTTGATTCAGTCAAATCAACTATGAAGATTATGCTGACATTTGGACATATTTGAATATGGCCTCAGTATGACTTGCTATTAAGGAATGATTGTTAATTTTGTTAGGTGTATTAATGTCATAGTGAAAAAAGTTATTTTTTATGTTTTAGAAATGCATACTGAAGTATTTGAGGTAAAATTTATGACATTTGAGTTGTTGTAAAATACTTTAGCAAATATAAAAAAGATAAATATGCAGCTGTTGAACATTGTTCAATTTAGACTTCATCCCTGCTCCAAAACAGTTCATAGTTCTATGCCTCAGTTACAGGTTGGTTGTTGGAGGGTAAGCTCAGAGCCATACCACAAAGAGTCAAATTCTGGCAATTTAGTTGCTGGGTGAAGGTACATTCATTATTCTCTTTATTTTTATGTTTATTTGGAATTTTTCACAATAAGAAGTTGCAAGGAAGGAAGGGAGGGAAGAAGGAGAAGGAACAAAGGGAGGAAAACTACCCTCCAACACCCTTATTATCATTTCATAATGACTTTAAATGAAAGGAAGTGTTAAACTACTTGAACAAGGAGGCCGTTAGAATGAGGTGGCTCTAATGCGTTGGCAGCCTACTAACCAAACCAAAATCTAAGACTGTAAATGCCTCAAGGTCACAAAATAAAACCGAAGGACAACCAATCACAAACAGCCAACGAGGCTTTAAGCTATAGCCAATCGGTAATTTGTTTACCTTGTGTTAGGTTTGATCAAGCAATTGAATTGGTACCCCTCCTCCGGGAACTGGCTTTTCAGGTGATTTCACTATGGACATTCCCTTTGCTGAGACCACATTGCACATGCGGTGACCACATTCCATTATCTCCCCTCCAGTAAAAATAAAGAAATCTCAGCCCACCTGCCAAAAGTCCTTCAAAAGCCGCTGACTCCTGTTACTGGGTGCTGGAGCCATCCAGGCTCAGACACCTGGTGTGTGGATGATCGAATAAATTCGTAATCCCTCACCATTCTGGCCTTGTGCGTTCCTCCTTCAGGGACCTAACACCTTGCTTCTGCCTTTTCTCTGTAAAAGTCTCTCTCCCGAGCTTCTCTGTCTTTGGAGCGCTCAAACCACTTCCAGTTTGGTGCTTTCCGACTGGAATCATTTTTACTTACTAAATACATTCTTAAAATTTTGAATATGCCTTAGTTCCTCTTTTAACAAAAGGAAGGTGGATGAAGAGAAAGAAAGGGTGCGCTAACTTTGGTGAATGCCTGCTTTGGGTTAGTCTCAGTGATATGTGCCCTCGCACACATTCACTTTGCTCCTCAGGTAGCTTTATCACCACCATTTCCTAGAGGAGGAAAGCGAGACTCAGATCGGGATCTCCACTTCCACATGGAAAACAGAAAACAAACCAGGCAAATGATGCTATGTTGGCTGCTGTGAACTTCATCTCTGAGCAGATTAAAAACAAAACAATTATGCTGATACTTAATGGGCTGTCACTCCCCAGTGACTGCCAGGACTGGGGTGTCCCCTTCCTCCAGACCCTTCCATAACTACCACAGATGAAACAGCAGCTCCCAGTGCCCACACCCTGGCCCGACCCCAGGGTCGGGAGGCTGGAAAAGAGAATTTTCATGCACTTGTCACTCAACATACACTACTCACCTCAAAAGGAAGAGACAAATCTTGCATCTCCAACACCAAGAGGAAGAAAAGATTCCTCCCTGCCCAGTAACAGCTCAGCCAATGGGAGACTGCCATAACTCAGCCAATAAAAAGTCACTATACTTGGAAATTCCAGTTTCCTCCAATGGATGCTTAGTTTACAACAGCCCCTCCCAAGTCCATAAAAGAGCTTCCTCTTCTTTGTTTCACTGGACCTCTAGGTAGTTTGCCACATGTTCCAAATTGCCATTCTTTGTTGTTCCCAAAGAAACCCATTTTGCTGGAGAAATATCTGACTGTCTCTTTGTCAAAGGTCAATAGGCATGAGAAAAGGAAATATAAAACTTCAGCCAACACATCCAGAGAAAAGCAGATGAAAACCACAAACCAACCCGATGGACTCCCACACATGGCCTAGACGCTAAGCTGAAGGCTCTGCAGAGAGCACAGCAGCTTCCTCCGGGCCTCCCAGCACACCTTCTATGTTGTACCTCCAGGCTCTCCCTCCTTAAACACCGCCTTCTTCAGATTTCATCCCTGCTCCAAAACGGTTCATGGTTCTATGCCTCAGCACAGCTTGGTTGTTGGAGGGTAAGCTCAGAGCCATACCACAAAGAGTCAAATTCTGGCAATTTAGTTGCTGGGTGATATGGAACTAATTCTTAACCTCTCTGTGCCTCAGTTTCCTCCTCCTCTTCTCTAAAACTGAGGAAAATCCCAGGACTGTTGATGATGAAATGAGTTAATTCAGGTAAAGCACTTAGAACATGCTGACACATAGCATTTAATATTTGCATTATTATAATAACCCACCCTTATTTGGTTTCACTGCATTGATCCCCAAATGCAAGCAGATCCCCATGGCTCCTTAATCCTTGTCTTTGCTTGATGCGTCTCTCAAATATTCTCTCTCCATTGTCTCTGCAAATCCTCCCCACCTGTCACAACCCAGCTGAAGCTCTAACCTCTCCCCAAGGTCGGACTGTTGCAGTCTCCCAAATCTCCTGCTAACTTCTTCAGTGTTTAACAGAATCTATCACTACCTGAAAATTTTTAGAAAATGAATCAGTGAGTCATGGTCTCATCAGAAAACAGGCATCACCTCAAAAAGGCAACAAAGGAGACAATTTAGGGAAGGGGGGCAAGGTTAAGGCAAACACAAAGGGACATTGGCGCACCCTGGGAATAGCAACAGGGAAAGCAGTTATCCCCAAGGCCTGAGGGGGAATAAGGGAGGAAGCCTTACTGGGAACCAGTAAGAGACATAGATGTTGTGACCTTAAAGTAGAGAAACAACTACTGCCAAATCATGGGGAAAGTGGTTGAATAAAAAAAATATCCCAACCTCTATCTCTCCCACCTGCCAGTCTCTCGTAGGTGCTTCCCATTGGCCAGACCCAACTGGAGGTTAAAGCCTAGGCAGCGGCCATTCTCCCAGGAGCTGCGGAGAAGGGTGGAGAAGGGGTCTGGAGGAGCAAATGGAGATTAATGAGATGGGCAGGATTGTACCAAGCTAATTAGCACTCAATTGGGAACTGTCTTATATAAGCCCTTCTAGTCTCTCAAATGTGGGCTTCGGCAAGAGTCAGCATGGTGAAATGAAAAAGCATGGACCTTAAAATCAATCACCTGGGTTAGAATCTAAACCCTGTCTACCAGCTGTCTGACCTTAAAAACATAATTTGACCTCCCTGAATCTCACATTCCTCAGTTGTGAGACGAGAGTAATCATACTGGCGTCACCAGATAGTCATGAGAATTAAATTAGAAAAGTTCTTTCCTCTTCCCTATTCTCTAACTACTTATCTATAATAATGAAAGTGTAATATGCTGATTAGACTGGACATCCTTTCGGATGACCTTCCGAATGAAGCCGCAGTTGTGGGGGCCGAGGCAGAGGCGGCTGCCACAGAGTGGTGGGGGCTGAGCCCCTTGCACAAATTTCATGCATCAGGCCTCTAGTATATCCAATAAGACTACAGCTCTAGTTCTTATACTTCTTCTATATCTAGAAATGCTGAAAAATCAGTAGGAAGGTGCACACTTGGTGGAAAGAACCTTCCTGTGAATTCAAAGGCATTCTAGGCAACTTAGGAAATTGCATGATCTTTGCCTTACGCTGGCTTGTCTACTGAGAAAAGCAGAAAGATATCTAAGGGCTCATACACCTTTAGAATCTTGCACATCAAAGTGTGGTCCTGCAGCATCACCATAAACTGGCAGCCTGTTAGAAAAGTAGAGTCTCAAGGCCATATAACACCCCATCCACCCACCACAGTAATCTGAATCTTAGCAAGATCTCCAGGTGATTTGTATGCACATTTAAGTTTGAGAATCCCTGCTTTTGAAGTAAAAGGAACCCCAAAGAGCATCTGCATTCTGACTAAACCACCTCATTTTAAAACTGAGGAAACATGTCCAATATGATGTAAATTGGCCAAGGACACCAGGACAGGGGCTGCCCCTTGACTAATCTTGTAGGCATTCCCAACCCCCTTTCTTGGAAATCAAATAAGGGTTATTGTAATAATGCAAATGTTATTAAATGCTATGCATCAGTGTGTTCTAAGTGCTTTACCTGAATGAACTCATTTCATCATCAACAGTGCTGGGATTTTTCTCATTTTCAGAGAGGAGGAGGAGGAGGAAACGGAGGCACAGAGAGGTTAAGAACTAGTTCCATGTCACTCTGCTACTTTCCACCTTACAAGTTGAAACAACTAAATATTTTCCCAGTCTCCCTTGCAGCTTTGAGTAGCTACCTGACAGTTCTGACCAGTGGCATCTGCTGGGAGGGTTTCTTGAAAATATGATTTCTTGGGAATGTAAGCCTGACATGGATGTACCATCCTTCCCTGTTTTTCCTGCCTGACTAGCCACTGAGGATGAGCATCTTGTAACAAGCAAGCCAGGCAGGAGGATAAAAGGATCACAGGCTGAGAGGGTTGTGGAAAGGAAAGACACGGGGAACCTGGTCCTGGAAGACATCATTTAGCTGATGGCTGAATCAAGCCAGTAACTTCCCACCTTTAGCCTTCTTGTTATGTAAAAAAATCAATCGATTGGTCTCTCTTTGTCTTAGATGCCACTTGTTGAGTTTCTGTTACTTGCAGTCAAATCACCTCATGTAATGTCAAACAGCTAGCAAATGACTAAGTCAACATTGGGACTCAGGGCCCCAGGCTCTTAGCTGGGAGGTTTGTCCTATGCCTGCTTCATTCCTTAAGTCAGAGACTAAATTTTAGTAAACACATATGGAATCAAGAAGAAGTGCTAATGTGAGGATACACCTGTGCATGGGAGGAGAGGTGTTGTATAAACTCTTACAAAGTTGACAATAAGACCTTCCAGGGTAGAGCTCTGCATGTGTATGTTTACCCAACTTTTAAAAAGGGAGACAATAAAGAGAGGAGAGAGTAAAGAGTAGACAGATCTTCATTTCATCGAAGATTCTTCCCCCACGTGCCAGTGTGGCTCAGTGGTTGAATTCCTGGTTAGGGCATATGCCAGCTTTGCAGGCTTGATCCCCAGTAGGGGGTGTGCAGGAGGCAGCTGATTTATGTTTCTTTCTCATTATGTGTTTCTATTTCTCTATCCCTTCCCCTTCCTCTCTCTCTAAAAATCAATAAAAATATTTAAAAAATATTCTCCACCTACCATTGGTGTCCCATGTGGTACTTGATATATTAAATTTAAATAAATGCTAGGCACAATTCCTGTTCAGTAATGCCACCACCAAATGTCATGTTGATTCATCAATGTCTACAGATTCCATTAATATGGATGTTTACTGAGTTATAAAAAATGCATATTTGTCTAACCACAGGTTGCTGCTCCCAAACTTACTTGGGAAAAAATTCAACAAAATAAATGGGCTAGAGCGCATTAAGTCATAGACATCAAGTCATAAGGCCCTGTGAGACCTCACTTTGCTTCTCTCTAATCTCATTGTGACACTCTCCCTCCTGTTTCCTCAGCTCAGCCATCCTGGCTAGGCCCCAACACACCACTTATTCCATGCCCACTCTTACCTCTTATTTCTGGTCTCAGGTTAAAAGTTACCTGTTTAAGAAATCTTTCCCTCACACCCTACCCCAGACTAAGTATCATTTTTATGAGCTTCCACCCTTGCAACTGTCATTAACTAATCAATCGGTTGGTTGATTAAATTAATCAGATAATGTTTTGTTTGGCACAAAGGGTCACCTGGTGCTTTGTTGAGGGAGAGAATGTCTTTAGCCACTTGACCATCTCCATCAGCCTTTCCTCACCATCTACTCCAAATAAACATAATACAAGAGGAGACCAGTCATTTTTCCCTTTCTCCCTTAACCAGATTGAAGCCCCGATCACCTCCCATGGAGAAACTTTAGAACCATTTTTCAAATGCCTCTGCTGGAGTAAGAGCTCCAGGAAGGCATGGACTGTGTCTCGTTCACCTGAATCCCAGCACCTAACACAGTGCTTACTTAGCACATGGTAAGCAGTCAAATATTTGAGTGAATGAATGAATGGCTTAGTGCTCCCAGATCGGTGCTTTTCCACCACACCACTCTCCCTCCTCCCACATAGAAGAAGGCTACAGAAACTGCCTCTTAGGACATTCTCTTCTTCAGGTCTTCAGTGCACAGCTTTGATGGATCAGGAGCTTGGAAAATGTCCTTGCCAGACATTTCTCGGTTATGGTTTTAGCTAATATGTTTCATCCCACTCAGTGCCCTTTCAGGAGCTGGATTTCCTTGTTTGGGGAGAAATGTGAAAATGCTGGAGGCGGCAGGACTGAGCAGGAGCTTCCCAGCTGCCAGTACTGAGGGAGCCACAGCACCAGGACCCACGTCATCCTGGCCCTGGCATCACATCTGTGAGGAAGCAGAGACACGCCCAGGCTGCCCTCTCAAGCCATTCTCTGAAGATAAGGAGAACACCCGGGCCTGACAATTAACTCATGAAGGACAGAGTGCTTACCGGCCCCGATGCCCTCTTCACCCAAGCTCTCAACATTTGGAAAAACAAAACTCTTTATGGCCCCTTTCTCAAAATCACTTGGAGATATTGATTTAAAACAAATAAACATGGGACTACATCCCAGATCTACTAAATCAGAATCTCTGGGGGTGATCCAAGAAATCTGTGTTTTTACCAAGCTCTCCAACAAATTCTGATGCTTACGAAAGGTCTGAGGCATTCCTAACTCTCAAGTCCCCTCTTCATCTGGGACTTTCAGAGGCTGCGCATCAATTTAAGCCAGACCAGACCGGGAGGACAGAAATTCCATGGAACTTAATGAGAGTCCATCCAACCTAGCCTTTTTGCATTTTCAAATGAGAGAAAAAAGTCACCCCTGTGGCAAGTGGCCTGGACCACAGTCCCTTCAGCCCTCCCCAAGCTTAGCCTTATCACAGTCCGGGTATCTCTGGCCTGCCAGAGCGGGAAGCAAACGAAAGGCTTGGGAACTGGTTTTTGTCACTTAAAGGCAAAAGCACAGTTCAAAGTACCAGATTAAACCTGCAAGGCACAGGAATGCAGTGGCTTGTGTTTGTTTATTTTGAGGAGGAGCAGGGACATTTTGGCACCCAAATCCCTAAACCAAGACAGAGTCACAAAGCCCATTCCCAGGTGTCTCGTCTCTTGGGTCACCCTCTGGGGTGGGCTGGGTCCAGCCCAGCCCTTTGTCAGGAGGGGCCCCGGGCCAGGTCACTGCGGAGTCCCAATGCTGCCAGTGGTTCATGGACTCTTTTGCTCTTTATAAAATGGGCACTTTTGAGAAATTGGTGACAACCAAAATCCCTCTCCCCAACACCACTAAAAAGCACATAATACCCAAGATTTTTCACATAATTTCAAGGGTGCACAGGCTCCTTGGAGCCCAGACATGGACCTCTGCCCATGAGCCCCAGATTAAAAATTATCATAAACATGATGGAGAAGTAAGAACCTGAAATGTCTGGGATTTTTTTTAGCTATATGTGAGGGAAATCAAAGTGGGGATGGGTTGGGATGCATAAGGAAAGAAATTGCATGTATTCTTTTTAGTCAGGTTCTGTTTGTTAATAGAACTTTGCAGAAATATCGATATTTGCACTATTTAATTTTCTAGCGTTTTTATTAAGCTGAGTTAATTTTGTTATTTTAGGTGCATGAATAATTGATCACATAGAATTTCATCTGCTCATAAAATAATCATGCTTGGTAAATTTAAAGGTATAATCTTTAAGATAATTAAATATTTACTAGTCAAATTTACTTTAAAACATTTTATATTTGTTGTGGGGTATGAAACTGATAGACTTTTTAAGAATTAGGTTTAATTCTTGCTATTTTATAAGAAGCAACCCCAAATGGTAAACATTTTCTTTAAATAAAAGATTATCATTTTGTTTTGTTTTGTTTTGTTTTGTTTTAATCCTTTGTCCATTTCAAGATCCTCTGTCTAAGAGGACAGGGGACAGGCTCTTCCCCCTCCATACTTGGGACCTGTTCTATT
This sequence comes from Eptesicus fuscus, assembly GCF_027574615.1. Lineage (NCBI taxonomy): Eukaryota > Metazoa > Chordata > Mammalia > Chiroptera > Vespertilionidae > Eptesicus > Eptesicus fuscus. Next base: position 40,393,613 of record NC_072477.1, read on the forward strand.
CCTGCTCATTAGAGTCATTTGGGCAAACAGTATCCACATATAGGTGCCTACTCAAGGTGCCTGGTCAACTATCTGCCAACTCTGTGCTGAATCGCGTACGTGTAAACCCACCATCAAAGGAGGCACTGGGTCTGTCTTCCCTGTAAAATGGTAGTGGCTCCCTAAACCTCATAAGCCTGAATGTGTACCATTTTCCAGTGACTCTAAAACACACCTTTTCTGATGTACCACTAAGGAGGAAAAAACACTGTCCATTAGACTATGACACAATGCCTTAACCATAACCCTCCACAGTCATTCAAGCCTCTCGTTGGTTTGGTACTTCTTTCATCCTTCCAAGATAGGATGGCAGTTTCTCATGACACTTGGCTGGGCTTGTGATGGCAACCCTATGGCGGGTCTCAGTCAGTTTATTCTACGTCAGGGATGGCTCATTTCCTCTTAGCTTCCAGAAAGCACCCAGTTGCTGCTTTGCAAAAACAATGCAATCGTGTTCATTCCTCCAACCAGGCATATCTGCTTCACCAGCACCTGATTAAAGTCCTGCTTCTCTGTTTCTGCGCCTTTTGGCACACATGATTTTTTCATTTCAATGCCAAGTCGTAGTGTAATCTCTTTGAGGACCTTTGAAATGGCAGTTCAACTCATATGTTGGAAGATAAAAATGTGCATTCTAGAATCAATGAAATATGGTTCTCACTCCCTAACCTGGTGCCCCCATCTTAAAGTCTCTAGCAGATCCGTAATCATAACTAATATGAAGAGGAAAAATGATTCCAACTAAGAAGAGGACAATGGTAAAATAATAATAATAATAATAATAATAATAATTAGTCTTTTCACTTCCCATAATATTCTGACTCATTTCCATTGTTCATTTCCATTCTAGTGAGGGACTCAAAGTTCTCTCTTCCTACTCACCTATTTAACTTTATTACTTCCCTGTTCATGTTACTTTACTATGCTCTTAATAATGATACTTCACTACATCTATTTCCTCCCTTGATTTGTCTCTATTTCCTCTCTAATAACCTGGAAGTGAACTCAAGTGGCCAACTCCTATTTTATCCATCAGTGCTAGTACCATGACTTAGAGTTTATGATAAAATTCCTTCCTCTCTTTTTCTTATGATTCCCCATTAAGAACTTTATTGTGTAGTAGACACAGAAAGAGATTGATTTTCAGATGATAAAAGTGGGGGGGGGGGGCAGAGTATGGAGAATTTGATGAGGAAACCAATACTAGCACTCAGCCTCCCAAATGAGTATTCATCTTCTCTGATGTTAAGACCCCTGGGGGAAGAGTCACCCATAAACAGAAGAAACTGTTAACTGAGATCCTGAAAAGGGTCTCTTCTCACAAGCCCTCCTTCAGGATGGAAAGGACTTACTGTGGATTCCTAGAACTTGAAGTCTGCTTATATATGTTCAATGAAGTAAATACTCATTAACAGACTCTGCACAAATCACACCGAGCAGGATGCCCTTGGAGATTCAAGGATGGAAGTCATGGTCTGGCCCTCCAGTGGCTCATAACCTAGAGCTGTTCTCAATTTGGGGATGGGGGACAAGGCAGGGAGGCAACGCTGACCCTTTTGTGAATCAGATGATATGTGTAGGCCACAGAAAATTGTTCCAGATTCCCATGCACACACACAGCTTTGCAAATAATTTGGTGGCATCTGTAGACCTCCTGGACATTGGAGGAGTAGCTCGTGTGTGTGTCCCATAACACCCAGCCACAAAACTCACATAGATGAGCTTTTCCTCATGGTTACTCCTACCCAAGTACAAAAAAGCCACGCGAGTCGAACAGTCTCAGAAGGAAGCAATATCCTGCCCTTGTGGCTCAGGTTTTCTTGATTAACAGCAGCTCAGTTTTGAGGCCTTCTCTCCTGGCAGGGGTTGATGGTATTCTCTAGAAGGCACACTATTCAGGGAAGCCAAGGCCCTCCTCATTGTACTTTCCCACAATACCTCCTGACCCTTTACAATCCTGAGCGAGAACCCTTGGAGCCTCGTTTTACCAGCTGACCCCTCAGAAAGGAGGGCTCCTCCTAAAGAGGTTGGGGACCCCACCCTGCAGGGTTATGACTGAAGGAGTGTCTGGCATTTGCGAGTTGGCTGCTGGTTGGGGATTTTCCAGTCTTTAACTACTCTGAAAAAGCTACCAAATTTTTCATTTTAAGTCAGGATGTCAAAGTGTCACTGAATCACTGGGGACTGACATCTGGGATCAGAGCCTCATCTTGACCGGAGCCAGAGGCTCAGTATCACTTAAGGACACAGACAACCTGGCTTCTTCCCCAGATAATCTTGTGAATATGGATATGAGACTTTTATCATGGTGCCCACACCCTGCCTTAGGGAAGGAGACAGGGTTCTCTTTCTGACCTTCAGGCCCAGAGCCACAAGGGTCTGTGGAAACTCTGAAGCTGCAGTAATTTTCTTGTGTTTGTCATTCCTCTTCTCTGGATGCTGGTGCCCCGAGGGACACTGCAGGGGAGGCTACGAAATGGCCTCATTTGGACTAGTGCTACTACTCATATAACAATAGTATTAATATGTGGTGCTTCTGGTTCAAAAGGAACTTTCACCTTTGTTATTTTCACAAATTTATCCCCATCCCCAAGATAGTGTATCAGTTAGGACCCCAGCAGAAATCAGAAGGCACATTCAAGGAGTTTAACTGGAAATTATTTAAATAGGGAACTATTTCCAGAGAGTCCAAACTATGCCAATTTTGTTTGTTTTTTAATCCTCACCTGAGGATATTTTTTCCATTGCTTTTCAGAGAGACTGAAAGGGAGAGGAGGTGGGGGGAAGAGAGGGAAACATCAATGTGAGAGAGACACATCGACTGGCTGCCACCTGCACTTGCCCCAACTTGGGGTGGGGGAGCAAATCTGCAACCCAAGTATGTGCCCTTGACCAGGAATCAAACTCACGACCTTTTGATGTGTGGGCCAATGCTCTAACCACTGAGCACATCAGCCAGGGCTATGCCAATTATTTTAATTAAAAGATACAGTTCAAAAGAATTGGAGAACTTTACAGAAAGCATCTAAAGTAGTCACATTCATAAGGAAGGAAAGTAGAATGTTGGTTGCCAAGAGCTGGGAGAGGTGGAGCAAGAGTTTCAAGAGTACAGAGTTTGAGTTTTATAAGATGAAAAAGTTCTGGAGATCTGTTTCACAACAATGTGAATACACTTAACTCTATTGATCTGTGCACTTAAAAATGATTAAGATAGAGAGATGCAAATTAAAACTATAATTAGGTATCACCTCACACTGTCAGAATGGCAACTATCAATAAATCAACAAACAACAAAGTCTGGAGAGGATGTGGATGTGGAGAAAAGGGAACCCTAGTGCGTTGCTGGTGGGAATGCAGACTGGTGCTGCCACTGTGGAAAACAGTATGGAGTTTCCTCAAAAAGTTAAAAATGGAATTTCCTTTTGACCCAGCGATCTCACTTCTGGGAATATATCCTAAAAACCGGAAACACCAATCAGAAAGAATATGCACCCCTATGTTCATAGCAGCATTATTTATAATAGCTAAGATCTGGAAAGAGCCCAAGTGCCCATCAGTAGATGAGTGGATAAATAAGCTAAGTGATACATTAACACAGTGGAATACTACGAGGTGGTAAAAAAAGAAGGCTCTCTCATCCTTTGAGATAGCATGGAGGGACCTGGAGACTATTATGCTAAGTGAAATAAGCCAGTCAGAGAAAAAAAATATCACATGATCTCACTTATACGTGAAATCTAAAGAACAAAATAAACTGACAAACAAAATAGGACCAGAGACATGGATAAATGGAACAGACTGACAGATCTCAGAGGGGAGGAGAGTGGCGAGGACGGAAGGAAAGAGATCAACCAAAGAATATACATGCATATATGCATAGCCCATGGACAGAGACAATAATGTGGTGAAGGCCTAGCAGGGTGGGGCAGGATGGAGGAGGGCAAAGGCTAGGGTGTTAGGGGGTGCAGGGGATGAAGGGAAGGGGAGGAATGGGGGGCATCTGTAATAGAGTCAACAATAAAAAAATGTTTAATGAAATAATTTTTAAAAATGGTTAAGATAGTAAGAAGAAAAAGGGTTGGAGATCTGAATATGTGAGAGGGCTCACTTAGGTTAACAGAAAAGTAACTAAGTAATTGCACAACGTAGGCAGCAGTCCTTGGGTCAGGGGTCAGGGAACCAAGGGAAGAGCTCTGGTTGTTATAGCCAGAAGGTCAGAGGCTGCCTGGCTGATACCAGGTTCCTACTACTGCTGCTGCTGCAGAGGGATGGACTGTTATGAGGGGAGTGGAACAGGAAGAGCGAGCAAAGAGAGGACCAGATCTGCCTGCCTCCTCCAACCTTGCAGACTCCCTGCAGCACCCCGTGATGGCAGAACTGACAGGGAGCTGCCAGCAAAGAGGGGTGCAATTCATAAGCAAGTCCCAGCCCAGCACCAAAAAGCAAGCACAGCCCTGGCCAGTGTGCTCAGTTGGTTGGGCATGCCCCATGTACCGAAAGGTTGCCAGTTCAATTCCCAGTACAGAAAATACACATACCAAGCTTAAGTTGTCTGGGTTAAGGAAGCAGGGGCTGGAGGTAGTGAAAATATTAGGGAAGAGAAAAATAAAAAATGAAAAATAAATATTTATATCTAAAAACATTATGCTGAATAAAAGAAATGAGACACAAAATCATACCTATGTATGATAGTGTTTGTATGAAATTCTAGAAAATGCAAACTAATCTGTATGAACAAAAAGCAGACCAGCAGTTGCCTGGGGCCCAAAGTGGAGGGAGAGATTGACTGCAGTAGGGTATGAGGGAACTCTTCAGAGTGAAGGAAATATTTGGTATCTGAATTGTGATAGTGGTTACAAGGTGCATGCATTTGTCAAAACTACCTGTACTTAAATGGTACCGTTTATATTATATGCAAATTATACCTCAATAAAGTTGATTTTTAAAAATATTCATGGCATGATAGAAATGGAAGATACATATATCATAGAATTCCAGATGTGATATTACCATAAATCTATACAGCCTGAATGTTCACATAAGGACTGGAAGCTGACATTGGCCCAATGAGCACATCAGTTTGGTTCACAGACGCCTGCTACTTTAGAAGCAACAAACGGAAGAGACATGAGCTGAAGAAGGCTCCTGGAGACAAGGCCCACCCAATAATGCCAAACTCGTTCAGGATGTCACCTTTTATGGAAATGGTTGCAGACATACCGGAGAGATACTGAGGGTTCATTTCCTGACCACTGTAACAAAGCAAGTCATAACCTTATTGCTGGTTGTCTTGCTTTCAGTTTGTAAAAAATATAACATCTGTGAAGCACAGTTAAGTGAAGAGCAATAAAACAAGGTGTGCCTTTTTAAAAGTATTGAAAAAACAAAACAAAAACAAGATAAAACAAAACAGAACAAAAAAACTATAGGGTGCTGACAGGTGTCATACTTTAAAATAAAAGGAGTGTTTTGTCCTAACCGGTTTGGCTCAGTGGATAGAGTGTTGGCCTGCGGACTCAAGGGTCCCAGGTTCAGTTCCGGTCAAGGGCATGTACCTTGGTTGCAGGCACATACCCAGTAGGGAGTGTGCAGGAGGCAGCTGGTCAATGTTTCTCTCTCATCGATGTTTCTAACTCTCTATCACTCTCCCTTCCTCTCTGTAAAAAAAATCAATAAAATATATTTTTTTTAAAAAAGAGGGTTTTGCAATGGACTATTGCGTTATAACAAGGATTAGAGGAGGAAGAGTGGTCTCAAGGCCAGTGTGATCAAATACATTTGCTAATGTTTCCAAAAATTAGTTTCTTACTTTATTTTTTTTTAATTTCAGTTTCTTACTTTATAAAGTAAAAATAATACTAGCCTTCAAATGCCAAGTTTTCAAGACCCCAATTGCTACTGAGAAATCATTTCAAAGACATAAGAGGAAACATCTATGGACTCAAACACAAGATGTGTTTGGCTCATCAGCCTTGTGAATGGTTCGGGGAACTCACAATATAATAAACTTCCTGAATTTCTGGAACTAACTAGGACAGTGGTCAGCAAACTGCGGCTCGCGAGCCACATGCGGCTCTTTGGCCCCTTGAGTGTGGCTCTTCCACAAAATACCACGTGCGGGCGCACACATACAGTGCGATTGAAACTTCGTGGCCCATGCGCAGAAGTCGGTTTTCGGCTCTCAAAAGAAATGTCAATCGTTGTACTGTTGATATTTGGCTCTGCTGACTAAGGAGTTTGCCGACCACTGAACTAGGGCCCATTCTCTTCACGCCAGCCCAGCGGCTCTTACCTTGCCTGTCCCAGAAGCATCTGTGGAACTTTCAGAAGCACAGATTCCTGAACCCAACCCCTAGAATGACTCAGTGGGCCCAGGATGCAGCCCAGACAGCTATGTACATCCCACCAGGACTATTAGTGTTGAGGACTACTCTGGCAGGCACTCATCCTGATATTTTTATGCAGCCTAAGCATTCCAATATAGTCCCCTCAAAGCACACTTTTGAGCATGAAAAATGTTTTTGATACTTTCAGCACCATCTCCATCTCCATGGCCTCAGGATTCTAAGGAAACACAAAGCAGCTTCCATATCCAGCTCAGACTGGACACACCTAAGCCAGATAAAGGAGACAGATTAGATGGTAGGGTCCCCCTTCCATATGTCCATTAAAAGGGCTTCATCTGAAATCCGATCATTTTGTATCTTCTTTGCTACTTCCTAAGTATTTTTGGTTGAGTTAGTTAACAAACAGTACCCGAGAACACTATTAGCGCCTTATGCAATAAAGGTACAAGGAAATGAGACAACTTCCTGACATGCTGTGACACTTCCACAAACACCCTGCCTTGAGATCTGGGCTTCTCAGGAACAAGAAAGTCAGCTCCTCATTCATGTCTTTAAAAAATATTTATTGGCTGCCTACTATGTGCAAGCTCTGTTCTAGGTGCTGGGGACACAATGGAGAGTGAAACCAGACAAGCTTCATCCATTCTTGGCTTAGAGTCCATGAGAAAAAAACAAGTATGAAACAATAAAACAAAAGACAGTGTCAGTTATGATCACTGTAATGCAACAAATAAAAAATATGTTGTGTTAAAGAGTAAAGGACAGGAGGCAAGATGTAGGGGTGAGTGGAGATGGTGGGTAGTCAGGGAAGGCCTCCTGGAGGGGGTGACATCTGAGCTAAAACTCAGAAAGAAGATGAAACCAGCATGCAGGGAGCCCAGAGGGAAGCCCACAGGAGGAGAAATGTGACAGCTGAGATCTAGCAGGAAAAAGCAGAAAACACCCAAGAGGGACTCTGTCCAAAAGTACAGACACAGTTTAATGAAACTAGCAAGAGAGATTGCAATAACCCAGGGATACCAAAGGGGAGGGGAGCCATGAGCACTGCTGGCCTGCAGGGCAAAGGGAGGAGGGACTACCAAAAGATAAAGAAGGTCCCATAGGAGCAATGGCCCTTGGTAAAGGGATATAGCCAACCCCTGGGACCTAGCCAGGGAGAAGCAAAGGGAATAAGTAACCTAAATAAATATATTTCCCCTTCCTTGCTCTGATTCCCTGCTAGTGTTTCCCACTGGTCAATTCCAACAGGAAGCCAGGAGGTGAGAGTGACCATTGATGCAATACATACAGTCAGCCTACCGGGCACAGAGCAAGGTGAGAAAAGGTGGAAGTTGGGTCTGGAAGGGCAAATGGAAGGCATCAGCATAAACAGTAGATGCAAAGGCTTGAGATGGAAAAGAGCATAGCTCGTTCAAGGAACAGAGGGCCACGGCGTTGAGCCTCGTGACCAGGTATAGAATGAAGGCAGAGAGAAAGACAGGCCCAGATCCTGTGGGACCTTAAATGCCATGGTGATGTGCTAATACTTCATTCTGTGCCCAATGAGAAGCGGTTGAAAGGCCTAGACAGGAGATATGACAGATTCTCATACTTTGGAGGCCGGCTGTGTGGAGTAGGCACTGTAGGAGCAATGAGGGTAGGAGCAACCAGTGAAGCAGGCTTGCAATTAACTCACCTCAGAATTTCAAATGTGCAGAGAAGTAGACTTCCACTTGGTCTAGAACTGATCTATTCTTGCTCACTAGCTCCTACCCACTACAGGGAAGCAAAAGGAGCAGGGGGCGGGGGGGGGGTCACCTTTGGACCCACTCAATAATTTAAACTGTTCTTTTAGATAGAACTCTGCCTCTTTGGTTAGACGGGCTTAATCTTTAGATTCAGTACCATCTCTGCCCCCCACGATGGTGTATGGAGGGAGAGAAGCAAGCATGACCTTGAGGATTTGGGTGAAAGAGTCCTCAAAAGCATGCAGGGTCCTCTGGTTCCTTTGGCTCCCTGGTAATGCCCCTTATCACTGATGTCATTAGGGCCTATAACTGAGGCTGCAGCTGGTGTATGTCTTGGTTTGTACCAGCTCTCAGCTCAGTCAGGTCCCAGTGATTCCCTGACTGGCTAGTGTCACCTCAGCTCTCACTGGCATTAGAGGCTCCTCGGAGTGACTCGAAGTCCCCATCTCAACAGAGCCATGCCAGCTGTGCTGGCCCTTAACTCTGAGTTCACACCTTGGTAGAACAAAAGAAGGCTTGGGCATACAAATTACACCCCCACGCTCCCTGACCACATCTCTGCATTTATTTTCATGTGCTCACCCTCCAGGTTGGCCACGAAGGCCTCTTACAGAGCCAACAACAGGTGGCTCTTCCCAGGTGTGAGCCTTTAAACTTCCAGGATGCCAGGGAGGCACCCCTCTGCTCTCTGATTCCCTCCAGGTATTTAACAGACCTCTCTCTCTGGGCTGCAGGCCAAAGGGAAGATCAAAATCCCCAAATGACCATCTCCCTTCTCTGTCTTCCTTCAGTACTCCTCCTACAAAAATTTATTTGGGCATAAGCACAGGCTTATCACCAGGGCCCCATCTTCTGGACTCCAGCTTCATCACTAAGCATGAATGATGATTAGTGTAAACATTCTGTATGTTATGGGAGAAACTTATAATCTAACTAGAGGCCCGGTGCACAAAATTCATGCATGGGCGGGGGGGTCCCTCAGCCCAACCTGCACCCTCTCCAATCCGGGAGCCCTCAGGGAATGTCCTACTGACAGCTTAGGCCTGCTCCCCTTCCAAAGCCACGTCTGGCCTCCCTCTGCAGGAGGCAACTGGGCTGATCAGGGGAAGGTGCCACCCCATCACCCTGCTGCTGCTGTCACTGCTGGCCGCTGCAGCTGCCAAGGTGTTTTCATCAACATGGACTCCAGTCCCTTCACCACGAAAAAATGACAACTTTCTTTCGGCATTTTCATGATGTCTTTTCATAGGATATGACATTTCTTTCTTTCTTTCTTCCTTCCTTTCTTATCCTCACCTGATGATATTTTTCCATTGATTTTTAGAGAGCGGGGAAGAGAGAGGGAAAGACAGAGAGAAACATCAATGTGAGAGGGACACTTCGACTGTTTGCCTCCTGCATGAGCCCTGACCTGGGCCCTGGCCAGGGAGGAGCCTGCAACCTAGGTACATGCCCTTGATCAGAATTGAACCCGGACCCCGCGGTAGGCAGGCTGAGGCTCTATCCACTGAGCCAAACCGGCTAGAGCAGGATATGACATTTCTTAGCCCCTCCAGCAGCTGACCTTCATTTTTTCCTTCAGGAATGAGGTGGAAGAACCCTAGCTCACTTTCTTGGATTCTTATTACTCAAGTTACCAAGAACACTGCGAGTGGTGTACCGGGAGCTTAGCGCTGTGGTTGGCAAACTGCGGCTCGCAAGCCACATGCGGCTCTTTGGCCCCTTGAGTGTGGCTCTTCCACAAAATACCACAGCCTGGGTGAGTCTATTTTGAAGAAGTGGCGTTAGAAGAAGTTTAAGTTTAAAAAATTTGGCTCTCAAAAGAAATTTCAATCATTGTACTGTTGACATTTGGCTCTGTTGACTAATGAGTTTGCCGACCACTGGTTTAAATGGTTATCTGGTGGAAGAAGAGTAAAGAGCAGAAGAGAGAAATGTGGGAAAGTGTAGGAAATATTTGGAAGCAGAACTAATAGAATTACTAATGGATTAGATGGTAGGGAGTGAAGAAAATGGGGAACTAAGAATGACTCCTAAGTCAGATGGTGGTCCATTTTACTGGAATGCGGAATACTGAGCAAGAAATAGGGTTTAGGGTAGAAAAGGTCAAGGATTCTAACAAATTTGAAATTCCAATTAGACATCCAAGAGATAGGGCCACTAAGAAAGGAAAATGGAGATGATGGTAAAAATTGGGGAGTCGGTAGCATACAGATGGTGCCTAATGCCCAATGAACCTTATGAAGAAAGGTGAGGTCTAAGCACAGACTGCCATAGGGCTGGAAGCTTCTGTAGGCCAAACCATGCCAGGACAAAGAGGGAAAAAATCCCTACCCAACCCAAACATACCTCCAGGCAGGCTCTCAAATTCAGTGTAACATTTAAGGGTCCAGAGTCGGGCACTACAAACCCATCTTGATTTTAGCAATAACCACAGAGAAGAAAGAAAATGATTATGTTAAAACTAGGGCATCATTTTTGAACAGGCTTTTATCCAGAGGAAATAACAAATAATTATTGGAGACCTGTTACCATGGAGATAACTCCCAGTGCAAGCATAAGACCAACAACAACAAAACAAAAACAAAACACTTCCTAATAACTTTGACTTTCCAACCAACAGAGAATCTTAGCATGGATCAACTTTTCAGAAGTATCCTGAAAGGTGGGATCTCTAACTACTCAAAAGGACCTGTGGTTTAGTTTTTTGCCATACACTCTAATATTTTTTGTTGTTAGTTGGGAATAGGGATAAATGAATACATAGGCCCCTTCACAGGAGGCAGAGTGGAGCAATCGGGGTGAAAGGACTAACACTATTTCTGAAGAAATAGCCCCACCTGCTGAAACGAATTTCCATCTGGCTTCCTTTATCATTATTCTTCTGAACAGTAAGGCACCTCCTCCATCATAGGGGAATTGAATGAAAGGCTGACAACTAGAAGACAGATATGTAATGCGGATTTAGGGAAACCTATGTAAATGTCACAAAAAGGAACCACGAAAACAGAAAAAGGACATGACTATTCAAAGTCTGCATGTTCATGCAGGTAGGGTGCAAGAGAAAGAGAAAGAGGAGAGGGGAGGAGAGAGTGCTTTTTCAGGAATTATTACTTAACTATAACCCTCTTGCTCCCTCTGGAGGTCAAGAGCAGAATAACATGTCTGTAAAAGAAATCACTGCACCTTTCTTCACTTTAAAATATGTCGGTATTAAAATAAAGGAAAAAAATAAAGGCAAGAAAACAAAATTCTTCTGGCTTTCTGACACTTCCCACATACTCTGAAATTTTAAGCCAAAGAATGTGAGGTGTGTTGTAAGCAAAGCCAGACAGCCGTAATCAAATTCCTACGATGGGCCTTATAAGATGAAGAAAAGGTACAATATTGCATTAGCCTTCATTAATCTATTTCTCCAAATAGATAATTGTCTATTTGAAAACAGGAGGCTTATTTAGGATGGTGTTCCTCCTCATGTCAATATAAAGTCATTCTGGCCCGGCCAGTGTGGCTCAATGGTTGAGCACTGACCTATGAACCAGGAGGTCACAGTTCTGTTCCTGGTCAGGGCACATGCCAGGGTTGTGGGCTCGATTCCCAGTAGGGGGAGTGCAGGAGACCACAGATCAATGATTCTCTCTCATCATTGATGTTTCTATCCTCTCTCCCTCTCCCTTCCTCTGAAATCAGTAAAAACATATTTTAAAAATAAATAAAGTCATTCTGGAAGGACAATGTCTGGACTTTGTTTTAGGTTTTCTATTTTAACAAGGATCTGGTAGTTGCCAAGAAACTTTATACTCTAGATGTAGTTGCACACAAAAGTTAAATTACCTCATAATTCTAATGACTCGACTCTGGCAGCAATCACAGAATTACAATCTGTCTACCTAGGTCCAGCAACCGAATTAAGGAAACAAGTCAAGGAGCCAAAAAGCCAGTGCTCATGAGTCTATTCTTCAAGGTTTCAATACGGCGTTTCCAAAGTAGCATCAGGCTCATTTTGGAACTTCAGCCTAACGGTTTTACAATAAACAGAGTCTGATGGCATTTGGACAGAAGGAGAAATGTCTCCAAGCTGTGGGGTCAATTTGGGTAACAGTGTTTTATACATGCATAGCCAGAAGGTAAATTTCTCTAACTTTCAAGATTATTGGTACAATCATTAACTATTCTTTCAGAAGAGCAGACACCAATCTGGAACATTATTTGTGGCCGTAGGCAATGAATAGAGAGTATAAGACAAATCACACCATGACTTTGTACAAAAAGAGCAATAATGAATATTTAAAGGTGACTCCATGCAATTAAGTATTTGATCAAAGTGGAATCTCAAAGCACTAGGGCAAAATGGACTTTTTAATAAAAGGTGCCAGGACAACTGGCCAGCCAACTGGGGGAAAAAAGATAAATTTAGATCTGTATTGCATGCCATACAAAACAATACATTCTAAATGTATCAGATTTTTAAGTGCAGAAAATAAAAACAATATAAAAACTAGAAGAAAATAGGAGTAAATTCCTCTTCAATCTTGGTATAGTTATAAAGACTTAAAATAGAGGGGCAATAAAGGATAAGATTGATTATCTAACCCCATAAAAATAAATATAATACACACTGAAAAATAAACAAACAAAAAATACCATAAACAAAGGCAAAAGACAACTGAAAAACTGGGAGAAATATTTGCAACAGATATATCCCTAATATGTAAGGAGCTCTTGAAAAATCAAAGGGTGCCAGGACCAAACACCCAGTAGAAAAAGGGAAAGGAGATATGAAGAGACAATTCACTCACAAAAATATAAAACAGCTCTTAAATATATGAAAAAAAGTTATAGTTAGAGAAATACAATTGAAAACAACACTGAGATGCCATTTTTATCTGTCAGACGGGCAAAAATTAGAAAGGATAACATTCTGTCAGCAAGGCTGTGGGGAAATACTCTTGTATCTTGCATCTGGGCATGAAAATTGATACAACTCTTCTAGAAAATTTGACAACACTTAACAAAAACTATAGATGCACTTAACTTTTACCCCAGCAATCCCACTTTTAGAAAACTACTCTGAAGATAAATCTCCAACAATACAAAATGAATATGTACAATATTATTCATTGCAGCACTGTTTGTAATTACAAAATATTACAGATGCTCAATGCCATATGTAGGAGTGGGGTTGGATAAAGTATGATATACCCACACAATGGATATAAAAAAGAATGAAGATCTATGTGAATTTATGTGGAATAATTTCTAGGTCGTATTAAATTTAAAAAGCAAAATGCAAAATAATATCTATGGTATGCTATTTTTTGTGTAAGACAGAAAGGGATATGTATATGTACACATATACATAAATTCATTTTTTACAAAAAATGCCAAAAAAGATAAACCACAAATTAGTTAGATTGATTGCCTATAGAGTGGGAATAGGGCAGAAAAAAAATGGGAACAAGAAACAGGGTGGTGATGGGGAGTGGAGGGGAGTGAAACTATTCTGAGTATACTTTAAGTAACTCTGATTCTTAAAACCATGTAATGTTTCACATACCCCCAAAATAAATAAATAATTAAAATAAATGAGGAGGTGGGGAAGGACCCCAAATGGATTAAACAGTAACAAATGATCTTAACTGTATTACAGGTGAACAATACTCACATGAGGGAAGTGGGAAAGCAGGAGCTATCCTAAGAAAAGGTATTTTGACTGTCCACTGTAAATAGAAGCAAAGACAAAAAGACCTGTGCATAAATATTGTACTCTACTCAGAAAATTTGTTTTGCACAGGGGTATAGTTAGCAATTCTGAAATCATCTTATGTGAATACTGGTTCTGAACAAATAGGTTCAGAATGATGGGAGCTCATAGGTTATGAATAATGGGAGCTAGGTTTCTCACTATCAAAGAGACATTGCAAATAAGGGAGGGGGCAGGGTGCTAAAATGAATCCCGTGGCACAGAACTGGAATTGGAGATACCAATATGAATAAAGAGTTTTTAATATATACACAGATGGATGGCAATGAAAATAGATAAAAATGTGTGTGTGTGTGCATGGGTTGAAATACATAGATATATTTCCTAGCTCTATCCTCTGAGAGTGCCTAGAAGCAATGAGCACACCTATCTCTAATATTTTGGTTTCTATACATCCTTCTCTAATAAATGATATCAAAGCTCCTTGAAGAAATGGTAGATTCCAAGCCTAGGACAGAAAAAAATAGAAGATGCACCTAGAACATCTTCTGGTTCCAGAAAGTCAGGAAGTGCTCAAAAAATAAGGCCATGTTCAAGGACATATGCGCTAACTGGAAGGAGCTCCCAATGGCTAAGGTAGACACACTTTGAGTACTAATATACATAATGATAGTGATTGATTACACCCATGAGTCCAAGCTGATAAAAATAAATCAGCATTCCAATGAAAAAACATGAAAGGAATGGTAGAAATTGAAAATCACCATTAGACAGACACCATACAGAATAACTGCTGCACAAAGAGCCATCCAAGGCTGATAAAATCAGTGGGCAAAACTATTATGAGAAACAAGATACTTGTCGTCTCAAAGTATCTCCCTATAAGATACTAATTACAAAGGGGAAAAAGTCACCTTACAATGCAGAAACCAGACATACAACATCTTAAGTGATCAAAGTGAGCATGACCAGTATCTACATCATATACCCCTGATATGATCCACTGATGAGGGCATATCGTAACTTCTGTAGTATACTTACAAAAAAAGTGAATAATCTCACTCTAATGAGAATGCATCAGACAAATCCAAACTGAGGGATATTCTGTAAAATAACTGACCAGTAGTCTCTAATACTGTCAAGGTCATGAAAGACCAAGAAAGACTGGAGAGACTACAAACACATGACAACTAAATGCAATGTGTGATCCTGGATTAGATCCAGGACCAAAAGAAGAATTTCTTCAACATTAGTGGGAAATGGTTGAAATTTAAATAAGACTTATAGATGAGTTAATAGTAGAGTATCAGCATTAATCTTCTTAATAGTCTGCTAAATTAGTATAAACATGAGAGAAAGCTGGGTAAAGGGTGTATGGAAACTATTATTTTTGTAAGTCTCTTCTGTATGGCCTCACTTATTTCAAAATAAAAATATTTTTAAAAGATTTTAAGTGGTTCTGTGAAGTGAAAACATGTCCACGGCACAATTCTGACAGGTATTACCTTTTTATAATTATTAGATGGAAGCTCTGCAGATACTGATGTGCTCATTCTGTAGAAGAATGTTGGACACCAGAAAAGTAAAATCAGCAGAACAATACTGTGTTTAAACATCATGAAATAAAATACAGTCTGTCTGTTTAGCAGAGTTGGGGAAATAGGAATAATAATGTGCTATTTGTGCTATTTCTATTTTCAGAGATATAACCATAATTTTCAAGTCAGTAAGTGGTCACTAGATGCATACCATGTGCTCAGAATTGAGCTGGGACCTATTATGTTCACAAAATTTTGTTGGACACCTAGTATGCACCACTGTAAATCCTTTTGGTCCCACCTCTTGGAGTTAATGCTTGCAAGGCCAGCCTTAACTAAAAGGAGGCAGAAACCAATGGATAAATACTTCCCTGTTATGTTTGTTCTCCAGGCAAGCAGTTCTGAAACACCAGCGTGGCTCAGTGGTTTCGCATCGACCTATGAACCAGGAGGTCACGGTTCGATTCCTGGTCAGGGCACATGCCCGGGTTGTGGGCTCGATCCCCAGTGTGGGGCGTGCAGGAGGCAGCCAAACAATGATCCTCTCTCATCATTGATGTTTCTATCTCTCTCTCTCTCTCCGCTCTCTCTCTCTCTCTCTTCCTTCATCTTAAAATCAGTAAAAATATATATTTTAAAAAATAAAAGAATATCTGAGTGGGGAGAGGCAGCTGGGTAGAGATGGACCAAGGGGTTTAAAGTGGGGACATATGTAATGATGTCAACAAAAAAATAAAATTATACAATTTAATTTTATTTATTTAATTTCATTAAAAAAAGACTATCCCATCAAGATTGGCACTTCACTCAGAGGAATGAACAACTCGATAGTGTATCATAGTTTTTGTTTTCCCTCCTTCCCTATTCAATTCCCCTCATCCTCATTCTTGCCCCATGGGGTCACTTCCAAGCAAACAACTTGCTCACCAGTCTTTGTCCTGGGCTCTGTTTGGGATTGGGGGAGGAGGGAGCAGGGCTGGGTAGGGTTTTGGGGGAAGAAATGGTGGAGACTCAGCTAAGAAAAAAATGTTGCCTTGCCCTTAAGTACAAGTTGCAGACACAACTATGAAATAAATAGATCAGTGGGATATTACTAAGTAAATAAAATAGTCATAGAGGTCCACAAATGAGAATTCTACCAGAGAACGATCTGTTCCAGATAGAGGCAGATTGTGAGGTGATGCCTGAAGGAATAATACATCTTTTTTTTTTTTTTTAATTTTCACTGGAGGATATTTTTCCATTGATTTTTTTTTTCCTTATAGAGAGAGTAGAAGGGAAGGGGGAGGAAGGCAGAAGAAATCTCCATATGAGAGAGTCAGATCAATTAGTTGTCTCTGGCATGTGCCCCAATCAGAGCAGGGAACCTACAACCCAGGTATGTGCACTTGATGGAAATCTAACTGAAGACCCTTTGGTTCACAGGCCGACACTCCAACCACTGAGTCACACCAGCCAGTGCAGAAGGAGTAATAACTCTTTAAGAGAGTAACAGAGTAAGCTAAGAGGGCATTCCCCATCCATGGAAAGACAACACAGGAGTTAATCCAAGTTGGGTTTTGTTTTTGCCACATGGAAAACAAGACTGTTGAGACTTCAGCAGCACCTGCTCAAGGACTTCTTATGTATACAACCTCTTAAAGAAGTCCGTCATAGGCAGGAAAAAAATTAAAACTGAAAGAATTTTGACCTGGGAAAGAAAAAGATGTATTTCAGGCTTGTTTATATAAAATGTAAGTCTTACAAATTTTTTTCAAGTGAGAGATTTCTTTTGTGGAACACCGAATAGGAACTATTTGATTTATTTATGCAAGAAACAGAAAAAGTAGAGGAATCTAAAAGAAAAAGAATTTAACAAAATTTCCATTCAGGTTCTTAATAAAAATAAATTCAGACCTATTGGTACTTAAAACAATAACAAAACAGCTGCCTAACAATTTATGCCAATCGCAATCACATTATACTTGACACACAAAACTTTTGTTGCTCTTTTCTCTTCATGTTTCTTTCTTTATGGTAATTTTTGTTAATTTTCTTTAAAAGATATATTAGCTACTTCCCTTAAGAAGAAAAAATAGGAACCAAGTGCCCAAGTTCTTTGCCTATCTGAAAAGTCAGCTGGAAAAATAGTCAGCCACTAAGCATAGCATGTCTTAAACCCGGTCTCTAAGAAATATGGTTACGGTTTTGAAGATCTGCAAAAGAACTACTTTTCCTGGGATAAAACACCCCTTTCTGTGTAAATGAAAAGAATAAAAAAGTATCTGACTCATCACTTCCACATTTAATACACCCAATAAGGATGACTTTTAAGTTTCTAGATACCAACCCCATCAGACAAGTGTTTCTCAATATGTGGAATAATGTTGCTTTCATTTACCTTTTTCAGGTTCTCAATGGGCTGCAAGCTATTAGGAAACGTAGCCACCACATCCAGTTACATAGTCTATGCTCTGCACAAAAGTATCTGGTCAGCTGGAGGATCCAAGATGGCGGCATAGATAAACATCTGGGCTGCTGCTGCCCACAACAATTTCCAAAACTGCAACTAAAAGACAGAACGTCTATCACCCAGAACCACGGGAAAGCTGGCTGAGTGGAACCTCTACAACTAGACTGAAAGAGACGGGAGCAATCAGGGCGAGTGCGTGCGCACGATACGAACTGGTGGTGGAGCCCAGCTGGAGGCGGGAGTTGCTTTCTTCAATCTGAAGAGAGACAAGCCCCCAGTCTCTCTGAAATCCAGTTTCTGGGGAGAGACTGGGCTGTCTGCCAGCGGGTCGGAGAGTGAGGGTGGCTTACTAGCAGAGCTGCGTGGAAGTAGAATTGTTGGCTGCGCCGGGGTGTGAGACTGCAGGGACGCGGTTGCGGAGTCGCGTCTGGGGGCAGCTCACTGCCAGCCGTTGCTGTTGGCCACGCCCTAGCCTAGTGACGCCCTGAGACTCCGCCCCACACAATCTACAAACACCCCCAAGCTCCTAGCAGCGGCTTTTGCATATGTCTTTTTTTTTTTTAATATATTTTATTGATTTTTCACAGAGAGGAAGGGAGAGGGATAGAGAGCTAGAAACATCGATGAGAGAGAGACATTGATCAGCTGCCTCCTGCACACCCCCCACCGGGGGATGTGCCCGCAACCAATGTACATGCCCTTGACCGGAATTGAACCTGGGACCTTCCAGTCCGCAGACTGACGCTCTATCCACTGAGCCAAACCGGTTTCGGCCGGCTTTTGCATATGAATGGCCTTCTCTATTGCAGTTTAAACTAGTAAACTTGCAACCCGGTACAGACAGCTCCAAGGCCTCCAAACTCCAAGCAGGGAGGAGAGGACGGCAGTTCTCGCTGTAGCTCCTGCAGGGTAGCCTCAGACAGCAGCTGAACTAGCCAATGCACCTAGTGGTCAGCGTGAGACACCAGATTTCAACTCCTCACATCCATAAGTGACACATTCAGGAGGCGGACTCAGTGAGCACCAAAGCCCCACTCAAACAAGCCCTGTACCACAAGAGTGTCTCCAGCACAGCAGCGCTTCCATTATAGACACAGCAGGTCCTCACAGCCAATTGGCCTGGAGGTCAATTCCTCCCAGTGTACCAACAGCAATCAAGGCTTTTAACTACACCAAGACTTTCCACTCAGCCCACAAAGGGGTGTACCAAGAGCGACCACCTAGGGTGATTGGGGAAGCTGAGCTACCGGCCCCTATAGGTCACTGACCACACAAAGTCACTCCATCAACACAGGGAGGCAGCCAAAATGCGGAAACACCGAAGTATGTCACGAATAGGAGAGATGGAGGAAAGTAAACTACTGGACGACACAGTGTTCAGAACCACATTTATAAGGTTACTCAAGAATCTTCTAAAAACCGCTGAGAAACTTGAAGAGACCTTCAAGGACCTTAATGAGAATACCAAAAAAAATGAAAAAGGATCAGTCAGAAATTATGCATACACTGTCTGAAATAAAGAATATACAGAAACTCAACTGTAGACCACCATACCCGAAGAGTCAAACCAAAGATCTGGAATATGAGGAAGCAAAAAACACCCAACCAGAGAGGCGGAAAGAAAGAAGAATCCAAAAGTGTGAGGATAGCATAAGGAGCCTCTGGATGGCTTTAAGCGTACCAACATCCGAATTTTTGGGGTGCCAGAAGAAGAGAGAGAGCAAGATACTGAAAACCTATTTGAAGAAATAATGACAGAAAACTTCCCTCACCTGGTGAAATAAATAGACTTACAAGTTCAGGAAGCACACAGAACCCCAAACAAGAGGAATCCAAAGAGGACCACACCCAGACACATCATAATTAAAATGCCAAGGGCAAACGACAAAGAGAGAATCTTGAAAGCAGCAAGAGAAAAACAGTTAGTTACCTACAAGGGAGTACCCATACGACTGTCAGCTGATTTCTCAACAGAAACTATGCAGGCCAGATGGGAGTGGCAAGAAATATTCAAAGTGATGAACAGCAAGAACCTACAACCAAGATTACTCTACCCAGCAAAGCTATCATTCAGAATTGAAGGTCAGACAAAGAGCTTCACAGACAAGAAAAAGCTAAAGGAGTTCATCACCACCAAACCAGGATTACATGAAATGCTGAAGGGTATTCTTTAAGAAGAGGAAGAAGAAAAAAAAGGTAAAGGTAAAAATTATGAACAACAAAAAGACATCAAATACATACCTACCAACAAGTGAATCTAAAAATCAAGTGAATAAAAAATCTGAAGAACAGAATGGACTGGTGAATACAATAGAATCAGGGACATAGAAAGAGAGGGGACGGACAATTATCAGGGGGAAGGGGGTCTGAGGCGTGCAGGAAGAGATTGGACAAAAATCTTACACCTATGGATGAAGACAGTGGCGGGGGGTAAGGGCATGGGGGGGCGGGTGGGGAATCAGGTGGAGGGGAGCTATGGGGGGGAGGGGAAAGAGGAACACCTGTAATAATCTGAACAATAAAGATTTATTTTAAAAAAAAAGTATCCGGTCAAAGGGGACTTGAGGCCAAGGAGTGTTTACCTCTGTGAAATGAATGAATATGAATATATATATATATATATATATATATATGCAAAACTGTACATGCTTTTAGGGGAGCCCAAACCCTATGAAGTCCAAAGTTCAGAACCCCCGCGCTATTCATTTTTATCCAAAAAGAGGTTTGCATTATACCATATTGATTAAGACTCTGTTGCTGACTCAATCCTGCCTCAGACATAAAACTAATTACAAATGTGCCTTTTTCAACATAAAAGAAAATTTATCTTTACCAAGTTAGTTAACCATTTTGTTCTCTGCTACAAAACTAAGATCTTTATCTAAATAAGATCTTAAGACAACAATTCTCAGGTATTTTTTCTATAGTTTCTCTTCTGTCCCATGAAAAGGTCACTTCTGGCCTTTATAAATTTAATAAGGAACTATCATTAAGGAAAGTACATCCATAAGTAAAAGTCTCAACATTTATATCTTTGTGATATCTACTTTATTAACCCTCACCCGAGGATATTTTTCCATTGACTTTTAGACAGAGTGGAAGAGAGAGGGAAAGACAAAGAGAAACATCAATGTGAGAGAAACACATCAATTGGTTGCTTCCTGCATGTGCCCAGACCAGGGCTGGGGCCAGAGAGGAGCCTGCAACCAAGGTACGTGCCCTTGGCCAGACTCAAACCCAGGACCCTTTTGTCCTCAGGCTGACGCTCTATACACTGAGCCAAACCGGCTAGTGCTGTGATATCTACTTAACATCATTGTAAAGTTTCACTAAAATGAGTAGAATTTATCAACTGAAGCTCAGTTATAATAGCTTAACCGAGTGAAATGTAACAAGAACATACCCTTAGATACCTACATTCTTCTGCCAAATCCAACTGATTTAATAAAAAAATATATCTATTTGACAATAAAAGGAACAAAATTGCCCAGCTGATGTGGCTCAGTGGTTGAGCACCAACCTGTGAACCAGTAGGTCAAGGTTCGATTTCCAGTCAGGGCACATGGCCAGGTTGTGGACTCGATCCCCAGTAGGGGGCATGCAGGAGGCAGCCAATCAATGATTCTTTCCCATCATTGATGTTTCTATCTCTCTCTCTCTCTCCCTTCCTCTCTGAAATCAATAAAAATATATTTATAAAAAATAAAAATAAATAAAAGGGCCCTAGCCAGTTTGGCTCAGTGGATAGAGCATTGGCCTGCAGACTGAAGGGTCCTAGGTTCGATTCCAGTCAAGGGCACATGCCCGGGTTGCCAGCTCAATCCCCATTGGGGGGCGTGCAGGAGGCAGCCAATCAATGATTCTCCCTCATCATTGATGTTTCTATCTCTCTCTCCTCTCCCTTCCTCTCTGAAATTAAAAATAAAATAAAATTTAATTTAATTTTTAAAAAGGAACAAAAGCAACACAATTTTAGGATGCAGCTATAAATTTAAACTCAGTTCTGAGTTTGTGACATCATCACCCCTATGCTTCAGTATAAAGAAAACCCCAACATAATAAACAATCTTCCACAAAAAAAAATTATTATCTCTGATTTTCTCAAAACACTAATAAAGTAATGGTCAAGATATTTTTAAGTATAAACCTATAATACCAAAAAACAAAAATCAGGAGAGCACTTCTGTTCCAGGTAATTTAGTGAAGTACATAACTTCAGAAAAAAAATTCCTGCGACAGATGCCTAAAAGTTCTGGATAAAATGTTCTTTTAAGTCTTTAAATTCATAGGATAGCATTTAAGGAGAAACTCTCCATTGGCCAAAAATGAACCCAAAACTTGAATCAAGTGAGGCGCTCAAATGTAAGAGCTAACAACTATCACTGGACCTTCTGCGGACCACTAGTATATTAGATTTCTAGCTTTCTGGTTTTTATACAACAAGGACACTGGAGACAATGCCTATGACCTAGGGTGCCAGGTCTGATGAGATGAGACCCACCAATAACTCCCTCAGAGATAAGATGAAGATGGCAGGAGATAGTAAGGAAATGTGTCTATTTTACCATAGCTCTGGGAGAAGTGAGAAGTTTCCTCTGAGAATTCCTAGCCACAGGCTGGCCCTGCACACAAAGACAAAATCTGTACTACCCTTGGTTGTGAAAAACTCCAAAGCGAGAATTTAGTTTTAAACACTCCCAAGTGGTTGGAAGAAAGAAATATCAATACTAGAGCGGATTCAAATCTATCTCTCTAGTGATAAGGGCACCAATTTTGGGAGGACTGTTACTAAAGAGCTTTGAAAAGCCATACCACTTAGAAGCCTGCCATCCATTTGCCCCCAATTTCCAGGACAAGTAAATGAACAAATGGAATTCTGAAACTCAATTTAGCAAAGCTCTCAGAGACTTTCAAAGCTCACAGTCTAAGACAGTGATTTTTCAACTTCTTCATCTCATGGCACACATAAACTAATTACTAGCATTCCACGGCACACTAAAAACTGTATTATATTTTTTGCCAAGCTGACAAAAAAATAGGTATAATTTTGACTGATTTACAAAAAAAAATAATAATTTTTTACCTACCCTTAGGTAAATAATAATAATTACCTATACTTTTTACTCCAAAGTGACTTTTTTAAAAAAAATCAGGTGCCTATACTTGAATATAAGCATTTTTGGTACCAAAAATTAACCAATCAGTTGTAATCTTATTATGCAAAGTGACTAATAAGATGCAACTCTGTTACATGACCTATATATAGGGTTGAACCAAAGTAGTGTCACACTAATTATATAATTTTGTTTAATAATAATTGTTATATAATATTGTTATATAATAATTATATAATATAATACTCACAGTTGTGAGTATGAGAAACACAGAGTTTATTCTTACATTATTTATTAATTATTGTAGTATTTCCCATAATGAACAGCTGTAAACTTATTTTGCCCACTCCGTACTTATGGTTCAAGACAGGACATTCACACTGATGGCAGTGCCCCAGTCATAGTCAGGTATTGCACATTTTAAAAATTCTTACAGCACACCGGTTAAACATAGCTGGTCTGGCCAAGTGGCTCAGTTGGTTGGAGCATTGTTCCATACACCAAAAGGTTGCATTTCAATTCCTGGTCAGGGCACATACCTAGGTTGCAGATGTGATCCCTAGTCGGAGCACATAGGGGAGGCAACCGACTGATGTTTCTCTCTCACATCGATGTCTCTCTCTCTCACTTTCTCTCTCCCTCCCTCTAAAATAAAAATAAAAAAATGGCCTGGCTGGTGTGGCTCAGTGTTTGAGTGTCAACCTATGAACCAGGAGGTCACGGTTTGATTCCCAGTCAGGGCATATGCCTGGCTTTTGGGCTTGATACCCAGTAGGAAGCATGCAGAAGGCAGCAGATCAATGATTCATCATTGATGTTTTTATCTTTCTCCCTCTCCCTTTTTCCCTGAAATCAATAAAAATATATTTTTTAAATCAATAAAGATCCTTGGGTGAGGACTAGAAAGAAAACCACTGGTCTAATATTCTCATTGACTTTAATGACTCCTCGAAGGTCCAACAACTCTTGCCTTATGAGTAACATGCCTGTCCAGGCATCTAGGAATATTACAACTGATTCTAGACTCCACATATGTCTAGCAAGCACCTATGACCAAATACTACATGAGCCTCATGTGATACACCCAGTCTTATCAACAGGTATGAGTTAACTGCCTTCCCTAAAAGATGTACAACCTAAAAAACAAAGATTTATATTTATAAACAAACATTTTCCTTTGGGAAGAGCCACCCAATTTCCCTTAGTCCAATTTCCTTATAATGAAATCAGGTGATTTTCTGAGTAACTAGAGTCAATCATTTTATTAGGTGACTTTTTAGATGGCAATTAATATAAAGAAATAGCCAGAAACCTAGGATCCTCTAATATATCACATCTAGAGAAAAAGACTCCTATCTCCACCAAAACTAATACATGGAACCTTTTGTGGGCGCTAGCTTTGGTACCTGAACTTTCATAGATATGTAGTTTGGAACAGAACTAGGGAACAGATGGTGCATATTTGGAAGCTGTCTCACTATATCCAATTTTACGGTAAAACGCATTATTTCTTTTCACTTTAGATCTGTCTGATTGATGGTGTTGACACTTAAATTTCATCACCTAAAATAAGACTCTTCATAAGTGGCCCCAAATCATAAAAAACTATTTGACAACCTCATGGGGGTATTTTGACCCAAAACAGATGACTCACTGGCCACTAATGACTAAATTTGTAACACAAAATTGGATTTGTAACACTATTAGATCTGTAACTCAAAAGTCTATTGGCTACCACCTGCAAACTGGACAGAGACTTGTTACCTTGGTAAATGGATAATTGCCTTTAAGTAGTCCATTCCAGAGTCTATTTTGACTCATTAATTTCTCTTAGAAAAAGAGATTAAATAACTTAATGAAAGGAGAAAAATTGGGCCTTGATTTGAATTGAAGCCCTAGCCACTCATAAAGAATTCTGGATTGCTTCCTTTTCTCCTCTAGACTCTTTACTTCACTTTGCAAGAGGCCTAGAAGTAGGGAGATGAGAAAAACAGGATAGCTAGAAAAAGCCATAGCTACAGAACTCCTCATCTGATATAATGCTGGTATCTTGAGAGGGAACATATGCCATTTTAAGGGGGACATGGTGTGTATGTATCCCTGCAAACCTCTCTAGCACAAAGAAATCATAAATTAAGTAATTTGGCTAATGAGCCCATATCTGGTACTACAGACTCATCATATTGGAAATGAAATATGTTCTTCTGGCTTAATTTGGGCACTCTTAACTCATGGCTTAGACCTCTAAAAACTGATTATAAACCTTCTCTTGGTACTTGTCTATTAGAGGGACTCAGGTGGGTGATCACATGTTTTAAATGTTGCTATGCAACTCTTGTCCCATTGCATCATTAAAGAAATGACCCATGAAAAGAACAGAAAAATATAACACTTATGGACATTTTAACAACCATTTGGGAAACCTCATCACGATGCCTTACCTAGCAGTGGAGATCTGCAGTAAAGATGGTGAGATCACATCTTGTGAATCTTTCAGCTCAGGCCAAATGGCAATAAGGGGGTGATACTGAGAACTGAACCCATTTTCATCCACACAGCTTACTGTCAACATTAACAACTTTACTATTCCGTTGTCTTCACTCACATGGTATTAAAATTCTAGAAACTGCCCTGTCGGGGTAGCTCAGTTGGTTAGAGCATTGTCCCTATATCCCAAGGTTGCAGGTTCGATCTCCAGTCAGGGCACATATAAGAAGCAACCAATGAATGCATAAATAAGTAGAACAACAAATAAATGTTATCTCCCCCCCCTCTCTTTAAAATCAATTTTTAAAAATTAAAAAAAAAGGGAGAGAAAAAATAAATGATACAATTCTAGGAAACTTGCCCAGGAAGCTAAAGTGGCAAATAACTTTATTATTCATTTCAAGAACCTCAGAAATCACTTTATTCATAAATTGAGGACTAATGATGTATTGAGATTTGCTAAATGTCACTTAGTTAACTGGTATAATAAATATAAGAAAAGATATAAGACAGAATGTGACTTAATTGCCAGTAAAAAAAAACCCACAGTATAGTTTATGAAAAAAATTATTGTGGGTCAGAAAGTACTTACAGGACTTGAGCTGACTCTTGAACCAACAAATGGATTGTGAGGCATGTTCATGGAATAACAGCTGATTTCCTAAAGTAGTTTCAGGAATATTAGTTGGGTTGGACAGAGGAGATATGGTTAAGGAGCATTTAAAAATATCCAACCAAGTTTGTTTGTTCCTGTGAAAGCAGAGAAATAACTAAAGTTTAGAGCAAGTTTCAAAGGAATGCCCAGGTAGCAATATGTTGAATCTTCCCAAATATGTGAGTTGATATATTCCAATTCACTAGTAACCTCATTTCTGACATGCCATATTAAAAACACTGAAGCTAGGAAAAGTTTTTATTTTTTAATTCTTAATTGCTTAAGTTATTCTTCAAAGTGTATTCTGAAGAATACTTTCACTGAATTTAAAATGACACCCTTGATTATATTTAGATTTAAAAGAAATTTCAGATAAATCAAACCTCTATCTGATAAATTAATTTACTTCTTATACTTTTGTTTTTCGTGTTTTCATTTTTAGGACATACATAACCAGTCTGAGTTGTGATAGCACAATGAAAACAAGTTTAAAAGCAATGTCACACACAGCCAAAGGGTAAAAAGGAGGGACACTGATATTCATAGCCAAAATACTAATATTATCACCAGTTATAATTCATAGGTCAAACAGACAACATTATATGCATCTGAAAGTATTCAATTTAAAATGTTACTTTGAGAATTATACAATTTCTCAGTAAGACCACTCATTTAAATTCCATCACAAATAAATTATCTTAATAATAAAAGATTTACCTCAGAATTTATCTGCTTTGTTAATCATACCTCAGTAAAGATGAGAAAAAATTAAATAATGAAAAGAATTCTACGTTAAACTATGAATCAGAATATCCTAAATGACCCTAAAATGAGTTAAAATGTTCATTTCATTATAACATAACTAAGTCTACAAATAGGCCTTCTACACACTGAGCTGAATAAGGAGACAACTGACTTAAGAGAAATTTGTTTTCAAAAGCATCACTTACTGTAATAACCTTGATTCTTTATGCAGTACCCAAAATCACATGACTGCAAATATTATTTTCTGATATTTCTGAATAGTATTTGTTCCAATATTCTGATGACTGAAATTTTAAGTATTAAAATTTACATTCTAATTTAACATATAGATTGCTGAATGTTCAGTATCATACTGAAAAAAACCCCACAAGATTTTAAATCAGAACTGGATTCATATTGTACCAATTTCTGCTATAGCTCTGAGCCTGTGTGCCTGAAAGATGTGTAAAACTTACCTATCATACATTGTAGTTGAGACTAAATGAATTATTACAGAAACTTAGAATAACTCCAGTAGGTAATCAGTAGATGGTAGCTATTATTATATACATGGAAATCATCATTGAGATTTTTGTCAGTTTTTCTGATTATTTAGGTAGTTTGTGGTAGAACACTACATTGTCCAGTGATCGTATTTTATAAGATGGAGCTGAATGACTATTGGGTGTTTGGAGCCAGAGGAGGGAAGAGTGCAGAGTTCTCCAGTATGCTGGTACTGCACCTTATTCTTTCCTAAGTGATCTGTAGCTAACATGCCATGATGAGCTCCCTTAAACCAATAATGCAGCCCTAGCCAGTTTGGCTCAGTGGATAGAGCGTCAGCCTGCAGACTGAAGGGTCCCAGGTTCAATTCTAGTCAAGGGCACATACCTCAGCTGCAGGCTCCCATCCCTGGTCAGGGGCATGGGCCCTGGTAGGGGGCATGAGGAAGGCAACCAATCGATGTGTCTCTCTCATACCGGTGTTTCTTTCTGTCTCTCCCTCTCCCTTCCACTCTAAAAGTCAATGGAAAAAATATCCTTGGGTGAGGATTAAAAAACAAACAATAATGCAGCTAAAATGGGGAGACAAAGAAAAACTCTAAAATGAAAGAAGGAATCTTTAGAAAAAGAACTAAATGAAATGGAGGCAAGCAACCTATCAGACATAGAGTACAAAGTAATGGTTATAAAGATGCTTAAGGGTCTTAGTACAAATTACAAGAAACTCAGTGGGAACTACAACAGCATGAAAAAGAAAATAGAAACCATGAACAAGAATCAGACAGAAATAAAGAATAATGTATCTGACTTCAAGAACACACTGGAAGAAAGTAAAAGTAGATTGGATAAAGCAGAGGATCAAATCAGCATTTTGGAAGATAAGATAGAAATAAATACCCAATTAGAGCAGCAAATAGAAAAATGAATTAAAAAGAAGGAAGATGGCTTAAGGGAATTCTAGGACAACATGAAACGTAACAACATCTGCATCATAGGAATACCAGAAGGGGAAGAATGTGAGCAATGAACAGAGACCCTGTTTGAAGAAATGACAGAAAATTTCCCCAACCTGATGAAGGAAAAAGTCACACATATTCAGGAGGCACAGAGAGTCCCAATCAAGATGAACCCAAAGAGAACCTAGACACAGAATTAAAATGGTAAACATTACAAACAAGGAAAAAATCTTAAAGGCAACAAGAGAGACAGAAAATTACTTACAAAGGAATTCCCATTAGAATGACAGATGATTTCTCAATAGAAACACTTCAGGCCAGGAGGGAGCAGCATGAAGTATTCAAAATAATGAAAAGCGCCGAAACCGGTTTGGCTCAGTGGATAGAGCGTCGGCCTGCGGACTGAGAGGTCTCAGGTTCGATTCCGGTCAGGGGCATGTACCTCGGTTGTGGCACATCCCCAGTGGGGGGTGTACAGGAGGCAGCTGATCGATGTTTCTCTCTCATCAATGTTTCTAACTCTCTGTCCCTCTCCCTCTCTGTAAAAAGTCAATAAAATATATTTAAAAAAATAATAATAATGAAAAGCAAGGGCCTAAATCCAAGACTACTATATCCAGCAAGGCTATCATTTAAAATTGAAGGTGAAATATAAAGCGTTCTAGACAAAAAAGAGGTTAAAGGAGTACATTACCACTAAACCAGCAATGCAAGAAATGTTAAAGGGACTGCTTTAAGAAGAAGAAGGAGAGAGAGAGGATCATAGGCATAAAGAAAATAAAAATGGCAATAAATACCTATAAATAATATCCTATCTAATAAAAGGGTAATATGTAAATTAACCATCTCTCCATCACAAAGATGGTGGCGCCCAGTCCTCTCAGCCCCGCCGGAGTCCTCCAGTCCCGGGGGGCGGCCGCTGAGAGCCGACAGCATGGCCAGGCAGGGGTGCGGATGGGCCTCTGGGCAGCGGGCACGGAGCGGCCAGGCCCCGCAGAAAGCTACTGGCACACAGATTTGTGCTCAGGGCTACTAGTAAATAATAATCATAAATGTAAATGGATTAAATGCTCCATTGAAAAGACATAGGGTGATTGAATAGATAAGAAAACATGACCCATATATATGCTATCTGTAAGTGACCTGCCACAGAACAAAAGATATACACAGACTGAGAGTGAAGAGATGGAAAAAAATATTCCATGCAAATTGAAAGAAAAAAAAATAGCTAGGGTAGCAATACTCCTATCTGACAAAATAGACTTCAAAACAAAGGCCACAACAAGAGACAAAGAAGGCCAGTACATAATACTAAAGGGAATGATTGAACAAGAAAATATAACCCTTGTAAACATATATGCACCCAATAAAGGGACACCCAAATATATTAAAAGAATACACCTCTTGATGGACTTTAAGGGAGAGATTGACAGCAATACAGCCATAATAGGAGACTTAAACAACCAACTGACGTCACTAGATAGATCTTCCAGACAAAAAATCGACAACAAAACAGAGGCCTTAAATGACACACTAGTTCAGATGGATCTGATATTTACAGAACATTCTGCCCCAAAGCAACAGAATATACATTCTTTTCAAGTGCACATGGAACATTCTCAAAGACAGACCACATGTTAGGACACAAAAGAAGTCTATAAAAATTCAAGAAGATTGATATCATACCAAGCATCTTCTTGGATCACAATGGCATGAAGTTAGAAATCAAATACAATAAAAAACAAACCTCAAAGAACACTCAAATACATGGAGGCTAAATAGCATGCTATGAAACAATCAATGGGTTACCAATGAGATCAAGCAAGAAATTAAAAACTTCCTGTAAACAAATAAAAATGAACACACAACCATCCAAAATCTATGGGACACAAGGAAAAGCAATCCTGAGAGGGAAGTTCATAGCATTAAAGGCCTTCCTCAAGAAACAAGAAAAATCACTAATAAACTAGTTAACCATACAACTAAATGAATTAGAAAGAAAACAGTAAGAAAAGCCCAGAGGAAGTAGAAGGAAGGACATAATAAAGATCAGAATAGAAATAAATGACCTAGAGACTAAAATACAGTACAAAAGATCAATAAACCCAAGAGCTGGTTCTTTGAAAAAATAAATAAGATTGATGAACCCTTAGCCAGACTCATCAAGAAATACAGAGAGAGGACCCAAATAAATAAAGTCAGAAATGAAAGAGGCAATATAACAACAGAGACCACAGAAATACAAAAGATTGTAAGCAAATACTATGAACAACTATATGCCAACAAACTGGAAAACCTGGGCGAAATAGACAAATTCCTAGAAACGTACACCTTCCAAACTCACTCAGAAAGAAGCAGAAAACCTGAACAAGCCAAGAACAACTGATGAAATTGAAGCAGTAATTAAAAAACTCGCAGCAAATAAAAGTCCTGGACTGCATGAATTTATAGGAGAATTTTACCAAACATTCAAAGAAGAACTAATACCTATACTCCTCAAACTATTCCAAAAATTCCAAGAGGAAGGAATAAGTCCAAGCTCTTTCTATGAGGCCAGCATTATCCTAATTCCAAAACCAGATAAAGACACTACAAAGAAAGAGAATTAATGCCCACTATCCCTGATGAACACAGATGCTAAAATCCTCAACAAAATATTAGCAAATTGGATTCAGGAACATATTAAGAAGATCATATATCATGACCAAGTGGGATTTATTCTGGGGATGCAAGGCTGGTACAATATTTGCAAGTCAATAAATGTGATACATCACATAAACAAAAATGAAAGATAAAAACCACATGATCATATCAATAGATAGATAAAAAGCATTCAACAGAATCCAGCACCCTTTTTTGACAAAAACTCTCAGTAAAGGGAGAATAGAGGGATCATACCTCAATATAATAAAGGCCATATATGACAAACCTACGGCCAATATCCAACTCAATGGGTAAAAACTAAGTGTTTCCCTTAACAGGAACAAGACAAGGATGTCCACTTTCACCACTCTTGATGTCCACTTTCAACATAGTACTGGAAGTCCTAGCCATAGCAATCAGAAAAGAAGAGATAAAAGGCATCCAAATTGAAAATGAGGAAGTAATGCTGTCATTATTTACAGATGACATGATATTGAACATAGAGAGATTCCACCAAGAAAGGAGTAGACTTAAAAAATGAATTCGGCAAGGTAGCAGGATACAAAATCAACATCCAGAAATCAATGGCATTTTTATACACCAATAATCAACTCTCAGAAAGAGAAACTAAAAAAGCAATCCCATTTACCATTTCAACAACAAAAAAAATAAGATACCTAGGAATAAACTTAATCAAGGAGGTAAAAGACCTGTATTTGGATAACAATAGGACATTGAAAAAAGAAATAGAAAAAGATATAAACAAATGGAAGCGTGCACCTTGCTCATGGATTGGAAGAATTAACATCATTAAAATGTCCATACTACCCAAAGCAATCTATAGATTCAATGCAATCCCTATTAAAATACCAACAGCATACTTCACAGAACTAGAACAAATTCTCCAAAAATCTATATGAAACCATAAAAGACCAAGACCACCAACTTACCCCATACACAAAAATAAACTCAAAATGGATAAAAGACTTAAATGTAAGCCTGGAAACCATAAAAATTCTAGAAGAAAACAGGCAGTAAAAATCTCAGATATTTCACATAGCACAATTTTTGCCAATACACCTCCTAGGGCAAGGGAAATAAAAGAAAAAATAAATGGGACTACATCAAAATAAAAAGCTTCTGCACAGTAAGAGAAACCATCAAAATGAAAAGGTAACCCAATGTATGGGAGAACATATTTGCCAATGATACATCTGATAAGAGGCTAATCTCCAAAATACATAAAGTACTTATACAACTCAACAAATGGAAGACAAACCATGCAATTAAAAAATGGGCAGAGGCCCCGAATAGACACTTCTCCAAAGAGAACATACAAATGATCAAGAGACATATGAAAAAATGCCCAGTCACTAATCATCAAAGAAATGCAAATTAAAACCACAATGAGATACTACCTCACAGTGGTCAGAATGGCGATCACCAATAAATCAACAAACAACAAGTGCTGACGAGGATGAGGAGAAAAAGGAACACTAGTTCACTGCTGGTGGGAATGCAGATTAATGCAACCAATATGGAAAGCAGTATGAATTTGGCAACAGCCCAAGTATCCACCAGTAGACAAATGGATAAAAAGCTGTGGGACATTTACATGATGGAATACTATGCATCTGTAAAAAAGCATGGATGGACCCAGAGACTGTTATGCTAAGTGAAATAAGCCAATCTGAGAAAGACAAATATCACATGACCTCACTTATTTGTGGAATCTAATGAACAAAACAAATTGACCAACAAAATAAGACCCAATCATGGAAGCATGTAACAGACTGACTGACATACCTCAATGTGGGGGTGGGGGAATAGGAAAGAGAAACCAAAGAACTTATATACTTACTAGAGGCCCGGTGCACTGATTCGTGCACAGGGGGAAGGGTCCTCTCACAATCTGGGACCCCTTGGGGGATGTAGCAGTGTGCCAAGCAGCAGGAGGCCAGGGAGGAGCCCGAGCTGGGGCCAGGCGACACGCCACTCGTGCTCATTCCGGCCCACTGTGCCTGGCATCACCGTTCGGTAGTGCTGCAGTGGAGTCAGGAGAGGCTCCAGCCGCCGCAGCTGCACTTGCCAGCCATGAGCCGGCTTCTGGCTGAATGGCGCTCCCAATGTGGGAGCGCACTGACCACCAGGGGGCACCTCCTGGATTGAGCGTCTGCCCCCTGGTGGTCAATGTGTGTCAAAGTGACTGGTCGACCAGTAATTCGGTCGTAATGGTCACTTAGGCTTTTATATATACAGACTTTTATATATATAGATAGATATGCATAGCCTATGGATAGGGACAATAGGGTGGTGAACAGGGGCTGGGCGGAAGGAAGAAGGGGAGGAAATGGGAGACATCTGTAAGATTGTCAACCATTTATTATCCTATATAAATAAAAACCCTAACATGCAAATCGACTGAAAGGCTCAACGACCAGTTGCTATCACACACACTGACTACCAGGGGGCAGACACTCAACGCAGGAGCTGCCCCTGGTGGTCAGTGCACTCCCTCAAGGGGAGTGCCGCTCAGCCAGAAGCTGGGCTCATGGATGGCAAGCGCAGCGGTGGTGGCGGGAGCCTCTCCCACCTCCACAGCAGTGCTAAGGACCCCTCAGGGGATGTCCACCTGCTGGCTTAGGGTCCAAGACTGCGAGAGGGCACAGGCCATGCTGAAGGACCTTCCCCCCGCCCCCGCGCACCCCCCCCCCCCCGCACGAATGTCTAGTATATATAATAAATGAACCAATAATGGAAAAAAGGGTCTGCTAAAGGTAAAATGATCCCACATCATTTCTGTGAGCCTCTGATATAACAGAAAATTGATTATGCAGATGTTTACAGTGACAGTGCTTAAGAACAGCAAGATGATCTATTTTCTGAAATATCAAGTCTCTACCTAGTCAGCCTATTTTTAATTTTCTGTATATATATTTTCTAATTACTTAAAAACTTGAAATTTATAATTTTATGTATAGAAAATAGAATGCTTTATTAATGAGAACTGCTTTCCTCTATCATTTGTTCAGATAACAGAAAAAGATGTGTATGATGACATGCATCAAGTACAGAGTGACACAACTATTCATTTGAACACTGTTAGGTACAAATTAAGCATTTCTAAATATGCAACTAGAAATCACACATCTTTAGCTTTAGTGAAGGGTTAGAAAAGTTTATTTTGTGCTTAGAATATTTTTCTAAAGCATCACAAAATTACTACACATCCAAACTCTTCAATGGTAGAATACTTAATATTCTAAAGGGGAGGCATTTAAAGATAACTGTTGTACATTATGAAACTAAGTCTAATGAACCGACACAGGAAGAATCTAGATGAGAGGGGCCATTACAGAAATCATCTATTACATAATAGACAGGTGATTCATTCTGAATACTTATGTTTTTTCCCCTTCTCAAAGCCATTACAGTTTTCTATTGCCACCCCACACTGACCTCATTTTTGCTGTGTTCTAACTCTTTAAAGAGTAAAAATATATTAAATGTCCCATCCTGCTGATTCCCACCTATGAAATAACACAATAGAAAGTATAGAATACAAAGTATGTCTTCTCAAACACATAAAAACATTTTAAAACATCGATACAATGAATTTGAAAAATCAATTAAGAACTTTCTGTATGTGAGGAAAAATATATATTGAAAACTAACACTATAAAAGATGCTTTTTCCTAAGTAGAATGCTAACTTTGTATCAGATTAAGCTTCTGTGAATTTTTAAAATATAAAATAGCTTTTCCACATCAAATAAAAATCAGGAATGTTCACATTCACATTAAAAAAACAAGTCCAAGTCCAAGTTCAATAAGAATGATTTAAAAATCTAATGAGTGGCCAAAATGTTGTATCAGTAGGCAGCTCCTCAATTTTTAAAAAATATATTTTTATTGATTTCAGAGAGGGAGAAAGCGATAGAAACATCAATGATGAGAAAGAATCGATTGGCTGCTTCCTGCATGCCCGCACTGGGGATCGAACATGCAACTCAGGAATGTGCCCTGACCGGGAATCAAACCATGACCTCCTGGTTCATAAGTCAATGCTCAACCACTGAGCCACAGTGGCCGGGCCAACTCTTCAATTTTAAACAGCCCTCAGTAAACTTGTTTGCAACAACAAAATAAAATACTATTTACTAAAACATGAAAAATATTTCCAGGATACTATCCAGTTTGGAAAATGGAAAATGTAACCCATGGTAAGAAAAGCACACTGACCACAGGAACAAAAATAGCAGCCGGCCTTATAGGAATCAAGACAACACCATGGACTTATGAAAACTTCCTAAATCAGTAGCATATCTATGTGTAAAAAACTATAATTAAGGTAGTTTTTATTAGTTGTGCAATCTAAAAATATAAGGAAATTTTGAATTGTATCTAAAAGGACCAGAGTTGTCAGTGAAATACTATTTTTTGAGATAGTGGGCCAAGTTCCCACTTATGGGAAATATGGTGTGTTTTTCACAAAGTGAAACTGAGAAAAATTTTATAAAATGAGAAATTTTTTCTGTAATCTCCTTAAATACCTCAATAATGCAATACTTGGAAAGTGTAAGTTTTCAACTCAGAAAAATTTTATTATGAAAAAAGTTATTATTAAACATACACAAATCTTATTGCTTGGCACCAGATTCTTCAAAATATTAAAAAACTGTTTAAACCACCATACTATTGTTATATCCTATTTCAAACTTTTTACATAGTGCTATCTTTTATTTTCTGAAGGCAGACCTTTCAATCTAATGACAATATAGACTGAGTCCTTCAGTGTACAAAGTCACAGTTCACTTCAAACCAAAAGAAATGATTAATCTGTTTTTGTCCAAATCATATTGATATTCATAAAAACTAACTAGGATTTATCTGTGGCCAATGAAGGACCCACAGAGCGTTGTCTTATGGCACTCTGTGAAAAGTCTTTGTTTGTTCCTTCTTTCCTTTCAGCTTCTTCTTCTGAAACATCTTCATCATCGGCCTCGTGTTCCTCCTCCACTTTTCTCAAAGGTTGAGAAGATTCTGGTAATAATTTTTCTTAAAGATAAAGACCACAAAATGTTTTTTGTTGATATATTAGATTTACATTAGTGTAAAATCAAGACATAATTCATATACCATAAACTGCTTTGGCATTTATTTATCAATCATAAGTTTGGATTTCAAAAAAAAAAAAAAAAGTTATCTTCAAGAATAAGAGATAGCATAAAAATAAAATTTGGTTTGCAAGATCCATTTTAGTTACCAAGTTCATTACTATTACCTATTTATAAATTGAAATTAATGAATCAGAATTAACGCTGTAAATATGGATATTTTAAGAAAACATACTTATTAAATATAACTATCTTATATTAACTTGCTATTAAATCTTTTAAGTAATAAGTATACTGAAACAAACTTCAGCACTATCCTTGTTTCAGTTCTCAAGTGAACAGCAATCAAACATTTACAGTTGAAGGTTATATTCCTACCCATGTTTTTTCAAGTGGTTTCATAAATGTGATCCTCTATACCACATGTACTTTTATTAAGGTACTAGAGGCCCAGTGCATGAAATTTGTGCATGGGTAGGGTCCCTAGTGGCTGTTGGCTGCCGGCCGGGGCCTGCCTTCATTCTGCACCACCCCCTGGTGGTCAGTGCACATCATAGCGAGCAATCGAACTCCCGGTCAAACTCCCAAGAGGACACTTTGCATATTAGGCTTTTATATATTCAGATAATTATAAACAATAAAATGTGCTAATTTTTAAATATATATACATATACTCTTTTTACTTTTTTTAATAAGGCCAGTTGCTAGTTAACTAAAACTTAGAATACACCATGTTAAACTGACATCAAAACACAGAATTGGGCCAATGAGCTTTAACTCTCTTCAGCGTTCCTAGATAACCCCTAATCCTAAGCAATCAATCCAGAATGGAGGGGGGAAAATACAGGAACAGAGCATAAATCAGAAAACTATGGGGAGAAATTACCACATAGTGGACAATCTGTTCTTTTGTCTGGTATCCCTCTTTCTGTTTGGTCAATAGCCTCTTCCTTATACCACATCTCTTGTAGTTATAGTGAGCACTACAGTTTACAGCAGTGGTTCTCCACCAGGGGTGATTTTGCCCCTCAAGAAACATGTGGCAATGTCTGGAGATATTTTTGATTGTCACAATTGAGAGGTGGTGCTACTGGAGACCAACAGGATGCTAAATATCCAACAGCATACAAAAGACAGTCCGTCATAATTAAAAATTATGCAGTCTAAAAGATCAATAGTATCAAGGTTGAAAAGCCCTGGTTTACAGTGACTATTGCAAGTGAGCCCTTTACACAAATGGAGTGCACCAGGATTTTCCAGAAGATGGGGGGTAGGGGAAAGGTGTATTTCCTTCTTTTTCTGCGATTGTGAGTTACCATCATTTTATGCTAAGAGCTGAAAAGAGCCAAAAATGGAGCAAACAAAGACAAGGAGAACTGAGCAATTCAGAAACATAACATGCTAACATCTGAGCCTTAGGATCCAATCAACTCTGCCCTCAGATTTCCTTGCTACATAAACCAATAAGTTCCTATTTTGCTTAAAGCTCGACTGAGTTGGGTATTTCCCTAGCAACTCAAAATCTAAGCCAAACACACATACTGGAAAACAACTCAAATCATGTAGCCTATTTGTCAACTGTAATAAAAAAGAAAAATTTTAAATGAATAAATAAGCAAGTAATAAAATAATAAAACAAAATAAAAATATTCTTACTGGAAGGGTATGGCTGTGGTCTGTGTCTTCTTGAAGGACAAAGGCAATCTGCCAAAAATATCATACACTGCAAAAACAAACATAAGAAATCCAAATATATAACATATGAAAAAGCTAGTACAACTATATAAAATTATCAAATTTTACAATATTTTTCTTCCCAGTACTCTAAAAATAAAGTACTTACAAGTCCTAATAATAGTCCTGAAAGCAGAGTTGCTAAGGCAAAAACTGTATATGATCCCCATACCGGTAATCCAAGGTCCTCAATAAAATAGTTATGGCAAGTCTAAAATTAAAAGAAAAAAATAACCTAAAAACCTGGTCATTTAAAAAGCATATGTCAAAAATGTTTAATGTAGAAATAAAATTTTAGCTCATACCCTGATCCACATAGATAGCTGAAAGAGTGCTGACATACTACTCATCCTAAAATAAAAGCAAGATGATTAAAAAACTGGATAAGATATATGTCTTTGAAGTACAATATGTGTATATGGCTATACCTTCTATTTTTCACTCTAATTTCCCAGCAGGCTAGATTTTATTGCCGGTGTTCATCAAGATTAGTCCTACAGTACTAATTTCAAGACTGTAATAAGAAGACTTATTAATGAAAATTAAGTTTCTGAAAATTGTTGCCACTAGGTGATGTTCTCATAACTGTTTTTTCATTTTCTCCCATTGCTTTGACATTAATCTTTCACCTTTCATCTGATGACTTCTCCAATGTACTCTGAATAACAGGTTACAAGCTCTATGGAATCAGTCAGTTAAAGTTAGGCATACTGAAAAGCAAATGGCTCCAAATAAGCAGAGAATCCCTTCATGAGCAGAGTCTGAAGGAAGAACTAGGGCCACTAACTGAGTGGATGGATCCTCCCCACCTGAGAATTACCCCCCTTCCATATTAACATTAAATAAAACTGACAATAGCATTAATTTGATATAGCTTAATGATATATAAAATAATTATATAGAAGACAAATGCTAAACCATCATATAAGTAAAACTAATGATTATTTTCACATAATGAAACCCACATGGACAGTTAAAAAAAGGCATGCTCCAAAAATAAGGGTTTATTGGTTCCCAGCTGTTTGCCACCAACACATAAACCAATTCATACATAAGCCAAAGTTCCTATCTGCAGGATGACCTGATTCAACTGCCAATCATTGGGTAAGTGAACGTGCTGAGCTGACACGCATTGTGAGTGCCCCTTATTCAGTCTACCAATAAAAAAGGTATGGGCTGCTGCCCTGAGGATTCAACAGAGACTTAGAAGCAACCTTCTTCTTATACCAAAAGGGTAAGAAGACTCATTTATGAAATTTCAAAAAAACAAAAATCACCCTGGCCAGTGTAGCTCAGTTGGTTGGATACCATCATTGCACCAAAAGGTTGCTGGTTCAATTCCCAGTCAGGGCACATGCCCGAGTTGTGGGCTCAATCTCCAGTAGGCAGCCAATCAATGTTACACTCTTCCATTGATGTTTCTCTCTCCCCCTCTCCCTTTCTCTCTCTCTAAAAATCAATAAACTATTCTTAAAAATAATAATAAAATTAGTTACATTTTCAGTTCAACATAGAAAGGTACTTTAATCATGTTGCTTTTGTTTAAAATGCAAAATGGGAAGAGGAACAAGGAATTGAAACATAAAGCACTGTATAGCCTCACTATAGTTTGAACTAATTAGACTCTATCACAAATACTAGGTTCCTTAATTGGACTGGACATGGTGGTTCAGTGTGGGAATTCTGACAAATCAATTCAGAAATTTTTCACAGGAGAGGTTTAAGAGAAAGATGGAAAAGATAACTTCTATTTCATAATAATGTTTAGGGACTGATCCTTCCCCCACTCCCAGAATCCAGAATCCATTTTTTATCTCTTATACCATTGGTGCCCCAATGCCCCATATTCCAACAGCATGTGTGATGAGATAACAAGGAAGAGATAGCTTAGTCACACTAGGACAGTGATGGGCAACCTTTTGAGCTTGGTGTGTCAAACTTCGCCAAAAAACTGAGCATAACTCGGGTAGTGTGTCACTTTGAGGAAAAAACTAACTCCAAGACTCTAGTCGCAAATGTTTCATCCTCAGGAGCAGCAAATGTTTCATCCTCGGCATGCGGCTACGCGTGTCAGTGCTGACACGCATGTCATAGGTTCGCCATCACTGCACTAGGATAAGTCAGTCCATGGTGACCTCAACAAAACTCAATATTCCTGGAAGTCTCTCAAATGAACCATAAGGCATTGCACCCCAATGACTAGAATGAAATATGCATGCTATTTCCAATGCTTACTGCTCCACAACAAGTTGCTACCCTCTAGTTATATGTAAAGCTCAGTGATTAGTCATGATATTAAGGTTATTGTTCATCCATCTATTCAAACAAAAAGTTATCAGACAAGTGGAATAATTCAATCACATTAAATCAAGAACTAAAATCTAAAGATTAGCACAAGTATAGTTCTCATTCAAATATTAAGCTCAAATGATAGCTTTACCCATTACGTTGTTCACGCTCTTAGGATTACTTAGCTTTTGATGATACAAATGACCATATATACAGAGTTAAAACATTCCTGAAAAGGCTTTCAACTTAATTCTATAAAATGTCTCCTAACTTGATAAGAATCAAAGGATCTGTTTAACTTAAAGTCAAATAAAAAATATCACATAAGAAGTCCAAGTATGTCTTATTTACATGAAATATAATTCTCTGTTCTAATTAAAACTGAAGTAAATAAGAGAAAAATCCCTCATACTTACAGAATAGAGCCTGGACCAAACCATGATGAAACAGGTTCAATACTCTTCCACTCCTTTTCACTTATAAAGTTTATGAAATCCTTTTTAGTCCTTGGGCCCTGATAGCGCCTAAATTCACCATCTTTACAACTGAAGAGGATCAGAATTAAATATTAACCAGCACCAAATAAATAAACTTTTTATTTGTTTTGCTATTTCTTTAATCTCACTATACAATTAATCCTAATATTCAAAGTCATTAGCAATGCACAAATAGCAAATTACATTATTTATCAACTCACAATATCTTAGCCCAAAATTTAATTAAACAATAAGGTTATATTTTTATACAATCATAAGCCTTAAGACTGTTACTATTATTCTTCCAAATAATAAAATTATGAAAAATAAGTCATTATTGGATACAAAGTAGAGAAATCTCAGAAAATGACTTTTAAGCCTTATGTATAATGCACATATTACATGAAAAGTTGTTAGAAAGTGTTTGATACTTATTGTCAGTTATTGTTAAGCTATAAGTTAAGCATTTAAGGCAATTTTCTGGTACTTTCAGTCATAATCACATAATCTCAGGCAGCATGCCTTAAATCACTGGAGGCATCTGGCTAAGTGTTTCCCTTCGTCCTATTTCAGTGATTCTATTTTACAGTCTGCTGTGTGTTCTTCCTAACATCTACCTGGTTCTTCCCAATCCCAATGTATGTTCCTGTCATAGAGTCATAGTACCTTCCCCTACTCCCACCATTCCTAAACTACCTTAAATAATACTGTTAGTCTAATCCTACTTATTAACACTTTTATTTTTATCACTTAAATTCAACAACTTTCAATAGTTCCCTATTACCTACAGTAGGGTTAAAGGATCCTTTATCCATCCAGAGTTAAATACCACAAGTAAGCCAAAAAACAAAATTTTTGTGGGGAAAAATGGCATTTGAGATGTTTTTGAAGGACAAGTAAGATTTGAAAAGGCAGAAATTAGGGGAATGGGCACAATAAACATGATTTAAAAAAAATGGGCAGGAAATTCCAGGTATGTTCAAGGGGTGTTGAAAAGTAAAAAGAAAAGGGGAAGTCTGATTTATAGCCATGTAAGGGGCCTGTAGAGAAACGTACTGATTGAAAAGGAAAAGAAGCACTTATAGAAAGAATAGACATTTAAAGAAACAAAGGGAGTAGGGAAGAATAAAAAAGGTACAGGTAAACAGATATAAACATGGAAAGACAACAAAGAAAAGCAAAATATAGACACACAAAGAACTGCCAACTTATTTTCATAACTTTAAATGAGGAGAGTGGTACCTCCTGGCATTCAACCCACCAGTTAGATGAGTATTAAGGTACAGGGCAGGTACACAGATTTGAGATTTCTTATCCCCACTTAGATGATAAAGTCAAACTAAAAGACCTGATACTGAAGACAACATAATCTTATTCATTCTGACTTAACTCCCAACTATTTCTCCAAGGTTGAGCTATAGCATGCTCTAGCTAATTTTTTAACATATCACATTCCTATTTATAAATACTTATTAGATTACCCTCAGGATAGAATGCTTACTTACTCTGTGCTACCTCCAAGGTTGCATTTCAACTCCATAATCTCCATTAACCATTCCAGCCCAGTGATTTTTCCCTTACCACACTTCCTTCAAGGACCTACCACAACTCTGAGCTCAAAAACACTTAACTATGCTGAAGCGCAGCAAACCATTTCATGTGAACATCACTTTTGAAAACAATTACAAATCTCCGAGATCAGGGACTGTTTCATATATATCATTCATTTATCTAACAGCACCTAGGATGGCACTAGCAGTTAATAAGCCTTCTAACATACTTAATGAATATAATGCTCTTTAAACATGATATAGGCCAGAGGCCTACTATTCTGATTATACTGATGCATCCTTCTCCATAACTACCAAATCTTTAAATACTTACTGATAAACAGTAGGTAGAGCAGTTATGATAAATCGTCCACTCAGGCCTGCAAATAATAAAGATTAGAAATAAATATAAGGAAGATCACAAAGTAGGTTTTATATGGGCTATTCACTAGCTACTTAAAAGATGATTCTGGCCCTGACTGGTTTGACTCAGTGGATAGAGCGTCGGCCTGCGGACTGAAGGGTCCCAGGTTCGATTCCGGTCAAGGGCATGTACTTTGGTTGCGGGCACATCCCCAGTTGGGGGTGTGCGGGAGGCAGCTGATCAATGTTTCTCTCTCATCAATGTTTCTGACTCTCTATCCCTCTCCCTTCCTCTCTGTAAAAAATCAATAAAATATATTTAAAAAAAGATGATTCTGATTTAAATACTAATAAGGAAAAAATATTAAATTATACCTGAAAGTAGTTGGGTTTTATAACATAAACAATAAAAAAATCCCATTTACCTATAGCAACTTAAAAAAACTACTACATATTATCAATTAAAAAGTGAATTTATAAACACTTGATCAATTATACCACTGTTTGATAAGACTACTAGTGATGAGTCATGGGACAGCCAACAATCCTATATAATAAAAGTGTAGTATGCAAATTGTCCCCTCAATCAGGAGGTTGTCCAGGAGTCTGACCAGGGGGCGGGGCCTGCTGGGGGCCAACTTCCTTCTGGAAAAAGCCATGGTGGTGGGGGCTGAGGCAGAGGCAGAGGCAGTTAGGGGCGATCAGGCCGGCAGGGGAAAGCAGTTAGGGACAAGATCAGGCTGGCAGGGGAGGGCAGTTGGGGCAACCAGGCCTGCAGGGAGGGCAGTTGGGGGTGACCCGGCCAGCAGGGGAGGGCAGATGGGGGCAAGATGAGGCTGGCAGGGGAGGGCAGCTGGGGATGACCAGGCCTGCAGGGGAGGGCAACTGGGGGCGAGATCAGGCCGGCAGGGGAGGGCAGTTGGGGGTGAACTGGCTTGCATGGGAGGGCTGTTGGGAGTGACTAGGCCAGCAGGGCAGGACAGTTGGGGGCGACCAGGCCAGCAGGGGAGGGCTGTTGGGGGCGACCAAGCCTGCAGGAGAGGGCCGTTGGGGGCGACCAGGCCTGCAGGGGAGGGCCATTGGGGGCGACCAGGCCAGGAGGGGAGGGCAGTTGGGGGCAAATTGGCCGGCAGGAGAGAGCAGTTGGGGGCGACCAGGCCGGCAGGGGAGGGCAGTTGGGGGCAACCAGGCCGGCAGGGGAGGGCAGTTGGGGGCATTAGACAGGCAGGCTGGTGAGTGGTTAGGAGCCAGTGGTCCTGGATTATGAGAGGGATGTCTGACTGCCAGTCAGTTGGACATCCCCTGAGGGGTCCCGGATTGGAGAGGGTGCAGGCCAGGCTGAGGGACACCCTCCCCCCAGCACAAATTTTGTGCACCGGGCCTCTAGTAGTCTATATCAGCGGTTGCCAACTGGTGTTCTGCGGACCACTGGTGATCCATGAGGTCCGAAAGATTGGTGACCACTGGTTTAAGAAAACCTTTGGATGTGGTTGCCAACTGGTGGTCCACAGACAACTGGTTGTCCACGAGGTCTAAAATGTTGGCAACCGCTGGTTTATATTATAAAGGTCTAAAGTCAAATCAAATTGCATTTGACATTCAGAAAACACAGGCTGAGTTTAAGTCGTTGTTAAAAATGGAAAACATTATGAATCATAAGATGGGCAATAATAATAATAGT
The DNA here is from genome assembly GCF_027574615.1 of Eptesicus fuscus. Lineage (NCBI taxonomy): Eukaryota > Metazoa > Chordata > Mammalia > Chiroptera > Vespertilionidae > Eptesicus > Eptesicus fuscus. The sequence continues at coordinate 40,437,731 of NC_072477.1, forward strand.
ACCTAACATTACTAATCAAGCATTAACATTAATATAACAGAAAATTAATCTCCCAATGCCTCAGTTCTCTTTTCTATAAAGTGGAATGTTACCTATCTCACAAGGTTGTGTAAGGATTACATAATATATGCAAAACATTTGAAGTAATAACTCTAGTGGGCAAGTGCTCAATATTAGCTATTATTACCATACTAGAGGCCTGGTGCACGAAATTTGTGCACTAGAGGGGGTGGTCCCTCAGCCTAGCCTGTGCCCTCTCGAAGTCCGGAATCCCTTGGGGGATGTCTGCCTTCCAGCTTCCATGGGGAGTGGGTCTAAGCCGGCAGGCGGATATCCCTCTCACAGTCCAGGACCCCTTGCTCCTTACCGCCCGCCTGCTCGCTGTTCCTTACCACTTGGCTCACTGCTTCTTAGCACTGCTGCAGAGGCAGGAGAGGCTCCCGCCACCTCCGCTGCACTCACCAGCTGTGAGCCCAGCTTCTGGCTGAGCAGCGCTCCCACTGTGGGAGTGCACTGACCACCAGGGGTAGCTCATGCATTGAGCGTCTGCCCCCTGGTGGTCAGTGCACAATATAGCGACCGATGGTTCTGGTTGTCCACCATAATGGTTGCTTAGGCTTTTATTATACAGATGGAATAGGAGCAGAGTCAAGAACCCAGGTATACCATGACCAAGAATAGGTAAGATGAGACTGGACTAAGAAAGGGGCATCCCTAAGGGCAGGACCTACCATTTGTCCAGAGGGCCAAGTCAGGAGTGTACCTGACCCCACAACCATGCAGGCTTTACAATTAAGAGCCCATGTCTTCAAATAACAGGTATTAAATTTAGAACACAATTACAGATTCAGACTTGTCAAGAAATATGACCTTGACTCTACAAAGAACCTCATGCTCCTTATTCCAAAGCTTGCTATGGATGAAAATGGTGGCTTGGCCAATGTCCACCTAGACCACAGTGTTCTAGGACGTCTTAAAGGCATCTTACATTCTAGTCTGGGACCTGGGTTACAAAGCAAAAAAGGATCAGAATCAGTTATGTGGGGAAGATGTCTCCAAGGTCCCTTAGAATAAAACATAAAAGGAATGAGCTGCATACACAACTAGGGAATCTGCTTTTTGCAGCCACTGCACACTAAGCCCCCATCAGGGAGTGAGTGGGTCGGCTTAACTAACTGCAGACAGTTATGTTTTCAAAACCTAACGAAAGGTAGAGTTAAGACCATGTGATGTGGAAAACAGAATAAACATATCAGCCCAACATGCAAAGAAACAAAACTACCCACAGACTTACAGTACCTGGCTGCTCAGTAACATCTACTTTTGCAACATTAATCTCAAGATCTTCTCCCCATTCAGCAAAACTTTCCCATTCTGGTTGAAGATTTTGACAAGCAGGACACCATGGAGCAAAACTGAGAAAAAATTTTAAAATAAAAAATTAACAAACATTCCAATACAACCATAATGGAATAAAAATTATAGAATGTGTAATTTATGAAGAATATTTTATACTAAAAGTAAGATAATAAAGAGATTACTTTTGTGAAAATGAAAAAGTTTTAAATGTAGACCTAACACCTGGGCAATCAAGAACTATGAATTGATGATGCTAATCACATAAAAGTAATTCTGAGACTAAATTAAGATAATAGGACTTTTCACATGCAAACATCTCCTTTTAAAAAACCTCTGGCCCTAGCCGGTTTGGCCCAGTGGATAGAGCTGGATAGAGCATTGGCCTCAGGACTGAAGGGTCCTGGGTTTGATTCTGATCTAGGGCATGTACCTCAGTTGCAGGTGCCATCCCCTGCCCTCGTTGGGGTGCATGTGGGAGGCAATCTATGTGTCTCTCTCACACCCATAGATGTTTGTCTCCCTCTCCCTTCCACTCTCTCTAAAAAATTAATGAAAAAATATCCTCGGGTGAGAATAAAAAAAAACAAAAACAAAAAACACACAACCTTTGGATTTCTCCATTAAAATGTGGCCACCATAAAGCTCAAAGCCAAATTTGGAGTTCACTAGTTTTAATAATTTTACACTCAAGGAGTGTCAAATGCAAGGTGCCAGTATGAGAAAAACAGGAAGCACCCAGGACTGTGGTGAATAAGGAACTTGCATCCCACCTGAAGCAGGAAACCACCACTCAGGATGACTGCCACAAGAATTGCTGGCCCAATGTGGCAAGCTATCTTACCTTATATAAAAGAAGCCAAAAAATCTGCATTTTGATATAAATGGTACCTCAAAATGTAAGCCATAGACACAAACATTAGACAGGCCAGCCTGTTTTTAAGATCTCGTTTCCAAACCTATGACCAAGCATGTTAGGATTTTTTTTAACTTAACCTAACCCAAGGATATTTTTCCATTGATTTTTAGAGAGAGTGGGAGAGGGTAAGACAGAGAGAAACATGGATGTGAGAGAAACACATCAATTGGTTGCCCCCTGCACAAGCCCTGACCAGGGCCCAGGCTGGGGAGGAACCTGCAACCAAGGTACGTGTCGTTGACCAGAATCGAACCCCGGACCCTTCGGTCTGCAAGCCAATGCTCTATCCACTGAGTAAAATCAGCTAGGGCCATGTTAGGATTTAAATTACTCCTTGAGTATTCAGCATTTTCAAGGTTCTGATTTTTCCCTAATATTTGATTTTTTCCACTTTATTGTATACTAGTATTCTCTTATAATTTGCCTCACGTTTTACCTGTTAAACACAAAAGTAGTTTCTGCACTCCATTATATATAATACCTGACTTTATTAAAAATAAATCCCCTAAAAGTAACAGCATTGTGGAATAAGACTAGTACCAAAAATAAAAGCCAAAATTCATAACAACAGTATTACAATGAAAATATCTCTGTAACAAAACTTCTGATCAGGATGGATTTAATATAGATAACTGACTTGTAATAATTAGCATTAGTACTACTAATGAGAACCCTTTACCAAGTCCCTTTTATTTTTTAAGTGCTTTTTAAAGACTCAGCCTCAAAACCAGTAAGCTTGAGAAAAAAAATTACTATCATATACTCTTAATTTCACATAGAAGCTCTAATTCAAATCATCTATACTTCACTTTTGTCTGATGTATTTATACAGCTGGATCAAATTGAGTTTCTAAAAATTTCCTCCAGTCATGCTTGACTGTATTTTGCCTATAAATTCATAATCACTATTGTTTAACACATTATTTATGGTACAATACTTCATGAACGCAATCTAAAACAAGTTCCTAATAAAAACTAAACATTGTAACGTGCTATATAGTTCCTCTCCCCTGAAACATCAATGGTGCCTGAAAATTCATTTCACTGCGTTACTGGTTTTATTCATACTACAAACATTTCCCCCTGTCTTACCCTCCCTATAAATGAACATTTGATTTTTGACTGGAATTACTGACTTGGCACTATGGGTTTTCCCTTAATGATGTCCACTTCCACCTGCGTCCTAAACTGGCAACCCAACCATACAGGAAAACACTCCCTGAAACCTCGGTAAAGAAGGGAGGGGTTCTAACAGCATTGCTGCAAGCCTACCCGGCGCCAGGCTCTGGAAACAGAGGAGGCAGCATAGCAGTACCTGGACAGGTTCACTAGGTCTTTAGGTATCTGCCTCTCATCTGTAAAGCGTGGGCAATAATACTTATTTTATAGAATTTGGAGAGAATCAAATGTAATAATGTATGTAAAGTGCTTAGCAGTGTCTAGTACACAGTTAACACTCAATAACGGTGTTTTCGGGTTTTTTGTTTTTGTTTTTTACTAATGTAACTAATATCAGTAGCAGTAATAATGCCACCACTACCACCAATTTAAAAATTAAAGCAAAGGCAGATGGGTTCTTTTCTACCGATGCAAAAGACACCTCATTATAACGGAATCACCACAGACTTGCGATTTTCTTCGAACAGAGTTTATAATCACACTCATACATTAATTTTATCTTTAATGCAGTACCCCTTGGAGAGCATTAAGAGTCACAACCCAGGACATTCAGTTCTCTGCGAACACACACACACACACACACACACACACGCAAAAAAAGAAATGAGAGGTGTAGAAAGAGAAAAGCAATGAAAGGAAAAAATGATCAAGGGAACGAAGATTTTAAAAAATTAACCCAACTTGAATGTACGTGGCATTGTAAAAATATATATATACCTAATCCATAAAATAATATGCAAAACAAAAAGTCCCCAATCCCTACACTATAAATGGACTACCTTTTAAGGACAATTAAACAAAAGGAGAAGCGAGGTTCTGCTCAGATTCCTCTTTTGTGAAATCGGGTGGAAATAAATCTGAGTCCGTCTGTGAAACATCACTCTAAAATAAATAACTGTAACGGAACTAGTCACGCCAACCACCGCACCCCTAAAGCCAAGAATTCAAGTTAAGAGAAACGAAACGCAATCTCGTAGGCGCACCGCAGCCCGGGACCCGAGACTGGAGTGCGCGCGTCAGGCAGAAACTGAACCTTCGCCGGGAAGCAGCGAGGGGGTGGGACCGGGCCGGCGCCCGCAGAGGAGTCGCGGCGCGGGCTCCGCTGTCTGCAGTGACAGCCCCCAGGAACCTGGGCCCCGCAGGAGGGGTTGGGGTGAAGTCGGGTGCCCAGACTGGGACCTAGGACCCCAGCCCGCCCAGCCCACCGAGGGGGCCCCGGGACAGCCACCCGCGCTCACAATTCTATCATCCACTCTCCTTCCAGCAAGTCTCTCCAGTTCTCGTCCGTGATGACGCGCACGTCGCTCCGCCGCCCGTGGGTCCAGGGAGCCCCACAAAGCAACAGCATCAGGACTGCCACGGGAACTAGGGGACTCGCGGGGGTCGCCATGGCGGTCGCTCGCCCACCCCACGGCAAGCGCGGCGGCCCCACCTCCGCGCACTAGCTCCTCACTTCCGCCCTCGCGGGCCGATCTGCTCATGCGCAAGACCGCGCGGCAGGACGCACGCGTGCCTAGCGGACCCTCAGTGTGCGGGAGGACGCCTTGTGGCGAGGAGGGAAGCGCGCCTGGCCCTAGTGCGCATGACAGAAAGGCGGTCTCTGCTCACCGTCTGGTGTGCCCAGTGTTGCTGGGCAGGAAAAAAAGAACAGGGGGCGTGGTGTAGAAAGTGGGCGGGGCTTCGGAGAGGAAGGCTTTCAAAGCAATGCGTCAGGATTTGGCGCCAACTGATTGGCATTTTATACTTACACTACCGTAGTTTCCGATTAAAATGCCCTTCAGAGTTTTCATTTGTTTCCTTTGGGGAAATTTTTGTAGTAAAGCTAATGGATGTGTATATGAGTCAGAATATTGGTTTACTTCTGGGGGATTATAAACTGGAAAGGTGCGCACGGGAACCTTACTAAGTACCCGTTATAGTCTATGTCTTAATCTGAACATTAGTTACATGGGCATACACAAACGTAAAAAGCCAATCGAGCTGTACATGGTAAGATTAGTGCACTTTAGGATGTATGTTATCCTTCAGTTTTTTTAATGCAATAATCACAAGATGCTTGATCAGAAATCAAAAGAGAACAAATACAAATGCAAATCAAAACGTGCACTCTTTAGGAAGTATTGATCAGTCAAATGAAAACGGTTGCCATTACACCTCTCACCTCACATTCTCTCCTGAACTCACTCCAATTGGCCACTTCCCCAACCCTCCAATGAAAGGCCTTTTCTAGGACACTGGTGATCTGCATGTTAATAAAGCCAATGGTTTCTTCTCAGTATCCACCTCACTTGACTGCCAGCAGCAATTTACAATCACCACACCCTCTACGAAATGCTTTCTTGTCTTCCCTTCTGTGGTGCCTTGCTTACGTTTTTTTTGTTTTGTTTTGTGTGTGTATGTGTGTTTGTTTTGTTCCTTCTGAAACTTCTTGGCTGAAACGCCTCTACTTGACTTCCAGACAGTGGCTTGTTGCGTGATGCTGTACTGGTCCCCTCCTTTTCTTTATATCCCCACACTCCTTCAGATAACCTCAATCTTGGCTTTAAAAGCCATCAAAATGCCTGTTGTTCCAGCCCTGACCCTTCTGGGAACATTGGGCATATAAACTCAACTCTTTGCTAGACATATTTTGAGTACCTAATAGACAGCTCACACATAACATGGCCAAAAAATAAAATTCTTGATTCTCCCTCTTCTAGTTTGCCATCTCTGTAAAAGGTTCCGAATTCTATTTGGTTGCTCAAGACAAAATTTTACATTTTAGTTCTTTATTGCTCTCTCTCATCTCTTCTTCCTTATGTGCTCCATCAGTAAGTTCCATGAGCTCTATCTCTAAAACATATCCTGAATCTGACCACTTATTTCCTTTCCCAGAGCTAACACCCTAATCCATGGTTCTATTGCCTCTTGCCTGGATTATAATAACAAATTCCCTGTGTCCTCTCTTGAGTTTCTAAATATGATCAAGCCATTTCTCCTTAAAACCCTCCAAGTGCTTCGCACTGCACGTAAAATTAAATCCATGCTCCTTAAATGCCAGGCTCACCTATGTTTTCATCTAAGAGTTCTATAGTTTTAGTTAGGTCTTTGATCCATTTTGAGTTAATTTTTATATATAGGGTCAGATTGAGGTTCCCACTTCATTCTGTTGCATGTGGACATCTAGTTGTCCCAACACAATTTGTTGCAGTCTTCTTTCATCATTGCATGGTCTTAGCACCCTTATCACAAATCAACTGTTTACAAATGTAGGAAGTTTGGTCCCCGTCCCCTCTGAATCTTCACTTCTGTTCTTTTGATGTCTATGTCCTCTGATGTCAATACCACACTGTCTTCATTACTGTAGTTTAGAAATAAAACTATGTTCTTTTTCAAGATTGTTTTAGCTACTCTGAGACCCTTGAATTTCCATATAAATTTTTATTTATTTATTTTTACATATATTTTTATTGATTTCAGAGAGGAAGGGAGATAGAGAGAGAGATAGAAACATGAATGATGGGAGAGAATTATTTATTAGCTGCCTCCTGAATGCCCCCCATTGGGGATTGAGCGCACAACCCAGGCATGTACCCTTGACCGGAATTGAACCTGGGACCCTTCAGTCCACAGGCCAATGCTCTATCCACTGAGCCAAATCGGCTAGGGCTTCATATAAATTTTTAAATCAGTTTGTCAATTTCTATAAAAAAGCAAACTGGGATTTTGTGAGAGACTACATTGAATCTATAGATCAATTTGTGGAGATTGCCCTTTTAGCAATAGTAAACCTTTCAGTCCATTACCATAGGATGTTTTTCCATTTATTTAAAAATTTCAGCAATGTTTTATAGTTTTCAGATTATAAGTTTTTCACTTCTTGTCTTTTTCCTATTCTTAGGGATAAAGGATTCAGTCTTTCATCACTAAGTATGAATAGAGTGTGGGTTTTTTCATTAATGCCCTTTCTAGTATTGAGAAAATTCCCTTCTATTCCGAGGTGGTTGTGTATGTTTTTCATGAAGGAATGTTGCATTTTGTTGCATGTTTTTTCTGCATTTATTGAGGTGATCATGTGATTTCTGTCCTTTGATCTATTGATATGGTATATTATATTAATTTTTGGATGATAAACCAAAATTCCTGATATAAATCTCACTTACATTCCTGATATAAATCCCACTTGGTTATGGTGTTTAGTTCTTTTCATACATTGCTAGATTCAGTTTGCTAGCATTTTGTTTAGGATTTTTAACGTCAATATTTCTAAGAAATATGGGTCTGTAGTTTTATTTTCTTATTATGTCTTTGTCTGATTTTGATATCAGGATAATACTGGCCTCATAGAATGACTTGGGAAGTGTTCCCGCCTTTTCAAATTTTTGGAGTGTTTGTGAAGAATTTCTATTAATTCTTTAAATGGTTGAATTCAGCAATGAAGTCGTCTGGGCCTGAGGTTTTGTGTGTGTGTGTGTGTTTGTGGGTAGTTTTTAAATTACTAGTCCAATTTCTTGTTATCAATCTATTCAGATTTTCTTTCTTTGTGAGTCAGTTTTGATCATTTGTGTCCATTTCATCTAAGTTATCTAATTTATTGGCCTACAGTTTTTCATAGTATTTCTTTATCATTCTTTTAATAGCTGTAAGGTCAATAGCAATATCTTTCCTCTCATTCCTAGTTTTAGTAATATGATTCTTTTTTCTTGGTCAGTTTAGCTAAAGATTTATCGCTTTTTTTCTCTTTTCAAGAAACAAACTTTTAGCCTCCTTAGTTTTCTCTATTTTAAAAAAATTCTCTTTCATTATTTCCTTCCTTTTGTATACTTTGGATTTCGTTTGCTTCCCATTTCCACCCAAAGTATTATTTTAAAGTGAAAAAATAGGTTACTGATTTGACATGTTCCTTCTTGTTTATTAATGCATTTAATCTCTAAGTTTCCTTCTAAGACTGCTTTAGCTAAGTCCCATAACTTTTGTTATGTCATTTCATTTCTGTCAAAGTTTTTACCAATTTATCTTTTATGTCCTCTTTGTCCATTGGTTATTTAGAAATGTGTTGTTCATTTCCACATATTTGTGAATTTCTAAAAAAATCTTTCTGTTAGTAATTTCTAATTTCACTATATTGTTATCAAAGAGCATACTGTCTATGATTTCAATTCTTTCTAATTTGTTGAGATTTGTTTTATGGCCTAGCATATAGTCTCTTCCACAGAATGTTCCAGCCCTTAAGAATAATTTGCATTCTTCTGTTGTTGATCAGAGTGCTCTATAAATGTCTGTGTTAGGTTTAGGTGGTGTATAGTGTAGTACAAGTGTTCTAATTCTTACTAATGTGTCTGAGTGTTCTATCCATTATTGAAAGTTAGATATGGAAGTCTCCAACTATTACTGTTGAATTGTCTAATTCTTTTTTTTATTCTGACAATTGATGTTTCATGTATTTTGAGGCTCTGTTGTATATATATTTATAATTGTTATATATTTCTGGTGGATGGACTATATTATTGTAAAATGTCCCTCTTTATATCTAGTAATATTTTCTTGTTCTATTTTGTCTGATATTAGTATAGTCACTTGTTAGGACTTTGTTAAATTTACACACACACACACACACACACACACACACACACACACAGGTTATTAGAGCCCTGGGTATCACATGGTTAGCCAAAGTTCAATAGAAGACCACAAGGAAAATTGCAAAAGAAAAGTTTATTACTCACAAGTACTGGAGGAAGTGCACGGCATGTCTTGAAGGTCTGTGCAGGGAGGTCAAGGCAGGGTGCAGGAACTGAGAGTGGCATGACCTGGATCAAATGCCTTTATTAGAGTCAGTGTGTGGGATGCTTTGGGGTTCCCAGGCTAAAACCAGAATAGTCAATTCAAACCAGAAGGAGCACAGTTTGGGGAAGCTTCACCGAACTCTTATCTAAAGGGCACACAAAGTGAAGGCCCTAGGAGGAGAGGGGAGACTGTTTATCACAAGGGCCTTCGGTGGAGTCAGAGCAGGAATTTACATTTACTTGTGACTCTGAGTGCTGTTATCTAGGACGTGTGCTCCTGGGAGGGCCTAGTGTCAGCTCAAGGTCCCTGCAGGTTGCTTGGACACACAAAATGGATGACAAGGCAGCAATATTATGGGGTAGCTCAGCGAAACTCCCTGACAACTATACTCTTTGTGAGATAAAGTCCTCAAATGATCTCATGGCTCTTTAAGCCAAGATTAGGAAGATTAATTAGTCTCCTTTCCCATCTGAATGCAGAAAGGCAAAAGTAAGGATCATTCTAAATTTGTGAGGTTGGCTTTAAATTTCCATTTTAAAGAAGCTTATTAAATGTTTTATAATGTTCTTGTTCACGCATAACATGTTTCAATCTAGCCAAAGAAAATTATAAGTGTTCAAAGGGATACCATGTGAAACTCTAAACTGAATACATAAAAATTTGGCCATCTGAGGAGTTACTAGTTACTAATATAATTAGTTGGCACATTACCGGGGATTTGTAACTTAATATTAACTTGATATATGTTATTGCAATTGTCTAAATGGCACAAGGGAAGCTAAAGCTACAGACACTAGGCCTAAATTCTGAAGTCTCATCTATTTCAGGAGGATAAAGAGAAAAGTGTTCACTTCGCATTAAAGTCTCTGGTACAAGTAGCGACTCTTACCACACAGATGGTTCAAGCATAGAAGGAATAAATGACGCAGAATCAGGACAACAAGAAATGCTTTAACTGGACCAGGACCAAGATGGTTATCTGAGTACACCAGAGATGTCACTTAACAGCTCCATTTTAATGATAACTTTAATGGTGGCTAAGAATGTGAGCAGTGCCCTGAATCTCTCTAGGTCAAACTCTAAGGCAGAGGATCCCGTTTTATGACTCTCCAACTTTTGAAGTTCTCCTATGAGGTTAGTAATTTCTTCCACACACTCACTGTCTTATCTGTCTACCCACACTGTCCCTAGCAAGTCAGATCCCATGCAGAGCTGCTTGTCTGTATAGCACCCTTATATAAATTAGGAAAAGGCGGTTTCCTCCCTATAGGGGACCTGATTTGGTAGCAGCAATGGCCAGGGCACAGGCTTTGCCCCTAGAACACAGGCAGAATTGGAGCCCCGCTCGCCCCTTGGCGGGAGGCCCTAGAGTAATGTGGCGGGAGCTGAATTCTCTTCCTTCTGTGCTGCTCACAGGCTGTCCACATCTCTCCTCTCATCCTGGGAGATGACTACCTGGTATCATATGTAGTAGTATGTCTTTATTGAGGAGCAGTCTAACACAGTCAGGACTGCACAGCAAAGTGAGCATCCTAAAGTCAGATGTCCTGGCCTTGAATCCTGCCTCTACCAATTAATAGCCTGAGACTAGGCAAGTTATGCAAGTTTTCTGTGCCCCAGTCAGGGTAAGAACATTTTTATTTTGTTATTATTCTTTAAGCTAAATATATAAGTTTCACATAAGAGTGATAATTCACTGGGCAAAAGGAGCAAGAAGGGTCCTCTAGACAGGACAAAGACAGGGTCTATGTAATAGGTTCTGCAAGGCCTACATGAATTAATATATGTAAATGTTTAATATGTATGCAATACACATTATTTATTAATATAGGTTAGACCAAACACCCTAGGAGGGCTGTTCAAATAGTGCCTCCTCATGCAGTTATGAGCAACTGGATGAAAGTGCAGTTCACATAAGAATGCTTCACTTTCACGCCTTCTACCAACCCTTTCTGGAGTCAGAGACTGGCAGACTGCATTAAAATCATTCAGCAAGCCCTAGCCGATTTGGCTCAGTGGATAGAGCATTGGCCTGCAGACTGAAGGGTCCCAGGTTCGATTCCGGTCAAGGGCATGTACCTTGGTGGCGGGCACATCCCCAGTAGAGAGTGTGCAGGAGGCAGCTGATCGATGTTTCTCTCTCATTGATGTTTCTAGCTTTCCATCCCTCTCCCTTCCTCTCTGTAAAAAATCAATAAAATATATATATTTTAAAAATCATTCAGCAAGCATTTGAACACTTTCTGTGCACAGAGGTAGACAAAAACATTTAAAAAGACAACCTTCACCCCCAAAGCATTCTCCCTAATTTCAAAAAGTCAATCAAAATAAAACGATTTTAATTGTCAAACAAATGTGACCATATCAGGATACAGGGCGTAGACCTTCTAGTTTACTAGAATAGGCTCATGCCTAGACATAGATCATCTTTGAATCCAGGCTCACTTACTTGTTGGCTGTGTCAGCTCAAGTTAGTTACTTAATTTCCATGAGATTTAGTAGGTAACATGAGGGAGGAAAAGTTTCAAGGGTTATTGTAAGGATTGAGATAATAACAGAACAAAAGGGGTCTGGCACATAGGAGGTAATTATTTAATGGTAGCTTTTGTCTTTATGAATATTTTCTATCATCATCTAAATTCCATTGTAAAAATCTGTGATGGCTCTTAATATTCCACAGGTTGAAGTTCAGATACATCACATTCCAGGCCTTTGAGAATCCAGCCCCATCTATCTTCCTATCCACTCTTTTCACCACGAACCTCACAGTCCAAACACATGGAACTACTTGCAGCTTACAGAACCTGCTATTACATAGACCCTGCCTTTGTCCTCTGTCTAGAGGACCCTTCTTGCTTCTTTTGCCCAGCGAATTATCACTCTTATGTGAAACATATGTATTTAGCTTAAAGAATAATAATACAATAAACATGTTCTTACCCCTCAGGTTAAGAAATATAAACAGAAGGCCCCTGTATTCCACATTTTTTTTTTTTTTTTTAAAAATCAGCATCTGTGATTTGTATTTTTAAAGTATAAGAAATAAAATCCTTGTTTATGGATCACCTTTGCCATGAAAGATCAAGGAACTTAATCGTGGCCTAAAAGCCAAAAATGACTCCTAGTCACTGCAGGGATGCTACTAGAAATTAAAATATTCAAATACAATTTGATTGGTATAATATTATGGAGAAAAAATATTTTAATATTTCAAATGTAAGCAGTTTTTTCTATGATGTTTTGCTTCTTTTGAAAACCTACCGCATGATTTCTTTGTTTAAAATAAATATGGTGGGTTATTAATACTATTATTACTATGATTGGTGGGAGGGGCATGTCTTTTTATGTTTCTCTTGACTGGTCAGGAGCCACTAGGTGGCAGAGAATGTCTTTTGATTACAATAAGAAAACCTTTTTAAACTTGTCGGTGTGAAACAGGTTTTGGAAAACATAAAAAGCATCACACTATAGACTTCATAGGTTAGCATATAGCACTAGTAACCCATGGCCCTGCAATCAGCAGTTTTGGCCAGTTGGCTATGTTGTAGTAGCAACTACAGCAATAGTATCAAAACCACGTTTATTGAGTGATGGCTGTGTACCAGACACCAGACTAAGGGGTGTCCACACCTTATGCTGTTTAATCCTCACAGCAGTCAGAGGAGACAAGCACTATTAATCTCCTTTTTGCAGAAGAAAAAGCTGGGTTTTGAAGAGAAGAAACAATGTGCATAAGTAGCAGAGGCCAGATCCAAACAAGGTCTGTCAGATTTCAGAGCCTGAGGGATTAAGAACTTCACGCTAAAGATTTTCAGAATTGGGAGAATATTTAATATTTTGTAGGATTAATCACGCTGTGATATAATTAGGTTTAGACATGTATTGACTTTAGGTATTTTCAATATTTTAGATGCTGTGTTAATATCTGAGCTTAATCCTTAAAGTCTTTATGAAATAAAGAGTTTGTTAAGGACTTTACATGCGTATAGGCACAACCCCTTATCTTTTTTCCCATTTAGTGGCCATTTGATCCCAATTTCTAATAATCATATTTCATCTATTCCCTCAAAACCTCCTTTCCATTATGCCTGTATGCCAAGAAAAGGCAATTTATTAATGAAAGCCAATTTTTCCCCACAGTGTTTTGTAGATCCTTAGCCAAAATTTTTTAAGTTTCCTGCAAGTGTTGTTGACAAGAACCATACTATAATCGTCTCAATGTGTGTGTGTGTGTGTGTGTGTGTGTGTGTAAAATCAAATGACAGTCATTTAAAATTTAGTTTTGCAATGTAATGTGCTCATCTTCAGAAAACTACAGCCTATTCTAAAGCCTCAAGCTGAGAGAAGGCATTCATTATAGCAAAGAGGCATTTTTCTTTATTTCCTAAGAAACATTTAATAATTACCTTAAAGATATAATGGGGAAATTATAAGACTATAGAGAAATATTGGTTAATGTTAAGCTTTGTGGCAATATGTGACTTTTATAAATCTGAAATGGGACAGTGATTATGTAGAAATTTCACAGGACTACATGACTCATAGGAAAGTTCACAGGGCTGGCCCTCCTTTAATTGGAAAAATTTTACTTAGTGTCTTTATCCTTGTGTTTCCTTTCTGTTTTTCCTCTTTGGAAAAAAAAAAAGTTGAGAGTGTAAAGGTGATTAGAAGGTGCTTTCAAAAACATTAGAGTTTTTAACCATTAGAACCATTCTTTGAAATAGGGAAGGGAAAGAAGTGAGCATATCAGAATGGCTATTGATAGTTTATTGGAGGTTGGTATTTTGTTGGATGTTAAATGTCTTACTTATTTGTATTATTATTTAAGCTAGAATTTAGTGTGTTTTTTATTTTTTCATTATAAAGATCTACCAATTATAAAAGGTAAAATGAAAATTCAAAACTAATACCCTTTTATTTGGTTTCCTTTGAAATATTCAAACTTTACATTGGTCTAACTTAAATGTCTAGTATGATTGTATATTTTAAAAGTGCCAATAAAATGTGAATTAATATCATTAAGAACTTTTCAAATAAATGAAAATAAATATGTAAAATTTTAAAGAATCCAATTTCTTAGGAATTTGGGAAAAACAGTTGCTACACACTGATTGTAAATTTTACTGACAAGTAACTTTTTAGTATTAGTTTTTAAGCTAAAGAAATAAAAGTATGTTTAAGGCTATTTACTGTCACTTTATTGATTTACTGATTTTTCATAAGTGGTTTACTGGCTCCTTTTCACTTTTTTAAATAAAGAAGTTATATTAACCTATAACAATTTTGAGAGGCTTCTTATGTCAACAGAAATATCTTCCAGTTTTACAATTTAAAATATTATGCATTTAGATGACAATTATCCTATATAATATTATGTTAGCCTACTTATTGCCTCTAGTTGTTGCTTAATATTCATTTCCATCCATTCACTGTTTAGGAAGAGATTATTGCCTGTATTTTTATGTTTTGCATGACTTGCATATGTATTATTATGCAATGAAATTACTAAAAGTCAGACATTTTATATATTTATCCCCTTCTCTGAATTTCCGTAATACCTTGTTTTCCTATTAAAAATAGCTATTTTTGAATTACCTAATAAGCATCAAGAGCCATTGTTCCATTGCAAATAGTAGTGTAGATTTAACAAAAAGAGGGCAGCATTGGCAAAGGCATTAGGGTAAAATTTTTATATTGCATAAAATTGCTTCCCCTTTGCTATTATACTAAAGTAAGTAAGGCTAGTTACTATGGCAATCAAATCTCAAAATGTCAATGGCTTAACACAATAAAAGTTTATTTTTTGCTCTCATGTAAAGTCTAATGAGGATGATATGAATTGGAGGATAGTCTCCAATGTGGTCAGTCATTCAGGGAACTTGTCCCCACTACCTGCTCGGACCTCAGACTTCTCTGCTGGATTGTCTGCATCTGTGGCAAGTAGGAACTAAGGAGGTATGGAAGATCACATCAAAAGTTTGTATGATAGGCCTGGAAATGGTCAACATCCTTCTGTCCTTGTTCCATGGGCCATAACTCAGTCATGTGCAAGGGAGGCTGGGAAATGTTGCTTAGCTCTGTGACCAGGAGGTAAAGGAAAAGATTTTGTTGAACATGTAGCAGTTCTTGCCTAGCCCATAGTAGTAACCCAATGAAAGAAGTTACTTTCAGTAACTCTTTCATGTCGTCCTTATGCAGAAGCAATTTAAATCCGGGACTGCAGGATTTTCAAACCTCACCCCTGCCCTGTTATCACACCTAATCTTTGAACCTGTAGAGGAGCGATTTTCAAACAGTATGCCTCAATTTTTAAAGCATGCAATACCTGACTATTTAGTCAGGGCCACTGACCTCTTTTCCCTTAGATTGTCAAATTTAAAAAATGACAACAGCCAACATAATAACAATAGCTATTCAGTGTGAATGAATCAAAATTATACCTATTTTTTTTATTAGATCAGCAACAAATATATTTTTTCAGTGTGCTGTAGAATTTTAGTTTATGTGTGCCATGAGATGAAAAAGGTTGAAAATCGATGCTGTACAGTAAATAGATTATCGTGAATTCTGTTTCTGAGA
Organism: Eptesicus fuscus; assembly: GCF_027574615.1. Taxonomy (NCBI): domain Eukaryota; kingdom Metazoa; phylum Chordata; class Mammalia; order Chiroptera; family Vespertilionidae; genus Eptesicus; species Eptesicus fuscus. Next base: position 40,453,530 of record NC_072477.1, read on the forward strand.
GATCTCAAATGTTATATGGCTCTGGATGGCTTTAGGGCAGACAGCAGCTGTGGATGGGCAGGAAAGAGGAAAAATGGACACACGGTGGCCAAGTAGGGGCTCAGACTGACATCACTTGGCTGAGGGCACTGCTCACGTGCCAGAATGAGAACTCTACCACCATCTCTCCAGCTCTCCTCGGAATCTCTTTGCCATTGCCTCTAGCATAACCTGGCCTCCACCTGTGGCAGCCAATGAACTCTTGGGAATGTGGCCAATGTTATTAGTAGAATGAAAAATGAAAACCTGAACAAGGAAAACAATGAGGTTCATTAAGCAAATATGTTAATGAATAGTTTAGTGATATTTAAAATAGATGAAAATATTGTTTTTATCCTCATGCTATAAAGGACACTGGAGCCTAGCACAGAATTTGATAATTGAGGTGTTTGGTTACTGAAAATTACGTTCAAGTGTATTGATCACCTTTTAAATCTTTGAAGCTGATTGAATATAAATTTGATTTGATGGTTTAAATTTGAATATGTCATAAAAAGGCTTTAAACCCTTTTATGGAGATTAAGAGAAACCCTTTCTGTTAACTTGTTTTATTGTTGTTGTCATGGAGACCACCAGAAGCACAATCTTCATAAATTTATAACCCAAGTGAATTAGCCTCTAAGCAATGAATATTTTTATGCACTTATTCACTTCAAATATTTTTGAAGTGATTTACATTTTTGTCAAAAATGAATATGGATTTTTTTACTTGCTTCAGTTTCATATATAATGCAGCCCAGAATCATAGATTATAAACATGGATTTAATTTACTGAAATATTCATTTTATGAATCTAAAATTATTAATTAGCTCACCACAAAATGTTATAGTAAAAAAAGCAATTAATGGTATAAGTTGTTTTTTGTTCATTACAAATGATTAAAATGTGAAATTATAATAATGTATATGTAATATCAAGGTTAATGTTAATATTCTATTCCAAATTATCTAATATTCTAATATCATCTGTTCTAAATTTTAGAATTATTATTATTTAAAAATATATACATAAAATGAGAATCAATAAAAGTCATATGTTGTTGTGAGTTTAGTTAGTGATGGTTATGACCTGCAATATTTACTTAACTCTCATAACAAATGTTTTGCTTGAATGATAACATTTTTCCCCCAAGTATTGTGGCTTTCTCATTTTGAATTATGACCTCCACAGAGAGCTCTGTAAGTATTCTGGAGAAAATATGAAGTTATCCCAAATGACTATTATGACCCTATAAAGTCATTCATTTTAGCCAGAAATGACATTTTATGCTTACTCTCATGTAAGAGGAAAAGTAAGTTCACATTGCTATTCTCCCTGAGGAATGTCAACAAGGTTCTGCCTATTGGCTTGAGCTTAGATGCAGCCTTCTGCTGGGGTGCGGAGGGGAGAAGCAGCAGTCCTTGGGGCCTCCCTCTAACCAGCCTCCTAACCATCCAGGCTAGAGAATCACCCTCCTCTTCTTAAAACTACCCTCTCCACGAAAGATCTACAAAATAGTTTTTGCTGCAACCGATAATCAGAGTGTAAATTGAAGTGAGTTTGGGGTTACTGGGGGCAGTTTGAAGTCTGTACTTCCCTACCAGAGAGGCAAACAAGCTTTGGAGCCTGTGTGTCATCCCAACTCAGCCATTCACAAATTATATCACCTTAGACAAATTATAAAACGTCTCTCTTCCTCAGTTTCCTCTTAATGTAAAATGGGGATAATAATAGGACTTATTTCATAAAAAGTGCTGTGAGGACTTGTATTTGTTTACAAAAGCCAATGGTTAAATTTCCAGAAATTTTGCAAGTTGTTAAATAAATGTTATATTAAATAAAAGGTAGTAAATACTCAAAATTCATTACTTCCTAATTATTTTACTATTACTTATGTTTCTTAGGTTATTTATATCTATTGTCTCTGTATGGTGCAAATAGTATATAAAGGTGGGCTACTGTAAATTTCTGCCCGACTCCCATGTTCAGCGATATTGGTAGCTTGAAATTGACCATGATCGGGGGTAATATTTACACATGGAAATTGGCAATCATTACTAATCTGACTTTCTTTCTTTCTTTTTTTTTGAGAATTGGTTATTAAACATTTATAAGTAGCCAGATCATCACTGTTTATAGTGTGTTTAGGATTTGTCATCCTAAAAACTATGTTCAACATATGTTATTAAATATATATTACATATTAAAATGTAAATATGTTAAATATGTGTAAATATGTTAAATATATATAATAGCTGGTTGGCACTGTAAGTTCTCCAAATGTATTAGCCATTATTATTTCTGAGTTGTTATTATTTCGTTGTTTTTTTGTGGGTTTTTTTTGCATCAGCATTCTTTCCTCCATTTCTTCTTCAGTTCTACTTCTTTTCTTATCTTTGAGGAGATTTGACAATAATTGAAAATCATTCTTTTTCCCATTTCTGCCCAAGCTCTATAGACTTGACTTTAAGCCCCACCCCCCGCCCCCCAGAACAGAGATTATGTATATCCAATTTAGCACTGGGTCCCCTGCACCAACCTATGAGCCTGCTGCTTAGCAGCCCTCAGTAATCACTGCTCTGCAGATCCACCTGAGGACAGGCAGGGAGGGTGTTGCAGAAGCTTTGCAGGACACACACTGAAGTCTTCCTTCTGCTCACTCTGGCTCTCTCATGACCCTTTTAGTTCTGGAGAGTCAAACCTGCAGTTAGGAAGTGCTGCCTTTTAACACTGTTATCCTCCCAACACCATCACCAAGATTCACTAGAAAGGCTTTAGAAAATGTCCTAAAGAGTCTATTTGAGAAAATGACCTGACGCTCTGAAAACAGCAGTGGACTATTCTGTGAAGACCTATGAAAACATAATGATTTACTAAGATTTTCATGTGTCCCCAGTTTCGGAAGCTCTTCCTCTTTGCCCTTTTTTCTCTCCACTGTATATGCCAAGTCAAGAGCTTTCCTATGTAGTGATGGTTGTCAAACTGGCTCTGGTTTTGAGAATCAGATGTATTCATGCTGTTTGTCAATTTAATGACCTGCTTTGGTTCGTTTTACAATTAGAAATCCCTCTGCCTCATGGCCTAATTTGGTTTTCATTAATTTGCCCTTTAATGAAGAACTTGGAGATTGAATTTTACCAGTTTGGCTGCGTTCTATTTTAAATTATAGGTTACCCTTTTGCCCTAATTCAAACTAACAGTAACACCTGGATTTTGAGTTGCAGTTGAACATATAAAAATACTGATTTGCTAAGGTGTAGCTATCTAAAATTACTTTTAGTAAACGAAGTCATTTCTAGATTCCGAAATTTAGAGAGAACTAGCCAAGGGATTTTTATGCATGACTTTTGCCACAAACCACAGTGATCATCCTAGAGCTCTTAATGATCAAAATAGTTCAGGATCTGTAACTGGCTCTTTTATGATACTAGGGCTAACTTATCCAAATATATCTTCAAATTACTATAGATAACACATAAAATTCTAAGAAAAGAACTTTTCTTTTAATAAAAAAGTCCCTTAAGAGTTGTTTTTTTAAATCAACCAAGTACTTTATCTCAAGATTTTGCTGCCCAAATCATGTCTTTTTTTCCAAAAAACTTTTTGACTTTTAAATTATAGTTGATATACAATATTATATTAGTTTTAGGTATACAACATAGTGATAAGTCTAGTACCTATTTGCCCAAATCATCTTAAATAGACTATGGATTGGCATTAATATACCATCTGGGGCAAATGGGTTGCTTTTTAGGTTAAAGGTGGCCATCTGCAGGGGTGAGTTTAGTGGTCTAACGCAGCCCACTAATATTGTCCCAGCTGCGAAGCAGATGGTGCGGTGAGCAGAGGGTAGCTATAGGGGGCCTGCCCTATGGTTTCATCTGTCTACAGGCTACAATGCACTCTCTCCACTGGGGGCTCAAAAACATTCCCTTCCATCTCTGCCTCCCTAGCTCTCAATAGAGATCTGAAATGTGAACTATCTTTTTGTGTAGCAGAACATAATAGGATGACTTCCATACATCATTGAAAAAAATTGATCTGAGTTTAGGGAGAGGCCTGGGTTAGGAGTCCCCTGAAGAATAGGTGTTGCGATATTTTTGAATGGTGGGCCATCTGCTAGGCTATGAGAACCTGCTGGGTACAGCTGGCTGCCTGACACATAAGGGTGTCACTGATTAATATATCACATGAAATACGTTCACACCATAGTTGTAGGAGATGGTGCCCAGGGTAGTATGAAGCTAAAATTAAAAAGATAGGTCTGGAACTTGTTTGTTCTATGTGATATGACCTAATATGAGATTTAAAGTGTATCATATTTGGGAGTATAAGTTGGGTAAAGCTATAAAACTTGTTCCTTTTTCTTTTATATGATGAAGATCAATTAACTTTTCAAAATGTAAAATATCCTCTTCTATAAAATATAAAGATCAGATTATCTCTTTAGTAAAATATTCTTCCATCCTAACCCAGAATTTTGGATGGTATTACCAGGATTTAATATTCTATTTCATGAATGTAGTGTATATCCCAAGTGCATTACATTGTCTTGACTTCCTTTGAATGACGTTTCTGTCTCACAAAATTCTTATTCATATTTTTGAAGGGAGTAGGTGTAGCACCATTTGCAGCCATCATATAGCTTTTTGAAGTATGTTATGCATTATCTGAGTGATCTGTCTACTACTCTTACATCTTCCAGACAGGCTGGCAAATTTCTAGTAGCACTCTCCATCTTGAAATACAGTTGACAGAAACTGAAGGAACACTTTACAACTACTGGGGGAAATGTTACAACTGGATTGTAATTTCCCTTTCCAAAGGAAAAATTGCATTTAGACATAGAAAATAGGCTGGGAAATATACACTGAGCTTGGGCGCCACTGGATCTGTAATACACTGACGGTTCTTGGCATTTCTCAGTGAAATTAGTAAATCTCTTCTCCAGGAAGGAAGTCATACGAAAACAGAGCACGGTTTTCTGTGTTTTCCTTTGTTGGATCTCTCCAGTGCTCATGGGCATTACACAGGTGAATTGTGATACTGTACTAATAGTTCTAGAAATCAGAAGCGTCATTGGTACTATTGTTGGTTTGTGAACATTTAGCTCAAAACTAAAGTCATAGTCTGGGGCTTCCCTTCTCCTTCTAGCAAAGGGCACAGGAACTGGGGTGAGACTTCTGGAGTTCCGGCAAGAGCAGAGGGGTATTTTGCTTATCTACTCAAATGCTTTGTGGGCCCCAGTTTGGTCAGTCTGAGCCTCCAGACACAATTGGCCTGGTCTTTCAGGGAGCAGCAGTTGGGATGAAGAGAGAGGAGGGAAAAGAAGATGGGGGTGAGCAGCTTGGGGCAAGCAGCTCTATTCCTGGGAAGAGCTCATCCTGACTGGACAGGAGGAAAGGGGAGTCCTTGCAGTCAGGCCAGAGGGGAAGCGCTATTTACACAAAGTTAATGAATGTTGGCACATTAGCAATTTCCTGTGGGAGTTAAAACCCAAACTCCCAAACTGAAAACCTGCTCCTCTTCGTACAGTGCTACAATCTACCAGCAAACCGCTGGGCTTCCCCTTGGAGCATCAGCCTATGATGACAATCAACATTAGAGATAATTATCATCCATAAGAAGTAAAATACCATTTTAAGGATTTGTTAGCTTCTCCTTTGTTAGGCAATGTGATTCTACAGAAATTCTGGTTCACCCTGAGGAAATTCAAAGATTATTAAAATGAGATAAAATAAAAATAATTCTAAAAAAATGAAGTTTAAGATGTTGCAGGCATCTTACTAAGGAGAACAGAAATCAGAGCTGTGTTCAAAGGAGGTATCTTTTCCCAAAGCAGGGGGAGATACAAAACCAGAAACTTGAGCAGTGGCTCACAGCCAATTTTATATCATTTGGATTGAGAACAAATTGTGCCTCAACATGTATTGTTAGAAAAGAACATATCCTGCTCGAATAGGGGAGTGGGCAAAAGTGATTTATGAGGTGCTTTTGAAAAAAAACATGCTTCCTGGGGAAAAAAAATGGGAGACAATCAATGAAACAGTTGTAAATGCTGACTATTAAAATTCAGGAACCCGACAATATAAATGGAAACATGAGCATAAGATGAATAGGGGAGGTAACTTAAGGTCAATACTCATCTCAGGCTCTTTGTATTCAAATGACCATGACTAAATAAGTCTCTACTCTTATTTCCTGACATATATAAATTGTAGCTGCCAGTGACCTAAATTTGAAGTTATTTTGTCTTTGATGTGTTCAATATATGTTTGAAAAAAAACACACAATAAAATCTCAAAGCAAAATTACCCACTAAAAGAGAGTCTGTTAGCCACCAAGAAACTTCAAGTTTAGACACATTGGGTCATTTAAATTGATGTTTAAGGACATGGTAATTTTTATTCATCTGGAAGCTGGATCATAAAATCAAGAAGGTGCTATCTAGTAGCACTAACTTCTGGGATAACACAAGTTAGTCCACCACCAGCCCAGGTGCAGCATTTTTAACATTATATTAAAAGCGCCACCACCAGCCCAGGTGCAGCATTTTTAACATTATATTAAAAGCGCCACCACCAGCCCAGGTGCAGCATATTTTAACATTATATTAAAAGCAGCAAAGAAGGAGCAAGCACCAGCAGGGGATGGGGAACAGGCTGCTCTTCGCCACAGAAAATTCCCTACTCTACACCTGCCTTTGGCCTGGCCCCTTCTAGAGCAGCAGGTGGCCCAGCCTTCCACCTCTCTGCTGTGTGTTATGTGCTGGATTCTTGGAGGCATTCCTGCGAGGCAGAGGTGCATGTTGTTCCCGCCATGGCTTTAAGCAGTCTCTACATTTCCTCAGGCCCATTAAGAGAAGACTGCTGAGCTCAAGTTCTACTGAAACTAGGAAACAGCTAGCTATCAGCTGACTAACAATATGCTTATCATGCCCAAAAGTACAGCATTTCTGGTTAAACACACACACACACACACACACACACACACACACACACACCCAGTAAACTTGTTTAGCCAAGAAAAATGAGTATTTCTTCCTCGTTATGGAAAAAAAGTGCTAGACTTCAAATGTGATAAATGCATGAACTGACCCAATCATTATTTTTTATTAAATGATGAAGGAAATTTATACAGATTAAACTTAGTTTTCTATTGATACTTCTTTAGAATTTTCATAAATAAGTGAAGTTTGTTTTATATCTATGAATGCATTTTAATAAATTTTTATAAATGCATTTTTATTACAGTATTCAAAAGTTCCTAATCCAAATGGTACCATTTTCTATAGATATAATAAGTATAATAAAAGTAATATGCAATAGTTTATCTCTGTGCTTAAGTAGTAATATAAAATAACAACAGTAACAGACAGTGATTAAATTAATCAAGAGAAATATAAGTTCAATAATCATCCTTTAATGAGATATAATAGAAAATATTTACCTACCACTTTCAATCCAAGTATGTAAGGAGAAATGTAGACTTACTTAAAGGTTTAATTTTCAAAAACAAACATAAAGCAAACAAAAAGGGAATAAAGCCAAATAAAGATTAAATAAGATTTTTTTGCATATCAAAATCAGGAATTCCACAGTCCCTGGTCACAGAAACCAAAAACCAACCTTTCTACTACATTAATGTTTGGGCCTATGTACTTTTTACGGGAGTATATTAGGGATTATCCCACATAATATTTATTTATAGAGCCTCAAACAACAATTAATTGAAGGCAATTATCAACAATATTAGTATATGCCACTAAGTTAGGGTACTTTATTAAGCTTACTAGTTTATACACGAAAGAGCTGTAACATAGTTAATGGGAAGAAAGGCTCCTGCATTTTATGTTCAGCAGATTCTGTTGTATACTTTTATAAAACTTTTTCTTAAAATTTCATGTTATCAATAAAAATAATACCTACACAGGATATGTGTTGACAGAGTCTATAGACATCTATCAGCCATTTGAAATTTAGTTTTGAAAAGCTTTATTAAGCTCACCCACACTTTACCTTACCAGGGATAATTAGTGTGTGAGCTGGTAAGTTCTACATTCACCCACTTGCCATTTTTACTGGGTCTTCCTTCTGATTTAGCATGATATTTTTTGTTAAGAGCAATGTTCCCTCTGGAAATAATATATGAAAAGCAATAAGAAATTATTAGCCACAGGGGAGTATTGGATTACATATAGGAAACCTTAGTATAAAGCCTTCCCTGGAGACTAAACTCCCAGGAGACACAGCCACCTCTGCCATCTTTCTTTCCTTCCATCTCTTCCTACACATTCTGCTTTGCTTCCATCAGGAGAGTCCTGCTTTGCCTCCTCTGGGGTATGGTTGGAAGGAAAAGTCCAGCAAGTTTCAAGTTTAATGAGAAAACTTTCAAATAACTGTGAATATGAGTCCCATACATTGTCTTACAGCCATATTTTAGCAAAGCAATTCTAGAAAGAAGCTGTAGAAAGAGGAATTCAATGATTACTGAAAAAAATTCAAGCTAGACTACAAAGAATTTGGAGGCAAGATTGATTACACAATGGAACTGGATGTTGAACAAGGTCATGAGAGAGCTATCTAATATAAAGTCTTCTTTTAAAATATAACTTTCTTAAAAATTCAAGTCTGTTTTATATAGCAATTTGACTACAGGCAGAACACTGGATAATGAGTTTTCAGATCAAAAATGCTTTCTATACTGCCTAGGATTATGTAAGGAACATCTCTGATCTCATTTTTAAAAAGCCAATAAAACATGCCTGTGTTCATAAGAGCCATTAAGCATTTACACCCTGATGTATGTACATTTTTTGCCCATTTGGCTGCTGGAATGAATGAAAGGAGCAATGGATTTCTCAGACCATTTTCTAAACATAATAGATTCAAAAGGAAAAATAAAGTTCCCATTTCCCATGGGCATGAACATCTTACATTCAGTAGACTTACATTTATTCCAATCTATTTTCTATTCATCTAGTTCATTCATCATCCTGATATATAAAAACCCTGGGTTGTAACGACCAGTAACGACCCGAGGCTGACCAACCAGAAGTCAGTGCTGGCCTTGCCCCCAAGCAAGTGGTAAGGGGCAATCAGGCAGGCAGGCAGAGGAGTTAGGGGTGATCAGGTAGGCAGACCAATGGTTAGGGGTGATCAGGTAGGCAGACCAGTGTTTAGGGGTGATCAGATAGACAGGCAAGTGGTTAGGGGAGATCAGGTAGGCAGGTGGCCCCTTGCCAGGCTGGCCCCACCCCCAAGCAAGCATTAGGAGCAATCAGGCAGGCAGGCAGAGTGGTTAGGGGTGATCAGGTAGGCAGACGGCCCCTCTCAGGGCTGTCCCCATCCCCCAGCAAAGAAAGAGGGAGGCCCAGGCCAGCAAAGCCATTGCACCCCAGCCTGTCACCTGCAGAGGGAGGCCACCAGTGGCAGGGGAAGGAGGGGGCAGCACTGCACAGATGGCAAGCAGTGGCAGCGGCAGGGGTGGGGCCAGCTGCCTGAAGCCCGGGGAAGGAAAGCCCCAATAGGCCCTGATCTCAGGCCAGGCCTATGGACCCTACCTGAGGGGTCCCGGATTGTGAGAGGGTGCAGGCTGGGCTAAGGGACTCCCCCGCCCCAAGTGCATGAATTTTCGTGCACCGGGTCTCTAGTATGGTATAAAATGAATGGATGAATAATGACGTAAAGATAACTAATAATTATACCATGTATTATCTATAGTAGAAATCATAAAAGTCATTAATTTAAAATCCCCTGCAATATAAATATTCCTTCTTTCTACTCTGTGTTTTAACCTAAAGTTAACATTGTGGAGCTAAATTACTACTTGAATTATGACTGTTGGCATTTTTAAAAAGGAAATGCCAAGCTGTTTTAAGATTTCAAATGACAGTATAACCAAGGGAGAATCAGAACTCAAATTGAGGTTGAGAGATATCTCTGTCACTAAGAGATTGACACTTTCATTCATCTCCTAATAATTTCAGTCAGAAATGTCTTCCATTATATACTGCCTTAGTCATCTCAGTCATCACTGCTCTAGGATTGAACAGTGAATTCCTCCTACTCTTTTCTGCACAGACTCATCCATTTATTACTGACTTTATTTCTGGAGTCCTTCCCATTACCCATAGTCATCTCTATAAAAGGATTCAAGGTAAGCACTGTTCCCAAGAAACTGTCTGGTTCTAATCCATTGCCTTCAGGTAAGTAAATAATGAAACCAGCTATCTCAATATTCACATCTTGATCTTCTACATACTAATAAGCTGTATACTGAGAGAACTATATTAAATTTGTTCAAGGATAGATCGGATATTTAAAATTGTCCTAACACAACATACCATCTATATATATAAAAGCCTAAGCAACTGTTTGACCGTTTGACCAGTAGCTATGACACACACTGACTACCAGGGGGCAGATGCTCAATGTACAGGCATGGAGACATGGAACAGACTGATGAATCTCAGAGGGAAGGGGGAAGGCTGGAATAGATTAACCAAAGATCTTATATGAATACTAGAAGCCTGGTGCATGGATTTTAAGATTTGGCAGGTAGGGGCAGAAATCTACTCATCTTTCCACCTCCCAAGAGGTTGAAGTAATTTCCATACTCTGCCCACTTTAATAAATTTCATTGCTGTATCCTACAGGGTCTGGAGTTTCTCCACACTCTCTTTTATCAAATAGGATAAACTATTTTAAGAGTCTGACCAATTCAGAAGATAATGGAAGACTTTCTAATGGCTGTTCAGATATCAAATTTCTTCAAAATATCTATGCTTTTAATACTATTTTAAACAATAGCACTGTCATTGCTAGTTAATATTTGGTTTTTGAGATCAGCTGTACTCAGTTCTTTTTTCTTCAGTCTTTAGGCTTAACCAATACTTCTGTATCTTAAATTTATATTTGGGGAGTTTTTTTAAGTTTCCCCTAAATATATCATGGGATTATTTTCCCTTCTGAAGTCTACCCATCTACCCCTGGTTGAATCTGTCTTCCAGTTGGTCTGAATCAGTTTAATGATTGTTTCTGCCTCCTAGAGTCAGAAATAGCACAGTCTCGGGTTAGGTTCCTAAAAGCAGAGCCTGAAATAGAGGTTTGGGGTATGTGTTTTATTGAGGGAGTACTTTTCAGGAAGAAAAAAAAAGTGGGGGGGGGGGAAATAAACCTGTAAGAATGAGGCAGGATAGGGAAGAACAAAATACTGAACAAGGTTGTGGTCTCATGTAGCCTGATCCATTTGGGGGGACGGGTGGTGGTGGTGTATGTGGTTGGTAGAGGGGTTGGTATGGGTAAAAATTACAATGCAGAGTTGTCCTGCCTGTAACAGTCTATTATTGTCTGTCCTCAGTAGGGGAATATATAACCTCCCAAGCTTCTAGCCATGGGACTTGAAGACGATGGAAGATATGTGCATAGGTTTGGTATAGGTTATCTGGGTGTAGCAGCATCTACTACAGAACAAACCATGCAGTGCTCAAATCCATTGGCCTCTCACACTAAGTTCACTCCATCTAGATACAACGAGTCCTGAATTCTAGTTTGTCACAATTCCCAGTGAAACTTACAAGAGAAAGGTTAGAGGAAGAAAGTAGATTTCTGCGGAGGTAGTTGGTCCCAAGGCTGTAACTGATGCTTATTAACATCCTCCTTTACCACCTATTCTTGATTTCCCTCATCCCTGGCTACTACTTATATAGTCGTGACTTAGACACACATCACTGAAGAGTCTGGGCTCCATCTTACTATGCCTTATCAGTCTGTGGTTGATAGACCTGCCCATTTACAGTTAAAATTGGGTATGGGAGGATCACAAGGTGCCTCAGTAGATCACCTGAATGCCAAATATGTTCCTCTCGCCCCCATTTTGTATCAGGCTTACCTCCTCATAATGACCAGCATCAACCATGTCTGGCAGTGTGGGAACTCCTTTGTGTGCCTGCTAGTCTACGGGCTCAAGGAGCCTTAAGTGACCAGATGGCAGCCCCCTATGTGAACACGGACCTTCTAGACCCACAGGGACAAATGTTGTGAGAATGGGAAGCACAAAGTCCCCAAGTAGGTCATTAGCAATAATGGGAAGCAGTGTTGTCTCCTACTTCTATCCCTTGATTCCCCAGCCCATGTGGCCAACCTGTTTGGGACACAGTACCATAAAATGGCGTTTGACTTACTTCTTGAAAGATAGCACCCCCTCCTCACAGGGTGTCTTCTTCATACCTGGCATGTCAACTGTGCCTTCCAATGACCTTTTTCATAGCTCTATCAAGCAGGCAACTTCTGTATGATGAAGTATGTGGTAAGGCCAATGGATATCATTTTCCTGTATCTGTAAAATGGGGATAATAATATCACTATCCTACAGGGTTTTATGCTGGAGAGTCTTGACTGTCTCCCCACATCTGTTCTCTCCTTTCTGACATGGCTGATCAACTAAAGATTATATTTCCAATCTCCCTTAACTAACTCAAAGCAACTATGTGATTAAGTGTTAACCACTGGAATGAGAGCAGAAGCAATGTGTACAATGCTGGATTTACTTGGCTAAAGGAAATTGTTAATCCTATACTTATATATTCTTTCATCCCTTTTCTCCCAGTTGTTTGAAAATGATGATTATGAGTGATGAATGGTGATGATGAAGCTTAATGTTGAGGATGGCAGGGCCATCCTGCTAGCCTGGATTCATGGATAGCTCTGTGGAGCAGAACAACCCATCTAACATCAATGCATTGTTGTAAAAAAAAATCAATGTCTGTATTAGTCAAGGCCCATTTAAACAATTGACCCATGGCAACACTCTAAGTGTCAGAATTAGGATTTAAACCCTAGTCTGTCTGGCAAGCATTCCAAAATGCAAGTATCTTTGAGTTTTATATTTATATAAAAAATAGTGAGGCCCTAATCAGTATTATCATCCCTGAGAATTGACATTTATTAGAAGGCCAGGAGGGACCCTTCCTACCCAGGAGGGACCCTTCTCTGGGGCCCAGCGAGGTGATCATGAAAGGAGTCTAGGCCTCACTAAAAAGGCTGCCTGTGAGGTCCACGTGGGTAGGAAGAAAGTGAGGGCAAAAGAAGCAAGGGGCTTTGAGGCCAGGGGCTGGCTGGCTGTCCCTCTAGGGATATGAAGAACAGGTGAGGCACAGTGAAAACTAGTAAAGCTAGAAGGATAAGAAGTAGCAGTCACAGCAAGGAATCTCAGTCCTAGCACAAAGACTATTTTAACCTTTAGCTCCATGGTATGTACATATTTACTTTTTCCTTCCATGTTAGTAGTCTATGAGATCTCCATGTTACCTCCTTGGGGGAGGTAAAATCTTTTATGCTAACAGCTCATATCATTGCACCATATTCTGCTTGCAAAGGATTTAGTCATTTAATGGTTCATTTGCTCAGACTAACTATTTAATATCTATACAGATAGCTTCTCCAGGCTTGACTGCATCTGCATCTAAGGTGGCTTGATTGACAGCTCTGCTATACAACAGTAGTAGGGGACCTTTAGGTTTGCAAGGGAAGGGAAGGGGAACTACAGTTTATTGAACACCTGTTATACATTGGACATTTTAAACTTTTTTTTTTTTTTACTTCCACTAACGTATGTCATTTTATCATCCCAGTTTTCAGAGATGAGAAACCTGAAGTTGAAAGAGGTTACATAACTTATCCAAGATTACAAATTTAGTAAGTGAAGGAACTGGTGTTCAAGCTCAACCCCCTCTGACTCGGAAGTCTATGCCCTTGCCACTGTCCTTCCTCTGCTCCCACTCCCACGAGGATGCTCCCATTCAGACCGATCTGAATTTCCTCTGTAACCTGGGGGATAAAGGTCCTGACCTCCTGTAACTGGATAAAATGAAATAATGTATACACCTAGCACAGTGCCTGGCAATAGCAGATGCTGAATGTGCTGAAAAAAACACATATACATTTTCTGTATGTAACCATGAAATGAACAGTTTTAATGGCATTTCATTTTGCTTTGAAGCCAAGATCTAAGGGACTGATTCGTCAGCTTGATCAGCCTCTGTGAGCTGTCAATGGACAGTTGGGCTAATTGCTCCTTTTTGGTAGTAAGTGAGGTTGATCATATTAAGACACACAAAAAATATTGTGGCAACTGACTTTTCTTGGTTGTCCCAGGAGGCAAACGAAAGCAAGTGAGTGGAAGTGACAGAAGGTAAACTTGCAACAATATTTTAAAAGTCCAGCTGTCAGATGTCTTCTAAAGAAGGAAAGGTCAATGAGCATGTCCAGGCTGTCTAGGGGCCCACCTGCCAAGGGTGGTATATGACGGCATCCTGTAATGGGCAAGACACTGAACTACAAAGTCCTGACCCAGTCTCTTGGCCAAGTTTCTATGGCATTTTTGTAGGTTGGGGAGAAGAGTTCTGTTTCCTTCAGGGGTTATTTCAGGACACCCCAACCTTGAAATGTATATGAATTATGCTTGATCAAAGACTGTTTTCTTTTGCAAAAGCCACTTTCCCATTTGTCGTTCCCTGCACCTTTGGAGGGAGGAGCCGTGTTGAGCATCTGCTCCCGGATCTCGGTCCTGTCCTCCAGCTACGAGAAGAACACCCCCGTTCCTGTGGGGGCGCGAGGCTTGGCTCTCTTTTTAGAAATTCCCTTCTGTGCTGTGCTAATCACACCCTCAGTACATTTTACATCTTATTTTTAGGAGCAAAGTATAAAGAGTCCTAGAACCGACAGCAGTTTCTGTGGCAACTTGCCTCGCCCCCTTGCTTGTCCAGCTGCGCAGAATGAAATGCTAAAAGGGGCCATTTTACATCACGAAGAGAAGATCCACAGTGAAGGGGCTTTTAAAGTGAAGGTTTCTTCTACGTTAAGTGGGAACTAGCCGGGAATTAGGTTGGGGGAGATGAATAAAAGAAATAGAACCTTTACTTAGAACTAGAACTATTACAAAGTCCCAGGTGTTCACAGGCATGCCCTAGTTGCCCTGATTTTTTTCCCTCAGGGCATGATTTTAGATGCAAAAATAGCATTTAGACCAATGAAAACTAGGTTTGAATATTTATATCAGAAGAGTTTGTTGATAAATTCCTCTTCCACCTCCTCCCCTCAAAGACTCTTCCTGTATAACTTCCCAAGCAAGACTAGATTATAAATTGGCATGCTTTTCAAAATCACCTTGAATAGCTTTCTTAAGGCAACTCTCCCAGCTCCCAGCAGGCTGTCACCAAATTCTCTCTTCCTGACACAAGCAGGCAGAGTCTCCATGGGCAGGGCTTGAGCTTGCAAAAGCAGCACCCTCAGAGTGTGATTTGGGGGACACCAAAAGACCACTAGTCCAGCCTGGCAGGCATGGCTCAGTTGTTGAGCATCAACCTATGAACCAGGAGGTCACAGTTCAATTTCTGGTCATGGGGGCTTGATCCCCATTGTGAGGCATGCAGGAAGCAGCCAATCAATGATTCTCTCTCTTTCTACCTCTCCCTTTCTCTCTGAAATCAATCCTATATAATAAAAGGTTAATATGCTAATCAACTGAACGGCAGAACAACCAGTTGCTATGATGCGCACTGACCACCAGAGGGCAGATGCTCAATGCAGGAGCTGCCCCCTGGTCGTCAGTGTGCTCCCACAGGGGAAGATCTGCTCAGCCAGAGGCCCTGGTCCGGGCTCACCACTGTGAGTGTGGGGATCGGGCCTAAGCTGTCAGTCGGACATCCCCTGAGGGCTCGCAGACTGTGAGAGGGTGCAGGCTGAGCTGAGGGAACCCCTTCCCCCCAGTGCACAAATTTCATGCACCAGGCATCTAGTAAAAATATAATTTTTTAAAAAATACCACTAGTCCAGAATAATCTCCTCCAAGGCCATGTTATGTCCCAGATTATCATACCCACAGCCTTGTGTTAAGTCATTTGCTTCCACAGGCTTCTGGGAGGAATGACATTTTATAATCAAATTTATATTTTATATTTTATTATCTTCTAGGAAAACATGAGGTGTCGCATAATCAAAAATACATTTCTGGCCAAAACCGGTTTGGCTCAGTGGATAGAGCGTCGGCCTGCGGACTCAAGGGTCCCAGGTTAGATTCTGGTCAAGGGCATGTACCTTGGTTGCGGGCACATCCCCAGTAGGGGGTGTGCAAGAGGCAGCTGATCGATGTTTCTCTCTCATCGATGTTTCTAACTCTCTATGCCTCTCTCTTCCTCTCTGTAAAAAATCAATAAAATATATTTTAAAAAAATACATTTCTCCTAAGACCATTAGTAGAGAGGCCACAGAAAAGAATAAATAAATATGTCCCAAACCTAAACTGCACTTACACATTAACTGAGCTCCAAGTTTCCTGAAGCCAGTCAAATGAAATTTTTATTATGATTCATTATATGATTATCACCTGTTAAAAGCAAAGCCACCAGTTTGTCAGGTGAAAGACATTTTTTCTGATGCTAAATTCTTAAAAGCAACTCTGTATGTTGGAAACAGCAGAATGGAGTTTTTTTCAACAGTAATTCAGGAAAAGATGCAAACCATTCTCCACATGGCAATTTATTATATTGGTGAAGTTTGAGGTTATAACCTCAAAATAAAATGCAGTGAAGCCACCAATGTAATGCTTTAAAACACTGGACAGGCACAACTGCATTAACTCAATCTGTGTAAGCAGATTGGCTCCAGGAACAACTGGAGAAGGGGATCGAGGGAAAATGGCATAAAGAGCTAGATTTTTATAAAAACAATGGCAATGAAAGCTGACCTATGGGGTCAGCTGAAATGTAGTGGGGTTGAGGCCAGCAATCAAGCATGGGAAACTGATCATATTAAAGAAGGGAGAAGAGTAACTAGAAAAAGGGAAGGAGGGTGGAAAGAGGAAGTGAGAGGGTCAAAGAAACTATATTTCCTCTACTTAGAACTGGAATCAATATCATGGTTTCTTCTCTGTATTTCTCCAGTGGTAAGAGCTCCATAAGATTCTTAAGTATACAATTTTAATAAAAATTAAAATGTAAGGGAATGGTAGAATAGACAGTTTGTACTGATTAAATGATATCCAAGCACTTGATCCCATTGAATTGAACTTGGCCTCTGTTTGGGTAGAACTTACTTTTACATCACTCCCACCTTTCCTATAGCCACCGTGCTCTGAGGCTATTTCACCAAGGGCTCTGTGGATCACTGAAGAAATGAGAATGCCTTCCTCTCAATTTCTTTCTTTTCAGCTGAAATGATTACTAACAACTACTTGGAATTTTAAACACAGAACTTCTTGGGAAATTCTACCCATACCAAATTCCTCCTGCTGTTGCCCCTCTGAAGTTCTCTTATTCTTTATCTGAATGCCCCAAATTTCCTAACAGTTTCCTAACAACTCCAAGCTTAACTCATCTTACCTGACGAATGTTAGCATATTTAGTGGAGGACATTAGCCCACTCACATTTATTTTAACCAACTGTATATTTAGTCACATTCCTGGCTTTTGATTTTAAATTATCTTTTTCACAATTTCCTATTTGCTGTTGGTTCTCCTGAATTTCCGACTTAAAATGGAAGACCAGGTGTTCCTTTTCTTCCCCTCTACAGCAGGGACACTTTTTTTCTGTTATGGGCCAGATAATAAATATTTTAGACTCTGTGGGCCACATGGTCTCTGTCACAACTCCTCAATACTGATGTTATAGTATGGAAGTAGCCAAAGACAACACAAAATGAATGACCATGGTTGTGTTTCAATAAAACTTTGTTTACAAAACAAGCAGCAGGCCAGATTTGGCCTGTGGCCATAATTTACTAACCCTTGTTGTAGAGGATTAGAAGTTTCACATCCTTCATTTTAAAAAAATTTTGTACTTATTGACTTTTGAGAGAGAGAGAGAGAGAGAGAGAGAGAGAGAGAGAGAGAGAGAGAGAGAACTTGGTTGATTCTTGTATGTGTCCTGACCAGGATCAAACCTGCAACCTTAGCAACTCTCTAACCAACTGAGCTATCCAACCAGGGCACATCTTTCCTTTATAACAAACATACCTTTCATTAATAGAATACACATTCAGCCCTAGCTGGTTTGGCTCAGTGAATAGAGCGTTGGCCTGTGGAGGGTCCAAAGTTTGATTCCAGTCAAGGGCGTATGCCATGATTGTGGGCTCGATCCCCAGTAGGGGGCATGCAGGAGGCAACCGATCAATGATTCTCATCATTGATGTTTCTAGCTCTCTTTCCCTCTCCCTTCCTCTCTGAAATCAATAAAAATATATTTTTTAAAACTGTTAAAAAATAGAATACACATTCAACTTCTATGACAGATAATCTGAACAGTAGGACTTAAACAAAATAATATATTTTTCTGATTATGTATAAGCAGTCAGCAGCTGCTTTGACAACACCATGGTATCAGGACCCAGAATTCTATCTTATTGGTTCCCATCACTAAGGTGTCACCTGTACATACCTCCTCAACCACATTTCAGCCTGTGAAGAGGGGGAAGGAGAACCGAAGGGCATGCCCCTTCTCTTTAAGGACACAGCCTGGAAGATGCACATATCACTTTCCCAAGTCCCTTTTATCAGAAGTTTGTCATAGGTTACACTTGGCTTATAAGGTAGCCTGAGGTATGTAGACAAACTGGGAGGCCATGTACCCAACTTCAAATCTTATGACTAAGAAGATGGGGAGGATAGTTACTGGCAGTATCTGCGGCAACTAAAACTTTGATTTTCTGATTTGCTTCAAAGATTAATTAGAAGCTATAACCCCTCATCCAATCAAAACAAAACCTTTAACACATATGTATTTCACACATTTGAAATCTAGTTATGTTTTACTGTTGTCATCTCCCTAGATTTGTGTTCTTCTAACTCCCATAGAGTTTCTGGTGAACTCCATACCCTTATTTAATAGATGTGACTGTTTTACCAATGATCATTTTCTAAGATCTGACCTCCAAACTTTCAAGACAATTAGTCTATATCTTTTCCTTTTCTTTTTTTTTTTTTCATGGAGAAAGAAGCAGCAGCACCTGGGGAAAACTCAATATTTTTGCTTAGAAAAACCTGGGTTTCACTACTGTAATCTACACAAGAGTTTTCTGTTTAGTGGTGGACAACATGAAATGAGGTATCTGTCATGTGGCATGACACTGAGTGAAGGAACAACCCTCCACAGATAACATGTCAGTGAATTAATTCCCTGCTGTTATAACTGTGCTGAGAACCTCAGTCATCAGCCCCCCTTTCTGAATAATTTTCCATTCGTATATATGGGTGTCTGACAGTTTGTTTACATTCACATAAGGAAGAAAAGCCAAAAGTACTTGGCTTGCAATCAACAACTGCCTCTATTTCTGTTTTGCAGTGCTCTCATTCAGTGCATTTTAATATGTTTTTAACAATGCATGAATTTGAGTCAGAGGAACTGAAGGAAAAGCTGGGATGACACACATTTATTATAGGATATAAAGGGATGAGACGTCATCTATTGTTTGCCATGCCAACAACCCTTAAATTAGTGCCCTTTCTCCTTTGGAACTGAATTGTTCTCATTAAGGCGGCTGGGCACAAGTAGGTTGGCATAATTTGGTGTTTTCTTTGAAGAAGTTTTAAATCTGAAGTCATGCTTGCGTTAATCTCCCAAGTTCTATCTCACCCAGATTTTATCAGCTTTTGTTAGAGTTCTGGCTTTGGAAGGCTTCTTCCATACATGCCATTAGATGTTTATAGTTCATGGTGTGGAGATAGATCTTGACTGAAGCTAAGATAGACAGGAAATGCAATATTGTTTTCTTTAAAGGCAAGAATATCTCTTTTTCGGCATACTATCCTCCTGCTCTTTGGCTGATGATGTTGACCCAATAATGAAACAAACTAACATTAAAAGCATTGAAGTATATTAATTTTTTAGTAAGTGAAAAAGCAATTTGGACTCCCTCATTTAAGTCTTATGGAGTAGCCCCTATAACAGGGACAAATAAGTATATTTAAGTTACCTGCAGTTTTGCTGAAGCTGGAGTCCAAATTTTAAGTTGCTGAAACTGAAAAACTGCCATCTGGGAATCCATAACTAATTTCTTCATGTTAAAATGGAAATTGAAATCTATTCTATGGACAAACCCTTGTTAGGTTTTGCATTGCAGATAGATGGAAAGCAAATAACTCCATATTAATTTTGGGAGATCCCTGAACCACTGAAATAACACAAATATAGATGCCTCAGACCAAGATATTTTCATTCAGTTTAGAAATAGGAATTAAAATATATCTTTAGCAAGACTGTGTCCTTGCAGAAAAATGTCTTTTTTTTTCTAAATGTGTTTGAACTGTACTGAATGTGTCCCAAAAGGGTAGTTACTGAAGACTGAATAACCTAGACTTTGGTTAATATGTTGCCCATTAATTACTGTGATTGCCTTGCATTAGAAGGTGTGGGGTATCAGACCACATTGGGTTTTCCACCTGTCAGTCAGACTGGATTGAAAAAAAGAGAGGTAGGCTTTGGATTGAGGGAAGGAGAACTCTCTCTCTCTCTCTCTCTCTCTCTCTCTCTCTCTCTCTCTCTCTCCCTCTCTCTCTCTCTCTCTAAATGGCTGTGAGAGGTGGAAACTAAGCTCTTGGGAGAAAGAACATGGGATGTGCTATTTGTGGGCACAAGCAGGTGCTTACATGTAGTGACAGTTCAGGAGAAATTACCTGTGTGGGACTTCCGTGAAGGGACATGGTCCATGGGCTCTACTTATTTAGCCCAGAATTTCCGAAGTGTATTCAAGTAAGGAACCCCTATGTTATATAACACTTTTTAATATGCCATATAATGCTTTCTGAAAGAATACACTAGAAGAAATGGTATTAGCCACACTTCCTCTTAGCATGTATTGGAATCACCCAGATGGCTTATTGGAACACAAACTGCTGGCCCCATTCCCGAAGTTTCAGTAGGTCTGGGGTGGCCCTGGAAGATTTGCATTTATAACAAGTTCCGGGCTGCATGCTGGTGCAGGAATCACACTTATAGAATGAATCACAAACTAAAATAATCTGTTTTTTTCTTTCTCTTTCTGGAGTAACACAAATCAGAGCAAGTAGTCATTAAAATAAAGGCCAGATATGAAAAGCTCACAGCTAACATCATACTTGATGGTGAAAAACTGAAAGCTTTTCCTCTAAAATCAGGAACAAGGCAAGGATGTCCATTCTTGACATTTCTATTCAACACAGTACTGGAAGTCCTAGCCAGAGCAATTAGGTAAGAAAAAGAAAAGACATCCTAATCAGAAAGGAAGTAAATGTGTCCCTGTTTACAGATGACATGATCATATATATATATATATATATATATATATATATATATATCCTAAAGACTCCACAGGAAAACTGTTATAACTAATAAATCAATTCAGTAAACTTACAGGATACAAAATCAATATGCAAAATACAATTGTGTTTCTATATAATAACAAAAAATCTCTCTCTCTCTCTCTTCTCTCTCTCTCTCTCTCTCTCTCTCTTTCTCTCTCTCTCTCTGAATGGCTGTGAGAGGTGGAAACTAAGCTCTTGGGAGAAAAGGAAATTAATAAAAAATATCATTTACAATAGTACCAAAAAGAAAAAAATATTTATTTATTTTTTAATATATTTTATTGATTTTTTTACAGAGAGGAAGGGAGAGGAATAGAGAGCTAGAAACATTGATGAGAGAGAAACATCGACCAGCTGCCTCCTGCACACCCCCCACTGGGGATGTGCCCACAACCAATGTACATGCCCTTGACTGAAATCGAACCTGGGACCTTTCAGTCCGCAGACCGGCGCTCTATCCACTGAGCCAAACCAGTTTCGGCAGAAAAAAACATTTATAAATAAATTTAGCCAAGGAGGTGAAAGACATGTATACTGAAACTATAGAACATTGATGAAAGACACAAATGCTGAGACAGTCTATATTCATGAATTGGAATGTCCATGCTATTCAAAGCAAGTTACAGATTCATTGCAATCCCTATCAAAATGCCATTGGCATTTTTTACAGAAATAGAAAAAAAAAAACAATTCTACATCTCATATGGAACCACAAAAAGCCATAAATAGCCAAATAAATCTTGAGAGAGAACAAAGCCAAAGCCATCACACTTCCTGACTTCAAAATATAAATTCAAACTGACCATAATAAAAAGAAAACATACTAGCATAAAGACAGACATATAGATCAATGGAAAAGAATAGTAATAAATCTAAACATATATGGTTGACTGAACTTCAACAAGGGAGCCAAGAATACACAATGGGGAAAGGATAATCTCTTCAACAAATCGTGCTTCGAAAACTGGATATCCACCTCCAAAATAACGAAATAGGGCTCAACTCAAATGGGATAAAGATTTAAATGTAAGATCTGAAACTGTAAAGCTCCTAGAGGAAAACAGGGGGGAATTTCATGACATTGGCCTGTACAACCATGGATATGACCCCAAAAGCACAGCAACAAGACCAAAAATAAGCAAGTGGGATTCCATCAAACTGAAAATCTTCTGCACAGCCAATAAAACAATCAACAGAGTGAAAAGACAATGTGTGGAGTGGGAGAAAATATTTATAAACCATATATCTGATGAAGGGTTCATCTCCAAAAATATATAAAGAATTCTTATAACTCAATAGCAGAAAAACCTAAAACAAACAAACAAACAAACAAAAAACACAAAAACACCTGAATACCCCCATTTAAAAAATGGGCGAAGCACTTGAATAGACACTTCTCCTAGAAAACATATAAATGGCCAACCGGTATATTAAAAAATGCTTAATATCATTAGTCATCAGGAAAATGCAACAGTGAGATACCACCTCATATCTGTTAAGGTGTTTATTACCAAAATAACAAAAGACAACAAGTGCGGAAAAATTTAAACCCTTATACACTACTAGGGGCCCGGTGCACGAAATTCATACACTGGGGGGGGGGGGGGGGGAGGTCCACTCAGCCCAGCCTGCCCCTTCTCACATACTGGGAGCCCTCAGGGGATGTCCTACTGACGGCTTAGGGCATGTAAGCTGCAGTCTGGCCTCCCTTTGTGGGAGGCAACCGGGCTGATCAGGGGAAGGTACCAGCCCCATCACCCCGCTGCTGTAGCCACTGCCAGCCACCACAGCCACCAAGGTGTTTTCATCAACACGGACTCCAGTCCCTTCACCAAGAAAAAATGACAACTTTCTTTAGGCATTTTCAAGATGTGTCTTTCATAGGATATGCATTTCTTTCTTTTTTTTTTTTATCCTCACCTGAGGATATGTTTCCATTGACTTTTAGAGAATGTGGAAGAGAAAGGGAAAGACAGAGAGAAACATCAAAGTGAGAGGAACACTTTGATTGGTTGCCTCCTGCATGAGCCCTGACCTGGGCCCCGGCCAGGGAGGAGCCTGCAACCTAGGTACATGCCCTTGATCAGAATCGAACCCAGACCCTGCTGT
Source organism: Eptesicus fuscus (assembly GCF_027574615.1). NCBI lineage: Eukaryota > Metazoa > Chordata > Mammalia > Chiroptera > Vespertilionidae > Eptesicus > Eptesicus fuscus. Next base: position 40,476,992 of record NC_072477.1, read on the forward strand.
CTGCAGGCCGAGGCATTATCCACTGAGTCAAACCAGCTAGGGCAGGATATGACATTTCTTAGCCCTTCCAGCAGTGGACCTTCGTTTTTTTCTCCAGAAGTGTGGTGGAAAAACCCTAGATCACCTTTTTGGATTCTTATTACCCAAGTTACTAAGAATATTACCAGTGGCATACAGGAAGCTTAACCAATGTGCAGTCAGAAAAAGGTGTTTCCTCTATAGTTCACACCAATCGAGGGCTGGGCCCTGCCCAGGCCTAAAGCCTCTGGCCAAAGCTTTAGGCCTGGGCAGGGGCCCTCCAGCTCCCTGTGATCGCAGGCTCTGCCCCTGCCCAGGCCTGCCCAGGCCTGCCCAGGCCAAAAGCCTCTGCCTCTGGCCCAGGCTTTCAGCTTGGGCAGGGGACCCCCAGCTCCCTGTGATCGCAGGCTCTGCCCCTGCCCAGTCCTGCCCAGGCCAAAAGCCTCTGGCCAAGGCTTTCGGCCTTGGGCAGGGGACCCCCAGCTCCCTGCGATTGCAGGCTCCGCCCCGGGCCTAGGCCGCAAGCCTCTGGCCGAGGCTCGGGCCCTGGGCAGGGGACCCCCAACTGGCTCTGATTGCCTGGCTCTGCCCCGGGCCAAGGCCGCAAGCCTCTGGCCAAGGGTCGGGCCCAGGTCAGGGGACCCCCAGCTGGCTCCGATTGCCCAGCTCCGCTCCCCGCCAAGGCCAGCAAGGACAGGCAGAAAGCTTGGCTTCCTCTATTGCCGGGAAAACCAAGCCTCCCTCCTGCTCTCCATGGCCGTAGCCATCTTGGTTGGGTTTATTTGCATAATCGCTCCTGATTGGCTTGTGGGCGTGGCTTGTGGGTGTAGCAGAGGTATGGTCAATTTGCATATTACTCTTTTATTAGATAGGAAGGATTGGTGGGAATACAACATGGTACAGCCACTATGGAAAACAGTATGAAGACTACTCAAAAAATTAAAAATAAAGTTACATATAATCCAGCAATTCTACTTCTGGGAATTTATCCAAAAGAATTGAATGAAATCAGAATCTTGAAGATATATTAGCACTTCCATGCTCATTGCAGTGCTATTCACAATAGCTGAGGTATAGAAACAACCTAAGTGTCCATCAGCAGATGGAAGGCTAAAGAAAATGTGATATATACATACAAACGGAATGTTATGCTACCTTAAAAAATAAGAGAATTCTGCAATTTGTGACAATGTGGAGGAACCTTGAGGACATTATGCTAAGTGACATAAGCCAATCACAGATGAAATACCAAGTGACTCTATTTACATTAAGTGTCTAAAATAGAATCAAAGAGTAGAATGGTGGCTACCAGGGACTGGAGAGAAGGCAAAACAGGGAGCTGCTAAACAATATAGTCATTGAATTCACACCATGAGTAGGACATGAATAGGGTTTGTTCTACCCTGGAAACTCCAAGGCACACTGATGAAAATCCCATAGACAAAGCTTTAAAATACTCACCCTCAGGTATGCAAGGTAATTTTAAAAAATTAATAAGCATCCTATATAATAAAAGCCTAATATGCAAATACTCCCCTCAACCGGAAATTCGACTGGGTATTCGACCAGGGGGCCGGCAGCTGCTAGGGAACCTACCTGTGCAGAAATTTCATGCACTGGGCCTCTAGTCTATATATATAAAAGCCTAAGTGACTGTTATGACAGGACGACCGGCTGGTAGCTATGACGCACACTGACCACCTGGGGACAGATGCTCAATGCACAAGCTGCCCCCTGGTGGTCAGTGAGCTCTCACAGCCAACCTCTTGCAACCAGCCAACCTCCCGCAGTCCCTCCCCCTGCCCCAGCCAGCCAGCCCCGATTGGCCCCAATCGCCGGCCAGGCCAAGGGACCCCACCCGACTCAAATTTGTACACCGGGCCTCTAGTTTATTATATTATCCATGCTTCCTGGATATTTTGACCATTTTACAACTTAAGTGTCTTTTTTGTTTTTTAAATTAATTTTTAGAGAGGGAGAAAGGGAGGGGGAGAGAAAGAAACATTGATGTGAGAGCTAAATATCCACTGGCTGTCTCCTGCATGCCCCCTACTGGGGATTGAGCCTGAAACTCAGGCATGTGCCCTAACCAGGAATTGAACTGGCAACCTTTTGATGCATGGGACACTGCTCAACCAACTGAGTCACACTAGCCAGGGCAACAAATGTGTTTTTGTTTCAAGTATAAAATAATTGAAAAGAGTTTTGCTCATTAGTATTAGCTATATTAAATTCTCTGCAATCATGCCACCTTAAGAGCCATGTGGGCATGCTGGTTTATGTTATCACAGCAGTTCGACATCTAGTCAATTAATTCTGAAGAAACCCTGTCAGTCATTAGGCGATTTGGAATGTAAAACAATAAACAACCAGTTTTGTTGATTGCTTTGGCTGAATTGATTAAATGCCTCAGAGAAATAGAGGAAACACTTCAGTATGACAGCTTTACATTTCTGCTTTCCAGTAATTACAGTCTTTGTTGAGCCAAGACTTCCAAAGGGAAAACAGAAAATTTCTGAATTGGTGTCTCATTTACAATATATTATTATCTTCATTATATTTACCTGAAATAGAGAATTAGCTAAACCAAAACCAAAGTAGAGCAGAATAGATGAGCTGCCTGTCCCCAGCCAGAGTTCATCTACAGAAGTTAAATATGCACACAGTAACTATTTCTGTCTCTGTGAGGCAATTATTAGCCCACAAATTCAAATGTGCTTCACTCCGAGTTGCTTTAGGGGTGGCATTGCCTCTTGGCACATCTGCCTGTTGTGATGAACTTTAAGAAAATGTCAAGGTCACTCATTCTGTGTTTCAAAGACTTAGGGAACCATTCATCTATCCATCTATATTAATAAAAGGGTAATATGCAAATTGGTAAGGACGTCCTCACAGTAATGACCGAACAGCAGGCTGCATGGGGCGACATGGCTGGCAGGGGGGGTTAGTGAGGGATGACCAAACGACTGAACAGCAGGCTGCATGGGGCAACCAGGTCGGCAGGGGGGGCAGTTAGGGGCAACCAGGCTGGCAGAGGAGGGCAGTGAGGGGTGACCAGGCCAGCAGGGGAGGCAGTTGGGGGCAACAAGGCCGGCAGGGGGGGCAGTTAGGGGTGACCAGGCTGGCAGGGGGAAGTTGGGGGCAACCAGGCCAGTGGGGGGGGGGCAGTGAGGGGTGACCAGGCCGACAGATGGGGGAAATGAGTGGCAACCAGGCTGGCAGTGGGGGCAGTTGGGGGTGACCAGGCCAGCAGGGGGGCAGTTGGGGGCGACCAAGCTGGCAGGGGGGAGCATGAAGGGGCGACCAGGCTGGAAGAGGGGGGCAGTTGGGGGTGACCATGCTGTAAGGGGTGACCAGGCCAGCAGGCAGAGGCTATTAGGGATGATCAGGCTGGTGGTGGGGGGGGGTGGTTGGGGGAAAGTTAGGAGCGATCAGGCAGGCAGGCAGGTGAACAGTTAGGAGCCAGCAGTCCCGGATTGTGAGAGGGATGTCCGACTGCTGATTTAGGCCTGATCCCGGGTATCAGGCTTAAACGGGCAATCGGACATCCCTCAAGGGGTCCCAGATTGGAGAGGGTGCAGGCTGGGCTGATGGGACTGCCCCCCTCCCCCCCCCCCATGCATAAATTTTGTGCACCAGGCCTCTAGTCTTCTTATAATATGCATCTTAATGACTGTGGCAGCCCTGAACTTATACTGCTCAGATATCCACTGTGATGAGCAGAATTGACTAAGGTGCTGATAGCTGTCCCTCTGAATGTACCATTGCATTTGCACCAAGGTCACAATTCCCATAGGTTGCTCCCAGTCAATGACTGAGCACGATGCAGGTACAAATGTGGTCCTTTTCCTGTGCAGCACGAGACTCTTTCAATGGGTAACTTGACTTGAGGACTCCCCATTGCCTTGGCTGAACCTCTCTTGGAACTGCACTGCAGTCTGAGACCATTACTGCCCGACCTTCCTTCCCTCTGCCTCCAAGGGATTAGACCTTTGTTTCCCTCTGAGGACTCCTGCCTACTCCTGCTCGCTCCCCCTTTATCCTTCACAGCTGTTACCCTCTCTTGCACATCTAACCCCATCTTGGCATCTGCTTCTTGGAGGGCCCAACCTCATAATGACTATTATTTTTATGCTACCTCACACAGCAAAATCAAGGTAATCTGTGGTTTATGAATGAATTTTAAATAATGGGGAAAAAATAATGCTGGACCTAGAGAAAAACAACAACAACAACAACAACAAAAACACCTGAAAGTTTTCTTGTCAGGGTCACAAATTAACTATAATCAGGCTTCTCCTGATAGACACCCTCTATTATTCAAAGACTGATGTAGAGATATTGAAAACCATACTTTATATAAAATTTATAGGTTTTTATTAACTAATACATTTTAGATCATCTTACTTATTTCTGCTTAGAAGTTTTTCCTATTGGAAAATCATTATGAAAAGTATAGAACATTATTTAAAAAAAAACACCACCTAGTTCTAGCACCCAAAGATACTATGATAACCACAGTTGCCATTTTAGTATGTTTTGTATGTATTTTTTAATATATTTTTATTGACTTCAGAGGGGAAGGGAGAGAGCGAGAGAGCGAGAGAGCGAGAGAGCGAGAGAGAGAGAGAGAGAGAGAGAGAGAGAGAGAGAGAGAGAAACATCAATGATGAGAGAGAATCATTGATTGGTTGCCTCCTGCACGTCCCCTATGGGGATTGAGCCCGCAACCCAGGCATCTGCCCTTAACCAGAATTGAACCTGGGACCCTTCAGTCTGCAGGTCAACACTCTATCCACTGAGCCAAACCATCTAGGGCTTGTCTGTATTTTTATATATATACTAATGGCCCAGTGCACAAAATTTGTGCATGGGGGCGGGGGGGAGGGGTGTCCCTCAGCCCAGCCTGTACCCTCTCCAATCTGGGACATCCCTCTCGCAATCTGGGACTGCTGGCTCCTAACGACTCACATGCCTGCCTGCCTGATTGCCCCTAACCACTCTGCCTGCAGGCCTGCTCACCCCCAACTGCCCGCCCACCCCACTGGCCTGATCACCCCCAACTGCCCCCCACTGCCAGCCTGCTTGCCCCCAACTGCCCCTCCTGCCGGCCTGATCACCCACAACTGCCATCCCATCCTGGCCTGATCACCTACAACTGCCCTCCCCTCTTGGCCCCTAACTGCCTCTACCTCGGCCTTGCCACCATGGCTTTGTCCAGAAGAACGTCCGGAAGGTCTCCTGGAAGATCTCCCAGTCTAATTAGCATATTATCCTTTTATTAGTATAGACAGAGGCCTGGTGCATGGGTGGGGGCTGGCTGGTATGCCCTGAAGGGTGTCCTGGATCAGGGTGGGGGTTTCCTTGGAAGGCGGGGCGGCCTGGGCGAGGGGCCTGTGGTGGTTTGCAGGCCAGCCACACTCCTATTGGGGTGGGGGTCCCCACTGGGGATGGTGCCAGCCTGTGCGAGGGGCTGGGGCAGTTTGCAGGCCAGCCACGCCCCCATGGGCTGAGGGTCCCTGCTGGGGGGGTGTGGTTAGCCTGGGTGAGGAGCTGAGGGCTGTTTTCAGGCTGGCCACACCCCCTTCAGGGAGGGGGTCCCCGCTGGGGTGACTGGCCAGCCTGGGTGAGGGGCTGAGGGCTGTTTTCAGGCTGACCACACCCCCTTCAGGGAGGGGGTCCCTGTTGGGGTGACTGGCCAGCCTGGGTAAGGGGCTGAGGGCTATTTTCAGGCTGGCCACGCCCCCCAGCAGGGACCCTCACCCCATGGGGATGTGGCCAGCCTGGGTGAGAGGCTGAGAGCCGTTTGCAGGCCCTTCCCTCAGCGGCTGGCCCAGGTGACCCAAGCCTCCCGTGCGCTCAGGCCACAGGCCCCTCCTTCAGCGGCTGGCCAGGGCAGGCAGGAAGCTTGGGTCGCTCAGGCCTGCTCCGTGGCTGCCACCCACAGGACCCTCCTTTGGCGGCCAGCCCAGGCAGGCGGGAAGCTTGGCTTCCTCCATCACCGGGGGCGACCCAAGCCTCCCGCCTGCTCTGGCTGGCTCTGTGGCCGCTGCTATCTTTGTCCCGCTAATTTGTATATTCCCTCCTGATTGGCTGTGGGCATCGCGGAGTGATGGCAATTACCATATTACTCTTTTATTAGATAGGATATATATGTCTACACAGGTGAAATACTATAGACATAAGTTTAGTATCCTCTTTTCCCCCATGGTATTAATTTTTATAGAATACTTTTAATGGCTGCACAATATTTTATTATGCATTATCCTATCATTCCATTATTCTCTTATTTACTTAACTATTCCCTAATTCTTGGAATTCAGGTAATTTCTAATTTTCTAATTATAGGCTATTAAAGAGAGTCTATAATGAATATCTTGTTCATAAAACTTTAGTCTGCATTTTAGGACTTTCTTCCCTTTATATAGATCCCTAGAAGTCCATCCTGGCTTCCTGATAAGCCTGCAGCTTGAGAAAATCAATAGACTTACTCCCCACATGCACATAGCATGTTAGAAGGATACAGGCCTGGCCGTAAGAAGACTCACTATCCTACTAACTAGCCAGGTGTCCTACACAAGTCTCTTTACCTCAGAGTCCATAAGTGTAAAATCAGGGAGCTGATTTAGATTATCCTTATCATTCCACTCATGTTTAATATTCCTAAACTCTTATTTAGTGGACCTTGCTACTATCTAGTGAAATAATTTTTCCTATGCCTTTAGGGCTGTATAGACACAAACGAATACTACTGGTAATGGATCCTGGGACATTATTATATTACTATCTTTATAGTACACAGAACAATCAATATTATATAGGAATATGGCTGATCCTGTGATTCTCCTCTAACTCATATAACTTGTCTGTGTGTTTTTAAATTACTTTTGGTTTCCAAGCATTAAGAAGTACATTATAGCTATGTGAACCTGCTCACTGAGCCTTCTAATACTAACCCAAAGCAAAATATTGTTAGGTATTAAAATATCACATTTAAAATGTTTTATTTGTGTTTCCTGAATTTACATCTGGCTCAATCTTCATATAAGGACTGTTTTAAGTGTTTCCCTGTGCATGACCTTGTGCTAGGAACTGGTTCACAAAGATGTTATGTTTGATGTTGCAGAATATCCCATTGAAAAACCACAACACTGAGGACAAAGGAACATCTAAAGAACCAGTCTGAATCTCCGTGCCTGGCAGCGGGCGGGTCTCCCACCGGAGGTCAGGGAAGGAGGGCTATGAGAAATTGTGGGTTTGGGGAGGCTGGAACCGGTACAATATTGTGCTTCTCAGAGAGAAGATAAGTGAATGAAGGAAATGGGATTCCAGAAGCTTTTCATATGAAGTGGCAAGGCTTAGGATCTGCCAGAAAGAGGACATTTAAAGATCTGGATCTAAATCGGGAAAGATTTTTTTCCTGATAAAGGTGGAAATAGAACCATTTCATGTTTTACAGATTAAAAATAAGTCAGAGGCAGAATAAACAGGAATGATAATAACTTAAGAAAGGCAAGTCTTAGCAGATGGCAGTGAGTCCAATGGGAGTCCGTGTGGAGACCAGCAGCTGATCCAAGTTACTCACTTGGTAGGAGTTTGTGATGTGGGGTTGGTAGGAGTTTGTGATGTGGGGGAATTAAAATTCGCAGAGAATGGAGCAAATGGCCAGGAATGCTGAGGAGGTGGTAGCCTCTGAAAACTCTGTCCGCAAATTGTTGGAATTCCTGCCAGGAAGTTCTTGAAGGAGAAAAAGTGGACATGAGGCCAGACATCTAGAAGAACCTGTCACAATTGGAGGCACAAGCTCAGGAACATGAATGTGTTTGAGTCTCGAGAGTGGGACTAGCTCCAGAGGACCATGCCCAAAAGTCTAGTGATTCTGCCTATGGATGAGTCACCCCCTCTGAGAACCTTGTACTACTTTAGTCGCTCTCCTTCAGCCCTTCACCTAATGGGTCTGCCCCCTCCCCCAAATCCATCCCCACCACTTCTCTCCTCAAGCTTTGGAGTCCCTTCTCCTCCTTCTGGCATCCAGTGCTAGCATCTCATGACTCCTCCATTCCCTCCTCATCCAGCTGTACCTCCCCCTGGGCCACTTCACCTGCCCTTCATCTCAATCCAGCCTACTTTTCCCCACCAAATGCTACAGTGAGGCCTCCACCAGATATTTACACGAAAGCCTTGGCTACCATGGCCACCAAGATTTAGGCATTCCACCCTCTATGGGAATGAGACTGAATCGAAGAGATCATGAAGCGCGACCAAGCGATTTCCAGTAATTCCATTTCCAAAGCCATATCGGGAGTCAGCGCAGCGGATGATAGTGACTCGACTGAGATGCTGCTCACAGCCATTCCTGTTATCAAACAGTCTCGAGCTGTCAATGATGAGTGTTGCTATGTCCTCATCTCCTCTTTTACAAGCTGTCTTCATGGCATTGAAGCCAAGTGCTACAGTATGGCTTTCCAGAAGACGCTTTTCAAAAAAAAGACATCTGTCCCAGGAGAGGTCACCTAGATGGTCCCTTAGCCAGGAGAGCAGCAGGATGCACTGGGACCTGCTTCATAATGAAGTTCAGCAACGTAATTATTTCTAAGAAAGGAACCAAGAGCATGACAGATACCAGCCTAGAGAAGCGGCCCGCACTACTGAGGAAGGAGTCTGGTTGGAAGCAAATGTTTTTTAATGGACTTGCATCACCTCACCTTCATCAGGACTAAAGGACAGAGGCTGTTCCTCCCCTTCCCCTTCTTCCAAGTCCATAACCCCCTTTACACACCCAGGGAATACCCTCCTGCATCCCTCCCAATCTCACACATCCTATTTGCCCGGGGAAAGAACTTATCAGACAGGATGTAAGGAAAAGAAAGGGGTGATTAGGTTAAAACTGAAAATACCTCTTTTTAATGAGCAAGACTAATACATCATGACCAGACACATTTTATCACAGTTGGGCGATAAAGCTATTTGGAAGGTAGCAATTACTATAGAAGTAATTGGGGAAGAAAGTGTTCATCATGGGAAGAGCTTCTGAAATGGAAGGGAAAGCTTTATTTTTTGACTTGACCTGGATAGTAGTTACATTTATAAAAACAAGTGTTTATAAACATAAATTTTCTATGTCATTATTGTATTTTTCAATAAAAATTGTTTTAAAAGAGAGAATGATACTAAAAGACACAATCACTAAATATAATATGTGGACCTTATTTGGATCCTGATTTGAACAAACCAATTACAAAATATTTGTGAAGTCATTAGAAAAATTAGACTGGCTAGATCTTTGATGACATTTAGGAATTATTGTTTAATTTTAGATGTGACAATGCTACTGTGTGTTTTATAGAAAGAATCCTTACTATTTAAAGATACAGACTGAAATAATTTTATTTTATTTTTTTAAATATATTTTTATTGATTTCAGAGAGGAAGGGTGAGGGAGAGAGAAATAGAAAGATCAATGATGAGAGGCAATCACTGGCCGGCTGCCTCCTGCACGCCCCCCGACCGGGGATCGAGCCCGCAACCCAGGCATGTGCCCTTGACCGGAATCGAACCTGGGACCTCTCAGTCCACATGCAGACTCTCTATCCATTGAGCCAAACCAGCTAGGGCTGAAATAATTTTAGATAGTGTTTGAGATTACTTTAAAATAACCCATGTAGGGTAGAAATGGCAGCTAGGATTATAACTGAAACAAACTGATAATTAGTGAGACTAGTTGCAGAGTACATGGGCGCTCATTATACTATACTTTTGTGCATGTTTGAACATTTGCATAGTAACAAATTTTTTTTAGTAACATGACTGAGATGGTTAGTCCATATGCAAAAGAAAGATGGGCCCATAAGTTCTGTATGTGGATTGCTCAAGCAGCTTCCTTTCTCAATTAGCTCTCTGAAGTTTCTGCCTGCGTGGGACAACTGTCCAAGTAAACCTAAACTTTAGGGCCAGTTAAAATATCAAGTCCCACGCCCTGGCTGGTTTGGCTCAGTGGATAGAGCATCGGCCTGTGGGCTGAAGGGTCCCAGGTTCGATTCCAATCAAGGGTACATGCCTGGGCTGTGGGCTCCATCCCCAGTGTGGGGCGTGCAGGGGGCAGCCGATCAATGATTCTCTCTCATCATTGATGTTTCTATCTCTCTCTCCCTCTCCCTTCCTCTCTGAAATCAATAAAAATAAATTTAAAAAATAATAATAAAAAGAAAAAAATAATAAAATACCAAGTCCCTGAATACCAAGTATCCCAAGGCTTCTTTCAGATCAGACTGGGAAAACAAAACATATTTTAACTCCTCTTAGGAGCGCTAGAGACCGGGAAGCGCAGGCTAACTTGCAGGCCATGTACTGTCTAGGGGCTGGTGCTCAGGTTGGCACACCTTATAGGACAGAACTGACCATTCCATTCTGCAGAGTTCCAGGTCCAGACCTAAAAGCTGTCTCTGAATTGGCCCCTACACTTGAACAGCTGCTCAGTCTCCAGTTAGTGCCCAAGTAAAACATCATCATACCGGTTGTTTTTAAGGCCTTGCTGCCTCAATGTTGTCATGCTGGCATCAGCACCAAATGCCAAATTGAGAAGAAAATGTTTCCATGACTGTGCTGCCGACTTTAAAAATAACATATCTGATGAGCCAGCTGTGATTAGACAAAAAAAAGCATTAATAATCATTTCTGCAGTTTATCTTATCCTAAATAGTTCTCAAACATTACTCTCTCCTTTCAAAACTGTAATACAGATGTCCTGTTTGACAGGTTCTATCTTAAACAAGCCACTGAGGAGATCACTGTTTTTATCAAAAGGTAAGAAAAATAATTTACCCTCGTCAAATGGGAAGACCTAAAATCAATTATTATTTTGACAGAATGACATACATTTGATAAGCCAGTGTTGTCAGTTCATGGAGATACATTAATTTGTCTCTCTGGAACTTGAAAATAAGGGAAATAAAGATTGACTTGAGCACTAAACCATGCAATGAATATCTAGTGACCAGACTGAGAATGTAAACTTGCTTAGAGACCAAGCAGCTGTCAGGTCAGCAAGACTGAACTGTGAAAGAGTATATTATGATACTGAAAGAATGTGTACATCGCCCGGCCGGTTTTGCTCAGTGGTTGAGCGTCCACCTATGAACCAGAAGGTCGTGGTTTGATTCCCTGTGGGCTCATTCCCCAGTAGAGGGCATGCAGGAGGCAGCTGATCAATGATATTTCTATTTCTCTCTCCCTTCCCCTCTCTCTCTCTGAAATAAATAAAACACATATTTTTTTAAAAAAAAAAGAATGTGTTCATCAAAGGTGTGTGGGAGGGGATGATGTTGGCCCATCATAGAAATATAGGAAAACTAGATGCCTGGTGCACGAATTCGTGCATAGGTGGGGTCCGGGCGGCTCCGACCCCATCGGGCCAGTTGGGCAGCCACAGTGTGCGTCATAGTGACCGTTCCAGTCGCTTGGCTTTTATATATATACTAGAGGCCCGATGCACGAAGATTCGTGCAAGAATAGGCCTTCCTTCCCCTGGCTGCTGGCAGTGCCTTCTCTCTGGCTGGAGCTGCCTTTCCGCCTTCCCACGCTGCCCAGAGGCCCAGAGTGGCTGGGGTGGTGTGGAATGCCTGCGTCCCACCCTGCCCCCAGCCGCTCGGCACCTGTGTATGCAAATTAACCTACCATCTTTGTTGGGTTTATTTGCATACTCATTCCTGATTGGCTGGTGGGTGTCAAGAAGGTATGGTCAATTAGCATGTTACTATTTTATTAGGTAGACTAGAGGCCCAGTGCACGAAATTCGTGCACGCAGGGGGGGGGGGGGACGCGGGGCGGGGGGGGGGGTGTTGTCCCTCAGCCCAGCCTGCAGTCTCTCCAATCTGGGACCCCTCAAGGGACCTTCATTTTTTCCTCCAGGAGTGTGGTGGAAAAACCCTAGATCACCTTCTTGGATTCTTATAATCCAAATTACCAAGAACACTGCAAGTGGCAGCCTACAGGGAGCTTAGCCAATGAGTTGTCAGAAAAGGTATTTACTCTCAAACTGGTTTGGCTCAGTGGATAGACCGTGGGCCTGCAGACTGAAGGGTTCCAGGTTTGATTCCTGTTAAGGGCATGTACCTTGGTTGGAGGCACATCTCCAGTGGGGAGTGTGCAGGAGGCAGCTAATCGATGTTTCTCTCTCATTGATATTTCCGACTGTCTATCCCTCTCCCCTCTTCTCTGTAAAAAAAATCAATAAAATATATTTTTTAAAAAGGTGTATCCTCTGCAGCTCACGCAGCCCCTGGGTTGTGACCACTGGGCTAGGGGTGTGTCCCTGCCACCCAGTGGTGGCTGCTGGGGTCTCCGCACACCCCAGAGGCCAGCAGCCCTCCCCCTGTGGAGGGCGCTGAGCTGGGGGCGTGGAAACGAACCGCCACTTGGTGCTGGAGCTTGGAAAGTCTCTGGGGAGGGGCGGGAACATCCCCGTCTCCAAACGCCCTGAGGCCAGCAGCCAGTCCCACCATGGGCCCAAGGCTGGGGGCATGCAGGGACCCTGGGCAGCACGCAGCGGTGGCCGCCAGGGTCTTGTCACACCCCAGAGGCCAGCAGTCAGCCCCCGGTCCTGAGCGCTTGGCTGGGGGTGGCACCCCAAACCGCTGCATCGTGCGCAAGCCTTTGCAAGCCGCTGGGGGAGGCCAGCAGCCAGCCCCACCATGGGCCCCAGGCTCGGGGCATGCAGGGACCCTGGGCAGCACACAGCGGTGGCCACCAGGGTCTCAGCACACCCCAGAGGCCAGCAGCCAGCCCCCGGTCGTCGGCACCTGGCTGGGGGCGTGGCCCCAAACTGCTGCTTCGTGCACGAGCCTTTGCAAGCCGCTGGGGGCGGGGCAGGAACGTGACGAGGGGATGTTCTAGCCTGCCAGGCGGCTTGGGGCCTGCACCCATAGGCTTCAAGTGGCCAGGGGGCATTCTGGAACCCTGCTGCTCAGGACCTAAGCGCGGGCCTACAGGCTAGGAGAGGCCTGGGTCCGGAGGATGTTTCCGGGACCCAGGTCACTCAGCGCCCGCATATGCAAATTAACCGCCATCTTGTTCGCTCTGATTGGATGTGGGCGTAGCGAAGGTATGGTCAATTTGCATGTTTCTCTTTTATTAGGTAGATGAGTCTCACTAAGGCAAGTGTTGGCTGTGCATGTCTATTACAAACTGGAGTGTTGGACATCTGACCTGAGTCACAGATTGCTTTGTATGGCTGCTATAGGTTTTAATTTTAATATTCAAATATTAAACATTTTCTTAAAAGATTTTATGTAAGGTTCTTCATTTATTAATTTTCTTGAAAACCTCCACATTCTCACATGGCAGCAATCAGCTAGAACTGTGTAAGAGCTGTCCCTTACAAACAGCTGTCCAGCTGTCCACAGCACCCACCAGGCACCTTCACTCAGCTCTCTTACTTGGTTGGCCCCTGGAGGCATCTGTGTTGGCCACCCCCAGATGAATACCTGCAGCTAAACAGTTGGTCTCACTTCCTGTGTTCTGAGTCCATGATCCTCACACATTCTTCTGGTGCCAACTTGACTTTTATTGTTAGTCGTCTACAGAGAGGGAGTGAGCTGGTCATGTCACTGTGAGGACTCCTACCTACGTGGCAGTTTTGTGTTTCATGGTACAATATGAAACTGGCATTTTTATTTTGCACATAAGTTTCCAGTAATTCAGCCCTGGAGATATGGATCCACTCTTGGTGCAACAATAAAACTGAGGGTCCGTCTTCAAGGCTGAGGATCAAAACCCGTTTGCTGCCAAACTCACAGTGGCATGCCCCCTGGTACAGTGACTTAGGACTGAACTACCCAGTGTCCCCACATGGGATTCTCCACAAAGAGAACATTTTCCAATTTTCATTTTATATTTGGAAGTATTTACTGTTTTAATTTTACCTTATAAAACACATGTTTTACATTATACTTTTGTAGTTGGGTGTGGGGTGTGTGTGTGTGTGTGTGTGTGTGTGTGTGTGTGTGTGAAATCCAAAGATGGGAGATTAGGTTGGTGGAAGAGCATACAAAATGAAAGTTTTGGTTAAAAAATAAAATGGTCTTGGCCTTTCTGGCAGTACTTCTTGCAGAGTGCTGAGTGTATGCTTGCAGTTGCTTTAATCTCTCTATTAGTATCACGGTTCGTGGCTGTTTATTAATTGTGAAAGAATTATTGCTTTTTCTAACTCTCAACCTTTATCTCCTCTGCTTTGTTAATGCCATTGCCTCCGCAGTCACCCACTAGCCTCCTATATTTTGTAATTTAGAAAATGTCCACCTACATATTACACCTCAATTGTGTCATCTGCCAAATAGCAAGATGATTGGGAAAGAAAATCTTAAAAACACTTCCTACACGTTCACATATTGCAGAGGCTTTACACCATAGGCACTTGGGAGTCCCAGTGTGCCTGGGAGAACTTGAGAACGACTCATACAGGAAGCAACTTGGGAAAGATGAACTCTCAAAGATTCTCTTCAGCATGGGTGTTGCAATGCTGACTCACGTAGACACTGAAATATTCAAGATCCTCCAACTCTTTCTCCATTTCAGCCATAAACATTAACATCTCATTCATTCATTCACTCATTCCTTCATTCATCCATTCAAAAAATGGTTTTGCAGATGATCAAAGGTACACCAGAAGCCCATAGAAAGCAGTTTTCCTAAACTTAGTATTAATGATCATAATAATAATGGCAACAACAATAAAAAAGACAAGAAGATTTTTGCTTTTGCAACCACATATCTGACTTCACTTGTTTTGTTTTCTGCACTACAGGATAGAACTGTTATGCAGCTTCAAAGAATTTCTATAAAGTGCCACGTAGATCTATACTTATGAGTTGTGTTTTCCTCCTATAACGAGGAATCCTTAGGGAATATTTCTCAATACTGCTTCCAAATAACTTTAAAAACACGCTAGAATGTCAGAAACTCATTTTCTATTTCTGTCCCCACCTATATTATTCCTGTATCAGCATCATTTATTGTTTAAGCATCTTAAAATGGTGATGTTTTTGAAATCATATATGCATTTGGTTAATAAATCAGGCACACATGAACGGACCTTAACTGAGCCCCTTCTCAGACCTTTCATTAAAATACTTCAAAAGCTGATGTTTCAATAACTAAACTACATCTTTGACGACAGACAGGTGTTTGGGTCAACGTTAAGTTTATTTCAGATCTTGCTTTCTAAGAATCAAAGGGACTGATAGAAGAACAGAAAAGTGACCACATTTTTGAAGAACTAGATATGGATGTTTTAATTACAGAATTGATAGTCCAGCTCCAGCAACTCAGATAAGGCACCTGGCATTGGCCTAGGAATAGGTTTTATCCTATAAAGGTGTTATATTTCTTGCCATGAGCGAGTATACTTAGAATTCAGATAAAGATAGGAACATGGAGATATAATTTTAATGTAAACATTATTGAAAGCAGGATCTATTTTTTCCCCCTAAAATAGATGTGCTTGACTAAAAACTTGTTCCTTCTCTTATAAACTCTGTCAGCAACAAGCCAAGGAACTTAAGCCTGACAAACAGTATTTTGGAAGCTATGTGAGATTATGTGTTGTTAAAACTGTTAACTTTTAAATAACAACTGTACTATTTTATTGTGACAAAATAATGATTCTGTGAATGTCATATGGGAACCCTGCAATTTATTTTAAAACTTTCTTAGCAATCTACAGGTAAGCTTAGAGGTCTGACAGCCAGTGAGGACATTTGATGGCCTCACGGGGGTGGATTTAATATGGTATCCTATATAATAAAAGCCTAATATGCAAATTGACCAAACTGCAGAACAACTGGTCGCTATGATGTGCGCTGACCATTAGGGGGCAGAAGCTAAACGCAGGAGTTGCCCCCAGCCCGCAGGCCCCAGGCCAGCCAAGGCAGGTGCCAGTGGGGGCCCCCCCAATCACCCCACCAGTCACCCTGCAGAGGGAGGTGATTGGGGCGGGGGGGGGGGGGGCGCGCGCGCGCACGGAGCAGGCAAGTGGGCAGCACCAGGCTGGCCAAGGCCGGTGCCAGCAGGGGCCCCCCAATTGCCCCATCAGTCACCCCAATGATCGCTAGCCAGGCCTAGGGACCCTACCTGTGCCCAAATTTCATGCATCGGGCCTCTAGTTTTATTATAAAGGCCCAGTGCATGAAATTTGTGCACAGGTTGGGTCCCTAGAGGCTGCTGGCTGCTGGCCGGGGCCTCCCTTTGTTCCGCGCTGCCCCCTGGTGGTCAGCACATGTAATAGCGAGCGATTGAACTCTTGGTTGGTCAAACTCCCAAGGGGACACTTTGAATATTAGGTTTGTGCCAAGTAGCACGCAATCCCCAAGCAACCACAGAATGATTGGCTGGAAGGTAGCATCCTTACTAACCTGTACTACTCAAAGCCATTACCAAGCTGCTCTAAACTTGAAGGAAGAAGGCAGCTGACTCCCCTGCCTGGTATGTACTTTGCAAAGCAAGGACTTCAGTGAGTCTATTCCATTCCAGAACCTCAGGCTTCAAAACTGGGCACTAAGGATCTTCACGACCTTGGCCAGTTTCCATAACCTGACTCTAAATTTTTTACCCATAAAATCAATACATTTATTTTATAACAATAGAATAGAAATACCTATTCACAAGAATATAAGGCCATTGTAAGGGTCCAATGAGATGACATGCTTAGCCATGTACCCGGTGGATAGTAAGCACTCAGTGAATAAGGTGATTTTATCTTACCCTCCCCACACACCATCTGCAGCTGCTAGAAGCAAAGGAACAGAGCTGCTCCGGCTTGGCTTTGTCTTACCTCCCAGATGTGGTCACCACAGCTGAACAGCAGCAGCTTCTGATTTCTTTCTAGAGGAAGAAAGTTATATGTTAGCAACATAATGTGTGTAAGTCCCCTTACTGATGTTAGTGAGATGCCAAGAAAGAAAGATGGTTTTCCTGAGGAGAGTTGCCTGAGGGGCTCCATATATGTATCCACTTCTGTGTGGCAGTGTATGCCCGCTGCCCCAGCATAATTTAGAATGTCACTTGGCCACCTAGGAAACAGGTGAAAACCATTTTTCTCATTATGAATGGGATTTCACGCTCCCCACCCCCTTGGGTATTTTCCAACTCAAATCTTTGTTTAAATATCTTAAATATCACCTTCTCAAGGAGGTGTCCTCTGACAACCACATTAAAGTTACAAGCCACCTCCCCATTTTGATTCTCCCTCCTAATGTTGTTTTCTTCCTTTGCTCCACTAATCTCATGGAAACGACTGTTTTCAAATGTATTACATCTACTGCTTATCATCTGTCTCTGCCAGCTAGAATGTAATCTTTTGGGGAACAGGAGTCTTTGTTTTGTGCCTGGAACAATTGATCACTTATTGAATGAACAAATAAATAAATAGATTTATTCATACTTGCTTGTATAAACACAGAGAAACTCTGGAACACTTACTGAGGAAATAAGAACAGTTGTTACTTGGACAGGGAAAGTGGGAGGAAAAGGTGATCCCTATGAATTGGGGACAGGGGTAGGAGGGAGATTTCATTTTTTTATCTTTGTATAAAAATACATGAATAATTTTATACATATCAAGCATCACTGTTTCTAAACTTACTTGCCATTTCTGACTTCCTTCTCTTGATTTTCCCTAAAGAGACCACTCTCCTTTCTCTTTTACCTGCATACCCCAATTGCTCTGTCAAGCCTCAAAACAGCAAGTTTTCTTGCTGCTAAATATACATATGTATCTGTACACACCTTTTCTGTGTAAATGGATGTTGTAAGAAAAGTGTTAAATTGAGCCCCCATTTCAAAATGGAGATATTTTACTCAAATACAGAATGTAACCAAAAGTCTTACTGAAGAGTAAAAGCTTACTGAACAAAAGTAGCAAAAGAAAAGTTGAATCCAAAGAAGAAGGCCAACCAGGAAGAGCAGTGGTGACTTCAGAGGGTTTGATAAACTGATGGCACATGATGGCAACTGCTCCGCCTGCTTTAGCCCCCACTCCAGGGGTCACGTGATGGAAGGTCCATCATGTAGCAGGAGAAGGGCCGCTGGGCTGGGAACAGGTGCTCTGGGATTCTCCCTGCGGAGCGTTGCCAGGATATGTGCTTCTGGGCCGCACCCTCCACCATCCTGATCAAAGGACTCATGAGTGTTAACGTATCTGAAGTAAACGCCTCAGAGAGACTGAGAGAACACAGACAAGCAGATTGCAACCTGGTGTGAAGAAAACAGAAGGGGCCCGCGAGTTGGGATGTGTTTAACATTATGAATTCATTTACACAGTCACCAGCGGAAGCAACATGATCCGAAGTCAAGACAAAGCCAAGAGCCCTGCCTTCCAATCTCCTGTGTGTTGGAACATAAGTCAAATTTAAAAGCATAGATGCTTTATTCTTCCCTTCCAGCTTCTTTTTCACCTCCCTCGCATGTTTGCCAGCCAGTTTTAGGCAAGTGAATTATTATTCTATCCACATTCCTCTAGGAAGGAAAGAATAAACTCAATCTATCTTCATTTCTCTCCTCTTACAAAGAAGGTGAGACAGTGATAACATCAGTCTTTTAACTCACTGGATTTTGCTTGTAAGGATTTCATGAATATTCATTAATACACTTTGATAAGCAATGCAAAAGTATGAAGCACAGCAAAATGATAAGGCCATAAATTACAAATTCCTAAAACCTTATTATGCAGAAAACCAATTTCTTGTTACTCCATTAAAAGCTGACCATCCCTAGACCCAGAGCCTTTTGTCTACTCCCAAGAAAGGAATTATTTTACGTATAAAGATTTACTCCTAATTTTCCACAAAATCATTTCTCTTTATAGAAAAAAAAAATAGTAAGGGAACAGGAATCCAGCATTGAAAATTGTCAGTCACTTACTACAATGACCCGTAAATGTCTTATATTAAAACTGTCTAAAACGAATCTTAAAATCGACTTGTTAGGTGTATTGTATTTCATCCACTAACTTAGGAAATCATATTAATGCAATTGGAAATGGAAGCCAAGGTTTTCTAAATTGTTGCTAGGTATTTCTTGGTGTTGGCTGTTGCTTCTATCCTGAAACATTATAATGACACCACCCCGCTGAGACCCTGCCCCCAAACAAGGCTGTCATATGACACCAGAGCAGCAAGTGATTGCACATCTTTCAATTCTTTGCTTTCCCTACTTACTCACCACCATGACTGCAGTTAGTTTTCCACCGTAGGAGTCACACAATGAGAAAGAAGCAGACCCCATCACGCCTCCAGGTGACAACAGCACCCAACCCCAGGGGAGCAACCCACAGCCTCCGTCAAGCACCTACAAGGAGAGGCTTCAGACCCCAAGTAACAGCCCTGCTCTGAGCAGCAAAAAGGAGACACAGTTGTGCTTGTGATATTCTGAATCCATTCATTATGGGTGTCAGACTCCGACACTGGGCTTTCCTAGAGCACTAACCCGAAATCACGCTTCAGCAGCCCAGCGCTGGAGGGAGAGCCCGGCAGCACCGCCAGCTCCAGCAGTTGCCATGGCAGCAGCAACAGGACGAGGAAAGGTTTCCAGAAGCAGGTCTGTGACTAGAGGGTATAATGCAGTCACATGCCGCCTGTGTTTAACGCGTGCCGAGTGAAGACAGACACAGTCTGTTTCCCGACTCCCTCCGTCAGTTTGCACTGAGATTATTTGGTGAAATTCTGGAGAGGCAAGCGCGATGCATGCTCTGACCTGGCTCTTCAGGTTAGTGTGCAACAAAGAAGGTCCGGCCTTCCTTCCCGGCCTGGGCAGCAAATGCAGCACTAGCCAATCGCTGACGTAAGTTTAGCCCGGCTGGCTGGCTGGAATTTCTGGTTATACTGTAACATTTACCAGTGTCTAACTGCAGAGTGGTTGATCTAATACCAAAACTCATTCAATCACTGTAGTATTAATTGGAAATATTAAGGGCTAATACATGGATTAGGGCAGTGGTCGGCAAACTCATTAGTCAACGCAGCCAAATATCAACAGTACAACGATTGAAATTTCTTTTGAGAGCCAAATTTTTTAAACTTAAACTATATAAGTAGGTACATTGTTATTAACTTAATTAGGGTACTCCTAAGCTGGCCTTTGCTAAAAACTCAAGGGGCCAAAGAGCCACATGTGGCTCGCGAGCCGCGGTTTGCCAACCACTGGATTAGGGGAATGTTCTTTGAATCTGAATTCATTTCAGAAAAAACAACAAGAAGATATTTCATTTTTTCCCCCTTTATTTCTCTCTAAGTAATTTGCAGAGGAAAACCAGGCTCTGATTGTAGAGATCAATTCTTTCCCAGGACAAGAGGCCAGATCCTTAGATGTGGGTTCATTCTCTAGATAAATTTTACCCTTTTCCTACCCGAGGGGGACCAAGTTACTATTTTTTTATTGTGGCAAAATAGACATAACTAAAAATGTACCATTTCAATAATTTTTAGTGTATAATTCAATGATATTAAGTACATTCACAAGGTTGTGTAACCATCACCACTATCTATTTCCAGAACTTTCTCATCATCCCAAACAGAAACTCAAACCATTAAACCATAAGTCCCCATTACTCCTCCCCTCCACCCATGGAAACCACTATTCTACTTTCTGTCTCAATAAATATGGCTGTTCTTGGCACCTTATGTGTAAGTAGAATCATATAATACATGTCCTTTTATGTCTGGCTTCTTTCACTTAGTATGTTTTCAATGTTCATCCATGTATCGAAATTTCCTTTTTAAAGCTGAATAATATATAATAATTATCATTATATTATAATTACATACAATATAAATACATAGTGTGTATTTTTGTTTATCCATTTCTCTGTTAATGGATATTTGGGTCGTTTCTACCTTCTGGCTATTCTGAACAGTGCTGTTATGAACACTGATGTCAAGTATCTAAGTCCCTACTTTCAATTCTTTGGGGTATATACCCAGAAGTGGAATTATTGGATCATATTCATAAACATACCCTATGTTTAACTTTTTGAAGACCCACCACACTGTTCTCCAGAGCAGCTGCACCATTTTACATTCCCATAAAGTTCCCCCTTTTAATACCTTTGAAAAGATATAACCTGTATCGCTTTCCCAAATTTCATGTTGCTGGGGGAAGATTGTCAATAGAACCAACCCTATGAGTCAGTGTTGATACATTTTCCTGTTGTCACACTGAAATCTTGATAACTTAAAACCAGTAAACGTGTTGAATGCCTACTATGAGCTAGAGACAGGTAATAGAGATACAAAGAGGGCATAACTCAGGAAGCTAGACATTTAAATGAAAAAAAATGTAGTGAGATGAATCCATTAATAGAAGGATAGAAAGGCAATAAAAACAGAAAAAGCTTTGCAGAAGGGATGACTGAATAATGAATAATGAATTCATTTTGAATAATGAATTGTTTGCAAGGGGGAGGAAGGAGAATAGCCTACATAGGAAACCAGTTCAAATAAGTTCCAAGAGAAGAATAAGGCAATGTTTACTTGCTTTTATAAAGCCAGTAGGAGAACAAGAGCAAGAGCGAGAGTTAACCACAAGCAGTCCAGCTAATGTAATGTAACATAATCATGGGCGTGACATCTCATCACCCTTGCCATATTCTGTTGGTCACAGGTCTCACTCACCCTCTAAGAGAGAGGATTATACAGGGCATGGACACCAGAAAACAGGGACAATTGCAGAACACTTTAGGGGCTGTCCACCACCTGGGTACACACATTCTGTACTGCCATATCCCAGAAATATCCATCAAGAGGTTCCTCCCCAGTGTCAGAGTACTGACTTCCCATGTCACCTTTGGCATGCTGGTGACATGGTTTTTCCCACAGGTACTGCCTATAAGTGCTGAAGAATGCAAGATGTATTAGTTTTCGATTTGTGTGTTTTATGAAAGCTCTACACATTATGGAAACATTCCAAATAGTACTGATAAGTAAAAGTACAAAGGACAGGTTCTCTATCTCCTTTCCCATTCTCAAACCCCCAGAACCGCTGCTCAGAAGTAGTTTTTGGAAATCGTTTGTGGATAGTGCAAGCTATCAAGACTAACACTGTTTCAGGAAAACAAAAGCACCATCTGTCAAAGAGAAAATAGGAGTTGTCCTGGGTGAGGTCAGCTATTGAGTGCCCTGAGGTCCCCACAGTGAAGATCAAAGGGTAAGAGATTCATTAAGGAGGCAAGAGGGGAGGCAGGGCAGCTGCAGAGGCAGCCTTCATTCTGCCATGTGGGGCGGGGCTTAGAGAGTGAAAGTTCCGTGGTAGGTTAGGGAGAGGTTAAAACCAAAAGGTTAACTATAAAACAAGAGAATTAAAAATTAAAAGGAATGAAATATAACAAAATTACATAGAAATAAAACTAAGAGATTATTGGGAGTAAAGAAGAAGAAAAATGTTAACATGAAAAGAGTGTAAAGTATTAAAGTAAATAGAGGTCAAAAGTTAAAAGAAACATTGAAAATTAAAGTCAAGACAAAGAATTATAAAAGTTAGGCAATTTTTAAATGAGTGAAGGGATGGACTGACAGTTTACAAGAAACACAGATGGTCTATATATATGGAAAACATTATAGCTTAGTCTCCCTTTTAACCAAAAAATGAATAATAAAAATCACAAGATACTGTTTCTTGCATAGTAGATTACAAAAGGGTTAAAAGTTTTGATAACATGAGGGAAACAGTCTCATATACTGCTAGTAGGAATATACATTTCTGTGGCCTGTTAAATGGCAATTTGACAATATCTATAATAATTTATAAAGCTACTTGAATTAATTCCATTTTTAATAATGTATCATAAGTATATTTGCTTGGTTTATATGAATAAATATACCATTTACCTTTATAAACAAGATAGATAGATAGGGAGATTCATAGATAGATCATCACTGATTGAGATAGAGAAATGATATAACAACCTACATGTCTATCAATTGGGAACTGGTAACATAAATGATTATATCTCCATTAAATACAGCTTATTCCCACAAAATAGCCTTCTCCCATCTGAAATGAACTTCCCGCATTCTCCTCCTACTGGAAGACTTCTCAGGTTATTCCATATCTTAATGATGATTTAGTAGATGCTGAGCTATAACCCACCATATCAATTTTCACTCACTTTAACTTCAGGGTAGCTGAAGTCCCAATCAGTGGCTTTCTTGGTCATTGCATTAATGGTCCCAATCAATGTCCTCTATATGCATGCTCTCTGCCTTGTAACTCTGTAGTTCTGGCCCAATTTGAATCTGGGCTTGGCCATATGACCTGTTTAGACCAATAGGAAAATAGCAAACTTGACATATAAACACACAGTGGCTTGAAAAATAGTTGCTGCTGGGCTCCTCTTGTTGCAAAAACAACAACAACAAACCAACATGACTAGGCTAACCTGTTGAGGCTGAGATCTGGGAGTGAAGTCCAGTCATCCCAGCTGAAGCTCTCAGACCAGCAAACTGCCAGCTAATTGTCAAGCCCCAGCTAAAATTAAAGCATCAGCCAAACCAAGTGAAGATCAGCAAACCACCAATTAACATGTAGATTCATGAAAAATTGTAAGTGGTGGTTGTTTTAAACTACTATATTTTGGAGTTGTTTGTTATAGAGGAATAGCTAACTGATATATCTGCCAATTTGCCTTTTCCAAAAATATGTATATATTCCCAAGCTACATGGGTGTATTAATTAGCACTTACCATCTTTAAAAAAATTTTTTTAAATGCAATCTATCCATAAAGTTCAGGATACTCTATCATCCTTATGGTGGTTTAATGAACATAGATAATTTTTTTTTTTTTAGAATTTAGTTGTTTCTTTTATCCTTCTTAAATCAATCTCCATTAATTTTTTTTGAAACCGAGCTACATTATCTTCAATGATGTGGCAATTAAAAGGATGGTGATTCTGAGCAAAGGAGAGAAAAATCTTTGGAGAGGATTTCCTAAAGTCACCACTTTGGAGGTTTCTTTTTACTCGTATCCTATTTCAGTTTCATCAGTGGCTCAGGGCCTCAGTTAACACAGGACTGATTTCAAATAGAGGAGAAAGATGTGTCTGCACAATCAATCACCCATGGTAAGGGGGAAAAAAATCAGGAGCCTTTCAGATTGAGATGAATTTTGATCTTGAAAAAAAAAATAAAGCATTTATTACAATGATATATAACACCAATCGATTTAACATGCTATCCTTACTTTTATACTTTTAAAAGCCTATGGAAGATATTACAAAAAAGATATAAATATTAACATTTTAAATCTTTAACTTTTAAATCCGTCAGCTTTTCTGTCTGCTCTGCTTCTTCTAGACTCTCTGTCTTTTCCTTGCATCCTATTTATTTTAAACAGTCTTCAATTTTCTGAAACAAAGGAGGATTGATTAGGACCCCCATTACAGCTTCGGGTGCCCATTCTGGGAAGATGCAGTGCTTCTTCAAAAATCCCTTCCAAACAAGCTCTCAAGTCAATTGCTCTCCCTTTTTGTAATGTAAAACAAATTGTACCATTTGTCATTTAACACAACAAAAAATGGCTTTGTGAAAACCACAGAGCCATTTGGTTTAAAAAACTAAAGGATAAATCACATTTACCTAATGGATGGAACTTGATCATTTCTCCATATGTTATTCCTAAAATTGATATGGCACAAGTTGCCAAGAGGGAGCGATAAACAGAGTCTCTAAGGAAAGAAAAATGGTTCTTGAATCCTCATTAAACATATTATTGTTTTAAAGTGTGATTCTGTTTTCACCAAGAAACTGAAATTATCTCTTAGACCTTTGTCTACAATTAAACAGCTTTAAGAGAGCTGTTTTCAAAATAAATATCCCCAAAGCCAACTTATGGAAAAGCAACATTCCCAAGTTACATTTTATGATTTTTAGGTTACCAATGAATGGCTGTATGCCCCTTTTGTACCCAACAAAACAACAGAAAGATGCCCACATCTTCATTTGTTTTCTAAGATAGTAGACCTTGGCACTGAGCGTCATTGGTTAAACAGGAAACTGGAATCCTCCTGAGCAAAATGACCCAAGTTCAAACTGCTTTCTCCAAGTGTGGTCTGGGTCTCCTAAGGTCATTGCCCATATTCAAAGTGTCCCCTCAGCCAAAACCGGTTTGGCTCAGTGGATAGAGCATCGGCCTGCGGACTCAAGGGTCCCAGGTTCGATTCCGGTCAAGGGCATGTACCTTGGTTGCGGGCACATCCCCAGTAGGGGATGTGCAAGAGGTAGTTGATCAATGTTTCTCTCTCATCGATGTTTCTAACTCTCTATCCCTCTCTCTTCCTCTCTGTAAAAAATCAATAAAATATATTCAAAGTGTCCCCTCATTTCTCCTGGCAATTATCTTGTATAGCAATGGAGAGCCCTCTAAGAAGCTGAAAAGTCTATTCATTTTATTCAATCTCCTTTGCTATTTGGCAATGGTTTCCCCAAAAATTAATTTAAAAGGCTATAATGGCAGCCAAAAATAACTCTTATTCAATGCAAGATGCCACAACTATATATATATATATATATATATATATATATATATATATATATAGCCTCACTAGTCTCTTTTGTTTTAATTTTAAAGTAGTTTATTCTTACCTGTCTGGACAGGTCATGAAAAGACTATTCTTTCTTTCTTTTTTTTGAAATATATTTTATTGATTTTTTACAGAGAGGAAGGGAGAGGGATAGAGAGTTGGAAACATCGATGAGAGAGAAACATCAATCAGCTGCCTCCTGCACACTCCCTACTGGGTATGTGCCCGCAACCAAGGTACATGCCCTTGACCGGAACCAAACCTGGGACCCTTGAGTCCACAGGCCGATGCTCTATCCACTGAGCCAAACTGGTTAGGACTATTTCTTTCATAATAAAATCAGATTCATGTTGTGTGTTTTTTGGAAAATGTCCCCTCCTAGGTCCACTAAAGAGAAATATGATTCAGAGAGGGAAATATAAACTAATTTAGAAGTAACCATGAGCCAAGTGCTTTACATATGTTATTTTATTTAGTCTTCATAGCCACAATATAACTTAAGTGTTTTTATCTGTTTTGTAGTTAAGGAAATTAAGACTCTTTAATAGATGAGATAACTTTCCCAAGACCACATATGGAGTCAGAATTTGATCCCACATGGATTTGACTCCAAAAGCCAGAGATCTATGCATTTCTTATTACCCAGTCAGATTTTAATAAAACCCATTTGAATGACATTTATAAGAAGCCACCAGCATTAGTCTAATTTAATGTCTGGATCTAGAATGATTTTCTCCTCTTTTGTGTGTGTGTGTTAATCCTCACCTGAGGATATTTTTACATTGATTTTTAGAGAGAGTGGGGTGGGGGCGTTGCGGGGGGAGAAATATTGATGTGAGAGAGACACATTGACTGGTTACCTCCTGCACAAGCCCTGACTAGGGCCAGGGATGGAGCCTGCAATGGAGGTAAATGCCCTTGACCAGAACCGAACCCTTTGGTCCATGGGCCAATGCTCTATCCACTGAGCCAAACCGGCTAGAGCTTCTCCTCTTTTTTTATTAAATCTATGACTTGCTTATATTTGACCCTTCTTAGTTGTTCAAAACCTAAGCAATGTAATTAAACTATAGTACCCTATTACAAACCCAAAACATCTGTGACTTACAGGCAAGAGAGAGGCAAGCTCTTTGCAAGCATCATGGTTTAAATTCCTGAGCTGAGCTTATTCCCGCCCCCATTAGGCTTTGGAAGAGGAGAAAGGTAATAAAAAGTGAAGGTAGGGGATGAGAGAAATGGCGAAGGGCCTTAGGGCTATGGACCAAAAGCAGCTGAGCACCCAGAGACCAAACCTTCCACTTTACAAAGTCAAGGGCTGTGGCTTTTAATTAAATCTGCGACTTGGTAAAGCTTTCTTCTCCTGTTAAAGAAACTTGGATTCCCACTTGAGAGGGAAACAATCAAGCCTGGCAGATAACAAGCAGCTCTGTGATGACAACAATGCTCAGGCATCAAGCCTGTTGACGGAACAAGCTGACAAGTTCATGCCCTCTGCGTAGGATGGCGAATTCCCAAATGTGTTTTGCCACCTTCATGTGTGGATAGATGTATGTGGAAGAAAATGACTTTACTGTAAATTAGATTTTTTATGTGTTGCTCAGCAGCCCCTGCAGTTTTGACAGGTGCAAGAGAGGCGGTGGAGGCAGGTTTGCAAAGCTAGCCCCGATGCCTCCCTCAGCTGTGTGAGGTGGATAATCAGCAGGACGTGCCATTTCAGTTCCTGCCCGCCTGTGTGCCATCAGGATGTAAGTGACAAGTGCTTCTGGGAAGAAGGCTTCCTAGCAAAACTCACCCCACCTCCATCTCTCATCTGAATACTCTTCTGAATACTGTATCTGTAATAAATGATTTATCTTCACATTAGCCTCTGAGGTGGGCACTATATCATCCCCATTTTACAAGTGGGGAAACAGAGACACAGAGCAGTTAAGTAACTTGGCCATGGTCATACTTGTAAGTGGCTGGGCCATGTTTTGAACCTAAGGAGGAAGATTCTGGAGTCCACATCATATAAGGAGCCTTGTATTTAAGAGACTAGCGATGCCAGGATTCGATCCTGGCTCACCATCACAGCACAGCAAAGGCTACATTCATGAAGTATTTATAGTAGTCCCAGCCCTGGGCTAAGCATCATCAATATATTTCTCATTTAATACAACACCTGCAGGAAGTGAATACTATTGTTATCCTTACTAATGAGTTAACTCAGGCTTGGAGTGGGTAGAAACTTGCCCAAGTTTACAAAACTAATAAGACAGGAGACAAAATTGAAAAAAGCAATCTATCTGACCCCAGAGCCCATGGTCTTAATTACTAGAGTGTCCTGCATCTGATCCTGACTAGTTATCTTAAATATTTAACCTCTCTAAGCCTCAGTCTCCTCATTTGTGAAATGGGGATAATATTGATAACTAACAAGAGACCTATGAGAGGGTGAAACAAAGAAAGGTATATGAAGATGATCCACAAACTATAATGTACTAAATAATCTTAGTTATCATTTCTTTCTGATTTGTTCTAGATTTGCTCCTTAGCTCTTTCAAATACTTATAAAAACATTCCTCAACTAAAAGCAAGTTTCTCAGTGGTACAAACAATGACTTCTCTGCTTTTAATTTCATCTCTTACAGAATTTGGGTATAAACTTAGGTATATAGTTAGGGCCTGATAAATGTTTCTTAAATAAACATAGGCATGTGGGATAGCAATACCAGAGCTTTTGTCTGGGGAGGAAGCTTGGTTAAGCCATTTTGTGAAAGCTAATTCAGGCTTTTAGTCAATAGTCCTGTAAATAATGATCATTAAATACAAATACATCTTTTACTTTAAAGCAATACATAAACTAAGTAAATCAACCTCAAATCAATGCCGGAAAAGACTAAAAACTTCACAGCTCTTCCAAAAGATCATGTGTCTAGAACAAACGGGAAATATGTGGTTAATGTATCAGGACTAGTGGAAATAACTCCCCCTTCACTTGAACTTTCTAACTGTATTCTCTACTTTACAAAGACAAACTCTCTAAGTAGTGTTAATAAAGGTATTCTCTCTACTACTGGTTTGATCAGTGTGTGACCATGATGTTATCAATGCACACTTTGCAAAAGGCATGCTGTATGAAGGCTTGGGTGGGTGGCAGGGGCGGGCTAGAAGAGGTTGATGGGGAGATATGGGGGACATATGTAATACTTTCAACAATAAAGATTTTTTAAAAATAAAATAAACAAATAAAAGACATGCTGTAATTCATACTCTTCTCCAAGCAAATTAATTTAATCCTTACAAAGCTGGAGATTTTGATGTGTGTGGCCCCCTTGCTGATTTATCGACATAGCACATTTAGAGAGTAGAGGGGAGGAAAGAGAAGAAAGGGGGCAAATCACTTGCCTCTATCTCCCCACCAAGTGGTTTTGTGCTGGAGAACCCCAGACAATCCCTGCAGCATGGCCATGTCTTCACTCTTGAACGAGGTAATGGCGAATGAGCCTTTTCCTTTCCAACATAACAAGTTCCCTATAGGGGAGGGTCCTTGCATTTGCTGCTCTCTCTGTCCCCAGATTTCCCCATAGCTGCTGCTTTTCCATCTTTCAGTGTTTTTTTTTGCATCCCTGGTTATTAGCCCCACCCCATTCAGTCCCACCCAGTAACCCTATTTAAGTATCTCCACAGCATTTATCTGGGCCTGAATTTCTCTTATGTGTTAATTGTCTATCTCCCTTAACTTGAGCTCCTTGAGGGCTGGGAACTCTGCTACATCCTCAAATGCTTGGCACAGAGCAGGTGCTTCTACCTCCCCTACACCCCATCTCCAAGCCTGAAAGGTGGTACCCTGCAGCCTCATGGTGAATGGAGTATCTCAGCTCTGCCTCTGGCCGTCTCAGCTCAAATCTTAATCCACACACACTTGGTATATTGTTGCAAGGAGTCTACATCATGACTGCCAGGGTTCAAATTGCTGCTCTGATTCTTCCTAGCTGGGTGATCTTGGGCTAGTTATTTAACTCCACCATGCCTGTTTCTTTAGTCTTACAATGGGGATAGGTAGCACCTATCCTGCAGAGTTGTGAAGATTCACTGACATAATGAAAGTACCAGGCTGAGCCCAGTGCCTGGCACAAGGTATGATCTCAATAAATTGTAGTTCTGCATTTATTAATGGTGCAAGAAATGTACACAGGTGCCACTAGTCCCTCTCCCATGGCTGACCTCACTAATTGATGATACCATTCTTTCTTTAAAAAAAATGGCCGCACAACCTTCACAACACCACCCTCACCTAGACAGTCACTACCAATAAATCATTCGGAATCAAGCAAACGAAAATCTATTAGCTCTTCCTAATTCAGGAAGCTCTCAATAGGCTGTCAAGCAGGATTATTAACATTGAGCTTGGTGTCCAAGAGTAAATTGGTAGTTAATTTTGCCTCTGGACAAGTGGCAAATTCAGCAGTAGATATCCATGGACAAACTCACTAGCATGGGAGAAGAGGAGGTGTTGGGAGAAGATGCTCTTGATAGATGAGAGTAGAGGGGAAGGCCCTACATCCTCCCCTTAGATTTGGCTCCCCAAGAGATTATAAAAATCAAGACTATTAGAAGGCAGGTGATTTACTCTCTTTAGATGGAACAGCTCTGATGGAAATTGGGAGTTCACCAGGAAAAATCATCCCTCATGATTCATTTGAATTATTATTAAATATTCCAAACAATTTCTGGATTCCAGTCAATATCATCATGGGTCTAAAATTTTAATAACATTTTTAAATGACAGAGAATCCAGCATATTATTACTATTTGGTAAGGGGAAGGGACTGTTTTAGAAGTGCTAACAGGATTAGGTAAGGAGCTTTCCCAAGAGCTCAGGAGTCTGCCAGATTGGATGGCTATAAGGAAACTTTCAGAACAAAAATGTAAAGTTAAATGAGGTAATTGAGGTGGGCCTTAGTCAATATTATTGATATCCTTATAAGAAGTGATTGGAACCAAGATAGGCACAGAGGAAGCACCAGGTAATTACAGGCAACAGCAGAAGATGGTTATCTACAAACTAAGCAGAGAGGCCTCAGAAGGAACCAACACTACTGGCATTGATCTTTGACTTCTTGCCTCCAGAACTATGAGAAAATAAATTGCTCTTAAGCCACCCAGTCTGTGGTATTTTGTTATGGCAACCCGAGCAGATTAATACAAGTAGCTTTGGAATCAATCAAATTTATGTTAAAATCTCAACTCTTCCATGCAGTAACTGTGAAGCCTCTGGCTGTTAACTCTCTGAGCTTTTTTTTTTTCTCTCAACAGTAAACAGAGATGACATAATACTCTCAATTACCATACATTTTCATCAGAAGCTACAGGTGTGATCATGGTCTCCAAAATGCAGACAAGAATTGTAGAAAAATATAAGCAAAGTCCATCTTGCAATAAAAGAGGCAGAGAAGAGTCAGCACCCACAAATGAAATACATTTTAAACTTATAGAACTATGATTGATTATGGTTAAATAATTAGTTTATTAAACCATTAATACTAATAAGGAAGCAGCTTGTTTCTAATTAATTTTCTGAGAGCCTCTTAAATGTAGGTTCTCAAGTAAATGTCTTCACTTGGGGAACAGATATATAATAATTACAGTTTCTGGTCAGGCACATTAAGATTTAAGTTAACACTCTGAATTTGGACATTTAAATTATTTTTAGTATAATTGGTTTCTCTAGCAATCAAAATTCCAACTGATACCATTTCTCCTACCTCACAATTTTACACAATGGGTATGAAACATCACAAACCTGTTTACCCACAGGCATCTACATAGTCCATATAAATATGTTATGTTGCCTTGCATCCCAACAGGAAGCAAGAACAGAGCTACTTTGAACCTCTGGGTTCTGGGATTTTAGAAGTGAGCACATTATTGCTGCTTTTCTAAATTGGTTGAAGAGCTCATCTGAGGATTTCTGATGAGTTCTTCAACCAATTTAGAAAAGCAGCAATAGAAAGAAGAAAAGCTGGAACACAGGAAGTAATACAGAAACATCTGGAACAGAATACAAAGGAACCAAAAGTATTTCAAGAAAATCAGAGGCACCCTGGCTTCACTTTAGAATTTTTCCCAAATAAGATTAAAACAAGTGCCTTGGAGAAGTACAAAAAGAACATCAGCAGTCATTGGAAGCTCAAGAGAACAGTAAACTCTGGCTTTTCAAAGACTATAAGTTAGCAAGGAAGAGAGAGCAAGAGTGGAAAGGAGAGAACCCATGGCTGGTACCATTGATACAACTCTTCAATGTGACATTATGACAATGTTTGAAAACAACTTTAATTAAAACTCAGTTTTTGAATTAATGACATAAAAGATTAAGATGCATATGGCAAAATGATTGCTTTTAGACACCAAGACACCTTAATGTTGTATTTTGACTGCTCTAAAATGATTAAACAATTTTCACTAGATTTCTTAATAGGTATATGTGCATTATTAATGATGTAATTATAGGAAATTTTGTAATACTGGGTTCCTAAAAACTGAATAAATTCCCAGATGTTATCCTATATAATAAAGAGGTAATATGCAAATTGACCATCACTCCAACACACAAGATAGCCGCCCCCATGTGGTCAAAGATGGCCACCCCCATGTGGACACAAGATGGCCACCACTAGATGGCTGGTAGGGGAGGGAAGTTAGGGGTGACCAGGCCTGCAGGAGAGGGCAGTTGTGGGGGACCAGGCCACAGGGGAGGGCAGTTGGGAGGGACCAGGCCTGCAGGGGAGGGCAGTTGGGGGCGACCAGGCCAGCAGGGGAGGACAGTTGGGGGCAACCAGGCCTGCAGGAGAGGGCAGTTCGGGGGAACCAGGCCTGCAGGGGAGGGCAGTTGGGAACAACCAGGCCTGCAGAGGAGGGCAGTTGGGGGGACCAGACCTGCAGGGGAGGGCAATTGGGGGGAACCACGCCTGCAGGGGAGGGCAGTTGGGGGTAACCAGGCCAGCAGGGGAGGGCAGTTGGGGGTAACCAGCCCTGCAGGGGAGGACAGTTAGGGGTGACCAGGCCAGGAGGGGAGGGCAGTTAGGGGCAATCGGGCCAGCAGGGGAGCAGTTAGGCATCGATCAGGTTGGCAGGGGAGTGGTTACGGGGTGATCAGGCTGGCAGGCAGAAGTGATTAGGGGCAATTAGGCAGGCAGGCTGGCAGGCGAGCGGTTGGGAGCCAGCAGTCCTGGATTGTGAGAGGATGTCCGACTGCCTGTTTAGGCCCGATCCCACCGGGCAGTCAGACATCACTTGAGGGGTCCCAGATTGGAGAGGGTGCAGGCTTGGCTGAGGGACACATTCCCCTCCCCATGCATGAATTTTGTGCACCGGGCCTCTAGTTTATTTCATAAATAATTATCTGCTATGTGTTATGGGCCTTCTTTTAGCAATGAAATTCCAAAAGAGATAGTCCCTGTTGTTTAAAAAGAAAGATTATATAAAGGTGTATCAAAAACATAGTTCCTGTTGAGTTTTTAGCTTTTAAAACAAATATTTGTCTGCCTTCAAAAATATTTAGAACCTCTAACAAATAATAATTGGTTTCTTTGAGTGTCAGGTTACATAAGATTTTCTATTGATTACATATTCAAAATATATATTGAAATTAGTTTAAAGAAAATATTATCTATGATTTGAAAGATGTTAAACAGGAGACAAAATAACTAACAGTAAGTATTAATTATGTATATGTCTGTATAGGAACTTATGCAGCATTTCTTTACATGCATATGTGATAACAATAGATGTTTAAATCTTAATTATAGTAAGTTCTTTATTTAAATCTGTAAAATATTTTTCTTTCATTATTCTCAAGTTGTTATGTACAAATCATGTGTATCAGCTCTATTTATTTTAAAATTTTGGACTCTTGAAGTGTAACATGATTCAGGCACTGTTCTGATACAACCTAAAGTAAAAAATTAAAAATGTGTATGTATTATAGAGGGAAAGAAAAAGTAAGAAGTGAGCACACTAGCATTCAATGAATATTTTAAGGGTTTTCCCATGTTTGGTTTTCCATGTTTGGTAAAGCTGAGGTTGAATCAGCCAGGCACATAACACCAAAATATAAAACTGGATGTAGCCTTCCTTCTGAGTCTTGTCCCTTATGTGCACAGACAGTCTACCCCAGTCATTCCTTCCCAGCAAGAGAGAGCTGTCCCCTCTTTGCCTCTCCATCCCAATCTGGCACAAGTTGTCCCTATTCATTAATCTTGAGTCTGTAATGTTACCCATCCTGCAGCTGTATGTTCTAGTCTTTGCCCCTTGCCAGCTCCTCTTCTCCAAAGCCCACTACACCTCCCCTTCTCAATTATTTACATTTTATTTACTTCCCTGTGCAATACAGCTGATCCCATTGTGCAACAGATTCAAGAAATCCTGAGCAGAGAGGCTCAGGGTAGGAGAGAACTGGTCCCAGTCTCATATTGGGCTTCTGGGAGTTCCTGGAGCATGGCTGTTAAAAATGTATCATTAGCCTAATAATTCAACACCTCCCCAAATCTAGAATTGACCCACAATGAATAAATATTAAAACATTTGGAGAAGGAACTTAACAAAAGAAAAACAGACAAAGGTTTGATTTTCTAGGCTTCTTTTATAGTTGGTTTCCTTTTCAAGAAGAATGTAAGCAAGATAACTTGCTTTGAATTGCAGTAAAAAAAAAAGATTCTTTATTGTGAATGGTTATTTATATGAGGTTTGCAGAAAACTACTTCCCAACATCTTATCAGAACAGAAATTTTCATAAAGGTATGTTCACTTAGCTCCTGTTAGCCTATCAGCTCTTCCAGCAAAAGAGAGATGAGACACCTGACTTGTGGTTATTATAAACTAGTGGCCTGGTGCACAAAAATCGTGCATGGGGGGGGGGAGGGTGGTGTCCCTCAGCCCGGCCTGCACCCTCTCCAATCTGGACATCCCTCTCACAATCTGGGACTGCTGGCTCCTAACTGCTCACCTGCCTGCCTGCCTGATCGCCCCTAACCACTCTGCCTGCCGGCCTAATCACCCCCAATAGCCCCCTTCTGGTCTGATCACCCCTAACTGCCCCCCCACTGGCCTCATAGCCCCCAACTGCCCACCCCTGCCAGCCTGCTCACCCCCAACTGCCCCCCTCCCCCAGCCTGCTCGCCCCTAACCTCCTCTCCCTTGGCCCCGTCACCATGGCTTTGTCTGGAAGGACGTCCAGAAGGTCTCCCGGTCTAATAGCATATTACCCCTTTATTAGTATAGATGGTATAAATTTCCAGCTTGCCCCATGTCTTGGCTGAGCATGCTCCTTCAGCTGGAAAAATCCTTCAAAAACTCACAGCTTTTTGCACTAAGAGGCCTTCAGCATGAAGAGATGCATGCTGAGGAAGAAGGGACAGAGTACCAACAGCATTTGCCAGAATGGAGATTTCAATATGTAAGTGATTAAAATGTGACTGAATGATTTGATTTTGGATTTTTGATTGCAAGGAAAGAAGGCACACTTAAACTGAGAAAAGTTAATTTATTGTAAGGATACCAATACATTCCTGGGCTTACAAGTAGATAAATCAAAGTAACACCAGGTCTAATGGGAACTGTAACAAGCCATTAAGAAGTGATGCAGCTACTGTGACCCTTTCAAGGGCCATGCTCATGTGCAATCTTTTCCACTTATCTCTCTTTCCTACTGTATTGGTGAGGTTATAGTATGCTATGTTACTGTAACACAAAACCCTCAGATCTCTGGCTTAACACAACAAAAGTTGATTTCTCCTTGGTTATTCACCAGGCTATGAATCAACAATTCTGATAGCTGTTTTCCATGTGGAGATTTAGGGACCCAGGCATCTTTTGATCTTATGGTTTAACAAAATCTCAACACATTTTTCCATAACATTGTGAAGGAGGTTTTTACTAACTCAGTCTGGAAGTAATACATGTCACTTCTACACACATTTCTTTGACCAGAACTGGTAGCAAAGTCTAGCTTAAAAACAAAAGGTTGGGATGCATAGTCTCCCATATGCCCAGTAAAGAAAAGAAACCTAGATACTGGGTAAGCATTCGCAAGCATTGGTAACATCTACCACACCAGACATGCTCCTTGAAACTTTAGCTTCCACATAAGTATATTGGCTAATTGGCTTCTGGAACACTTCATGATTTTTCTGCTTAGTCCCCACCCCCAACTAACATACTCTGTCTTTCAGGTTTCCAATTTCAATTCCTTTCTTCAGTGTCTTCTAACTCAACAAAAGTAGTAGCCACAAAATTTAAAAGAAATTATGGTGTGCATGACTTCTGACTTTGAGTCATCAACATTAGAGAAGAGCCCAGGGCCATGTCTACTAAACACCTAAAGGAAAAGGATTCTGCAAGCAAGTTTATTTTTCTAGCAAACTATTTTCCTCTTAAAGGCAGGAAAAAATATTTGCAGACTTACAAAATGTAGAGAAATTCACCAGGAAGACAGCTCCAGAGAACATTATAAGGAACAATGGCATTGGAACTGTATTGAGAAGCTTAAGGAGAAAGTAGCTATGATTTCTAATAGGGACAGAGTAAGTGATATAGAGTCAGATTGACACTGTAATGTATAAAGTAGAATTCCAAAATACAAAATCAGAAACGTGGTATTCTGACACCCTTTCTCCTTGTTCATACATATAAATTCAAGTGAATATATTTATACCGAGGGGTGTGTGGATTGTTTGGTTGCTATTTAACAAAAGAGAATCATAATATACACATTAGCTTGCAACTTTCTTTTTTTCATTTGACAGAATATTAGGCTAATCATATACATCAGTATTTGTGCATCTAGGTATTTTTTTTAAGATATACGTGTGTGTGTGTGTGTGTGTGTGTGTGTGTGTGTGTGTGTGTGTAAAACACATAAATACTCATAAACTTAGTTTACATAAATGGGATATCCCATATGCTGGAAAAGTAGAATTGGTGCTTTTAAAATATATATATATTTTATTGATTTCAGATCAGAAGAGAGAGAAAGAGATAGAAACATCAATGATGAGAGAGAATCATTGATTGGCTGCCTCCTGCATGCCCCACACTGGGGATCGAGCTGGCAACCCGGGCATGTGCCCTGATGGGGAATCCAACCGTGACCTCCTGGTTCATAGGTTGATATTCAACCATGAGCTACAGTGGCCGGCCGGTGGCTGGGCGAATTGGTGCATTTTTAATATCTTTCACACTCCCCCATCCATCTCCACCTATAATCCATCTCTTCAAATCCCCAGGTAACCATGGTTTACAAGTTGGTGTGTATGCTAAATAAATTTCTATGTGTTCATATAATCATATGTATATTTATGTAGAGGTGCTTTGAGCAGGGGTCATTTTTAACTTACCAAAACCAAAGTCATCTTGTATACAATCCTGTGTATCTTCCTTTTCTAAATCAGTAATACCTGATGGAAATCCCTCTAAATCAAATGCTAATCAACTCATTCTTTTGTAATGGCTTAATCATATTCCATGGTACAGATGCAATATAATTTATTCAACCATACACTGCCAATACACATTTTTGGTTTGTTTTTTCTCCTTTGGAGACAATATGAACCTCTTTCTATAAATATTTTTACATATGAATGCTTTTTAGCATATAGCTTCCTAGTAATGGAATTGGTAAGCTGAAGTTTTTAATTTTATTAAATATTTATTGTTAACTTTAATAGACGTTTCCATACAGCTTACTTAGAATCTTTACTTACAATTAATTGACCATAGATATGTAAGTCTATTTCTAGACTCTATTCTAGAAATAGATATATATGTCTATTATATATATGTCTATCCTTAAGCCACTTACAAAACACGTTAATTGCTATAGCTTTATACTAAGTATTAAAATCAGAATAAAATTTTCAAGTAGGATCTTTTTCAAAATACTTTTGGCTGTTCTAACTTCTTTACATTTTCAAGTAGATTTTTAGAGTCTGCTTGTCAATTTCTACACTGCCCCACTGACCCATCCAAAATAAAATGCCTTCTGTAAATTTTGACTGGACTTGCTTTAAATCTATAAATCAATATTGGGGAAATTTCCACCTTAACTATTGAGTCTGCCAATCTATGAACATGGCACATATCACCATTTATTAAACCTGCCTTCAATTTCTCTACAATGTTTTGTAATTGTCAGTGTTTAGATCTTATACATATTTTAATTCAATTTCATGTTCATTGATGCTGTTGTGAATGGTACAGTTTTTAATATCAGTTGCTAAATTGTGCATTGCTTGTATAAAGAGATAAAATTGATTTTTGCATATTCCACAAGTTTTCTTCACTTTGGCTAAAGGGATATGAATGATCCTGGTCCTATGTGTATAGGACTGTAATTCCTGAGAGAAAGCGAAGAGGTGAGTCCTGCCTTCAGTCAGGCTTTCTACCCGACGGCAGTTTCCAAACTGTGACGTGGGAAAGAGGAACCAAGCCAAGCCCACCAATCTGCCTGACTTGAGGAGACAGATATTGGATTTAGGGAAGGTCAAGGAAGCTAGAATTTGCAGAGAGGAAAGAACTAGACAACGTTTCAGATGTCTTGGGGATTTGCTTGGGTCTTTAACTGAACACAGTGTGGGCATGTGTGGGATGAACCTCTCACAGGTTGGGCAATTACTTCTGAGGAAAGAGCAATTACTGGAATTGTAATACAAACAATTCTTCTTCCCCATCTTGAGAATGTTCTTTTTTTCCTCAGAGTTCAAGAATTGTATCTGTAGATGCCTAGGTCTTTTTTCATCAAAGTCATCTGTAATTCTAAAATCTTTCAATCTATAATCTCATCTCTCTCTTGGATTCAGGAAAATTATTTTTTCAATTGTGATTTTTTCTTCCATCTGTGCCCTTTTTCTCCTTCTGGGATTCCTATTATTCACAAGTTGGGGCTCCTGGATTTATCCTCCAACTCTCTTACCCTAATACAAGACTCATTAAACCTCCATCTTCCCAGATTCTCCTCCTATCTACCTTTTCTAAAAAGTATTAATAATATGTTACTTATAGTTGGAAATACTACAAAATTTGAATAAGGCCATCATCCAGTAGTACTAAATAAGCAAAACACTCTTAATTTACTATGATAATTGCATAATTTAAAAGACAAAGGAATACCAACAATAAATAAATATGGAAATTACTAAAGGATGGCACAAATATAGCAAGTATAAAATTAAATATTGATGGGCTAAATAACCCCATAAAAAGAAGTTTCCTCTGGATCTCTTTTGGAACAGAACATCATCCCCATTACTTTCTAAATAATGCAAAATTGTACAAAAGACACTCAGCAATATCATTAATCACAACGTAAATACAGCATTTTTTATCTTTATGTCAGAGAATCTTAAAG
Source organism: Eptesicus fuscus (assembly GCF_027574615.1). Taxonomy (NCBI): domain Eukaryota; kingdom Metazoa; phylum Chordata; class Mammalia; order Chiroptera; family Vespertilionidae; genus Eptesicus; species Eptesicus fuscus. Next base: position 40,515,957 of record NC_072477.1, read on the forward strand.
TGCCAGAGTCTAGAGTCAGCTCCTTTCACTGATTTTTCTCCCCCTACAACTAAAAATTGGTAACTCCAGGAGAGAATGAGGGGAGACGCTTTCTTCTCTGAGTGTCATTCTTTAGAATTAAAGAGACTGTTGTGTTAATAATTAAGCATTGTAGTCAAAAGCAAATAGGAAACAACCTAAAATTTTCATTGGTAAACATTTGTCATTTTAAAAATTAGAAACTCTGCTGGGACATTTTAAATTTGTTCAACTCATTGCAAAAGAACTTCATGTGGGTGAGTAGAAAATAATCAGGCACTTTACACAAATAGGTATATCTACACTCACCCCAGGAGTGATGAAATAACAATCCTTGTGCTTCAGAGCATGGCTGATCACCAGCTGGAAGAGAGAAGATATTCCCTATAGTATTTCTATAATATCATCAATTATATTCAGATGTTTATTTCCCTTTAGACTCATTGGGGGACTTTAAAGTCCATTATGGCCAAATTGTGCAACAGGAAGGTAAAATCTTCAAAGATTTACAAAAATATTTTAATGAAATTAATTCAAGAAAAATAATAAACACTCAGGAAAGGTAAGCAGAATAGCATGGAAGTGAACAAAGATCATTTTGGGGTATTTTATCACACCCAGAGCATGGCATAGAGTAGAACTCAGAATTTGTTGAATGAATGGATGAATGAACAAATGGATAAATGAACACACTTACATGTGCCTGGGTTCAAATCCTAGTCTCACTGATATTGACATTGAGTACTTTGCTTATCCTCAGTTTACTCATCTTAAAAATGGGGATAAGTGTGCCCACCTCTTCTTTTTATTACAAGATTGAAGTAGATAATGTGTGTAAGTGAATAAATCCAGTGCCTAGTGCAGAGGGAACAATCAACAAATAACAGTCATTTTAAGAGCTTTCCTGGAATTGATTTAGCTAATTCTTGACCAAATAGATCTCACAATTAAATCATCTCAATATATTTCATAATAGATCTATAATAACAAAAGCGTAATATGCTAATTACATGGGACAGTTGATCGACCTTCTGGATGTCATTCCAGATGTTCTTCTGGATGAAGCCGCTGCGGCGGCGGCTGAGGCAGAGATGGTTAGGGGCAATCAGGCAGGCAGGAGAGCAGTTCGGGGCAATCAGGCAGACATGCAGAGTGGTTAGGGGCGATTAGGCAAGCAGGCAGGCGAGCAATTAGGAACCAGTAGTCCCAGATTGCGAGAGGGATGTCCGACTGCCAGTTTAGGCTTGATCATGCAGGGAACAGGCCTAAACCGACAGTTGGACATCCCCAAGGGTCCCAGATTGCAAGAGAGTGCAAGCTGGGCTGAGGGACCCCCCCTCCCACCGTGCACGAATTTTGTGCGCCGGGCCTCTAGTCTAATATATTTACATTGCCTTTATTATAAATCTGTATTCTATTGAGTCTTTGTGAAACCAATAGCATATTTTTTATAGCTTCAGCATTTTTTGTTGTTGTTGTTTTTTTTATATATATTTTATTGATTTTTTTACAGAGAGGAAGGGAGAGGAATAGAGAGTTAGAAACATCGATGAGAGAGAAACATCGATCAGTTGCCTCCTGCACACCCCCGACTGGGGATGTTCCTGCAACCAAGGTACATGCCCTTGACCAGAATCGAACCTGGGACCCTTCAGTCCACAGGCCGATGCTCTATCCACTGAGCCAAACCGGTTAGGGCCCAATAGCATATTACACTACTGACATTCCCTACAACTACTGGTATCCTTTATTTTGAACTAAGCATACATTTTCTGCTAATAAGCAGACCTCTTAGATGGTGCCTTCGTTTGGGCTGAGATAACAAAATACCACAGACTGAGGAGCTTATAAGCAACATAATTTTATTTCTCCCAGTTCTGGAAGCTGGAAAACACAAAATCAAGGTACTGGCAGTTTTGGTATCTGGTGAGGGCCCGCTTCCTCAGATGGTGGAAGGAAGCAAGGGAGCTTTCTTGTGCCACTTTTATCAGAACACTAATCCCACTCGTGAAGGCTCTGCCCTCCTGACCTAATCGCCTCCCAAAGGCCCCACCTCCTAACACCATCATCTTGGGAGTTAGGATTTCAAGGTATGAATTTTGGGGAGAAATAGACATTCGATCTATAGCAGATGGTATCCTGTGGTAAGTTCAGACTCATAAAAAGAGTAACAGCTGCTCACCTTGAAATGTCCAAAGCCCTGGCTCAAGGCTATTATGACTTTTGGCCAAATGCAAACAAAAGTCATGGAAAGGATTGTAAATTATGAGTGGTACTAACACTTCTAACAGTTTCTTAATAATTACCTTCTTGTTTTTAGCAATTATCTTGGGACCCCTAAAATAGATGTATCCTATAGATACTGATGTTCCAAGCCCACATGAAGAAATTCGATGTAAACAGAATACATAAGCTTTTGGATGCTCTGAAAGTCAGATTAAAAATAAATCATATAGCATTTGTGGTCAGTGTAACTTTTTGTTGTTTATTTGTTTTGTTTTGTTTTTGTTAATCCTCACCTGAGTATATTTTTTCCCTTAGAGAGTAGAAGGAAGGGAGGAGAGAGACTGAGAAAGAGAAATTTTCAATGTGAGAGAGACACAAAGACGAGTTGCCTCCCACAGGTGCCCCCACAGGGTCAGGAGGGAACCCACAACCTAGGTATGTGCCTTTGACCAGGAATCAAACCCTCCACCCTTTGGTGTGCAGACCAAGATTCTAACCACTGAGCACACTGGCCAGGGCAGTGTAACTTTAAATAACAATAAGAACATTTTCCCCAAACAGTGATCAAGTGCTGTTTTCATTGAAAAAAGTGTGGAAAGATAACCTAGTTTATTGGACTATTTCTCCAAGGGCGGGGTTATAAAAATTCCTTTTTTTTTTTTTTTTCTGGGCAGTAAAGTGGTTTTAAATGTAGCTGCATGTAATCAAATTATCTCTTTTTGGGAAGATGGAAAATCGAAACATTTCTTAGAACTTAGAAAGAGTGTTTGTTATTTCATGAATCATTTGCAAAAGGCAGCCATGTCACTAATGTCATTTTACTCAAAGATTTTTATTCCTTTTCTTAAAAAATATATTTTTATTAATTTCAGAGAGGAAGGGAGAGGGAGAGATAGAAACATCAATGATGAGAATCACTGATCAGCTGCCTCCTGCATGCCCCCTACTGGGGATCGAGCTGCAACCTGGGCATGTGCCCTTGACCGGAATCGAACGCGGGATCCTTCAGTCTGCAGGCCGAAGCTCTATCCACTGAGCCAAATCAGCTAGGGCTTTTTTTTTTTTTCTTTCTTTCTTTTTTCCTTTCTTTGTTCTCTATCATCAATTCAACAGTTCTGCAGGCAAGGGGCAGAACCAGGTATCTCCAGCAATGTTTGGGGAGAGGAAGAAGGGTGCTTACTATATGAGGACTAATACCTGAACCCTCTTCATCTTCTTCCCCCGCATCACCATCCCTTAAGGAAACAGAAAGAACTCACCATTCTGAAGCTGTGGTAAATGCTCAGGCCACGTGACACTGAATAATGTTGATTGGAGCCAAATATTGAGACTCCACAGCGACACAGTGATTTATCCGGAGCTGCTGAACTATGGGAGCTCAAGAACAGGCAACCCATTCCTGCCTCGATGGAACCAAAGGTCCTTCCGGCTCAGGGCAGAGAGAGCGGGGCGAGGACACAGCTTTGGGAGGCAGGGAGCGCGAACAGGGGACAGGGGCACGTTTCACACCACACCTTAAGGAGCCTCTGTGCCCAGCCCGAAGTTAAAGCGGGAAATGAAGGGGCATAGGTTTGAATTAATACAACGAGCCTTGACATCGGTCACCTAGCTTAACTCTCTAGGAAGCCCATATTATTGGACACCAGGGCCTGGGGGTGAGACTGGAAGAGACTCTTGCCCTGGCTCCCTCCAGGCGCCGTCAGACCCCCGGGATGCGGGAGCGGGTTCACGAGGGGGACAAAAGCCCGGCTGCCATACAGAAAACCGGGCCTCAGCGAGGGCCTGCCAAGGCTGCCAGCAGCGGAAGAAGAAGGGGGCGTCTGCTCGAAGCCAAACACAGACTGTTGGCGAGAAGCACCAGCCCCCTCCGCCAGCCTACTCGCTGCGGGGAGGGGTTTCTCACGCCCCCAGCTCCGGGGTGACTGCACCGGAGGTCGGAAGAAAGCGGGGCGAGGGATGAGTCATATCGCCTAATTCCTCCTTCCGAGTCCCCTCGCCAACCCACGCCAGCCCCCTCCTGAGATCATGCAGCGGGGAGCGCAGACGTCCCCCGTCCTCAGATCCTCCACCAAATCCACCAGGGCCTGCGGAGGAGAGGGGAGGGGCGGCGCGTCTGGCCAATAATAGCTTCGCTTCCTTGCCTGTCGCCCAATAGGCCGCTGTTTACAGGCAGGGGCGGGACTAGGAGGGCAGAAGTGGGCGGTCCCCGGCTGGCCGGGCGCCGCGGTGCAGTAGCTCTGCTCACAGGGAGAGCGTCTCACAGGTAGTCCGCCGCGTCTCAGCGACGCGGGACGCGCTGCCGCCGCTGGCCAAGGTGCTGGACGCGACAGACCTGTAGGCCACCTCGCCAGCTCAGTTGCCGGTTGCAGCCGCGGCTGCCTCGCTCCCAGCCGGGTCCCCATGGAAGAGATGGAAGAAGAGTTAAAATGCCCCGTGTGCGGGTCCTTCTATCGGGAGCCCATCATCCTGCCCTGCTCTCACAATTTATGTCAGGCGTGCGCTCGCAACATCCTGGTGCAAACCCCGGAGTCTGAGTCCCCCCAGAGCCGTCGGGCCTCGGGCTCCGGGGTCTCCGACTATGACTACCTGGACCTAGACAAGATGAGCCTGTACAGCGAAGCGGACAGCGGCTACGGCTCCTACGGGGGTTTTGCCAGCGCCCCCACTACTCCGTGCCAGAAGTCCCCCAACGGAGTCCGCGTGTTCCCCCCGGCTATGCCGCCACCGGCCACCCACCTGTCACCGGCCTTGGCCCCGGTGCCCCGCAACTCCTGTATCACCTGCCCCCAGTGCCACCGCAGTCTCATCCTGGATGACCGGGGTCTCCGTGGCTTCCCCAAGAACCGCGTCCTGGAAGGGGTGATTGACCGCTACCAGCAGAGCAAAGCCGCGGCCCTCAAGTGCCAGCTCTGCGAGAAGGCGCCCAAGGAGGCCACGGTCATGTGCGAACAGTGCGATGTCTTCTACTGCGACCCGTGCCGCCTTCGCTGCCATCCGCCCCGGGGCCCCCTAGCCAAGCACCGCCTGGTGCCTCCGGCCCAGGGCCGCGTGAGCCGGCGGCTGAGCCCGCGCAAGGTCTCCACCTGCACAGACCACGAGCTGGAGAACCACAGCATGTACTGCGTGCAGTGCAAGATGCCCGTGTGCTATCAGTGCTTGGAGGAGGGCAAACACTCCAGCCACGAAGTCAAGGCTCTGGGGGCCATGTGGAAACTGCACAAGGTGAGTCCTAAGAAACCCACCCCTAACTCCCCGCGCCTCCGATCCTTCGGTTTTTTCGCAGACAGTCCTCTTCTTTTGCGCACAGTGCATCCCAGCGGGGGCGCAATGCAGGTGCGCCCACAGCATTTGCTTCCCCCGTCTGGTGCATTGCAGGAAGCGCAGGCGGATCTTCAAACCGAGCACACTGGAGTTGACTATCCCCAGAGAGTTGTTGCGGGGATGCCTTAGAGCGGGTCTCCCGGGGGCGTTGCGGGTGATCCAGGCGCAGGGCGCCCCCTCTCCGCTGCAGACGTGCCGCTTGCGGTTGAGGCCAGCATGCAGGAAAGCGCTGCGTGACTGGGCAGAGCAGCACCAGTGCCCAGGGCCGCCAGGGCCGCTCCAGGGCAAAGCAGGCTGCTGGGCTCTAGCCATGGTCCTTGGGGAGGAGGTGGGGGCGGTTGGGTGGTGAGGGCCTCGGTGGGCTGGAGCTGTTAGATTGGCAGGCGCCACGAGTCTCCGTGGGGGCGAGAGAAAGCCACGGGTGGAATACTGATGAGTCCGCGCTTGCCCAGACGCCGCGAATCTGCTGGAGGGGCTGCCTTGGGGGCTGTGGAGGCAGAGGAGTGAGGAGTGGGGTGGGGAAATCCTATGGTCACCTTGGCACTTGGGCCTGCAGGCTTAGATTCCGACCCTCCCCAGGGGACCTGTGGCTGGAGTAGCCAAACCTGAGGTTAGACGCAGTCAAGGCCTGACGGCTGGGCAAGCGTCTCTCCCAGGGTAACCCCGTCCTGCCAACCTCCCACACACCCATTTGTCCAAGATTCTATCCCTTTCCTCTGTGTAAACTTTGAGACACCTGTTACCAGATTTATCTTTCTGGTCTCTTTTGATGGCGCGTCCACCAAGACCTACATGACTTGTTCCCCTTTGACCTGCCTCATCAATCTCTTTTCCTCCTCCTCATTCCCTCTGCTCCCGCCACAATGTCCCTCTTGCTGTCCCTCAGCCAACACCAGGCACCTTCTGGCCCCAGAGCCTTTGCATTTGATGCTCCCTCAGCCTAGGGTGCTCTTCCCCAAAATGCTATACCCATATCTGAGTGGCGCACTCGCTTGCCTCCTTCAGATCTTTGCTCAGATGTCACCTTTGCTGGGAGATCTTCCTGACCACAATTGCTGCCATCCACCTCAGACATCCTTTAGTTTCCTTCCTACTTTATTTTTCTCAATAGAAATTATCACTATCTGGCATACGATATGTTTTAATTATGTTCTTTTTGTATGTCTATTGCTTCCCTCCTCTCCCTCCATCCCCATACACTAGAGAATAAGCTTCAAGAGGAAAGAGATCTGCCCTAGCCGGTTTGGCTCAGTGGATAGAGCCTCCACCTGCGGACTGAAGGGTCCCAGTTTCCTTTCCAGTCAAGGGCACATGCCCAGGTTGTGGACTCAATCCCCGTGAGGGTGTGCAGGAGGCAGCCAATCAATGATTCTCTCTCATTGATGTTTCTATCTCTTTCTCCCTCTCCCTTCCTCTCTGAAATCAATAAAAATAATTTTTTTTTAAAGAGGAAAGAGATCTTTATAATGTTATGTCCACAGAGCTTGGAAGGAAGGGAACCATTCTTGAGATGTACATAAATTTGACTTCTACTTTTTAAGTAATCCATTCAGTCGGGGTGTGGAGGGGAGGGCAGGGCAGGGGTCCAGATTGTTGTAGGAGGGTTTCTTCACATCATTTAATTGCAAGCCCAGGGGTAAGGCAGGGCCTAAAGATGGTGCTCAGTCCCCTCGGCTATGCCCCCACTCAGGATTTCCCAGCATTCCTTAGGGCTGGCCTTTGAGAGAGGCCATTGATATTTTATTTACAGAATGAAAAAAAAAAAACACAAAACACCACTTTCAGCAATCAGGGAGGGTTTCTCAACTCAATATTAATTGCACACAAACCACATTTACAGTCATTTGTGTTCTGACATATAACCTATTAAACCATATTAGTTTTGCTGGAGATCTAATTCAGCACAAATTTGAGTTCCACTAGGCACATGCCATTATTTTGAAAATGCTCCAATTTAAATGTTTTTAAATGACAATTTTGAGTGTTTTCAAAAATTTAGTTCACAGTCAGTTTTTATTTAATTTTGTGCATTCACTATTAAACTGCTATGTTGAATTGCCTTTCTATCCTTGGAACTAAGAAATTAATCACCCTATCTGGAAAAAAAGAACTTCGAGCCACACACTAATTAGGATGGTCAAACAATAGCATTATTTTTCTGTGAACAAGAGCCTACAGTACTTTATCCATTAAGACTTAAAAAAACAAACAAAAAAAAACCACCAACCTTTAAATCTGTCTAGCCCCATGCAGATTTGAAATGTTAAACCATTTGTTTTATCAGTAATGGGAAGCTGTGAGTAGACTCTGTGATATGGACTGGATTGAAATTTAGATGCCTGCTAAAAAAAAAGAATGATGTTAAAGCCCTTGAGATTTAAATAGGCTAAGAAGGGAATGTTTGTTTGTTTGTTTGTTTTTAAAGATGATTTCTTCTCTGATCTTATGCAGATTTTTTCCAAAATAGTAAATAGGTATAAATTTGGTCAGTCAATATCAGGATTATTAAACTGCCAAGAAAAAATAAGAAAGAAGGATGACAGATTTTAACATTCACTTACCATCTGTTGATGAACAACAAACATTACTCCCCCATGTTATCTATTTAATAGGGTAGTTAATGTGTTAATGCTGGATCTTTCTCATATAATGATACCTCTATCCTCACAAAAAGCTCATGGGCTGGAATTTTTATGCTCTTTAAGACATAAAAGAGCAAAGATTTACACTAACTAATTCTCCCAAATTTGGACAATTAGTTCTCTACACAGGTGATTACTAGACCTGAAAATTTTCATTAACAGTCTACCATGTTAATTAGCCATTTCTAATGATAAAAGAAATCTTATCTATAATAATAAAAGCGTAATATGCTCATTAGACTGGACAGCCAAACGACCTTCCAGACGTCCTTCGGATGACCTTCCAGGTGAAGCCAGGGCTGTGAGGGCAAAGGCAAGTCGCCATGGCTGCGAGGGCCGAGCCCCTTGCACAAATTTCGTGCATCGGGCCTCTCGTGAATAAATATTTTCCTTGGGCACTAAGTCATTATCTTACTCAAGAAAAAATGACTGAAGTTATTTTTAAGTAGTTTTAAAAACTAGTTAAAATATATTAGTTGTCAACTGACCAAATTAAAATACTTTTCAGATACATATGACTTTCAAAATCCATGAAAAATTGCAATGCAAGAAGAGACATTATAAGATAAATATCTGCTATTAGTTTTTATTTAGTATCAGCACTTGTTATGTTCCTTTATCCAACTTAGGTTGGTATAAAGTATTGCTACACACACAAAACAAATCATTTTGTAGATACTTTCAAATAGGTCATTGTGATCATTATTATTACTTTGTAATTTTTAGCAATTCACATTCCTAAATCTAACATTATTCTTGAATTCCTGATGTGTTTTATCAATCAGTGATATATTTGTGACCAGTTTTGTGTTTATGCTGTTGAGCAAGGATTTACTTTTTCTTTGCATCCTAAACACTGACTATTCATTTATTCTGAATCTTGTCTCAAATGATATTTTTATCTTCTTTTTTGTTGTTGTTGATGATGATTTGCAATTTACAACATTTTAAAATAAACTATCAGTTGTTATGCTTTGCTTTTCAAAGTATTTGGGGGAAAATATCTGCTTTGCAGTATGGTGACATCTCATCAAGTATTTCTGTAGGAAAATGTGTTACTTAATGTAACTAAAATGATATTCAGTTAACTATATATTAGCAGTAAACACAATATAATCTAAGACATTACCATGGTAAATGTAACAGGTAGCATATGTTCATGTTTTTTAATTTTTAAGAAGTTTACTTCTAGTCCAGTCAGAACATTCTGTGTGCAATGTAAACATTCTTAGAGACATGAAGGAGACTGTTACAGACAAACAAAATTTTCCTCCTTGTACTGAGACGTAATGGAAAGAACTAGATGACAGGAGATCTGGGTTCCAGATCTGATGTTACCACTTACTTGCTGGTAACGTAAAGCAAGCCTCATAATCTCTCTTGGCTTCCTACCCACAAGGATGCAAAGGAGCTAAAACTATATTGTGGAGGTATTTTGAAAAAAAAAATGTTTATAACTTACTAATTTCAGTTTGACCCAGGAGAAGGTTTTTTAATAAAACAGAAGTTATTGTCTCACTAGTCAACAACTACTACATAAAAATCTCACCCCCCAGCTTGGAGTACTTTGCTTGCTCCTTCCAGAACACAGAGTGTAGTACAAAGTCTGGATGGTGGCATAAAAGAGTGAACTCCATCATTATAGGTCCAGAGAGAAAACTCAGTTGAGTTAAGCTCAGGGAATAAGAATGCTACATAAAGGTTTATTTGTATATTAAACGAGGGTATCTTGTTTTTCAATAATGAAACTAAAACTGATAACTGATATGACTCAGGTTGTTGTTTTTTTCAGATTCTCCAGTGAAGATATTATTATTACATTGAAGTATTATAAATTGTTCTTACTATATATGCCACAAAAAGATGCTATTAATTGGAATTCAGGGTCAAATCACAGTATGCATAAAGTAAGAGAAAATTATCACAGCCATCTGTTATCCTACCTAATAAAAGGGAAGTATGCAAATAACCATCACTCCACTACGCCCACGATTGGGCCGGTGGGAGGCTGGGGGCGGGACTCGGGGTGGCTGATTGGGCTGGCGGGAGGAGCGGGGGGCGGGGACTCATGAGTCCCCGCCCCCCGCTCCTCCCGCCAGCCCCAACAGCCGACCTGCAGGAGGACCCATGGGGCTGGCAGAAGGCGCCGGTGGCGGAACTTGGGGTGGCCGATCGTGCTGGCGGGAGGCGCTCTGATCAGCGGGTGGCCAGAAGAAAACTGGTGCTGGAGGAACTCGGGGTGGCCGATCGCGCTGGCGGGAGGTGCTCCAATCCACAGGTGGCCAGAGGAAAACTGGTGCTGGCAGAAAATTGGTGCCGGCAGCCAGGTGAAGGAAGGTCTATTGCACGAAACTTCGTGCAACGGGCTTCTAGTCTATAATAATAAAATGGTAATATGCTAATTAGACTGGACGTCTTCTGGACGTCATTTTGAACATCCTTCCTGACGAAGCTGGGCTGGAGGGAAGCCAGCCTGGGTCCCAGGTGCCATAGGGAAGCCAGTGCTGGCAGCTGGGGGGGGGGGGGGGGGGGGCGGAGAAGGACTACTCTTGCATGAATTTTCATGCATCAGGCCTCTAGTTAAGTAATAAGATAATGCACAGACAAAATTTACCTTTACCATGAGTATAATAAATTGCACTTCTCTCCCTAAACACTTCTCAAAGTGTGTGTATGCATATAACTGAACCTTGGCACACAGGATAAGATTCATTGCAAGACAAATGTTTAAGAATGAGCTGAAACCGGTTTGGCTCAGTGGATAGAGTGTCGGCCTGCGGACTGGAAGGTCCCAGGTTCGATTCCGGTTAAGGGCATATACCTTGGTTGCGGGCACATCCCCAGGAGGGGATGTGCAGGAGGCAGCTGGTCGATGTTTCTCTCTCATCGACGTTTCTAGCTCTCTATCCCTCTCCCTTCCTCCCTGTAAAAATCAATAAAATATATTAAAAAAAGAAAAGAATGAAATAGTTCTAAATAATATCATTTTTGTCATTTTCATGAGGGATTGTTGGTTATAAACCCACTTAGGTGATCAGAGGAATTCATGGGAAATGAAACATAATCAACTCACAGAGAGAATGGAACTAGAAAGCTGGAAACTAAGTTCACTCTCCATATTCATCAGTTTGGACTAAGTTATGCTGCAGTCACAAACAATTTCCAAATCTCAGTGAATTACAACAGCATGTAATTTCTTACTAATGTCAATGCCCACTGAGACTCAGCTGTGGCCTCCTCCTCCTCCTCCTTATTCTTGGACTTAGGCTGAAAGAGTGTATTTGAGATATGCCAAACTTATGGCAGAGGAAAGAGAACAAAGCAGAACCACTCAATGGCACTTAAAGATCCTACTCTCCTACTCAGATGTGACATGGCACTTTCCTTACAGTCCATTGGCTCAAACAGGTCATGTGGCCCAACCTGATGTCTGTGGTGCAGGAAATACACTCTTCTAACAGAGAGAGGCACAAGAGAAGAGTTCTGTAGAGGTGGGCAGAGAATATTTTGAACAAATAATATCATCTCTCTCTCTCTCTCTCTCTCTCTCTCTCTCTCTCTCTCTCAGAGGGCCTTCTTAGCTTGCATGAGGCCCTACATGACTCCTCCAGCCCCGATTCAGCACGACATTTCAGTTCAAGTCTGCACTGACTAGTGTCTCTTAGTTCACATTTTCAAGTTTAGAGAAAAAATCCAATTAGCTCAACTTGAGTCAGGTGTTTACTGATGACGTCTGGGTCCTGGCTCCGCCCCTTTGGTTAGGTGGGTGCAGAAGACAGGTACAAGACTTAAGAGGGCACCAAAAACTATAGGTTTGTTTGTTTTTTCTTAGGCAGAAATGACAAAAGAATAAGTAGAGGATGGTTTTTAGTGTGTTGTGTGTGTTTTTTGGCATTTTAAGTATCTTTATCTCTGCAGACCAAAAACATTTATAAGTTTATCTGCAAAAACATAAAAAGATGTTTAAACCTGTAAGCAGGTATCTGCTGTATACTCACTTTCAGTTTTTCTCTTGTACCTTTTGCAAAGGTGTTTGAAAGAAAATACATGTATTCCTCTTCAAGAATATATGCCTGACCCGCTTTTTACCATAATATTTAAAGGAATCTATGAACTGGAAAAGCCTATTGTTTAAAAATGAACTTAAGCACTGCCAGATAACATTGATCCTCATAAGCCTTGCATGTTTTGTACTATTAGTTCTGATCAAAGAATGAAATATTTCTTAAAGAATTAGCATGGGAAGTAGAATGCTCAACATTGTTGTGTGGTGTGGGAATAGCCACCTCTGTCATTAGCCAGTTAATTCTCATCTACCGCTGATTTGTGCATGTGAAGCTGATTTTCCAGCCAGAGAGCATCACTTCAACTTTTTTTGAGATTTTTGTTTATCTTCTTTTCACCCTTACTTTGCTTGCAGCTTGCAGTTTTAGAAGCAACTGTTGGACACCAAATACTTACCACTCTCTCCCATGTTCCAGTAACAGCCTGTGGGAGGGCCATATTCCTCTGACCTGTGGTGTCATCAGTCTAAACCAGTGGGCGGCTAACTCATTAGTCAACAGAGCCAAATATCAACAATACAACGATTGAAATTTCTTTTGAGAGCCGAAAACCGACTTCTGCGCATGGGCCACGAAGTTTCAATCGCACTGTACGTGCATGCCCGCACGTGTGGAAGAGCCACACTCAAGAGGCCAAAGAGCTGCATGTGGCTCACGAGCCGCAGTTTTCCAACCACTGGTCTAAACCATTACTTAGTCTATGAACAAGGCAGGTTGCCAAGAGAAACAAATGTGAATATCAGAAGTTAAACAGTTTCTACCTAATAAGGCTTTTTTATTTTGTAGGGAGCAAATGCTTGGCAAGTTAAATATACACAGGTTCAGTTGTAATTACAACTCATCAAAAGCCAAAGGGAAATGACTCTATAACATACTCTACCATTTTTTATCATCAGTACTTCAGTTTCTTTCCGTCAGTACAAATAACCAACAAGTGATTTTGCTGTAGATGTGTGTAGTCCACTGTGTAGTAGGTTTTGCATAGAGATATTCATGCCATCACCCAGATACACCAATGTATGAAATTGATGAAATAGTGTAACGTATGCCAAACCCACCCCCCCACACACATGTTATCCCAAGAGCATTAGTAACATAAAATCAAGTGTAATATTGGACTTCCATCCAATCTAATAAATCTTACACGGCACAGAGAAATCTGTGGTGCTTTTAACAAGCAGTTGTATTGATTTTATTGACCATCAATCATCTGGTCAAGACTTAGAAAAGAAATATGATAAACACCTTTCAGCACACAATCAGTGCAGTATGAAGAAGCTTGATGTTTACATTCAACTTGTGCTATATGGCTATCTTCTCCCCTTATGGAAGCGAATCTGACATTGGTGGAATTTAAAACATTATTCAGTATTAAATACAATTTTCTCTACTTTCCCCTTTGAGAATCAAGAAATGTAGGATATGGAGACTTATATAAGCACTGATTTCCAAGCTGGCTTCAACCAGCACAATAAGGATATAGAATGTAACTACCATTTCCTTACAGTTCAAAAGTGGCACCTTTACTCCTGGACTGGGACATGGATTTCTGATTCCTCTGGTCACTGCATATAATAAATTTGTGGGAAAACATATTACTAAAACTTTTGGTATTAATTGGCAAATCAGCACATAAATATTTTACATGAATTTTTAAAACCATAAAGCAAAGATAATTTTAATGCTTCTAACATTGAGAACGTCCTTGATTCTTGTTTTCCAAAAGGCTGTACAATCTTACATTTGTGCTAGCAATGTATGAGGGTTCCAATTTCTCCATATCCTCCCCAATACTAGTTATTGTTGGTCTTTTTTACTAGAGTCACCCTAATGGATGTGAAGTGGTATCTCATTGTGGCTTTGATTCCAGTGACTAGTGATATGGAGCATCTTTTCATGTGCTTGTTGGCTATTTTTATATATTTTTTAGAGAAATGTCTATTCAAATCCTTTGCCCATTTTAAATTGGGTTACTTCTCTTTTTTAAAATATATTTTTATTGATTTCAGAGAGGAAATGAGAGAGAGAGAGAGAGAGAGAACCATCAATGATGCGAGAAAGAATCATTGATTGGTTGCCTTCTGCACACCCCCTACTGGGGATCACGCCCACAACCCAGGCATGTGCCCTTGACTGGAATTGAACCCAAGACCGTTCAGTTCGCATGCCCATGCTCTATCCACTGAGCCAAACCAGCTAGGGCGGGTTACTTCTCTTTTATTGTTGAGTTGTAAGAGTTCTTTTCATGTTCTGGGCACTTACTCATTTATAAAATTTAAGGGACAGAGATGTGAGCCTCTTATCCCTTGGAGATACTTACAGGAAATAAAAAAACAGACATAGAGCTGAGCATGAGGGAAAACTTGTCAAGACTGGCCCACCAGCACCTACTGCTAATTCCTTGCCCACAAACCTTTATTAGCCAGTTCTGGGGCAGAACTTGCATAAGCCCTACGAGGATTGGCTCCTGACAAACAGAAAACATGGAAAAGTTCAAAAGCAGGAGGGGGAAGTAATTTAGTTATCAAAGTCGTGGATATGGTAAGAAGCTTCCTCCTTACCTCTAGTTCCATTTCTGACTTTGATAATGAAGTACAATATTATGAAGTCCCAGCGGGGCTATGATTTCTGTTACTACCAATATGGTATCCAAATAACTCACTGTAGGGTGTCAAGATGGTGGCTTCTCTGCTACATTTAAGAGTTATGAATGGATAGAAAGGACATTGGATCTTTGAGATCATTTGCCCAACCCCCCTCCAAAGTCAGAAATATAAATCCCAGAACACTTCAGTAAATCACCAAAGACAGTCAGTATATATTATCAAAAAAACTTTTATTTCTTAGAACTTGTATTAGGAATTAAGAAGATCCAAGTACCTATTTTCAGTGGCATGTGTGTGTGTGTGTGTGTGTGTGTGTGTGTGTGTTCAATGAAACTCAATTGAAACACTGATTCTCTCTTTTGGAGGCTCTCCTATGCCCCCAGACAACAGTAATCACAGGTTTTCTTCTATAGTCCTGACCACAACTGTCAAAGTTTACCTTTCCCTTGTTATTCTCTCTTTAAGGCATAGTACATATGTCTATACTATTGAGTTATAATGTTCCTCGTTATAAGTAAGGTCTCACTTTTTTAACATTGACTTTTAATAGATAGTGCCTTCACTCAAAGGATCCTTGTAATGGTAGGAGTTAGAGCACAAGGATGGAAAAGGAGAAATTCGTAGAGATGAGGTTTTGCTTTGTCCCTTACACGGGGGAACTGCTGCAATGCAGCACAGCTATCCCCTTGCATTGGCTGACCGACTGGCTCCTGCTCAAGCCAAATGTACAAAGGAAGTTTATGGATGAAGCAAAAGAGAGCCTCCCGCTGCTCCTCTGCCCTCCTGGTGCACTACTTGCCAGCTTTGTTGGCTCCTTACTGACCACTGGTACTCCCTTCTTCTCTTCTGGCCTGTGGTCTCCTGTGAATCTTCTGTCTTTGAGCCCAGATTTGGTTCCAATGTATGAGCCTTCTTTCCTGATCATCTCCATGCCTTGTTCTGACCAGTGTGTGTCTGGTCTTCTCATCCAGCTCTAGAACCTTGACCTGCAACTTCTGGGGAGTGTCACTGCCCAGTCCACCTGGCTTGTGCACCTTCTGCCTCCAGCCTAACACTGGCTTTCCCAGCCCTGACTTCCCTCCCAGGGAAGGTCCCAGTGCTGACAGCTCCTCCAATCATACCTTGTGGGCAGCAACTTCAGGGTGGGCACTGATCCCAACAGTAGATTAGTGTAATGTACTTGGATGGTCACCTGTAATGTTAAAATAAGATGATACACATATCTGGGTTGTATAAAAAGGCACTCACGTAACTCTTTTCTTTTGAAACATGCCATAAAATGATTTAACTAAATACAAACACAGAATCCATTGACAAAAAGCCACCACTGAAATGAAAGATGATGGATATATAGTAGAACTTGGAAGCTCTGCTTACACTGAGAGCAGGAAGTACAGGATAATTTATAAATTTAATCTACAAAACAGGGAAGGAATGATTTAGTAGGCAGAAGATTATTACCCAATTTGGAGGCTAGCCAAAGACTGGTCAATTACTCTCTTCTGAGTGGAGCCAAATAGTTCAATTATATTATAGTTTTAGTCCCTCAAGCTTCTATTTACTTTTATGAGGACAAAATCATCAATTCACCATTTATGTTATTAATTTGCATGTTGTTACAGCTTTTGGGTTATGGTCAATTATTAAGTTTTCTAAAATTTTATGTAAAAAAGGTTATATTGTGAGATATAGCCATAAAAAATAGCCCAGTGTTGCCCTGACCGGTGTGGCTCAGTGGATAGAGCGTCGGCCTGCGGACTGAAGGGTCCCAGGTTCGATTCTGGTCGGGGGCGTGTGCCTTGGTTGCGGGCACATCCCCAGTGGAGAGTGTGCAGGAGGCAGCTGATGGATGTTTCTCTCTCATCCATGTTTCTAACTCTCTATCCCTCTCCCTTCCTCTCTGTAAAAAATCAATAAAATATATTAAAAAATATATATATAAAAAATAGCCCAGTGTTTTTAGAGACATTTTAAAACTAGTATGTCTGAAGGGATTGGTATAAAAATTTGCATAAATATTAGACTTGAAAATTAATTTCATTTAGTATTTGTTTACATCATCTAATTTTCTTCAGGGATTAAATCATATTTATCATTGGTATATTAAACCCATTGCATTCCTTCCTGTCATAGTGTTCTTTAATCTTCCCAGGCATTTATATGATCTGTATTCAAAGCTCCAACTCATTGTAACTACCTCAAGGCCCAGTGTGGACTGGTGAGGCCCTTACTGTTGATTCAGACTCAGGATACGAATGGTGTAGCATGAGGCCACTGGCTGTTTAGCTGGTACTAAGCTTTGGTTTTATCCAGCTGCTCAAACTTGGGAAATCCACACAGTAAGGGAGATTTCCAGTTTGATCACATAAACAAAGCACTTTTATATGCCCAAAAAGAAGACTAAATAATGGTTACACAGATAATGGTGTGTGACTACTTTAATTCCCAAGTGCCTCTGAGAAGAACTGGTTCTTGTAACATATTAAAACCAAGGTCATGGAACAACTGTTGCTGGAACAAGATTTGCTGTGTAAACTGCGCTATGAGATGTGACTTCATATCAGTGTCTTGTCCACCATGAACTCTTTCTTTGACTTAACAGTGGGGATCATTAGAAGTGAGTTAGGAGCACAGTGTCCATGTTGAAGCTGAGACTGAGGGCCAGGACTTAAGTCTGATAACTCATGATCACCTTACCTCAAACTTTAAAATACCCAACAAGGTAACCATGACACCTACAGGAAATGAGACTCCTTCCTCCCTGCTCCTAAAAGCAACTGATCATGTATTTCATTGTGAAGTTGCCACATCAATGCTTTGTTGGCTGAGAGCAAATGATGACAGCATTTTGACACATATATAAGCTAGGAGAATCTGAGATGCATGGCAGGGATTCAAGGAACAAACAATAAAATAGGAGAAACACGAAATAGAATGAACATGGCAGAAATGCAAAAACTAGTCTCTGGTTAAGCCGTTTTATAGCAAGCACTAAAATGAGAGTGAGGGCCAAAGGCCTAGAGCCCAGCGGAAGAGGCCTTTTCTTGATGAAGCTTTGGTGGGGATAGCCGGCATGGTATTGTGTAGCTTACTGGTGTAGGGTCAGAAAAGCTGGGTTTTCTTCCTGGGTCTACTATAATTCAGGCATCACAGTGGAAAGGTTCAGGACATGGGCCTTGAGGCAGATGCCTGGGTTTGATCCCTGACATTTTCATCACTTAGCTGTGTGAACCTGGGTGAATCCCTTGACCTCTCTGTGCCTTGGTTTTCTCATCTATAAAATGGACATAATAATCAGACCAACCCCCAAGGATTGTTGTGAGGATGAAAGGAACAGAACACAAAGCCCTTGGAACAGATCCTGGCCAGAATAAGTGCCTGATTCATGTGTGCTAGTGTTATCTGTTAAATGGGACTGGTAATGTCTGCCTAGACCTGGGGTGGTGATGAGGACTGGATTTATTATATGTGGTTTATTATAAGGAATTGGCTCATGCACTTGGGGTCTGAGAAGTCCCATGATCTGCCATCTGCAAGCTGGAGATCCAAGCAGGCACCAGGAGAGCCAATGGTGTAATTCCAAGTCTGAGGGCAGGAGAAGACCAATGTCCCACAGCTCACGCGGGCAGGCACAGAGAACAAATTCTATCTTCCTCCACCTTTGTGTTCTGTTCAGGCCTTCTGTTTAGGATGACGCCTGCCCACTTCGGGGAGGGCAATCTGCTTTACTCAGTCTACCAATTCAAATACCAATCTCACCTAGAAACACCCTCTCAGACACATCCAGAAGTAATACTTTGTTAAATATCTGGGCACTCAGTCAGGTTGACACATAAAATTAACTACCACATTGGGTGAGTTAGAAGTTGGCCAAGAGAAATGAGAAATTCAGCTAGATCAGACCCCTCCCTGCCTCCCCCCGCCACAGTCTTGAGAGCTAGGACAGCTCAGCCATCTGTGGTGCCATTTGTTTCTCATCAGAGCCTGATCCAAGGCTTTCTGACTCTCACTCGCCTCTGGGTCTTTGCAAGGAATTCAGGCCATGACTTAAAGGAGGGCAGCAAAAATGGAGGAAAAAAAAAAAGTGACAGGCAACAAGCTGCTAAGAAATGTTTCCAAAATGCAGTCCCACGTGGGCATGTGTTCCTGAAAACGTTGCATAAACCAATTGTATTTCACATGCACTAGAGACATTTTCAATATATAAAAAAACTGGTATGTATTTCCAAATGTAAAAATCTGTTGTAAATCCACATTGCCCAGATTCCAGGATGCCAACAAGTTAATAACATGTTTCTAATTTTTTTTCCTAGAAAAAAACACACACAAGGAACATAAGTTTTTAAAAGCATTGTAAGGTACTTCCCAATTTCAGAAACATTAACATGGAGTGGGGGCAGAGGGGGTGTCCATCGGGGAATTTAGAATGCTGGTGGCCAAGTATAATAGAAAAAGAAGGAGATGCAGCGTTAGAGGCCCCTGTTGTGATTGTCTACCTCTTGGGCAACCTATGGGACTCCTCAGGACCTCCGCCTTCCCGTGTGTAGAATAAGGATGTAGAATTAGATGAGAACTAAGGTCCCTGTTGGTGGCAGGTTTAATTGGGACCTAGATTTATTGATGTTTCTCTGGACCAGTTCCTGACAAGAGTTTCTTGGATAAAACTGTCTGCTACCTGCTGCTTGTGCCTTTGTAAGAAACACTTTAATTTTCCTCCTGATTCAAGTTTCTCAGTTGGAGCTTTCACAATTCGTGATGAAAGGAAGATAGACCAGGTAGCTGCAGCATCTTTCATTCCCCTCGTTTGACCCCCGACCTTGAAAGTGCCCCAGGGGCTCCAGAGCCGTGTAGGAGGGAGGCTGACAGCTCAGGAGGCAGCTAAGGGGGGAGCGAAGAGCACAGGCTGCCCAGCTTTGAGCTCTGCTCGCAAACCCCCAGTGGAACAACCCACTGGCGGATCTGTAATGACCTTGTCTGTAGATGACACTCCTTGTCTTTTACTTGCAGAGAAAGAAAAGGGTGGGGCAGAGGGGGATCAAGAAGGAATGAAAAAGCTGTTTTTGACATTTACTTTCTAAAAGGAAAAATGACATTTGATTGAGAGAGATAAAAGGTGAAAACTAAGGGTAAGTATGCTCATGCCTTCTCACTCCCTCATCCTGGGGATTCTGAAGCTTGAGTTGAGCTGTGAACCTGGCCTGGAGTTTCTTATTTCAGGGCAAGAGCCCAGTTCGGTGCTGAACTTCTAAGAGGAGTAATGTATGTTAATGTTGAAGCCAAATTCCTTCCCTTTCGAGTGATTATTATTTATGCAGAAGAAATGGATGTGTGGGTTTTTGTGGTTGTTACTGCTGTTATTCAGTGGCGTGCTGGGAAATACGGAAAGCTCTGGTTTTTATCACTTGCCATGGCTGACTTCAAGCGACCCGACGTGAGGGCACTGGCCTTGGGGTTGGGAAGAGAGTGAAGACAAGCCAGCTCCAGCACCCCACAGCTTGTTTCTCTCTGTTGCTTTCTGTCAGACAGGAGGGACTGCCAGATTGTTAAGTTTTCTAAAATAATTTCTAAAATTCTTTAAGGCTGCAGCTGCAAAAATAAAATGACATTACAGAAATTTTTAGTGTAGACACTATGAATGTACAGCGCAATGAATTTTCACAAACTGGTCACACCCGTGTAATTAGCACTAAATCAAGAAACAGAATATTATCAGCCCCTGGAAGCCCTCCTCATGCTCCCTTCCAATCAACAGTCTCCACCCCCAGCCACAGGTAACCAGCAGCCTCCTGCCTTCTAACAGCAAATGAATCTTGCCTGCTTTTGCACTTCACATGAATGCAGTCATACAGCGTGCACTCTTATGCATGGCTTCTTTTGCTCACTTTTATGTTTGTTGGACTCATTCAGGTTACTGCATGTAGTTTAGATCATTCTCATTATTTGATAGTATTCCATTTTAGGAATATTCCACAATTGATCCATTTTACCATGGGTGGGATTTGGGCAGTTTCCAGATTTTGGCTGTTGTGAGCAATGCAACTATAAACATAGTACTTGTCCTTTGGAGCAAGTTCTGTTGGGTGTATCCCCAAGGAAGGGAATTCCTGGGTGGCCAGATATGCATAAGCTCAGCATTAGTACATGCTGCCAAACAGTGTCACTGAGTCATGGTACCATAGTACATTCCCACCAGCAGTACTCCGCATTCTCACCAACACTTGCTAGTATGTGTTTTTGGTTTTCATTTCAGGTATTCTAGTGTGTAGAATACCAGCTACTCTAGTGGTATCATAGTGCTGTGATAACCACAGGTATTAAGTAAGCATCCTATATAATAAAAGCCTAATATGCTAAGTGTCCAGTTGTCTGGTCAGCCATTCAATCAATCAAAGTGTAATATGCTAAGGCCACTCACTGCTCACTATGACTTGCACTGACCACCAGGGGGCAGACGCTCCGACTGGTAGGTTAGCTTGCTGCTGGGGTCCAGTCGATTGGAACTGAGCAAGATGGGCCAGACATGCCCTGGAGCCCTCTCACAACCCGTCCCCGGTTGGCCAACCTTCTGTGTCCCTCCCCAGCCCTGATTGTGCACCAGTGGGGTCCCTCAGTCTGGCCTGCACCCTCTCGCAATCCGGGCTGAGGGACCCCCCCACCCCCGCCCAAGTGCACAAATTTTGTGCACTGGGCCTCTAGTGTTTTCATAAGTTGGTCATTTTGTGTGGTCTGATAAGTCATTTGCCCACTTTCCCATTGGGTTGTTTGTTTTTTTCTTACTCACTTGTCTTTTAAATTTCTTTTTTATCCACAAATACTAAAAACAAATAAAATTAATTCCGAAATAAGCTGCTTTTTCCTTGTGGGCCAGAGGTACTAATTAGAACAGATTTGTCCCCCCCGCTTTCTCTTGTAATTTTTTCTCAATGCAGATCTTCTGCTATGCCGTGCATTGCTCTCCATCAAGTGTTGATCATACTTTGTGAATATTTCATACCTTCACTTTGAAATATAAAGCAATTTAGAGAGAATGGTTTTATAAGAGCAAATTGTGCAAAGGCAAATACATTTTCAAAAGAGAACAACTCTTTTTAAAATGAAAGTAAGAAAGAGCTATTCAATTCTTTCTAAATGAAAGTAAGAAAGAGTAGTCTGTAAGAAAAAAAAAAATGACTTGAAACCTCAATAACCTCAAAAGGTAATCCTGCTTTCACATGAAATATGAATTTCAAAAAGTTTCCAGAGGTAAGGCTTCTTTTCCTTCCCATTATTTCAGTAGAAAGACCTTCTTCCTTATCTACCAGTCTTTTATTTAAACCTTGTCCACTGAAAATTGAATTCCTCCTATGTATTGTGCGAGATGTTTAATTTTTAAAAATCCTCATTTAGATGTGGGAGTGCAATCTGTTAATCCATACTGATTCTAAGGCAAGAAAATACAACAACAACTTAAAGAATGATTTATTATTTCAGAGGTTAATGGTGGGTCAAATATAACAAACAGGCCTTTCATAGACGCCTAATTGCTTTACTCTTCTTCAGTATTTTTTCTCATGTAATAAAATAAGATAACGTATGAAGACTGCTATTTCAGGAGCAAGAGTTAAGTCTCCCCAAGAAGAAAGAAATTTCCTGAAACACTCGAGACAGAATCGGGGCATTCCCAGGACCTCCTGAAGGTCCAGGCGTATTTCCACAAAGCCCAGGTTGGCCCTGTCCTGCCGTGTGTGCCTTTTCACTGCCCACAGCATGGGCAGCCCAGAGCAAAACTGGGAAGAAGGGGAAGTTCCCCTTCCATGCATTCTGCTCCCCTTGTCTCTGTGCTGTCCCTTCAGGGTGCTCACTCACGTTACTGAGGCCGGGATTGGCAGATAGACAGCATGGCAGCCATCACCATCAGCCATGGCACTTTTTCCCCAGTGAGCCCAGATGTAACCCAAATGCAGCTCAGAATTCTGAACATGTCACCTTGAGAAACCAATATCAACTTCAGATTTGGCATTTAAGATGGTGTTTACTTGCCATCATTTTCTTAAGTGATATGATTCTTATTCTCTATTTCCCATTAGCCCCAAAGTGCAAAGTATTACTTTCCCCAAGATTATGAACATTATTTTCTATGGCTGTCCCCATTGTCTGAATCTCTGACTCATTGTTTTCTATCACGATCCTGGCCACTTTCCAGCTCCAGACACACAAAAAAAGCATATATGTGTGTGTGTGCTCACATATATATATTTGCTCAAATATATATATAATTGCTCGAGAAATGCCTTCAGGGACCAGATGCTACAAACAAGGTAGCAAGGTTTGCACATTTAATATTTAGTCTATAGAATAGGAATAATAGCAATAGTTTTCACCTTTAGACAGAAATACACTGTCCATTTTTCATTTAACATGCAACCCTGGGTCTATCTTTGATTTGTTGAATTTTGAAAAAGGCATATAGCTGATTCTCATTATTCAAGGTAGTTATGTTCTATAAACTACAAACAGTGGATTAACAAATACTCAACCATTGATCCTAGGGGGAAATACAGAGTTAGGTTCCTGCAGTCCTCTGCTCACAACATTTTATCAACTGATCAATATATAACCTTGTTTTATGTGTGTTTCTGTTTATAGATACCTTATTTTATATATGTTGTCATTTCATTATCATCGAACTTACCACCAACAGCACTGTAACTCATGCCTAAATGAAGCTTATCTAACACATGATGAATTCATTGTTATAAAGCTATTCATAATATTTATTTATTATCCTTTTCTCTTTTTCCTTCAGATTGAACAATTGCTATTAATCTCTTTTCAGAACCTGTTATTCTGCATACTTCAATATAATATTAAGCCCGTAAATTATATTTATTACAGATATTGTACTTTTCTGTTCTAGTATCTCCGTTTGGTTCATTTTTTTATGGCTTTCATTTCTTTGTTTAGATTCGCCATCTGTTTATATAATGACTATATTTTCATTTAAGGCACCGAACATATTTATAATAGTTGTTTTTGAAGTCTTTCTCTGCTAATTCCAACATCTGGTTTGTC
Source organism: Eptesicus fuscus (assembly GCF_027574615.1). Classification (NCBI taxonomy): domain Eukaryota; kingdom Metazoa; phylum Chordata; class Mammalia; order Chiroptera; family Vespertilionidae; genus Eptesicus; species Eptesicus fuscus. Next base: position 40,539,885 of record NC_072477.1, read on the forward strand.
TCAGGTTTTGTTTCTACTGACAGATTTTTATTCCTTTTTTCTTTTCAACAATGGATCTCATTTCTTATTTCTCCACATGTCTCATAATGTTTTATTATGCACTGGACATTGTACATAATATATTTTTTAAGTTATGCTTTCTGTTATTTCTCTAAAGAGTGTTTTTCCTGGTACATATATAAATTACTGGGTGATCACTCTGATGTTGTAGAAGCTTAATGTGTTTACCAATACTCCACAGTACAGGACTCAGACAGATTCCTCTTAGATCCTCTTCATTACTCAAATATCTCTGCTCATTTATTTCACTCTTATAGCCATTACTAGGTTTCCCTAGACTCCCCAGAGTTTCTCCCATATATCTACAATTAGCCAAGCATTTCAGGAGGGGGAGGGATTTAAATGCAGATTTTAGAGATCTGCTATCAGTAGCACTCTCCTTTATAATATCACCCTTTCAATTTCCAGCCACTCTGTCACAGATGAACTGTCTTCCCTAACCACAGGCCAGTAAGACTTCAGCTCATTCTAGTTGCCCTTGCCCCAAAGAAAAATCACTATAACACAGGTCTACATGTAATCCCTTCCAGTTTATGTCTCCTTTTTGTTGTTGTTCCTTAATTCCTTTACTTATTAAATATATATTTTGCCCAAGGTTTCTAATTGATACTAGTATGAGGGTTATTTCAATAAAATCTACTCCACGATTAGCAAAACTGTCACTTTAATTATTTTTTTTCAATGTGATATCTGACATAAATTCAAAAATTGTGAAACGTATGAAGAGTCCAGAAAATATGACCCATGGTCAAGACCAGAAGCAATCAATATAGCAGGAACTGATATTCTAAAGAAGCTACACTGATAACTAGATGTCCAAAGCCATAGTAGAGAAATATTAAATTATCTAGTAGGGCTGTATTTTTTTCCTGTTCTCTTCATTATGCCCCCAATTCTGTTCCTCCAATTTGAATATTGATGAACAATTAAAAGTAAACGTTGAAAGAAAAGACTACCCATCATGGTATTTTTAGTAGATTACATGTAGGATTTCTTATTATTAATGAAGTCATCTGGCTGAATGCTATGCTCGGCTTCCAAGATTGCTGTTTCTGCAGAAATTAATTTATAAGTCTTGTGGTAACCATGGTAACCTGAGGCAAAGTTGTGGAAGTGGTGTTTAGTGGAAATGAAAAATCTCTGCCCTTCCTCTGCTCTGTGATTTTCTGAGGAAAGAGTTGATTTCCCAAGAACTATTATGAGGAGGATTGGGGCGGGAGGCGGGAGCGGGGGGAGATTGGGGGGAGGAGGAGTGCTGATATTGTGTTGGTCCTAGGCCTGGCTGACTAAGCCTCCATTTTATCAGCTCTTTCTTTATAAACATATTCTGACCTGCCCTGGGAGAACCTGGAGAACTGGGTACACAGCCCAAGGGTTCTAAAATCTTGTTTCCTACTACAGTCGCTGAAGAAAAATGCAAACCATCACATGAGAATTCTTATTTCTGTGTGAAGAGCTAAGGATATAATTCTTAAGCTTAAGAATCAGCTATATTTTTCTTATTTTTCAAACATCTCATAACAAATCCTATTCAGAATTTTCATGGCATTTGTCATTCTGAATTTGTGATAGAAACACACTGTATGCAAGCTGAATTGAAGGGGCTGAAACAAAATAGAAATTTATTTCACATAAAAGTCTGAGCTGAGCATATTGGTTCTGCTGAAGCAGTCCCAGGAATCTAAGCATCTTTGGTCTTGTTCCCATCCTCCTCCTGGCCCAGGATGGCTTCCCACCACACCTGCAGTCTTACCACCACAATGGGAAAGGCAAAGGGAGGGCATGTCCTGTAGGATACACATATGACTTCTCCTCACATCCCAGTGGCCAGAAATTAGTTCTAGGTCCACACTCAGCTGCAAGAGAAGCTACGAAATGTAGTCTTTGTTCTAGTGGAGAGAATTCAAATTCACTTGCAGCTGAATCAACAGCCTAACATACATACATGATCTCCTTTGGTCTTCTCAACCAATAATGTTGGTAGAGTAGGCACAGCAGGAATAACTCTCCCCATTCTGTGGATGAGACGAACATAGCTACTGAGTAGCTCAAGGGCCCTCAGATAAGAAGCGATTACGTCTGGACTAGATTCTAGTTTCAGCTCTGGGTTCCAGTGCATGATTGTGTTGTGCTGTAATGCAAGGACCCCCTCCACCCGACTGTGGGGGGTTGAAATGTGTTAGTTCAGGTCCCTAGATTACCACGGGACTTTTTTTCATTTTCTCTTGTTTTTCAGTCTCTTCACTGATAGGCTATCAGCTGTCACATCCAGCTGCAATCTGTTGATATAAGTGTTACTTTCCATGAGTTGTAGACTTAGAAACTAAATAAATAATCAAGGTTGTTAGAATTTAGTTTAAAATTAGAATAAATTGGCTTGAAATCAGGCTCCAAAGTTCTCTTCTTTGAGTAAATTATATTAATTCGTCTTTAAATTGGTGTATCAACTTCTTTCATACTTGAATTCGAGAGAGATGGTTTGGTATTATACAGATGTTTTAGTCTCAAAAGAATCTTTTTGATTTGTGGATTTAAAAGCTTAGCCTATTTTTTATCAATAGACTATTCTACTAAAATAAAAGTAAATTCAGATTAAAAGACCACAATTTTGATTTTATAACAAAAATAAAAACATGATTTTTATACCTTCTGAAAATTGCTAATATACAATGCTATTCTGCCCATGTATGTCATATTTTTATGAACAGTTAACAAGCAGATTTTAAAGATGAAAAAATCTAAGAAAAAAATTTCAAATATGATAAAGCAATATATTAAATTTAATGTATTTTATTTTAGCAGGTAGAATAAGACTATAAAATATAGGGAACTCAAATTTTAATAATATTAATTATGATGATTTTCAGAAAACAAATCTCTTGATCTATAGGAGAAAATAATAAGACTTCCATTATAACTTTCTTGAATACAACTACAGGAATATCTGTAAATTTAGAAGACAGAAACATTTAATTCTGTCAAAAGAGCAGCACTCCTAATAATAATCAGGCTAATAGCAGTGATAGAATAATTCATTAGCTCAGTCATTTGCTGTCAAGGCTACCCAAGTAATTTGCTTAAAGTGTGAGCAGCAATTCCTGTCAAAGGACAATCGGGTTTTAGGGTGATAAAATAAAAATCAGGAGACTTAGAGCAAGAAGATATAATGTTTGAAGTCTTATGCTGGCTACGCGAAGAGACTTCTCAATAAATGCTTCAAAAAATAAAAGGCTCCAGAATGATTCTATTAATGAATGGGAGATGGGTTTGTTTATCTGATGGGCAGAAGCTAAGCCAAGCCAGATGGATATTAACAGGTACAAGATATTGCCTTAAATGTCTATTTCACCTTAATAAATATTTTCTTCTTGATCCCAGAAGCTGAAAATACTGACCTTTGATATGAAGGAGATAGGGGAAAGGCTTGGGCAAATTGCATTATGTATGACAAGACAGCAATGATAGTGGAACAAAGAAATAAAAACTGCTTGCCAGAAAAATCAAGAACTTGGACCAGCTAAAATTGAGATCCTGGAATTGTGACACTGGAAGGAAAGATAATGACCTAAGAATAACAAAATGATAATTTTCTTTGATGGTCTGCTAAGCTCTTGATCCAAACCAACTGCCTGGGTCACTTATTTTATATTCAGAGTATTGTGCCCTCTTGATGAATAGTTTGTTGTGCACATGTGAGATGACATTTTCAAACTGCCTGAAAAAATGCTGGACTCATTTGTTTAATGTCAAGGTTTTATATGTGAGATTATGAGATCTGGGATCTAGAGTGTAGCATATCTGGCATTAGGGATTATTTCACAACTAGCGTTCCCGTTGCAGGAAAAATCCTGCAATAGGGTTTCCTGCTGCACTCTACCCCACCCCGCCTCCGCTCCTCCCTTGTCCCCCGGCCTGCCTTCTCCGCCAGCCCGCCCTGCTCTCCTTCCTTCTCCCCCGGCCCCGCCTCTGCTCCTCCCTTCTCCTCCCCCCGGTTTGCTTGCTTCTCCGCAGCTTTGCTCCCTTCAGCATCTCTTGGCTTCTTTCTAAGCTGTCTTGATATGCAAATTAGCCGCCATCTTTGTTGGGGTAATTTGCATAGTCGTCCTGATTGGTTGGTGGGTGTGGCTTGGCTGGTGGGCGTGGCTTGGGCATAGCGAAGGTGCAGTCAATTTGCATATTTGTCTATTATTAGGTAGGATGAGTTCATTTATTTTGTTTTGTTGTTAGAAATTCAGCTTTGGATTTAGATAATACAGTTGCAAACTCTGCATTTGTGTAGAATTTATGTATTTATGTGCTGGATTTAGGGATAACACAAAGAAGAATTTTTTAAACTTTTTAAAGAAAATAAATATTAATTGATGTTTTTCATTTCATTGCATGATGAAGACTCACTGACTATAAACTAATTTCTGGTCTAGTTAGAGAGGTTTTAATACTTCTGAAATACTCCAGTTTTTTTAGCTGGATCAAGGATGATGAATGCATAGGCATAATTTTTGTACCATTGTAAAGGTTGGCTTTTTCACATCCTATCTAATAAAAAAGTAATATGCAAATTGACCATCACTCCAACACACAAGATATCTGCCCCCATGTGGTCAAAGATGGCTGCCCCCATGTGGACACAAGGTGGCTGCCACAAGATGGCCAGCAGGGGAGGACAGTTGGGAAGGGCCAGGCCTGCAAGGGAGGGCAGTTGTGGGTGATCAAGCCTACAGGGAAGGGCAGTTGCGGGGGACCCAGGCCTGCAGGGGAGGGAAGTTAGGGAGCAATCAGGCTGGCAGGGGAGCAGTTAGGCATCAATCAGGCTGGCAGGGGAGTTGTTAGGGGGTGATCAGGCTGGCAGGCAGAGTGGTTAGGGGCAATCAGGAAGGCAGGCAGGCGAGCAGTTGGGAGCCAGCAGTCCTGGATTGTGAGAGGGATGTCCCAGATTGGAGAGGGTGCAGGCTGGGCTAAGGGACACCCCCACGTGCACGAATTTTGTGCACTGGGCCTCTAGTCTATAATAAATAGAAGTGGATGAAACATCAGAGACATGAGTGGAGTGTTGAGTAGTGAAGTTAGCTTTTGGACATACTTTTCTGAATTTATATGTCCTAATGAAGGTTGTTTCCTATGGCAGAAGAGTGTATAATTAATCATTTCATGATTGTCTAAAATTGTTTATTTATGAATAATAGTTGAATAATTCTCATAATTTTTATACCTAGTAAAATATACATATTATAATTTTAAATCTGTACAAGTTATATTGTATGGATTCTAAGATGTATATAACATGAGCTTCCTATCCCTGCCATAATAAGTTCTACAAACTTAGTGGCTTGAACCAACACAAATTTATTATCTTTACAATTCTGTAGATTAGAAGTCTTGATCAAGTCTCTCTAGGCTAAAATAAGGTGTCAGCAGGGCAGCATTCCTTTCTGGAGGCTCTAGATGAGAATTCATGTCCTTATCTTTTCTGGAGGCCGCTCATATTTCTTGACTTATAGCCCCTTTCTCCATCTTCAAAGCCAGCAACCTTGCTTTTCTCTGACCATTCTTCTGTAATCATATCCCCCTCTGACTTCTGCCTCTATCTTCCACTTTAAAGATGTTGTGATTATAACCTAGGATAATCCCCCCATCTGCTGATTAACAACCTTAATTCTCTTTTGCTATATAACCTAACAGATTTATAGGTTCCAGGGATCAGAATGTGGTCATGTTTGGGGACCATTATTCTGCCTACCACACATATTTTTTTCACACTTTATGATCTTTGCCATCAGGATATGTCTTACAATCAACGTGATATGAACACATTGTTTTATAGTTTAATTGGCAATGCTTTTCTTCCTTATTGGAACATAAAGTAATGGTGCTTCTTACAATTGATAGCATTGAGACTTAATGAAATAACATCATAACTTCAAAGTAATAAGCCAAATGAGTATAAGATCCAATCCTTTTTCTTCTATGTGAGTCATAAATCATACTTTCAAAATGATGTCAAAATGGTTTCTAGAGAAAGATTAGTTAATTCTGTGATAGTCTCTGGACTTAATAATTAAATTTTAAGATAATGAATTTTTAAAATTCAGGTTGACCATCTATCTTTGGAGATGGTAGCTGATTAAACTGACAACTGCCTTTATTAAAGATTTTAAGACAACAGACCCTTGTAGACTCATCCTTGCCCATAAATTTTTTCCTTTGTAGTCTTTATCTTTGGGTGACACTCTGTAACCCTTCCCATCCATAACAATGCTTGTTTTGATCAATTTTACAGTTGAGCCTGGGTCTCTGAGATTCCCAAAGTGTGTGAACCGTGCACTTCACACTGAATGTTGAATGACCTTTTCTGCATTTGAATTGAGGCACCCCTACTGTCAGTCTGTGCTGTGCATCATTTCCCCATCAACCAGAGACACCCCTCCATAAAGACTCAGCTCTTTAAAAGAAAGTGCTAGAAGAAGCACAGGATTTCCCTGAGGCCCATGGAAGGAAGTGGACAATTGAAACTTGACTCCTCTTGGGGCTCTCTGATAAATGTTGTGAGAGTACCTAAAATAAAGCTCATCTTATTATCATTAATAAAACATTTCATAAATATGAAATATAAATGTTTTGCACAAATCATTTTTCGAGATTCTTTTTTATTCTGAGTTTTGTTTTGTTTTGACATTAAAGACAGTAAAATGACAACTTATCTCCATCAATGTCAGGAGTGAGGTATGGGGCTTATACATACAGGGCACCAATACAGTGATGTGACCTGCTGTACCCTCACTCTCAACAACTAGAGATTTATAGGCAATGATGTCTGCTCCTGAAGTCTAAAAAATGGCTGAAGAAGAATCTGCTTCAGTAATAAAGTCTGAGTACCTAGTGGCAGCAGCTAATCCGAATGTTATAGAATCTTGGCAACTTCCTACTTTGAAATCGAGGGTTCATACCATTGAAGGGTGATGGATGGTATGTCAGATCGACTGTGTTGCTTCAGGCAATCAAAATTGTTGTCTTCTTTCCATTTAAAATTAAATCCATAGGGGTTAAATACAAATTAAGTGTTCCTAATAGCAATGGTAGATAGCCAGAAATAAATAGTGCTAAGGGATAAGGCTGTTAATAATCAAGTTTAATTCCCAAGAGAAGAGGGATTCCAGCAGACACAATGGGGGGTAAAAAGATGTTGAAGAGTCATTATTAACCAACAAATAATTCCTAATCTTGTTGGCGATCCTGTCTCTTTTGTTAAGGGGTTCATTAAGCGGTAGGGAGTTGGTAGTTTGCTTACAACACTTAGAGGACTTTTTTCCACCATTGGAAAATGTGCGTTGAGAGAATTAATTTAATGACAAGCCAGATAAGGACATTAATAAAACTACTTAGTAGCTGGATCATTATGCCTGTCATATAAAAGACCTTAAGTATGGTTTGCTAGACTGTTGTATCTTTTTCTTCGGGGGACCACATTTATACCTCACTAACAATTCAAGTTTAGGATCATTTAGCTATTTGTGTTATACTCCTCTGATAATTACACCCACACTAGCAAGTTACATGAATGCATCTCTCCCTAGGTATTTTTTATAACAATTTCCCATCTCTCAACCTCAGTGCAGCACAGGCTTCCCCGGTAAGACCTGACTGCCTTCCTCCCAACCACTCCAAATTCCTCTTCAACCCTTCCTTCACAGTGGTGGGTTGGCTAACAGAATTACAGCTCCTATGAATGGCCTTGGACAGGCCAATGAGGGAAGAAATGAGAATAACTGAGAGGAAGGAAGAAAACAACAGGACTGGGGAGGGAGGGGGAGAGAGGAAGGATGGAAGATAGAAGGAAAAAAAGATAGATAAAAATGTTAGGGCCTTGACTGGTTTGGCTCAGTGGATAGAGCATCAGCCTGGGGACTGAAAGTTCCCAGCTTTGATTCCAGTCAAGGGCATGTGCCTTGGTTGTGGGCACATCCCCAGTAGGAGGTGTGCAGGAGGCAGCTGATCAATGTTTCTCTCTCATCAATGTTTTTAATTCTCTGTCCCTCTCTGTAAAAAATCAATAAAATAAATTTTTTAAAAATGTTTTAGGGACAAAGAGGGTTTCCTGCGGTTATCTGGTTACGATAATATTTTTTTGTAACTGGTAAATCACAGCATATCAATTTCTTGTTAAAACTCTCCAATGACTTGCCACCACACTTAGAATTAAATCCAAGATCCTTACTATGACCTACAAAACTTTACATGTTCTAGCTCTTAGACACCACTTAGAGACTAAAAACAATTCATTGTTGCACAGTGTCTGTGAGTCAGGAATCAGGAGTGGCTTGGCTTGGTGGTTTGTGAAGTTTCAGTCAGATGTTAGCTGGTGCCAAAGTCATCTGAAAGCTCAGGGAGGAAAGCTTGGTTGTAGAATCCATTTCCAAGGAGCCTCACTCAGTCAGCTGGCAGGTTGGTGCTGGCCATCTGCAGGAAGCCTCAGTTCCTCAGTATGTCAATTTTTCCAAGTGGTCTGGGCTTCCTCACAGCCTGGCAGCTGCCTTCCAATTGTGAGTATCCATGGGAAAACAAGAGGGAAGGAGGAAGGGATGGCCAGAAAAAATGGGGGAGGGAGGGAAGATAAGGGGGAGGGAGAGAAGAAGACAGAGACGGAGATTTGAAGCCAAACAGAAACTTTATTGTTTTTACTACCTAACCTTGAAGGGCACATACAGTCACTTCTAACATACTCCACTGGTTGGGACAATCCCAAGCTTCTCCCCAGATTCAAGGAGAGGGAACAGAGAGCTCTTCTCTTGATGGGTCACATTGTTAGAAGTACATGTAGGAAGACAAGTATAGATATGGTCATTTTGGAAGAATATACTCTTCTGTGGTTGCATGGTTATAATAACTTTTATGTAACTGCTCAATCAGATCATATCAATCTGTCCAATACCTTCCCATCAAATCCCAAATCCCTTACCTACAAAGCCTACCTGACTTGGTCCTTCACTCTGAACCTCATTCTTACCACTCTTGACCCACCTCATCCCTCTTCAGGCACGCTGATCTTTTTGCCCCTTCTCACACATACCTATCTCATTCCATCTGCTTAGATTGGCTTTCTCCCAGATATTCACATAGTTTTGCTTCCTTACTTAATTTGGGCCCCTGTTCAAAAGGTACCCACTGAGAAAGGCCTTCCCTGAGACCCACACTAGGGTGCTCATGCACACACTCACTTTCTCTCTCTCCCTCTCCCCTTGCCCCATTTTATTTTTGTCCAAGGTAACTCTCACTATCTGACATTATAGTGAGATTATATATATATGTCATATACATATAGTCTTACATTATATATCTTTATGTCTATATCTATCTTCTTTTGCCTCCCATGTAATCTCTATGAGGGCAGGAACAGTGTCTACCCCAAAGTGGGTATTCAGTGTGTGAGTGTGTGTGTGTGTGTGTGTGTGTGTGTGTGTGTTGGATGAGAGAATAAAAAAAAACAAAAAAAAAAAAAACAACAACACACAAATGAATGGTAACTCTTTGTGAAGGTCATTTCCAAGTTGCTCTGACCAGTGGTGGCAACACTATAATGAATGTGTCTGGGAAGAACACATTCTAATGGACAAAAGTCCACAGCATGTGCAGATTCTTGGTGCCAAGAAGCATTCACATGACTGCATTCACAATGAGACCCAGTGTAATCTCTTCAGTCCTGAAGAAAGAATAAAAGCCCATAACGGTGCCTCCACTGAACTATGTTCATGTAAATGATAAGACTGAGGTGTAATGACTTCTCATTTGTGCATTCAAAGTCTAACCCAGCCATTTGCTTTTGAACTTGCTGATTGTTCTTGCCAAAATCAATCATCTTTGAGGTTTTTGAAACAGCCTGGCACCATTTTAATGATGATATATCAGATAAAACATTTCAAGATAGATAGACGCTATAATGGATCTTAAAGGCATATCACTAGGTACAAGGTAAATTATACTGCTAATGAGATGATAGTTCAGACCTTTTCTGAAAGCCAGCAGAATAAAGCCAAGCATAATGCCTATGCCTGGTAATTTAAGAAAGTTAGGAACAGCTTGATTAGTGATGGCTGTGTTTACTACTGGAAACAGAGAGAGCATCAAGAAAATCTCTGGACCATGTCTCCTCACTGCCCTACTGCATACACACTGAGCAGCTCACCGTTCCAACCAGGGCAGGCCATCTTACACCTCCATGCCTATGCTAGCTATGTTCCTTCTTATGGGACCAACTCTTCCCTGCAGCTCTTGAGCTTCACCTCCTCTCAGAGGCCTCTCAACCCATACTCACCTCAAAGTAGAACTTTGGGTGCTTCTTCTGTTAACTCCATGGTACCCTATGCACACACCTCTTGTGTGTTTATCGGACAGTTTGCACAAACTATAGTACAATATCACAAATTACATGACACTGATACAGTCCACTGATTTTATTCCGAGTTCCTAATTTTACTTTCCTCAACATTACCAAAAATGTCCTTAGCTAAAGACAAAGTCTTTCATTCGACAACTAGAAATAAAAGATTTAAAAGGGAAATCTTTGGTTTAGATAAAAATTTAATGTGGATGAATTTCAATGAAAGGATAATGGATGGGGTATTGGGCAGATCATTCTTCAGTCACTGTTATCAGATCATTCCTAAGCTTTGACAGAAGGAAGGAGAGTTGGCACCGGGAGAGGGGGCCAGGCTGAGGGGACAAGACGGTGAACAACACAGATGAACACTTTACCATATTTGGCCATAATTGTCTTCTGCTGGGTGGGGACAGTGACAGGCAGTGTACTGAGAGATGACTGTTGAATACTTGCAGTGGCTTTTAAAAACCAGCTCCCTTAGCATAATGCATCACAAGGCGGGGTGGGAGGGAATTGATTTAGCTATCAGGTTTGCACTTGGCAGAGGGTCCTCATCACATCTGGAGTATTTGCATCCTTATTCAGAGTTGCACACTCATTCCCTCCTCTGATCTAGGCTGAGGACACAACCTCACTCCAGCAGCCTTTCCTGCTCCAGCAGTGAGTCCCACTTCTCAGAAAGAAACATGGCTTAATGAATTCAGGATTGGAGTTCATGAAATTCGCTTTAAGTATCTACCACTACATCAATAGCATTCTTTTTCTTACAAATTCTAATTAACCATTATAGTAAATGTTGTGGGCAAAATACGTTTGTAAAGCATTATCTGAAACAACATCATGTTAGGCTTTTAAATGAAAATGAAAAACCTGAAAATGTTTCCATACAATTTTTAATAAATAAAATAAGGTAGATTACTAAGAAGGGGAAATGATGGCAAAGAGGTACAACAGCAGCACCTAGTTTTAACAGAGAAATATGTAATAAGCAATTAAATCCATACCATACCGGATGCCTTAACAACAGCTCTGGGAATCTCATCTTTTCAAGGAACTAATCGTTTCTGGAAATAAGAGGAAAGAATTTGGAGGTGAACACTTGTCATTTGCTATGAGATGCACTAAAATCTATTCCCTCCACCTCAGATTAAAACATCATTGACATTCACAGGAGGTCCAGGCTGTGCAGCCCACACTTGGCGGGTGCAGAACAGAGCAAGCGCAGCAGCTCAAAACAGGCATTTCCTGCACGTTGCTGTCTGTGTGATGTTAGCGGCAGATTCACCAGTGACCTCGCATAACCTACCTTTGCTCCTGCAAGCTTGTAACAGGCTTTTCTTTGGAAATGATTGCACAGTTATTAAGTTGTTTACAAAACCAACCCACTCCCATGGTGAGATTTATTTCTGCAGGAGTCAAATCTTACATTCTAACTAGCAGAGCAAAGACCTGTTGTCATGGCAACCGTTCCCATTTCACTGGGCTGGCTCTGCAATTCACTTGCACGGAGATGGGGCTTGACAAAGATGCAGAGGGAAAGGTAAAAGGAAATCAGACATGGCTGAAATCCATTTCTCTGAGCAATATTGATGATCACTGTTAATTTTACTTTGGATGGAAATTGACCTATAAATACCGGACCCTAATAAAACCTTTCCATACTGGGAATGGAGGGGGGATTCCTAATGTGTTTCAGAAGCCCTTGAAGATATCCCAAAGGGTTTCTGTTTTGCCAATAAAGAGGACCATTTATTAGAATAATAAGATTGTGTTCGGTTTGTTCTCAGAGTAATTAAAGCCATGATAGTGAGAGGGAGAGTTATGTTAAGGATAATTTAATTGCACTGTATTCAGCCTTTATAAATTAAATGTTAGGACTGTCAGAGGCAGAATATGTGGGTTTATTATCAACTAGAGGCCCAGTTCACAAAATTCGTGCATTGTGTGTGTGTGTGGGGGGGGGGCAGGTTTCCTCAGCCCGGCCTGTACCCTCTCACAGTCAGTGAGCCCTTGGGGGATGTCTTACTGATGGCTTAGGGAGCGGGCCTAAGCTGGCAGTCAGACATCCTTAGCGCTGCCGCAGAGGTAGGAGAGGCTTCCGCCACCGCTGCTGTGGTCACCAGCCATCAGCCTAGCTTCTGGCTGAGTGGTGCTCCCTCTGTGGGAGTGCACTGACCACCAGCGGGCAGCTCCTGCATTGAGTGTCTGCCCCCTGGTGGTCAGTGCATGTCATAGCAGCCAGTCATTCTGACGTTCAGTCAACTTGCATATTAGCCTTTTATTATATAGGATTATTATATAGGATATGAAAGGAGCACATGCTTCTCACACTCATAGTCAGAGTGAAGGAACCCAGCACATCTGCCCACAAGTTCTTCCTACAAACTTACAGCATCATGAGTTGACCAGAAAGAGCACATACGTATTACAAGCCTTATGGTATTTGTGCCTTCCTAAAGGTTGGGGCATTTTTGAGGGTGGGCAGAGGTACTGGTGAGGTGGGTGTGTGTCATCTAATTTCTTACTCTTTGGCTCCAATCATTCCTGCTCCCTATGAGGAATCACCACTTTTCAAATTAGGTATACATTTCCTCTTGAAGGACCATCAGCCAGACACGTCTTTATATTTGAATTGATGTTATTGTGAGAGGGCACAGAGCCGAGTTGGCAGTTGCCATGTGACTAGATTTCAGGTGCTGCTGGGTGTCTGCAACAGAAGAGAAATGACAGCAGGACCAGGGGAAGGGCATGAGAGAAACAGCCTCTGAGTGGAGGGCTCCCAATATTGAGCATATGAGGCTTGAGGGTTTTGTGGGTATTTATTTAAATTCAATTGGAAAAAAGAAAACCATCTGAAAATAAAACTTTTTTTCCTACACAGCATGGAATTCTCAGTAAATAGAAATTAAATTATATAAGGAGTATTTATGCATAGGGAAAAAGTCCATTTTTTAAAAGCATAAATTATCTATAGCAAAATATACAAACCTTATGTTTATAGCTCAATAAAGTTTTATATATACTTGTCTGTATATGTACACCTAGATATGTAATTACCACCCAGATCAAGATAAAGAACCTCTCTACCTTAGAGAATTTCCTCACAAGACTTTCCAATCTCTCCACCTCCTAAAGTCACCATTTTTCTGACTTCTATCATCATGAATTACTTCTGCCTGTTCTTGAACTTTACATAAATACAATATGTACTTTTTTTGTTTGTGGCTTCTTTTGCTTAGCATAATATTTTTGAAATCACTTGTTTTCCATATATCATTAGCTTGTACTTTCTTACTACTAAGCAGTATTCCATTGTATGAATATAAATGATTTATTCACCCCTGTTATTATTGATAGATATTTGGGCTGTTTCCAACTTGGGGCTATTATAAATGAAGCTGCTATGAACATTTTATCAAAGTCTTTTGTGGACATATGTTGTCATGTAGGGTAGGAGTACATTTAACTTTATTAGAAAGCTCCAGTTTTCCCAAGTGGGAAATGGTTGTACCATTTTAACTCCCAGTAGCAATGTGTGATTCTCCCCATTCTCACCAGCACTCAGTGTTGTCAGTCTAGTGGGAATGTAGCAGTCTCTCCTTGTGTGTCCTTTGTTTTTAAAATATATTTCTTTATTGATTTAAGAGAGGAAGGGAGAGAGAGAGATAGAAACATCAACAATGAGAGAGAATCATCGATCAGCTGCCTTCTGCACGGCCCCTACTGGGGATTGAGCCAGCAACCTAGGCATGTGCCCTTGGCCAGAATCGAACCTGGGACCCTTCAGTCCGCAGACTGTGTCCTTTGTTTTTAAAGAAGCTATGCTGATGTCTGCATCAATGTTGTAGTGGGGTCTAGAAGTCAGAATTAAAATTCAGATATTATGATTAACATTTGCCAGCCTCTTAATGACCCCATGCCCTTGAAAAAAATGTAGCTTTTTAAAGATAAATACAAGTTCAAGTAAGCAGAAATTTTGGGGTAACCATAAGCTGATGACCAGAACAGCTTTAAGTTGAAAAGGAATACTTCAGTATTCAAAGCACACATCAGTTCAGGCTTCTTAAATGAATAGCCACTTGCTCTGAAGAGACCAAAAATCTATTTCTGTTCCTACTTTTAAGAAGTCAGTGAAATTCAATAGTTGACTCCAGCCTGATGGGGAAGCTTCACTCTTGATGATTAGCTACAGGACTGATGAGCCAGCTTATTCTCACAGAATTCTAGTTTATCAGGAGCTCAGGTGCCTCAAATACTTCACAAGTGTATGAAAAGAGCTGAAGACCCAATTCTTGGTCCTTCACTCCACCTTGAAATGTGTCCACAGATTGTGATGGGTCAGATTCTTTTTATTCTTTGTAGTCATATTGCTTTCCATCTAAAGCTTCTGGACTCCAAAGGGAAAGCAAACGATGCATATTATAAACAAATTTATAAAATGTGAAGTGAAGCAATTTGGCCATTGTCAAAGGGAGTAAGCATCCAGCTCAACTGACTGCCTTCTCGGGTGTGTTAGGTTTCTCTTACCAAAAATTTTGTGACTTAAAACAGCACAGATTTTTTTTTTAATCTTATAGTTCTGTAGGTGGTGAGTCCAACACACAGGGCTGAGTCCTTTCTGGATGTTCTGGGGTGGGGGGCGGGATTCCTTTCCTTGCCTTTTCCATCTAGAGGCTGCCCCCATTCATCAGCTTGTGGCCAACTTCAGAGCCAGCAATGTGACTGCTCTCTGCTCCTTCTCCTGAAGTCACATCTCTCTCTCATTGGCATAGCCCAGACGACCCTCTACTTTTAAGAACTCATGTGAGTAGAATGGTCTCATCCAGACAATCCAAGATAATCTTCCCATCTCAACACCCATAACCTTAATCACACTTGCAAAGTTCCTTTGGCTGTGTAAGACAGCATAGTCCCAGGTGCAAGGATTAGGGTGTGGACATCGTTGGGGGCCATTATTTTGCCTACTCTGTCAAGAAACAGAATCAATACCCAGTCACTCCAATTCTGGTGGCTGAGCCCTGTTCCAGTGATGCTGCTGAGATACCGGTGCTCCCTTGAAGTGAATAGTAATTAATGCACCTTAATGATGTAGGGCCACAAGTCTGGCTTTTATCCCTCCCAAGGTACCATATCTCAAAGGCTGAGGAATGGATGGTAATGCCACCAATTGTAATTGTCTCCCAGTAAAGTTTAAAGGCAACTTGTGATGTCAATTCCAGATACAAGGTTGCTTAGCTATGATCTATTCTTTGATGTTATGAAAAAATATTTCATAAAGAGAGAGAAGCCACAAATGGTGGGGGGGACATCTGGAATAGTGTCAACAATTTTTTAAAGAAAGAGTGGGGGAAGTCATTGTATCTTGCAATGAAACTCGTAACTTAATACTGGAAGAAAATATACTCTGAAATTATTGAATGTTCAGAACATAAGAACAGTCTTCAAGAGCCATCCTAGATGTAAGCACTTAAGGGCAGAAAAGCTACCTCTTTCTTTTATGATCTGCTCACCATTGTGATTTAGCTTTGAAAATATAGGACAGGTGGGAAGGATTCTATTCTGGGTCTAGGAGGTGCAGGATAGGGAAAAGGGGAAAAAACTGTTCCTGGTTTTTTAGTTTCATCTAAGAACAGTATTCCTAGTGGGAACAATGTTGTAAAGAGAATTAGGGTTTCCTAGCTAGTCTAAATATCATGTTTTAAAAAACAATATATTTTTGTAAACTATTCCTTCTCAATATCTAGATAATTCATAGATTCAGTTTTAATATCTAGTTAAGCTAGGGGTTACTTAGAATGTTAATTCTTAATTTACAAGAGATACTAAACATTAAGTGAAGCATTTTGGGGAATGTGGTAGAGCAGGAGGATCAAAGTTGTTAGTTAATTTTGACTTAGTGATGGACAAGTGTAGGTTTACATGTGATAAAAGATGAGAAGGTAACAGCCTGCAACATGAAAAAGCATAGCAAAACATCCAAATTAATTATTGAGTGGGATTAAGATGTTAAAAGAAATGTAATAAAGCCACTGAAATTTAAAAAAGGAAAAATGGGTTATAACTAATAGTTATACTATAAACAATTTTGATGGAAAAACCAACTATGTCAATTAATACAATAAATGTAAATAGCCCAAATTTCCCTATGACAAAGAAAATAAACATCAGATTGAATATAAAACAAATGTAGTTTTAAAATAAAAGGTAAGCAAAGTTATTATACTAGAGAGATAGAAAGAGCAAGGCGGGTATATATAATAGCATCAAGTGAAATGGAGTTTAAGACCAAAAGAACTAAGTGAAACAGAAAGATCTGATCTGATGTTAAAGGTATAATAAATGCACAAAGAAGATGTAACAAACAAAGCCACAGATTACATAAAGCAAAAACTAGATACAAAGGAGAACATGATCAAAGCACAATCCTTGTGAGAAATGCGATCACCTGTCTATTTTAGAATACTATAAGTCAAGGAGACAAATAATGAACAAGAATACAAGAATTCTGATTAACCCAATTAACAAGTTCAGTTATGTTTACAAATGTATTACAAAGGTTTATATTATGAATATTATCTTATACATCTATCCTCCTCTCATATAAGAAGAGAATATATTCTTCTCTTACACCCATTGAATATTTACCAGAAGCTACCATATACGTGCATCTATCCACAAAATAATGATTATACTATAAATTCTAAAGAGTAATCCATGACTTTTCACTTCCTCTTCAACAGACTACCTAAAATTTCCAGATCATTTTTTAGTTTAGGGTCCCCAAGGTTTTCTTGGTAAACAAACACATGATGAGGCCAGTCTTGTTCACTGATAGTCGTCAACAGTGCAAAGACACTAATTTAACAAACACTGTGGGCTAGTACCTCTTCCAATTGCTTTACAAATAATACCAATGAGCACTTACACCTTAACTACAAGGAAAAGATCAAGAAGAAGCTTAAAAACACACACCATCCTGGTAATTTTTAAATGCAAATTTAATAAATGAGACTCCATTCTTTACCTATCAGGTAACAAAAACATCCTATGTAATAAAGAGCTAATATGCAAATGGTTATCACACCCTCATGCCCTCGAGCCCTTGTGCCAGGGCCAGGGCACCTGAGGCCATGCCCCCCACCCTGGCGCTTGGCGGGGCTTGACAGGTCCCAGCGGTCGTGCCCCCCGCCCAGTGGGGCTTGACAGGGGACCTGAGGCCACGTTCCCTGCCCGGCGGGGCTTGATGGGGAACCTGAGGCTGCATCCCCACCCAGCGCCAGGCCAGGGGACCTGAGGCTGTGCCCCCCCGACCCTGTGGGGCTTGATGGGGGTGGGGCAGCCGAGTCTGGGTCACGTGTGATTTCAAGGCACACACAGGTGGTCAGGGACTTGACTCTGGGTCCCACGGCACACCCCAGACTCTGAAAGGAGGGAGATTTTCATATACATTTTACTAATTTTCTTTCATCTTTGTCACTTCTATTATAGACAAAGGGCAAATAACAATATTAAAGTATTTCCTCTAATTAATTCCCTTTTAATGTGTACAAATTTCATGCACCAGGCCACTAGTATAAATTATAATTGGAGTAAGATATACAGGCAAGTATTACTCTCATCATTCACCACAACAGGAGTGTAAATTGAACTCCCACTTAGAGGGACATTTTGATAACATGATTTTTAAAAACCTCTAAATTTTGAAAGTTTGTTGATCAAGCAATTTCACTTCTGGAAATGGGAATAATCAAAAAATGTGTTTAAATATTTACTACGTGAATTTCATTTTAGCTCTTTGCAACAAGATGGAAACGAACTAAATGTCCTAAAATAGGAGATTGGTTAAATAAATCATGAGGCACCCACGCAGTCATTACCCTACAGTTTGGCAGTTAATAGAATAAATTCTGGCCACAAACTTTCTGGATTGAATCCCTGCTCTGCTTTTTAACTGCTTATGACTTTGGAGCATGTAACCTCCCTTGCCTTAATTTTACCACTATTTAAAAAATTGAGTAATAATAGTACTCACCTTTGCTAACTTGTTTTAAAGATGAGTTAATATATGTGTAAAACATTGCAAGCAGTGCCTACCACTTAGAAAATTTTATCAGTGTCATATAGCTATTAAAAAGGTTATAGTTGTATATTTAGTCAGATGCAAAAATATTTATAGGATATTAAGGGAAAAGGGGATTTTAAGCGAGCAATGGGCATATGACATGATCTCAGTTTTGTTGGTTTACATTATATAGAGACATACATATCTGCCTATATATGTATACAAGATCTCAAAAGATAAACGTAAAGAGTTCATCATCAAGGCTGTGTGTCTCTGGAGATATTGATAATTTTATTTTTTTCTAAGTCTTTTTATTTTCTGACTTTTCTGAAATGAGCATGTTCTGCTTCTGAAATAAGGGGTGAAAAGTTATTTCTTAAAACAAATAAAAAGTCTTGCTCCCACCAGCTGTTTTGTTCTCCTCCCTGGAAATTTGAGGGGAATGAATAAGAAGTCATTTTTGCTTTAGCATTTAACACTTGAGTCTCCAAAAGAGCACAGGAAAAGCATTTCTACAATAGCTCGGTGATTTTTTCACTTTATCAACTATATTTTTAAGAGCATGTTTTTGGCCTCGCCATGTGTTTGTTTACCAAGAAAGCCTTGGGGACCCCAAACTAACGCGGTGAGAATACCCGTGGAAAGGCGTGCTCTCTGACGGACGGAGCCTTGGGCGGAGTGGCGTTGACCTTGCAGCCTGTAAGCCTCCTGCTTTATTAAAGTTTCATGCCTTCAATCACAGTTGCTGCATGAATTCTTTTACAGCTGTCAGCACACTAGCAAAAGCCATAGAGACACGGCAAACCCATTTTCTCCTAAGAAACTGTGAACATTGGGTGAGGCCACGGTTTTATTTGCTGTGCTGTTCATAAAAAGCCCTTACTTGTAGAACTGAGAGTTTCTACCAGGGGCACTTAAATACATACTATAGAGAACTGGACATTTACAGATCTCAAATCTGTTTTCCTTCTTCCCACTGTTGCCTGGTGGTAACAGACCAAGCAGAACGCCAGGGCTCCTGGAAGAACGTGGTGGACCAAGAGGAGTGGACGTGAAGGCAGCCAGAGGGGGTCGTGGAGGAAACAGCTTTCCAGAGAGGGACGCAGAGCCTGCTGGCTGGGGCCCTACAATTCTCCAGAGGAACGGCAGCATTTGCACAAAGGAGATCTATCCTGTAGTCCATCTCCAGGATGTGAAATCCAATATTTACACAAAGCCTTAGCCCAAGGAAGGCGTATTTTTGATCCTTGGCTGTAAATACTTAGTAACTGCCTAACAACACAGATACCATGGGTTAGACTATCCGTGGAAAGGCATGCTCTCTGACGGACGGAGCCTTGGGCGGAGTGGCGTTGACCTTGCAGCCTGTATGCCTCTCGCTTGATTAAAGTTTCATGCCTTCAATCACAGTCGCTGCATGAATTTGTTTACAGCTGCCAGCACGCTAAGCAAAAGCCATAGAGACCGGGCAAATCCATTTTCTCCTAAGAAACTGTGAGCATTGGGTGAGGCCACAGTTTTACTAGGTACTTGCTGTGCTGTGAGGCGAAAAGTGGCTCCTGGGTCTCATCGCTGAAAAAACCTGCATAGTGACCGGATTCCCAGGTTAAGAGTTTCCTGTCTCAGGCAGAGAAACGTCTTCCGTTTGATGGATTTAAAGCTGTTCGAAGTATCTCTGGAATTCAAACATGGCCCGAAATGGCCATGTCCTGCTAGGAAAGCAGATGCTTGGCATTTTCCTCTGAGGGTAGAGAAGCTACATTTCTGTTGGTTGTTAGAATATTCTAGTCTTCTGCTTCATTAGAGAGCCTATGGGAGAGGGCTTTTACATGGGCATTACTAAGCTCAAAATAGTGATCATTTCAGGGCAGATGGTTCCTTGAGGGAAGGGATTGTGTTTACTTTATTTTATCATTATTTTCCTAGCATGAAGCACTGTGCCTGGCCCATGGTGAAACCCTATGAAGAGGGATTAAATTGTGAAGGGAAAAATTATCCTTGTTACCTGTATTAGTCAGTTTTACCGCGTAACAACTACCAAAATCTCAGTGGCTTGTAAGACAAGGGTTTGTTTCTCATTCATTGGAGTTTCCTAGGCGGTAGTGATATCATTTGGGTAGCCTAAAATCAACTTTGCATTTACACCGTGGAAATTGGCAAACACTTAAAATCAGAATTTGTTTTTGTTTTTTGAGAACCAGTTTATCAACACACTACCAGCTTCCTATGACAAAGAAGAGCAAAAGAGCTGGTGGAAATCCCAATGCCTCTTCAGACCAAAGCAAATCACATGGCCTCGGATGACAATGGGGCAGGGACACCATTTACAGGAGGCCCTGCAAGTCATGTGGCAAAAATGTGGGGAGGAGGTTGTGAACAATACTACAATCTACCCCACTCTCTGAATAATTGTAACTGACCAAACCCCAAAGTGGGACATGTGGAATGACAGAGTCTTTTAATGATATAGATGTATATTTTACTATACTTTTTCTTATAAAAATAATACTACTTATTAAATAAATGCTTATAATATGCCAGGTGTTGTATAGAAGAACTTCCTATCCATGATTTCCTATAATTCTCACCACATCCTATGATGTAGGTACTTTTATTATCCCCATATTGCAGATGAGGAAACTAAGCCTAGAAAGCAGTGTTCTAGGTTGGATTCCCTGGACACAGACTCAGAGTTGCGTAGGAATGTTTAGCTGCTGAGTGATCCCAGTAGATCCACCTGTAAGGAAGTAAGAAGCGAGAAGGTAGAGGGAGAAGCAGTGGCCTCAGCCAGTCCTGCAGGGAGTCCTGGGACTGAGAGGGCCTGTCAGGTTGTTCTTAAATTGAGTCAAAGGGGTCCCAGCAGCCACTCAGGCCACCCCAGAAGGGAGCGCCTTGAGCAATGCAGTTGCCTGTTGGTGGGAGCGGTTTCTAGTGTAATCTATCAACAGTGATACCCCAGCAGCTGGAAAAAAGGAGGTATCGGCCTTTAAAAGGGGATCTGGGCAGAGACCACAGTATCCACCACAATTAGGTGATATGTCCATGATCACACCGCTAGTGAAAGGCTAGAACTTAAACCTAAGTCCATCTGACCTTAGAGTCTGTCCTCTTAATCTCAGAGCTATATTGGCCCCATTGTCCTACCTATTTCAGTTGCTACAATCTGATGAAATAATGGCATTTCTGGTACATGTTTATGGTTTAAAGAGTGACTGGAACAGAATGTTTGGATTTAATTTGTTATCAGGCAGGCGGTAAATAGCATTTGTCATAAGCTTTGGGTGTGAATGTTTGTGTGCGTGTGCACACAGGTCTAGCACTGAGGGGTGGGAAAGGGGATAACTGTATTAGATTAAAAGTCCATAATGTCTTCCTTCTTTCTGTCTTCCACACAACTTATAGGGTCAGGTTCGCGATAAAAGGGGTGAGGTTTGTTTCATGTGTGGGACGTGCCAGTTCAGGCCGGGGAACGCAGACCTGCTGGGGACATGCTTCCCTACTTATCCTTAGAGTTAGCCTGGGCCTTTGAAGGGTCAGCTCTTTGGGGTTGTCCCAGCTCTCCCTCCGTCAGAGCTGGGGTTGGCCACTGGGAAAGGTAACAAAGCCGAACACCAGGTAAAGTGGTAAGGACAGATTTTAGTCAGTAATATACTATCGCAATAGGGAAAAGAGTCCAGCATTAACTGATCTCAACTTTAATTTGTACAGAGGTGACTGGGCATTTTAAGGGGAGAGTGAAGGAAGAGGGGGGGGTTACGGGAACTCAGCAACTGAGTCAGATAAGGAAAAAGTTACAGAAGGTGGGAAGGAGGGGTTGCCTCATGTGACACCCACCTGGGTTTGCTAAGTGGCGTTTATCGGTGTTAGGCTCCTACCCTCCCACAGAGCCTGGGAGACAGGGGACTGTCTTTAGGTGTGCCTGGAACAAACAGTACATTCTCCTGGCAGCCTTTCTCAGACAGATGCTCTAAGGGGGGATGGTATCATCCTAAGGATGTGGCCTTAAGCAGTTAGAGACTGTGTGAGTGTTTTGTTCAAGTCTTTTTAGGCGAAAGTTGAGGCCTAGTTGACAAGCACAGCTCCGAGAAGCTTGGTTAGAGTTTGGCCACAGAGAGAATCTTTGTCACAGCCAATGAGAAATAAGCAGTTTCGTGGACCAAATCCCTACCCACCAGACCCCTCTGGTACCACCAGTCTTATCCAAAGCCAGGAGCCTACTCTACTGATGGGAGATTTCATACACACACATTCACATACTCTCTTACACCCTTACGCACTCTACACTCATACACATACACATATAATCACATACAGTTTCACACACTCTTACACACATAGAGCCTCACCCACACTCAGATGTCCACACACACACACACACACACACACACACACACACTAGCCCCTGGGCTGTGTGTTTTGGTTCCCAGGCTCAGCTACTCGGCTTGCAGATCGCAGCCTGTTCACAGCCCTAGCCCTGCTGCTGGGCTGAAAGACAGGGGACAGGGTGGCACCTCCCGGCAGGCCAGCCTCTGAGGCCGCCTTCCCATGTTACTGCAGTGAGCTGGGACTGGGGTAGATCCGGGAACTTCCACCACCAGGGAATCCAGAAGAGAGACCCCCTCGGGGGCAGAAGGGGCACAGGCAGGAAGAAGAGGAGCTTTAGCTAGAAGGAAAACAGGCCCTTGGGTGGCTCTGTTTGAAGGTTCCTCCCCTTAAAGCTTCACTGAGTGAATTCTCATGTGTTTACCTCATTCTACGTTCAGCCTGGTTTCTGCCAAGGTCTCGGGTCGGTGGGTGAGAAAGCCAGGACTGGACCCCAGTCCAAAGCTGCTTGCCCTCTCCCATGAGACCCCTCTCTTTGACAGGGATCCTTTTCAAATTCACCAAAAAACTTTAGGCAGGAAGAAAAACGTTGAGCATTTCATAGGTTAATTAGCCATGCTATGGTTTCCATACCATCTGATTGTTAAGCATAATCAAATCCCCTTATCAGCTCACCGTCTTTGGTTTAACGTGCTCTTACCATGGGTTGTTTTGGTGCCTTCCTGCATGGGTGAAGGAAGCGTTCTCTGCTTTGGGAGGGTGAAGCAAAGAGCATGACTTTGGAGTCAGACGAGGGTTTGTGTTTTGGCTCTTCCATATGTGAGTGGTCAAACCTGAACTCAGCTGTACCACCCCCCCCCCCCTGCCCAAATGGCAGGGTGGTGACTGGGATTACATTGGGCATGTATTAAAGGCACCCGACAGAGTTCCTGGCTTAAAGTAAATGGCCAATATATTATAACTATTAGAATTTCTTGCTATTACTTTTTAATTATATAATGTCAGTATGTAGTGAGACTCAAAAGTCAGTATTTCTTCAAGAAAAAAAAATGTTATTCCCCTGGGTGGGGTGTGGGGGAGGGGGGAGGACTACCTTCAGATCACATTGCCTGGATTGTCGCTTTGCTCCTGGGTTTTGTGTTGGCCTGGGTCCCTGGGAAGGAGGTGGATGGGGCTGCAGTCCTGAGCAGCCTGCATGGTGACAAAGCTTCCCTGGGGAGGCAGCAAGGGGTGCCTGTAACTTCAGATCCCAGGCAGCCAGGAAGCTTCCTTTCATTTGCCCCAATTTGTCTCCATCCAATAGTCCTAGTAAATTGGGGCGGGAGGCGGAGGGGAGGAGATGACACATGAGTAATGTCCATGGCAGGGAAAGGAAGGAAGACCCGGTCTTCTGTGTGTGCTTGCTTAGCAGCTGGGCTGGGCTGGGTGGATGCTCAGGCAAGTAAGGAGTTGGTCAGGATGTGTGGAATTTCCTTACCCACTAGCTGAGCCTAAATAATAACAGGCTTTGAGATATCCTCCCTGTGCACTCCCAGGTTGAGCCCCCGCGCTCCTGCAATGTTCTGTCCTTTGGGAGGCCAGGGGAGCCTGTCTGGGCAGAGACTGGAGAGGAAATCAGGAGAGGAGGGAAGGGGAGGCAGCGTTCTTTGTTTCTCAAGCTCCGGACAACTCGCATCCTTTGGGGAGATCTTGGTTATTCAGAGCATGCTCTGAGTGCTTGACCGGAAATTTGTCAGTGCTTCTTTGGCTACATCATTTTTCCACTCTCATTCATTTTCTGATCATGACACTTTTTCAGTAAATTTGAAAACAAATATCCAAGAAATCAGAATGTCATTGCCAAGGCATTATAAACAGCTTCTAATGGCGTGTACCCGTAACGAAAATACACACTACATATTTGCATCTTGAGTGTGCGGGTATAAATTTACAGGGCTACTCTGTGGTCCTGAATACAGAACATCTCTGTTAGCACAGAGCAGGAATTTAATTGCTTCTGGGAAACAAAACCCATCAATAATAAAGTTCTTCTATATCAGATGGAGTTTATAAATGTGATCAAAAGACTATCCTGTAAAAACAACACACACATACATCCTTACAATAAGAGCATTGTCTAGGGTTACACAGTTCCCAGTGTTTTTCATTGTCTCCTGCTCAATTTCTGCAAGTTAGCAAAGCTTCCGAGAGAGGTTTCTAGATCTTTATCTTATAATGCAGTTGTTTCTCAAATTCCAGAACACTCCTTTGCCAGGTAGAAGGCATCCTTAGGACTTAACACAGACACAAAGAGAGGAAATCTGCAAGTAGATTTTACAGTTCATTTATTGCTTTGCCAGATAAAATCCTGAGAGTGGATGAGGCCAGCATTCTTTGTCAACTACAGAATAATTTTACAGCAGCACTTGGTCAACAATTCTTTAGGGGGAGGGGGAGGTCTGACCTACCTTATATAGACAGTTAATTGCAAAGCTGGAATACAAGAAATCAGGTGCTCCAGTTCTGTGTAATTGAATGAATTTGGCTTCTGTACTCCAACCTCCAAATGTTACTAAGGTGAAGGTTACAGTCAAAAGGGGGAGGAAACTCGGGTGGCCCAGCCAGCTTCTACTCATTCAGAAAA
Source organism: Eptesicus fuscus (assembly GCF_027574615.1). Classification (NCBI taxonomy): domain Eukaryota; kingdom Metazoa; phylum Chordata; class Mammalia; order Chiroptera; family Vespertilionidae; genus Eptesicus; species Eptesicus fuscus. Next base: position 40,565,325 of record NC_072477.1, read on the forward strand.
AGAAGGGCTATGAGTTAGTTCCAAAGAACAGTGAAAAATATCTCCTATGGAATGTGTCTCTCATTTTATTGCTTGCTCTTCCAAATGAGATCCTCTTTTCTCCCTTCATCCCTTGGGCTCTTGGAAAAAGTTCTTGAGGAGAAAACTTTACCCCAAATTATAGTGCAGTTGGGGCCTAGTAATAAAGAATTGAGTAGCCCTTTCAGCAAGTGTAGTCTCATTTTATGCTTTTTTTTATTCTGTTATGCTGTTGGTCTAGCCTCCCAGAGTCTGAGTACATAAATCAAAGCACAAGTGATAAAGTACATTCCTCTACAGGAATCTCCCCTTCAAATGTCCCCAGGCAGTCAGCAGATATCTGTGAGCAGGAAGGAAGAAGGTAAATAAGAACTGATAACAGTCAATGTTTATTAAGCATGCACCATCCACCAGCGTGGCTTTAGGGATCGTATATCATGCAATGCCCACAACCTCCAAGAGTAACAGTATTCTTCTCATTTTATGGATGAGGTAAAACTATGGGTAAAAGTTTGAACAGCCAGTAACTGGCAGCATTTATTAATGCAGAATAATTCCCTTAACCACTACCCTTAACTAGCAGGAACTTTCACATTAGTGAATACACTAAACCTCACTTGTGCCCTTGTAGTTAGTTATCTTTCCATTTCAATGGCATCAGAGCATCACACTGAGATGCTTCCTTCCTTCCCTCATCCTGTTCTTGACTCTCTTCACTCCTTCTGCCCCAACCCCACACCCATAGGCCTTTGGGCTAAATAATGTTGATAATTATCAGATCATCCGACTCTGCTTGTGTTTTTTTTAATTCTTGCAAATAATAGGCATTGAATAAATTATTGCTGAATTAATACTTAATGAGATGAGGACATTCCAGGCAAATATCAGCGGGCCAGGGCCTTTGACTGCGTGGCCAGAAGGTCTCACTTTATCAGAAGAGAAGCTACTCAGAGCCTATGGAAGGCACCTGGAGGCCCTTGATATCAGAATCCACATGTACCAACGTCGGCTAAGTGGCCTGACTCAGACAAGAGCAATCTGAGGGGGCCGAGGACTCTTGGGTCTCAGGTCAACACAGCCTTGTTTGACCTTGTTGTTACTTCATGTGATTATAGCTCCATGTCTTCCTTCTTTGTCTTGCAGAGCCAGCTGTCCCAGGCGCTGAACGGGCTGTCGGACAGGGCCAAAGAAGCCAAGGAGTTTTTGGTGCAGCTCCGCAACATGGTCCAGCAGATCCAGGTACCTGAGGCGGCAGCACCTGAGACAGGCAGCAAGCCTCGTAGGATAAGATGAAACGATGTGATGAGGGGGATTGTTTCTTCTCTTTTATTTTTATGTGTTGTGGGGGAAATCCTATTTCTTTTCTTCTGCTCTGTCTCTTCCATTACATACAAATACACATACAGACCAGCTTCTGACATATTCCTTCTCGAGGTGTTACGTTTGCCAGTAGCCAGAAAGAACCTGGCTTTCCAAGTAGTTCCTATCCTCCACACAGAGGTCCTAATTCTTCACTGCCGTGTATTTAGAAAGGGGTCCACTTCTTTGTGAATTTAGAGTCATTGTTGTTAAGTTTTTTAAACTCTATAGGTTCCCAAAGCACCTTGCAATGATTATATCTTATCTAATGGTAACAAACAAATCGTACTTGCTCTTCTTTTTCTTCCTTCCTTTTCTTCCTCTTTCCTTCTTTTCTGCCTCATAGTGATGCTTCTCCTCTACTTAGATACTTAAATATTTTTCAACCACAATCTCCTGGTGACTGTAATTTCAGATTGCTTTATCTGGGCACAATGATCAACAGATCAGCCAGCATCTGGAAGCTGGTGAATTCTTCCCTAGAGCTAAAGGGGAGAAGCCATAAATTGCATGACATGCTAAAATAATGACTTTCTTCACTGTTTACCATTCTTGTGTTTTGAAATTTACCTCAGAGAAGTAACCTGAGCTCTGCCCTCCATTAAATTGTCTTTCTGAACTAATAATTAACCCATGTCAAGGCAGAAATGGCTTTTTTAATGTAAGTCAGCCTTCTTTCTAAATCATCTCACACTGATTTCTTTGCCTATTTTTGGCATAGATGCCCATGTTAAAACTTCTGATTCCTTAACAACCTAACAGCTGTACATGTCCTTCTATTCCCCAAGCAATAGAGCCTCTTCTTTGCTTTTGCTGGCATAAAATATGCAGCCCCAGGCTTGCCTCAGAACCCCACCTCTTTATCAGACAAAGCTTTCCTTCTGGTCTAATCAGAGCCTATCATAAGCTCCCCTCTCCCTCCCAATATTACCCTGCATGGGACAGAGAACGCTCTTAAATGATGTTTTCCAGGGGACTCCTCTCAGAACTCAAAGCAAGTGCCACGAAAACCAAAACTTAACATTGCTTATAATTTAGTGAAAGAATCGCTTAAAATTAATGTGTAATGAATTTAAAAAATGTAGATCCAGCATTCAACTTAAGCATCGTGGGGAAGCTATCATTCATTTAGAATGTGGTTATCTTCCTCCACAAGCTGTTGGTTCATGTCTGACTTTAGCAACCTACCCATTTATGTTCACTTTGCTTTCCTTACTGAAAGGAGCACTTTTGCCCATGATTAATCTTACAAACTTCCGGTGTCATCTGATTATTGTTTACTATTGAAGACCATTGCCATTCTCTTTCTTATTTCTTTCCCGAATTCAGTGACTCTTTCATCTCTTGTGCCTTAACAATACCCACTCCCTCAGGCAACCAGCCTATCTGAATGTCACCTTCCACCAAACACAGCTGAACATATGCCAGCCTTCAAAAGGATTCATGTGCAACTCTACAAAGCTTGATTTTATTTAATATAATTCAGACTTTGGAGGTGACTCCCTTTTGCTAAAAATAAGTTGATCAAGTGATATTCATCCTTTTTTATCTAAATTTTGAGTAGAACACAGTTTTTTTTGTGGTCAGAGCTCCTCTTCCTTCCCTTCAGTGGGGATCTCTACCCCACAGTGGACGGGCAAGCTCGGGGGAGCTGGGAGCTGGTGAACAGTGCAGTTAGCGCCAGGTTCCCCGCAGGTTTTCCCTGGCAGCCCAAGGCACGCAGGCAGCTTATGGCTGAGAGGTGTGCTCTCTCACACAGGAGAACAGTGTGGAGTTTGAGGCCTGCCTGGTGGCCCAGTGTGATGCCCTTATCGATGCCCTCAACAGGAGGAAAGCCCAGCTGCTTGCCCGCGTCAACAAGGAGCATGAGCACAAGCTGAAGGTGAGTGCTGGGCCGTGGGGGGACCAGAAAGCCACGGAGCTGGGCTCCTCGGGCTGTGACAAACAGGCTAGACGGGAGGGGAGGCAGGATGCCCACAGCCTTGGGAGGGCAGAGGCCTGGCTGGCAAGGAGTGGGCATAGCCCTTTATTCACCACTCACTTCTTCATTTTACTCAGCTAGATTTGTTGAGTGACTCCTCTGGGTCAGAAATTGCTTTGGGTACAGGCATAATAAAATAAATAAAGATCCCTGTCCTCATGGGGCTTATATTTACCAGGAAGGATAAAATAATAAGCAAGATAAGTAAGATATCCAGTATATTAGTGAAAAATGCTAAGAAAAAAAAAAATAAGGAAACATGGATGGGGAATACTGGAGATGGTGATTGAAATTTTAGGCAGGGTGATCAGAGTGGCCATACAGAGACACAATGTGGTTTTGAATTGGGAAATGGAGTGTGTACTTCCCAGAAGGCAAACAAGAGTTGTCTTAACTTTGAAGTGAATCGTGCATTTGGACAGCTGTACACACTTGCCATCACAAGGTGGAATCAATTGATTACAAGTCTGGGTCCCTGTTGGCAGAAGGACTGTCCTGGAGCAGGTGATACCCCATTCACCGCCCCATTGGAGCAGGGCAGCAGCAGCTGAGAGGAGGCTGGGTAGATGAGAAGAGCCCAGCTGAGGGGAGCTCAGAAGTAGGAAGTCACCACAGGTCTACATACATGGCCAGCAAGCCTCTGGGCGGCGGCCAGTGGATGGTGGGTGTGCAGTGTTGGCCTTGGGTTGCAGGGGGGGGAGGGGGGTAAGAAATGAGGTCTGACCATAAGCTCTCTGTTGGAGAGCATCAGGGAGCTTCCATAGTGGGCAGCGGTGAGTGGGCACAACTGCAGCGGAGCTGAGAGCTGGTGACCATTGCAGTTAGTATCAGGTATCCATGCAAGTTTGGAACAGGCTCTAGTCCCTAGAGGATAAGAAAACTTCCCCACGTCTAAAAGACTAGGATCCAGTAGGAGACCCAAGGAAAAGTTTGAAAATGAAGAAATAAGAGAGCACAACTGACAAGATTTTAGACTAAAGCTTGGTGGCAGGGAAGTTTCAAGCCAGGCCAGTACCCAGTTCGTGGTTACGAGAAACAAGGCAAGAAACCAGATGCTAACAGGGGCGTGAGGCCTGGGCAAGGCCTGCAGCAAAACTGCCATGCTGAGCCCTGAACAGCAGTCACCAGTCCTTCCTATGTGCCCCACCTCCACCCCAGGACCTGGAGCTCAGGCGCACAGGGAGCCAGGCAGCACCATAAAGAGCACCATTCCCCTGGGAAGCTGTCCACTTCTCCCCAGAGGTGAAGAAAACCCCCACTCCAGCTGCCTCCTCTAAGGCACCCTCCTCCAATGCCCACCTGCTGCTCCTCTTAAACACATTAAGAGCCACATACCTGCTTCTTCCTTCCCCAAAGCCAGGGCCATCATGTGGCTGGAATATAACCCTTTCTCCCCTGCCTCTGTGACTTGGCCAGCTGTCACTGAAGGGGCTTGTAGAATGGAGGCAGACAGAGGGCTGAGCTGTGACCAAGGGGCCCAGCCCAGAAAGGGCTGACGAGAGCTATGCCCACGATGAAGGTGGCCAGTGAGACCTCCTCTGGCACCGGATCAGAACGATGTCTTTGAGTGTTCCTAATGAGATAGCAAAAGCACAATTTGATCAAGGAGAGGCACGGAAGAGTCCTTGATAGAGAAAACTGCACATCTTGAAGTTGAATCTGAACCAGGAGTGTGGAAAGAAAAGTGTTCAAGGCTGGGGATTATAACACTCCTTCCAGAGAGACCAATACTGTTTCCTGGTGGTGAGTCTAACTGGAAGACCCTCCCAGGTTCATCTTACCACCAACTCGGGCCCCGCCTGGTGGAGCCTGTGCCCTGGAGCTGAAGGTAATCAGCAAGGCCCTGGGCTTTCAAAGGAGGCACCTGTGTCATGCTTAGTTCGCAAAGTGTGGAATAATGGCTAGTTTTACCTACATGGCTTTCTCTAGCTCAGTGGTCGGCAAACTGCGGCTCGCGAGCCACATGCGGCTCTTTGGCCCCTTGAGTGTGGCTCTTCCACAAAATACCACAGCCTAGGCGAGTCTATTTTGAAGAAGTGGTGTTAGAAGAAGTTTAAGTTTAAAAAATTTGAAGAAGTGGTGTTAGAAGAAGTGGTGTTAGAAGAAGTTTAAGTTTAAAAAATTTGGCTCTCAAAAGAAATTTCAATCGTTGTACTGTTGATATTTGGCTCTGTTGCCTAATGAGTTTGCCGACCACTGCTCTAGCTCATCAGTTTCCAGACTCCAATCTCCTAAAGCCTGGGATCAAGTTATTTGCTTTTTAGTTCCCTGACGGACCCCTGGGCTGTGTCTCACGGCAACATATGCAGTGATTCCTAATATGTGGGGAGGACGGTGGGAACAGTATTAAAACTACTGTTTTTTACCCCAAAAAATTCCCTGAACGTTTTACCAGGTGGATATCAATCTTATCAATGTAGCTGCAACAATCTGGAAAATATTTCTACTCCATAAACATTTTCCTCCAAAATAGTCACGTTAGGTCTGAGTGAAAAATCCTTCAAGAGTCGCCATTTTCTTAAGCTGAATTAAAATCCAGACATGCTCTGAAATGTGATTCTATAGTTGCCCAGGGAGCAACACAGAATGAGCATCCTTGGCCACCAAGCCCCGGCTTTCCTAATAGCAATCACTCACACTCGGGGACCCCTGCTTTGAGGCAGCACTGTTCAAACTGGGGACCAACTCCTCAATTCCTCACAACACCTCTACAAGGTCACTCTTACTCTTACCCCCATTCTAGAGGTGAGAAACCATGGCTCCACGATATTAGGAACTGGTCCAAGGACCCAGGATTCCAGTGCTGGTAACCTGGCTTCGGAGCCCAGAATCTGTACTGCCTCTGGCTGGTAGAAGTACAATGCACACTTCTACCCTCTCATCAGTCCACCAGCACCTACTGCACACCTGCTAGGAGCTGAGTGCTGGGTGGGGGAGCAGGGGAGGAGAGAGAAGGTGGCTCAGGGTGAGACACCCCCTTCCAGAGCCTACATTTCAGAGGATGAGATAAATCACACCCACAGAAGACTTCAACACAGGTAGAGAGAGAGCTTTCAGAGGAGAGGTGGCCAGTGCCATGGAAGTTGGGAGGAGGGTAAAATTACTTGCAGCTGAAAGGGTCACAGAGGGGCTCATGGGAGAACTGGCCCTGGAGTTGCCCAAACTTTGGGAGGTGTGTGCTAGTGGCAGCTTACATTCTCGCCTGTGGGATTCGGCAGAGCTTGGAGGGAGGAAGACGATGGTTAGCACACTGCACCCTGGCCTTGCTCCATCCAGGTAGTCATGAGGACTGATGCATGTGTTCGGTTTCTGTCGCTGCTCTGACATTATTAACAGATCGCCACTCTAGCCCTTCATTTTAGCATGCTTCAGAAATCCAGATCTCTTGTTGCTATAGCAGAACGCAAGATACCTTTTGAATCAATCACATAGAGTGATCTAAAATAAAAACACAGTTATCTTTAGGAAATGAGCTGTACAGCTGGGGTTTTCCCTAAATAATGGGCCAATGGTTTTAGTATCTAGCCATAACATTGTAATGTTTTCTCAATGGAAATGTCTTTTCTAAAATATTGTAGACACTTTCCTGGCATTACAAAACAGAACACAACGAACAGTTTGTGATCAATTATATGGATGGTGACTATCGTAGCAACTTCAAGTTTCCTATTGGGAATGATGTAAGGGCAGGAATCTGGATGGAAGAGGAATCAGAGATTAAGAAAGCATCATTTATTTATATCAAAAGGTGGCATGAAGCTCCCCAGTCCCCTCCTTAGTGCTGCCTCTGCAGATGGTACTGGATGAAAACGCGTGTTATAGGCTGTGCTGTGGATGCAGATGGATTTAAGGCATCACTGGGGCTCTGCCCAGCAGGGTGCACTAAAGCTCTTGGGGGCTGCTGAGCACTGAGCAGAGGGGCCTGCCCCCATTTCACTCTGCCCAGGGCGGAGTTCCCTGCCCCAGATCCCAAAGAGCTATGGAAACCAGAGACAGGTGGCTGGGTGTCCCCCACGGCAGCAAAGCTGTTCTGTCTTCTGTCTCGAGCGATTTGTTTCTCTGCTGTTTCAGCTGATTGTATCTGTCACTGCTTCTAAAAACAGCCAGCAATGCCAACGCTGTGACTACCGATGCCAGCCTCCCTGTCTCCCTCGCTGTTTTTCTCCTCCTGCCTTTTCCCTTTCTTGACACTTCTGTTGCGACTCGGATTTGTGAGAAAAGACTGGCCTTTTAGGGACATCCCTTGCCAAGCACAGTTCTTTCTATCTTTGTTGGCTAACCCATCCCTCACAGTCCGGCAGGGATCATCTTATGGTCTTCCGCTTCCTTTGGTCGAGTTCCCTGGGGAAGCTTTTTGCTGACAAAGGAGAGAGGTGTGTGTGTGTGTGTGTGTGTGTGTGTGTGTGTGTGTGTGTGTGTGTGTTCTGGCAACTTTCTCTTCCTGAGCAATCCGAAAGGCGCGGGGTGCTGGAAAGTGAGCGTGTATAAAGACAGCCTTTTCAGTCTGCTCAGGCCCGCTCTGAGAGCACTGATGGCTTCAGCACATTGAGCAGCTCTGTTCAGAGGCAAGATGGAGCTGAGTGGTGAAGAGCCCAGCCTCCGTGTCAGAGAGAATGGGGTTTGAGGACACCCTTTATCATTTACTGGGTCTCTAACTGTAGGCAAGTGTTACGCCTCCATGTCTTTTTCCTGTGTGTGAAATAAGGCTGAAGTAGTCATCACTTCATCTGACATTGGAAAACATTGAGCACAGTACCCAATACATATTCGCTATTATTATTGATGTTATTAAGGAGAGAGAATGACTGGAAATCTGGTTTCACTCAGCAAACTGAAAAAGGGCTCCTAGAGGCTTACTCTTCATAAACCACCTATATTTATAAAAGCCTAAGCGACTGTTACGACCTGTTGACTGAACGACTGGTCGACTAGTCACTATGACATGCACTGACCACCAGGGGGCAGACAGTCAATGCAGGAGCTGCCCCCTGGTGGTCAGTGCACTCCCACAGACAACCTTCTGTGGCCGGCCCCACTTAGCCCCCATCATCGGCCAGGCTGAGGAACCCCACCCATGCACAAGTTCGTGCACTGGGCCTCTAGTATTTTATAGTGTAGAATTAGCCTACACATGGGTATCACTGTCTCTGAACCTCAGACATTCTTTAGTGGGCTGAGTTTATAATTGATCATCCTACAAAATAGTTCACAAAGTTGGGTGAGCTATTTTTAAAAGCTTTTTTTAAAAAAAGGCTTTGAGACATATGCAGATGTGGCCATATTTTAGGAAAACTGTTTGAAATGTAAATTACAGTTGATACTATTTTGTGATTTGAAAAAAGCACTAGGAGCCAAATATCTATTTTCAGGATGTGATGAACTAAAGCAAATGTCAGAAAGCTACTGGAGAGAAGAAAAGCTTTTGAGCTTTCAAGAAATATTACCAGGTCATATTTGGAACTCCTGGGCAATATCCTCATGACAAACAGATAGACTGGATCCCGGGTTCCCTGTCCTGTCTGCGTGTTTGTTAACATCCTTCCCAGGTCTGCCTTCGCTGAACAAGGCCCTGAGTATTGTCATCTCTGTGTGACCCTCACAGGGAATTTGTGACAACTTACAGTAAAATGTCTCACTAATGAGACCTATGCTTTTCTCAGGAACTTTACAAATGCTATTTTTCATTTGCTAAACCCAAGGAAATATCTGATAATTATTGTTATTTATGTAATAATCAGAATTTGAAATAATTATCTTAAGTGTATTCTATCTCCAATATTTTTTAATGAATTCATATGTTGAATAGTGTGTGATAGGTGTCTTAGTTACCTTTCAACTCCCAGATCCTCTGGAAAAAGAAAGTTATAGTTATTCAAAAATATTCTGGAAAAGTATAATCTTTAATTTCCATATGTGGTTGGTAAACTAACATACCAACAAAATTACTCAGTGAGAATGCCGAGGGATATTGATAAAGCTTACTGTTTTATGGAGCTCTTCATATTTATAAAGGGTCTCCATATCCCAATTGTAATTATCTATAGAATGCTTGATTTTGAATCCTACTGTACTGTTGAATTTTGTTAGAATCATTATTATTATTGTCATCATTATCTTTGTTATTATTTACTATGTATTGCCTGCTATGATCCCATTATGTTTGTTAAAAACTAATTATATGGCCATATCACTGAGTACAAATTTACACTAATGATATTATTGGCTTGTCAAACTACTTACCTCAGCTATTTTACCATTGATTCATCATAGGCAAGAGAGAGAGAGAGATTGGGGAGGGAGGGAGGGAAGAAAGAAGAAAGAGAGGAAGAAAGAAGGAAGGGAAGAAGGAATATCTGCTCAAGTTCACAAAGAATTTTAAAATAATTATATAGCATTTGACTGGCTACAGCCATTACTAGAAAGAAAATGCAACAAATTTAAGCCAGTAATTAGCTCAATCCCAATAAAACTACTACTGGCTAGAAGTTCAGTTAATCTATTACAATGAAGACATTTGGAAAATTAGGCACACTGTAACAACTTCTAACCTTCAGCTGCTCCCATCAGAACTCATTAGGGGCCCAACTCTAATAATTAAGCCACAATTATTATTGATCGCAAGCCTGTTATTAATGGGCAATTCCTTTCGGTTTCATTTGGCAAATTCTGTGGTCCTCTGCTTCCCACCATGTAGGAGCAAAAAGTCACAGAAGGCCTGTATGGTGGCATGTGACAAAAATAAAGATGTTCTTTCTCAAAAAAAAAAAAAAAGTTTCAGTGAATGTAATGATAATATGGGAGATAACATTCAACTCTAGGAAAATAGCAGGAGGGTTCTTTATTGTATTCGGTGAATCTAATGGCCAAGGTGCTTCACCTGTAACTCACAAATGAGTCCGTTCCAAGCATTAATTGGTTATCTTGCTTTAAGACGTGATGGAACACATAGAAACTCCCCGCACTGACCAAAATGACCTGTGAAGAATAAGTTCAAGCATGCATCTTTAAAGTAGTTGTACCTCAAGTAGGAAAAAAAAAAAAAAAAAGAAAGAAAAAGGATTACCTCATACTTAGGGGAATTTGTTTTAAACTGTGATGGGATAGTATACATTATATTTTAAAAGAATTTCTTGAACTAGGAGAAATAGAATGTTAATATTTACTTAGACTAAAAATTCATTAGTGGTATCCCTCCAGATGCTATGATGAGCACACTATGAGAAAAAGTATTTATTAAACAGAAAAAATAAAGAGAGGTGAGATGATTTTATTTTTTTCTCCATCTCCTTTTCAATTGTTTTAGAAAGTATATGTAATAATCTTTAAAGTAAAATAAATTTATAATAACAAATGAAAAGACATTAACTAATTGTTATTTAAACTCCTTTTAGTTATTATCTATAAAATCTGGACTGCTGGATGTTTTTGAGGCTTTTGCAAAGTAGCATGAATATCCGCATGTGAGTGATTTCAATTCCTAGAAAAGTCTTGTTCAACTCTGTGCTTCAGAAACCACCTCGGGATTTGGGTCACTGAGCAGCGGACACACAGGATAAACATCTCTGAAGAAAGAAACTTTTCAGGGCCTGTCTTGCATTTGACACTGGGCAACTTCCCAGAGGCAGAAACTGCCTTTCTAGGTTAAAGCTGACTCACAGCTTGGCAAATAGGACAGCCTTTAAAACTGCTTTCCAAAATGAGCTGATTCTAAGTGGGTTATTCTTAAAACTTAATTCTGCAGCCTTCTCTCTCTGGCTTACTGGTCATTAGCTCATGGTCTTTCAGCAAGTCCCACCTCCACCCCAACTCCACCACCCACCTGAAGAGTCAGACTGAGGAAGGAACTGGGTTCAGATGGTCATGTCTGCTGTTTCGAAGGGACAAGCAGTGGTGGGAGAAGGTGGGGCTACTGTGTTCCAGAGCGGGAGCTGCAGCCGAACCCCAGGTGGCTCAGCTCCTTCACAAACTCTCCGTGACCCCCCACTTCCAGCAGCTCAGGGTCACCTGCTTCCCAGAAGAGGAGAGTAAGGGGGACCCGGGGAAGATGTCCTTTGAGGTACCAAGCTAGCCAGATTCTCATGATTTCAATCTGCAGGCCTTTCTGGTGGGTCCTGTTGTTACAAGTTCCTGTAAGAGCCATTATCCAAGCTGTCCTCTGGGGTCGTTGTCCACAGCAGGCTTTGCCACAAAATAGTCTCATAAATTTAGTTTTGCTCCAGGATGCTCTTGGATTCTGGTTTGAAGCAGCTTTCCACCGTCCCAGTTTGCTTCTTTTCTACTCTCTGCCATTTTTGGACCATTCCGTTCTGTCATCGATCCTAGGTGGTTCGAGATCAGATCTCTCACTGCACAGTGAAACTGCGCCAGACCACGGGTCTCATGGAGTACTGCCTGGAGGTGATAAAGGAAAATGACCCTAGTGGCTTTTTGCAGGTAAGTATCAATTAGTTTCTGCTTCAGATTCTCAGTGTCCCATGAGATTGACTCTACCAAGGCCAGATTCCCACCCGTCCTAAGTATGAAAGGTTTCTATCTTCTTGACACCTCCTACTGTCAATATGTCAGTGATTTCCCCCCCAAAAAAGTGAAGTTTTTCAACTCCTTGGATGTCTCATGATTTCTTCAGTATTAGTTGTTTTAATGAGATGCTATGATTGTCAGTTGAATTTTATTTAACTTTCAATCCCAATGAGTAAGGGACCTTTAATTAAGGAATATGTAGATCACTTGCAAGTCACTTTCTGACAAACTGGCCAAGAATGACAGAGACTAAATATAAGAAATGAAAGTGCTCTCTGCCAAAGAATTTACAGATTATCATAGGCAGCCTCTCTAAACTTCTTGTAAAGCTCATTTCCAAGTCTTGACAGGATACCCAGCCCTCAGGGTTGTTGGTTCTAATAGGATTCATTAGTCACCAAGCATATCACTATTTAATGTTGCTGGCTTTAAGCTGATGGGTCACAAATAGCATAATCATCCATCCAGATTTGTCTATTAGACCAATTAACAGCTACTGACTTTTATATCACCCCCTCTGACTCACAAAAGTGTCCAGATTTGCATGATAAATCATGGGTCACCCTCACCCTAACCGGCTCCTCACCACCTGCACAGAGTCAGGGAGGTGTGAGTCCCAAGGAAGTTGCTGGTGACACTCGGGGATAGTTGAGGGCAGTGTTCTCTGGCCACTGTGGTGGTGTACTTCTTAGGCTGTGGTCTTTGATGTGACTAGATTTCTGACGCCCTCATAAGGAGAGTGCACCTGACTGAGGACCAGTGGGGGAAAGGCACGCTCACTCCCAGGATGACCACAGACTTCGACTTGAGTCTGGACAACAGCCCTCTGCTGCAGTCCATTCACCAGCTGGACTTCGTGCAGATGAAAGGTGGGTGCCGAGTGGAGACTGGTGCTTGAAGCAGGGTCAAGGCAAACAAAAGGCAGCTGCCAGGTTTATAAATCACCTGAGAGGCGGGAAGGTAAACACACACGCCTATGGTTAATGTTACAAAACCCTGAATGGCTCCTTTCTTGTCGTGTAATGGACTCGTACCTTGTAGCTGTGTAACCTACCTCTCAGAACAAACTCGATGCTTGTCAGTTTGAGAATCTTAGGGATTTCAGAGGCTCAGCATCAGAGAATAGCTGGCCAAAAAGAATGAGAGAGAGAGAGAGAGCACATCACAGTACATAAATGTTATCTTATTGCAAAAAGTAACCCAGAAATATTAACAAAAATCAAGCGAGTTCAGAATTGCAATGACTGCTTCCACATGGGTAGATAGTGAGCAAATGGTTAGACATGGATTAGTGGGAAGTTGAGAGGATCAGCGGCTTGCCAGTACTGGTCAGAAAAATTGAGCCTGGATAGAGAAAGAAAACGAAAATTTGAAATAAATGTTAATGTTTTTATTTATGTGATTAAAGGCTATGGTAAGATCTCTGAGATTTAGGTGTGGCTGAGGGAAAGAAGAAATACTTAAAATTATCTTAAGGAAATAAACTCTTTCAAATCAAAATAGAAACTCAAACCAATCATGCAATGATATTTTAATGGCAGAGTAACTAATATCCATTTGAAAAATATTAACTATCAAATAATGTCAAAACCAGGAAATGGACATTGGCACATTGTGTGTGCCTAGTCCTATGCCATTTTGTCAGGTGTGTAGCCATCACTGCAATTGAGGTACAGAACTATTGCAACACCACAGAGATCTCCCTCGGGTTACCCCTTATAGCCAGCCATACCCCTCCCTCCACAACCCCAACCCCTGGCAGTCATGGATCTGTTCTCCATGATTAGTCACTTTCTGATGTTTCTGTAAGAAATTTATTTGCTCTTTGCTTCTCCCAATTTAAGCATCCACATAAGAAATGATTTAAAAGACACATACTTTAAAATTTTTGTTTCCTACAAAAAATCTACATGCTTCCTTTATCAGATAGACAGAATCATATAGCTCTGCAAGGTGTAGGGCCATGTACTGATGGCTCACATCACGCAGTGAAACTTAGCTTCTTAATTGATCTTTACCCTCTTTTATTTTCAGTTTTCTCATTTTGTTGTGCAATATGTATTGCTACGGGACAATGCCCTCATTCATATTGAAGTAGAGTATAGATTGCAAACAAAAATGCTTTGTTGCAGTGACAAGAATGTTTAGCATTTATAGACTGCTTACCAAATCACTCTTCTAAGTGCTTTCCATGGATTAACTCATTTTATTCTCACAGTGCTACTAGGCAGCACAGGAAGACTGAGTTACTTGCCGAGACTCACACAGCTAGTGAGTGCCAGGCCCAGGATTCAAGCCAGGGAACCTGACTCCGGAATCCACATCTGCAACTTCCAGTTTGTACTGTAAAGCTAGTGCCTTACTAAGCGGCTTCTTCGAGGAATAACTAAATTCCTCTCTGAAACTTAAGAAATTTAGTTTTTTGTTGCAGCAACTCTTTCTTGCTGTTTAAATATTCTTCTTTTCCCTGGCTGGTGTTGCTTAGTTGGTTGAGCATTGTCCCATGCACTGAGAGGTCACCGGTTCAATTCCTGGTCAGGACACATGTCTGGGTTGCCGGCTAGATCTCCAGTAGGGGTGTGTAGGAGGCAGATATTTCCCTCTCTCCCTCTCTCTTCCTGTCTCTCTAAAAATAAATAAAAACGTATTTAAAAATAAATAAATATGCCCTAGCCAGTTTGGCTCAGTGGATAGAGCATTGGCCTGCGGACTGAAGGGTCCTGGGTTCGATTCCAGTCAAGGGCACATGCCCAGGTTGCAGGCTCCATCCCTAGTAGGGGGGCATGCAGGAGGCAGCCGATCAATAATCCTCTCTCTCATCAGTGATGTTTCTATCTCTCTCTTCCTCTCCCTTCCTCTCTGAAATCAATAAAAATATATTTTTAAATAAATAGATAAAAATAATTTTTTCTTTAAGACCTATGCAGTGGCCTGTGAAATACAGCTATCTGAGTAGTGGTTAGAGCCCCAGGCAATGCCCCTCCATCAGCATCTCTCTGTACCCAATTCTTTCAAGGAGGTAAAATTGTTCAAAGGTTATGTCACAAGCAGCTCAAAAGAGAAAATAGGTCACAAAAGGACAATGTAAGGGCTTTTGGTGGGAGAGAAAAAATTGAGCCAACCCAGTTCGCCTTGGTGATGGGGCAGGAGAGGAGGGACAGGTGGAGGGTAAAGCCTTCGGACTCTGAAGAGCTTCCATCAGCTGGCAGAGCCACTCCTCCCCCGTTCACTGTCACTCTGAGTCATGTCCTTCTGCCCACCGTGGAGTCCAGGCCACTTGGTAGGATGGTAACCATTGTGTTGGAGTGAACAGGCCCTTCATCTGGTCTGGGAACTTCAGGTTAATGGGCTAGGCCTCACAGGTCACATTCCTAAAGCATCGTCCCTCGGCTGTTCCGGCTGCACCAGAGAGAAGCATGGGCCCAGCTGTGTGTACAGCCCATTATTCTGTGCATACAGCAGAGAGCCAAGCACTCTAAAGGCCAAAACACACACACACCGCAGAAGTTCACCCGGGACAAAATTATGCAGAGCAGTCATGTATAATAGGTGACCTATTATATCACCTATTATATGAAGATGATATAACAGGTCATTGGGTAGGAAGCTGGATTATTCCCTTTTCCTTTTCTTTTTAACACTTCATCTTAATTTAATTTACTTCTGATTGGTGTCCCTCTGCAGATTTCATTTATATGCTTTGTTTTGTGCTCCTGAAGTTTAATTCAGTGAGAGCCATTCCTCTTTAGAACCTGAATAATGTGTATCTGTCAGATGCTTTCGACGGAAGGAAAAAGCCAAAGCTCATGATGCCCTGGAACTTGATTGGCTGTTGTGAAGACTTCTACTGGCCTCTTTGATACCTGTTAACATCTACACGTCTGTATCAGTGTAGCTTTAGACTTTATTTTTTAGTGTATTTGCAGTCATTTAATAAACTGCACTTTCATAGCTTATCAGTAAAAAAAAATAATCTCAAGAAACTGCATCCCAAAATCCATGTATAAATGACCAAAATTTAAGTAGCATTTTAAGGAATCTGACCATTGTGAAACTAACAAGATGTATAAGTCAGTGTTTTTTAATGGTTTCAATTGTCTTTTAACTGTGGATTATAGTAGAAAGTTAAATTATTTTCTAAATTACTTAAAATATACATTTAAAGTTATGACTCAAGCCGACAGCTAAAATTTCTGCTTACTTTTTCTTTTCTTTTCTTTTCTTTTCTTTCTTTTTTTTTTTTTTACTTCTTAAGTCAAAATTTTAGCATCTCTCTGGTTTTGGCATTTCACCTCAGATGCCTTTTTTTTTTTTTTTTCTTGATATGAAAGAAGATAGTTCTGTTGTTGGTTTTTACATGTTTCCATTTAGGCCAGCTGCTATTCAGCAAGAATGCACTGCCTAAAATTATTCTATTAACTAAGGATTTAACTAATCTGCTCTTTCTGATTTCACATCTCTCCCAAGCAATTGAAATTTAAGTGGAGATTGCTGGTACCTGCTTTGTTCAAACATCCCTAAATTTTAATGACATGTTCTCTGGTTGCATTTTGATTAGAAAATTATCTTAGACTCTTTCTATACTATTGGGAGTGGTGTTTGATCTCTCAGACTTTTTTTTAATAAAAAACAATAGATTAAGCTTCGTTTTCTGTTTTTATTAGTTTTTGTGTGTGTGGTTAGTTTTTGTTTGTTTGTTTTGGAGGGGGGTGTAATTTGGGACAGTTGTTTGTTTCTTTAGTTTTTCCTTAATTCTAAGTTGGTATTGTCAACTTTTCCCAGGTCATGGGAAGGAAGTTTTAAGATTCTTTTCCTAATCCATTAAGGACTCTGCTGCTTGGCTCAGCATAGATTTCAGATACCTACGCCCTCCCAGAAAAATATTACCCCAGAATTGTCTAAGTATACAGAGTATCCCAAGAGTCACTAGTCTGGGTGGTGAAGTGAAACACCAGTGTGTTCATTCTGAACCAGATGAAACAGTGACTTAACATTCCATCTAGCCTTTTTAGCACATATACCAACAGCTGCTAATCCCCTAACTGCTCTCTACTCACCTAAGACACATTTAACTTTATTAACTCAGATTGAATGTAAGAGCTCTGAGTATGCACCAAGGTCATGGGCAAAGACAGTGTGACCTTAACAGACTCTCTTATAAATCATGGAGAAAGTGTGCCCAGAGGTTTGGCAGTGATGGAGATGAGCACACACAATTACTTGCATGTAATCTGTTCATGCATGTAATCTGTTCATGCATGTAATCTGTTCATGCATGTAATCTGTTCATGGTTTGGGGGCCTAAAAGGCATGTCCTCAAAACCTGTGTTCATGTTTAGCCTTAACAGTGTAGTAGTGATGGCTTGCCAGAAACAGCTTATTATTCCTCTAAAGTCTAAACTTGCCCTCAGATGCCATTTGTATTGTTCAGCCCCCAGAAAAAGAAGTGAGTTCACAAAGGAACCTTCAGACAAGGTGACTCAGCAAAATTGCATTCCCAACTACCATGGGTTGCGCGGTGAAACATTTCATTAATCCATACCATCAGGTCTTGGGAGGCTTTATCATTCCCATGTAGAAACCAAAAAGAAACTTCCCCTTGGAATTGGGTGTGGGGGCTTCCCTCTAGTGCTCTATTACTAAACAGCCACCTAGAGAGGCAGTAGGATGCAATGTAAGCTTGGCTCTCAATCCCAGCCCTGCCACTGACTAGCCATGCAGCCTTTCTGTTTCAGTTTCCTCCTCTACAAAGTTGAGATAATAACAGTACCAGTTACTGTGGGATTGTTGTGAAAATTCAATGAGTGAACACACGTAAAACTTCACCACACATCCTGCATTCAGTAAGTGCTCAAGGCCACCACCTATCATTATTTTTTCATGTCGATCGTGGGAGGCCCACTTCCCTCCTGCGAGGGTCCTCCTCGTACTCCTGCTGCCTTTCACAGAGGAATTCTGAGTGGCTGTGACTGTTCACTATCTGAAGGATTAGGGGGGAAATATTACATGAATATGAAAAATGTGAGATAGAATTTGAACGAAATGGACTTAAAAAGTTAAAACACTTGAAAACTTTGGTATAAGAAGACACTGTTGCAAAATTTAATTTTGAGCCATTCAGGGAAGGGAAGGCCCCTTCAGGCAAGTTAGTAAGAACAGCTGCCCCTTTCTCTCTAAGGGGAGGCTTTTAGCCTGAAGCTGGATTTTATGAGCTCAAAGAATGCTAAGTTCTAGAATTCTGATCAGATAGGAGAAATTAGTTCTTTAGAAAAAAAAATGATGTCTAGGAATGATCACAAAAGTGTCAAGATTAAGATAGCTATGGTAGCTTCAGTGACAGGAGTTTCAATAAAATAAAACCTTTTTTCTTGTAGTTCAGCGCAGGAACTGCGATGCTATCCATTTTCAAACCACAAAAGGTAAATTAATTTGGAAATACTTTGGATTCTTGTAGACTATTTATTTTATACCCAATACTAAAGTAAAATGGGGCAACATAACACCCACTGTCAAATGTTTTTCTAAAAATGTCAGCCTTAACCCTTTGCACTCGCTTGCTTTTTTCTCGATTCCTTTATTCTAATGCTAACCGTGTCGAGTCACACTTGACATCCGAGTGCAAAAGGTTAATGTTGTCACATTTGCCTTTTATATGCAACTTCACTTTGGGGTAAATCATGAAAAAGGAAAAATAATTCTGAGCACATTGAGAAATAGATTTAGACTAGGCAAATGTCTCTAAGACCCTTCATTTAGTCTCTCTCTCTATTTAGTATCTCTCTCTCTCTCTCTCTCTCTCTCTCTCTCTCTCTCTCTCTCTCTCTCTCTCTCGTTTGCTTATGTGTTTAAACCTGGGACAATGTTAAGATCTGAAAACTAGTGAGTGGTTAGATTTTTTTCTACCCTTTTGGTCTTTTAAAGTATATCCACTGAGGACTTATAAATGATGTTCACATGCTTTAATTATACATGACACTATGTATTTCAATTAACATTTTCATTATACCTATGTCCATATAGGGAAATTTGAGTTTCTTATCAGTCATTACAAGCATTTGTATATTCCGGTTGAAACCATCTTATTGGTTTCTTATTGTGATCTTATTCTTTGATTTTAAAATTGATGACATGTAGACTTTCCTGAAACATGAACAAAGGTAAAATGAGACTGATAGGGGAGATAATGAAATAAAGGGAGTTCTAGGAATTGTTGATTTATGGAAGTTCTAACCAGTATGGCCAGTTAAGATCAAATATCCCGAAGGAGAATCATTTCTTGTCTTTAGAAGCCCTTTGAAGAATGGTTAGCTTGAACTTATCATATTTTACTCCACAGTTAATATACTAAAGTGTATTCCTTTTATATGGAAAATATTTAAATGACAAAGTAAGTTCCTAGCATGTATGATAATCTAAAGTTAACCCTCTAATTACAACTCATAGGTGATACCTGTTTGGGTGTAGATGGTCATTAGAATCGTTAGAGGGCGTTATGTCGTCTCTCTCTTCCTTCCTCCATCTAGTCCTGTAGTCTTTCTATTGAACAAGGTGATAAATGTATCTCCTTTCTCCATGTCCAGATGTTCTGGGATTTCTGGGGCTCCAGATGCCATTGTTCTCTGATAAGTTCCACCTGCACTGTATGCCATTGACACTAGAAACATGATGTCCCTTCCTAAACTGATCACCTCCAATTAACGGGTCATAATTTTAATTTAATTATATTTGCTCTAGTAACTCAGGCATGGTTTCCTTGTAATGTATCACAATCTTTTCTTAAGTATAAGATAATTGACCTGCTTCACCTTCACATCTCTCATGATATATATATATATAGTCACTGCTTTTGTTTTGTAGGTTACCCAGCATAGAACCTGTTTCCTGTATTACTGTTAAATTAACCATCCTCTGGGTTGGGTTGACTGGCAGGGGGAGCAGATTTAATTCAATGCATGACATTCAGAGTCCAGTTTGGGTCCAGCATACCTCCTCCACAATTAGCTTTTGTTCATCTAAATGTCCCTGGATGTGAGCCAAACTGTCATCTCCTATTTTATTTTATTTATTTTTTAAAATATATTTTATTGATTTTTTTACAAAGAGGAAGAGAGAGGGCTAGAGAGTTAGAAACATGGATGAGAGAGAAACATCGATTAGCTGCCTCCTGCACACCCCCTACTGGGAATGTGCCGGCAACCAAGGTACATGCCCTTGACTGGAATTGAATCTGGGACCCTTCAGTCCGCAGGCCGATGCTCTATCCACTGAGCCAAACCAGTCAGGGCTCATCTCCTATTTTAAAGTGCTACAAAAATAAATTCATATTTTGGTGCTGAAAAATAATTGTTAAGCAGTTGGTAAAAACATTGTCCCCAGATATATATATCGAGTTTATATAGGAACTTGGATGATTCATGATTCGTTACCTAACATTTCTATGTCTGAATGTCTGAAATCAGTTTTAAGTAACACAGAAGACTCAGCAAATGGAGACAGGGCTATGTTGTGACTAGTAACACTGTGACAGATTCTCCCAAGGTCACGAGGACACCCTGACCCTCCCTGACAGGCCCTGTCGCTCCCATACTGCTCTCTAGGCTCCCAGTTGATGGTTCTATACCTGCAGAAAGAACGGACTTGAGCTAGTGCTGTATTCAAGGTAAAGCTACCTTGAAAGAATGATGTCAAGTTCCTCAGAAGTTTCAAAACTGAGAAATCACTGTTTGTGTCAACTGATACCAAATTTTCAAAAATACACTGTTTTAGCTACGTATATGCACAAGGCCTCGAATAGAATCACTGGTTTAAAAGAAATGACAGGACCTTAGAAATATAGTGGTTTCAGAGATATTTCTCAGGAATGGGCAATTTCAAGTTTATAAACTTGGGATGTAGGGCTCAGAATAAATGTTATGATAGATTTATCCGCCATGGTATAGGTTAAAAAGGCTTTTATGGGCTGGACTGGAAATTTATCCCCCATGCAAACCATTTCCCTTAGAGGTGGTGTCTTTGATGCTCAAGGGAGTGAGCACAGAGCACTCGTCTCCCCTTGAGTTAAGGGAGGAAGTACCCCCCGGACTTGGCAGAAGGCAGCACAGTGGCTCAGGAAGCAGTCCCACTCCTGGAGGCAGGGAGGGAATCCTGGGCAGGTCCCCTCTGTCCCCCCATCACCCCTGGGGGGCCACATACTTTGTCTAGTCACTTGTTTATCAGAGGAATGTTTATCATTCCAAGACACTGAAATGTTTGCAGTTCAACAGAAGCCAGGGTTACACTAATTTCTGTTTAGCTTCCTCTCCAGTCCCAGCAACCCCCATCCTACAGCTGGAGGAGTGCTGCACCCACAACAACAGCGCCACACTGTCCTGGAAGCAGCCGCCTCTGTCCGCAGTGGCCGCCGAAGGATACATTCTGGAGCTGGATGATGGCAATGGTGGTCAGTTCCGGGTAAGCAGAGAGCCTATTCCTGGTTAACCAAAACCAGTGACTTCCTCAGTGACCCGCCGTGCAGGCTCAGGCCCACTCTCCCTCCTCTCCTGGGGACATGCTATCTGGCAGGGTCTGCCTGCCCTCAACTGAGGCCTGCTTTCTCCTTGTACCATATCAGAGATGAACGAAGGAGTCTCTGAATAGAAATGGTCCTGCCCTCTTCTTCCTCCTCCTCCTCCTCCTCCTCCTCCTCCTCCTCCTCTTCTTCTTCTTCTTCTTTTCTTAATTTCAGAGAGGAAGGAAGAGGAAGGGATGGAGGGAGGGTGAGAAAGAGAGAGAGAGAAACATCAGTGATGAGAGAGAATCATTGATTGGCTGCCTCCTGCACGCCCCTGACTGGGGATCGAGCCTGCAACCCAGGCATGTGCCCTGACCAGGAATCGAACCATGACCTCCTGATTCATAGGTCGACGTTCAACCGCTGAGCCACGTCAGCCGGGCATGGTCCTGCTCTTCTTAGGAGAAAGTCCATGCAGTGCTGTGAGCTCTGGAGGCTGAATGCCTGCATTCAAGTCCAAACTCCACCACCGAGCTGGTGGCTGCCCATTCCTCACCTCGTTGAGCCTTCATGTCCCCAGGTTGTAAAATGGG
Source organism: Eptesicus fuscus (assembly GCF_027574615.1). Classification (NCBI taxonomy): domain Eukaryota; kingdom Metazoa; phylum Chordata; class Mammalia; order Chiroptera; family Vespertilionidae; genus Eptesicus; species Eptesicus fuscus. The sequence continues at coordinate 40,587,286 of NC_072477.1, forward strand.
GATGATAATAATAACATGTACCCCCTGCATTCTTAAGAGTCATTTAGATCATCCATATAAAATCCTTAGCATGCTGCCATCCCAGACTCCAATCTTCTTAGTGTCCCACCAGAGAGTTGACGTTTTAAGGCTGTGCTTTGGACGTGAATTATTTTTACGCATTACATCAGCATAATGTTGCAACGTGTGCAGCTAAAGAGGGAGGCAGATGCCTACCCTATGCTAAACATGCATAAAGCTAGGATTTATTTTAAGCCTTTGAAATGTCGTTCTTTCTCCCTTCCCTGTTTCCTCCCCCTTCATTCTGTACTGTGATGAAAACCTATACTCCTATGGCTTTCAGTGCATAGTCCATGCAACAGTCCTGAAGTCATTGTTGGAGTTATAAACACAGCATGGAGACCACCCTCATGTCTTCAGATCTGTGTTTTACAAATCACGCTGATGGCTAAAGAGCTCAGAGGTATAATACACTGTGTAAATGCTATGCTAATCATAACAAGCATAATGCTATCTATGACACACCATTTTAATTTTTTAAGCCCTCGCTGCTAATGACTCCCATTCATTAAGCTGCCGTGCTGAATACAAGGCACCATGCTAGTCAGTTTGCCCATGTGACCTCATGCAATCCTTACACTAACCTCATAAGCTGAGTATTACTATAACCATTTTCCAGATGAGGAAACGGAGGCTAAAAGAGGTCAGTCGTATGGCCCCAGAGCTCACAGGAGTCAAATCCAGGTCTGAGGCCAAAGCACCTTTTCCCCTAACCACTGGGCAACACTACCCCCTAACGCCTCACGAGGGTTCCCTGTTATTTGTTGGCCCTCAGGAAGTGTACGTCGGCAAGGAGACCATGTGCACCGTGGACGGCCTTCACTTCAACAGCACCTACAACGCTCGCGTCAAGGCCTTCAACAAAACAGGAGTCAGCCAGTACAGCAAGACCCTGGTCCTCCAAACGTCCGAGGGTAAGGCCCTTCAGCAGTATCCCTCAGAGCGAGAGCTGCGGGGCGTCTGAGCCGGAGGTAGCCCCGCCGGCGCCCCGCTCCGCAGTGCTGCCATGACTCGCTCTGCACCCTGGCCCAGGCCGCGGGTCCTCTCCGGCGCCAGAGAGCCCGTGGTGTGTGGATGTGTCCAACCAAAGAGTCCACAGCGGCCGTCCCAATGGCCTGGGCCGTCGGCTTCCTTTGATAACGCTCTAAGGAAGCTGCCGTGGAAGAAGCTGAAACTCGAAGGCCTGACTGTCCCCCCCCCCCCCCCCGCATGTGAGACCCGGGTGTCTGGGCTCTAGGGCGGGCTCCCATGCTCCACCATCCACATCATGTGCCAGTGCTGCCCAGATGCTTCTGAATTGCCTGTGAGTGCTTGCTTGTTCCCGAGGGTGGGCGAGGCTCTTCCCAGCTGCGGGTGTGTCTGACCCACGGTGTTTCCGATGGGTGGGGTGCTGGCGCTGCTCAGAGAGGGCCGGCCGGCCACTCTTGCTCACCCAGCATGGACGGCTTCCATTTCACACCCAAGCCCAGGCCGGCGGCACCAGGACTGAGGCTTCCTAATGGGCGCCAGACAGGACGAGACCAGCAACTCCGCATTACCTTGCCGTTTCGTCTTTGCCAGTCTCTCCACCCCTCTAGGCGTGGTCCGGCTGCCTGGGGCCACCGTATAAAGTCAGTCTCTAGATATGTTGGTCTGTAAATATTTGGGTCCTCAAAGGGAAGCCAGGCAGCTCAGATGGCCAGGCATAACCTCTGAGGCTTTTAACAATTCCATCTTAAAAGCAATTGCAACGCATGAACTCCAGCCTGTGACGAGGTGTTTGTGGTTGGTGCCAAATCATACCTTCTGGGTGTGATTTTTAATCATAGAAGACCCCCACACCACGGGCATTCTGCATAACTTCCCTCTGCAGAACTCATTATGTTGATTTGGGTCAAATTCAAGATGTTAGCAAAAAGAACTAGGGTGGTGTGTTTCCCACACACACACACACACGTACACTTTCCACAAACCTCAGCCCGTGCCACTCGCCCCTAAAATGGTTCACATGGTTAAAAACAAGCACAACTTCAAATCCCACAGCACGGTTGATAGGCCCCTGGCCATGAAAACCATGTGTGGGGCGCAGTCGTAAGTCTGTGAGGGATGCTATTCAAGGAGAAGGATTTCTTCAAGGGAAAATGCCCACGTGGTCTATTTCCGTTTAGGTTGCACTGTAATCATTAAAGGGACGTGACAGCTAGAGTCTCCCTGGGGTGATCATTTTGGCGTCCTCTCTCTGGGATGACCTATCAGCTTGAGAGCAGCTGCCTCTTTTCCCACAGCCCCACGGTAACTGCTAACGCCCTCCGGCAGTTCCTCTTAGATGCAATGCAGAGGGCCCTTCAGGGTGGTGGCCTCGTTTCCATGTGTACAGGACGTGTGACTGAAGCGTGAGGTGCATGCCGTCAGAGCAGGGAGACCATTTGCTACTCATGTCGCTAACCCATGTCATCAGACTTCCTGGGACTCTGCTTCTACCCCTAATACATCGTGGAAATCATACTCTTCTGCTAAAATCAGTTATTAGCTTAGCAGCTTGAGCACTCACGTCTCTCTTTTCATCCTGCAGGAGGAGGTAGTTTGTAGCTTTCACTTAATGTCCATAAGATTGTGGTGTCTAATAAATTACAAAGTTGGAACTGCGATCCTTGGTACCACAGTCACAGAACTGGGGGTCGTTTTCTAAAAGAAACTAACGGAACAAGTCCTCTTCCAACAAAGAAACTGTGCTGTAGAAATAATTTCCTCCATGAATTTTATATATTGTATACAAATATAAGGTATGTATCTAACTACAAAGACAACCTTATCATCGTGTAGATAACCAGTATCCTCTGTTACCGCACAGAAGTGATTTTCTCATGATGAAATAAAGTTCACACACATATGCCTTCTCCATAACTTTGGTTTGTTCTATTTGTTTCTCCCTCATTCTAATTCATTCAAACAGTGAGACAAGATTTAGAAAGCAAGAAAAAATATAATGAATAGTTTATTTTTTTAAAAAAGATTTAATTAATTCTGTAACAATACAGAAAGCCCTATAGAATTAAAAAATTATATCTTCTTTGTTTTTTAGAAATCAGTGAAAAAAAATGCCATTAATGGAGTGTTGATATATTAACTGAGCTTGTGCTTTATTAATATTATTTCCTATAATTCCTGGAAAGGTTTGCTTCAGAGATTTTTTTTTCTTTGCTGCTAATGGGGGTAAAGGGGTGGTTGGTTTTGGCTTTCTAGTATAATAAAATCTTTTGCATTCTTCTTAGCAAGAGTTAACCCCTTCCCAAAGTTCAAAGCAAAAAAGTCTGTATCACAGAATAGAATTCATAGGTGATTGCAAGTCAAACTTGTATTTACATGCATTTTGTCTGAGGTTTAAATCACTTCACTTACACCCTTTAAATGATCACAAAAACTTCTGCTGATCTAAAGGTAACATTAGGGAAGATCAGATGCCCACACTGTTATGAATTCTCATCATTTTTTTCAAAATCAAATGTGTTTGTTTATGTCTCTATTTGTTGGGCAGTGTTTGATAACTACCCACTGTATAGTAGGCTGTGGGTATAGAGTGTCAAGCAGACCTCTCCCTGCTGCCTAGGAAGAGAGACAGGCCTTAAAGAAATAGACACACAAATAGTTGCATATTTGCAAGTTATGATAAACAGGGTGAAAGAGGGGAAAGGGAAGACATAGTTTGTATAGGGAATTGGTCATGAAAGCAATGAAAAATAATTTAATTCAATGGAAATGATAAAGAATGTGTTATTAAAAGAGCAGAGGAAAGGCAAATGTATGTTTGGTTAGTTGCCTGCAAGCAAAATTCTTGGGGATGTACCTAAAACAGCCATACAAATAAGGTCCGTTGTATTCCAAACCAAATTACCCTGACTTAAGAAGAAATCAAACTGTAAACAATTAAGAATGTGAACAAAATTTTAAAATACAGCCCACAACCCTGGTGATATATATATATACATATATGACATTACGTAACAAGGTCTTCTTAATACGTAGAGTTCTGGACTCAGTCTGAGAGACTACTCCTAAAAAAAAACATGAAGCAGAAGAAAGGGAAATTTTCTGTTTATTTTCTTCTATTTCTCCTAAATAGACTATACATTTTCCTATGTCTTTAATCTGAAGAGAAAATGAAATAGACCAAAGGCAATATTCCTGGGGCCACATTCTTTATGCAGACTGTTAACTGGCTGAAAAGAGAAGTTCCCTCTGACAGCCTCAGATCTCAGCGCCAGGGAGTTGCGCCCCCCCCCACCCCCAGCCTTTCAGCAGAGGTGGCACAGTGCTCACCACACCTGCAGGATTAGGACAGGAAGGGTTGCACCACTATGTAATAAATACTCTTTAACACAAATCTTTGTGTGAAAAGGTGATTTTCTTTGGACAACTTCCTAGAAGTGGCATTGTGACCAAGGACTTTTCAGGCCCTTGATCTGTGTTTCCAAATTGCCTTTCAAATAGATTTTATACTAGACATGTATGAACTATTTCATTTTACACTAATTCTACTACTTAGAGTTTCATTTTGACCTACAAGCAGCCTCTCCTAAAAGTAAAAATGTTTCTAAAAGAAGGTTTTTTTGGAAGGTTTTACAAGGGGGTTATATTTTTTTATTATTTTTGTATCTGATTAGCTCTTTTATTTGAATTTTTCAATTTTATTTTTCAAATTTTACATTCAATATTACAAGTTTACATTCAATTTTCAAGTTTACATTCAATATTATTTTGTATTAGATTTAGGTGTACAGCATAGGGTTAGACAATCATATTCTTGGCAAAGTGAGTACCCCAATATTTCCAGTACCCACCTGGAACCATACAGTTATTACAATATTATTGGCTGTATTCCCTATGCTGTACTTTTGTAACTACCAACTTGTACTTAATTCCTTCACATTTTTCACCTAGTTCCCCCAATCCTCCTCCCCTCTAGTAATCATCAGTCTGTTCTCTGTATCTATGAGTCTGTATCTTTTTTTGTTTGTTTTTTTGTTTTTTAAATTCAACAGATAAGTGAATCATATGATATTTGGTCTTTCTCTGACTTATTTCAGCTAGCATTAAAAGAGGGGTTTTTAAATGTATATTTTCATGGGAATAATATTCTGGCTGTTTTACATCTAAGAGCTACATGAAATACATTACAACATATTGCAGGGAAAATGAACATGATCTAAAGGGAAGAGAAGACTTCCCAGAGAAGAGAGAGGGAGAGAGAAATCCAAAGGGAATAACTGTATGTAAGCCTAAAACTTCAAAATCCGCATTAAGGTGACTGTGAAAAGGACATCATTCATTCAAAAGCATTAACTGAGCACCTCGATGTTGTCTGACACTGGGCTGGGACCCAGGACCACAGAGATGCATAAGGCATGCCCCCTGCTCTAGAATGTATGGGTTTTACTCCTCCTCCTTCCTGAACTGCATGGCACCTGACTCAGAGCATCTAAAAACCATGGCACCACCTGACCTATCTAAAACTAAGATATCTACCCTACAATCAGGATAGTCATCTTACACCAAGAAGTAAGCCACTATGATCTCTGATTGGGAAGAAAAGAAAAGTTCAGGCATAGAAGCACCTGTGTTATCCTCACAGCAGAGCCCTGGGCCTCACTCGGTTCTCACTTCCTCTTAGTTTACGCACAGTTCACTGACCTCCCTGACCCAGTTATGAAGAGCACTGAAGCATCACATTAGAGGAGAGAAGGAGGATTTGGAATAGAAGTGAGTTGAGGCTATTGGTAGCATTGAGCAGGAAAGGTAACTAGAAAAACTGAACAGACAAAAAAAAAAAAAAATCAAAAGAGAACCTTCTATGACATATGTTCTGGGTAAGAAGTTACATAATGCATTTTAGAAATATTTCCATCTAACACATTTAAAAGTTAGTATATTATCTGGAATCTTTGGTAATGAAGTATTAGATATACGTCAGAAGGCTTTGTGGTATGGAATCATAATATAAATAAGCCCTCCACCCCCCAAAAACAACAACAACAACAACCTCTGATTCATTTTGTGTCACACTTCTAAGAACCCTCTTCATTGTCCATTAAAATATCCCATGAAAAATGACAGCTACATAGACTTTAGACTATACCTCTGTACCCATTGCTAATGTCTAACCACCCCCCCTCCCCGCTCTCTTGCTGCAACATTCCAGATTTACCCTATGTATTGTTTTCCCATTGCTGCTTTTAATAAGTTGCCACTAGCTTGGCAGTTTAAAACAGCACACATTTAACATCATGCAGTTCCTGAGGTCAGAATCTTAAATGGGCTTCAAGGGAGGTATCAGCAGGGCTGTGTTCCTTCAGGGGGTTCCAGGGGAGAATCCAATCTCTTTCCTTTTGCGGCTTCTGGAAGCCACCTGTATTTCTTGGCTCATGGTTCCTTCCTCCATCTGCAAAGCCGGCAGCATAGCATCTTCCACTCTCTGATTCTGACCACTGTGCTTCCCTTCTGTAAGGACCCTTGCCCTTACCTTGGGCCCACCTGGATAGTTCCGGATAACCTCCCCAGATCAAGATCCTTAACTTAATCACATCTGCCTGCAAAGTCTGTTTTGCCAAGTAAGGTGACACAATCACAGGTTCCCAGGATTGGGATGTGGACATTTTGGGGCACGCCATTATTCTACCTACCACACTATTATTATCATTAATGCACCACTCTACCTATGGGAAGGTGCAGCCTCTGAAAGGTTATGTAACTTGTCAGACCCGGGCCTTTCAGCCTCCGGTGTGCAGCCCAGTGTAGTCTGACATCAGAACAGTGCTATCTGCTCCCCGCTACAGGGAAGGAAAGAGGAGAAAGCAATCCTAAGTCTGACACTAGCACAGCGCTACTTGCTCTCAGCTAAAGGGAAGGCAAGAGAGGAAAGCAACCCTAAGTGTGTCTGCTAGGTGTCTGAAACGTCTTGTCAAAGCAGAGCAGCATTGTGTAGCTGCCTCGCGTGTTTATCCAGAAACCCCAGGCAGAAAGAGGACTTGAACACTTCCAAAGAGTCATGCGAGAGATTTTTTTAAAAGAACAACATTCCTGCTTTTAAAAGAAGGTGTGAGGTGGTCATTTCCGGGATAATATCTGAGCTCTTCCTCAGGGCCTGTCCTTAATCACGTCTCTGCGCTTCCTCTAGTCCCCCACCCCATCCCAGGTGAGCGTTCCCCCAGGTCCTCCAACCCATTGGTACCAGTGGCTGCTGCTCTTGGTCGGCAGAGACAGGTGGCTGCCTGGGAAGGAAAAGGGATGTTGGGGCCACATTTTTGAGACTACCGATAAATTCCAGCACTTCAGCAAAGAGGTGCTCGGAGCCCTGAGAAGGTGTTCTTAAGCATTTTCTTAGTTCAATGTCCGTAGGGGCCATCTCCCCAACACCTTCCAGGATTGTTTCATCTAATGACAATAAAAGGGTTGGGGTCTTCAACTTACATCGTAGAAACTGCTTTCTCAAAGAGGACAGAGAAGGCATTATTCATAAAGATCAGAATGCCTTTTGCCCCGTTAGACTCGGCATCACACTACCCCTTCTACTATGATAGCTCCTCCCACACATCACAGGAACTAACCCAGAGAATAGTCGGTGGCACAGACGGAATGCAGCCCCAGAATGGCCTCCAATGCATTGGTCCTAAGTCTCTTTATAGGTGTTTTGTGGTGATTTGGGGCCAGCATAAGTACTGCCCTCTCAAACCCTGATGTCCTGGGATCCCTCCGCCAGAGAAGCTGTAACCTAGGTGGGGGATGGAGAACCTCACCTGATCTCAGAAACAAGCACAGAGAATGCCCCAGCCCGCCCACCTCCTATGGCCAAAATTCCAAAGAAAGGAGTGATATGTTTGTCTTTCAATCCGTGCACAGAATTACTCTATTTAGAGAAGGAAGATTAATCCTCAGTGGGTACAGTGTTTGGAGAATGATATTAAGTCATCTACACAAACCTCAGTCACCAGTGAGACCACTGGTGTGTGCCCATGTAGCATAAATTTACCTTTTATATATTTCCAAAAGCAATAATGGCATTGTCACCCCAAAATTTTATCCACCAGGAATTTATCCTGCCTGGGTGCCTCTCCTGTCCTGTCACAGATAAAGGCTTGGATGTGTCCTTTAATCTCTCGGGATTTCAGTTTGTTGTTTTGGGGTGTTTGGGGGTTTTGTTTGTTTGTTTGTTTGTTTGTTGTTTTTGTCTATAGACTGAGAGCAAATGACCTATAATAAGTACCCTCTGTGATTTTTTTCCTGTGGCTTTTCTGTTCAAAATTACTCTCGAAAGCTATTAACTACTTCAGAAAATGTGATGAACAGGTGTAGACAGCTCCCGCCTCCTCAGAGGGTCTTCCTGGGTCTTAGAGGTCTGCCTGTGATACTGAAATTTCTACACTCATAGGAGGCAGCTGGTAAGGGATCACATCAGGAAAAGTCAGGTTCACTGTAGATACCTTTCCTATGCCTCTGTTTTGCTTTTTCTAAAGCCTCTCCCAACATAATTTAGTTAGGAGAACATGCATTTTCAGGATAAAATCCTCATGGGAGGTAAATCATACCTGAACAAATTTGGGTAGATTTTATAACGTCCAAGGTGAAAGGTCTCAGAGCCCAGAAAGGAGAGACACTTGGTTCCTTTTAATTCTGATAGCATGCACGGTGTCCCAGGGAACTTCCTGAAGTTTCCATTGGGCTGAATTGGATCCAGGCCCTATTTTTCGTTCTGAGGAATGTGCTTTGCAGTTGACACTCTGGGGAGGAGGTTAGTCCTTTGGAACCTTTTTTATCTGTTTAAATGTGGGAATTTTGGGTTCTTCTGATGACAGTTCCTTATAGATAATGCCATGGTATTGTAAATTGGAGTGGAGGACTTGGGGACAAAGTATGCAGCCGTCCCAGTGGCAGTAAGAGGCTGTTCCATTTGTTCTTATAAAAGGTTTCAAAAACAGATTTGTTTCTCATTTCTCAACTGCAATTAATGAAAGCTTAAAATCCCACCTCCCACTGTAAATTATATACCAGTGGGCATCACTGAGACTCTGGATACTTAGTAGGCCATTGAAGGAAACTCAACCTCCTTCATTCATTTCTTTCTCTCTTTTAAAATCTTCCCAACAAATGCAAATTCTTTTCCAGCTGGCTTATAATTGAACTGAAACTCACCTTTAATGCTGCCCGTGCCGTCCTTGGTGACCTTCCTTGCTTTACTGCGCTCTGAAATGCAGCCATCTCGCTGGGCCAGTGCCCAAGGGCTACTGAAGTTACAAGCTGTTCACTAGCAGACAGGGAGACAACCAGGAATCCACCAGGGCACAGAAGCAGCTGGAGTAGCACATGCTCTCAGAAGGAGCCCCTGTCAGTTTGCCTGTCCTCTTTGAATTTCAAAAAGTGCACCTCCAATACTGTACTTTACACGTCCACAATATCCTATGATGTCCATAGGAATCTTTAGTATTTGTATATGTTGGAATCAGTCAAGAAGCTCTACTCCCAGAAGAGTGAAAAATGAATCAATACTATAAAACAGACTTTCTCTAAATTATTCTTTTTCCATGGTCAGCTTTTCTGCCAGTTCCTGTTTTCTGGCTGCTTGGTTCTAATACAATATCTACACTTGATCTTAGCCAAAAGGCCGAGAAGCGATAGTTCTAATACAATATTTGGCACATGGTAGGTGTTCAATACATGTTAGCTAATGAATCAAAGAAATATACAGTTAGCCAAACAGAAGTACCACCCAGATATTCTTTTTTCACCTCAGACCCAGAAGCCAGTAGGAAATAAATGAGGTCCACCAGCCAAACTTTGCTTTGAGAATTCTTGATCCCACAACCCCAGGTGAGAAGGGAAAGCAGTCCCGACAAGGGCAAAAGGAAAATGATGGTCCATGTCAGAGCTGACGGAAAGTGTCCTAACCTATTCCCATTATGAACATAGTCCCAGTGTCACAGATATGCCTAGAGTGGTCACACCAGTATTCAGCTGCCATACTGTTTTCCATTGCTCTTTCCTGTTAAACTGTTTTTACTTAGCAGACAGGATCACTGCATGGGATGAAACATGGCAGGAACATAAAGCCTTTTAAAGATCTACTTGTCTTTCCCTAGTGGTCTACATGCTAAAAACCCATGATAATCATCCTGGATATTAGCTATGAACTAAAACATTGCTTTGCATCATGTATTCTGAGGGGGGAAAAGATAATCTCATTCCTGTTTGTCTTGACTAATAGAATACTAATGGCTGAGAAGCCTTCTTCAGGTCTCAGTATTTGTGCTTTGAAGGGAGGGGGGAAGTGAGATGTACATACTTTCTGCATCCCATGCTACAACACAAAATACACACATGTCTAGCTGTGTGTAGGCACAATGTGAGTTATGTGATTTGACCAAACAAGGGAGTGGCATACAGTTCCCCATGTTGTCTTATTGTCTTTGGTTCATGTCTTTAAACCTGTCCAGAAGGGCATGACAAGATTAAAGCTTTGAAAACCTTACCATAGAAGGAAGATCAGAAATAGATTCTACTTATCCCAGAAAAAGGAAAGAATTAAAGGGGATTGGTGACTGCCTTCAAATACTTGAAGACCTAGTGATCTGTTCTGTGTGGTCCCAGGTAGTAATGCTACAGATGATGACTGGAGCTCCCAAAGAGGCATTTTCAAACCAATATAAGCAATAACTACACACCAATGGGCTGCCCTGAAGTGATGAGTTTCTCAATGCAGGGGATTTCAAGGGGAAGTTTGAAGATTGCTCCTCAGATGTTACCACAATGTGTCTTCCCTCTAAGACTCTTGCAACCTAAGATAATATCAAGTGGCACAGATGGTTCATAGGCAGCAGATTAAACATTTGCACTGTGTGCTCATGGGGATGGGCATAAAGATACTCATGTGGAACGTGTTCTCTCTCTTGTAATTCATTTGAGATGCTCCTTAGAGAACATGGGGTAAGAGCCCAGCTGGTAAGGTGTGGGTGGCCATAGGTGGGAAAAACTCAAAGATAGAAATGGATGGTTGGATAATGTGGTTATTAAATAATCTTGCCTGAATAGAGGGCATACTTCAAGAATGAGAGGAGTCAAGGAAAACTGGGTCATCAATAAACAATGGATGCACATAAAAGGATAGAAAGACAGTATTATTTTAGTGTTGAGTTATTAATCCCATGAATAATGATAGCTACCCTCAGTCCTCACCCCATGGAGTGGTATCCTCACCAACTCTAAGTTTTTCTTCCTGGTGCTGAGAATAGAAAAGGTAAGTACAATCCATGATGGGCTCATCTATGCTCCCAAGGTCAAGATTCAGTACATATCTTTTCACTGATTTTCAGATGATTACTTGGGGTTTCGATAGACTCTGAAATTAATTTTACTATATATGTCCTTTCTCTTAATTTTTAAAGCAACAACTATTTTCAATATAATAAATGGATGGTTACCACAGATTTTTTTCAATAAAAGATCTTTTACTGACAAGAATATCACTGTAAAAGCCTTTTCTCCCTAAAAGAAATCCACATCAGTTTGTGGTGCTGTATTGTTGTTTTTCTAATTTTCCCATTAAACTAAAAGACTAATTTCCCCTTGAGACAATTATAACAGGAATTAATTCTGATTTACTATTTCTGAACAAAGAAATGATCCTATATGTCAAATCATCCAAACCATATAAAGTTTAGGTAGAGGAAAACTTAAATATATTCTTATTAGGACCATGATGCCTCTGGTTCATAAATAGCAATTCCTTTTCTCTGAGATCTGGTTTATATTTTTCTTTAAAAAAAAAATCCCCTCAAGAATAAATCTAAAGCCTAAAAAGCTAACTTCCATATTCTAGGTTCAGAAATGAGTTGACTCTTGACAATATTAAAATGAAAACCCACCCCAAGGCCCCTGTTCTGAGCCCTTCAAGGAAGATCATATTCCACAAACATGCACTCCCGTTATTTTTGCTTGAACATAATAGCATTTTCACAGGATAAAGGATGTGTTCAAAGCAGGCTCAAACCAGAAAAATATCCTCAAGAACACCCTCTGGCCATTGAAGTAAAATTACTTTTTCAATGGGAAGGAAGTTCCTGGCTGGTTTTGGACATTGACTCTTACCATCATGGCATGTGTAGTTGCTAAATTATGACTATCAAACTATGTTCTAAGAAGGCCCCATTTGGTAAAACATCAATCTCTGCCCAGACCACCCGACTGCAAAGAACCAGTTATTGATTGACAAAAGAGAAAGGAGTGAATTTAGTAATTTAGAGAAACTACCTCCCAAGCCCTTCTAAAGCCAGATCAAGCCAGATAAGTCCTTTCTCTGGTATAATAGTGGTCTTCACACCAGACCTGACTATCTGAAAATAAAGACCTTTTTTGTGCCACCAATTCACCTCACCATTGCCCACAGTTTATTATTAGAGAACCAGAGATGTTCAAGGGGCATCCCTAGGGTCTGATCATAACTCAGAAACAAAGGTAAGACTCCTTCCGCAATGGTCAGCCCCATTTTCCTCGCCTATCCAAAGAGCAAGTCTCGAGTGTGCTGGTATAGAAAAGTCATCCATTTTGAAATGGAAAAAACTATATATGGAGAGAAGAGGGAAAATGTGTAACAGCAGGGAGTTGGTAAAAATCATCACCTCCTAAGTAGAAACCTTTTAAGGGGTAGTAACTTTGGAACTAGCTGAAGAGGGTGAAGTATTAATCCTTGGTCACTACTGGGTAAAATTTACCTCTAAAGTTTTTAATTTCAACTCTAAAAATATTTAATTAAAAGAAAACTTTCTCTACCATGAAAACTTGGGGGAAATGAAAACAACTGTATTTGATGTCCTCTGCCTGGTCTTGGGTTCTGACCTGCCTAGAATTCCCTCCCAGCCCAAGCCATTTGGGATTAGGAAATGCCTGTGGCAACAGCAGGCGGGATGAGGCTTTGTACAGATGCATTGGTAGGGCAGGTCTTGGGGAACTGTGCCCGGGCAGGTGGCAGATTTCTGATCTCTAGTTTGCATTGATCTTACATTTAGACACAGATTCAGAAGAACAGACAGTCCCTTTTCCAGTGCCTTCGGAAAGATTGCCGCTCCGTAGAATGAGTCCTTTCTCCTCCACCCTAAATCTACAGCCCAGCTTTCCCGGGAGATCCTACTTTGATTTCCGATCCTCACCCCACCAGCTGAGCTTGCATTCCTCCTTACAGTCTCTCAATGCACCGGGTGAGCTGAGCTCCTCTAACCTTTCCTCTTGATCTCTGTGCCTCGAAGGCATCTCTGAAATAGCTGTTTTGTTTTTGCCATTCATGTGCGTGGAGCCGGCCATGAGCTAGTCTCTATGTTTGTGGCCTGCTTTGATATGAGGGGCATTTGGACCATGGAGCTTTGTGGTGGTCTTGTTTGTGTGGTGTGAGGGTCCCCTCTCCCCTCCCCGCCCCCAATCAAGTTGTGGTCAATGTATAATGGCATTGGAAAGCGATGAGTGAAGTTGTTCTTTTTGCACAAGCTGGTACCACCATGGACATCCTGCTCTGTCATCATGTGCAGTGGCATAGCACGGCACAGGAGCTGGCTGAGGGGAGGCCTTAGAGGTTTGCAACCCTGCTGTATCCAGGAAACCAGCTATGTCTGGGGCACTGGATCAGTGCATCCCGCCTGGAGTGGTCTGATTAAACATAGACTCAAGAGATCTTTATTGAAAAAAAATAAGACAAAGCACACCAACAGCAGAATGCATCATACAAACAAGCAAACCAGAGGGCTGAAAGTAAAAACATTTTCTACAAAAGCCTGTGCTCACTAGTGGGGACAGTTGGGCTCAAGGCTGGGTTTGGGGGTTGTTTTTTTTCCAAGCAAAGGGGAGGAACCACCACCAGCTGAATTAAAAGTCCTTAACTAGCTTAAGGCCCAAAGATCTGAGTCATTGAAAAGTCTGGCCTCCCCAGAGGTTTCCCTCAGCCAAGCAGGTTGTGACAGGGCTCTAGGCCGACTGCAGGAGCGCTAGACCTGTGTTACCATGCAGTGAACTGTCTAGCCAGTAGAAACTTTAAATATCTATGATGCAGACCTATTTGATCTCTTCAGGACTATATTGTAATCATGGATACACCCATGATGCACATTTCACATTTCCAAAGGTTTCTTTTGTTTCTTATTTTATTCTTTTTTGCTCATCCCACATCCTGGAATGAAGACCACAGCATGACAGTGCAAAAAGGATGCAGAGACTTCAAGCTCTCTTTAAAATGACATTTTTCTTTGTGCTTTTACGTTTCTTATTGTTTTTCTGTGCACTACTGGCTTTCAGACATGCTTTGTTATGGAATTCTTTTCACTTGTGTCTAATGTACGGGAATATTGTAATAGTCTCTGTAATGTATATTGTCTCAAGAATAAAATGAAATGTGGGTTTCGGGGTAATTGATGGCTGTTTGCACTGTTCTAGTTGTATCGTTGAATCTTGAATGTTTGACAGTGTGTTTAAAGTAGTGTAAAAAGTTCTCACAAAACTTGTTTTGAAAAAGACTTGCACAAAGGCATGATTCATTTAAACGTGTTAAAAGCCCTGTTGAGATTCTACAAATTTATTTCCAAAGCTGGATATGAAATTCGGTCTTAAAACTCCATGTGTTCTCAGGAGAAAATTATTCTTTTGTATGCAAATTCATTCCAGAGTAACCAAAAACAAGTTAAGTTCAAAATCTTTAAATTTTGCTTTTAACTCAATTACTAGTCCTTTCTAAGTTCCCTTCTTAATTCTTCTGAAACTCTTTTAATTCAGTGTATCATCCTTCAATTGTTTTACAAATTAATATTTTAGGGTCTTATGATTGAAAAAAAATTAAATTATCCTCTCTATGGGATACCCTGGTGCTCATCAAAAGCACATTTTCTAAGGGGTCTCTGGCACCTCTTGAAATCATAGTTCTCACATCTTTAAACAATACAAGATTGCTTCCTCCACCCAATGCAACTTCTCATAGGGCAGGGAGGGTACCAAATCCTAAGGAAAGGGGATAGTTGGAAAAGTTCCACAGGTGATTCTAAACTATCTCTGAGATCACTCATACCCCCACCATCCACCAATCCTCATCCTTTTCCTTAGATGTGAAGGATGTAGTAAAATAATCTGAAGAGAAGATGAGGCCATTTTTATTACATTTCACTCGTGTCATTATTAATAATTATCAGATGTATTTATTAGCATATAGATTACATTTCCCGTTTGGTTATATGGGTATCATTTCACTTGGGCCCAGTCACAACAAAGGCCTAACCCGAGTTAGAAGTGCATAGAATAGAGATGGAGAATGGAGTTTTATCAAAATCCAGTGTTTTCTCCCATTTCAATGGGATGAATTTTTCTCATTTCTAAACAGTAATCCTTCTTAATGTGGAAACTTTAGTGGAGAAGATTGAATTTGAAGAAGGAGAAAATTTAAGCTGTACAATTTAGAATCAATTAGAGGAGGATTTATGAAATGAGAAAAAAAAAGAGGTACTTTTTATTTCAAAAAAGCAGAGAAGCCATTTTGACTCATCAAATAAACTAACATAAAAGGGCTTTGGTTTTTCATGAATCAAGCCTCTGGTGACTTTATTCAGCAGGTGCTTTTTAAGTGTAAACAAATAATTTTTATCAACGTGGTTGTTGCTTCATAGCTTTGATGTGTAGTATCTCTTTATAGGATGCAATTTTGAGCCACAATCTGCACCTTACTCTCAATTAGGCAAGTATACCTACTGTAATTGTTATCTTTTACTTATGTGATTGGTATGCTCAATTTCCTTCACAAAATAAATGGCAATAGCTTCTTTTATGTCAATAAAATTGTCTAATTGTCATTCAAATACCATTATAATAGCTTCTCACATACTTAGAAAAAATGGAAAAGATACCTGTATTTTAATTTTATACCTCAAGGATTACTTTTTCTGGCCAGTTTTCTTACATATACATCAATGCCAAGCACTCTTTATGAGCGCTAAGTGTGGGTAAAGGTAGTCAGACCAACTTGTGTGGTGTTCCTAGAGTTTAAAATTGAGCCCTGTTTTGGTATTAGCCTATCAAAAGAGCTCTGTTTTCTTATCAATGCCAATTTTGCTTCCTATTTCTCTCTCCCATGCCTTTCACTTGGAATGACAACAGTTGACATTAAAAAGCTGTTGGCAGGTATGAAATAAACTTACTCTGTTACAAATAGCAAAGACCACAGTGTCTGTGAGGTGGCTCACAGGTTCCGTAAGTCAGCAGTGACCTCTCTCCAGAGTGTGTGAGCGGCAGACGGCATTTAGCACTCGGGGCGTAGCAATGTGGACAAAGACATCGTTCTATCTGCACCGCATGTCCCAAACACCTGCTACAAACTGTATGTTTAAGTTATAAAGGACGCAACCTGTCCTGTGTCCACGTCACAAGCACTCATGAAAATCCGTTCATGTCGCTGACAGCGTCGCAGCTTTTCTGAGCTTTCACTAGCACTGAGGACATTTTCCAAACGACTACATTTGAGCAGTTCTGCCGAAGGAATATTTCCTGGTCTCAGTGTGTTTTATCCCTCCTCCATCTAGGACTCTAGATCCCAGCCTCCCTGCCTCAGGGTCACACAGGCATCTTAGCGCATCCCTCTCACTTTATGTCTCTGGTGTACTGTCTGCCAGTCACCGGGTGAAGGGACTTGCACCTTCCAAAATCGATGCCACTCCACTCCCGGATCACCTGGTTGGGAGTGCAGTCTGAGCCAGGTAACCCCTGCTAAATCGGTCGGGTGTCCTCCATCTGCTTCTGGCCACAGAGAGTACCAGCTCCCAGGAAGCGACCCCTGTCTGCCCACTCACGGCCCCTTCTGGCCCCGGACGCCTCCCTCCTGCATGGCAGCATGAAAATGGGACACAGCGCCCCTCAGCCGCCCAGGAGGCTGGTCTGGTATTGGGCTCACTGGGTCCGTCTTACTAACCCCACTCCTTTCTGTTGTTCCCAGTGGCCTGGTTTGCTTTTGACCCCGGCTCAGCACACTCGGACATCATCTTCTCCAACGACAACCTGACTGTGACCTGCAGCAGCTACGATGACCGGGTGGTACTGGGGAAGACCGGCTTCTCCAAGGGTGTCCACTACTGGGAGATAACTGTGGATCGCTACGATAACCACCCCGACCCTGCCTTTGGCGTGGCCCGCATGGACGTGATGAAGGATGTGATGTTAGGAAAGGACGACAAAGCTTGGGCAATGTATGTGGACAATAACCGGAGCTGGTTCATGCACAACAACTCGCACACCAACAGGTACCCTGCAGCCCCCAAACCAAGCCTTCTTCACGTTGGCTTCTGGTCAAGAACGAGAGCCCAAGTTCAAAGACCTATTACATAGACAACATTAAGGAGGCGGAGGTCGAGGTCGGGCAGGCGGTCTTCATTAAGTAGCGCAGGAGTTCTACTAGTCTTAACTGAGGACATCCTGGTGGGTACTGTGTTTGTTTGTTTGCTCACATAATGGCAGAGACATGAGTTCTTTCCTAGGCCCTTCGTTGTAATATTCCACCCCCGGCTGGAAACTAAGAATCCCCATGCACGCCCATTACAGGGCAACACTCCAGGATTCTAAACTCTAGTTCCACTTAACAGAAAAGCCGTTTTGGACAAGTTATTTAGTTTTTCTAAACCTCAATTTTTAAATCCACCCAATTAGGATATTAATATTTTTCCATGCAGGAATGTTCCCAAGATTAAATGGAATGTGCAAAAATGCCTACATCAGAGGCATCTGAAAATAGAAGCTCTTGTTTCTCTTCTTATGGTTATGCCCAATACCACTGCTCAGGAGAGAGGCCAGTTAATAAACTAAATCTTGTGGATGCCAGTTTGGATAGCTTTGTACTTGAAGAGGTCTCTTCTAATTGTGCAGACTCAGAGCACCCAGTATGGCGGGAAAGGAGAACGTGGCCATCTCCTTAGGTTTTCCTCTACCACCAAAATGTAAGCCCACACGGTGACAGCTTTAACCCACACGGTGACAGTTTTCCTAGACTTCCTTTTCATTTGGTTTGTGTCTTCTTTCTCAAATGTGTTTTTTATGAATTTCCTAGATAAGTATCTTTCATGGACCCTGTTCTCTTTATTCTGAATGATTTCCCCAGGATACGTTCTCATTGGTGTCTCTAAAAAAAAAAAAAAAAATCTGTCCGATCAAAAGGAAAGTGAGCAAGGCAGTGGTAGGATAGTGGCCTCCACCGTTCCAGCCTTTGCTACATGCTCATTGCTGCCCCTTCTCTAGCCAGGGTCTCCTAGGGCCTCCAGTTCCTGTCCCCTTGCTGGTGTGTATTACTCACTCTCTCTCTCTAAGTGAGCACGCATACCATTTCAGCCTGCTGTCAAACCCTATTAGATGCAGCTAAGTAGTTTTCTTCAGTGACCTACATTTGGGGGGAACCCTCTGTAACTGGATCTCTGAATCCACCACCCCTGCACCATGCTTACCTTTCCCTCTTAGCTTCTTTATTTTGAAGTGAAGGGGTGAATAATGGCCACTGTCACACTATGCAGAGAAACACATTCTTAAAGCTGAACACGCCTGCTTGCATGCAAATTCGTGTCACTTGTGCTGTCATTGTTGAAGGTGTGAATACAAGACACAATTTATAAACCTGTCTTTTAACAGCTATGTGTAGTCTGTATTCTGCATGCCAGAGGGAAAGACCAGCACTCTTAAATGTCTGTGCTCTGCGGAGAGGAGGATGAAATCAAATACTGCTAGCCCTCAATGAGGGGAAGTGGCAGAGCTGCTCACCCATGCTGAATGGTGTTTGTGAAACCATCCATTGAAGCATCAGACACAATTCACTGTGAAATGTCATTTGAGTTCAGACTCTTTAAAATCACTCCATCTCCTACAGGGGGGAGTCCCCTTCTTCGATGTTGTCACTTTATAGAGAACCTACAACTTCTCAATGCAGACGCAACACACCAAAATTACCATCTTTCTGGAATGAATTTTTCTATTTAAAGGGTACCCTTAGGCCCCAAATCCAATTTTTCATGCATATGTTTAAGTTCGGCTTAAATTCTTCTCTATTTTGATTTTTAAATTAAGTCCCTCTCGATTAAATGATGTTGAGTCCACACCCTATGTGCAGCATGTAGGACACAGCTGTAGGCAGAACTCAGCCGGCCCAACGGCTACTCTCTTTCTTGGTCTTCGATGCTTTGTTTGCTGAGCTGAGTCTCGGTGGTGGTGACCCTGTGTGAATGAGGTCACTCTCAGCAACAGCAGAGCAGCGCTGTTGAACCCATCCGTTCTCAGCACGGGCCATACTTCCCCCAAGGGCATGAATATTGGTTTGGGGGACCAAGCCAAAAACCCTACCCTTCTAATATATAAAGCACAGATATGCATCCACACATAAATAGATACACAATGTATCTGTGATATTAACATTTCGTGTAAAGAGGAGCGATGAAGGAGGAGGGCCCTGTTTTAAAAGGCTCCTGGGAGGGAGGAGACGCTACCTGTAAACAAGTCCAGGAACACTTAACCATACAAATGGGGAGCTCCCAGCATGATGACAGGCAAGGGAAACCCAATTGCTTTTTGTTGTTGTTGTTTTCACAGAACTGAGGGAGGGATCGCAAAAGGGGCCACAATCGGAGTCCTCCTCGACCTAAACAGGAAAACCTTGACATTTTTTATCAACGACGAACAGCAAGGGCCCATCGCCTTCGAGAACATGGAGGGCCTCTTCTTCCCGGCCGTCAGCCTGAACAGGAACGTGCAGGTCAGCAGCGCGCCGTGAGTGCAGAGCGGCTTCTGCTCGCTCTGCTTCTGGGCTGCCCGTGGGCGGGCAAGTCCACCCCTGAGAGAGGGAAGCTGATCCTGTCAGGTCCAGACCCAGACAGGCAGGAAAGGAGGAGGGAAGGGGGTCGACATTGACAACCGACATGCTCCCGAACCAGCCTAAGCCCCTTCGTTCTACTTGGACCCAGTCTAGTTAACAGTAGCTGGGAAACTGGAATTCTATTGGTGGTTTGCTAATGATTGTCCCTCTGAGCCCTGGTTTCATCTTTAGTAGAAATGAAACTCCTGGACCAGCTGGCATGAAAACAAGTGCCTCGTGCAGTCCCATGAGTGCCTGAGAAGAGAGGGTGTAAGACTGAAGTATTAGCACCGTTACCAGAAATTTTGAGCATCTTCTCTGCACTCTTACTTGATTTATGGGGATGGAAAACAGTCCCTGCCCCAAAAAAGTAGTTATTTCTGATTTATTGTGAACTAGAGGCCCGATGCACAAAGATTCATGCAAGAATGGGCCTTCCTTCCCTTGGCTGCCGGCACCGCCTTCGCTCTGGCCCGGAGCCACCTTTCCGCCTTCCCACGCTGCCCAGAGGCCTGGAGTGGCTGGGGCAGTTCGGAATGCCTGCATCCTGCCCTGCCCCCAGCCGCTCAGTGCCTGTGTATGCAAATTAACCTGCCATCTTTGTTGGGTTAATTTGCATACTCACTCCTGATTGGCTGGTGGGTGTCATGAAGGTACAGTCAGTTTGCATCTTAGTCTTTTATTAGTGTAGATAGGAAAACAACAGATCCTTCTCATAAGTACTATTCATCAGTGAAAACAAGAACAGATAAAAAATCTTGCCCTCCTAAAGCTCACATTCTAGTTGTAGGAGACAGACAAGTAAGCACAATTACCGTGTTCATTATAGAGTGTGTGTGAAGGCAGTCAATGAGAGGGAGCAAAGACCGAGGTAGGGGAAGGGGATCAAGAGTGCTGAGGTTGGAGGGTTTTGCGGTCTTAAACAGGGTGGTCAGTGTGGTTCGGCCTTGATGCAGTCACAGGTGAGCTGAGCCTTGAAGGGGGTGAGGGAGGGAGCTGTGTGGGGCTTTCCAGGCAGAGGGAACAGCCAGTGCAAAGTTTCTAAGGCCTGAGGGGCCTCACCAGGCAAGAAAAGGCCACTGGGGTTGGAGGCAGTGGGAGAAATGATCGGGAAGGGGTGGGCCCCGCCAGCCACAGCTAGGACTTGGCCTTTCATTTCCCTCTTGAGCTGGAACTCTCATTGTCAGCGTGAATCTCACTCAGCAAATGGCTACCTTAAGATAGGACTCGAGTATTAAAACACTGCGGGTAATTTTTGCTCTACTCAGAACCACAGTCTTGGGAGCTATTTAAAAAATCCATTGTTGTTTATCAGGATGTACAGTAGAAGTGATGCCAGCCCAGTGACCTCTGCCCTCCTCTCTTCCTGCAACTAGTTGAGTTTTTCTGGGAGGCTGAAATCTAATCTATCAAGTTCAGCCTCTACATTGGAAAAAAGGAAACCATAAAATACCCTAGAAGTGAGCCTCGGAAAACCTCATTCAAAGTTTTCCACAGTTTTAGCTGCTCTGAGTATCTTTAGATCAAGGCTCTTGGGCTGGGGAAGAGGAGGATAAGAACTGGGACCATGGCTGTACTGTGCGAAGTGACTCTAGCCTTGTCTGTTGCGGTATGAGGTTGGACAGAAATCAGTGAAATTGCGTTAAGTGCCCATATTTCTTCACACCTGACAATCATCTATGCGATCCCCAACGGAAAGGTTTATCCTCATTGGAATAGCTAGTAGACAAGTAATAACGGAAGGGTTGTCTGCTTATCTGTTCTCTAACCATGGATTAGGCAATGATCACTACAACGTGGCCAACAGGCTTTGTAGATCAATGCCTGGGTCTTTAGTCATAAGGAACACAATCTCTCCAGAATCTTAACATGAGAACCATAGTATCAAGTGTCTCCAGGATCTGGGAGCCCACTATGATAACCAGGTTCCTCGCACAGGCAGAATTCTACTGCAATTCTCTTCAACGTGCTCTAGAGTATGGGTTAAAGAAGAGTGACCAGATCCCTTTTGAATTAGGAACACACCCACTGTGCCCTGGGAAGGAGGGTGCAGCGGGAGGGGGGCGGGGGTCCTGCTATGCCTCCAAGACTCACAGACTCTTTCCCCAGGTCACACTTCACACCGGGCTCCCAGTCCCTGACTTCTACTCCAGCAGAGCATCAATAGCCTAAGGACGTGCTGCGGAGGCGCCAGCTGGCCTGCTCTTACCTCCACCTGAGAAGCAACTGCAAGGAGCTCAGCCAGAGCTTGGTGGGATGCCAGAGAGCTGGAAGGAGAGGGAGAAGGAGGAGAGCAAAGCTGGTCCTCTATGGTCGTTACACCCCACAGCTCCGCCCCTTCCCTTCCAACCTCTCTATTGCTGTAATGCCTGCGTTCGCTCCCATGTTCAGCAATTCCAACCAGCGAAGGACCCAGACAACCCACGTGTCCCTTCGTTTCCTCTTTCAGACTTTGCTTTCAGTTAACTTCATTTTTATGTGGGTGAGTTACATTGTGTTTCCCTGCTGATCGTGTTATCGGCGACATATGGAACTGGCCCTGCCAAGAGGAAATTCCCCTAATAACTTGTTTTCTTAAGCTTTCTGTCAGAGGTTGTAGGGAGAGGTAGGGAAGAAGGAGCTGAATTTGGAGCCTTTTGCGGTTTACCTCCTAGAATGTCCATGCCCGGCTGCCTCTCGTGCAGTGTTAGCTCTGCATAGCTGATCTTTGGGAGGTGGACAGAGTGAAGGTAGCTCTGAAAAGTTTTCCTATCCTTTGAAGCACAAAAGTATCAGCTACACTGCTACACCGTGGGTAGGACCGTTAGGATAGCTGGGTCATCAGGACAGGCCAGAACCCTGGTCATTGAATGAAACTGGAAAGTCTCCAGACATAAGCAGACCAGGGCACTTAACAATTTGGTTCATTTCTTTAATACACGTTTTTGATTGAGAGCCTACTATGGACCAGGCACTATTCTAGACACGGGAGACAGTGGTGAATACATAGGTGTGGTCTCTGTCCTCCTAGGAGAACAACCCAAAAATAAAATGAAAACCAATTGTTATAACTAGAAAGGAAGTAAACAAGGGAGAGAGAGGCTCATTGGCAAGATCTCTTAAACCCCCTGCCATGATGCTAAAAATCCACATATTTTGGCCATAGCACCAGAAACATACCAACTCAATGCCTTTTCAACCGTGCTATTTTAATTAGGGTACCTGCTGCCATTCATCACAGAGCCCTTCTTTGGTAGAAATGATGTCAACATTCTTATTTGTTAATGCTGCAATGATACTAAGCCTTAAAAATGTATGGGGGACAAGGGGAAGGAATAGTGGCCAGAAGGAGGTGGGCCCATCCTCAGTAGTGGGGGACTTAGGTTTCAGGCCATCTTAGCGCATTCTCAGGATAAACACGCTCGCCCCCATGTACTCTCTGTGCCTGTGACAGATGAAAAAATCCACCCTCTCTGCTGCCATGTTCAACCTGACTTCCTGGAGTCGTTCAAATAATGTTTGGAAGAAAATGAAATAGTATGCAATTGCTATGAGTGATAGCAAAATAATAATGCTTATTACTTCTATATAGAGAGAGACTGACATGAAAGTTCCCCTTCAGATTCTTTAGTTTAACATGACATTTTAGAAAATGTAGGATCTGGAAAGATGTTCTGATTAGTGGTCTAAATATTTGCCAGTGAGCCAAGAACTTCACCATGAGAACAACAACAAAAACAACAACAACACACACACACATAATAAGAATAACAAATAAAAGGGAAGAAGTAGGATGGGAAGGCTAACAAATTAAAGTTTTGGCAAAAAAGTAATATATGTAAATAGCTACTGATTTAGTTTTGTGCTTACCTGATTTAGATGAGTTCTCTCAGTTACAGTTTTTCTAGTCACGTGTACCTGATTTATTGAATGGGTGCTATCCTGTTTCTGTCCGTCCTGGTTTCTCTCGGCTACAGAAAACCTCTGTTGCAGGGCAACACTCGTTTGATATTTGATTTACTCTCCAATGAGACTCGATGGCTGGGCCGCTGTAGACTCATAGTTACCCTTGTTCTTTATGAAATCCATCCTGCTAATTAGATTTCTAGTGACTTGTAACATGTAGTTGACACAGAATTGCAAGAATAGAAGCTGCTGTACTAGGGAAAAAATGACATTTCTGGTGTGCCAATAAATGATTTTTATGAGAGAACATGATATGTGTCTTTAGACTCTCTTATTTTTTCTGCCTATTTGGGAATGACAATTCGCCTTTGTCAAAGCAACGCTGCTTCAGTGAAGTGCAATTGGAAAGTCCCGCAGAGCTCTTGAAAGCACCTGTTATTCACCCCTTTTTCTCCTGGGCGCTGGCACTGTCTCCCGGGAGCACCCAACCCCTCAGTCTTAACTTAGTGTGAAGCTTTTATAGTTCAGATGCGGGTGGGGTCTGCCTCCAACCACTGGGGACTGACTTTAACAAAGCGGCTCCTAAAGAAGCCACAGACTCTACTGCAAAATACAGTGTCGCTGACTTTTTCAAACCTCGTTCCTTCAACATTCCTTTGAATGTTTATGTGGCTAAATAAAACAATTGTTGTTTTTTTGTGCATTTGGATGGCTAAACAATACGGGTGTTTTTAAGTCATTACAACATTATTGATCTCCTTTGCATTGTTAGTAGCTTCTTAAAATAAACTGCCGTTGTTCTTCATGAAAAGAAAAACATCACCTAAAAGTATATGATCCAGGCTACTCTCACAGAGGGGAGCATCAGGCAGATGGTAACAGCTGCTGCTCTGCCAGGTTTCTGCTCCTCCCTCTTCTCTCATCACCTCCGCCCCTCCCCCAATGCTTTTTTCTTCTCCTATTGGCCCCACCTCTCCTCTGTTTTTTTTCTCTCTTTTGTTCACTCCCTAATGGAACACTTTGGCTGGTTTTTTTACTCTTCTCATGGTACTAAAGTTAATGGAACTTCTGGTTCCTGCTATTTTCTCAGAGGAGCGATTAAGTGATTTACAAGAAATCATCCCATTTTCTGGAAATGAGATCCTGTTTTTTCTGCCTCTAACATGTGCACTAATCAATAGTCAACCTATTGATAAGACAGGAGGGCTTGCTTTTGAATCAGGATTTCTGATTATGAATCAAGGGAACTTTAGCTAAAGAAGTTCCCAGATCACATTACTTTGTAATTTATATGAATATGCTAAAGACACCTGCATATATTCTTCAAATATATGTGCCAGCTACTTCCACTGAGATTGGTGTTTATGGAATCTTAGGTCTGACATACATCAGACATAACTGAGGCTACCTACATCTTGTCTTTATCTGAAGAGCCAGCTTTTTGGATACATGCAGAATGTGGGGTATTTTGAACAATGGAAGCACCTAATTAAATACACAGAAACAGCCCTGGCCGGTTGCTCAGTGGTTAGAGCATCAGCCCTTGGAATGAAAGGTCGTGGGTTCGATTTCCAGTTAAAGGCACCTACCTGAGTTGCAGGTTCCATACCTGGCCCTGGTCGGGGCACGTGCAGGAGGCAACCAATCGATGTCTCTCTCACATTGATGTTTCTCCCTCTTTGTCCTCCTCCTTCCATTTCACTCTCTCTAAAAATCAATGGAAAAAATATCCTTGGGTGAGGATTAACAACAAAAAAACAAACAAATAAACACACAGAAATATCAGTCTGGTCCTTTGCATTTATCATCTTCTCCACTCTGCCACAGCTGTGCTAAGCTAAGAGAAGCTGCAGGTATAGATATAGGTATCACAGAATTAGAAAGTGGGGATGGCTGCATAACCTTGTGAATACAATAAAAAAATCACTGAATTGTACACTTTAAAAGAGTGAAAGGCCGTGTTAGACATGACCAGGACTCTCCCTGCAGCCTCCCTCACACCACAGCTAACAGCCCATTCCTATTTTACCAAGCCTGTCCTCTAAGGTAAAGCCCAAAGCAGAGGGGGAGGGGTGTCGAGGACCTAGCAGCTGACCCCTGACCCTATCTTTTCTTTCCCTTCCCACTTCCCCACACTCTCTACCTTCCTAACAGGGACTTTAACCTGCCCCTTTTCTGAGGGCCATTGTGGTGGAGAGAGTAGAAAACCTGGCTACCATTAAGGAAGCAATTCAAAATAGCACTTACATCAAGCATGTCAAATTCGGGGCCCGCGGGCCACATGTCTTGTTTATTTGGCTCGTGATAGCCTTTGAGTTTGACATGCTTGGCTCACATACTCCCTGTGGTTATGAATCTTGTTCACATATTTTTCCTTCTCCCACAGGTAAAAATAAAGATACCATGAAATCCAAAAGGGTTAATATTGTGGTTGATAATCTTGCCTTTTTCCTCCCAACAATTTTTTTCTGAAATTCTCTAATAATTAATGAAGAAAATGGTAATTAACATTTAACATTCAGCCATGCTTATTAATTTCATTAATAAGCATGGCTGAGCCCTAGCTGGTTTGGCTCAGTGGACAGAGCATCAGCCTGCGGACTGAAGGGTCCCAGGTTCGATTCCGGTCAAAGGCATGTACCTTGGTTGCAGGCGCATCCCCAGTAGGGGGTGTGCAGGAGGCAGCTGATCGATGTTTCTCTCTCATCGGTGTTTCTAACTCTCTATCCCTCTCCCTTCCTCTCTGTAAAAGATCAATAAAATATATTTTAAAAATAAGCATGGCTGAATGTTAAATGTTAATTACCTGCTTATCAACTTACAAACCATCTTTTTTTTTTTAATCCTTACTCAAGGAAATGTTTATTGATTTTTAGAAAGAGAAGAAGAGAGAGGGAGAAAGAGAGAAAAACATCGATGTGAGAGAGAAACATCAATAGTTGCCTCCTGCAGGTGCCCCAACAAGGGATCGAACCCGCAACCTAGGCATGTGCCCTGAATGGGAATCACACCGGCAAACTTTTGGTGTATGGGACAATGCTCCCATCAACTGAGCCACCCAGCCAGGACCAAACCATCTTTTGATGTATGACCATGATTTTTAATGTGTTTGATGAAGGAAACCGTAAAGCTAAAGAAACCATCTTGAAGAGAGAAGCTTCATGAAGGTATAAACCAGGGCTCTCTGCCGTGGCTAAAATTCTCTAAGGGCAAGATGCTCAACTATGCATTTATACATGTCCTGCACCAAGAAAGGGACACAACGTGAGGTAAAGCATGTAAGAGTGCTTTGCACAATAAAGATGAAAGACATGTTAATGCAGGATGAATTATTGTAACCTCTGCACTCTGCATAGCAGTCAAGCCCGAGAGGAAGGAGTAGTGCAGTGGCTGAGAGCAGTTTCCGGCAGTGACTGACTCCTGGCCCTGGCCCTGGCCCTGGCCCTGGAGGTGTGCCAGCTGAGCTCCCTGGAGCAAGCAATGAAAACTTGTGCAGTTTCCACATCTTTAAAGTGGAGAGAATCACAGGCTTTTTTGAGGGTTAAATCAAATAATATATGTAAAACAGTCTGAACAGTTCCTGGCCCATAATGAGTGAGTGCTATGGCACTTTATCTGTGTGCAATTCCTTAATAGTGCCACCGTTCTATCCCTTCCCACCACCACCCTTTTTGTTTGTTTGTTAATCCTCACCCCAGGATATTTTTTCCATTGATTTTTTTAGGGAGGGAGGGAAGGAAGGAGGGAGTGAGAGAGAGAGAAACATTGATGTGACAGAGGCACATGGATTGGTTGTCTCCCACATGTACCCTCACTGGAGCCAGGGATCGAACCTGCAACCAGATATGTGCCCTTGACTGGGAATCGAACCTGTGACCCCTCCGTGCTCGGGCTGCCGCTCCAATCACTAAACCGCACCGGCCAGGGTTCCCCCCCCCCCTTTTTTATTAGTAAGATCCCATTTGAGCATCAATAATAATTCTTACCATCATCTCCTTGGGAGACAATGCCTATTTTTGGAACTTAACAAAATGTTTGCTAAATTCTCCTGCAAAAATTAATTAAAGAATGTAGGCAAGCAAACTCTGAGAAAAGGTAGTAACTTGACTTGTAGGACACATTAAAATCTATTTCAAAAGCCACAATAATCAAAGTGGTGTAATATTCCTACACTCAACTACAAGATAACTCAGACATAGAAATTTTAGTAGATGTTGAGTAGAATCACAATGGAAGAAATGAAAATTATTCAAAAATGTTGAAAAATATTATTTGAAAATTGGTTAACTATTTGAAAAGCAAAACTATATCCTTTATCACAACATTTTCCAGATGGTAAGATGTTAAACATAAAATATTTAAAACTGTAACAAACCAGAAGATAATGCTAATATTCATTTGCTCTTTCTCAAGGAGGCTTAAGTCACTGTAAATTACTTTATGCAAATGGCTTACCAGTTTTCTAGGACTCCTCTCCAACTTACATTTTACATTGCGAACCCTTCTTTGTTACCTTTGCCTATATATCATAGCCATCTGTTTTCTTCTTCAGTTAACTGGGTCCATCTTTTTCCTGTCTAAACCCACATCTAGTACTAAAGATTTATTGAGTGTATTGATTTATTGTTAGGCTGCCATTTAACAAGCTCCCTTTAAGGAAAGACTGAGGTATTAAATATGAACTACTCTGAACTCTGTTTCTGGGCTGTATTTTCAACCTAATAGTTAATGAGTTTACAATGAACCAGTCATCTGAGGTAAATGAGGATCCTCATGGTTCTATTCGTAATGCTGATTTCCACATGTGATTTGTGAGAAAACCACTCCACTTCAGATATTTTCCTAATTGCCTGGTAGGCCGTGTGGCTATCAGATATGAAGAAATAAGTCTCCTGTCATATCGGTTGGGCAGGTTTAAAATGACGAGCAGGCGAAGGTTAATTGCAGCTTCTCAAGAGGTCGGCTTCATGGCTGGCAATACCACAGGCTTTGCAGAATATGCGAACCTTAATATCTAGGTACAGTGACGCACTCAGACCTGACAGACCTGCAGAGAAAATTACAAATTTCTATCAGAAAGAAATCAATCTTAGAAACCTCGAGGATCAGACAAAACTTCGTGCCATTATTAAATTCTAGGTCTTCAAGATTCCAACTAAGACCAAGGATTAAGATGTAGTGCAGTTACCACCTACAATACATATACTGTGTGAAACCAGCTGTCCATCACCAAGTTGAGGGGACCCTTGGTGTTAAGAGAATTGAGCATCTGCTCTCCATGCCTGGGGAATGGACAGAGACTCTCAGGGGATCAGACGAAGCACTGAGGCCAGTCCAGGGGCAGCGGGGATGTCAAAGCAGGGCCTCAAAGGAAGCAGGAGAGAACGGGACTCCCGCAGGGGCAGACTCAGGGCAATGATGGCCAATGCATTTCACAGGTGCTTCTTTGCTTTAGAAGTCTCAGGCTTTATCCTTAGTCCTGTTGCAGGTGTGTGGCAGTAACTAACGGAAACCTAATCATCACTTGGGCACATTCCTAGTAGAAACTTTCAAAGACACTCTAAAAGAGGGTATTTTTTTATTGATTTGAGGGAGAGAGGGAGGGAGAGAGAGAAGAGACAGAGAGAGAGAAACATTGTTTTGAGAGAAATATCCATCTGGTGCCTCCCATACACACCTGGGCCGTGTGTCAGACGAAACGCCTCAGCTACTAGCAAAGCGATGGTTCTCGGCCTGCACGGCATGTGGGAATCATCTGGGGGACATTAAAAATGCTGCTCCCAGGCTACTAGTTTCATTGGTCTGGGATGCAGCCTGAGAATGCGGGAATTTTTAAGTTCCCACGGTGATGTCAACCTGCAGCCAAGGGTGAGAATGCAGACTAAGGACTGAGTGGGTGGCATGGAGTCAGGCGGTGGTTACTGCCTGTACATTTGGGAAATTAATAGGATGCAGGGGTGGGGGGCATCAGTTCATCAGTCTGCTACTTCTGTGAGTTATTTGCATTGGTAGCTGATCAATTTAAATTCACATGATTGTCACTTAAAACATCTTTTAAGAGATTCCACAAGATAGAATTTTTTAAAAATTTGGATATGTGCAAAATTAATACTCATACACTGGATAATACAGCTGAAGAAAGTAATAATTGCCAAAATTCTGAAAACAGATCACAGATTTTTATTTGCTGCTACCAACTGACATGTCAAGAACTACCATTCAGATGTCCAAATCTGTTAAAAGTTTCCAGCTACCTTTACTTATAGCTATAACTCAATTAAAAGCAATGATACAAACCAAGTAGCCAAAAGGAAAATACAAACAAACAAAAACCCCCACACAACCCACAGTATTCTCCGATATGTGTTTAAATTACTAGTATTCTTCAGCATCACAAATCTGCTAACAAGGTCCAGATCGTGAGCAGGTGTTACCATCACATCATGTGTAACTGCCTATGGCCACACTTGATAGGCATTTTAGACCTCAACTGTGCTGAAGAAGCAAATACCACGTATTTGTGGGAATGAATGTACTCTATTATAAACCAGGTTTTTAAAAAGTTGTGTACATTTAATGTTGTATTTGTCTGCTTTTCTTCAAAAGAGCCAATATTAAGTCAGTTGTGCATTTTATAATCTCTGACAAAGGCATCTTACAATTGAGAAATACTCTAATAATATTAGTAGCCATATAGTGAATCTTATTGTGTTCCATGCAATGTACAAAGGGCTTTAAGTGAATCATTTCACTTAATCCTCATGTGGCTTATGCATTTTTATTATTAGCATTTTAGAAATGAGAAAACTGAAGCACAAAAGGGTTAAGTAACTTGCCCAAGGCCACACAGCAGGCAAGTGTTAGAGCCAGGATTTGAACTCAAACAGCCTCACCCTAGGATTTGTGCTCTTAACCACATGGTTGCAGGACATTGTGATTGCTACACAGAGGATGTACCATAATCACCACACTCATTCAGTCAATAAATATCAAGTACTAAACAGTTATAACTACCAGGGGGAGCAGTGAGCAAAATAGACAAGGTCTCCACCTTCTTAGACCTGATATTCTAATAGGGAAATGCAAAGGAAGGAAGGAAGGAAGGAAGGAAGGAAGGAAGGAAGGAAGGAAGGAAGGAAGGAAGGAAGGAAGGAAGGAAAAGGAAGGAAGGAAAAGGAGGGAGGGAGAGAGGGAGGAAGAGAGGGAGGAAGAGGAAGAGAGGGGAAGGAGGAAGAAAGGAAGCTCAAGATAATTTCAAATAATAATAAACAGCGGAAATCAAACAGGCTAATGAGGTAGAAAGTTTTGGGGTGGTCAGCAATTGCCTCTCTGAGGAGGTGACAGGCTGAAGGGCCAGGGGTAAAAACCTGGAAGCAGTAACAAGCTGGTTATGTCCAAGGCACTACCGAGAATCAGTGCAGCCGACAGGCAGGACGAGAGAGGAGAGGGGGCCAGATAATGTGGGCAGATGGCCAGGGCCAAACCACGAGGGCTCCGCAGGCCAGGTACTCCCGTTAGGAGACTTTGGTTACCAAAAACCCAAACCTGACTCTGGCTGACCTAAAGGCACAGAAGGAAGGCACTAGAATGGTACAGGCTAGCTCAGAATGATGGGAACTTGGGCAGCTCCGGGAACTGAGGGCCAGGAACTGATAGTCAGCCTTCTCCAAACCCCAATCCACCATCACCCTTCCCCCATCCACCTTACAAAAGCTCCCCCTCTTTCTCATCTTTTTGTCTCTGCTCAAGATTTGACTCCAGAAATACAGGGTCTGATTTTTGCCTGGGTCCTGTGTCTGCCTTTAGTGAAGGGAGGACAGGACATCTTGGCTTAGAACCCCAACCACTGCATCCGCTCTGACTGCTGTCAGAAAAGCGGGCATGGGTGCTGGCAGCAAAATGAGCAAAGTGACAGCTTCTATCTCTGTCATGCTTTGAATGAATGAGTGCTGCTTACGTCTGTGCCTTTAATTGCTGGGATGTGTTCTTCGTTTTACAAAAGCAAATGTTTTAGAAATGGCAGGAAGCAAGGAGGCTCAATTTCAATCTATGCAGAGAATACACAGTGAAGGAGGAAATTCTCTTCAGTATTGACTTTATGTCTCAGAATATCAAATGCTCACAACGGATTTAGCTCAAAAAACAACAGAGCTTCTACCACCCAGTCGAAACTGGGGCCATAGCCAATATTACCTAATACATCTTTTCCAAGCAATAAACACAAGAAATCACTGCCTCTAAACTGAACTGGGAATTTTTCTGCATGGCAGAAAGATCCACACAGCTGATAAGAAAGAAAGAAAATCATTCCTGGGGTATTGCTGATCTGAATGTCTGGACTTCCGAGTCAGAAAAACCAGGTTCCCAGTCCAGGTCAACCACTTATTGGATACGAGTTTAGAAAAGTTAATCTAATCTTAGTCAGCCTTAATTTGTCACAAACCAAAAGTAATAATACTTACAGGAGAGGATGATTGTGAGGATTAAGTTAGAAAATATGCGAAGTGCCTGATGCAGCACCTTATTGGGATTCCTGTTAATTAAGCTCTTATTGATCTTTGCAATGGAAAGTGGTCAGCATATAATTAAATACACATTGCTAGAATGCTTGCAGAGTGCATGTGGAGGGGAAAAGATTTACAAAAGGTTTTGGCTTTGAATAATTTTAAAAGTTCACACCAGTGTTTCTTAGGGCAAGTAATAATTGCTACTATTACTTTAGGGCTCACAGTGTGTCCTGTGCTATTCTAAATACTTCACTTTTATGAACTCATTTAATATACACAACAGCCCTGTCAGGTGGCATTACTATCATCCCTCATTTTAAACATCAGGTGTATGTCATTTGCCTCAGGTCACATAGCTGGTAAGTGACAGAGTTGGGATTTGAACTCCCACATGTTGGTTCTGGATCCTTCACTCCTAACTATTCTGCTTTATTCTCCAAAGGGCAAAGCAGCACTAATCCACACCCACACCCCAGCCCCAGGGCTGTGCAACTTCCTCCTTTGCATTCAAAGTTGTCCATTTGGGATTTGGAGCAAAAAACTAAAAGTCCAATTTTAAAATTATGTGTTTTGTTAGTTCTCCAAAACTAAACTTTAAAAATTGGCAAGTTTTAAGTTTTGTTAGAAAAGTACTTTATGCGAATATGAGGTTTTTGAAGACAGGGACCATGTCTTCTTCAATATTGTCCCATGTGCCCACTGTTCCCTATAAGCTGTTCCGAGTAAATGGACATAAACCAACCGTCCTTTGGCACCTGGTACTGGTCAAGCTTCTCAGCTCCTCTGTTCACTAGAGTGGCATGCATGGCATGAAGAGGATGTCAATTGAGATAAGGCAGTGGTCTGGACGTAGAGGGAAATAGGTCTTCTCCCCATTTCCTAGAATAAATTTAAATGGTTTGTGTCCATGTATTTGACTATTTTAGATACTTCATATAAGTGGGATCATGCAGTATTTGCCCTATGGGACTGGTTTACTTCATTTAGTATAATGTCCCCGAGATTCATCCATGTTGTTGCATATTATAGAATTTATTTCTTTTTTAAAGCTGAAGAATATTCCATTGTCTGTATATGCCATGTTTTCTTTATCCATTCATCCACAAATGGGCATTTAGGCTGTGTCCATAGCTTGGCCATTGTGAATAATTCTGCAATGAACATGGGGGCGATAAAACACATAGAATCAAAGAGTGGAATGATGGTTGCCAGAAGCTGGGGATGGGGTATTGGGGAATTGCTAATCAATAAGCATAAAGTATCAGCTAAGCAAGATGAATAAGTTCTAGAGATCTGCTATCAACATTGTACTTACAGTTAACAATACTGAATTATGCACTTAAATTTTTTCCAAAAGAGTAGCTCTGATGTTAATTGCTCTTGCCACAATAAAAAAAAAAAAATGTTTAAGGATTGTGTCCAGGACCTGGAGAAATTCTGATAGAGACCTGGCCCTTGATCTTGGAGGATCACCAAGCTGGGGTAAAGAGGCTCTTTTCTCTAAGTTTCATTGCCCACTGAGAATCCTCAAGGACAGAGAACAGAGTCCCAACTCCAGGTGAAACCCCAAAGTAAATATGGGGTCTCTTTGGCGCCCTCTCACTTTCCTTTCTGTATCCACCACTTCTCACCCAGAATACAGTATCCAAGGCACTGAAAGCTTCCAGTAGCTACAACATGCCCCATGCCTCAGGAGCCATACTCAGCTCAATCTCTTTTCCATTTCCCTCATTAATCAAATTTTCCAGTCTTCAATTTCCGGGTTTTTGCTATATCAGAGTAGAACTCTCTAGTACAGTTTCTTACAACTCCCCACTAAGATATCCATATAAGCTGCTTTTTAAAAAAAAAATTTTTTTTTATTGATTTCAGAGAGGAAGGGCAAGGGAGAGAGAAATAGAAACATCAATGATGAGAGAGAATCATCAATTGGCTGCCTCCTGCACGCCCCCAGTGGGGATGGAGCCCACCTCCCGGGCATGTGCCCTGACCAGGAATCAAACTCTGACCTCCTGGTTCATGGGTCGATGCTCAACCACTGAGCCAACCCGGCCGGGCATCCATGCAAGGGTCTTAAAATACAAAAGTTTCAACAGCATGGGAAAACCTATCCATTATTTGACAGTGCCTAAAAAGAATCTAGACCACCAATGTCAACATAAAGAAAGCTGAACTGCACAATGTAATTGTGTCCAAGAGGCAAAGGGAACTTGTTGAAATAAACAGACTCCACCCTCTGGGGCAGAGCAGCATGATCCCCTTGAAGGGAGAGAAAAAGAAGCTTGGGTCACCCCACCCCATCAGCACCCAGCTCAGAAATGCAGGGTCTGCACAGAACAATACCCAGGGAGCTATGCCCTGCTGCTGCCAAGAGGGCACCCACCCCTTCTTGTTGTACTCATTCAGGACCATGCCTCTCAGGACGCACACTGCTGTAGGCAGAGGGGTGCTGGCACATGAGGGCTGAGGAGGGAAGACCTTCAGAGGCCAGCCATGCTAAGGGTGTTTTGCTAATATAGCTGAAGACAAAAATTATTTTTCTCAGTGAAGCAGAACAAAAGAGTGGGAGTTGGGAGCAGGATGGCTAGAAGGTAAGGATTTTTAAACTGCAGCCATTGCTGCACTAAGGACACTATAGACAACTGTTTGGGGAGAAACTGCCTTTTTTCTGTTCTTTTGTTAAAATGCTTTAAAGGGACCTCTGATTCTGTGAAAGGAAGGACCCAGCCCAGCCCAGCAGGCTGACTGAGAGAATGTGGAGCTGACTATTCTGTTGCAGTAACATGAGTGTTGCCTCTTTGTGTGGATGGGCTGTGGGCACAGGGGTTTGTTTGTTTGTTGTTTCTTTGGTGTTTGTTGTTGTTGTTGTTGTTGTTGTTGTTGTTGTTGTTCATTTTGAGGGACTTCCTTTTCCTCCTGGAAGCCCAGAGATTACAGCTGGGGGTCTCAAGAGAACAAAAAGGTGGATAAAAACACTCTAAAAGGGTGGTCTCCAGGAACATGGAATCAGAGTAGGACCCAGGGAAAGAAACAGCCAGCAGGGAATTCCCTCTGACAGTGTTTGCCAAATGGTCTTCGGGCACAGTGATGCCTGGTATCTGATTTCAAGATACTTCCTGTGTTGTGAGCTATCTCTCTTCTATTACCACCACACACACACACACACACACACACACACACACACACACACACCGCCAAGTCTTTAGAGAATCTTCCTTAACTTATAGAACTAGGACCTGTGTTAAGCGAAAAGTGCCTCTGTGCTCGAGACTAAGTGATTTGGAGGTTGGAGAGTAAAGCAAAATGCCCAGGATTTATTCTGAATAAAATTGTGTTGTATTCGTATAATGGAATCCAATACAACAATGAAAACATATGATGTTTGACAAGAAACGTTCAGAAATAATGTTAAGTAAAAGAAGTCAGGCAAAATGGAGATGTACCAT
Source organism: Eptesicus fuscus (assembly GCF_027574615.1). Lineage (NCBI taxonomy): Eukaryota > Metazoa > Chordata > Mammalia > Chiroptera > Vespertilionidae > Eptesicus > Eptesicus fuscus. Next base: position 40,623,048 of record NC_072477.1, read on the forward strand.
CCGATTCCATTTACACAAGGGTTAATGCAGCCAGAGGTGAGGTGCAGTGTTGGAAACCAGGATGGTGATTGCCTCTAGGATGGGATAGTGACTGGGAAGGGGGCACCAGACAGGCTTCCAGCTGCTCATAATGTCTGTAGCTCAGTCTGGGTGGGTTGCACACAAGTTCCTCATTTGAAAAAATTCATTGCAATACAGACTTAAGATATACCTGTCTGTAAGTATGTTTTACTGCTATAAAAATATTACCCAAAGAGGGGGGTTTTCAAAGAGCTTATACGGGATGGGACAAAAGTGGGTTTACATTTGTTCATGTGGAAAATAATACAATATTAACAAATTATACAAGAATAAACTCTGTATTTCGCATACTCACATCTGTAAACCTACTTTTGCCCCACCCTGTACATCAAAGGAGAAACAGTTATGGTTGTTTTAGTAAATTTCGATATATCTAAGAATCTGACTAATAGTATGTACATAATACCTACTTCTCTAGTTCTTAGGAGACATTTTTGTTTGTTTTTTAGTCAGGGGACATCTCATGAATCCAGCAAATGTCACTGGTATTGCTCCTACTGGCCTTTCCAACCCTCCAGCCCCTGCACACCAAGTCCTGTACTTCTGGGAGTCTCCAGAAGGTGGCTCCACAGGCCCACAATCTGGCTGGCAGCACCTCAGCCCACTGAGCTGCCCCAGACCCTCCCCTGAACTGTGCGGAAATGAAATGCAAGGGTGACTCTCCTGTTCATGTAAAAAGATAAAACAGTGTTTCTGGGATCTGAGCGTTTTTTATAAAGCTAAGCAAGAAAAAAATTTTTTTCACTGACTGGCCTCTTTGTCCAATGGAGCACATGCTTCTAGGTACATGCCCCAACCAGACTTCCTGCTTCCCTGACGACGAGGGCTTCTTCCTGGCTCAAGCTAATCAACAGACTCTTTCTACTCTTAGGGTGAGTTCTCACCCAAGAAGCTCCTCAGCCTTAACTAGCCACCCACAGCTTCTACACAAGCCTATGTGTACCTTAGCCCCAGCAATGGGCATGGCCTGACTTCTTTCCCCGTGACTCCAACTGCCCAGGGCACACTGACTTCACTCGGGCCTGACTCACCACTTTGCAGACATGCCCATGCGAGCTTGAAAACCTGTGATAGACCCCAGTGAGCAGTGTAGAGGTCCAATACTCTGCTACTGTAAACTCATATGGTTCACTGGGAAGTCCAAGCCACTAGCAGACCCAACTTCTGTGTGTTCCGAATCTAGCATAAGAATGTAAAGGTCCATGTCTTTTTATTTTTAAGACTAGAGGCCCGGTGCATGAAAATTGTGCACTTGCGGGGGGGGGGGGGGGGGGGACAGGGGGGGGGGCGGTCCCTCAGCCCAGCCTGCACCCTCTCACAATCTGGGACTCCTCGGGTAGGGTCCCTAGGCCTGGCCTGAGATCAGGGCCTATCAGGGCTTTCCTTCCCCGGGCTGCAGGCAGCTGGCCCCACCCTCGCCGCTGCCACTGCTTGCCATCTGTGCAGCGCTGCACCCCCTCCCCTGCCACCGGTGGACTCCATCTGTAGGCAACAGGCTGGGGTGCAATGGCTTGGCTGGCCTGGGCCTCCCTCTTTCTTTGCTGGGGGCAGGGCCAGCCCTGAGAGGAGCCATCTGCCTACCTGATCACCCCTAACTGCTGGTCTGCCTACCTGGTCACCCCTAACCCCTCTGCCTGCCTGCCTGATTGCCCCTAACTGCTTGCTTGGGGGTGGGGCCAGCCCTGCAAGGGGCTGTCTGCCTACCTGATCTCCCCTAACCACTTGCCTGCCTACCTGATCACCCCTAACTGCTGGTTTACCTACCTGATCACTCCTAATCACTCTGCCTGCCTGCCTGATTGCCCCTAATGCTTGCTTGGGGGCAGGGCCAGCCCAGCGAGGGGCCATCTGCCTACCTGATCTCCCCTAACTCCTCTGCCTGCCTGCCTGATTGCCCCTTACCACTTGCTTGGGGGCGGGGCCAGCACTGACTTCCGGTTGGTCAGCCTCTGGTCATTACTGGTCGTTAAGACCCAGGGTTTTTATATATTAGGATTGTAACAATGTTCTAGATCAGAATAAATTATTTTAGATTTCAATATATTTACATTTATATTTATATTTTGAAAGGGAGAGAGTACCATCTACTTTATGCTCTAGCTAGAGTGATGAGAATAATCAATTTTTATTTATCTTCAGAATATGGGTAATTTTTTCACACTGTTTTAGTGCATAAACCTCTGGAGCAAAGAAAGAAATAAAGCAGTAATTAAAATTGCAATCACATCCTTTTCAGAACCACTCAATAGCCTGAGATGTCAAGTTCAAATGGCAAATTCCTCCACCTGCTGGTGTAAGCCTGTCTCTACCGTTCTCACACTGAATCTTTTCCTCAGAAATACAAGACAATCTGTCATGAAAAAATGATGAAGGAAGTAAATTTCATATTTTCATCTTAAACTGGAAATGTGTAATGATTCAATAACTAAGATACTATCCTGCAAGAGGGTAGAGGAGTAAATAGGACTTCCAGGAAGAAAAAAGAAACATCTGTTGTCAATTGGCTTCAAGACAAATACAAGATTGTCCTTCCTTCCTTGAACTTAGATAGCACTTAAGATCTGGGCTAATTGGTTTTTTTCTCTAGTACATTCTGCCTTGTATTTTCGTGTGAGCAGGTTGCCTTGACCTAGTTTAAAAGTTCTTGTAGCCCAGCTGGCATGGCTCAGTGGTTGAGCATAGACTTGTGAACCAAGAGGTCATCAGTTTGATTCCCGGTCAGGACATCAAGACACATGCCCAGGTTGCGGGGGGTGGGGGGGGGGGGTGCAGGAGGCAGCCAATCAATAATTCTCTCTCATCATTTATATTTCTTTCTCCCTCTCCCTTCCTCTCTGAAATAAAAAGTACATATATTTTTTTTGTTTTGTTTTGTTTGTTTTTTTAATATATTTTATTGATTTTTTGCAGAGAGGAAGGCAGAGGGATAGAGAGTTAGAAACATCAATGAGAGAGAAACATCGATCAGCTGCCTCTTGCCCACCCCCTACTGGGGATGTGCCCGCAACCAAGGTATATGCCCTTGACCAGAATCAAACCTGGGACCCCTCAGTCCGCAGGCCAACGCTCTATCCACTGAGCCAAACCGGCTTCGGCAAAAGTACATATATTTTTAAATGACCATTCCCACAATAAGTATATAGATTTATACTTAAGTATGGGGTGGGGGAGGGAGTAATTGGAGGGCATCAGTTCCTAGAAAACAAGGTACTGGGGAAACAGTGTACCAGTTTGTCTGGCTGCTCTATGGTCTATTTGGTTCACTGATATATCCCAAGTGCTCAGCACAATGCTGGACACATAGTCAGTGCTTAACAAATACTTTCTAGTAAGTCAATAAATCAAAGCATTGAATTTGAAAAATAGAGATAGGTAATGCTCTCCAAAATTATGTTTAATGAACTACAATACATCAAAGACAACAAGAAATGCAGAGAGAAAAGCCCTCATCTGTGTGAGATCAGTTTTCTGTGCCGCATTCAGCAAGGCCAGGGGTGAACCTGAGGTGGGGGGAGGGGGGAGGAGGTGAAGGATTAAAGAAGACAGACAAGAGAATAAAGCTGGGGCTAAGTAGGACACTGTTCTTAGATGGAGAGACAGTGCCACAGCCTGCAAGCCAAGTCTTTATTTTATAGCCAGACTGCACGAGGCAAAGTAAGGGTGTGGTCAAGATGTTTACAATGTTCTTGCAGGTTTCAAATCTACTCAATTACATACACCTGAACTCTATCAAGCTTTGTTTTGGCAGCATTTGCTGCACCTCCCGCAGCCTACCTCACTTAGCCACCTGGGACCACAGGTTCAGACCATAAGGTCAAGCTTACAACTATAGCCTTTGGCTATAATTGTACTGGGAGGGCTTTGCCCTCCAAGCTGGGACTTGCACGTGGCTTTGCCACAAGAGGATCGTGCCCTCTTATGAGTCCGAGGCTTGAACCTGTCCAAACACTGTAGCCACTCTCCACAGTTTTCAATATATCACCCAGTTTCCCAGGCTCACTTTTGAAAAATACTAAGCGAAAAGGAAGCTATTTTGCTCTGTATCTTATATCTTAAGCTAATAAATGTTACCTCTCATTATCTAAACACCTCACTACTTAGAGCTTTAAAGATGGGTTGATTAAACAGCTAAGAGGAGTTAAAGTGCTTGGTGTTTGGGAGGTTAGTGTTTGTGGTTCCTTAGGTTTACCCCTTAAGGGAACAAAATTCTAAAAACCAAAAGTATCTGTAGGGGAGCTATATGCTTTTCCTATGGTAAATCCTGCAATTAATCAATCAATCTCACATAAAGGGCAGGTCAAAATTGAGCCCCATGAGGGGTTAGTATGACAAAGAGACAGGTGACAGGGAGGCTGTCTCTAGTGCATGTCACATCATGATTATCTGCTGAAACCCTATGCTTAGCACATCTCTCACTTCCCTTCCTCTGTCAGCATTTGGTCATATCTCTTTGCAAATGTTTCCCAGAATTAATGTCCTCATTCATTCCCATAACAAGTTGAAAGTCTTTCTGAAACACAAGTTTTGTTGCATGAGTAAGAATACCAGAGGGTAGCCCTAACCGGTTTGGCTCAGTGGATAGAATATCAGCCTGCAGACTGAAGGGTCCTAGGTTCAATTCCGGTCAAGGGCATGTACCTTGGTTGCGGGCACATCCCCGGTGGGAGGTGTGCAGGAGGCAGCTGATCGATGTTTCTCTCTCATTGATGTTTCTTAACTCTCTTTCCCTCTCCCTTCCTCTCTGTAAAAAATCAATAAAATACTTTAAAAAAAAAAAAAAGAATACCAGAGGGTGAAGCAAATACCAATGGTATACAGACTTGGGTGTGCAAGAAGTGCACCTTTATTATATACATACATAAATTTCTAATCAATTTCTAATTTGAACGTTCATTCTCCAGGAAGGGGAAAAATGTGATCTCAGTCCATTGGTCCATTCCATTGGGGACCAAGGCACAAGAGGTGAGGGAGGGGGTGGGGAGCCCAGGCCTCGACATCTCTCCCCTGGGGTATTCTCTGAGTCAGCCTTCGGCACTCGCTCTTCAGCCGAGGGCTGCCCCTCACCTGGGGATGGGAAGTCTGTGAATATGTCTAAGCCCCAACTGCTGAGAGTCTCCAACCAGCTGCGTCTTCCCTGAGGTCCTGCTACTTCTTGGAACTCCTCAGAAAGCAGAGCAAAGCCCCAGGCTGCTCTCAGACACTCCAGCTTCCAGGGGTTTCTGCTGTCTCCCTGGGGAAGCAGGATCCAGGCTCCTCCTGCCAAGAACACTGACCTCTCTACTCCCTCTGCATCCACTGTGTCATCTTCTCAGACCCTTGGCCCCCACCCTTATGGTTCTCCCAAATGTTAGCCTAGGCCAGCAGGCAAGCCCAGGAAGGCTCACGTCCTTCCTCGGAGATGCAAAGCTCAAGTGCTAGAGTGGCTCCAAGAGAAAAGTCAAACGTTGACTTTTCAAAATATTTATAAATATAATCCCAACCCAAAAGTTGACATCTTAATAATGCTGCCAACATTCCCTAGCACTTCTCCAGTCATACTTACTTTTTGAGCTGGGCCGTCTTATGGAGGGAATAGGACAGAGAGCATTAGCCTTACTTTGCAGACATCGAAATTGAGGCACTAAGTGATTCCCGGGTCTCAGCACATTCCACAACAGGCATGTTAAAATTGTAAGTGATTTGAGGGCCAGGGGTTGTTAAATATCTCTGGCTTCTCAGGAACTCCCACTGGGCCACACCTAACAAGTCAAACCACTGTATTATTGAGCAAATCAAATATGACAGGACCTGAGGTTGCCAGGAACACCTGCTTGCTTCAAGACAAGCCAAATTTATTCAGGTAACAAGTGAATGGTCACAGTCACAGCCAATTATAGAGATGGCAATGCGGTTAGCTGTGCTGCCCACCGATTCTCAGGGTATTCAATTGTAGAATAAATCCAGGCTCTCAATCATCTCACTAAATATATAAAACAGCAGCGTCTAGGCAGTGACCCTGGTTGACAGATTCATACATTAAATACCCTGTGTGGAATGTACTGAAATCCCTTCATTGAGCAGAAAGCTCAGCTCATCTTTTACACTGTCCATCTCTGGAATGCAAATGACCTGTTTGTGGGGCCACTTTGGACCTCTGGCATTTCCCTGAATTTCAGAACTAATTAAAAGTAGGTCAAAAGGCCAGAGAACAGTACAAAACAAGCCAACTGGAGAAGGTAAGCAGGTCATTAGAGGTGCCGGCAGAATTCAGGTTTACTTAACAGGATCCCAAATCCTGTTTCAGAGGAGGAAAAACAATATGCAACGATTTGAAAACCTCTTCAGCCATTTCCTTTTGAAGTGATCTTGAGCAAGCCACTTAATGTGTGTAAGCCTTGGTTTCTTCATCTGTAAAATGGGGAGAAAAATAGAGCTGGTGAGAGGACTAACTGAGGGAGTGCATCTTAAGACCCAAGCCAGAGCCCTCGGAAAGTGCTCGTTGCAGTTTTGATGAACCTGAAAGTGGTATGTCAACACAATTAGGTCTACACTGAAACATAGGCGCTGCTAACCTATGTTTGTCTCTCTAATATCTTTCTGTGATGGTCACTAGAACGGGCTCACAGAACTCCAACGGCAGGGAGCACTTTTAGGGGCCTCAGATATCCTCGCTGTGTTTGTGCAGAAGCCACACCTCCCAGGGGCTGCTCCCATCGTGACTAAGAGAGCCTGGGGACGCCTCTGCCACTGACTGGTTCCGTAACTGCCCATTTCTGGATCTCCCTGGGATTGCACCGCAGTGATGCTCCCTCACATTCCTCCCTCCCTCTCCCCTTTACTGGGGGTCAGACTTGCATCACCTTCCAACACCCTCCCAGGCTAACTTCCCCATTTCCTCTCCCACAGACATTTGCTCTAATAAAATCCTGGCATGTTTAATCCTATCTTCTCATCTGCTTCTCTGAAGATCCAGACTAACACACTTCCCAAAGGTTCTTTTCCAACAGTGGGCAGCTCGTACTTGTCCTGTGAGGTCTGGACAGCTTGTTCAGCTATTGGCAAGCACCGGTTCACCACAGCAGCCCGGGGCAAGAAGCAGATGAGAAACAGAAACAACAGGAGTGTTTTGGCAAGGTTGGTGTAAACAGATGTGAGCAACTTAACTCATACTTTTCCAGGGAGCCACGATGTTTGGTGTTTCTGCTCAGGGAAAGGTGAAAGGAAAGGTTTTTAAAGATAATCTTCTTGGTCAAGTAGCTTAACCTCTCTAAGCTTCAGTGTCCTAGACATGTGCAGAACAAGCTGATGTCAGATTTCCACCAGACCTGGAGACCATAAGCTCTGTGTTTCCCAAACTTCAGTTACACTTATACTCCACTTTTTGGCCAACCCGTGATAGGTCTGATCAAATAATCGAATCGCTACCCCGTCCCCTTGGAAATTGGCCTTTAGATCATTTCGCAACCAACATTCCCTTTTGCTTAGACCACATTCCATTTGCTAAGACCAATAACTTCCCCCTCTGGACTTGCCCAGGATCTGGACCTGCCCAGAGAATTCCCCACCAAAAAAGCCTGCCTGGAATCCTTTAAAAAACGCTGGCTCCCCTTCCCTGGGTCCTGGTGCCGTTTGGGGGCTCAGCCCATCTGGGTTCCAGATGACCTAATAAATTTATAATTCTTTACCACCTTCGGCCTTTGGTGACCCTAACATTTGGTGCTGAAACCCTGGAGGGTTCCACTGGGAAGGGGAGCCATAGCCCAGCTTCAGTCACCCTGAGTTTGCTACTCGGAGAGCGGTAGGCAGCGGCAGCTTGAACTGGCCTTACCTCCAAATCCTACTTGGGTAACACATCTCACCAGCCTTGATTAGGCCTCCCTCCCTTACAGGCCCTCCCGAACCAGCAAAGGAGGATGCTGGATCAGGAACCTCTCCTTCTCCATTGCTGACCCTCCATCCCACAACAGCCAATCTTCTCTAGGTGAGTGGTGTTCCATAATTTCCCCAACTCGAGTCTTCTGTCCACTTACTCTCACTGACTTCTGGAAAGACATCTCTTCTCAAAAGTCCTAGCACTAGGCCAAAAGACTCCTCGGCTATTTGGCCTCTGGACCTTCTAGATTGGGGACACCCAGTCTGGAGAGTCACACCTCACTTCTCATGGTGATCTGTTTAGCAGTGGGGATACCTGCTCTAAACAGTCACTTTTGGACTTGTGGTATTTCACCCTTCCTCTCTTGTGGGCCATGCTTATTCTCCTTATCATGGGGAACACTCCCTCCACACCACCTAAAACGACCCCTCTTGGCTATCTTCTTAAAACTCTTGACCAATTAGACTCATGGGGAGATCAGGCCCAAACACCTCATTTTCTTTTGTAACACTGTTTGGCCATTATATAAACTTTATAGTGCCGGAAGCCAATTCCAGCATGTCAGCAGGGCTGAATCATCTGGGATGGCTAAAAAGCATCTCCCCCAAACCTGAATAGGATTGCTTGCTGCCAGACAGTTCAGGGTATCTTAATCTGCATGTGATTGCCTCCTGTTGGCCAAACACCTGAACAGCTGTAGGCTATTCCCCAATCTCACAATGCTTCTCTAAACCCTACCCTTTGAAGCCCTACCCTTTGAGGTATATTATCTCCACCTTGCCTTAGGACAATTTGCGTTAATAAATAGCATGGGATCCTGAGTCAAGGGGTAGTCTTTAGCTCCTTTAGCTGAAGCTCCTCTGACTCCCAATGCCTTTCAAAATTATCTTTCATCCTTGGACTCTTTCTTAATCTATGCATCAGCCTTTCTCCAGATTGCTAAACCTTTCCTAATGCTGGGACAAGAACCCTGGCATTAATGGATGCCCACCCAGGGGCTCCAATATTAACGGTAACCCAGATGGGACACCAATATGATAGTGAGTCTCAATGGCCAGAAAAATGACACTTTCTACTTTAACACATTGCGTGATTTAGATAATTGCTATCCCTGCAATGGAAAATGGTCAGAAATTCCCTAAGTCCAGGCCTTTCTCACCCTTTGGTCTCAACGCTCTCTCTGACAGTCCTGCACTACCTATCAGATCCTTCTCCTTCACACAACATCATACCCCTAACACTTCTGATTCTGAATCTACTTTTGACCCAGGAGAACACCAACCACCACTCCCTTATGCACCACTTCCCTTACCTGCAATAGATCCCCAAACCCAGACCCTCCTAACCAGCAACCACCTTCTCCCCCGACCCCGAAGAACCCAAATCCCGAGAACACGACTTCCCATATAGCACTTGTTCTCAGGCCACCCAAAGACAGCTTTCCTCAATAGCTGCTTCTATTCCCATGCCCATGCTGCCCCTGAGGGAGGTAGCAGGAACTGAGGGCATAGTCTGAGTCCATATCCCATTCTCTATGTCCACCCTTTCCATCAACCCAACCACTTTTGCCAAGGAATTTGAGTACCTGACCGAGGAATTTGAGTACCTATGTCCTGACCTGCCATGACATCTATGTCATTTTATTCTCCTCTCTCACCCCAATGCATCTGGCTAGAAGCTCAAGACCATGCCGATGCCCTTCATAAACAGGACACGGCAGCCAACCCGGTTGGCTCTGACTCGGTCCCCCAAACAGACCTGAGATGGGACTATCAGGTTAATTCTCCAGGGTGCTGGCTCCCTAGCCATATGATCATCTGTCTCATTGCCAGACTCAAAAAGGCTTCTCATAAGGCAGTCAATTATGACAAAGTTAATAAAATCACTCAGGGCCCTGATGAAAACCCAGCTCCCTTCCTATCCCGCCTCATGAAAGCCTTACAAAGATCTACCACCTTGGACCCCCACCTTGGATCCCCAGAGGGAACCCTTCTTCTGAACACCCATTTTATATCCCAATCAGCCTCCAACATTTGCCACAAACTTCGAAAAATAGACACAGGTCCACAAACCCCTCAAAAAGACCTCATTAACCAGGCCTTTAAGGTCTTTAATAATAGAGACGAGGAGACCCAAATTCAAAAACAAAGGTGAGATCAGGCCAAGGCTAAGGCCCAGAAGGAGGCCTTTCAGCTCCTAGCCACTGCTCTCACGAACCCCAAATGAAGTGCTGGTCCTCCAACCAAGGGTAAGTCAGGGGCTAAGCCTCCTCCGGGCCCATGCTTCAAATGCAACAAGGAAGGACACTGGGACAAGTCCTGCCCAAACCTGAGACCCCAACCTGGGCCCTGCCCAAGGTGCGGAAGGGAAGGCCACTGGAAATCAGACTGTAGTCTGGCCCCTCCAGGTCAGACCTCAGCCAGTCCAGCAAGGCCGCCCTCTGGATCTGGTTTGGAGCTCCCAGACCTTCTGGGACTGGCCACCAAAGACTGAAGTTGCCCAGGTCCTGACAAGACCCCACAGACTTATATCACCATTGTTTGCTTTTGGTTATCATTGGCTAAGAGTTATTGAAATTGAGTTATTCTAATGATGGTCATTTCTGAATGGGGAAAAAAGGCTTGTGCAAATTATAGAAAGGTTTGTGAAAATTGTAAAAAGGTTGTGAAAATTTTAAGTTTAAAGGAAGACACCAGTCAAGCTCCAGTCCCCTTCCTCCACCTAATTTCTCTCTGGTGGCCCTAGAATTACCTTTGTCAGGGTGGGAGAAACGTACCTGTCCAGCCTCTCGACACAGAATGACCCACCCACATGACCGTGCTCAGGCGACACTTAGGTGACAGGACCCTGATCGCTCCTGAAGTCCAAAGGGACCCCTTCTCTCCTGGTGAACTAAAGCAACCCCGCCCAGGCTCTCTCCTGTTGCTCATGTCCTTAGATTGGAGCCTAGATTTACTTCCACTGCTCATTCACAGTCCTTGACACTATCATTCAAAGCCTCAACAGGTCTTCCTGTTTGGCATTTAGGAACTTCTTTCCCCTTTCCTAGCTTTCTTAAAAGTCATAAAAAGCAAAGAAAAAAATTATAATTTAAATCGTGTGCATGGCCATCATGTACTTGTCTGTATGTTATATGTGTTTTCTGCCTTCATATGGCACTTTAAAATAATATTCTAGAAATTTCAGTCTGTTCTAGGAAGGAACTTGCAAAGATTCAGAGCCCAATTCAAACAGGAATTTCTCAGGAGTAAAAAGTATCTTGTGTCCAGTGTCACATGCCTAGAGTAATAGTTCCCTATGGGAGACAACTGGCAGTAGTACTCCAGATGTTTATACTCCACACATTGGGGCATTATGAATTGCTTCCAGTGCTCAATCCACACTTCAATGAGCTCTGTGCAATGTTTTAAAATTTTGCATATTGAGATTTTAATCTTCCAACATGTCATAATTACAAGAGTTTCATCAAAAGGTTGGTGAAGCTTGGGGGGCTCAACAAGGGCTGAGCCACATATGTAGTTTACCTGTTGGAACGGCTAAATGGCACTTCCCCCAAACCTGAATAGGATTGTCTGCTGCCAGACAGCTCAGGGCATCTTAAATCTGCATGTTATTGCCTCCTGTTGGTCAAACACCTGAACAGCTGTAGGCTATTCCTAAAACTGACAATACTTCTGTACCCTACCCTTTGAAACCTTACCCTTTGAAGTGTATATCTCCACCTTGCCTTAGGACAAATTGTGTCAATAAATAGCATGAGGTCCTTAGAAAAGGAGTAGTCTTTAGTTCCTTTAGCTGAAGGTCCTCTGACCCCCAATGCCTTTCAAAATTATCTTTCGTCTTTGGACTCCTTATTGAATCTACGCACAGCTCCATTCTCCAGATTGCTGAACCCTTCCTAATGCTGGGACAAGAACCCCAGAACATATATATATATATACACATACACATACACACACACACACACACACACACACACATTGAACCTAAAAATATAAACTTTATAATATTTGGCTACAATTCTCCAAACTAATTACCTCTTTCCTTCCACCAGCAAGGGGCAATACCTCACCCCCAGGTTAATCTATCCTCCCCTTTTACATCACTAGTCAGGCAGTTTAGACTTCTTGACCTTTTCCTCCCTAAAGATAACATCTAGGCCTCAATTGTATTTCAGCTCCAGGCCCAGAAAAGCAGCAACACCAAACAAGTGATGCTGTGGCTGCCTTAGGACCAGCTTTTACCCCCCACCCCCAACTCATTCAACAGGTTTCCTCAGCTTTGGATATCACATACAAACTCCACCTAGCATCTCAATCAAACACTGTAATTAATGATTTGGCATGTGCTAGGGATGTTTCTCTATATCCTTTCTTAACAGGAGACAGAGTTCCACTGCATACAGGGATGATCAACTGGATAGGAACCTGTATTCTAGTCTATCTCTCACCCAACATAGTTGTAGCCCCCCAGTAATCATTCCTTACCTGTCCCTATAACCCATCATCTCTGATACAAAAGGGCAGTCCAGATATTCCCTCTCCTCATAACCCTCGGTATGTCAGCAAGTGTTGGGACTAGCATAGGGGGCTTACCTACAGCTCTATATATTTTGAAATCCTTTCTCAGGATCTACAAGAAAATCTAGATGACATTGCCAAAGGTTTTGTTCAAATTCAGGATCAGAGAGATTCACTAGCGGCTGTCACCCTCAAAATTGGAGAGGGCTAGACCAACTGGGAAGAAAGAAGAATGTTGTTGTTTTTTGTCATTCCATCTGGCCTAGTCAGGGATGCAGCCCAAATTTTAACAGAAAGGGCTGCAAAGATTAGAGAACATCAATCAAATACATGGGACTACTGGCTAAAAAAATATAAATTGGTATATCTGGCTACTTCCCTTCATAGGACCATTAACATTCCTATGCATCATCCTCATTTTGGGGCCATGTGTTTCAACTTTCCTATAGGATCACTTTCGAGCCTTCACCAACCAGTCTCTGGGGGAAATCATGCTGTTGCAACCCCTCACTCCAACCTTGAGGAATCTAATCAAAGTCCATCCCTCTATGATCTCGACGTCCCCCCTGGCACTATCATGTTCTCCTTAACGTGGGGTTGGCTGGTCCCTCCCCACATTCTGTACTTTGGACAATCTATAGTTCACAGTTTTTCACTTTTGAGAGATGTTCAACTCAGTGGTGTGGGCTCACTGAAATGGCACTGAATCAAGTAGATAGTGTTTATTAGTTCATTATCATCTTGGGTTTCCTATAAGAAGTTAATACATCTAAGTAGATAGTAGGGTTAGGACCCATGTATTTGAAACTGTCTTAAGCAAAACTAAGGAACAGTAAATTTGCCTTTAGAGTCTTCCATCTCTTCCTTTGCACCCCCTAATTCCGTACTCCCCATCCAAGTGCCTGGACATTATTTTGTCTTTTGCTGCTCGGGGGTCTCCCTGAAAGTAAGATCTACTCATTCCAACTGCTCCACCCTATTCTTTCATCCAGCTACTGACGCTGGTTGAGCTATTTCACACCAGCATGTGAAAGACTCAAAGTTGGCTTAATGCTGTGACCATCCAAGACGTATTCAAAGCTGATCTAAAAAACCCATTTTTAAAAAAAAAATTATCTAATCTGTCAAGGGACCTTCTCTTTCAGCCCCCTACCCCCAAACATGACCACCAAGACTAGTATCTTTAAGATCAATCATTTTGATGCAGTTCCACTCACTCAGCACATTTCTGGCCTCATCTGATGGCCACACCTTCTTCCCATGTCTCCTATAAATGCTTTCCCATGCAGGTCATCATTGTTGCAGGTATTGCATGAGGCCCAAGTCAGTCTCAGTTCTGCCCCAAAGGCCTAGGATCTAAACCCCTGAAGCTTGGGGTACAAGAGGTTGGATCTTTTACCAGACCTATGTGATCTGAATTTTCATTTTTATGGTGAGGGTTGCATTTAGCCTGATTAAATAATCCTGCCCCCCTCCCCCCCCCCGGCAACACCACTACCAATGCATCAACTCAATACCATCATCAGCTTTGGTTTATTATTACATGTAAAGTCCATTCGTCAGTTCCACTAAGATTTTTTTAAATTCATTTCTGACCATGGCCTCTTTCTAAAATAATAGATGAATGCTACTTGAAAAAGAAGAGGCCTCTGGCATTCTAAAATACCATGTGTTTTCCTTTTCCAAGGTTTTGGGGGCGGGAAGGGTAGGAGAAAGAAAGAAAGAAAAACCCACATGTACAAATAAAGCCTGTATTTGTGGACGGTGCAAAGATCAGCCTGTACTGCGGATTAACACAGACTGCTTTGTTTCGTGTAAACAAGGTAACTGGCTCAGTGAGTTACCCCTTCCTTTTCCACACACACACATTCTCTCCCCCCCACCCCCACCCCCTTTCCCCTCAAAAGTCGTTCAAGGTAAAAGCGCCTGCCTCCCAATCACCCCGAAGTCCAGCTCAGAACCTCTCTGACTCTCGCGACGCTGTCCCTACAGGAGGGCACTTTGGACAAGGCAAACAGGGGTCTGAGGAGCCAAGAAACCCGAATCTCTGAGTCTCAAAAAAATAAATGAAAGGAAAGGAGGCGCCAGGGAATTCCTTCTGAGGTCTGGGATCCAAGATGGGGCAATGCCAAGGCCTGACAAGGGCGGTGGGACAACTGAAGTTAAGGCGCACTGACCCTCCAACATCCCTTCCGATGCTCATGGCATCCCCTTCCAGGTGAGAACTAACGGCAGTAACAGTGGCTCAGCAAACAAACATCTGTGCAGCCCAAGTGTGCCAGCAGCGCTTTCACACACAGACGGCCTCCTTGTGCCCCAAAGCCCAGAGCGGGGAGGCAGGACAGATGCGCTCCCAGATCCCGCAGGTCCCGAAAAGAGCCTCTGCGTGGCTACGTGACTCCCCGAAGGTCTCCCTTTCAGCAGCCCGGAGGGCTCCGCCCGCTCCTGGGCCCCTCAGCCCCCAGCCCCGCCCCATCCGGGCTCGTGGGGCGCGCCTCTCGCCAGCAGGGGGCCCCCCAAGCGCGCGCCCGCACCGGGGCCCCTGAGTCCGGGGAGGGGCCTGGCCGGCCCTCGCCACCCCCGGCCCCCCTGCCACTGCGGCCTGGAGCGGGGGCGGTGCCGTGCCAGGGGCGGACCCCGAACTTTCTTCCGACTCAAAAGCAGCGGCAGCGAAACCGGAGAGCCTCCTCCGCCCTCCACCCGTGTCCTGCCGCCGGGCTCCTCCGGCCGCGCGTCCCTCTCGCTGCGCCGCCCGCCGCCGCCATGGCCAAGCCCCTGACCGACCAGGAGAAGCGGCGGCAGATCAGCATCCGCGGCATCGTGGGCGTGGAGAACGTGGCCGAGCTGAAGAAGGGCTTCAACCGGCACCTGCACTTCACGCTGGTCAAGGACCGCAACGTGGCCACCCCCCGCGACTACTTCTTCGCGCTGGCGCACACGGTGCGCGACCACCTGGTGGGGCGCTGGATCCGCACGCAGCAGCACTACTACGAGAAGTGCCCCAAGGTACCTGCGGCGGCCCCGGGAGGAGCCCCCGTGGGGACCCGCCCCGGGCCTCCCCCCGAAGTCCGGGCAGAGGTGTCTGGGCGGTGGGTGGGCCGCCCTGGGAACCGTCTGGCGCTGGGCCAGCCCCCCACGCCACCCACCGGCCCCCCCCCCCCGGAGCTGCCCGCCCCCGGGGACCGCCTGGGGGACGCACGCGCAGGCCTCCCGCGCCTGACCACTATTTCACACACAAAAGTTGGAGCCTTTACCCTCAACATGTAATCCAGAGGTATCGGGCGCCTCCTGTGGGTGCCAAGCACAGCTGTAGGCCCCTGGCTGTAGGCCCTGAAGGAAACGGACAAAGCCCTGCCCGGGGAAACAAGTATCTCGAGTTCCCCAAATGGTCATAGGCGCTGGGGGGCGGGGGGGGGGAGGGGGGGACGAAGGCGTTGGAGGAGCCTCACTGCCCGCAGAGCCTTTGGAGGATGCCTGGCGTCAGGGGCTTTTCCTAGGAACTGGCTGAGTGTGGTGGGCAGAGTGCCCGCCCCCTCCCCTCCCCTCCCCTCCCGTCTTCTCCCCCCTTCAAAGGAGTAGGGTGTGGCGCTGCCGGACTTCTTGATTCCTGCAGCGCGGAAGCCTTCGCCCAGGGTTTGCTCTGAACTAAGACCTACCCTGGGAACTGCTGAAGAAGGGCTGTGCACAGACCACCCCTGTCCGCTGGGCAGGGCCGGATGGAGGGTTACTTAGGGTGTTTGGGGGCGCACCGAGGGACACTGGCTCCCCCTGGCCCATCTGGGAAGTGGGTCGGGAGGCTTGAGGAGGACAGCGGGGAGAGGGGTTGCGTTGTGCAGAGGGAGGGCGAGAGAGCAGCTCTGGCTGCTGTAGTGAGGTGGGTGTGAGTCAGTGTTGGGAGAAGAAACTGGAAAAGCTGGTAGGAGGCATATTGGAAAGGGTGAACCGCTGACAGAGCCTGAAGGCAGTGAGAAATACGTTAGGAATTTTTTAATATGTAAAAAGCATGAAAAAGAAAAAGGCTCGTGCATAATCACAGTGCCCAAAACAACCGGGAGGAAAAGAAAGGAAGTTTTCATAATAAGCAAGGGCAAGGGTAACAAAACTTTCAAATGGAAAGTAACTCTTCCTCATTCCAGAGGCCTAGGGCTCTATCCCAGAGTAGCAATTGCTAAAAATATATCCTTAGAAAAGACTTTGTGTGTAAATATATTTACTGTATCTTTTCTTTTTCCGTGAGGGGACTGCCCCCTAGCATTGGACTTTTTTTTTTAAAGTTTTTAAACTGGAAAGTGAGATGATGAGCCATATTTAAGACCTCAACCCCCCCTCTGCCTGACACACACACACACACACACACACACACACCCCAATCTCCCTCCCCACACACACTCTTCTGTAGCATTTAGCACCAAGCATCTGGCCTTGTATGTTTCACTTCTAGTGGCTTGTCTTGTACTTTATAGTTGTCCTCATTCTCTAGGTAGTTTTTTCACTGAGTGTAGGTATAAGCCAGGTATTCTGATAGTGGTACACTGGGGATACAACAGGGAACAAGGTGCATTCCACACGTTAGCCAAGTGTCTACCGTGACTTCGGTTCACCTAAACAGGAGGTCCCTGCCCCCATAGAGCATGGACTAGAGCCAGTAAGTGTGTCCAAGCTCCTCTCCCACCTCCCCTGCTCTCTAGCAGCTGTGCAGGTGAATCCCAAATCTGGGTCTGTAGTCTTAATCCTTTTTTCAAAGTTCATTCCTACACTTCTAAGTGCTTGGTGTACATACCTAGATCGCTGTTTCCTCAAACTTAACTCATTACCCCTCCCACCCCTGCCCCATCTTCTGTGTTTCTAATTTTAATGGCATTGCCATCCTGACAGTTACCCAGACACAAAACTTCAGTGTCACCTTTGACGTCCTCCTGTATTCCCCATTCAACAGGTTGCCAAATGCTGTCAATTTATGTAGGTCCTGTTGAAATTGCTCTCTTGAAGTCTCACTTCTCTGCCTAATGGAGGCCCTGGCTACTATGAGTGGCTGTCTTGCTTCTCAGAAGTGGTAACACTGGCAGCGTGCAGCTGAATATGGCTAGCAGATATATTTTATTTGGCCATTGAGACACCGTTACGTGATTTAATTGTCAGTGCCTTTGGGCAGGACTTGTACACTCCAGTTCTTGGCCCAGTGCTCCTCATTGTTTTATGTGACCTCCATTACACAGGTATTTCCGCTGCCTGGCTCCTGGAGGTGTCTGAGTTGGCAGTTGCAGCTCATTCTATGCATTGTAGTTCAATTAAGCTTACAAAAGCAATACATCTTGCCCTTTGCTCAGGTATCATTGGCTCCCGTTGCCTGCCACAGTCCTTAATCAAGCATTTAAAGCCTTCTTGGTCCAGGTGAACCTGTCCTTCACATCTTACCTCCCACTGCCCTGCTGGACTTACCTTGTTCTCCCATCAAACCAATGTGCTGTCCCATCCATGCCCTGTTCTCCCCACTTCTGGGCCTCTGCCCCCCTGCACCCTTCGCTTGGAAGGCACTTCTTGCCAGTGTCTCTATGCTGAACACTTGCCTCTCCTGCAAATCTCTGTTTTGTTGCCACCTGTTCCACATGTCTTCCCACAAGTACCCAAGTCCTCTAATTAATGCTGGGAATAAACTTTAAATTATTTTTAAAACATTGGTTATTGTTAAATAGCTCTTCTTTATTTTATCTTTGCTTGCTTTTTGAAAATGTCCACTTTTTCTAAAATATACATAATTATTAGTGACAGTAGTGTATACATATAATTTGTAAGGTATATTGGAGATGCTGTATATTTTACTAGCAGGAGTATGAGATAAATGTTTAAGAGGATGGGAGAGATCTATTTTTCAAGGTCTTACATATCCCCAAATATAAAGTGAAGTCCCTCCAAAAATTATTTTTATTAGAAAATCACCTTAAGTACCTGTCTTTGCTAAGTCTGTTATATACTGAAGTCTCTCTAAATTATTTTAAGCAGCAACTTTTTTTTTACTAAGACTTTGAAGTGTCTTAATTCCATGCTAATTTGGAATCATTAAAAGGCAGACAAATAAATTTAACAAATATAGTCATTATTTCGGGGTGCATAACTTCACAACTGCAAGAGTGATATATATATATATATATATATATTTACTGTATTTGTAAGCAAGCTTTTTATAGATCACTAAAAAGTAAAAAGCAGTACATAGGGTTATATTATGGAGATCATGAAAAAGTAGAGAAGATGAAGAAAAGGAAGCTGCTCTGATGTTATGAAAATGGGTATTTGTGGCTTGAAATACTCTTTCCTGTGACACAGCCAGTGGCCTGGTGTACAAGGGCATCAGCCATGGGGTGAGTGGTGCATGCACCCCTTTGGCATATATCTGCCTAGGAAAGATACCTTTTCCCAACTCACACAAAGGCACCCAATAGACTAATGAGGCCCTGATGACAGTGTTATAGATATTCAAACAACTGGATAAAAATAATGATGATGTGCTCTGGATAACAGTGTTAGATGACCCACTAAATATGGGAGACTTAGAATTCAATTGTTACATAAAATGAAAGTGGGCCCTAAATGGTTTGGCTCAGTGGATAGAGCGTCGGCCTGCAGACTCAAGGGTCCCAGGTTCGATTCCAGTCGAGGGCATGTACCTTAGTTGCGGGCATATACCCAGTGGGGAGTGTGCAGGAGGCAGCTGATCGATGTTTCTCTCTCATCGATGTTTCTGACTCTCTATCTCTCTTCCTTCCTCTCTGTAAAAAATCAATAAAATGTATTTAAATAAAAATAAATAAATAAATAAAATTAAAGTGGGAGAAAGTGAAATTTCTAAATTGACATTTTCATATAATATTTTAAATGAGTTAAATGTTATAATAGGCATTCGTTATATAAAGTATTTATATATTTTTTATATTTTTTTGGGTTGACCAAATACTTTTCTCTTTGGTTCTTTTTATTGAGAAATGGGGGGAGTTCCTAAAATTGTAGGTGACTTTATATGGATGCATTTACAGATTTTTATAGTTTTGTGTTTGGTGGGGGGAAAAAGAGGAACCTGATATGGAGAAAAAGGTATTGTAAAAGGGGATGATGAAGTCACTCACGGATCTCTTTCTTAAAAGAGAATTAGTAAACTGCACCTGTACTTTAAAGGGGTTAGGCAAGTCTAACCTTTGTACCTTTCACTCCGCTCTGATAGTGTTTGCCTGGCTTTTACTATGTCACAGCAGTTTCTAAGTTTATGGAGAAATTTCCCATTTCATGAGGAACAAACACCAATAATACTTACCTGGCAGGGGAGATACCATAATCACAGGCGTGGTTTTCCCAGGGCGAAGCTTATCCATTACACTCTGGATGTGTGGACCTCTGCGATTTCCCCAAATGTGGGAAACTCAACTGCATAATTCATGGTAGTAGGGCCTGCGTTGGTGCTCTCCAGGCAAAAAAATAATAATAAACACCAATAAACCTGGGGTAGTCTTTTGTTATTGCCAGTTCCTGGCTTTCTAAAATAATTTAATTCTAAAATAATTGATTGTAATATTATTTACAGTAATGAGTCAAGGAGGAATACTTTCTAGCCATCAGATATCTACGGAAGAAGTTAATCTTTGTATCTCTTGGATGACTTGAGATAGTCACAGCCAACCCTACCTGACTCTAAATATTTTACAAATGATTGATGGGCTATGGCAGACTGACTTCTGTTTGCCCAAAACATATGCTTAATTTATGAGGCTCATGAACAGAATTGGGGGGGGGGGGAGAGACACAAAACATTGAATCTAATTAGTTGGATGAGTTTATTTTTTTCTCCCTGAGGGTAAAAGATACTGAACTACTTTACCAAAAATAGGATATAAAATGGTTTTCCCAAAGCCAATTGTCAGTAATGCTTTTATTTAGCCCTTTATACATCTACTAATGGCCCGGTGCACAAAATTCATGCGGGGGGCGGGGGGGGGGCAGTGTCGATCAAGCCTAAACCAGCAGTCGGACATCCCTCTCACAATCCGGGACTGCTGGCTCCTAACCACTCACCTACCTGCCTGCCTGATTGCCCCTAACCACTGTGCCTGCCGGCCTGCTCCCCCCAAATGCCCCCGCCAGCCTGATCACCCCCAACTGCCCCCTGTGCCAGCCTGCTTGCCCCCAACTGCCCCCCTGCTGTCCTGATCACCCCTACTGATGGCCTGCTTGCCCCAACTGCCCTCCCCTGCCGGCCTGATCACCCCCAATGGCCCCCCACCAGCCTGATCACCCACAACTGCCGTCCCATCCTGGCTTGAAAACCCACAGCTGCCCTCCCCTCTTGGCCTCTAACCACCTCTACCTTGGCCCCACCACCATGGCTTTGTCCAGAAGAACGTCTGGAAGGTCTCCTGGAAGGTCTCCCAGTCTAATTAGCATACCTTTTTATTAGTATAGATAGAGGCCTGGTGCACAGGTGGGGGCCGGCTGGTTTGCCCTCAAGGGTGTCCTGGATCAGGGTGGAGGTTCCCTTGGGGTGTGGGGAAGCCTGGGTGAGGGGCTGATGGCTGTTTTCAGGCTGGCCACACACCCCAGTGGAGATTCTTACTCCATGGGGACATGGCCAGCCTGGGTAAGGGGCTGAGGGCCGTTTTCAGGCTGACCACACACCCCCTTCAGGGTAGGGGATCCCGCTGGGGTGCCTGGCCAGCCTGGGTGAGGGGCTGATGGGTGTTTACAGGCTGGCCAAGCCCCCAAGCAGGGACCCTCACCCCATGGGGGTGTGGCCAGCCTGGGTAAGGGGCTGAGGGCTGTTTTCAGGCTGGCCACACTCCCTGGCGACCCAGGCCCCCAGCTACTCCTTCAGCAGCAGCCAGGGCGGGCAGGAAGCTTGGCTTCTTCCATCGCCAGGGGCAACCCAAACCTCCTGCTTGCTCCAGCTCCATAGCTGCTTCCATCTTTGTTGGGTTAATTTGCATACTCACTCCTGATTGGCTGGTGGGCATAACAGAGGGTCGGTCAATTTGCATGTTTCTCTTTTATTAGTGTAGATAGGAGTTTCTTTTGAACCAGTGTCAAAGTAATCCTGCCTGTTTGTTTTTTACCTTCGACCTTGTGTGTTTATGTTGACCAGAAGGTTGGCCTCATAAAGTTAATGTAACCTCTCTTTTCTTTCTTTCAGAGGGTTTATTACCTTTCTTTGGAATTTTACATGGGCCGAACATTACAGAACACCATGATCAACCTTGGGTTGCAAAATGCCTGTGATGAGGCCATTTACCAGGTACATTCTCTCTCTTTAAATTTTAATTCAGAAACCTTGGGGATGTTGGGGATGTAGTACCCTGCCCCCCCCCCCACCACCAAAAAAAATAGGATGGTTGTTAACCCAATTTTCACCCCCAAAAAAAGGTGAAAATTGCTTCTACAGACATTGCTGTTACAAGCTGTTAGAAATATAAACTACTGATGATCTCTGATTTAAGAGAAACAAAGTTGAGAACTAGTTTTGCCTAATGAGAATTTACTTTTGCAGTCATAGCTTCTGACAGCGTTCAACATCTGAATAAGCCTTTTAAAAGTGCGTGAACCTCTGCTGTCAGAATCACAAGCTTTATTTTAGGCTCCTATCTGCTTTCAAAAAATGATCAAAGTGTGACTATTATTTGTATATCAAGGCAATATGTAAATATAATAAGCTTTTAAAATTTCATCGTCATACTTCCCCTATTGCTAAATGACATGTAAAATGTACTTCTCCTTAAATGAGGAGCCTGAAGTCTTAAACCTAATAATCTAATTTGTTTTTATGGGCATATTTAACTGTTTGTCTCCTAAACTTCAGGGATCTCCATACCAAAAACAAATAGCCCTTGTGGGTGAGGTTGGAAGGAGGAAAGGGTATTTGCAAAGACACATTCATGAGTTGTCCCCTCCTGTGGTCAGCTATTTGTCACTGAAGGCTGGTTTCCTTCACCTGCGTTAGGTAGAGTATTTCCTGTGAAAGAACCATTGTAGCTGCCTCCACTTCTCTTTTCTTGCCCTCCCCTAATACTAGCTGAAAATAATATACCTCCCATGGCCTAGCACCGTGGTCAGCGAACTGCGGCTCGCGAGCCACATGCGGCTCTTTGGCCCCTTGAGTGTGGCTCGTCCACAAAATACCATGGCCTGGGCGAGTCTATTTTGAAGAAGTGGCATTAGAAGAAGTTTAAGTAAAAAATTTGGCTCTCAAAAGAAATTTCAGTCGTTGTACTGTTGATATTTGGCTCTGTTGACTAATGAGTTTGCCGACCACTGGCTAGCATATAACCGGGTGGGATGAAGTGACCCGTCTCTGTTTGCTCAAGGTTTATGTCCTACTTTAGACTTACATTTTTAGAATTTAAAAGATCCTGAATGTTAGCCTTAACAGTTGACTTGCACAATGACCACAGTAAATTCTAGTCACTCTAGGGAGCAAATTTAAAAGTCCCTTCAACAGCGAACAGAAGCAAAGCCATTTTGGAACACTTAGAAGACTGACTGACTAAAACATGTGTGACAAAGCAATTTTTGGTATAAGGGTAAGTGGGGATCCAAGTGCATGGCCATGGAAACTGGGGCATCAACTTCAAGCATGGTTGCTTCTTCTGCATATGCTTTCAAAGTGTGTAAATTATGTTTCCATTTTAAATAACATCTCATTTCATGGATTGCCTCACTTTCAGATAAGAATGCAGTTATTTCACAACAGACCATCATTAGCTAAGCATGGGCTGAATTATTATCTAGTCAACATAGGACAGGCGGTTTATTTTACCTGCCATCAATTTCCTCACTGTAAGATGAGCAAAGTGGTCTCCAAGGCTACTGGATTCTGACTTGAGTCCACAGTGGTGCCAGTGGCCTCTGGCTGTGCAGCTCCCAGAGAATTGACTGGCAATCAATTTGTATCAGTCCCCAAGGTCACAAACGCCTCTAAGCCTCCCATAGCCTTTGATCCAATCTAGAGAGAATTAGAGGATTTTAGCCCCATCCATCCAAACCAGCGATTTTCAACTGGTGTGCTGCAAGAATTTTTAAAACATGCAATATCTGGTTATTTAGTCAGGGGCATTGACCTCTTTTTCCCTTAGATTATCAAATAAAAAAAATGATGACATCCAACACAACAATAGCCATCGGGTATGAATGAATCAAAATTATACCTATTTTTTTTTTTGTCAGATCAGCAAAAAATACATTTTTTTGGTGTGCCGCAGAATTTTAGTCGCTAGTTTATGTGTGACACAAGATGAAAACGGTTAAAAATTGCTGAGCAAGAGCTGAGGATTCCTTGACTATTGTCTGGCTCCAGGTCTCAGGGACAGTGACTCACCAACTGGTTTTGGGTTAACAACCATTGACCCTACTGAGCAAATATGTTGTGGTCTTGAAAAGATGAACTTTACTCCACCCTGGAAAGTCTGACCTCAGACCTGTCGATAATATTTAAAATCCTTCAGCCCAGTTAGTGTCAGTTTAGTACTGGACTATTTCTTAGGTTTTACTCTGACTGCACACAAAAAAGAATCTTTAGAAATTATAATAGGTTAACATTTATTGAGGAATATCTGCCCAGGAATAATCTAAATCGTTTGTTTGTATAATTTCATTTAATTCACAACAACCCTAAATGTGGTACATACTGTCATCTAATGAGGCCTAGAGAGATTGAGTAGCTTGTCCAGGGTCACCTTGCTAAGAAGTAACAGAGTCAGTAATGGACGCTGAGAGCCCACACATCTCTACAGGCTGCTGCTATGCCATCTCGTACAGTTTGCATTTGCAGTCACCAGCATCTGCAGTGGGCATGGATGCCAGAGTACACTGCACGGGAGCTGACACCATTGAATACCCAGACAAACCTGCACACCTGACCCAGAGCTTTAGAAAATGATTGTTCTCTCTGCAATGGCCTGCGTTTGTACCCATATCCAGTGATGTTTTCCTTTCATCACCAGCTTGGATTGGATATGGAGGAGTTAGAAGAAATAGAAGAAGATGCTGGGCTTGGCAATGGCGGTCTTGGGAGGCTTGCTGGTAAGTGACATGGTTAGTGTATCTTCGTGTCTGGCCAGCTGATGCCTTCTCCAGTGCCATGCATGACCACCGAACAGGCTTCCTAGGAGAAGTGCAGGGTGTGACCTGGTCACAGATGTACTAGTATTTGTTTTTCAGTTTGCACTGTGGTTGGATCAGTTCTATATAAGCAGCAGAGAAGGGAACTTGAACAAAAGAGATATTGCTTAAAACCCTTGGAGATATTGTTTAAAACCTTAAGGTTAACCAGATCCTTCCTGTGTACGTAAGGGTTTCCAAAGTGGCCCCTTTACTCTGTGGTTATGTTCACAGCTGTCAATTCATATACTTGTGTGGTATGACCTACGTTGTTGAACCATTGAATTGTTGTCTTGTACACTTGTCAGTTTGCTTTTTGATTGACTAGTAGGTAAAGATACACTTGTAGTATTGGTATGATTTAGTTACTTAAAATTTTTTATATGGATGCTTCTTTGCTTTATTCAGGAAATAGTTTTTCAACAAATAAAGTACATTTGCAACTCCATTAAGTTAAAAATATATATCCCTGTGACCAAGCAATTCTACTTCCTGATATCTGCTGTAAAAAAATAAAATCAGGTGCACAAGGAAACTTGTGAAAAAAATTGTTACAGCATTGTTTGTAAGAGCAAACTACTAGAAATAAGCCAGAGTCCATCAATAGGAAAATAGATAAATAAGTAGTGGAACAGTCCATATTATAGAATAATATACAGCAACCAAAAATAAATAAAACTGATGCATATGTAATGCCCTGGATAGACCTCTGGGGATGGGGAGGGAATCAATTTGCATTAAAAGGCATACAGCATGCTACTATTTATGTTTTTTAAAAACTAATATGTCCTGTGAGTATATATGTATATAAATCCATAGAAAAGTCTGAAATTTAAAATGGTAAACTGCTCCTTATAATCCTCCTTAGAGAGGAGGACCGAATTGGGGGTCAGGATCATAGTGGATGCTAGTCCTATCTGTAACATTTTAATCTTTTACAAGGAGGATATATTAGTATATTACTTGTGAAACTTAAATTTAATAATAAAAGTATACCACCACACATGTATGTATCAGATTATTCTCTATGAAAAATAAGTATCTATTGATTCTCCTCTTTGAGAAATGATTCCAAAATCTCTTCATTTTACACAAACTCCCAAATCCTATTAGAGTAATCCCTCCTGTCATACCTGGCCACCGGCTAGATCCCTCCCCAGCATGCTGATTGGCTGCTCTGGATCAGGTGCTCTGTCATCAATGCTCTTGACGGCAAGTGACCCAAAAAAACTACTAAAAAAAGTGGTTCAGCCAACAAGGCCATGTGTTATCACAGAACAAGAAGTCCAGAGGTTGGGCCATTCCAAGTTAGTTTATTCAGTAGTGTAGTTCTGTCAGGACTCTGGGTCTCTGTGGTGCTTTTGGCTTCCCCCCATGGAAAAACAAACAAACAAACAAAAACAACGATGTCAGCAGCAAGGAAAACCATTCAGTGCACCCAGAAGACTTCCTGGTACCTCTCATTGGATTGAATGTCATTGCACAGTCAGACCAAAACCAATAGAAGGAAATAGAATTACTGTGATTGGCTTAGAGGCTTAGACTAGACAAGCAAGATTCACTTCTAGTCCAGCCTCCCTGTAACATCTAAACAACATCGGAACTCCGTTAGCCAGAAAGAGGGTCTGCCCCTCAGTCAGGTGGCCACAGGCAAACTATCCTCTCCTGGGGCTGTCTTTTCAAGCAGGGAGCTATGGAGATGGCTTCCCTTAGAAAGCGCAGTGTGAGAGGCGGACACGTAATGGACATATCTCCTGCAGGCCGGCTTCCTGTTCTCAAATGAAATGCCAACCTGTACACACTGGTTATTTCTAAATGGCGAGCTAATAAATGACGCTTGTTTTCTTTACACATTTTTATATTTTCTAAGTTTTCTATAATACTCATTTTATAATTTTAAAAAATGTTACTTAAAAGAGTAATCCTCGTTATGCCATAGTCTCTGTGCTTTAAAATACAAATGTGGTTTCTCATAGAAAAATATTTTGTGGCTGTCATGTCTTTTAGTGAAAGACCTGCAGATGTAACTAACCTCGGTGTCTCTGCCTTTTGCTTGTGTTTTGATTGATGTAGCCTGCTTCTTGGATTCCATGGCAACCCTGGGACTTGCAGCCTACGGATATGGCATTCGATACGAATATGGGATCTTCAATCAGAAGATACGAGATGGATGGCAGGTATGCGAGCCATCTTTTTAAAAATTTTCATTAAAATACATCTTCATAGTGTTCTAGATGATTTATAATTTCCAGACATTTACCATGGAACTTCACTAATTTCCCTTGCGTTTGGTTGACATCAGTGAATACTGTCAGTCTCCCTCCTTGGGGATGTAAGTTCCCTAAGAGCAGAGAGCCTGCTAGTATCATTCACCACCAGACCCTTTGCATCGTATGCAGTGCCTGGCTCACGAGGGCTCTGAAAATATTTATCACTGACTCTCTGGGTGTGGGCCACCTCCAATGTGTGACGTTCATTCTCTGCAGCATCCACAATGGAGGGGCACGTCTTTTGACTTATGATCTCTCCCAATAACCTTTCATGGTAGGATACATGTTGCCATTTTATAGGTGTGAAAACTGAGGCTCTGAATAAATGGAGTTACCTCAGATCACACTGCTGGAAAACATGGGTCTGCCCCTAGGTTTCCAGGTCCAGTGTCAGTATTCTTTTCTACACTCAGTCTTGTCCTCCTAAACATGCCTATTTACTAGATACAGAAGCTCAGGATTCTAATCCTATTAATAAAAGCCTATATGGCCCTCACGCAGTAACAAGCGATCACCAGGAGGCTGTGTGCGCATCGTGTGCACGCTGGTGAGCGGGGGCTTGACGCTGCATGCATGGCATGGAGGCAGGTCCTGCGGCTCCAGCCTACCTCTTTGGGGCTATTCATTGAGGAGCCCTGGATGGGTGGGCAGGGCCTACCTCTTTGGGGCAATTGATCGCGGGGTTCCCGTACTGTGAGAGGGCACAGGCCAGGCTGGGGGACCCCCTCCCCCTCCAGTGCACAAATTTCGTGCACCGGGCCTATAGTGTTTTAATAAGATGAAAACAGGTAATCTTGTTAGCTGTTTTATCAAATAAATCTGGCACATATTCAATATGTATCATTATAGGACTCTGTAGATTTGCACAAACAGTAACCAAGCCATACAAATGACTCTAGTTTACTTTCATATAACCAAACCAGATTCTTAGGAATTCATTTCTCAGATCTTTGGGAACTCTTTGAATCTACAATGAGCCCTAGTATGGACAGTTTTCCCTGATGCTAAATGTGATTTAGGCTTTCTGTCACCCTACCTTTGTCCCACATACATACACCACTGACAACAAGATACTGGATTCATTTTCCAAAAAGCCTGAGTTTTTTAAGCCCTTCCCCTGCTTCTAAGAGTCAGTCTGAGGGCAGTGTGCTCAGGGATTGGATGTAGGGACCTACAATGGAGCTGATCCCAGGATCGAGGAAGGATAGTAAGCTTAGTGTTCCCTGCTGCCATCCCCTTTCCCTTCTCTCAGTATTTGGACACTCTCTGGGCGTAGGAAGGAAGGACTTAAAAGATTTGGTATAAGGAGAGAATGCGCTAAGGGAAAAGTCTCAGAAGGAGAATACTGGGAACATATTAAAAGATATTACTGTGGCACGAACGCGAGTGAACGACCACTGGAGTCCAGACCAAATTAAAATTTAGGGAGCCTTTAATAGCCGGCCGGCGACTGCTCTGCCTTTCTCCATGCAGGGAGTCCAGAGAGCAGCCCCGACCCTTTGTGCAGGACCACTTTTAAGCACATTAACTACATCCTGTTTTTGCAGAGCAAGCAACCCAAGACAAAACAGTTTTTCCTAAGCAACGTCAGGGTCATGCCATTGACGACCATGTTATTCACAGGGTCATCCTGTTCTTCAGAAAGCTGACAGTGTTCTATCTTGCAAGGCTATTTTATGAGGTGCAGCTGGGAAGGGGCCATGAGACCATATCTAAAGGCCTGGCCTGGTGTCAGCACTGACAACTTTATCTGGGGCATGGTCCACGGCCTCTCTGGAGTGCTCAAAAATTCCCACTCTCTAACGTTATGCTTTCAAATTTTGCTACCAACTAGTGTATTTTTATCTACTTCTAAATAAATTAGGAGGCAGCATTGTGTAGGAAAAAGCTTTTGGGCCCTAATTTGAGATTTAATTTCTAATTTGAGGCCTAATTGCAACTCATTACCGTTACAAGGTCTGTTGCCTTGGTTAGGTTACCCAACTTCTCTGAGCCTCAGTTTTTTTCATCTGCAATACAGAGATACCAGCTTCACATAATTATTATGAAAATATGTAAAATGTCCAGCACACAAATAGGCATTCAATAAAATGTTAACTTCTTATAAGAAAAGGATGATTATTTAATAAATTGTGCTATTATATGATAAAATAGTGTAGCCATTAATATATTTTTTATTAATTTTAGTGAAATGGGAAATTATTTCTATTAGTTGAAAAAAGGAGATATGGAATCATGTGGATGGTATGAACTCAACTATCCAAAGGCAGCCAGAAAGATAAAGAGCTAGAAAAATATATGTTAAAGCTTCAATAGTAATTATCTCTGGGAGATAGGATTACAGGTGACTTTTACTGCCTTCTATTTACACTTCTACATGTCTCATAGTCCATAAGAAGTGTGTATTTTAGAGTCATAAAAAGCTATAGAAACAATATAATCGGTTCCCTTTCCCAGTACAATAATCTAGAGTTACATTTACATGGTGAGAAGCTTAGCTAACTAAGCTGGCATCTCCAGTATGACTAACGTTTTGACACAACTCAACCAATACATTGCATCCATTCTCTTTGAAAGTATCCTGTATGGTACTCACTATAGCCCAGAATGCTTAAGGATTTCATTTCTTATCTTTTAACTATTCTCCTGTAACATATTTAAAAGAAACTCAGCAACTCAATCTCAAAAAAAAAAATCTTTTTCAGTGCTGTTTCCCCAGAAGTTTATGAAAGGTCACCATTAATCACACCTACTACCTTTTTAAATGGTCTTGATCCAAGACACCATCCCTTTCTCTCCTATCATACCAAGGAAGTACTGATCTCTCCTATCAGACCCAGGAATTATATGCTGTCCAGGATTCTTAAAGAAAAAAAGAGAGACCAGATGGCTTCTGCTAGTCTCCAAAGCTAGCCTCACTAGCCATCACCACTTCTTTTATTATGACTTGAAATCGAGTCAGAAGCACGCATAATTTCATTTGCCACATCCATTTACCGGGATGGGATTTTAGAGAGCAAACAAGAGATACATCATACCACAAAGAAACCATTTCCATAAAAAACAAAACGTATCTTCCAGGAAAGCAGCCAGCATGCCATTTCAGGGTATGGTCACACCCCCACTTACACCAGCTACATCCTTGCTCTTACAATGGCATATACAGAGAAGACTGAACATTATGCAGGCTGGGAACGTTTTTAAAGGTTGATGGACTTTTAATTTTTGAAGTCTCTTTCCAGGAAGATTTGCAGTAATGGTGTGTTCATTTTGAACCCCCATAAGGGAAATAATTTTATTGCTAAAATTCTTGACTTACCTTCAACTCTAATGGGGATCAGTAATAGACCTCTAGGAAAATAATTGGCCTCTGGGAGGAAGAGGGGAAAGACTATTACAACAACCTCACGGTAAGTTTAACAGTCACACAGCAAAGCTCTGAGTAGAAGGGCACTCACAGTAGGTGTCTTGGAGTTGAACCAAACGGTGTCTGCTGGACCCTTCTCTCTCTTGGAACCTGTGCCAAGCCTGCAAAAATTCCATTACCTGGCAATGTTTTAGTTACCATTGTTGAATTCTTGGCATTCCCAGAAAGGTTTTTCAATTCTTTGTACTATCAAAAAGCATAGTTTGTTGCCAGGCCAGCATGGCTCAGTGGTTGAGCGTGGACCAATGAACCAGGAGGTCACTGTTCGATCCTTGGTCAGGCCACAAGCCCGGGTTGTGGGCTCCATCCCCAGTAAGGGTGTGCAGGAAGCAGCCGACCAATTATTCTCTCTCATCATTGATGTTTCTATCTCTCTCTTCCTCTCCTCCCTCTTCCTTCCTCTCACTGAAATCAATTTTTGAAAACATATTTAAGGAAGCATCGTCTGTTGACTACTCCTGATGTTTGCTCACTGGTTCTTCATGTCCTGTGTATCCCACAGTGAGGGAAAGCATTTCTTAGAATTCAGTCACTGACAGAGCCCCCTGAGCTGACCTCTGCTTCCACACTGGCTGGAACACAGATGGCATTGAGTAATTCCGCTAGGGAGGTGCCAAGTCCAGGCTGCCGCCCCACCCGGACGGGCCCACTGCTCCTTACTCCACGGAGCCATTCGGGCTTTGCCTCAGCTCTTTCATCTGGGATGTCCAGGTCCCACAGCCCACTTGGATGTGAATGGAAGCTCTTCTCCCATCTTCAAATGGCTCAGCATGTTAGTGCATTCAGGGAGCACTGGCTACATGGAAATCTAAATTTACAGGCCACTTTGTTGATTCATTGGGGGTGGGGGAAGCAAGGTAGAGAAGAGGTTTATCACCATCCAGCAGCTTCTGTGGATTTAGTGAGGGCAGCATGTGTGTGGGTGGGGGGGAGGGGGCAGTTCTTTCTTTCTCCTCTGATCTGCTCAGACTAGTTTGTGATTATGAAATACCTGTGTGTGTTTTTTTTCAATTTACCTTGAAAACAAGCTTTGTAAAATTGAGGGCACTGTCCATTGATTCCTTACTGAAGCAGAAAGAGACTAAAAATAAAGAACAGCAAGCTTCAGGTCTGTTCCCCTGCAGAACTCATTAACCCAGTGAGATTAAAACCGGCCACTATTTGGCAGGGAAAAACAAGACCAGCACTGGGTGGCATTAAGAATAGCCAGCGGTCTGATTGATGCTTCTCTGTCTCTGGATCTGTTTTTGTTCATCAGTTTATGGGGGGGGGGGGGGGGGGAGACAATGGGGGGATAAGGACACATATGTAATACCTTAATCAATAAAGAAATTTAAAAAAAGAGTAGCCAGCGGACTAGCCCCTTGTCACAGAGAGTGAGGGCAACCTCTGACTTCCTCAGGATGCTGGTGGGACACTGAGAGCCCACCCTCTCCTCTGGAAGCATCCCAGCTGCTTGAGGACGGGACATTGTGTCCCTGCTGCATTTCTCAACAGAAGATGTGCGGTCAGTTCTTCTAGGCATTTGGTTTTTAAAAGGAGAACTTGTTCCTGCCTCATCTTCTTCCTGTTTCATATCAGACCTTCAGGTGTGTTTTACAACTGTCCTGAGTGCAGAAATGAGGCAAGCGGGCCTTCCGGTTCAGTCCTTCCCTGTTTGTTACAAGAAGCAGTGTGCACGTAGCCCCGTGTTTGAAAACCCCAAACCTGCCCCTGCCTACGTGCAGCAGAGAGTGTTTTGTAAGTTAGGATGTTTTGATCCTTTCTGGATATCCTCATGTATTTGTCTTAGAGTCCTAGTTATTAACACATTATCAGCTGATAAAATTCAGTTGTTTTCTTGTTAAATTTCAATTTAATGGTTCAATCCCTTTATTACTGGGATAGTGGAAACCTAAATTCTGATTTGTAGTTACTGACTTTGTATCACCATCTAGCTCCTGTACCACACAGCCACTGGGGAATTGTTAAAAATGCAGAATTTCAGACTCTACCTCAGATTGACTGAGAACCTGCATTTTAACAAGATGCCACTGGCTCATTAGCTCAAATCCAGCTCCAGCCTTCCCTGGGCTTCCTCCTGCCTCCGCAGCTGTCTCACTCCCAGACCTTCTACCTAAGGATGTTGCTTCTCTGAGTCCCCTTTTCATTCTTTATTGTGCTGGTAGTTAATATTCATGGGTGGCTTACTGGCTTTCTTGTTTGAATAAATGAATGTGTATTTGCTTATCTGGCCGTTGACATTAATATTTTGTTTTATATCTCAAAAAACAGTCGCTGTATTTGCTTCTCCCTTCACGTTGTGCCGGGGGCAGGCATTGAACTCATATTTAGGTGATCATGAGGCACCCAACCATAATGTGTCCTAATTCATAAACAATATCATCTTAAACTAAAGCTGAGTAAATCACCATGTTCTAATCTCATCCACAAGGGTACTTCGTACTAAAAATAAAAAATTAAAAAAAATAGTGCCTTTCTCCCACCCCTTCTTGTCAGAACACAATTCCATTTTTAAAAAATATATGCAAGCCTGGCCAGCGTGGCTCAGTGGTTGAAAGTCAACCTATGAACTAGGAGGTCACAGTTCAGGTCAGGGCACATGCTTGGGTTGTAGGCTTGATCCCCAGTGTGGGGTGTGCAGGAGGCAGCCAATCAATGATTCTCTCTCATCATTGATGTTTCTATCTCTCTCTCCCTCTCCATTCTTCTCTGAAATCAATCAAAAATATATATATTAAAAATATATGCAATATTTTAAACATTTCACAAATAATATCTTTACAGTAAAAACACTTCCCCCCAAGTATGGTTATTGTTGTTCTTGATGTTTTTGTTTGTTTATTGCAAACCAAAATTCATTTGATGTTTATTATACCCTAAATACAAATTATGATTTTAGAACTTTTATTGAAAATATTTTGTTACAGGTAACATAAATAGATGGTAAAAAATTGAAATTGCCAATAAAATTAATTCCTTACCTCTAAGTATATGTTATTTTCAAAATAAGCCGTAAAACGAATAATCATTATTAGATCAAAATTATATAAGGATTAAATTAAACAAAGACAACAAAATGTAAGTCTTCTGTGCTATGCTGAAATCAGCTTTATTAAGGGAGCTTTCTATTGGGAGCATTTCTTAACTGAGTCTGTGCACTGTAGGCACAAGAATCTTGACTGAAACCATCATGTAGGACCCATCAGGCTGAGGTATCCAACTGTGAGCATCCCTGGAGGGCCTCTCTCTTTCACTCAAGCTAGACAATTGTATTCACCAACGTTAAGACACAGGCTCTAGAACACACAGACCTAAGGTCAAAGTTTAGGTATACCATGTACTGTCTGTACAACTTTGAGCAAGTTACAGTTTTCTCATCTGTAAAAAAAAGGAATCATAGTTTCCTCCTACAGGTTTGCTATGCAGATTAAGTGCAGTAATATCTATGACACATATAGAGCATTATCAGCAAATATTGTTGTGGTTGATTTAGGCTGTAAGACTTGAATCTAGATCGACAAGGAGAACCAACACTCTTCTTTCCAAAAACAATCCTCTCAAGTTGATTCAGTTAAAGATGTTTTTAATCTGATCGCATGGAAACGGCTAGGTCCCCATCTCCTAAGAAATACATTCTAAGCCATATCCTTCTTGCAGGTAGAAGAGGCAGACGACTGGCTCCGGCATGGAAACCCCTGGGAGAAGGCCCGCCCTGAGTTCATGCTGCCCGTGCACTTCTACGGGAGAGTAGAGCACAGCAACTCGGGGGTCAAGTGGATCGACACCCAGGTATGCAGTGTCCTCACCTTTAGTGTTTTGTGTAGTACAGCACAGGGAACATGTAGCATGGAGCACAACATGCATATGACATTGAGTATAGTACGGTGTGCATTGAATAATAGAGTATATTCTTATAAATAAATGTGTGGCTCCTCTTAGTGCAACCCACTCATTTTGGAGACCAGGGAGCTGAGGCCAAGAGATAAGTGCCTTCCTCAAGGTCAAGTGATTCTCCAGGTCATTTTGCAACCAGCGTTACCAGAGGCTAATCACTTCTGTAATCCCAGTATATGTAGCTCTCCAGTTTTATATAAAGTGGTTGTTACCAAGATGGAGTACATGTCCATGTCCTTCTTCACCCCACTGTGACATGTACCTTATTTACTTACAACTTCTCAGGGGTAAATTTTTTTTTTTTCAAACTGAAGTAATAATTCGAAGAATTGCCAAAGTTCCTATGCCTTGCAAAGTCAAAAATATTGCAAAATGTCCTCAGTTATTTTGTGCTAAATCACTCCTAGAGGAAAATGCTGGTGTCAACCAAGTACACTGACTTCATGGCCACTGGATTTGAGTGTTACCCTGTCACTGAACAGCTCAGTTTTTAGCACCCCCAGTGGTGGGTTGTGCCTTGCTTCTTCATACTTCCTGATAAATAGCCTTTATTAACCACTGGACTGTCCAGTCATTGGAGATATTTAATACATATGGCCTCAGGCTGGAAAAAATGTATCACTGGTTATTCTTTAAAAGCTTAAAGAAAAATGGTAAAGATCAAGTAAATGTTGTCCTTATATATCAAAATTGGGAGTGAAATTCAGTATTGTAATATTAATATTGTTGGTTGTGGATTATTCTCCATTAATAAAGGCTTCATTTTGTCTCAGAAACACCTAGACGCATGTTGCAGCTGACTTTTTAAACTGATGGTCTATTCTGCTAATTCATGTAGAGCTAATCATAGTACAGAAAAATAATACTTTTTAAAAAGGGTTTTCCTACCTAAACATGAATTTATTCAACCTATGAAATAACAGATTAGAAGCTAAAAATAGGTAGCTTCCCAATGATACAGGGAATAAACTAATACTGTGATTTTTAAGATAGTCTCTTTTTTATATTTTGGTTAAAGTTAAACAGACAACAAGCTAAGTTGCAATTGGTTACGAATATGATCCGGAGAGCTGCAAACAAATAACTTGTTAATATATCCAAAGAATTCCTACATGTATTTGGAATTAAACTTCTGATCTATTTAATTATGTGCCGTTTTACACAATCAAACCTGGAATCACCTATTTGCACTGCAGGCCCCGCCGTTGAGCTACCTTGTATTTACAAAGCAACTCTAGACATTCTCATAATACATCCAGAAATGTAACTAGGGAGGGTGGGTTTTCTGTGCCCACAAAGG
This sequence comes from Eptesicus fuscus, assembly GCF_027574615.1. Lineage (NCBI taxonomy): Eukaryota > Metazoa > Chordata > Mammalia > Chiroptera > Vespertilionidae > Eptesicus > Eptesicus fuscus. Next base: position 40,658,527 of record NC_072477.1, read on the forward strand.
CAAGGTGATGGGGCAGATGTGATATAAGGTGAGTGACCCACGCAGTGCAGAACTTTGTGCATTCATGCAAGCCATCACTGGTCAGCCCGATTTGGAGCTGGAAGGGTCAGAGAGCATGAGGCAGACACGGAGCGCGCATGCTGTGCGCAGCTGCCAGTGAGCTGAGCAGTTCACTCTTGTGTCAGTTCAGGTCCCCTGGGAAGCAGACCCAGAGAGAATTAGAAGTGTACGAGATATATTGGGGAAATGCCTGTGAGAGATAAAAAGGAGGGGGGGGGCAGAAGGACGTGTGACACCTTAGAAGAATAAAGGGGGAAAGAAGAGGGGTTTTCTGGAAGAGCCTCAGACAGCAGTGCAGCTCTGAGCAGGTGGCCAGGCTGATGGCGCCTGAGGTTCAGGATTGCTCGTGAGAGGAGTCCCAGCTCTCGTTCGCCACGATGGTAGCTTTTCCAGAGAAAGCACGGCCTGCGTTGGAGCTCAGGGGTGACGGCTCTGCCTGAAGTTCTCTCAAGGGACATCTGCTGCCTCAGCTGCCTCAGCTATGCCTCAAGGGTCAGGAAGACAAGTCGTGTTTGAACCCAGACTCACCCCACTCCGTAAACAACTTTTCCTGATTGATCACAGCTTGCTTTAAAGGTCACCAGAGACCTTTATTGCCTAGTGAAAGATACTCAGAGGAGAGGGATTTATTACTCGAGGTCATGGCGTTCATGAAAGTGTGACTGAATATGTATGATTGATTGATACAGGCTGTCATGCTTCATTCATTCATAATTCATCAGACTCAACTAAAGAGATTTGTGTTTGCATTTCAACCCTACCACTGACTGTGACCTTGGACAAGTCACTTCTCTCTCAACCTCATTCTACTCAAGTCCAAACAAGTGGATTGCACTAAATGATCTATAGCATCCTCCCATTCAATTAAGCTGTCATTCCTCTCCCTTAGAGCTTGACTCTGATAAGGCAGGTAATAGAAATGAATCTTTTCCCAATAAATTTTAAATTCACATGAAACACAGTTCATCTCCCTGTCCTTCTCTATTTCAATGACTGTCACGAAAATTGAGCTAGATTTCCCAAAGCTTGCTTCTTAGACCCATCTCAGCTAATTAGCAGCTGCTTTGTCAGATCACTAAAAGAACTTCTTCGTGCAACTTGGAAAAACCTAGCATAGCATTTTAAACATCATATGTAACCTGTCTTCATAAATTTCCTATTTCATTGATTTTTACCATATTCGAAATCAGGTCATGGAATAACCTACACTAAACTTACCCTGATTACTGTTTTTTAATGGGTACAGAGTCACATCTGTCACTTTGTTTACACTTCATAATTTATTATTCTTAGAGCCGTGGCTTGATCTGAAACATAAAAGATCTGTACTCAGATCAAGGCAAGGGACACCAAGAGAAGTCAACATGGAAATGACACCGAGGGCCATGGGTCTGGATGGTTCCAGCCTTCCAGATTGTTCCAATGGGAGGAGAATCCACAAGGGCCCCTAATACTGTCCCCAGCCCTGGCCCAGCCCTAGGACCCTTGTCTTGGTTTAGGCCTCACACAGTTTGAGTTAGTGATAGAGCCAGGAACAGAATTCCAGTTGCCATCTCCCAGCCCATTGTTCAATCTACGTCATCACAGTTGGGAAGGAGGGAGCAACTACCTTGGTTTAACCCCACAGGTGGTCCTGGCCCTGCCGTATGACACCCCAGTGCCTGGGTATATGAATAACACCGTCAACACCATGCGCCTCTGGTCTGCTCGGGCGCCCAACGACTTTAACCTCCAAGACTGTGAGTACAGCATGGGCTCCGTTCCTTTGTGTGTGCGCTTAATCTTTTTTTTATCTCAGAAGCAAGTGAGTACTCTGCTCTAGGAAGATGGCACAAAGCAAGGATCTTGGGGTCTAGGACATGGAGATTTCTTTTTTTTTTTTTAATATATTTTATTGATTTTTTACAGAGAGGAAGAGAGAGGGATAGAGAGTTGGAAACATCGATGAGAGAGAAACATCGATCAGCTGCCTCTTGCACACCCCCTACCGGGGATGTGCCCGCAACCAAGGTACATGCCCTTGACCGGAATCGAACCTGGGACCCTTGAGTCCGCAGGCCGACGCTCTATCCACTGAGCCAAACCGGTTTCAGCTGGAGATTTCTTTTTGATGATTGCCAGTTAGAACCAAATTGAGCTTGAGAGAAAAAGCCTTGAGTGTCTGATCTGAATTTTTTCAGTGACTAAGCAGCCCTGTGGAGGAGCAGGTATGGGGGACATTTTTAAAGTCTGGCCTTCTTAGACTCTCATATGGATCACAGCATAAAGGTTTATTGAAATCCTTTTGGATTTTTAGGAATTTTAGAAATCCCACATGATACACAGCAAACATCAGGTGAGATCAAGGGCCTTTGATAATAGAGGCTGGCTTGTCTATTTATTCATTTTACTGTTGTTCCACTCAGTTAACGTTGGAGACTACATTCAGGCCGTGCTGGACCGAAATCTGGCCGAGAACATCTCCCGGGTCCTCTACCCCAACGATAATGTGAGTGAGCCCCCTTGCTTTCTTGGTGGAAACAGAAGCAGCTTATTTTGGAAGCACCTGTTCAGTAGCCCTCGTAAAGGGCTTTAATATTTATTTTACGTCTTCAATGCAAAATAATCTCCATTGGAATTGTCTAGACTTCCCTTCCCATCCCAGTAACGAAAACAAATGTGTGCCATGTGTGAAGCCAGAATTGGTATTTTGCCCTTGATCAGGGACCCCATGACTGATTGGAAGTTCTGTGCATGTATTTCAAAACAGACCTGGATATAAAAGATTAGTTGAAACACTGCTTGCTTTCCAAACAGAAATTTCAACCACGTCAGAGTCCCTGGAGGTTTCCTGCCTGGCCTCTTCCCCTAATGTTGGGGCTCTCCCGGCCCTCTGACCCCAGTGAAGTGGGGTCATGGACCTCGGAGCTGACCCAGGAGCAAACACTTGTTTATGCAATTTATTCATCTCTTTAAACTTTTTCCTAATTTTACATTAAGAACAGCTTAGCTAAAAAAAACAAAAAAGCAAGCAAACACTTGGAACTGGATCTTAGATGACTGCTGTGAATTCTTATTTGATTTAAAGATACTTAGCTCTAACTTCTACATGGGTAAAATCATTTTCTTGAAGCTGTAATGATTTTTATTTTAAAAATAATAATCTCAGAAGCAACCAAATTAGTACTCTGCTCAACAGTGATGGTACAAAACAACTATTTGGGGACCAGGACATAAATGATCCTTAAGGCCAGATGTCCACTTGGTGTTAAACCATAGTCTCAAGGGAGGATTAAGTTTGCTGCAGCATTTTTCAGGAACTTAACGGTGTATGTTATTTTTTTCCTTTGGGAAAAACACTGTGACTTCTGTACATTCCAGAGAAATCTCCGACCCAAAAGCAAAAGGTTGTTCTAGTTCACGGTCAATTAAAGTAAGACTCCTTCCAAGCCTGGGGTTATCCTGGTTGGTTCACTGGAAGGGACCTAAACTTCATCCTCCTGTCTTCAGTAAGGACCAAACTTAACTTTACTTAGAAATAATCATCTACAGCAGTTGACAGCATATACTAAGTATGAGGTGCAAAGTTGACTAAATTCATTGAGTAAAAGGTATGCTCCAGGTTATGCTTGTTTTAAGTACAAGTAATAAATCATTTTTGTACTGTAATTACAAGAACAAACTCATTCCTTCTCCCCAACTTGGCCAATACCCTAGTCCAGACAAGATTCTTCCCAAGAATCTGTCCTCCCTCTGCAACAAGTTAGATATTTCTTTCTTTCTTTTTTTTAAATATATTTTATTGATTTTTTACAGAGAGGAAGAGAGAGGGATAGAGAGTTAGAAACATCGATGAGAGAGAAACATCGATCAGCTGCCTCCTGCACACCCCCCACTGGGAATGTGCCCGCAACCAAGGTACATGCCCTTGACCGGAATCGAACCCGGGACCCTCGAGTCCGCAGGCAGATGCTCTATCCTATGAGCCAAACCGGCTTCGGCTAGATATTTCTTTCTTGCTTAAAGATCTTTAAAGGCTTCTGATCACCTAAGAGAAGGACACAATCTTAGGTGTGCTCTCTAAGGTCTTCATTAATGCAGCCTTGAGTTCTCCATGATCCTGCCCAGCAGTGAGGTCTCAGATGTGCAGGACAGTTTGCCCTGCCTGTTCTTCTCACCTGAATGCCTTTCCCAGGCTGCCTCTGCCTGCAATGATTCCTCTGGCCCCCTGTGCTCATCTGACAAGTCCAACTCATCTTTCTGGGCTCGGATAAAAAACTTACCTGAGTGCCCAGGTTCCCAAAGTACTGTGTATATAATAAAGTACAACATTAATTGTTTAATCATCACATTTGATTTAAAGCATTGTTTACACATCTTTTTCCCCACTAGTTTGAACTTCTTAGAGGTCAGCGATTATGTTTAATCATTTTATTTCTAGGATATTAAAAATTCCCTAACTCAAGAAAGGTTTAAATTCATTCTGGATGGATTTATACATGCCATTAGGAAATAAAATGTTAGAAATATAAAAGAGTACTAAATTTTTTTAAAAATTCCAAATTCCACCTAAAAATTCTTATTGGTGATAGCAATCCAGTTTTCCTATTAATAAATTTTAATTTTTAATTTGGTTTTTAAATTTTTGTCAAAGTTATACATGCACATAGTTTAAAGAGAAAAACATTCTGTGAGGCTTATATAAAAACATAGTCTCCCATTTCCCACTTCCCAGACGCAGCTACATCCCTTGCTTCTAATTACTTTCCTGGATTCTTACCTCCATATTTCTAATAACAAGCTGTTGTTTCTTCTTGGTTTGCCCATTTCACAATTGTGAAACTGAACATGAGAATATAGCTCACTCCCTCCCATACACTCCCACCTCACCACACACACACGTCTCCTACCCCGTTCTCTCCACATAATTACATAGTAATTTTCACTGGCTCCTTAATCAGTGTTGAAATTATTATGACCATGCAAAGGCTTCAGGATGCTGATCTGTCTATGCCTCTGTGTGTCATCACATAATGATTATTTTTTCTTCCCTTAAAATGTTTTTGTTTTTCTTGGAGTTAATAGTCATTGTTTGTTTGCTTGGGTTTCTGAGTACTTATCCTTAATTTACCCTCCACTGTCCCTCAGTTGTAGAAATGCCCTCTGGCTACATTCAGACACAGGAGGTATTCTGTTAACTCGGTCTTTTTGAAAAGCCTCCTCTGGATCTCGTCTGGTTGACAGGGTCTTCTTTCCCTGTTATTCTGAGGCATCTTGTGCTCATTGAGTTTCCGGGGTCATTTGTGTTCATGTCTTTCTTTTTCTTTGTTTGTTTCTACCCTGTTTTGGGAGTACACATGCTCCAAGGGCTTCCTGGGAAAGGATGGGTGTAAGGTCAAATTTTTTTGAGACCTTGCATATCGGAGAGTGTCTTCTCCTGCCCTCACATCGACAGTTTGCCTGGATGTAGAACACTCAAATTTTTTGTTGATGTTGTCTTCTAGTTTTAGGTATTGCTGGGAAGTACAGTGCAATTCTGATTCTTTTTTCTTTTTCTTTAATTTTGAAATGACAGTTGATGCAATTCTGGTTCTTGATCTTTTGTTTGAATCATGCTTTTTTTCCCTTTGAAGCTTGTAGTTTCCATATACTGTATATGTATATTTAAACTCACCCTACTCCGCCTTCTCTCAACCTCTCCTTTCCTCAACCACCTACTTCCAACTGTACTAGATCCGGGGAGGATTGCTTGGTGTGAGTCTATTTTCACCCATGGAGCACTGCAGTTCTCCAAGAAATGGTCTGGAACTATTGAACATCCTCAACTAGTTCTTTAGTTTTCTTACCTTTTTTCTTCTATTTATCATTTCTTTGTCTTCTTGCTCAATTTTCTGGGTGATCACAACTCTCTTCCAATCCTTTTATTGTTTTTTATTTTGACTATCATGTTTTAAGTTCCAAGTAATCTTTTTTCCTCTAGATATTTTCTTGAAGCATCTTAATCTTATTTCTTGAATACACTATCTTTTCTAATCTGAGGATATTGATAGTATTCTTATAATATTCTTTTTTCTAATCTCTGTGTCCTCTGAGTTGGCTTTTGCTTGTTTATTTTAACCTCTATCATTCTTTTACAAAGTTTTCTTAGCTATCTAATGATTCTTAGCTGCCCATTAAAGTTTAAGGGAAGGGTACCCACAAGCTTTGGGGTAGCTCTGTACACTTGGGTGGGGTTTGTCTATTTGGGCTCCACTCTGTTGTCATCTGGTGGGGCCATTTCCTGGGGAGCACCTCCTGTCAGTGTCTGTACTCCCTCTTGGCTGGTCAGATTCCCTAGAGAAGACTCTTTCCTGGTAGAACTAACATTGACTGCCTGTGGTCTGAAATTTGGTTGCGAGGAGAAGACTGAGAGTCTCAACATTCAGTACATAAACTTTCCTTTGACCCCCTTCTTTGAATTTTCAGTAGGGGGTGGTACCCTGCCTTCACCTATGCCTGCTGCCCTCCTGTCCAGAGACCCTCTTTGACCATCTCCACAGAAACACCAATAGCTTCTGCTTCAGTTGAGGAATGAAACTGCTCAGCTGAGGGAACTGGGATGAGGTCTGAGGCTACTGCTTCTTAGACAGGCTCTCAACTAACCTTTTACCCCATTTTCACCCTTACTTCCTAAGGAGACCCAGTGCTATTGTTTCCTGCACCTTTGGGGGCTTCGATGTGTAAATTGAGTTGCTCTTTGGCTCTTTTCCGATACTCAGTCAGGATTCAGCCTTCCTAGGTCTACTGGCTCAGTTATCACTCACCCGTTTTCAGCTTCTAAAAAGTTGTTGCTGTCATCTTCTCTCCCATTCCCTTCATTCTTTATCAGCAGCCTTTGAGACATCCTCTTACTGGCATTTCAATGGAGTTTCAGGAAAGAGCAAAGGCTAGTGCTTGGTGTCCCACCAGCCATCTTCCACCCGATGTCCAATGGGCTTTAGCCTTAAAGTTCTAAGCCCAGAGACACCAATCAAGTTTTGGCCACACCTAACACTGTGAGCCACTCACTCATCTCTCTGGCTTGAAGTTTTTTGAAGGGAAGGAGCTCAGATTGAAGCAGGAGTACTTTGTGGTGGCCGCTACCTTGCAAGATGTCATCCGACGCTTCAAAGCCTCCAAGTTTGGCTCCGAGGACGGTGCCAGAACTGCATTTGATGCCTTTCCAGACCAGGCAAGTATTCAGTCTGTGAACCCAGGGGGGACATCTGAGGGGACGAGGACTTCCTATCAGATTTACGCCTCTGTTTCAGTGCTAAAACAGTTGAGTAGGTAATGCGTGCTAAAGCATTCCAGGGAAGGTTGGCATTTCATTTGGCCTTTGCCCAGCAGGGATGAGGTCAAGGAAGCCAGACCTGGGCCATCCGTCGCCTTCACGTTGATGTCTTCCTCCCCACAGGTTGCGATCCAGCTGAATGACACTCACCCTGCACTCGCCATCCCTGAGCTGATGAGGATTTTTGTGGATATTGAAAAATTGCCCTGGTCCAAGGTCAGGATAGTTTGGCTTCTTTTTCCTTCAATAACCAAAATATCTGTGGTTAGGGGATTTTGCGAAAAGCTCCTTTTGTGATTTTTTAAAAATAAGTTACTGTTGCTGAAGTCACCAATTAGAGGTAAACTTCACTCTGGTGCTGACATTTCTCCATCTTTACTACTTCACAGGGAGTTAGACTGAGAAATTGAATGAGCACATTCCTAATGGAACTTACCATTTTTGTGTCTAAAAGGGTTTTAAATTAAACTCTCTAACCCCAGGATACAGCTCATTGAAAGTGTCCCATTGCTTTGGAAGTCAATATTTTAAACATATTTTATACCATCTCGCAACATTACTTAAGTTTTTATTCTTCAAATGTTGTTTATTTAATAAATAAAGACAGCCCTAGCTAGTTTGCCCCAGTGGATAGAGCATTGGCCTGCAGACTGAAGGGTCCCGGGTTTGATTCCAGTCAAGGGCACATGCCTGGGTTGCAGCTCAATCCCCAGTAGGGGGTGTGCAGGAGATAGTCGATTGATGATTCTCTCTCATCATTGATGTTTCTATCTCTCTCTCCCTCTCTGAAATCAATAAAAATATATTTTTTTAAAAATCAATGTTTTTAAAAAATAAAGACACAGTAGAATAGTAGAGAAGATTCATTAACATGCTGTCTTATGTTTTATCAGTCCATTTTAGAACTAGCTGCCCTTTGGTACCCCAAAAACATATTCCCACTCTCTGGACCATTCAGGAACCTAGTGGAATCAAGACTGTGTAACTCTGCACAAGCAGATGGAATTGTCCTCTTACAAATGAATTGCCCTGTTATAAATGGGCGGGGATTGAGGAGGTGTTTGCTGTGTGATGGGGTGTGACAGGCAGGGCAGCCTTCCTTGTAGAGGAAAGCCGCTAAGCCCTCCCTTTCCCGCAGGCCTGGGAGATCACCCGGAAGACCTTCGCGTACACCAACCACACGGTGCTCCCAGAAGCCCTGGAGCGCTGGCCTGTAGAGCTGGTGGAGAAGCTGCTTCCTCGACACTTGCAAATCATTTATGAGATCAATCAGAAGCATTTAGATGTAAGTCATTTTGAGAGTGTCATGACAATGAGATCTTGAGAGGTTTGGGGTGGCTACGGTGTTCCCTCTTTCCAAACTTCAGACCTAAACGTCTTTCAATCATTGATACATCAAAAGTATCCAAGCCCTAGCGGGTTTGGCTCAGTGGATGGAGGGTTGGCCTGCGGACTGAAGGGTTCTGGGTTCAATTCCGGTCAAGGGCCTATGCCCAGGCTGTGGCCTCGATCCCCAGTGAGGGGTGTGCAGGAGTCGGCTAATCAATGATTCTCTCTCATCATTGATGTTTCTCTCTTTCCCTCTCTCTTCCTCTCTGAAATCAATAAAAATATATGCATATATATTTTTAAGTATCCAAGTCTGCGTAGGACTCTGTTAAAGACATCTTCTTGAAAACACTAAAATAGAGGGATGGCATCTCCCAGAAGCTAACCAGCCCCTCTCCATGGGAGTGAAGTTTTATATTCACTCCATCAAAAATGTTGGTTGGAAAGGGAACAACGTTATCTCAACATCGCTTTAAACCTGAGTGACCAGTGAGGCCTTTCTCTCCCTTTGGCTAGAGAATCGCAGCCTTGTTTCCTAAAGATGTTGACCGTCTGAGGAGGATGTCTCTGATAGAAGAGGAAGGAGGCAAGAGGATCAACATGGCCCACCTCTGCATTGTGGGCTCCCATGCTGTGAACGGCGTGGCTAAAATCCACTCAGACATCGTGAAGACCCAAGTGTGAGCTTCCTTTCCCAGGGTGGTGGGTCTGACGCTGCTCCATTAACAGAACCGTACGAGTAAGCTCAGTGCTGCGTTGGAGAGGAGGAAAGACCCCGACAAAATGTTTAAAAGTATTTTTTTCTTAAGAAGAAAAAGGCCCTTCCTCTGTGAACCATCCTAATTCTAGATGTAGGAGACCAAAACTAAAATTATTCTGTTGAAAAGTCTGGCTAAATGTTGGTGCCAGAAAATCATATGGAGGTGATTAGATTTGGAATTTTCCTTGTAATTATTTTGAATCACAAATGGATTTCTATTTAGAATGACACCCATAGATGCTCTTAGCTCCTCCCTCCACCTTTATTTAATCTTTCTAAGCCAACACTTGACTCTTTGAATAGAACTCTGAACTTCATCCTGCATGCAGGACCCTGCTGTTTCAGCCAGATTCAGTGGTGTGTCTCTTCTGTCTCCAGGTTCAAGGACTTCAGTGAGCTAGAACCAGACAAGTTTCAGAATAAAACCAATGGGATCACTCCAAGGCGCTGGCTCTTACTCTGCAACCCGGGGCTTGCAGAGTTAATTGCAGAGGTAACTGGGAAGTGCTGAGAGGGAGAGGAAAGGAGGGAGGGAAGGAGGGAGATCCAACTGGAATGCAAGTACAATCTGTAACAGGGCCGGCTTCATCAGCACGTGGCCTGTGCAGTCCCGTGAGGCTCTGTGCTTGTCTTAATTCTCTGGTGCAGTCATCTTGGAAGTCTCAGTTTTGATCAAGGGCCCCTACCAATTCTGTACCTGGTCCTGGCTAACAGTATTCATATGACACACAGGTGGAAGTTGGTAACTCACTCTATTTAGAAAAAGAGGGTAACAAAGGTCATATAAATAACTAGTGGAACCTGGGTCCTTTGTCAGCCTCTAGGTAGATTTCCTGTTTTTAACACAACACCCCTGAAACTACATCTAAGATACCTGCTAAGTGTCCTTCCCACACAGCAGTTCAGCCTCTTCTCTGAGTGAAGCCATTCTGCGTCTTGTGTGGTAGGTGAGCTGTCCTGTGGTAGCTCAGGGACAGAAGCTGCTCATTTGGGCCTGATTGGCATCCCTGATTAAAGCCTCCTCTTCCTTTAAACTGAAAGAAAATCGGGGAAGACTACGTGAAAGACCTGAGCCAGCTGACGAAGCTGCACAGCTTCCTGGGGGACGACGTCTTCCTCCGCGAAATTTCCAACGTGAAGCAGGTGAGACTCGGTGTGGGTTCTTGCCCGGCACTTGCTTTGGGGGTTTACGCTCCAGTTTTTAAAGAGGGACCACCTGATGCTTCCCCGTCAAAAGGACTCCTGCCCGTGCCCTGTCTCAACAGGAGAACAAGCTGAAGTTTTCTCAGTTCCTGGAGAAGGAGTACAAAGTGAAGATCAACCCAGCCTCCATGTTTGACGTGCACGTGAAGAGGATCCACGAGTACAAGCGGCAGCTCCTGAACTGCCTGCACGTGATCACCATGTACAACCGTGAGTCGGCCCTGCAGCCACCCGGTGCCCCGGGGGCAGAAGCAGCACCCCGTGCAGGCCCCGCCACCCCGGCCATCATCCATCCCGTGCTCCATCCACTTCTCCATCTTTTCCAGGCATTAAGAAAGACCCTAAGAAGTTGTTCGTGCCCAGAACAGTTATCATTGGTGGCAAAGTAAGTTGATTTTGTTCACTGGGGATGGGGTGGGGACGGGGCGGGCCTCTGATCTCTTGCCATTTCTCCACTTCCTCGTGGCTGCATTCTGTCAGTGTGTTCCACATTCTTCCCCAAGGCTGCCCCGGGATATCACATGGCCAAAATGATCATAAAGCTCATCACTTCCGTGGCAGATGTGGTGAACAATGACCCCATGGTTGGAAACAAGTTGAAAGTCATCTTCTTGGAGAACTACAGAGTGTCTCTTGCTGAAAAAGGTAGGGCCCTCATTGCAAACCATGTGAGGCCAGGGCAAATTCTAGGAAGAGGTGACAAGATATGGAAAAATGGGGCAGCTGAGCTGGGAGCCAGGAGCTGGGGATAGAAGGTGTCACCGGGCAGAGTAAGAGCCTAAGCTAAGAGCTTTTAAGATGACCCAACTGACAATGAGATTGCTGTCCCCAGAGTCAGTATCACAGGGTACATTTCACAGTATCACGGTATACATTTGCAAGTGCATTTTCCTCCCAGCTAGTCGGAGCTGGGGGCTAGAGGAAGTAGCCCTGGGGTGTTGGTAAAGTGCAGACTGTGCTCTACTAAAGAAAGAGAAGGTGTTCGGTTCCCAGCCCCAGTTTTGCAATAGGATACCAACTCCCCGGCCCCCAGATAATCCTCTGGTCACTTCGTTTGTTCACGTGGCAACAGGGAATGAGGACAGGCGTCAGGCTGCCAGAGCACGAGGCTTAGATGTGCCTCAGATGGGCCCTCCGAGATCAAGCGTTGAGTTCCCATGTGGGGACAGTCAGACTGGCCAGAAGCCAACATCCCTTTCTCTACCACTGGGACCTTTGCTATTTGCATCACATGCCCACAAAGCGCCATCCACATTCAAATGCCAACTGTGTATTGACCTGTTTCCTGCATTGAAAAGGGATCTTTCTCTTTTTGAGGTGTTTGTGGGTCCTCTGCTGTTACTGTTTAAGAACTATCTGCACGAAGGAAAAAAGAGCCAGGTTCCTAGGGATGCAAATGAACATATACCTAATCCACAAATAAGCTCTGGAACTAAAGCAGAGAGTTGGTCCCGACCTTTGTAGAGAGAAGGGGCGGGAGGACTGCAGCCTGCACTAATTTGTGTGTAAATCAGGCTGGAAGCTCAGAGGCTTGGTGTCTGGCCCTAGACACACCTCAGTTGCATGTGGCTCATTTCCTTGCAGTGGAAGTGGAAGAAGGGTGAGGAGAAGCGGAAGGAATACAAACAATCCTGTTTCCTCCGATTGCAAAACAAGGGTCAGAAGAGGCTCTGAATTTTAAGGATGTAGAAAGAGAAGTTTCAGTGTATTCGTTAAAATTATAAAGAAGATGAAATAAAAATAAAACCATGACAAAATTTGGAAGGGAGAAGAGAAATGGGTCAACTTTTATAGCAGAGAGTCAATAGATGCTGTTTGAAGTTTATAGACCAAGAAAGAGTAGGATAAGCATATAGTTATTTAGCACTGTGGCCATAACCACCAAGATAGCACATCAAAAATGGACAAAAGTGGCCCAGCTGGCGGCTTTTGCATCGACTATGAACCTGGAGGTTAGTTTGATTCCCAATCAAGGCATATGCCCGGGTTGCGGGCTCTGTCCCCAGTGTGGGGCATGCAAGAGATAGCCAATCAATGATTCTCTCTCATCATTGATGTTTCGGTCTCTCTCTCCCTCCCCCTTCCTCTTGAAAGCAATAAAAGAAAAAGAAGAAAAAAAAAAAGAGGACACAAGTGGTTGCCTGATCCCTGGGGAAGAGTGAGATCTGTCTTTCACCATTTGAATGTTTATCTTGATGACATGTACTACTTTAGTGATCAAAGCAGGCCAGCTACATAAATTCTTAGATGAAATAGAAGCAGATCTAGAGAGTCAGAATCACTCATTTTAACATGCCTGTCTTGCTTGCAGTCATCCCAGCCACAGATCTGTCGGAGCAGATTTCCACCGCAGGCACTGAGGCCTCAGGGACAGGCAATATGAAGTTCATGCTGAATGGGGCCCTGACCATCGGGACCATGGATGGGGCCAACGTGGAAATGGCAGAGGAAGCCGGGGAAGAGAACCTGTTCATCTTTGGCATGAGAATAGATGATGTAGCTGCTTTGGACAAGAAAGGGTGAGAGAACAGCCCACCCAGGTATCCCACTCAGGCTGAGTCACAGGAAATGTGACAGCAGACATCTCCCAAGAGTCAGAGGAGCCTCCTGGCCATGGATTAGTCTAATGAAACCCAGCAAGTAAAAGTTAAAGAGCTTGGGCCTAGGTGCATGGGGTTGTTGCTCTTTGGTATCAGCCATTGGAGAGCGGGCCTGATGAGCTGGTCACTTCTCTGCATCCTGTGATTTTTACCTTGATCAAAAGATGAACCAGTTTTTCGTTGAAGTTTTTGCCTATGATTTAAGATTGCTCCTTTAAGATTGCAAACAGATGGACTAAAATGTGGGAGAGGATAGGTATGGTTGTACAGAAGCACCCCGGAATAGTTGCTCTTAGTATATGGATAGGTTTATTAACTAGATTTATTAACCTGGGTAAAAATAAGTAAAGAGTGCTGCCCAAAGGAACTACAGGGATCACAACATTTGGGGGTTGTTGGGTATACTTCCTGACCCTGGGAAGTAAATTTAACTCAGTAACAACAAATTTGGGGATCTGTGGGTCCAAAAGCAACTAGTTAACTTAACATAATGCTTGTTCAGAGCCATAAAGTCTGCTTTGAAATGAATCTTATTGTCTTTTACCAGACTAGACTATTGCTCTGGGACTAGGATTTTTTTTTTTTTAATCTACTGTCAATGTCTTCATTTACAAGGAACTAATCAACTCTAAGTGTGTGTATGGGGTTGAGGGGAGAGAAATGTCAGGATCTAGTCAGTTATTATTGATATCCATATTGAACTTTATAATGACTTCTATAAAATTTAGTATTTCTGAATGCATTTTTCACAGCTAATGTGGTGTCTAGTGTGTTGCTAATCACAAACACTAGCAGAACCTTCTTCTTACCACACCTCCACCCCACAGATACAAGGCAAAAGAATATTATGAGGCACTTCCAGAGCTGAAGCTGGCCATTGATCAAATTGACAATGGCTTCTATTCTCCCAAGCAGCCTGACCTCTTCAAAGATGTAATCAACATGCTATTTTATCATGACAGGTGAGTTCCCCCAAGAAGGTGATGTTATTTCAGCCGTGAAAAGGGAGCAAGAACATCATAAACCAACTACAACCCAACTATGTAGATTAGCATAGATCTGTGATCTGACAAGCTAACCTAGACTTGGAAAGAAAAATTAAAGATTCTCCACTGGCATTGCTAGGAAGCTTTAAAGATAAGACCCACAAATCTGGTATTCTTTTTCTCCTTCCACCGGTGGACACAGCTTTCAGATGCATCGTATGATGACATTCTTCCCTGTGGGGAGGACCATAGAAAGGTTGAGGGCTGTTTAAAGTTCTTGTGAATAGAAATGTGAGTTTGGTAAAGTGGCTACGAAACAAAGGTGAATTTTAAATGGAATCTTAACTCATATCTGTTAATGAAGCTTTTTGTTGTTTTGATTTTTCCTCTCAATCACACAAAAAAACAACACAGGTTTAAAGTGTTTGCAGACTATGAAGCGTATGTCAAGTGTCAAGAAAAAGTCAGCCAGCTGTACATGGTGAGTACACAAGCTGAGATGTATAAAGTAAACCAGCTTACTATGGTTAATTTAAAATTCTGTTTCTTTTTATTAAGTCTCAATAACAGGGCCCCACTGACCAATCAAAAAAGGGAAGTGAGACAACTTCTAGGTTGTTCAGATCAAAACTCAACTTTTCCCAAGTTTAGACAGAGGTTGACTCGGCGTTTTCATGGCAGTTGTAAATGTTTTAATGTCCATGTAAAAAAAATGACAAATAATTTGATATTTATTGAGCACCCACCATGTAGCAGGCATGTTCTGGAAACTAAAGGTATAAAGCCAAATTGAATACTCCTTTTACCCACTCACTTGTTCAACAGAGAGGCATCGGGGCCTTCCCATGGCAGGCACTGTGCTGGGCACTGGCACAGTGGCCCCAGCACAGACAAAGCCACCTTCTTCTTACCTGTTTAGTGCACATCAGAATCACCAAGGCAGCTTGTTAAAGTACAGATGCCAGTCTCCCTGACCCAGCAGTAGGTGGGATCACCATCAGTATTTGAAAAACCTGCTTAAATGACTCAAATGCTGAGCCTTAGTTTATTGGGATAAAGACTGACCCCCTTTTTCTTTGAAAATTGCAAAATAAGTACCTCTCCTGGACTACCCATGGAGTGGGGCTATATGATTAGAATAGAATATAAATGTATAGAAGGAGGGTTTCATGTTTGATTTTTTTTTTTTTTAAGAAAGAAGAGGAACAAGAAAGACTATACTTAAAAAAAAAAAAGGCAGGTAGGGGGAGGAGAAAGGAAGGAAAGGAGAGGCCAGAGCCATGCACATCTTTATCAAGCAGCCCAGCCCTCTGGGTTCATTAATAGACACAAGGAAAGGTTCATCATCTCTGATACAATAGACTTTTAGTGAATTGCAGACACCACAGAGGAACAGATACCTAGAGAGGCTGGCTCTCTGCCAAGACTCCAGGATGGGTCTCTTGGGGTCGATGTCCTTGAGCCTTCCGGTTGCCCTTGCCCCCATAGTCTTTCTTTTTGCCCTCCAACTTGAAAACCATTGTACAGCAGACGAGTGAAGATCCATAAAATCACCACCTCCTGCCCTTTGTATTCATCAGTAACTACTTCCAACAGAAACCTATTTCACTAACGTTTCTTTCCATTCCTTTCCCAAAGCAGGTAACAGGGTGGTTCCTACAGTCGTCCCCGGGTATCGCACTGGGTTTTAAAGTAGGCTCATTCAAGGCTCATGCTGCTTCACAGCCCTTAGCTCCTGGTAGAGTCCTACCCAGTCCCCCAAACGTGTACAGACCAGAGTAATTTCCAGTTAATGGCCATAAGCAAGGAGGGGCAGTACTTGAATTAAGCTTAGGGCCCTACTCCCCGCTTCCTGAACACTGGAGAGAGCAGCCTCAAAGACAGAGAAAGGAAAATGGCCACCTCTCCCTCTTTCCTCTTGATTGAAACCCATGCTTGTATGTAGAAAGGCTGCAGGGGGGAAAGAAAGAAAAATAGAACAGAACAAGAAAGGAAAATCTGGCCAAGGGCAAGCACAAACGTGAATGTCAGATTTGCACAATGGGTCTCTTCTGTTAAAATGATGGCCCCCATCCAAAGGATGCTCATCTAGAAGCCAAGTATTTGGGTCAGTCTT
The DNA here is from genome assembly GCF_027574615.1 of Eptesicus fuscus. Lineage (NCBI taxonomy): Eukaryota > Metazoa > Chordata > Mammalia > Chiroptera > Vespertilionidae > Eptesicus > Eptesicus fuscus. The sequence goes on from NC_072477.1 coordinate 40,674,872, forward strand.
TCTTGTTCATTAGTGCAAATTGCAGTTTTTGCTCTTAACAATAATTGTATTGTTGAGGCTTAATGACGAGACTTCCCATCCATGTGAGTTTGTTTTCTAATCCTCAACAATACAAAGGAAGTGAAGAGATGAGGCTTTTATTCTTTTATTTTAGTAAGTTTCCAGAGTCTGAACAAACTAATTTCAGACTCTTTTCTGCAGTACCTTAAGGACTGATGGTAGTTTTCGATTTTTTAATGCTTATAATGCATTGCTATTGGTTTTAAATAACATTCTGGTCATTTACAATGAACTCTTAGGGTTCTTTACAAAATCATAAGGTTATTAAATAATTACTTTCTTATATTCTCATTTGTATAAAAAGTATGAGATTTGGATGTTGCATATTTTATTAAGGATAAAACCTGAATTAATCATGTTTTATACTGAATCCAATGGGATTCAGTATAAACCTACTGGGACATCTACCTTCAGGAAAAACACAAGAAAAGTAGGTCAATAAAGTCTCTCAGTGGATCATTAGCATTCTAGCATAGTGTTTTCCAAACTTTGTGAGCCACAGGTTAAATCTCTTGACTTGGTTTCTAGCAGATAGTGAATATTATTGTCCCTTCCTTTCATCCGTAGTTTAAAGGAAGGTATCTTCATTTGAAACAAAGCATGGGAAATATGATTTCCATGCCAAAACATCGTAACTATAACAAAAATTATCAATTAGGTCATTTTTATCCTGGTTTCCCTGAAAATGAAAAATACATATTTTTCATTCTTAAGAGAAATATATACTCTAAATAGGAGAAAAGCTCAGTCTGCTCTATTTAGCTCTCAACTGTGAAACATGTATTTATAATTCACTACAATTTACTCCTATCGTTTTCTCCATGAAATGCGCTTCGATATGCTTTGCCTGATGTTTGTCCTAAAGCTGGATGGGCAGTCAGGCCCTGGGCCATATATATCTGTGTTGTTTACAGAATCCAAAGGCCTGGAACGCGATGGTACTCAAAAATATAGCTGCCTCGGGGAAATTCTCCAGTGACCGAACAATTAAGGAATACGCCAAGGACATCTGGAACATGGAGCCTTCAGATCTAAAGATTTCCCTGTCCAATGAATCTAGCAATGGGGTGTACAAGGCCAATGGAAAGTAAGTTGTAAAATGTCCCTAAAAAAAAAAAATAGTTTCTTATTGGACTTGAACCTTTTTGCAACATTCTTTGATTTTGTTTTGTTTTGTTAGCTAACAATCCAGTTAAGTATCTCTGGGGATTGGGCGGGGAAAGTGTATAACTGTATTAGAGCTAAAAATAAAGTATGAATTTCCAGAGCTACCTGAGTGTCAAAAGGTATTATTTTATAACAAATTGAGTAGCATTCGAGGACCTTCCCCTAGAAAAATGCGTGGAACTTTTTAATGCCATTTAAATGAACTAAAACACAAATTATTTGACTACATTGGAGCACCTTTCTTACACTGCTACCTAAGCCCAAACCGAAGACTACACCTGATTCACAAATAGCCCAGGGTGTTCGGTAACTGCACATTTTTATATGGGATCCAGTTTTTACCAAATTCTGATTCTCCGCAGTGATGTTTCAGCATGTTCCATGAACTAAATGAGAGCATTCCATACCACCCAGCATCCATGCTTTGTAGCTGGCAAGTGACTGGTAGACATGCCAATGACTTTAGCTCATCCAAGCATCCCGGTACAATTTTACACAAAAAGTACACATCACAGGTGGTGTTTGGACCAAGTCTTCACTGGAGGTTTCTGCTGCTCTTAGACCTCATGCCCACTGCTGGCTCAGGAAATCTCTGCAGAAAAAGGACCTAGATCAAGTCACATGCTTTCCCACCTCACGGTCCACGTAAGCCAGATCAGCCCTAATTGCCTTTAAGGGAAGAAAGTCACATTTAACAAAGCTACTCTTACCTCACAGTTTTTAACAGTGTGGGGCTCCTACAAAGCAGGTTGTGTTGGAAGCCAGGAGGAAAGATCACCATCTTGACCCTGTCTTTGTTCCTATATGCATTGTGTGCAATTTCATAGAGCTGCAAGGGCACAGAAAGACAGAGACTCAAAGGCTGACCATCAAGGCTGTTGTTTTTCTAGGCTGACTTTCTTACAGCGATACAGAAACAGCCAGCTTGAGGAGTTAGTCCCATTAGGTCAGAGACATGGAGACTCCACATTCCCAACTGGCTGCCTCTACAGCTAAAGGACTGAAAGCTGCATGACTAGTAGAGAATGCCGATAGGACATCCTTCCACTGTCCATACCTCCCTGCAAGAAGACAAGCAATTGTAATGGACGCCCTTTGTTTGGTTAAAAGAAAAGAAACTGCCTCCCCATTTCTAGAGCCACTACAGGAAAGATACAGAGGTTCCTATAGTATCCTGGGTCCCCACAACACTTCCAGGTTCACAGACCCCGAATGAGGAGCCAGGGTCCACCACAAATGCTCCTTGGAGCGATTAGCATGGATGCTTACTGTATACACCAGGCAGCATGGCTATTATGGGTGTAGAGAATCCCTTAGAATGTCAGAGACCCTCCTTTGGGCTCTCATCAAAGTTTGACTGGAAGAGAAGATGGTGAAATAAGAACAGTATGTCTCAGTCAGGACTCAGTTCATTTACCTGTTTTCCATTCTCCAAAGGCACTGTGCTGTCATCCTCGCCGTGAAGGATGAGGAGGGGGGAAGACAGGAATTTTACACTAGGAACAGGTAGAAGAAAAGCATTCAGTTCAAGAATTACACGCTGGGAGTTCTCCTCCTCCTCCAAGTTAAATCTTTACCAAAACATGAGGTTTGCCCAAAATACAAGAACTCTCTTTCCTTCCCTCCCAGGCATAACAACTTCATATATAACAAAACTTCACACAGAAACTTATTTTTCTTCTGGGTAATATTCTCTTTCTCCTATGTACTCATGTAGTTTAATTAGGTACCTAATTAATTTAATCTACTTCCCTGTGATTTTCCTTTAAAATGAAGGACACTGAAGTATTGAATTTGTACAAAATTAGAAGAACTTTATCTTTTTCCTTACTCCACCTAATATCATAATACTTGGAATATTATCATTAAAAGAGCCCTGGCCAATATGGCTCAGTCAGTTGAGCATCATACCATGCACCAAAAGGTCACCTGCTTGATTCCCAATCAAGGCACATACCCAAGTTGCGAGTTCAATCCCCAGTCAGGGTGCATACATTGAGACAACCGATTGATGTTTTTCTCTCTCTCTCCCTCTTTTTTCCTCTCTCTCTCTCTCTAAAAAAAATCAATAAAAACTTTTTTTTAAAAAAAAAAAAAGAAAAGACTCTAAAAGAAAACTAAAAACCCCAAAATAACAAGAACTTCCACAGGACAAAATAGAACTCTTTGTGACAATTTATTTACTTTTCCCCATAAATGTACAGGATGAACATCTAATTAATGGGTTTGATTAGCTTCCTGGTCAACTTCCTACTTTGGAGGAAGCCCTTCAAAAAGGCTGTGGCATGAAGAATGTTCATTCCTGACTCCAATGACATTCTCAAACAATAATTCCCTCCCCCACCCCATTTCAATATCCGTCCATCCATGCCACAGTGACTTGCTGTTACTCCTGAGAATGTTACATCCCTCAAGTGTGTTGAAATATAAAAATATTGATAACAACTACATATTTGCAGGTGCTCAAATTCTCCAACTATGAGAGGGAAACTTGCCAAATGCTATTCATTGGATTTGCTGTCATATTAGTAGGCTGGACAATAGATAGGTTTTAGTTATGTGCAGAATAAGGCCTAAAGTCAGGGATCCCTAAATCTACAGCTCCCTTTATGACTTCAGAGAAAATAATGAATCTGTAAAGTCATCAAATTAGTCATAAGGAAAATGCCAAATACTAAAAACTTGTAGATACATTACCCTAAATCCTAGTGCCCACCTATAAATTCTCATCTAGTCTTTCAGACTTCTCATCTACCCATCAAGTAAGTCACATGATAGTCACACCCTGCCCCACCTCCCCACCCCCAGAATCCTACAGGCATAGTAATAGAACAATGGACATTTTTAATCTTTAGCTTACTTTTCATCATTAGGGAAGACTATTTTGTCTTTTCTTAGAGCATCCATAAGTGTTTGTAAAAATCCTGGAAGTTTCTGGTAAATCTATTTTTTTAAAAGGAAAAAAACAATTAAAACTTTGCCTGCAGCTATATAATTTGTTGTAGTTTTCCACCATGAATGATGGTAATATAAGAGAGTAACTTTCTAAATATAATAAACTTGAAAAAAAGCAAAATTTTGATGATTGTAAAAGTAATTCATATCTTTGTAGGGAATTTGGAAAATACGAAAGGAAACAGAAAAAAAAAATCACACATAATCCCACTATCCACAGACCATCACTGACTGTCCTTTCTTTAAAATACAAACAGCACTATTAACTTATTTCTTCATATTCTGAAAGGAGCAGTGATATTCATAATCTAAACATTGCTTCTACGGTGGATATAACTAACTGGTTTTGTTGGGGAACAGAATATTCTGATTAGTCAAAAAATCCTGTTGAAAGCACACAATACATATAACTAGTTTTAAAGGACTTGAACATTACAAACTGTTGAATTAATACTGCAGTTATTTTAAAGGGCATTTTAGGTTTTAACAATGACCACCAGACTCCAAATATAACAATTACATTCTAAACATACTGAGTTTCCTTTTTAATGGCAAATTCCAGTGACTTGAATTCTAGTAAAATTGGCTTTATCATATTTTGATGAGGTCACTAGGTAAATTATATGCCTAAAAGCATTCATTTCAACTAAAAATGAGGAAGGGACAAAAACCCTGAGCAATATTACACCTTCCTCACCAACTTCAATTCTACCTCCAACTACATCCCAAATACATTCATTTCTCTCCATTCCCCTATCACCCAGCCTAACCCACCTTTCATCTCTTGCTTGAATTACACCAACAACTGTGAGTGACCCTCTGCTTCCACCCTCTCCCCGCTGCAATCCATTTCCCACGGGGAAACCAGTGATCGCTTTAACAACGTGCCCGTCACGTCCTGTCACTCTTTTGCTTCACACCCTCCAAAGGCACTTGGATTTCACCCAGTGTCACTTTGGCCTTCGAGGCCTGACACGATCCGGCTGCAGCCTCTATCTCCAGCCTCATCTGTCACTATGCCCTCCCTCTCCAGGTCAGGCCCAGCTGCCTTCTGTTCCTGGAACAGCCTCGATCCCACCTCAGGGCCCTTGTCCTTGCTTTTCCCTCAGTCCGAGTCCTCCACATTTCCCCGTGAAAGCTGGCTCCTTGTCTTGCAAGTCTCAGCTCAGATGGTATTTTTCAGAGCAGTTTTCCCTAACAGCTATGGAACCTTGACCTCCCACCACCCAGCCATTCCCTGTCACATACATTATGTAACTTTCACGGCACTTCTCTCTATGGAAAATCCTCGTGTTGTGGACTAGTGCTAGTACTTGTCTTCTGTCTCTCAAGAAAGTATGTAAAGGTCATAGGAGGACGAACCACAGCTTCCTTATTCTCTGTGGTATTTCCAGAACCTAGAAAATGTCCTGGTACCTAATAAATATTTGCAACCCATGGAATGAGTCTATTATGTAAATACCCCTGGCATACACTTTGAAGCTATCATCAGTCCTTTTCATCTTACTGTGAGTGAGTGAATTTCACTCAGATTTTATTCCTTAGAATAGAGGGGAGAGGGAAGGGGGTTGCAATGCAATAAATGGGATGTTGCCTACGGAAGGAAATGGGGACAGAATTGCTAGGCTGTGGCCAGTAAATACGAACTTCAGCTTCACGATTTCAAAAAGAAAAGAATTATGTTCACCGTAGAAGCCATTTTTAGATTATGCATATCACTGCTCCTTTAGGAGTACAGAGAAATTAGAGTTAGCTGCTATCGAATGTAACTTGTTGTAGTCTCCCACTATAAGCCATAGTAACATAGAGAATAGTAACTTTCTAAATATAATAAACTTTAAAAAAAAACTTTTTTCCGGTTTTAAAAAGTAAGTCATGCCATTGGGTAAACTGTCAGGAACTTGGGTAAATTGTGGGGAATTGGGTAGGAAATGGGTACAGAATCTGCAGTGAAGACAAAAGTCTGCTGCCAGCGTTGGCCTCAGGAACCTCCGTGGTTTGGTGGGGTTTGTCTGGCCGGCATCTTTTGCCTGGTCCCAGAGCAAGTGATTTGCATTCAGGTGCAGCCTGCAGATCCCAACACTGTCTCTCCTTCCCTTTCTTCCTTTCCCGGCCTTTCACCCATACTAAGGGCAAGATTTCTTGTTTTGTTTACTTTTTTCTTCCTCTGAGGGAAATTCAATAAGAGAAGCCCTTCAGCAATTCATCTCAAATTCCAAAGGAGAGAGAAGAAAGCTGGCCCAAGCCAATAATCTACTTTGTTATTCCTCACTCCTCCCAGCCCAGGTGCCCTTTGAGACTCAGAGGTCACAGCATCCCCTCCAGCCCAGAGCACAGCCGTGGGTTCCTAATTGGGTCTCCCTGCCTCCTCTATTCTGGAATACCACCAGATAAATATTCTTAAAATATCAGATACATGAAAGGATAAACTCACATAAAAGATATAAAATTACGTTATTAGGTGTATGTTCCTAAAAATATAACCTCAAAAAAACTAAAGCAAAAATTGACAGAACTAAAACAGAAATAACTCGAAAATAATGGTGAGATATTTTAATATTCTTCCTTGAGCAACTGATAAAACAAATAGTCAAAAAAATCAGTAAGGATATAGAAGAATCAAATGACATGATTAACAGTCTAATTGACACATTAGAACAGCGTACCCAAAACAACAGAACACATTATTTTCAAGCATATGGAACATTTACCAAAATTGACCATTTGTTGGGACATAAAACAACTCTGAGCAGATTTTAAAAGCTAAAATCATACAGAGTATACAGGGTTAGGCAAAAGTAAGTTTACCATTGTTGGTATGGAAAATAATACAATAATTAACTTAATTTTGAGAAAGTGACAAGTATATTCCAAAATATATGTGGAAATGCAAAAGGTCAAAATGGTCTTGAATAAGAACAAAGCTGAAGAAGTTCACTAGATATCAAGACATATTATAAAGCTACAGTCATTAAGAGATTGTAGTATTCCTATGAGCATGGACAACAGACATGGGAGAGATATGAGAATCTCCAACAGACCCATGTATATATGTAGAGGGAGATACTGGTATATGCAGACATTGGCACTGCAGTGATGGGGAAGGTCCATTTAGTGAATGGCACTGGGCCAACTGGAAATCTATAAGGACTTATACATCCTACACATGCAAAAACACATACCTGGGATATGGCTCTAAATGTAAAAGGTAAAACAATTTCAAGAAGATAGCACAGAAGAGTATCTTTATAACTTTGGGTAAGCAGAGTTTTATTAAACAGGACACTTTTATTCAAAAAGTATTAACCATTAGAAAATGTTGGTAAACTGGTTCACATGAAATATAGGAATATCTCTTCATTATGAGATGCCATTGAGGGAGTAAAAAAGCAAAACAAGTATTTGTTTAAAAGCAAAAAATAGAATATATTTGAAAAACAAATAATTTTAAAGACTTACCCTATGAAGAACTTCTACAAATGAAAAGACAACTCAATTTAAAAATGAGCAAAAGACATGAACAAGTATATCACAAGAGACGATATCTAAGTGGCTAATAAACATATGGAAAAATGCCTGGCTCCATTAGTCATCAAATGCAAATTAAAACCACAATGAGATATCAGTATGAGGGTAAGGATATGATGCAACTGAACTCTCTTGTATGGTAAGTGGAGAGTAAAATGGCAAAGTCACCTTGGAAAACTGCTTGGCACTCTAACTACTAAAGCTGAACATATGCATACCTTATTATCCAGCAATTCCACTCCCAATGTATACTCCATTGAAATATGTACACAAGTTTAGAGAATACATGTTCAAGAATACTTATAACAATGATGTTACTAATTATCCCAAATAAAAAGCAACTCAGATGTCTACAAACAATAGATTAGATCAATAAATTGTACTATATTTATACAATGAAATACTACATAATAATGAAAATGATCAAATTACAGCTATACTTCATGGATAAAATCCTACTAATATATGTTGGGTGAAAAAATAGAATACATCCTATATAATTCTAATATGTAAAGTTTAAAAACAAACAACGCTATACTGCTTAGAGATGCACAAACAGGTGGTAACACTATAAAGAAAAAATATGTGGCTGTCACTCATAGGACTGAAAATAATGGATGTGATTACCATAAAGTTCAGGCTGAGGATTACAGCTAAGATGGGGTTTATTAGATTAGAAAGTAACATACAGATGAGTCTTCTGGTGATGCTAATTTCTTGACTTGCGTGTTGGTTAATTTTTTTCATTTATTTTTAGAGAGAAGAAGGGAGAGAGAGAGAAACATCGATGTGAGAGAGAAACATCAATCTGTTGCCTCCTCAATGTGCCCCAACCGGGAAGAAACTGGAAACCTGGGCATGTGTCCTGATGGGGAATCGACGACGCTCCAACCAACTGAGCCACCCCAGCTAGGGCAATGTTGGTTACATTTTGACTTAGGTGTTCAGTTTATAATTATTTGCTACATCACGTATTTTCTCTATTATGCTGACTTTCAAAATTATAAAATTTCAAAAAAGAAACAAAAGTAAGTGGGAAGACTGTACTGCATCTGAATTGCAAAATACCAAAAGTTTGTGTTTATTAGTAATTACTTGGAGTAATAGATGATCAAGTAATGGTTATCTTAAGATGAATATTCAGTCATCTAGAACCAATTGAAAATGTTGTATTTGTTAAATCTTAAGTTACTCAGCATTCAGTATTTTAGAATGTAGAGCAAGCATGTCCAACTCCCGGCCCATATATATTTTTGCAGCCCAGCCAATACAATGGTATGTAAGAAACATTTTAATAAAAACTTCATAACTTAATTTTACAATATCCTGTTATACATAATTATTAATAATGAACTACAACGTTCATTAATGACTGATTACTATAATTGTGTTGCATTCATTTCCCTTATGTGCAGGCACACCATTTCTCTCCACTAATACTAGCAGCGAATATTTTAGCAGCCGATTGCCACATCATTAGTCTTGGACTGACATGTTTGGTGTGTGCAACAGGAAATATTTCACTTTCGGCAAACAAGAAAAATAGGTTTATTTGCATTACGCTTACTAATTTGTGCAGTTATTCAGTATCTGATAAGTTAATGTTCAAGAAAAAAATATTAATTTTTATTAAAATGTTCTATTATTTTATGTTAAGGATTACTCATTAATTTCAGCCCTTTGTATTCAGCATGTCTCTATCGAAATAAACCTACGTTTCTATGAAAATTGAAGCTTTTGTCTTTTTGCAGCCCACACAAACTTAAACCTTATTTGGCCCGTGTTAGCCTTTGAGTTTGACATACTTGTTGTAGAGGAGATTCCTGTATTGAGTTGAAGTTTAGACATTTTCAAGATTCTGTGATTCTGTGAAATAGCACTCCCAGAAGTAATGCACTGCCTTCCTTTGAAACAGGTAAGTAAATTCCAGGATGTTCTAAGATAGTTTATTGTGCAAAAGATTCCAAAAGTAGACAGTTGGAGAAAAGTGCACCTACATTGCCTTCCAATATTAGACAACAATTTAAATTGTGGGGCCATGTATTCCTTCTAAGAATCTCTCCTATTCTCTCTCTCTCCCCCCACCCACCCTTTCTCTTCCTCTCTCTCACTCATTTGCTAACATTTATATGGATGTATGACTATACACAATTGAGCATTGGGCTTGAAATAAAATTATAAAATTTGGATAAACTGCACAATAGATTTTTTTAAAAAACTACATCTTGTTGCCCAATTCCTTATATCTTATCTTCTTGGAGAGATTGTCTCCTCTACATGGGATACTGTATAAAATCATTTGGCAGCTTCCTTGGATTCTCTAGAGGCTGTCTTATCATAAAATTATGAAAGATATATGGCTGACAGTCATAGGACTAAAAATGATGTGTGAGATGTTTGTTTTCACTTTTTAAAAGAATAATAATAATAAATAGATAAACCTAACTTATTTGTTAAAAATTGTAAAAGATAAAACTTTGGCTTTTAATAAGCTACTCAATCTATTAGAAGAAAATAAAAGGACTACCAACTCCAAAAGCCATCAATCATGCCCTTCTTTAATTGCAACTGGCTAATAACCTGTCTCAAGTTAGAATAACTTAGAGGCATATAAAACTAATTAAGAAAAAGAATGTGGTTAATAAACATAAATGTGTGGAAACACTTTGACATCTTGTGAAGATGAGTAAGAGACTCACCTTTAACAAGGGATAATTGATACTTGCAGTCCACATGTTGGTAAATGGAGCTTCCAGAACAATAGCATCAACTGGGGATCCTTGAAAATATAAAAAAGAAATAACTCCCCTATCATATTTAAATATCACCTTCCCTAAATAAGGGATATTTAAGGTCTTGTACATCATTTGTGAAGCTTATTAATAATGCAAATTCCTGGACCCCACTCCAGACTTACTGAGTCAGAAACCAGAATCTCGGGGGGCTGGGGGGATGTGAGAACGTGCATTTCTAACAAGCTCCCCCACCCACCAACCAAGAGATTTCCCTGCATATGGTAGTTGCAAACCAGTACCTTCTTCTAAAACAAAACCAGATTGTCAAGCCTTGGGTAATTTTAGAAAGCAAAGTACTATGGGAAGGAAAACTGTTCTGCAGTCCATTGTTAAGAATGTGCCAGAGGCTGATTAGGTTGTTTTGGCCAACACTTTCCCAGAGAACAATTAGAAAATGTGGGTCAGATGAGGATATGGGCATGTGTATGTGTGTGTTTGAAGGCACCTGAGGGCTGCTAAATCAGTGAGATTTTGTAAAGCCAAGACCAAAAGGAAATCTCAAGAACAGTCAGAGAAAAAAGCATTATCTTCAAAGGAGCAACAGTAAGACTGGCAGCTGACTTCCTAATAAAACAGTGAAACCCTGAACAAAGTGTTGGAATAAAATTATTGCCAACCTTGAATTCTATGCCCAGTGAAAATATCCTTCAAAAATGAAGATGCAATAAAGACATCTTCAGACCAAAACTGAGAGAATTCATTCACCAATAGACAGGCAGAACAAAAATCCCAGATAAAAACAGAGAAATGCTGAAACTAATAAAGAGCAAAGAAAAGTACATCTAACCATTGGCTTTTATAATGTAAGAAGAATGTTTTATGGAGTGTGTACAGAGAAAATTAAAATACATGATAGCAAGAGTTCATAAGCTGAGGAGGTGGATGGAACCAGAGTGTCCCAAGGTCACTGCATTATCGAGGAAGTGAAGTATTCATGTATGTGAGAATTTAGTTCAGATACTATAACAGTGCCAGCACTGTGAAGGAAGTGACAGGGAGCTGTGAGAGCTTAGGGGAGCATTGAAACAATGCTTAGTTTATTTGCATACGTAATTAAGATTGTGAATATCAGGTGACTTGCTTTAAAATGTTTACGTAACTCCACCTGACCTGTATTGCCAAGTAAAGTTTAAGATGTGATGCAAGAGATGACACGCTTTTAATGCTTGTCAAAGTCACCTTGTCCTATTCACAGAGACTCCAATCCTGAAAATAGATCCAGGAAACCTGTGTTTTAAAAAAGCATCCCCAGGAGATTCTGATACAGGCGGTTCTCAGTGCGCTTCTAGAAATGCCAACGTAAATGTTATGTGAGCAGGGCTGCAGGAAGTAAGCCCTGCCTGTCGTTCCATGTGTATTACTTCCCGCTCCTGTGACCCAAATGACTCCATAGTAACAGTGACTGTCACTTCACAGTGAGGGCTCTTTCAAAGGTAATTTTAAGTCTTTCCTTGGTATTTATTTTTAATTTCATCATCTTGAAAAACAACTATTGTTTTTATATTAAATCGAGAGGAAAAGGAACGTTTGCTGCATTATCAGAAACTGCCTAAAGTTGGGGTGCTTTAGGTATCTATCTCTGTGTTGGAAGTGTACCCAATAGTCTCTTGACTCTTTTTAGTTCCCCATCTCAAGCCAGGAAATTATACCACGTAATCATTTTCTAGTACCTTTCTCTTCCAGTACTCTTGCAGCATTCGTTACAACTCTGTAAAGCAATGAAAATGAGTGCATATGTGAAGCCGTGACTTAACAGTCAAGTAAATGATACAAAATGCAACACCCCATCGGAGCATCTGATACCTGATGAAAGCTCTGGAAGCTCCGGTTAGAAAATGCACATAGACACAACATTTTGCACAGGGTTTCCAGGGGTCCCCCTGGCTCTAAATTAAGAATCCTTTTCCTTAAAACTCTCAAGTGGAGTTCTGCAATGGGCTCCAGAGTCACAGATGACTGTAGCGCTCCCGTGTTTTACAAACAGGCACACTGAGAGGGCAAGGTTTCCAGCCACATGTGGGAAGTGAGAGAAGCCAGAGAGTCTCTGTCCCCTAGATCAGCGGTCGCCACTGGTGGTCCGTGAGGTCCGAAAGGTTGGCGACCGCTGCCCTAGATCATTGCTCCTTTCAGGGCTCATTCCTGCCTGGAGCCCCCAGGACCCACCTAAGGACCCATCTGCAGACCCCACTTACCCTGTACCCAGAGAGTGGCCCCAGAGGCACACGGGGGTGGTGCCACTTCTTGCCTTGGTCCACTTATAGACACAAATAGCGTCCGCAGTCAGTCCCTCCTCTGTGGGCTTACCCGTAGAGTCCCCGAACCCTGGCAGCAAGGAAAGGCAAACACAGTATCACCGCCTCCAAAGTGAGAATCATCGAAAGCCTCCTGCTTCTGGAAAAATCTGTGTACACTGTTCTTAACACATACCTCTGTAGTCAACAGACAAGACGTGAAAGCCACCATCGCTCAGCACCTAGATGACAAAGGAGCCGTTATCTTCAATCAGAAGATGCAAACAGAAAAGGTTTGACACTTCCATAACCCTAGTTGTGACAGTTTAATAAATAGGGAAAAGATTTATTTTTGAAATCTGGTGTTTTACTTCAATCTTGAGATGGCCAGACTCAATGGGAAGTAAGGAACGCAGTGTGGCAGAGCTGGGTCCGACAGCCTGGGTCCCAGTGTGGCTCTGCCACTTGCCAGCTCTGTGACCTTGGGCCACTTGCCAGCTCTCTGTGACTCTGGGCAAGCCAGTTAACATTTAAATATGCAAATATTATTCTGAAAAGTGAAAAACAATAGTAGATGTGTTTAGGATTACATGAGATGACATATTAAAATACCTTGGTACATAGTAAATGTCCTCTTTAAGAATTCCCTTGAGAATAAGAACTACACAGAATTGTAGTAGAGGCAATCAAATAAGGGGGAGATCATTATATTAAATACTAGAAGCCCAATGCAGGAAAATTCATGCAAGAGTAGGCCTTCCTTCCCCCAGCTGCCGGCACCAGCTTCCCTCCAGCACCCAGGATCCGGGCTTCCCTCCTCCGGCCGCCGGCAGGCACCTGGGACCTGGGTGGCTTCCCTCCAGCCCTGGTTTCGTCCGGAAGGACATCTGGTCTAATTAGCATATTACCCTTTTATTATTATAGATAAACAGATAAAAAGTTAATATCAATCAAAGATAAAGAGATCATTAGATGATATCAAACCACTGCCAAGCCCTATGTTGACAAATGAGGAAAGAATATGAAAATATAACTTTGAATTACAAAGATAGACAAAGGGAAGACAGAGAAAAGGACAAAACTTACTGTACAGACACTTTTAAAACTAAATCCTCACAATAGTCCCATAAGGTCGGTATTCTCCCCATGTAACAGATAAAGAAACTGAGCCTTGGAGAGTTTAAATAATCTGTTCGTATTTGGTCACCCAAATGTCTAGAGGCAGAACCAAGATTCACACCTGGGCCTGCATATGTCCAAATATCGTGCCTCCTCTCCCACGGCTGTGGGTGGATGTGGGTGGCTGAAACTCATTATGAACTTTTACATACAAATAGAACTGATAGCCCTAGCTGGTTTGGCTCAGTGGCTAGAGCATCGGCCTGCGGACTGAAGGGTACCAGGTTTGATTCTGGTCAAGGGCACATGCCTGGGTTGCTGGCCTGATCCCCAGTAGGGGGCATGCAGGAGGCAGCCAGTCAATGATTCTCTTTCATCATTGATGTTTCTACCTCTCTCTCCCTCTCCTTTCCTCTCTGAAATCAATAAAAATATATTTTAAAAAATAGAACTGATAATGAGAAAATAAATGTAACTTTTTAATACCTATTTAAACTGCATTCATTCCAAAACAAAAAGTTACCTAAGAAGCAGGGCAGTTAAACATCCAGGGAAATAGAAATATTCATGTGTTATTTGTGATACTGTAAATTGAAGGACCACTTGACAATCCAACTCAAGAATAACAACAGCAACAGAATCTAAGAATTTATCTCTAGGAGAAAAAAAATCCCAAAGAAGAATAAACTTCATGCTTAAAGTTTTCTGTAGCAATTTGATTTCCCAGTCACCACCTATCCAAATAAGTAAATGAAGAGCTCGGGAAGTGTGGTCTGGCTGGGAGATGATGACTATGGCTGTGGTATCCTGAATCTGCCCCGGGGGAAGAAGTGCTATCATACCTTCCCACCCACCCCTGCTGCCACGGGGATGACTACACCTCCAACTCTTCTTTCTGTGCACACAAGGGACCGCCCAGCTCTGCCAAGAGTGGGAGGGAGACATCAGCTTCACCACCATCCCCTGTGGGAAGTGGGGTGCAGGATGGAAAGCAGACCTAAAAACTAATAGGCATCACCACCCCAGGCAAAACTGTATGCAGCCCACCACTCCTCCGCCAGAGGCAGCTCTGAGGGGGCAGCGGAGAGAGGAGCTTCCTGTCTGAACGGGGGAAGGAGGATGAAGAAGGGGCTGGGGATTCTGGGCCCCACTATTACTGTTAAACCAAGAAAGAGTGGAGGTGGGAGCTGGCACGTGACAGGTGAGATCAGGTCTTGTGGTCAGTAATTGGACCAGCTGCCTGGTCACCTGCGGCAAAAATTACCCAACTGGCGTGTGGGAGAGGATCAACAGCCTGCCTGACCGGCTCTGAGTCAGAGGCAGAGATGGTGAGTGCAAAGCCTGCCATCTCCCTCACACCTGGAAATGCTAGGGGCTGCCCCCCCGCAAACGGAAGTCATGGAGCAGGTGAGGACAGTCGAGTGTGGCCACCATCCACGCTGCAAAGCCCTTCATGGAGCTGAAGCCAGGGCCTGAATGACTTAAAAACAGACACTCTATGTCTTTACCCTATATCACAAAAACGGTTGTTTATTGTAGGAGTGACTTTCGCACCTAGTGCAGGGTGTCCCAAAAATGTATACACACTTTGAATGATTATTAATTCCAGTGGGTTAAATCGGAAAAGAAAGAAACATCAATTGAGCAATCAGCTGCAAAGTGGGTATACATTTTGGGGGACACCTGTATATTCTCTCAATCCATCCCCCAGCCCTCAGAAAAGGCAAACACACATGTCATCAACTCCATCTGCTAATGAAGGCAATGCATTCGTGAAAGTGTTTTGGGACTCAGAGACAGTCACATCTACTTTGATCCCCCATGGTCAAGGCTGGAGGAAAAGTCCACTCACTCATGGGACTTTGGGCCCCAGACACCAAACCCACTCTGGGGAGCTCTCAATCGATAACCTTGCCAAAGCTGAGGAAGATCTATGGCCCTAGCCCAGAAACGAATACATGGAGACATAAAATGGGTGCCTTGGGGCCCCTTCAGACATACCTTTACTAGATTAAGCCTGTGACGAGCTGCCCTGTAGAAAAGGTTAAAAAAAAAAAAAAAGAGCAAGATTTAGGAATTGGGAAGACAAATTCAATAAAAGTCGCTATCATGCTGCTGACATCTGATCTCACACCTTTCTTCTTCGGGTTAGAGAAATAAATAACAAGGAGAAAGGGGACCGGATGTGTCAGGGGAATGACTGACGGCTCCCCGCTGCTGCCGAGCTCCTCTGCATGAATGCTGGGTCCCAGGTCTCCACTCCTTGTCATAGCATTTGATGACTAAGCATTAAACCCATCTCCTCGCACTCCTACACAACAAAACTTATTTCTAAGAATACTTTCAGAAGCTAACGGAAAGTAAGTTCCAGAAAGCGGCTTTTTAGAACAAAGGATGATATAGTCATGTTCACTACTCTAAGATCTGTCTGGTCCCTGTCCACTCAGCCACCAAGTGCCAGCTGAAGCAAAGGAAACTCACGTCTCTGGGGGTACAAGAAACATACGTTTCCAGAATAACCATATCATACGTGAATGAAACAGAGACAACGATAACTCAAAAGGCAGAGTCTTTAAAATTTTGTTTTTAGAGCCAAGTTTCATAAAATTTAGTGGGTCATGGAGCCCTTTGAACATGTGGTTAAAGCTCTGGACCCATTTCCCAGAGGGTAAAAGGTATTTATTTACACTTCAAATTTTATGTACAGTTTTGGGAGGGGGTTCATGGCCCTTCTCGGGCTTTTATGGATCCCAAATCTAGAACCACTGTTTCCATCAAGGTCCCCCATAACCTCCGCTTGGCCCCCTTTCAGCTCAGTACTGCTGATGCAAGTTGAGACTCGTGGGCAGGGGCCAGGAGGAGGCTGGGGCTGACCCCTGAGCTAGTGAGTCTGTGATGACTGATTTAATAGCAGAGTCACCAGCGGGGCAGACAGGAATTGTGATCCGCCGGATCCTGCAAGCAGATGCATTGGAACACCATGTGCAAGTCCGCACTATCAGAACCACGTTGAACCACGTTGGAAAATGGTAAATTCGCAGGCAACCTCTGTAAATGTGACTCTAAAATGGACACCTCGAGAAAGCCATCATCTGACTGGTGAGAAAAAGAGACCTAGGCAAGGGAGCCAAGGGACAGATTCCAGACCTTGTCACTTAGTTCGAAGTGTCCCTCCAGAGACAGAGCCAGGTCAGTGGGTCTGCAAGGCACACTGCCCCTCCCCCAAACTGAGGCAGCCCAGTCACCGCTGATAAGCATCACCCACCCCAATTACAGGCCCACTGATGGCTCTGGCAGCACATCAAAGGAGAGCCAGGCTTCTGGGAGGCGGTCTTTGTCACAAAGCAAGGTTGGGACCACAGAGAGGAAGCCGGGGCATCAATATTCTAGGCTAGAATTCAGTACCTATGGTCAGAATTCCAGGTGATCACTGGAAGTCCATACTGTTGATTAATAGGATTTATGCTAAATAAAAGAATCTTCATGTATTTCTGTGAAAAGACCACTGATGTGGAAATTGCTCTTCCTACCCCCATATGTCATGCCTATTCCCTTGCCAATCATCCATGGGGTCAATCCATCATTTCAGACACTCTCAGGGAATAAAGGAACCACTGCATTCCTGGAAAACTAATATCGAAATCTTGGAAGTTAGTGTCCCTCTCAGTTAAGGATCCACATTATTCTACATATAGAACACTAGAGGCCCGGTGCACAAAATTTGTGCACGGAGGGGGTTTGTCCCTCAGCCCAGCCTGTACCCTCTCCAATATGGGACCCCTTGAGGGATATCCGACTGCCCATTTAGGCCCAACACCGGGATTGGGCCTAAATGGGCAGTCGGACATCCCTCTCACAATCCAGGACTGCTGGCTCCCAACTGCTTGCCTGCCTGCCTTCCTGATTGCCCCTAACCGCTTCTGCCTGCCAGCCTGATCACCCCCTAAACCACTCTGCTGCCAGCCTGTTTGCCCCCAACTTCCCTCCTCTGCCGGCCTGGTCACCCCTAACTGCTCTCTCCTGCAGGGTTGATCACCTCCAACTGCCCTCCCTTGCAGGCCTGGTCCTTCTCAACTGCCCTCCCTTGCAGGCCGGGTGCCTCCCAACTGTCCTCTCCTGCTGGCCATCTTGTGGTGGCCATCTTGTGTCCACATGGGGGCAGGATCTTTGACCACATGGGGGCAGCTATATTGTGTGTTTCAGTGATGATCAATCTGCATAGTTCTCTTTTATTAGATAGGATAGAGGCCTGGTACAGGGGTGGGGGCCAGTTGGTTTGCCCTGAAGGGCGTCCCGGATCAGGTGGGGGTTCCCTTGGGGTGTGGGGTGGCCTGAGCGAGGGGTCTGTGGTGGTTTGCAGGCCAGCCACACCCCCTGGCAACCCAAGCAAAGGCCCTGGTATCTGGAATTTATTTTCCTTCTACAATTGAAACTTTGTAGCCTGGGGCTCCCTCTGAGGCCGGCAGGCAGCCATTTGTGTTGGGGTTATAATTGAAACTTTGTTGCCTTAAGCGGGTGGGCCCAGCCAGGGTGTGCGGAAAGCTTTGCTTCCCCTGTTGCCGGTGGCAACCCTGGCCTGCACTCTCAAGCTCCATTCTGCCGCCATTTGTTTGAATTTGTTTACCTTCTATAATTGAAACTTTGTAGCTTGAGTGGAGGCTTAGGCCTGGCTAGGGCAGGCAGAAAGCTTGGCTTCCTCTGTTACCTAGGAAACCTTGCTCTCTGTGGCTGTAGCCATCTTGGTTTGGGTTAATTTGCATACTCGCTCTGATTGGATGGTGGGCGTGGCTTGTGGGCATGGCTGGTGGGTGTGTTGGAGGTATGGTCAATTTGCATATTTGTCTATTATTAGAGAGGATATGGATTTTGTTTTTAAATAGAAGCCTACTGCTAGAACACCATCAAATTTCAACAAAGAAAAAAAATACGTGGTGGCATGCTTAGAGTTGAAAACTGAGCCTTGCCTTTCACTCCCTTACAGAGCTGAAATGCTCTCTGTCTCTCTTTGTCTCTCTGTCTCTAAATGAATGAGTGAATGAGTGAATGAATGAATGAATATCCAAGCAAAGCCACTGACCTGTGTTCTGCACTGCCATGAAAATAGATAATAATTGGGTTGCCATCATGAAGGGCTGCTTCGTACCAGCAACGGTCCTTCCCTTTAGCATCTTCCCCCCGGCAGCTGGGTACTGTGTGCCTGAAGAGCAAGGAAAGTTTTTAACAAACATGGACAGAGAGAAGAGTTCTCTATCCTTGCCAAAGTCTGAAACACTTCTTATCTCAGTCAGATAGATAGATAGATAGATAGATAGATAGATAGATAGATAAGTTTACATATATAAATGTTTATCTAAGTAGTATATGCACATGCTAAACATTAAACTATAATACTACAAAGCATCCTATAATGAAAATCACTATTGCTCTACCCCATCTCCCCCATGCACAGAGACAACCCCTTTTTACCATTTACTGTTTTAGTTCTTCTGACTCCCACACCTAATAATCTTCCAACACTACAGTTCTTGGGTTCATTCCATCAAAATGCAGTCCATTGAGTGGAAACAAGTAAAAGATAACAGATATCTGTGCATGCTATTGGTTTGGCTGAATAGACAAGTTGGAAAGAATTTACAGGGAAATCCGTTTAGGTGAGAAAAAAGAACTGTCACATGAAACTAAGCTATTTTACTCAAGAAACCCAGTGACTTTGTGATTTTTACTAGTGAACACCTGTCTGAGCTTCAGTCCCTCCACCTTGTTAAACCAATGAATAAACCCTGAAAATATAAACACTGCCATATGACATGTCATAAGGTGACTTGGAGAACTGACAAGTCCTCAGTCCTCTAAATCTTTAGAGGCAGAAAGGCTCACATCAAATCCCAGGGCCTCTGCACTGAGAAGACAGTCCGCTCACCAAACCCAGGATCAATAGGGTTAAGATAAAGAATAAAAAAATAGCCCTAACCGGTTTAGCTCAGTGGATAGAGCCTCGGCCTGCAGACTGAAAGGACCTTGGTTGCGGGCACATCCCCAGTAGGGGGTGTGCAGGAGGCAGCTGATTGATGTTTCTAATTCTCTATCTCTCTCCCTTCCTCTCTGTAAAAAATCAATAAAATATATATATTTTTAAAAAGAATAAAAAGATTGTCAAACTCCAACATTCTTAGCTGAACTGTATCCTGCAGTTTAGAAAGAAGTTATGTGAATATATTGGTTCCTAAACATTCCATGATCACATGTTTAAATTCGGGGAGATGAAATATAAATCAGCACTGGAAAATTGGCAGCCAAGAACAAGTAGTAGAACCAAACAGAAGAAGATATTGAGATTAGCATATTTAAAAGGCAATAGAATGCTCATGACTTTGTTTGACAAACATTTACTGAGTGCCTTCTCTGTGCCAAGCACTGTGCTAAGCAATGAAAACCCACCAACAGAGTCACCTATGAAAGATACAGTCTTGGTCCTGGCCAGGTGGCTCAGTGGGTTGGAGCGTCATCACATACACCAAAAGGTAGCTGGTTCGATCCCCAGTTGGGGTGCATATGGGAGGCAACCAATAAATGTTTCTCTCATACATCAATGTTTCTCTCTGTCTCAAAATCAATAAAATACATATCCTCAGGTGAGGATTAAAAAAAAAAAAAGATATAGTCTTATAAGGGAAGACAAACACAGATAATCACACAAACATTTCTTAAATTACAGTGGGAATAAATACCATAAAGGACAAATACAGGTTGCCAGTAACATATGCCTAGAATGGAGATGAGGAAAAGCTTCCCTGAAAATTACCAATCTGAGACCCAGAGGGTGAGTAGGCAGTTGGTTAGGAAGAAGGCAGGAACAGAAGGAGCAGGGAGATAGAATTGTTGCAGACAGAGAGTGTGGCTTGGTACGCAAGTGGGTCTGCAGTAGAAGGGAAAGAGTGGTTGGTGTAGAACAAGTCAGGAGAAGGGGCCAGGGCCAGGCCCTCCAAGCCTGGCGAAGGACCCAAAGCAGCACACCACCTAAAAGTTGTCACACTCCACAGTAAAGTTCCTGGAAAGCTCCCTGAAGCAGGTCAAGTATCAATACAAAGGGAAGGCGCATGGAGCAGCTCCCAGGTGCCTCCAAGGAGCACCAGCCTCTCCCCCGAAGTAGCCCAGCACTGCTCACCCTTTCCCTTGTAACACGAAAACCAAGTCCGTAGGCAACCCAGCGTCCAGTCAGTCACTCACCAGATTCCCAGAATCACCCCAGGTTCAACCTTGATATAGAAGTTCACTGTGTGAGGCATCTTTAACTCCGGCTTCTTTAAGTCCACAAGAAATGGTGCTTTGACTGGAAGGTAGAAATCATTATCAGCTCCCAGAATCAAATCCCAGGTGTGTTTGTTTGTTTGTTTTTATCACAATCAAAAAAAGTAATTAGTCTCATGGCTAACATGTTTCTCAGTTGCAAGCTACTACGCTAAATTCTTAGCAACATATTTTACCTTTTATTTTTAAATGACATGGCATTTTGTACATATGTGTTCATGATATATTTTCTTGCTCTAATTTCCCTTTTACCGAGTACTATATAAAGTATAGTACTAGGAATATGGTATTTTGCTACCATAAATTCTATTTTTTGTCAGTTACTAAGCTACTTACCCCAGCTTTATTCTGACCTATGGTTAGTTGGTCTATCTATCCTTTTTCATTCTTCTGTCTTTCTGTGTCTTTTGTTCTAAGAGTGTCTGATGAAGATTATATATCCTTGGAACTTGTTTTCTTAATCCAATCTGACATTCTAGGTTTTCCATTGATGAGCTTGAATCATTTGCATTTATTTTATATTTATATATATTTCAACCACCTTATTTCATATTTTCCATTTATTGGTGTGTGTTTTTCATTTTTTTCTCTTTCATGATTTCCATTTGGACAGAGCTACTTTTCTTCTTTTGGTTTAAAAGGAAAACATCCTAGTTTTGTTCCTATGGGAGTTACTCTTAATGGAAGCAAAGTATTTTATTTTATAAACTAGGACTAGCTTATAGAAGAATTGGCCAAAAATAAATCTTTAAAGCTAGATTTTAAAATAGCACCGGTGAGTGGTAGCTCATAGTAGGGAATTTATTCAATCCTTATCCTTATCTGAAGCTAAAAGCAAAGGAGACCATTCCCCTAAAAAGGTTAGAGGACCTAGAACAGGTAATGAGTGTTCTGCTACTGTCAAGTGTTACTTTTTAAAATGAAATGTCCAGGATAAACATACACCTGGGGACACGTAGGTGAGAGTATTACCCATGTACTAGAAGGACTATGTAGTACATTGACTAACACAGCACTCAGTGGAAAAGACATGGAAAAATAGAGTCCCACCATCAGCTTCTCTCTCTCTCTCTCTCTCTCTCTCTCTCTCTCTCTCTCTCTCTCTCTCTCTCTCTCAAAATATAGGCAAGAATAGGAAGTGAAAAAGATAATTCACATTAACAGTTGATTTGAAGACGGAGCTCCTTAATTGGAACCCTACCCACAAGGCCATGGTTTTCTATCTCCAACAGATTGCAAGGGCTTATGCTAAACCCCAAAGCCAATAGTAAATTGATTTCAGACCATTTAACTTGAACCACAACTTTATAACTGACGTGTCTTCTCATTGTGCCACAACTTTAAGGGTGGTGAATTCCTTATTTGGGAAAAATATATAGGCAAATTCATGAAGGGTACATACTTACAAAAATTAAAATAAATTAGCATGTCCATCAGAGGAGGGAAAATGTGTTCTTTTAATGGTTTACTAGTAAAGCTGTTGTACTGAGTGGCAATTTTTCTTCCGAGTGTTTCACAGCATTGTGGAATAGATCTGCAAGATATCGTGAAACAAACAGGGTATTCAAAAATCAGTCCAGGTTTTGTTTTTTTCTCTTAAGGTCCAAATCAAATTTCAGAGACCAACACAAAGAATTACAGGTAACTTGACATTTACTAGTAAGTATTTACAGAACTATATGTAATTAGGGCAGATCAAGACTGGGCAGGCACTAAGGAGAAACAGGTGAGGAAAGCAATAGGGCAGGGCCCCAACCAGCTATGGAAAAGCCCAAGCATGACAGGATAGGAGAGGAGGGGATACCAGTCTTATGCCCTCACTGCAGTCCCATAGAAGGACCCCAAAGCCATCAGGAACCAGGATTCAATTTAACAGTTGCCACAGTTTTTAATTATATCATAATTGAGTGCTGTATGTGTTAGCTATTATTCTTAGTCTAAAGCATTACGCAAATAATCATCAGATCATCACTCTTCTGACTGGGTCTCAGGAAGAAATGAGCCGATGAGAGAAAACTCCCACTTCTGATGTGTCATCCCTGGTGAGAGGGACCACGAGGAGCAGGATGGGGAGAGGGGAGGACCTGGAGGTTGGCTACAACAGGGCTGGGGCCTGCTCAGGGGAGCACATAGTGGGGTCATGCATATTGTTTATCCTACTGTTCCCTGTGTCACAAGCCACCTAAACTGGGAGCCATCAGCAGACAAACTATGATTTGTCCATGAGGCATGACTAATGTCACTTCGGTCTCTAGCCACATCTCTCATGAGGGTTGCATGTCTCTGACCTTTGAGAAACAAGGGATACAGGACGTCAGTGTCAACACCTCCTATTTTCAGTTTTTGTCCACATCCCTTTTCCTATTGTGAGCAGTCAATGTAAAGACTGTTCCGTGTAATCAAACTGTGCGGTCAGGGTGCTGAAAAGCACTTCTGATGAATTGTTTCCCCTGACCAGAGGCAGAGAGAAGATAACTATCGTTACCTGTACTTTGCAAATGAGAAGACGGACAAGTTAAGTAACCTTCCCGAGGTTACACAACCAGTGAGTGGCACAGCCACCTGACCAGGTCTCTCTGACCCCAGAGTTCCGTGATGACCTCCCGTGAGCTGTCACACTCGTGGCGAATTCATCTGGCCACCCACGCAAGCAAAAATGAGCCCCAGGGACAAGGCTGGTCTCCGGCAAAACTCAGCTCTTGGAGAAGGCTGTTGCAGGACCCTCTTCTCACATTCTGCACATTTGCCCCCTCAGGGTCGCTTCCGGCTCCCACTTACTCCCCACTTCCTGCACCTATATTCTCAGGAGCCTTCTGATACCGAAGTATCAAAGAAAGACCTCTAAAAAGAACTTCCCTCCAGTGTTAATAACTTAAAAATCAGAGCGCTTGGAACGTTTGGAAGAGGCCTGGCGGGAGGAGATAATGATTTTCCGATGGATTTCCAGCAACTCTGCAGGGAGTGGAAAAGATCTGAGGGCTAAGGGTAACGAATAGCTCCTCATATACATCAGACATAGGCAGTTGCCTGCTCATGAACCCAGCAAGAAAGAAATGAAAATGACTGTTGCATAATATTTTAAAATAGCCTCCATGAAGGTGGTAGAAAGGAGAGGACGTTATTGTTCTGAGTTTAAAGATAAGACATCAAAATCTAGAGGAGTCACTTTGAGCCACAGATCAAGCCAAACGGGCAGAATTGAACACAATCGGGATTCTTATGCTTCCTCCCAGTTGGCCAGCCCCAGCTTTCATTCCCCTGGCTCTCTGAACTCCGGCTACCCCGCCTGTTAGGCTCCTGCTAAGTTATCTTTTGAAAGTAGTGGGGGTGCTTGGGAGGCCGAGGCAGCAGAAGGAAACATGTTCCTGTTTTTAGAGAATAATTCATACAGGACCCTTTGCTCCAATAGCTGAAGGCACTTCTGTGAGAAAGAACAGAGTGGCCGGATCCCTTGGCGTAGGAACAGTGCTTCTTTTAACTAGGGGATTGTCAATTTGACTTCCCCTAGATCAGTGGGGATCAAAAGTCACCCGTGGCTGATAGACCTTATTTGAGCGGAGGATGCCGCGTCAGCCCACTCCCTCCTAATGGGCAGCCACATCAAACAGCCACCTCGATGCTCGGTGCTCCTTCTCCTGCCCTTTGATCAGCGGTATCTGTAACTGCACAGCCTCCCGCAGGAGCCACAGGACCTAACTGGATGAGTCTTACTGGAGAAACCTGGTGGGGCCTGAGCTGCTACAGGGCAAATCATTCATGCTTCGTGCTCAGAGGTGTCTACCAAACAGCTTTGGGATGCCCAAATCTAATCACATTTGGCAAGACAACTATTCCAAATACTAAGGCATGCTGCATAGCCACCATCGGTGCCCATTCATTCAGCCAACACGCACCGATCACCAAGCAGCAAGGTACATCTACGTCCTCCCCTCTTCTTTCCTCCCCACCAAACCTTCCCCGCCCTTCCCGTCCACTCAAGTGTCCCTTCTTTGTCAAAGCCTCTCTAAACAGATCTTCCTACGGCGACCTTTCTTCTCTTTTCACCCCTCCCGCCAATTACAATCGGAGCCTTCATTGTTGTCTGATTGTTTTTCTCATCATTACCCCCGACTTCCCAACTCTAGGCCAGCCTCCGGACAAGAACCACGTCGCTTGTAATGCTTCTCTTACATTCCACTCTGTCCAGCACGGGGCTGAGCTCATAAAGATTTTGTGGAGCAACAGGTTGAAACAGAAAGAAAAGGCGCACAGCAAGCCCCCATGATGTGAGCTGACCTCGAGTAACCGGCTCTGAGAAACAAAAGCGAACCAGGATTCTGGATATTGGTCTGGGCCTCAGCCTCAGAACATGTCAAGTTAGACCAGTAATTTTCAGCTCAGACAAAGAATGCGCTGCTAGTGTTTTGTTCCTTCAGGAAGCATCTCTTGAGACTTATTTTTTAGTAATTAGTAAGGCACGTCGTAGAGGGTCCCCAGCTCCCCATCTCCATTCCATTCTCAACAAAGCGACTTGTTCTCTAAAAGCATGAGCTGCAGCTTTGATTCTCTGCCAAATAGATGTTAACCCGTCAGCCATCAGCGCTACAGAAAGCACTAAGGAGAAAGTCAGTAAATGCCAGTTTTCCCAGAACAGCGGACCGTATCAGGGAGATAAGGCCCCGTGAATGCGAAATTTGAAAAGTGCTGTCAGTTGGAATATTCTGACTGGTGTTCAGACCCAACACAAGGGGCGGGGCCTGCACTGCTGGGCCCGGGGAGCCACAGAAGGAAGAGAAGACAAGATCCGTGTTTGTCTTCACCGCTTGGACGTTCCAAAGTGAAGTCTCCTTTGTCGATGCGAGTCTTGGATATTTCATAATGAACAAAATTAAACAAACACAAATGGCTCAGTGGCTGAGTGTCCACCTATGAACCAGGAGGTCATGGTTTGATTCCCGGTCAGGGCCACATGCCCGGGTTGCTGGCTCGATCCCCATTATAGGGCATGCAGGAGGCAGCCAATCGGTGATTCTCTCTCATCTTTGATGTTTCTATCTCTCTCTCCCTCTCCCTTCCTCTCTGAAATCAATAAAAAAATACATATTTTTTAAATGGTAAACAAAAATGCCAATAACTTCCCACACCAACAAAACCAAACAAGATACCCGAGTTCCTGGGTCCTGGGTCTCCAAGCAATACCTGGCTGCAATGCTGGTGGGTTCAGGTGGTTTAAGACGACTGTTTAAGCCAAGGATTCATGGGAGGAGGAAAACAAAAACGCATCGACATAGTTCAGATTTAAAGGATGCATGAATGTGGCCCAGGTGATGCCAGGTGATGGTTTCAATGTCCTGCTCATCATCAGCATTGTGGAGGGAGGGATGTTGGTTCTTTAAATACAGGCCAGAGAGTTCACACCCAGGGAGCCAGCCGCCTTGACCCTCCACTTCCATCTACCAGAGAGACCCCCCTTGACCTAAAACGCTCCACCCAAGAGTACCACGTGGATTATAATGGCCCAGGCAGATAAGAGAGAGGAAGCTGAGCCATCTTTCTGGAATCTCTATTTCAGAAGCCCAGAAGGATCGTTCTTAAAAAATCAAACCCTGAGTCTCGGCCACGGTAGGGGCTGAGGCTGAGGATAAGGGTCATCCCAAGAGCCCCCGGTTCCCAGGGCTCTGGGCCTCTGAAGCGCCCCCTCCGTCCGCCCCGGAGCCCCAGTGCCTGCCCTTGGCCCCAAGGAGGGCCTCGCGCTCCCCTCGCCCTCCCTGCGC
Organism: Eptesicus fuscus; assembly: GCF_027574615.1. Classification (NCBI taxonomy): domain Eukaryota; kingdom Metazoa; phylum Chordata; class Mammalia; order Chiroptera; family Vespertilionidae; genus Eptesicus; species Eptesicus fuscus. The sequence continues at coordinate 40,701,788 of NC_072477.1, forward strand.
CCCGTCCCCGCGCCGGTCCCTGAGCGGCCGAGCCCCACTGCGCTCGCTCCGGGCGGACAGGCGGCGGCGCGCACTCACCGCATGTTCCTCGCGACCATGTCCCACCAGGCGGCCACCGCGTCCACGCAGTCCTCCTCGTCCACGCAGTCCTCCTGGCGCGGCTCCATCTCGCACCGCCGCCGCGGGAGCTGCTGCGGGGAGCTCGGCTCCATCGCGCACCTCGTCGCGAACCGCCGCCGCGGGAGCTGCTGCCGCCGGGACCCACGGCCGCACCCGCCCGCCCCCGCCGAGTCCAGCCCGCCCTCCAGCCCCGCGCAGGGCCGCCACCGGCAGGGCGGCAACCGCGGGCCGCGGGCTGGGGAGGCGCCCGAGGGGCAACACACACACACACACACACACACACACACACACACGAAACAAGTTTCCCATGCTTATTTAGCTGTGCACAGTTTTGTTTTCTATTTTATTTTATACATCTGTGTGTGTGTGTGCGTGCCTTTCTTACTATGGCGCTAATAAAACAGAAGTTTGATGGTCACACCTGTAGAAGATGTATAAATAACCTTTCTTCTATTGGACTTCTTGTTTGTTTTCTTTGTCCCTTTTGTTTTTCTCTTTCTGAAGCATCCCCACCCTCTTCCCTTCCCTTCCCTTCCCTTCCCTTCCCTTCCCTTCCCTTCCCTTCCCTTCCCTTCCTCTCCCCTTCCCTCTCTCTCTCTCTCTCTCTCTCTCTCTCTCTCTCTCTCTCACACACACACACACACACACACACACACTCACACACGCCCCTGTCGTCATTGCTGTACAAGGGATTTCTCTGCTCCCTCTGGGTGAGACAGGGTTCACCTGCCCAGGGGGACGAACTGCACCGTTGCTCTCTGTCTGTGAGCACTCTCTGGTGTTGGGTTTCTTGAGCGGCATGAGAGAAGCCCACCGTGCATCAGCTCACACCCTGAACGGTCCGGCAGGATTCAGGCTCACGGAAGGCACTGCCACCTGAGATGTTCCAGGGAAGCCCCAGGGCACATGTGGGGCATGTGGACCAGAGGGAATAGGGTTCCCTCTGGAAGCAATTTGATGCAGCATCAAGTCCGCATATTGGAGGCAAGCTCACCCGCCCCAGAAGGAAATGGGAGGTTTTGTGGAGCCTGTGCTGTTTGGGCCGAGGACACAGCAGGCGACTGTCAACCCACAGAAAGCACATGGGGACCCTGTGCGGAGCGAGGAGGCCAGTGGGGAGGAAAGCAGCACACTTTTCAAGAAAGGGCATTCTCTTTAAGGGTCGGGCCATTTCGGGCAGCGGGGCAGGCCCGGGGGACTCCTGGTCACCGCCTCTTGTAATTGCTCTGGGAATGTCCACTTCCTGATTCACATCCGGATAGAAGAGGAATCAAAACAGGAAGGACCAAGGGTATCTAAGCCCAACTGATGAGCCAGCTGCAGGTGGGTTTTCACGGGGCCACATCCCATGATGAGAGACGTGAGGTTCCAGCTCCAGCAGGTGCAGCGTCCACCCTGGAGCTGTTTATAAAGCGGGTCTGGGATCTCGCAGGGAAGCTCTGGGTGAGAACCTGGGCCAGTGGATAGGGGAGGAGAGAGCAGCCCCTGTATTTCGTCCCAGATTCCATTTCCATCTGTTTATTCAGGTTGAGAGGGTAGAGGCCCCCATGCTGGTTGAGCAAACAAACTTGTAAATCCTGAGTCTAAGGAAATGTTTGAAATACTCAGCAAATTCTCTGAAGTTGAAAATCACTACTGTCTAAATTACAACTCTGGGAGCAAGCTTTCCCAACATTAATAGCTCCTTTTCAAGGGGCACATCCTGGAAATCAGAGAGCAGAGCCCCTGGTATGATTTGGCAGGATCTAAACACCAGGTGATGCCTTCATTTATTCAGCATCCACTTACGGAGCAACTTCTGGATGACCGGCGCCACATTGGGACCACAGGGATACAAAGCCAGATCCTGCCTGATAGACAGATTTCTCTCAGGATAAATCATGGAAACACAACATAGAAATTGAAGAGTACCCGAAGGGTGGAAATTAGATCAGGGTGCAGGACCTGGATGTGGGGAGAGGGAACATTTTAGGGTGATGGGAAGAGTCGGTATCTCAAGTGTGCTAGAGGAGACGTGACGGCAAACTTTCATCAGAATTCACAGAGTTGGAAACCTTCCAAGGGTGAATTTGACTGAATGTAAATTCTACCTCAATAAGCCTGGCTTTTGGAAAAGTGATCTAACAAGTGGACAGACACACTACATATGTAAACAAACATGTTGGATGTGGTAGAAACGTCAAAACAAAGCTCCACATGGGTACAAATATGTCAGAAACCAAGAGGTGAATGTTATTTGTGCTTCAAGTAGAAAAGGGAATCTTGATTAAAGATATATTCATTTTACCACCTAAAATTATTCTGGAAAAAGGAAGTGGGGGATAAGAGCAGCCACACAGCTGCCACACAGCTGTATGGGTAAATAAAGCATTGAAGACAGAAGAAGGAGCAAACAAAAAATTGTCGACATTTTACTATTTGAAGAAAATTTTATCTTAAAAGTATTCACCCTCCTTGCATTTTAAAAAATATATCTCCCTGGCCAGTGTGGTTCAGTGGTTGAGCGTCGACCTATGAACCAGGAGGTCATGGTTCGATTCCCAGTCAGGGCACATGCCTGGGTTGCAGGCTCAATCCCCAGTGTGGGGCATGCAGGAGGCAGGTGATCCATGACTCTCTCTCATCATTGATGTTTCCATCTCTCCCTCTCCTTCCTCTCTGAAATCAATAAAAATATATTTTTAAAAAATAATAAATAATAGCTTTATTAAGACATTGTTCACATATCACAAAATTCACCCTTTTAGAATGTATGATTCAGCCCTGGCCGGGTGGCTCAGTTGGTTGGAGTGTCGTCCTATACACCAAAAGATTTTGGGTTCAATTCCCAGCCAGGGCACAAAACTAAGTTTTGGGTTTAGTCCCGATCGATGTTTCTCTTACATCCATCTCTCTCTCTCTCTCTCTCTCTCTCTCTCTCTCTCTCTCTCTCTCTCTTCCCCCTCTCTTTCTCTCTTCCTCTCTCTCTGAAAATCAATAAAAAACATATTATCGGGTGAGGATTAAAATAATAATAATAAATAAATAAATTGTACGATTCAGTATGCACTGTCACCACTATTTAATTTTAGAACATTTCATCACCCCAAAAGGGAGCCCCATACCCCTTACTGGGTCTAGGGGGGAATTACATGTGTAATGTTTTGAGGGACCGCTAAACTTCTTTTCAAAGCGGCTGCCCCATTGTACACTCCCACCAGCTCGAGCACTACGGAATTATCTCTGCCTTTTCCCTTGCTCGTCGTTTTCACCTTTTCTCAGCTTTCCATACACAAACAGGGAACTTTTTAAAACAGATGCTGTTGAGATTGAAATGAAATATTAAAGGGAAGTTTGAGAAGAGTTACAGATGATGGCGAGTGAGTAAGGTAACTTTTATTTTTCTACGCTGTGAAGGTTTTGTATTGTCTCTGCCTATATCAGACCTAGTTTAAGACAAGTCATTATAGTTACAAGATTGGATATCAGGCATTCTCGGGTGCTTGAATGTAAGAGTTAGCATGAGCTTCCTTTGGCAAAAGGGGCGGATTCTTTGAGAAGAGGGTGGTGAGAGACTAGACTCTGGAAGTGCTTGCGAGTACCTTTCTTCGGCACATTCAAGACAAGGGCCCACAGGCGCCCTTGTTCCGTGGCAGGAGGTGGGCCTTTTGGGGGAACGCCTGAGCCAGGATTAAAGCTCAGGGACGGAAGCCCCTCTTCCTCTCTGCACGCTCCTTTTCAAATTCCTTGAGCCCTTTCTTCAAAGTTAGTTGTCCTGCAGGCTTCCTTCCTCTCCCTGCTTCTCTTCTTCTGTTATATCAGCGTTTCCCAAACCATGTTCAATTATTTGGGGAGCTTTAGGCTAAACACAGTAAAAATATGTCCCTTTGGCCGGGACCTCATGTCTCACCCTAAATTCGCCTTCTCTCCCCCTTGCTCCAAAACGTTCTCACCTGCAGGACCCCCTGGTTTGAAGAACAGCATCATCCGGCATCAAGGGTCCCAAATCACAAACTTGGGGTTCACCCTTGATTTTTCTACTTCCCATAAGCTCAGAACTCCCTTTGGATTTATTTATGGCTATTTCTTGATACAATATTTCTTTATTTAACAAATATTTACTGAGCACATTTTATATAATATCTGGCTTGGGAAGCTTATACTCTAATTGTAAGGATACAACCTACACAGATGAAAAGCTAAACAACAACCTGAGCTGTGTCATCAGGTAATAAGTAAATGTGCATTGCAGATAATATAATGCTGCAGCTCGGCGAGAAACATCTCTGTGGGCGGAAGAGGTCAGGCAAGGAGTCCAGGGAAGTACTGTTCTGTTGCTTAGAAACAGTGTTGGAGATGGGAGATAATTTTAAATGGCGATCTGAAAGAATCCATAGAGTGTTAAAACTGGAATATATAGAAGCAAGCAATCACTTGCCAAAACTCTCCATCTACACAGAGGACACTGAGACCCAGAGAGACCAGCTGATGGCCGATAAGCTGCTTTCATACAGTATTTATTGAGTGCCCACTGCATGCAAGGCACAGCATGGGCTGCACTTATGCAAAAGAGCAGGCAAGGTGAGACTGATCCTCAAAGGGCACCAGGTAGTCAGTGAGAAACCAACCTGTGTTGCCCTAGCTGGTTTGGCTCAGTGGATAGAGCATCAGCCTGTGGACTGAAGAATTCCGGGTTCGATTCTGGTCAAGGGCATATGCCTGGGTTTCGGGCTCGGTCCCCAGTGTGGGGCGTGCAGGAGGCAGCCAATCAATGATTCCCTCTCATCATTGATGTGTCAATCTCTTTCTCCCCCTCTCTCAAATCAATAAAAATATATTTAAAAAGAAACTAACCCGTGTCAAACCTCCCCAGGGGCAGGGCTCTGATGGTAAGGTGGTCGGATCCACTGGGGGTTGTAAACTGGGTTACTAGTTCTTCCACTCCCCCTTCAGAAAAGAAGAATTAAAATAGTTAATCACAGGTTAGTTATTTCTGCTTTGTGAGTAACCGGGGTGGAAGAATTTACCGCCACCTACGGCACCCAGTCATCTCATCAGCTCTCCTGGCAGGAGATTCTGAAGCAATCTTTACAGTGTCCACTCCACGGGAGGCGACCCAGCCTGAATTTTTGTGGCGTGGAAACCCCGGCAGTGGGTTTAGGAACAACGTAGACAGGGAGGTGGGGAAAGTTTTACCAGCAAGGATTATTGTTTTCTTGGCTTCTACTTGAGTTCTTTTTTCCAGTGCCCCTCTAACAAAGTCAGAGGAAAGTCACTTGCATAACCCACGGTCCTGCCTTAGGGAAAACAGTGACAAGGGGTTTTCTTACTCTGGAGGAAGTCAAACAGGAAAAGCTCAAGATTCTGTGAGAATAAATAAAAATAGCTTACTGGCAATGAAGGCATACACATGGAGAAATGGTAGAAGACAGGAAGAGAGTCACAGCCATGGACGAAGTGAACAGGGACTGGCTCTCAGTCCCAGGCCACTCAAGGTTCCCAACCCTGGGCTTTCCCCAGGCCTGACATGCGTCTGGAGTAATGAATTTCTTCTTATTTGTAGAATCTCTAAAGATCTCCTTTCCTTAGCTCCCTATTCATGATCCGAGTGTCTGTGTGCTCCCAGCACAACTTGCAATTAGTGTATCTTTTCATCTTTGTCTTTAGTTTTGAAACAAACAGGGAAAAATAACCCCTACCCCACCCCACCCCCACCCTCACCCCGCTCTGGACCTCCTTGGCCACGGCCTGTGGGCTGGGCTGCTTCTGAAAGAGGTTGGGTCGCCTGAGGCGGGTCTTTATTATCCTTACCCCGCCTGCTTTGCATGCATGGAAGGACCTGCCCCTAGAGAGGAGTTTTAAAATAATAATATGCAGTGTGAGGTGAGATCATAGATATGAAAGCTCCTCTTTGAAGTTAAAAAAAAAGTCAGCCTACAAATGCACAGTATTGATATTATTTATTAATGAATATGTTTGATACTGTCTTTGTCAGGCTCCTAGCCATATTCACTTAAAAAGACAATCATCAGCATTATGGCTTATAGGTTAACATAGAAGTTTAATTACCAGTAAATACTAATACATACCCTAATGTACCAGGCAGGCCATGCAGCCACTCTCTTCTCCTTCACCACCAACCAAAACGAATTAAACACTGACATCTTCTTTACAGTGTGAGAGACACGGAATGTGTGAGGGTGGGGGCGGGGATGCTCTTCCCCCCTCTGCCTGCTAAGAGTCAAAGAGGATAGAGCTCCCGATGGAGCCCCCCTCCCATCCCAGCAATCCCAAATTACTTAGCAACCAGCTCATCAATCCAGTGAATGTTGAGTAGCATTGCGAGGTGACCTGCTAAACAATTTTTAAGCTGAAGGGCTATATGAATCAGGAATCATTGCTAAGTTGGGTGCTACTTGTCAAGTTTGGGAGAAAATGTCATACATGCAGGCTGTGTGTATGTCCAGCACCTACCTACCTGGCACATAGCAGGTACTCAGTATGTATTTTGTGAGATGAATAATGAAAAAACTTGAATCCGGACAGCAGCCAGTTGGGTAACACCAAACTCCAATCTCCCCATCACATGCATTCTCTATAGGCCCCTCTGGCATTCTCCGACGCACTCCTCTAACATTATGAGCTGCACGGTGATGGGAATGGAAAACTCAGGGCGAGCAGAAGTGCAGGACAGGCTACTGTGGAGGCCTGTTGCCGGGTCCGCTGGCCTGTTCTCACCTTCTCCACCCACAGCCACGTTCCAAGCTTAGCACAGCCATCATGGCCTGTGTAAAGGTAGGCTCTGACTCTACCTTTGACCCATGTGAAGGTTAGATAGGCATTCCTTTTCTTGCGCAATCCCACGCAACAAGCATTCATCAAATGCCGACAGTATATGTCACACCATGCCAGGCACTGTGGAGGAGTGTGGAAATATAAGATATGGCTCCTAATCTCAAGAACTAATATTATAGTTAGGGAGAGCTGTGTTATTCTACAAACATATTGAGCATATGTGCTCAGAACTGTTCGAAGTGCTGGAAATTCAATGTTAGCCAAGACACATAATTTCCCTGCTCTCATGGTGCTGACATTCTAGAGGGGGGAGACAAAAAAACAATCATCCAAAAAAGACATACTACAAGTCCAAATAAGTGCTTTTAAAACGAAACCAGACCACAGAGAAACTATTTTATTATCTGAGCTCTTAATGACAAGACTTGAGAGCAGAGGTCCAGCTGGAGAGACAGCAAGTTCAAAGTCACCCAGGTGGGAACACAAGCTTGAAGTGGTCAAGCCCCAGCAGGAAGCACAGGAAGTGAGGGGGAGAGAGAGAGGACACAGGTTGGAGAAGTAAGCAGGGGCCAGGGCAAGCAAGGTCGTGTCCCTCGATACTCCAAGTGTGGTCCAAGGACCAGCAGCATCAGCATCACCTGAGAGTTTGTTAAAAATAACCCCCAATCTGTATTTCTCTTCTTTTACAGCCATAAGACTATCGGATTTCAGGCAGCATACATCTGCCTCCAATAAAGATCACTTCTCCAAGTCTCCCTTGCAGACAGTTGTGGCTCTGTGACATAAAGGAAGTGATATAAGTGACTTCCCGGAAGTATCCTTAAAGGGACATCCTTTCCTCCTTTCTGCCGTCTGGCAGTTTACTAGTAAAGGCTCCTTCCCCAGCAGCTACCTTGTACCATGAGATGCCCTTGACAATGGAAGCTACTCGAGGCCAAGCAATACACAGAAGAGCCTGTGTTCCTGACTCTGTGGAAACCCTGACCAGCCCTGAGTTGACTACCTCTCAATCTCCTGAATGTAAGAAAAAAGGAAATGTCCATTTTCATTACGCCACTGACATTCTGGGGTTTTCTGTTACTTACAGCTGAACTTAATCCCAGCGGATTCGCACCTGTGATATGTCGTTATTTCTCTTATAGAACTGTACATTTCCCCAACCTTTCAATAAAACCAGCAATCCAAGAAGATATGCTATATTTATCTTGTAGCCTCAAATAACTCCCATTGAGCCCTGATTCCCACCACCACCACCCCCCCACACACACACACACACACACACACACGGGCACACACACACACACACACACACACACATTCCTCTAGGGGCACACACGCAGCAATCGAAGCAGCGTGATCCCAACCGGACGGTGACAAGGAGGGTGAAGATGGCAGAGGTCAGTGGCAGAGGCAGAAGCACAGGCTAAAGGTGGGCTTGGTTCCAGGCCTTCTGCCGCCTCCCTCCGGAGAGCACCTATTGGAAAGGGCCCCTGCAGGCTGGCTGCCAAGCCTGAAGTCTTAGTGGCATTGCCCCCTCACCCCCCGCCCATTCTGAGACTTCTCACATTGTTAAACAATCACAGAGCTCTTGCTCTGTCGAAGAGACTTCAACCTGGACTGATCAAACTCTTCACACCAGGTTTCCATACTTAGAAGGAGCCCATTATTTGAAACACTGAAGGACTGACCAACTGATTCTCAACCAGGTAGTTACCCCAAAGCTCCTTCTGCACAGAAATTCTGGAGCCCCTGCTGCTTAGGTCCCCAGCTGCCTTTGCAGATGTTGCCAGCTACCTGGACTCTTAGAGCCAAATGTCTACAGATGCGTCAAACCTGGAATATCACAGGAAGTATGGGGAAGACTTTATTCAGAGCGATTTAAATGGTCCAGAAATACTGGACTTATATCTCACTTTGTATCTTATAAGCTCTGCCTTACTCTCCCGGGTGATAAAGCTGGTGTTGACCTAGTTCACAGGAGCCTCAGACAGGTGACTGAAGGGATTACAAAGCATGGAGACCATTCCACCAGGCGCTCTGCTTTCAGTAATCTTGGCTGCCCATAACTTTCCTTTGGGAACAGACATGGGGCAGGGGTAAGGGAATCTGCCCACGTGGGTCCTATGTAGGCACTGAGTTGGACCACAGTTGTTTGGTTGTTTTGGGGGAGGTAAAGCCTGAGCCCTCTCCCTCAGAGCCTAAGCAGAGACAGATCAATTAAGGGCGAAAGGTAAGCACTCAGAAACCACAGGATGCTTTGGGAAGCGACACCAAGGCTGCCACTGCCGTGTAGAAAGGTTCTGTGATGCGTGTGAGGAGCAGTGGCCATCTGCAGAGGGGGAGCCTGCTGCAACATTTCTGCATAAGGGAGCAGCCTCTGGGTCTATTCAGGATGGAAGCCACCTTCCAAATTCTCTCTAGGACAACAAGGTATTCTGTGTGGTCTCAGTTTCTATGAAGCAAAAAGTGAATCAGAGAAACTACATGAATGAGCAAGAAACAGGAAGAATTGGCAATTAATACAAACCCAGAGGCAACCTAGTTTCACATCAACTTGGGGATCCAATCTGCTCACTGAAGCAAAGGTGCCAGGTGAGCACAAGGAGATTGCACTTTGGTGTGCATTTGTTTGAGCCACATATCAGAAAACATCCCCCATTAGATACCCTTTGTGCAAACTTTCATTCATTCTGCATATAGGATTTTTATCGAGTGCTATAAAATAAAATCTAATGAACATCAATGAATAAGTCATACGGTCTCTCTGGGAGGGAGTCTCATTAGGATTTATATCACTAATGCAATCATAACCACTCCCTCTAAGGATTAGATGTATCCCTTCAGCAAAGGCACAATGACTTGCAAAAACAAAAAAGGTGAGATAATAATGTGTTCTAAAATGGAAGACTTGGTGGAAACTCGCCTGGGTTACACAGCTCTCACTAACGAGCTAAAACGTTGCTTTCATTCTATACTGTTAATTTTCAGGAGAGCTAAAAGTAGACTGGTGGGGAGTTTCCACCATTTATTTGCAAAGCCGAAAAGCAGTCAAGGTCTATGGTGTGGTTTTTAGATTAGACACCTGGGGGCAGTAGTGAGCCAACGAGGAGCAGGAACAATGGTGACACCTTTGAGCCAGAAAGTTTGACGGGAGTCATGGAGCCGGCAGCTAGCTCTGTCTAACATTGGTCCTACACCGAACAGGAACATTTTTTTAAAAAATCTTGTCAAATTCAATGTTAGAAGTATTCACTCTTCTAGCATACGCTTCCTTGCTTCCTAGATGACTTTGCTTTTCCTATTGACAATTTTCTTTTTTAATCCATGTAGGAGTTTCATCCTTTTCAAGCTGAGAAACCTCTTCCTGACCAATCCAAGTTGAACCCCGGGGAGAGGAGCAAGATATGCCCAACCGCAAGGCACAAACACAAGCTCCGTGCGGTGCAGAGGCAGCCCGGGCGGAGCTGACCGCGTTGCTAGAGCCCATTGCTCTCCCGGGCTCCTTCTCTGCGGGGAGGGGGTACTTCCAAGACCAGCCCGGTTCATGGCTGCCTGTTGAAAGCCTAAGAACGGCAGAAGCTTGCGGCAAGGGCTTTGCTTTCACTGTGGGCAGGAGATTTTGTAAACAAAGGAACCACTGTCAATCCATCTTTAAAGTCCCAACACGGTGGCAGTGAGAGAGGCCTGGAAGCCAAGGGCAGGGGGCTGGCCATTGAAGAGGTGTTTACGGAGGGCAGTGACTCCCAGAGGGGGCAGGGGGTGAGGGTGGGGGTCACTCCCACGTGGTGGGCCCAGAACCGCCTGGCAGAGAGCGGCCAGGACAGCCCCTCTTGCTGCGCTGACAGCAGGCCTTTGTTAGGCTGTCAGGTCGGGTTTAATTTTCAGACTCAGCCAGGGCTGCCCTCCTGCTCCGGGCTTCCCCTCGCGCAGCTGTTGCTTCTGTTTCCCAAAGCCCGAGCTCAGGTGCTGCGCGTTCCTTTGCTTTGTTTGACGGCAAGTTGTAAGAAGTGACAATTGCTTTGAAGAGGGGAGGTGGGGAAGGCTGGGGTTGGGGCGCTTCGATCCCTCCTGGGTTCTCCCCAGCCCAGCCCTGCAGCTGCCCGCCCCATCCCATCAGGGACCTCCAATCCAGGCGTTTTAAACCAAACAATTCCTGCGGAGGGGCGGCCTCATTTTATGAGCACCCTGAATGCTAGGCCCTTCTTACGGTTCTCGCCCAGTGTGTGTGGGACAGGTCACCGGGTGCCCACCTGTGGAGCCGGAGTCAAACACCCAAGCCTGCTCTCCATTCCGCTCCTACACCGCAGGCCTCCACTGAGAATAAAGGGTCCTTGTGGGTGTTATAGTTTAAATAGTTTCTTTCTTTCACTGTACAAAGCGTGTGTTTATCGTACTCTTCCATCCTGCGTGTCTGTCTGGACACAGCTCCGCATCATTTCGTGTTTCTGGTCTTTTGAGCGTGGCTGCAGCCCTACTGGACAGGCGGCTGCTGTCGTCCCTGTGTGGATTTGAAAAGCTGCCCAGAAGCAAAGATTGGGTAACGGGAGTAGGACTGGGGGGTGAGTCAATTTTGCTTTTGACTTTCTACCCTCCTGTATTATTTAATCTCTTCCCCCAAAAAATGAATTATTTTGCAATGTTTTAAAAGGAAGGAATGAGGACAGCTCTCACTAAAGTCAGAGCCTTTGCCGTGTTGGACATGCCCTCAGCCAGGACTCCACACAGCAGGGTTTTCTCTTCTGTCCTTAAAAAATATACTTAGCCTGGCTGGTGTGGCTCAGTGGTTGAAGCCGACCTATGAACCAGGAGATCACCGTGGGATTCCAGGTCAGGGCACAAGCCCAGGTTGTTGGCTCGCTCCCCAGTAGGGGGCGTGCAGGAGGCAGCCAATCAATGATTCTCATCATTGATGTTTCTATCTCGCTCTCCCTCTTCCTTCCTCTCTGATATCAGTAAAATACATTAAAATCTATGTATATATACAGTGTGAGGGATGTCTGCCTGTCAGCTTAGGCCCGATCCCTTGCCTGGGGGGATAGGGCCTAAGCCGGCAGGCAGACATCCCCCAAAGGGTCCCGGACTGCTAGAGGGCACAGGCTTGGGAGCCAGCAGTCCTGGTTAGGCCCCACTAGGATCGGGCCTAAATGGGCAGTCGGACATCCCTCAAGGGGTCCCAGATTGGAGAGGGTGCAGGCTGGGCTGAGGGACACACACACACACACACACACACACCCGCCACCGTGCATGATTTTCGTGCACCAGGCCTCTAGTTACTAAATAAGTAAATAATTGTTTAAAAGACTTCTGTTTTGACTATGTCCTGAGAACCAAATCCTCTACTTACAATTTTATATACCAGAAGATTACAAAAACTTTCCACAGATTAACTTCTGGCTCTGTGCATTTCAAACCCTGTTTTCCCCTCTACCCCCATGCCTCTGTAGCCAGGATCTGTGGGACACGTTCCCATCACCTTGTTCCGCCTGCACCTAGGTACAGTGGGCATCAGGAGTCCTGGGATGACCAGCAATAATTGAAATCGAATGGAAGTGACCAAACCACACAGATGTTCCCCATTGAATCCAACTAAACTAAATGTGTTTCAAACTTAACTTCCTCTTTGCTGATCCCTAAATGCCAGCAGACACTACTTCATTGCTAACTGACACAAGGGGAGCACATGGAAACAGATGGTGTCTTAACCAATTGTGGTTAAAATATCTCACTTTGGCCCTAACCGGTTTGGCTCAGTGGATAGAGCATCGGCCTGCGGACTCAAGGGTCCCAGGTTCGATTCCGGTCAGGGGCATGTACGTTGGTTGCGGGCACGTACCCAATAGGGAGTGTGCAGGAGGCAGCTGATCGGTGTTTCTCTCTCATCGATGTTTCTGACTCTCTATCCCTCTCCCTTCCTCTCTGTAAAAAACAAAACAAAAATATCTCACTTGGGCAAATTTGACAAAAGCACCACATGAACGCATTGCTAGGGCCTTTCCCTTCGTGGTCAGTCTATCTCTGCCTCTAGGGCATGGGCCATGAATGTGAGGGTGATTTGAGACAACTATTGAAAATAAAATTGTTGAAAATTATGTGGTGTTTACAAGGAGAAATGCTATGTGTGTATTAAGTTGCTTAATCCTCATAACAACCCTCAGTTGTTGGCAGTATGAAATTCTTTATTTTATACTATAGATAGGGAAACTAAGTCTCAGAAAGGTTCAGTAACTTGCTCAGGGTCACACTCAGGGTCACACATGTAGCAAGTGCCAGAGCTGGGGTTTGAACCCAGGCAGTCTGTCTCATGCTTGCACCAAGTCCACGGAGCAGCCTTCCCACAGCACACCTCACAGCCTCCACCACCACTCCAGGACTCTGCAGTCCCACCTATGAGACTTAGCATATATTTTACTGATTTGCCTATTTTCTGTCCATTGCTACTAAAACATAAGACTCTATGAGAGTAGACCTGTTTATTTTGTTCACTGCTGTATCTCTGCACCTAAAACAGTGTTTGGCACATAGTAGGTGTATAGTCAATATTTTGTGATTATCTTCAACTCTTTTATATATATATATAAATATATATTTATATATATATATAAATATTTTTTTAAGTGATTTCAGAGAGGAAGGGAAAGGGAGAGAGAGATAGAAACATTAATGATGGGAGAGAATCATTGCTCGGCTGCCTCCTGCATGGCCCACACTGGGGATCGAGCCCACAACCTGGGCACGTGTCCTGACCAGGAATTGAACTGTGACCTCCTGGTTCATAGGTCAACCACTGAGCCATGCCAGCTGGGCTATCTTCAACTCTGTTATACTCCTCTAAACTCTTTAATTACTCCAAGAAGTAATCTACTTGGAAAATTACAAAAGAAAATGAAAATAAGAGGAAACACCTAACCAAAAAAAAAAAAAAAAGGGAAAAGTTTGGCCCACGTGAAATCCAAGGGGAAAAGGGAACTTTATATATTTTGAATAGGATAATTTAGCTCTGTTCTGAGTGTCTATGATTCCTGTGATCTAATCCCACGTGCCTCAGATCAGGTAGGGAATTAACGAGGAATGATCAAAGAAGTTCAGGTGGTCTTGAATGTCCAGTTGAAGTTTGAAATTCAACTTGTGTATTAGCACCTGACTGCATGATTATGTGCTATGCGATTTTCTTCTAGTAATGCTCACTAGCCAAAGAAAGCAGATGGGTGGCTGGGTCCAAGATTGAGGATTTGTTGGTTGTCTGTGTCAGAAAGTCAAGGAGGAAGGGGGCTGTGTCAAACAATGGGAGTGTTCTTAAACCCAAGAGGGCTGGGGCTATTGGAGAGGAAATTGAAGGCCAATGCCTTATTAGGGCTGAAGATAGGTGGGGTGAAGATATAGGGGAGAAAAGGGTGTATGGTTGAGGTCAGAGTGGAATTTCAAAGTTCAAGATTTCAGAGGTGAAGCAGTTCTGGGTGATGACAAGGTCTTGTAACAGGATAGGTGATATTGATGGCCAGTGAAGAGAGCTCTCAGATGAGTCATAGGACGTGAGAAAATTTGATATTGTGTGGGTTAGGCACTAATGTACACATTTATCAGCTTGAGCCATGATTTGTAAACTGGCTTTAAATAGCACATGATATTTAAACAGTGCATACTGCTTTAAAATACTTTATTTATAACAATTCTAAAATAATGATTCTCCACAAATTAGCAAACCGGGATACTAACATCTTCTTAATTCAGGAGAGAGGTTCATAAAGTTGGGGGCTGTGAGTTTTGCTTATTGAAGGTTTGATTCTGTTCACACACATGAAAGTGTCACTTTAGAGCTCCAGATTAAAGTCCCCTTTGAGAAGATGTTGAAGAATCCCTATTTTATTTGGTGCTACCCACATCATAAAAGATCTTTAGTCTCCAGAAGTTCACCTTCTAAGGCTACAAGACACTCAATAGATACATAAACATAATGTTAAACAATAACAGGACAGATAAAAGTACTTAGGTCTCCCAGACACCCAATTCTCGACGTGCTCCAATTACAAATATAACTGGCTGATTTTCAGAGAAACACAAAACTTTACTAGGTATTCTCCAGCGGCTTAAAAAAAAAAAAAAAAAAAAAAAGATAAATAGAAGCTTGAAATTGGATGTAATGTCCAGCGAGGAGTAAGATTTCAACTTCTTTCACCATCAGGTGCAGCTGGGGATAGGCAAAGAAATGTTTTGTTTTTCAGCCAGTACTTAGCCTGAAACAGGAAAGAAAGGTATCAGAAATCCTAGATCCACTGCAGCCAGCAAGTAAATTGATTATAGTCTTGTAAAGTATATTCATAATAAAAGAACCAATCTGTGTGTTTCATTAAATTCACCTGAAATGATAAGAAATCTGACAGGAGTCTTCCAAAGTAGAGGTTGTGCAAAAGGCTTTCAACCTTGCAAACTTTCTAACCAGGAAGTAACGAAGCAATCTCTCCTCTCCCTGCTGTGGACGGCAGGTTGACAGGCACCTGGGCGGTGGGCGCTGTGGAAGTTAGAAGCGAAGGAAGCCCTGTGCTAGATCTTACATGTGAAGGAATCTTTGGACACGTTAGAGAACTGGGGAAACAGATTTGCCCTTTCCCTTCTCCCCAACCGAGTCTTCCATATCTCCAAGACAGATGGAGCACATGTATCAAAACCAAGCAAATGCAGAGGCTGCAATCTGGGATACTGAAAATGAAATCTTCTCCAAATCTTCACAGGCTCCTTTAGAAACACTTCCACTCAAGTGTTAAGGCAGCTAACAGAGGTGTCTAAAAATGGAAAGAAGGAGGAGAGGTGCCCCAAGGATTCCTTTTTCAAAACCAGTCAGCATTAATATTTACTTCTCAGAAAGGGCTCTTTACACAGTCAGCAAATTTGACCAAATTTAGCCACATGTGGGTTGAAGATGATTATATCCCAGAGGTCTCTCCATCTTTAAATATAAAAATGTTTAATCAAATCCAGAAATTAGACAAATAAGGAAATGAAGTTGATACCCAGGTAGAACGTTACTATTTCAAAAGATCTCAAATAAATATTCAGTATCAATAAATTATTCAAAGAAATCAGTAAAGAAAATATAGTGAGCTAGATTTTGATAGTGTATTCTTTACCCTTACAACTATAAGCTCTTTATTACAGAAACATTGTAGCTTACATTTTACATTTTCATAATATTTAAATTTTGTCTTTTCATAATACTTAAAAATAGGAATCTATCAATCAGGCTCCTGGGTTTAAATATTTCTATGTAAAAATAATTTATTCTGAGCCTAATGTAATTTCAGATTTTCTAGAGGTAGATAACCTCACAAAACTATGTTCAGAAATCACTATTCCATTGCCATTATTCAAAGAATACATCAATATTCAATTAAATGTGAATAAAATTAATTTTTTATCCTCTTTTCCACTGGGAGACATATAAGTAAACTGTTTGAAATGTATTACTGACGGAAATTAAATGTAAATTACTTACTTCTTAATTTATGGAGCATCCGTGCACTGGAAACTGATCTGGGTGCTGGGGATACAGCCATGAATAAGGTGAACAAGGCCCAGTCAGGCTAATAGGGGAGATGGTGACAGTCCTTTAAATGGTCAAATGCCCCAGCCAGCATGGCTCAGTGGTTGAGCGTCAACCTATGAACCAGGAGGTCACGGTCAGGGCACATGCTTGGGTTGCGGGCCCGATCCCCAGTGGGGGGCATGCAGGAGGCAGCTGATCAAAATCAATTATTCTCTCTCATCATTGATGTTCCTGTCTCTCTCTCCCTCTTCCTTACTCTCTGAAATCAATAAAAATATAATTTTAAAATAAAACATAAATGAGCAAATGAACGAACAGGACCATTTCAGATAGCAGTGAGTGCTGTGAAGGAAAGGAAATCTGCTAATGGCATAGAGGGTGGCCAAGAGAGGGTGAGGAGCAGAGGGCAGGGGATTGGGACGTCGGAGAAGGTGGTATTTGGATCAAGAGCCTGGGGAAAGCACTGCAGGCCACGGGGACAGTTGATGCGGGAAGGAGCGTGGTGTGCTCATATCACAGAGCGAAGGCCTGAGGGGCTGGATTGGAGAAACATGGGGGAGGTGGGCCTAAGTGAGAGATGAGATCCAGGTGTTAGGCAGGGCCAGATTGTGTGGTAAAGATTTGGGGATTATTCTAAGAGCGGGAAGAAGCCACAGGAACTGACTATATTCTTTAAAAAGATAACTTTGTCTCCTAGGAGGCAAATGGATGGATGGGGCAGGGACAAGTAGGGAGACCAGTTAGACTGACTCGGAGTCTAGGAGAGATACGACGATGGCCATAAGTAGTGTTGGAAGAGGCCACGGTCGGGATGGTGAGAAGTGTTCAATTTCAAAACACATTTCAGATATACAACCTGAAGGACCTGCTAGAAGTTAATTGCATTTCCCCCAAAGTATTAAGTTCTATCTCTTGAGCTACATTTCTAAAGCTTTTCTGAAACAATTTCAGGTCCAAGTTCCTTGCCCCCATCTCTTTACTCATATGCACATCTATGCACCCCTTTTAGACCTCAGAAAAATGCCCCAACTCTCTTTTTTAAAATTTCCAATTATAGTTTCCATTCAATAGCATTCTGCCCCCAACTCTCTAAATCACAGTTGGTCCAAAAGGCTCACCAACCATCCATTCCAGAATATCAAGTGCATCTAGGCTGCTATTGCATCTTCAGATCCCAGAAGTGACTCTCCAGACAGCCTTTCCCATGTCCTATTGTCACCCTACAGCCTGCACCCCCCTACAAATTCCTAGAGAAATCCCCAAAGGCTCATTTCACTTTTGTGCATGACTCTTCACATGCCCGAGACTTCTACACTCTCGGGGGAGAGGGAGGGAGGTTTCGCCCTAGAATGCTACAGCAGCCCCAATACCATTACCAAAACCCAGCTTGAAACCAGGGTCTTCATGTGCCTCTGTTACTTCACAGAGGACAGCCCATCAGCAGCGCCATCTTACCATTGAGGAACCAGGACATAGGCATGTTTTGCAAATTGGTAAACAACACCCAGCTAGGATTTAAGTCCAGTGAAACTGAAGTGGGCTCTTAACCCGCTTCTTTAAGAACTGATGCCCACGAACACCCCCTGCACCTCTTTGCTTAAGCATCATAGTTAGAACAGATTGCCTGGAATCAAATCCAAGCGTCGCCACATTCCAGTTGCATGACCTTGGACAAGAACTTAACCTCTCCATGGTATACCTGTTTCCTCCTCTGTAAAGGAGAGGGAATAGTAATATCTGCCTTATAAGACGAGGGTTAAGTGAGTTACCAGATATCAGGTGCTTAGAATGCACTTGGTATAGAATGAAGATTGTGTAAGTGTCACCTACCACCATCATCATTCTCCTGCCCTCCATGCCCACCCCCCAGTGCATCACCCTCATTTCTCATTTGTACAACCAAAATTCAGCTATATGGCCATTGAGCCATTACCGAAAGTCCCCTAGGTAGGTGTCTAAGTAGATGGGTGATGAGGGGAGTGCATAAGTGAGGTCATTACAGAAACAGCTTGGTGGGGCAAAGGGATGAGGCCAGTGTCAGAGATACTAAAGAGACACTTAATAAGTTGTGATTAATTTACTCTGAATAATGCATTGAAGTGAAGACATTTTGAATTCATTCTTTGGATTGAATTACTTACCATTCGGAGGCTCATCGCACTAACCAGGCAGTGTGTGAAGCAGGCAAGGGTGAGCCTGTTCCTTCCAGTAGCTGCTCAGTTACTCAGAGTTAAGCTTCTGCACCCCAAGCTCTTGCCTTCACGTCACTGTTTTTAGTCACTACAGCTTTTAGGATGTTCCCCAGTCAGAACAGACTAGATTTATCCCTGGTAACAACAATAACAACAAGTTCCGGCAGCTTAAAGTGACCGAGTTCATTTCTTGCTCACACCACAAGCGCATCATGGAAGGGACCAGAAGGCCCTTGTTTATTGCAGTTATTGAGAACCAGGTGGGTAGAGGCTCCGTCTCAACATGCTTCCCCGATCAAAGGGGCAGGGAGAGGGGGCATGGCCAGCCACATGCTGGCCCTTGAAGCTTCTCCCCAGAAGTGCCCCATCATGCTGCTCACAGTTCTTTAGACAAAGCACGTCATGTGTCCTGGGCTTAAAAGGAAGAGTTTGTACAAATCCTTGGGCACAAGCTACCACAAGGAGTTAACTGAACGGAAGACCATCTAAAAGCTGCATGAGCAATTAAGGGGTTATTTTCTCTCACAGCAAGTTGTCTGGAGGTGGAGCAAGGCCCAGAGATAGGTAAATCCAGCCCCTCAAGGATGTCTTCAGGGACCCACTTTGTTTCCATCTTTCTCCTTTGCCATCCTTAGGATGTCAGGAGTATCTTCCTTTCCGGTCACGGGATGGCTGCAGCAGTGCCAGCCATCGCTTGCAGACCAACATAAGCCAGAGAAGAGTAGTGGTATTTCCTCCCATTCATCTCACGTTATTGAGAAAAATCTTTCCAGAACCGCCAGCTTCCTTTGGTTGCCGTTGGCCAGAATGAAATCATATGGCCATGACACCGGCAGTCACTGGCAAAGGAACAAGATCATTTTCCGGGATGAGAAAAGGCCTATTTTTCCGTTGCACAAACAACTCTGATTTCTGTAAGAAATATGCCACCGAACATAAGAAATCAAGAAAAATGTAACCTAGTTCCACCTATTTTGGTAAGCTCCTTTATTCAGAGTGTAAATAAAGAGGGACCACAATGTCCCTTCATAAAAAAGCCTTCATTTGTGCTTACATAATTATTCACAGTGGAATAGCTATGGGCAAATAAAGCAAGCAAAACAGGCATTTAATAGGGAAGGATCGTTTACCTAAGGGTCAGGGAAATAAGAAACTGCTTTGGATTGATATTACATCCGTCTCAAAAGAGTTGACCCAAAGAATTCACCACGCCCTTGCTTGTGAAACCCCCACGATAGCCTAAGCATTCTTCCTTCGTCATTCCACCCACCACACTTTACGCCTTTATCTGTGTACCTGTCTGTCTCCACCTGCAAGACTGTACGCTCCTCGAAAGATATGGTCTGTTTCACCTGTTTATTCCTGTGCATGATAACAATAAGAGTGGGTAGCATCGATTGATCACTCATTGTGTATCAGAGCCCATTCTACGTCCTAAATGAATTAATTCTTGTAATACTCAAAACTGTCCTGTGAGGCATGTATATGCTATTATCCTCTATGTTTTATAGATGAAGAGACAGAGGGTCAAAAGGTTAATCACTTGACCAACTATAGACAACTATTAAGTGAGAGAGTTGGATTTCAAATGCAGGCAGCCTCGCTGGGTTATGCCTACCACATTTGCCAGACCAATGGGTGAACCTAATATGCTTTTATTATACAACAAGAAGGTGAGAAAGAACAGGAGTGGGGGGAAAAACAAGTGATTTTGTCTTTTATTTATATATAGGATCTGAAATCAAGTTTGATAGACAAATTCCCTGAGGGTAAAG
Organism: Eptesicus fuscus; assembly: GCF_027574615.1. Classification (NCBI taxonomy): domain Eukaryota; kingdom Metazoa; phylum Chordata; class Mammalia; order Chiroptera; family Vespertilionidae; genus Eptesicus; species Eptesicus fuscus. The sequence continues at coordinate 40,722,187 of NC_072477.1, forward strand.
ATCATGTATGTTTCTCTTGCTTAGTATATTATCTCTTATGCCTAGTACAGTTCCTAGCACACAGTAGGTTCTTAATCTTAGGTATTCCTGGGAGTGGGCGAGGGAGGGAGGGAAGGACTGAGTGAAGGATGAAGGAAAGAAGTGAAGAACGGAGGAAGAAAGATGGAATGAATAAGCACAATTAATATCCTCCTTCTCTTGCCCCCTATGTTTTCTATCTTTTCTTTCTCTGTTATTTCTATGAGTAACTTGGCATTTGAAATCTACATCTTACCTTAGGATAGGAGGAAGTGTTAGTTTCTAAGTATTAAGTGCTCTCAAAGAGAAGAGTTTACATGTAACATTGATAGGAGTGAGGTCTCTCTGCTGCCCTATAATTCATTTGGCTTTTGAAACAATGAGTCTTATGTAAAGTAGGCTTTTCCTCAACTGAAACATTCTTTAAGAATTTGGACTTTTTTTCTAATTGTGTGCTGCTTGAAATGTCAACCCAATGCAGGGGTGCCAGTTCTCACATGGATATATTGATTTATTTCTTAAAAATCAGTGCAAGACCATAAGCAAGTGAGCAGCAATAATTAAGGGCCAGGAAATGACCACTGTCAGTTGATGGATTTATTTCTCCAGCAGTCCCTCCACCAGCAATGTGTTACATGGGACAGATAATAGGCTGCAAACACTAAAAGCACTATTATTATTCTTCCTTTCAGCACTGTTGTCATAGGACTCTGCTTTCACAGATTGCTCCAAATAGCCAGACAAATTTAATATATCAGATATAATCTTTAGATCATATAGATGCCCCACTCTAGTTTTAATCAGTAAAGTAAAACCATAATGAAACTGAAGCATTGCACTTTGTCATAAGTAAATTTCAAGTATTCTTAGTCCTAAATGGTGTCCAAGTTTCTGCAGTTGGTTTTGTTATTTTTATTCCATTCCAGAAAGCTACTTTTAAAAAGTGTCTCTCTTTGATCTAACCTTAAACTAGATCTTCAGTGTCTCAATATCCCAATTTTCATTTTTATTTTTTTTTTTTTGCTTTTTATTCTCAGACTTTGTTCAAATTTCTTTGCGTTATTAGAGATTTTTTTAGGTGTCTCTTTCAATTTTCACATATCCCAAAACTAAACTCATTTATTTCTCTGGCTTTTGCCTCCTGGGTTCTCTCTCTTGGTAGATGGCTCCATCATTCACTTTCTGATCCAATCTAACACTTCAGCCACTTTTGATGGCTGTCATTTTCTCACCTACATCCAGTTAATTGACAAGTCCATTCATTCATTCTCCAGATCCATTCTTTCCTTTTCACTCTCATGCCCAGGACCCTAGGTAAGTCCCTCATCATCCTCACCCAGAATATTGCAATGACCTCCAAACTGGCTTCCATTGTTTATCTCTTATCTCTCTGACCCATTCTTTACATTTCCATTTAATTATTTTCTAAAAGAGAGATGTAGCATGTCTCTATTTTACTCAAAAACACACAATGGCTTGGTACTGCCTATTTTTAAAAGCCAAAATTCTTTAACAAGATTTAAGACTCTTCTTTGATTAATCACAGCCTACCTTTGCAGCTTCATCTCTTATCACTCCCCACCACCACCTTCATTATCCCTGCACGTGTATGTATTTTCCCCAGATGTATTATGACATTCCTCAATTCCTTCTGCCTGGCAAAACCCAAATTACCCTTCAAGGCCTAGTTCAAATAACATGCCTTTTATGGAAACTTCCTTGATCTCCAGGCAGAATTAGTCACTCCTTCTGTGGTTTCATAGAATTTTGTTTATATTCTTATTATGCCCCTTGTCTAAGGTCAGGTTCACAGAAGCCGATTCTGAGAGGAGGATTTGTAGAGAAGTATTTTATTAAGGAAATGCTTCCAGAAGACACTAGCACCTGAATGTGTGAAGTAGGCAAAGGAAGCGAAAGAGACTTGCTGACCAAGGGTGAGTTTAGCCAAAATCCAAGAGGGAGTAGCTCAGCCTGATTCCATAGGGACATCTATGTATGTCCTGCTGTCAGGCAAGGGACCTGGGCCTCCTTTCTCTCACACTGAGCAGCCACTGGCTAGGAACTAAGCTCCCAAGCATCTCTGCTGTCTGCATATGTAGACAGTACCCAAAGGCAGCCGCCCAAGGAGAGTCAGAGGTGCCGGCCACTGGAAGCAAAAACATATCAGAGCTGATGGAGGGGCACACAGATATGGCAAAGGGCATCCGTGAGCATCTGGGAGGAGGCAGACTGTGTCAGCTATGCTCCTTAGTGTAGTGGGCCCTGTTGCCACCCAGGCATCTCCTGGCCACTGGATGGCGAATCACTAGGGTGCAAAGACCCTTCTTAGTCATCCTTATGCCCCTAAGGCAGCAACTTCAGCCTCTTTCACCTCGTGGCACACATAAACTAATTACTAAAATTCTTCAGCACACCAAAAAAATATATATTTTTTGCCAATCTGACCAAAAAAATAGGTACAATTTTTATTCATTCACACCAGATGGTTATTGTTGTGTTGGCGGTTGTCATTTTTAAAAATTTGACAATCTAAGGGAAAAGAGGTCAGTGCCCCTGACTAAATTGTCAGGTATTGCATGTTTTAAAAATTCCTTCGGCACACCGGTTGAAAATCGCTACCCTAAGGCATGGAAGATATATATCACTTTTGCACCTGAAAAGTGCTTAAATAGCGTTTGTTGATACAAATCGAACGCTCCTTTTCTAGGTCTAGTGTGACGTTTTGCTACTCCTAATCATATTGCTGAGATTTTATTTCCCAGCTGGTTCTAGTTCCATAATAACAGATACGGCGCCTGGGGTTTGAGAACCGAAGGCTCAACTTTTCACCTCACACTTTTCTTCCCGGGACAACCACTTGCTCCACACACCTCTCTTCCTAAATTCCAAGACAGGCTGCTCGCTCTGTTCAGGCAAGACTGCCAACCCAAGATGCGTTTTTGAAAGATCACAGTCAACACCATTGCCAAGAGAGAAAGTTCTTGGCACACAGAGAACCTGGTTCAATATGATATGCCAGATGGTGATTTCAACTTCAGCTAAATTCCTGCTGAAAAAAAAGTGTTTGAACTGCAGATGAGAAAAGCTTCTATGACAAATTTCCAAGTGTTAGAAGCTTCAGAGGGAAGTGGCAAGTGTTGATACACCCCCACCCCCAACCACATGCGCGCGTGCCACAGAGCTGCTACCTGCATCTGGTCGCTCAGATTCCCACAAAGACGCCTTTGCTCTTGAGGAAGACTCTGGCCCTGAGTAGGTTTTTCCTAATATTTAAAGTGTACTCACCAAATGCAGGGAAAGCAAATGCCATTTAATTATGTGCAGTGTTTTTTCAAAGGGCGTGTCCCTTCGTATCTGCTCTGTGCTTTTCTGGTACCTGGAGGCAACTCTCTTTCCTCTTCACCAATAACTCCATTTTTGGGGCCAGTTGATATGCAGTGTGTCTCCCTCCCTAAATGCTTTCAAGTTCCAGGGGGATATATGGAAAGTATAAGTTGATGGTGCTTGGCTTGGATGCCTTTGGGTCCCTGACTTACTGGTGCAAACTCTGAGATGCAGTCTATGCCTCAGAGGGCCACTGAGTTTCAGCTGAGGCTGGGCCTTTGTCTGAAATTGCACGCTTGCTGACTCCTCTGCTTTCTCTGTCTTGCTTCCCCCTCCCCTCCTGTTCCTCCACCACACCATGTCCCTTGCAGGTTTCTCCTGGGAGCAGCTCTTGAATAAAACTCTTGCACACAGATCCTCATCTCAGGGTCTGCTTGTGGGAACTGAACTAAAATTCCGGATGATGGAAAAGTCAACGTATGTTATGCTAATAGAGAGAAGGGTCATTGTTTCTGGAGCAAGGGTCATTGATGAGTAAACTACTTCATCAATCAAGATCTCAAAGGGAACTAGTGGATAAATTCAAGTTAGGTATTTGGAGAACAGTTAACAAAGGGTCTAATTACAAGATGGTGGGCCAGGTGCAGAGAAACAAGCCTATTGCCTGCCTGGAAGCTGATGTCAGGGGGCTCATTAGCAATCCCGGGCCTCACTGGCAAGAGGAAAGCTGGTGACAGAGTTGTGGAGAGGGCTGTGAGGCAGAGCTGTGATCTTTAGGGATGCAACCAGACTGCACAGACCCTACAGAGAGCAAGCTGGGTGAATAAATGCCCCAACCTCTCGCTCCTTCCTCCTTCCAGTCTTTTGCCAGTGACTCCGTCAGCTGGGCCTAATGGTATGCCTAGAGCCCTTAATGCAGTGCATCTAGGTTATCTAGGTTGGCCTCTTAGTGCATAGAGCAGGTGGAGGAGGGCAGAGAGAACCAACAAGCTACCGAGCACATCTACCTAATCTCTCTCTCTCTCTCTCTCTCTCTCTCTCTCTCTCTCTCTCTCTCTCCCCCCGCACGCACACCCGCACAGACACACACAGTTTGATCTGCTGTTGACTTGTTGACTTGTGACCAGTGACACATAAATGGGCACTGATTTTTCTCTCTGCTGATTTTAGGGGACCCAGAAATCAGCTGCATGATGTAGGGGAAGAGACCTCAATCATCAAGATTGGACCAAATATGTTTGTGTTGAAGCCTGATTATGGCATCTGGGCATCTCAGCCTTAGCCCCCAACCCTCAGCCTCTAAAGTGGCATTTTACTTAGATTGAAATCGGACTCACAGAGCTCACTGCCATAAGATTTGCCATCACTTTGACCTCAGTGATTCTGGTGCAAAGAGGCCTAAATTCTATCCTTAGAGAACCATGCCCATTCTCTCCCGATTGAAAACAAAATTCAAATCAAAGGTTTACGTTGCCTTTTGAAACGATGTATGTATTGCTTTCTCAGCAATCCAGGGGCAAAAATGTCCTCATTATTCGGTTTGCTCCCCAATGTCCTCGTTATTGGAAGCCACGCTCTACCTGTCAGTCTCATTTTCTGTTTGAAATGGCCACTTCTCTGAATTCAGCTCTGGCTTGGTTCAGAAAGTGTGCCCGTGGAAGATAAAAAGTCACTCAGTAATTTCAAGGTCTTGAAATTAACATGGACAACAACATGGGTCCTGGGGATGCCTGCGGGAGCTGATGCGGGTGGGTCGGAGGGTGGGAGATGGAGAAGCACCACTCCCACGGGTCCCGGGAGGGCCCGCGTCGCACTGCCTTCTTGTCCTCCAGCTTCTCGCTGCTGGGTGTGCTGCAGACGCAGCTACAGCGGAGGAGGAACAGGCAGGCTGTGGGGCAGGCATTAACAAATGGCTTACAGTGTTGTCCTTTCTAAGCACTAAAAGAGTATACTACATTTGGGCTATTTTCTTCTGAAAATTTATTTATTAAAACACTTTGGGAATCCACAGGTCCCATTTAGGGGAAGGTGATTTTAAACACATTTTTAAACACTGTTTCATTCTGAGACAGCTGTTTGCATCACCCATGAACCCTCACAGGAGGCCAGTGCTGGGGTGCATGGGCCCAGCCTACAGGTCTATGGCAATTGCTGTATGATCATGTTGAGCAAGGCACCAAACCCTCCTGACCCGGTTCCTTGTAATGGGGGAGTGGGGTAGATGAAGCTGGCAGCCTCCTCCTGTTCTAACATTGCACTGCCTGGTCAGTGCCACTGGCCACATGTGGCTGGTCTGTATGGAGACCTGCTGTACGTGCACAATACACACCAGATTTCAAAGGCTTCATACAAATGATAATGCAAATGATCTCATTAATGCTTTTTACTTTGATTACATGTTGAAATGACACTATTTTTGGGTAGATTGGGTTAAATAAAATATAAAAATTTTACTTTTTGAAATGTAGCTACTAGAATTTTTTAATTGCTCATGTGCCTCACACTATATTTCTATTGGACAGGACTGTTTTATTTACTTATTTATTTACTTATCTCTCTTAAGAACTATTTTAACATATATACTCCTGGGTTCCCATTTCCTTTGTGTGTCCTTTAAATGCTAGAAAACTTAAAGTAGTCTTGTTTGGGGGGAAAATGTTACAGCACTTTCTAGTCAAAGTCTTTTTTATTTTATTTCTTTGGTTAATCGGGAGGTGGAGAGGCAGAGAAAAACTGATGTGAGAGAGACACATCGATTGTTTGCTTCCTGCACGCATCCCTCATGCCCTTGACCAGAACTGAACCCGAGACCCTTCAGTCCCAGGGCCAAGGCCAACATTCTAATCCACTGAGCCAAACCAGCCAAGGCCAAAGGTCTTTTTTTTTGTTTTTACAAAAAGGTGAAGATTTCATGTCAAGTTGGCTAAGAGTTTACTAAGAGAGTGTGAGGGGAAGAAACACCAATGTTTCTTAAACTAGGATTTCATTTCCTTCCACTTCAAACGAAGCTACGTTGTCTATCTTCAGGCACTACAGTCTTTAGAACAGCAGAACAGGTCCAGGTGCCATGAAAAAGGAGAGTTCCAAAAATGATGACCAGCCCTCCCCACCCCCACGCACATGTATGCAGCATCTCTTCTCCATGTGAGTGCCACGTATGTGGAAAGCACCTAAATGCTCAACCCATGAGTTCCGAAACCACGTATGTAATAACCACTTCCTGAAGTGCATGAGTTGCTGGGTCAAATAAAGAACAGTGGACAGAGATAAGGCATCAACTATGCCTCGGGACTGATGACCTGGGTAGGAAGAGCAGCAGCAGGAAGACTCAGCAGCACACAGGAGCAGAGTGGAGGAGGGTAGGTTGTCTGGGGATGTTGAGAATACATGTGTTTGCATGAACCGGCAGGGCCTTGAGTGTTGGGAAGGAGACTTAGGACCTGCTATGAAAAGCCGTGGTCTGAATGACCCGCCAGAAGCCATGTTTAAAGGGAAATCACTCCTTTCTTCTCTGCCATGCGGTATGTGTGCCCTCCAACCGGAGGGCCTGATTGGAATCCAATGCCACCTCACATTCTTCCCTTACTCCCTCGTGTGTGCATATTTTTGCTTCCTCAAGGTGCCGGGGTGACCAGCAGACCCTGAGTGACGGATGAACAGATTACTCCCACACAGGTGTCTGTGAAAGAGAAGCTAAGGGACTGTTTTACTTTAGAAGTAAAAGCAGTCCTGTTCGCCTGCCTCATAGTCTTTTTATTGTAACAACAGCTTGAACTCAAATTAACCTCTAGGTACAATCAGCAGGGTAAGTATCCTTGAGAAAGTATATGCTTCTACAAGGTCGGGTCTTTAAAGACTAAACATAGAGATTCTAGCAAAACGCCCTGTTTAAAAAAGTCAAGGCAGGGGCGGCCGCCTTCGGCAAGGTCCCCCCACAGGCCCCCGACCTTTCAGAGAATCCTCCTTCCAGACATTCCAACCAGGTCCCGTGCTTCCCCGCACCAAGGGAGAACGATACATTCCTTAGGGGCAAGGTTGATCTCTCTTTGGAATATCTCATGAATTGCAGGATAGTAGCAGGCACAGAGTAGGTGCTCAATGCTTACTTGGAAAAAAAATAAATCTCTTTAATTAGATTGTGCCAAATCCACTTCCTCTTCCTCCACATGAGGGAAAATGAAGAGAGAACCCCATTCCTAATGAAAGCCCTTCAGGAGCAAAAGTGTACCTCAGATTGCCTTCTGACTCTTTCCTGTTCCCTTTCTGTGTTTTCCTCCGTCCTTCCCGCCACTTCCTGGGCTCATACCAGCAACATTTTGTCACTGAAACTTCTAGTCTTTGACTCTCATGTCTGGAATCCAAATTTTCCCCTTCTTCCTTTCGCCACCCATTTCCTTAAACTTTTTGCACTCGGATGTCGAGTGTGACTCGACACGGTTAGCATCGAGATTAAAATTACTCTTTGAATGTATCAACAATTTGAAATATAAAAAAATCCAAATAAATAAGTTTGTATGAAAAGAAACTCCAGTTTTTTATTCTACTGCCGCGCTTTGTAAAATCTGGGGTATTAAAAAAATTAAATCCCGAGTAGAATAAAGGAATCGAGAAAAAAGCAAGCAAGTGCAAAGGGTTAAGATCTTGGGAGAGTGTGAGGTCGCTTTTAGCCCCACAGTCCCAGGGCTGGACCATAACTAGTAATCTCCTTGAACCAGTTGGCCCTCCCTGTGCAGCTCTGCAACTTACCTGAAGACTGTTCTGATCAGTCCAAATGCTCAGCGAAATAAGAAAGACATGTATTCAAGAAATGTGGAAGGACCTGGGAGTTACTACGGAGAAATAGCTCGGACAGAACTGTGACTTTGGGGGAAATTAGACTCAGTTTGGTTAGAGGTATAGGCTTTCCCTGACCAGAAAAAAAAAAAAAAACCAAAAACCCACAAACAAACAAAAAACTAACTCTGCAGATCCCAGGAAATTTACAAAGCCTAAATTTGCTTTGCCTCTCTCTTTTTAAAATTCAATATTGTTCTCCTCACTCTAAACTAATTATCACAAAGTTACTTTCAGGAAGAAACAAAAAATAACTTTCTCTTCCTTGAATTACTTTTTACTTAACTCCTTAGAGCTTTTAGTCATCTAAGAAAGCCAGTTCAATATGTAGCAGAAAGTCACTCAAAACTGTCATCTAAAAAATACTTGAAGGATCCTAGGTCCCAGAACAAGGCTCTTTGTAAACTGAAAGTCAGCATCAGAGGCAGACAAACTGCAACAGCTAACAATAAAGTGTAGTTTGTAAAGGGTATTAACACAGGGTAAATGTTTACATTTCTTTTTCCATTTTTCCTAACCCTATATAATAAAACCCTAATATGCAAATCGACCAAACAGCAGAAAAACCAGTCGCTATGACCCGCACTGACCACCAGGGGGCAGACGCTCAATGCAGGAGCTGCCCCCTGGTAGTCAGTGTGCTCCCACAGGAGGAGCACCGCTCAGCCAGAAGCTGGGCTCATGGCTGGTGAGTGCAGTGGCAGCAGTGGGAGCCTCTCCTGCCTCCGAGGCAGAGCTAAGGATATCTGACTGCCAGTGGGGAGTGGGCCTAAGCCATCACCCAGACATCCCCTGAGGGCTCCCAGACTGCGAGAGGACGCAGGCCGGGCTGAGGGACCACCCCCCCGCCAGTGCACAAATTTTGTGCACTGGGCCTCTAGTGTTGCATATAATGCAGAATTGGAGTTTGGCTGTTATTTTCATTTTTGTTTTAACAGAGAGAAAAGCTCAAGTGATAGGTTCTAAGATAAATCCCTATTTTCTTCCAGTGACTCGAGTGGACTAAGACTAACCTTTCACCCTTTGCAATCTAAATTGCAGGAACATTGTGTTAAATTATCTACCTTAGTAGAATGGCTCTTGCAAAACTACACCATGGAGTAACCATGCTACTTCCTCCACTTTTGTAGGGAGACTGGAGGCTGTTAAATGTAATTTCCAGTTCCTAGCCTCAGCACTAACGCCATGCCATTCACTACTCTCAAGAAAGAATATCTTACCTGGCCGGGTTGGCTCAGTGGTTGAGCATCGACCTATGAACCAGGAGGTCATGGTTTGATTCCCAGTCAAGGCATGTGCCCAGGTTGCGGGCTCGATCACCAGTGTGGGACGTGCAGGAGGAGGCTGATCAATGGTTCTCTCTCATCATTGATGTTTCTATCTCTCTCTCTCCCTCTCCCTTCCTCTTTGAAATCAATAAAAAATATATTTTTAAAAAAATTTTTTAAAGGAAAGAATATTTTTATTTTTCAAATTATATAACCCTCACCAATTCTGATCTTCCTCGGTAGAGAGTAAATACCCATTCCAACATCTCTGGCCCCCCAGAATCACTATGCTATAAACTAATGAGCAGTCTCATCCTTAAGAATTCTTGCAGGTTAAAAAGGGAAGTTTGGAGAGAAAACCAGTAGAATAAGGCTCCCATGGCAGAAATGAGGCAAAACAACAAAAACATCTTTTTATTCTTACCTCCTAAGACTTTATTTAGGCTGTTTTAGTCCACAGTGAACATTATTCTCTTATATATATAGAATGACACCTATGTAAGTATTCTGGTAATAAGTTAGCTATTTACTTAACAGAGTGTATATGTGTGGTATAATTATTACTGGTCTGAACGACCATGCATAAAGTACACGGAACATGAACCTCTCCTCTTATTCTCCAGGCATACTGTGTTGAATGAAGAGAGCTTGGGTTCTAAAATAAGACTGATCTGCTTTTTTTTTTTTTTTTTTTTGACTTTCTACTTTGAAGTAGCTGTAGATTCACATTAAGTTGTAAGAAATAATATAGAGATTCCTTATTTGCCCTTTACCCGCTTTCCTCAATGATAACATCTTGCATAACTAGTACACTATCACCAGGCAATTGACATTAATGCAATCTTCGGGCCTTATTCAAATATTGCCAGTTTTACATGCATTGGTTTGTTTGTGTTCTTAGTTCTGTGTAATTTTATCATGTATGTGACCTGCTTTTGAATCCCAGCTCTTCCAAGTACTAGTTGTGTGATCCTGAGCAAGGTCCTTAACATCTCAGTTTTCTCAGCTGCAAAATGGGTATAATAATGTCTGCCTCCGGAAGGTGGGGCAAGGATTAGGGAAGGGCATTTCTGTCCACTGGAATCTCAGATGCTAGTTTCCTTCCTGTCTATCCCTAGTTCTCTCAGTAGCAAGGGGGCTTTCTCCAGTTTCTTGTTGAAACAACCAGACTTGTGGGTTAGTAAGTCAGGCAGCTCCTTCTTCAAGGGCAACACTTTCAACCTTGCAGCTCAAAGAGAGAGCCTTGGGTATGGCCCCAGCCCACAGCGGCCATCCATCTAGGCTGGCCTTGGGATTTGTTTGCATCCAGATCAGAAGTGTAGGGATGGGGGAGCCTTGGGGACGGGTGGAGGGAAACAGGAGGAGGTGGCAAATCCAGAACAAGGAGTGGCCGTCCTGTGTGGTCCATGAGGGAAGGCGGGACAGGTGGGAGTCTGTGAGCACGTGGGGGCGGGGGCGGGAGCCGGTCTAGACCTGGTAGGAGAGGGGCACTCGCTGTGAAGGGTGCCCTTCCCCTCCTGGACCTTTCCTCCAAGAACGGCCAACGGGCGCTCCCGGGCTGACAAATTCGGGGCTGCCCGGGGGCAAGAGGCGCCTAAATCCTCACCCACAAGTACCACTGGCTGGAGGCGGGCCTTTCCTCCGCACCCAGAAGTGGCCGCGGGTGTCGGGGCGCAGCGGGGTGTGTGAGGGCGCGTTTGCAAGGCCAGGGAGCGAGCGGGCAGGGGGTGGAACGGTGGACGCGCCAGTCGCTGTCCCGCGGCGACCTCGGGGCTCCGGTCTCCTCCATCTGCACCCCCTGGAGCCCTGGCCACTCCAAGTTCAAATCTCGAAGCGACCGCCCCCGCCCCCGCCCCCGCCCCCTAGCGTCACGCGGCAGCCAAGACGGGACCGGGCTCCTCGGGGCTTCGTCGACCCGAGCAGTTGGGACCCCGGGGGGCACTCCGGGTCCAGGTGGGGGAGACAGACCCCGCGGGCGCTCGGCGCTCTCCCCTCCGCCGCCCCAGCAGCGCGGGTCGCGGAGGAGGAGCCGCGCCCCGGCCGGCACCGCCCCGGCTCCTCCTCCCCGCGCCCGCCCGGCCCTTCCCACCGGCGCCCAAAGCTCCGGGTGGCCGCGGCCGAGCCGGGAGCCGAGCGCGCTGGGCGCGGCCGTCCCGCTGCGGCTGCTGGCGCGTGAGAGCTTGCGTGCACCCGCGGCCATGGTCCCCGCGGCGGCCACCGGCGCCTGAGCCCCCGCACGCGGTAAGCGAGCAGCCCGCTTCCGGGACCCCCGCCTGCGGCCTGGGGGTGCTCGGAGGCCTCGCGCGGCCCCCGCGCCGTCGGGGGGCCCTGCACGCCCCGGGCGTACCAGGCACCGGGACAGGCTGGGGCTTCCCCTCCGGGGCCGGGGCGGGAGCTGTCCCCGCGGGCCGGGTGCAGGGAGCAGCCTCGAGGAAGCGAGTGGCCTGGAGGCCAGTCCTGCCCGGACGCTCCCGGGGGGCCCGGCGGGGAGGGGGCGGCTTCGGAGGCGGGAGGAGGGGCGGGTCGTGGGGGCGCGGGCGGGGGCGGGGGGGGGGCGGGCCGGGGGTGGGGACGGCGCGCGCCGCAGCCCCCGGGAGCCGCACTTGGTAAAAGCTGGGTCCTTACATATGGAAATGACGGTCGCGCGGGTTCCCAGCCGCGTCCTTTTGAAGGACGCCCGTCCCGAACCTCGGCGCCGCCCGCGAAGTATTGTCCCGCGCCTGGCGCCCTAACAAAGCGCCCGCCTTGGCTTTGCAGGGCACCGGAGGCGGCCGGCCGGCTGTGCGGGCGCGACCGAGAGGCCGACAGAAGGTAGGCGAGGACGCCGCGGGCCGGGAGCGTGCGGTCCGGCAATACGAGGGGGTGTCTGAGGTTTCTTGGGGCGGCGATGGGCAGGCGGGTTGTGGACGCCTCTCCGTCGCAGGGTTGCCAGGGACCTGGCCTCCGCGCCCGCCCGGCGGCGCAGCGGGTCTGGGCACCTCCTCCACCGCGTGGCCCCATCCCGCAGCCGCCAGCTGAAAGCGGCTCCTCTGTGTTGGTCCAGGAGCGGACCTGAGCCCCAGAGGGAGCAGAGAGGGTGGTTTGTTCTGTCGCCGTGGTCTGTTCTGTGCCACCCAGGCAGCCTTGTCTGGAGAAACCCGAGGTGTGAGCCTGGGCTGTCTGGAGTATCGGAGAGCTACCCTTAAAGTGTGATTTCTCCCAGGGGCGTGGGATCGATACACATAGAAAGACTTTCCCAGGGCAATTTACTACTAAGAAAGGGAAAAGAACAAAATGATACTCTGTTGCCTGAAAGCCTTGCTCGCCAGCGCAGCAGAATCAAGTGTGGAGTTTTTGCGGGAGCCGCGTCCAGGGCCCCGGAGCGGGGCTTCTGCAGCCACCAAACCGGTCCCGGACAAAAGGACAAAGCTGGTGGGAACAGTGGCCTGCTGAGGGCTCTCTCTGTGAAGTTGAAAGCGAGGGAGATAGGAAGAGGCGATTTCCTAGCCCCAACCCGGCAAGTTAAATGGGGGCTGGGGAGATGGTTCTTCCAGGTACCCGGTGTCTAGACAACTAAGCTATAATGAGATCTGCTGCTGTCTTGACTTCCCCGGGAACAGATCCCCTCCTGGTGTTGAGGAATTCCCGAGATGGGCTTGCCATACAACTTAACTCCTGAATTTGTGAAGTGAGATCAGATGGCTTGGTTGTCTTTTGTGAGTGAGGTGGTAGCTGTTTAGGATTAGAATCCTAATCAAGTCCACTGTGGCACATGGCTAAGCTCCTGAGACCTCGGCAATCAAAATAAAATGCTTATGTTTACTTCTTTCCTGAGGCTCAACATTCTGGAAATGTTTTGTCTGGGGCCTGTTTGTTTTTCGGTGTCAGCTTGATTTTTATCTTGAGCTTCTCTAGTGGCTAGCACATTGGTGGCTGACCTAGAATATTGGCAGATCTTGTTGGGAGTTGGGGGGGCTGTGAACATTCCCAGGTTGCGTGTAAAAGTAACCTTATAGGCTGACTGCAAAACCAGTGTCTTATGGTCTCCTCAGCTGTTGTCAATGTCCTTAGGGAGGTCAAGGGAACTGCTGGGGAGTTTCTTGGCAGATTTGTTTACTTTCACCTATTCTCTGGTGAGAGCTCAGAGGAAAGCATTCTGAGCCGGGCGTAGATAAAGGGTAGGACTTATGGATGTTCCAGATGGGTCGGACACGGGGCAAAGGCAGGAAAAGGCTTTACAGGGGACAACGGGAAGGAAGCCATCACAGGCACAGTCTTTGCATTAAAATGTCACGGATCAGTCATTTCAATAGGCACTTACTCAGAATGGCATGGGTGTCTTTTTTCTTGGTCTCTCCCACCAACCCCCCCCCACCTCCCTTTTAAGTATGTGATGATCCTTAATACCAAAAGATATTAACTGTCACAGAGGGGGAGAACGGGGCTCCAATGAATTCTGAACAGCCAATCTTAATAGGCAACATTCTTATCATACGTTAAGTGCTGTTCAAATAAATGGTTTTAAATGTCACTGCAAATGGCTTTCTAAACTAACATTTCAGCCATCTTGATGCTTCCACTTTATGTTGATAATGAAAATACATTTTTATCAGGCTAACCTTGATAAAGGGTTGGCAAGTTTAACCAGAGCATGTTTGAGGCATTCAGACAGCCTAAAGTCTTTTCAGGAGGTTTATTTTTGCAGAGGCTGATTCATTTGTAGGCCAGTAAATTGTGTGGTTTGAATTCTGGCTATTGAACATACATTTGTTGGGCAGGGGCTTGTGAAGAGACATACGGAAGCTTGCAAAAAAGATATTTTATCCTAATTACAAATAAAATAGAATTTTAAAAAGATGATGGGTATATGCAAGTGAGCAACTTTGAAATTAGGAGGATGTGTCTGTATTGCAACTTAGAGCAGCAATTAACCATTTATTGCAGCTTTTGGATGGGACAATTACTAAGTATTCCTGTCCTAATGCTCACTTAAAAAAACAAAGTTGAGAAAACCTATTGTTTATAGATGTAAAACATGAAGCTCTTCACGTTGACCCCAACAAACTGTTCTCATACCTGCAGGCATTTTACATTAATGTGAGTTAATAGGGCTCAAGAAGTGAAAGTTGTTACCAACAGTCTCTTTTAAGAAAGTGACAAACAGGCCCCAGTTTTTTGATTCTGTAGTTTTACTTGGTAGCTGATTACAGGTTATTGACCCTACAGTGTTCGAGGCTCATGATTTTATTCCTCCAGCTGTCCCGAGGTAACAACTTGATTGGGTAATCCACCTTGCTATTAGAGTTAACAAAAGCTTGGCTTTGCTACATCATTCAGGATAGTAAAATACGAAGTTTATGTTTTAGATTGAATACTAGTAGGATACCCTTAGCAAAATTAAATTTTATAGTGTATTAGCAAAGGTGGTTATTCTTTCTAATTTAATGTGGCTTTTTTTTCTCTCTGTGTGTGGTGGCATTTAAGCTTTTGTGTTATATTTTTATACCATGACTTTATTCTTGGTGATACTCTTTGTGCTTTTGGTATCCAGCTGGAAATGAGGTGCTATCTGAGCAGAGAGGAGGCTATCTCACAGTAATTAGTGTGAGCAGCAGTTTTGGGCAGAAATATTCCATATAACTACGTAAATGGGGACAATTGCTTTTTCTATTAAGCTTTTGCTAAACTTAAATTTAGTCTTGTCCCTATTTCATTTTATACTGAAATTAGTCCAAAAGAGTAAGGCTGGGAATCTTCGCAGCAAAAAGTGCAGAAAAGAGAGAAGAAAAGGAAACATTTTAATTGATCATTGGCATCATGAGGCTCTGATTTGCCAAACGGTGAAAGCTTGTTTATCGTTTTAGTTATAAAGTAACTAAATTAGTCACTTGGTGGCCACTGTCTGGTCTGTGGGCCCCCAACAGCTATGTCTGATCACAGACCCAAAAGCATCTATTATAACACCCAGCGAAAGCGGCTGAGCCAGGAGGGACATGCAGACATTCCTCGTAGCTGTTCAGCTGCTGGACCATCTGGAGGGGAAATAAAAGGCCTGGGCGAGGGGCTCTGGCATTGTGCTCATTTATTACTTGGCCTTCCCTGCCAGGCTTTGTCCCCCTTTCACTCCCTGTGGCCCAGAACAGACGTCCCCTTTGGCGGGGGTGCCGTTCTTACAAGCTCCTTTCTATATCTTGGATGCTGGAAAGTTCATAAGTTCAGGCATCCACTTCATGCTGGCCTTACGATGGGGACTTCATCGTTCCAGCTGCACCCGCACCTATGTCTCTCCCAGCCCCAGTTGGCACTGTGACTTCATCAGCCAGGGCTGCCGGGGAGAGCACAATGACACAGCTCTGCAATGGACCTCCCTGTCAGGGTCTGCGCATTTTGGCAGCCTTGTTTTGAGTTATTTGGAAGGAAAATGCTCCGAATAGTTCTCATTATGGGTGGTAAATGTTTTGATTAATGGCTCTGTGCATCTGCCCCTTATTTAACCATCCCCAGTTAGAACTTCAAAATATTGCCCACACTGCCCTTTTGTTCCAGAAGAGTGGCGAAGGCTTCTGGCCGTTCAGTCGGGAAGGTAGATGGTTGAAGGGAGGCCCAGGTTGGTGGCAGGCTTTTATAAAACTGGAATTGTTCTTTGCCATTTGAAAAAAGATTCATGACTCCAAACCCAACTCTCTTCATCTCTGAGTAAGATTCCCGTCCTTGGCGGGTGTCCGTTAGTTAGGCTTTGACTCCGGGAAGCATTGAGCTGCACAGATTAGACCTATTTAAGTGTTTGGGGGAATTCATTTAACAGCTCTCAATCCCTGGACTTTGCCCATTATGGAAGAGATGGGATTCTTCAAGATCATTTTTACATACAAATGTATGTCTTCCTTGCGCTGAATCCCAAAGCTGCTTGAGTAAAAAGAGATTGCTTTTTCTGTGTATCCCTAATGCCTGGGAGGCTATAAATATTCAATAAATGGCTCAAGGGTGGGAGGGAAGAAGGACCCACCATTCCCCATTCCGACCTGGAGGAGCCTGCGGCCATGGTTTCTAGTACCGGGCACAGTTCAGCTGGTTGACACATAAAAGGCGGAGAGAAGTGATTTGCCGATGATGTCATTGCAGGGGCCCCATTCAAGAGTTATTGCGTGTAGGATTGAGAGGCAGTAGAGTTTAGAGTCAGACCAGGGTTCCACTCTTGGCTCCACACCCATGTTCGTATTGAATTCTTGGACAAGTTCTGTACTTTTGCCAGCCCCCAATTTCTGCATCTTAAGTGGGAAGGTGAAATCTATCTAAAGTATTAGGAAGATTCAATGAGATCATATAGGTAAAGCACTCTGCATAGGCCAGACTTATAGTAACTGCTCGGAAATTGTTTAAAAAATTGTTTCTGCTGAGCTCCCAACTATATTTCAGCCTTTCTGCTGTTGTTTCACATTAAGTTTATTAACAATCTGCCTTTAATGATTGAGGCAACATTGAACATTACCCGCTGCCATTATCGTTTAGTAATATAGCATTTTAATATACATCACATGTACCCTGCCCATTCTTGCTCTCTGGATTCTGGCATCCACCGCTCCTGCTCTGCGCCTGTAAAGGCAGATCTGTGGCTGATGGGCCTGTGTGAGTTACCTCTCTTCAGTTTAACCCCTTCTCTGTAAGTCACAGATATTTTCTTGGTGGTTTTCTCAATTCCCCTCTTGTATCAGCTTTCTCTGGGATTTGCTACTCTCAATTGCTTACCATATTTAACCCTCAGGACAACCCTTCCAGGTGGGTATTACCCTTCCCGTTCTATAAACGAGGAGGCCATGGCAGGTATGTTAGACAGACTGTCCCCCAAAGCCACGTTCCATAACAAACAAACTGGCTCATTTACTCCTTGAACCAAACTTCAGGCGGGCGACTCTGTGTGATACAGTTTGGCAGTGGGTGCTGGCTTTCTACTTCTGTTGGCTACGTCTGGGACTGAAAATGCCTTTGAAAAAGGGTTGGGTTGAGGTGGGGGATGGAGGAGTGGAGGTGTGTTTGCAGAAGAAATAGGCATTTCAAACTCTGTGTGTGCTCCTTTATTTCTGTAGCTCTCACTCAGGTGAAGCTTCCACTCAAGAAATCTCCACATACCCAGTCAGTCCGTGTTCACTGCGTCCTGGTGTGAGGATCAATCACACTGTACTGTGTGTTTGGGGGACACTTTGAAAGAAATAGAAGTTGTGGATCTTCTCCTTAAAGAAATTTCTGGCAAGTGGGGAGAACAAAATTCTTGCACATGAAATTACTGATGAACATTTGGGGAATGATATCAACCAGTAAACATGCATTCTGTGCCAGAAGAGTACTGACAACTTGTCACCATATGTAACATCTTTTGGATGTTTCCTTACATACGATCCTTCGATCCTTTGTTCTGCAGGGGTAGGGCTGTTTTCCCCCTTAAGTGAAAAGAATGTTCTCCTAAGCATGGTGTCTTGGGAAGGAGAGAGATGAAATACAGAAATAAGAAAGGAAGAGAGAGAGAGAGAGAGAGAGAGAGAGAGAGAGAGAGAGAGAGAGGAAGGAAGGAAGGAAGGAAGGAAGGAAGGAAGGAAGGAAGGAAGGAAGGAAGGAAAGCTACTGTAAAATGAAGGAAGTTTTATCTAGCAAAAATCCAGTGACCTCCCAAAGAGCAGGGCATGATAATCTATCAAATTCAAAGCCATGCATCAGCTCAGGACTCCTCAGTATATTGTGAGTTTTATGGCCCTCTTTCATTGGTTTAGATGGACAAGTCCCAACCCTTAAAAATAGTTCTTAAAAGAGGAAGTGTTAGAATTCTTTCTCTTTGGGTTTTTTTAATATGCAAAATCAAGCAAAAGCAGAATAGTCTGGCATTTATGAAGTTGGTCAGATTACAGCCCAAGGGACAGTTAAACTCAAGAGAGTGAGTCTGAGAGCTATGGCAACCCTGAAAACCCCAGAGCACCTTGGGGATTCTCAGCCGATCGTAGCTGACAATTAACTGGCAGACGCTAAGTGGATCTCATTAGCCAAGCGTTGCCTCTTCTAAATTCCCAACTTTTGTGGCTTTGCTTAACACCTTGGTGTTTCGTTTCTGTTGCTTTGATGTTTATATAGCACTCTCAACTTCGTTTGAAAACATTGACATGGTGATTAGTTAACCCAACAGACCAGCCGGGAAGGTAGCCAGAACCAGCAGCACCTTAGTAATAGAAAGACTGATAATTAGGAGAGACCTTCTCACACCAGGAGCCTGGACCAGAGGGGCGCCACTCCACCCACCTGGTTCTGCTGAAGATCAGGAAGATCGGGGCTCTGTTTCACCTTGTCATGTTTTGTCCAGTTGTCGGTAGAAAGAAAGCCACACAGCCTAGAGCATCATTGATTTGTACGGAAGGCTCTCCTATTTTCAGTTCTGGCCGTGTTCAACACCTCAGCTCACACACTTCCCATGTTGTAACGATGTGCTCCATGGAACATCACCTCTAAGTCAGAGTTTTCTGACCCACAGCTTGTTTTACTTAAAAGTGCTGCTTTTCAGAGTAGGATGGTGTTTGCAGGGGCTGGGGGAGGGGGAAGGGAGAGTTGCTGTGCTGCGAGTATAGAGCTTGTCACATAAGATGAAAAAGATCTAGAGATCTGCTGTACAACAATGTACACGATGGAGTGAACAATACTACTACACAATTAAAATGTTAGAAGACGGGGTTTCATGTTATGTGGCTTTTTATCACAATACAAATTATATTGCAAGATAAAGAAACCTTTTTTTAAAGGTGCTGCTTTTTACAGTCCAGGGCTGGTTCTGAGAGCCTTGTTTCAGAGAGCTGAGGTCATCGTCTCAAGGGTATATGTCGTGGGTGGCTTCCATTGCATCATGGGGAAGGTACCTCCAGATGTGCAGGTGCCAGACTCTGATGGGAAGGCCCGACACATTATACATGAACTATTGTGCAAGCAAAAAAACAGATATCATTCTTTAAGTATGATGTACCTAGTATTTTATGATGTACTAGAGGCCCAGTGCACAAAATTCATGCACGGGGGTGTGTGTGTCCCTCAGCCCAGCCTGCACCCTCTCCAATCTGGGACCCCTCGAGAGATGTCCGACTGCCCATTTAGGCCCAATCCCTCTCACAATCCTGCCTGCCTTCCTGATTGCCCCTAACCGCTTCTGCCTGCCAGCCTGATCACCCCCTAACCACTCCCCCTGCCAGCCTGATTGATGCCTAACCACTCCCCTGCCAGCCTGTTTGCTCCTAACTGCCCTCCCCTGCAGGCCTGGTCCCCCGCAACTGCCCTTCCCTGCAGGCCTGGTCGTCCCCAACTTCCCTCCTCTGCCAGCCTGGTCACCCCTAACTGCCCTCCCCTGCAGGCTTGATCACCCACAACTGCCCTCCTTGCATGCCTGGTCCCTTCCAACTGCCCTCCCCTGGTGGCCTGATCGCCCACAACTGCCCTCCCTTGCAGGCCTGGTTCCTCCCAACTGCCCTCCCCTGCTGGCCATCTTGTGGCAGCCATCTTGTGTCCACATGGGACAGCCATCTTTGACCACATGGGGGCAGCCATCTTTGTGTGTTGGAGTGATGGTCAATTTGCATATTACTCTTTTATTAGATAGGATAACTTTAGTAAAAATGATTGTGAGAGTTATAGATGACTCCGTGTTTTTACTGATCCCATGGAAAGTGGGAAGGCAGAAGGTCTAGGGTTTGGGTGGGTCAGAGAGATGCAGGGCGGCGATGGCCTAGATGCTAGAGGTCCCCTGAGATTCTGTGAGATTCGTACGATCTGTGGCTCCTTCGAACCTCAACGTCTGAAAGGTTGGAGTATTGTTTTCTCCTCTCTCTAGGCAACAAATCATTACCTAAACCTCCCTGGGACTAAAGCCAGCTTCAGGGAATACTCTTCCTGTCACACCTCATGCAATTGCACCAATCGTTAATTGAGTTGCTTTTCTAAGGAACTCTTGGAAAAGGCATTTGGTCCCATGTAAACAGGGAGGTGATTTTGTATCAGATGTGCTCATCCAGTGCTTTCTGCTGCAACCATTTGGTCTAATTGCAACGGGGACATCTAGGCTGCAGGAAGAGAAACTAAGCAGCAGCTCATCCAGCCAGCGACTGCAACATCTGGACAGGCTGACTAGAGCGTGCGGACATGCATGGAAGCTCTGGTCCTGTGGTCTGTTGACACCAGCAGTTACTTTATTTGTAAGGGACTGGGTGTCAGAAGTGGCCTTTCACTGTCTGTAAATCCTGGGCAAGAATCGTTCTCAGTCTTGAGTTTGAGAGACTGGCTGCCCACCTGTGGGGGTGCCCTTCTGCCTACAAGACTCCCTCATTCTGGTAAAGTTAGCCCGTGGTGACCGGACCTCGCGGGTGTGCCTGTGGGAGTGCATGGGACTGGGCAGGGCTGGTCCCGGAGAGACCCATGCTCTCGCTGGTGGGTGTGAGTATTCCCTCTCCTGCTGGCTCTCACCAAGGTCCCTTTTGGCCTGCACGAGGGGACCAGGGCGTGCAGAGGATAGGGATAGTGGTGCCGAGGGGTGGCAGTGGCGGGATTCCAGGGGTTGCCACCACCTGACCTTGTCTCTATCCCGCACAGGTGAGCGCTGTGGGCTATGGGATGGATGAGGTGGAGCAGGACCAGCATGAGGCCCGACTCAAGGAGCTGTTTGACAGTTTTGACACGACGGGCACTGGGTCCCTGGGACAGGAGGAACTCACCGACCTTTGCCACATGTTGAGCTTGGAGGAGGTGGCCCCGGTGCTGCAAGAGACGCTGCTTCAGGACAACCTCTTGGGCAGGGTAAGGCCTGGGGAAGAGCACCGGGTGGAAGTGGGTGCGGTTTCTGTCGGGGTGCTGGGGGTGGGGCAAACCACACCTATCGCAACTTGTTTCTGACATCCTGGCTGTGTGCGCCCTCAGCTCTTAACCTGAGACACAGACCAAATGTAATGGGCGTGAGGTACCGTGCAGTTTGCTCGGGAGATGAGGGCTTGCTGTGATTTGCGCTCTGGAAAGGTGTGCCCTGAGCATCTTAGATAAAGAGAGAAAAAGAGGTAACAAGAGGATGTTTTCTTACCTTTTTCTTGTTACTCGTGGATCGTTGTATGGACTCCACTTTCACCACTGAGCCAGCAGGGAGGTGACGGATTTCCAGGGCAGAGAATGGGAGTGCAGTAAGGAGGCTCCATTCACAGGAAAGCAGATTGCCGTTACGAATTTTACTCCTGATAAAGCCCTTTCTGCTGTGGATTGTTTCTGGGGTGAAGTATTAATTAAACTCTTCACCCAGGAAATAAGACAGGAGGATAAGTAAATACAGTGCAGGCTCATTTAAAACCCAGCACGACTCGCTTCCAGCAGGGCTGTGTGTGTGCCGATGTTAACTTCTGCGTTTGACAACAAATAGTCATGTTCTCCCTGTAGATCAAGTCACGGAGATCTTTTTTTCCCCTCTTGCTGTTAGTGGGAAGGATGTTTGATCCGTCACGACCCGATATTGCCTTCCATTCTCATAAATATTATTAAGAGCATCATGTATATGGCTTTGGGTTGAACCTGGCTGTTGATTTTTTTGAATGAATGAGAGGAGAAAACGGGCAATACTTTTGAGCTCTGCTTGCCGTCACTTTGTAGACAGGAGTTTCTAGCATGTGGTATAAATTGAGGAAGCAGTTGGGGATCTCAACTATATTCCAGTGACTGAACTTCCTTTTCTTCGCTTCATTTTCATTGTCTCTTAGCTGACAAGTTGGGTAAGTGACCTCAGACACTGTAGGATGCCCTGGCTCTCTGTAACATGAGACAGACAGGAGTAGCAACCACCCTGAAATTAATGCCAAAGGGTGATATTCTCAGGGCTGGCACCATGGATGTGGTGTTTAACAGGGCTCAGACTTAAAGAAAAAAAACTAAGTTTTTGCAAAACTGGGGTCATTCTTGGTCACTTTGGAGGCGTTAGCTACGTGTGAATACATGTGGTCCCCCCAACATGCTAAAAATTTTGCTTGGAAAACCGTAGAAATGGGGGATTTGAGGATTAAACCATTTGCTCCTCATCATGTAATGTACACAGGAGCTTTTTAGTTCTGCCTCACTCCCAGGCGCTTTGGGAAGGCAAAGGAGTAGCGTTTCCACTGTGGGCCGTGGAGATCTCAGGCTTGTCGGGGTCTAAGAAATAGTATGAAAGAGGGGAATCTCACTTAATGCTCATTAAAGCCCAAGAGGACAGAATAGAGGTTTCCTTGAGAGAGGTGTTGGAGGCAGTGTAACCATGGAAGCCCCTGCTGTGAACAGATCACACCTCGGCAGCAGGTTCGCAGTTTGCTGTCCAGATGTTGCACATCTTCGCCCTCATTTGGCAAACTGGAACAGGGGAGCAGTTATCGATTGACTTGTTAACGACCTGACACCACCAGCCCGCTTCTCATGTCTGCTGTTTGCCTGTGAATAAGGAACACCTAAGTGGTCCGTAGCGTGATATTTGCTTAGTGAGCCTGTGATAAAAGTTAAATCGATGTCTGCATATTGATTTCATGTGGGAGTTCCTGGTGATGGTTTTGAGACCAGGGCTGCCATGAATTAATGCACTAAGTTCCATTTGCATTTTTTATGAAATTGAATTATTCTCCTCAGATGATTGCATAAACGTGGCCATATGCTGTTAAGACACTATATGGTCTATAATTTTAAAATGTGGGGAAAAAGTTCCTCAGAATTCACAGAAGCAATCCATGTGCTAGCACCTTCTTGGGTATATTGAGTAGAGTCAGAAGTTGTAAAATGCTAAGTTTTTAATGTCAGCCATATGTTTTCTCTTCAGATATTATTTATAGAAAACTTATAAGGGTTAGGAGTTTGGTTTAATAAAACAGGAGAAGGGAGTAGAAGCATGACAAATCTAAATATAGTCATCTGTTCATTAATTCAACAGATATGTATTGTGCTATATGTGTCCTGCATGTCAGGCATTCTACTAGTCTTATGGGTGCAACTTATGTTTATTGTAAACTATGGTTTTCCATTAAATTGGCTTTTGGATGCATCAGTATTGATCAGTTTCCTGGTTTTAATTTTATCTTTTAAATCTCAACAAGTATAATTTTAAAATAAAATAAAACTTTAAGTTTACCTTTATTGGAATTAGGCTCAATTAGTCATGTTTCCTTGAAAATAAATAAGATAAAAAGCACTGTCCTCCCCTAAGAACATGAATATTGTCTATTATTTTCTTTTAAAATCCATCTTAAATAATTCTTTGTTCTTTTTTTTTTCTTCTTAAAGCCCAATGTTTCTTTTGACAGTTGTTAAAGAAAGTAACTTAAATCGATTTGCCATTTCCATGAATTTTTCTAATAAGCCATTTACCCCCAAATTATGTTTCCATTCATCTGTCTGATCTTGCTTTATAACTTGAAACCATATTCCCCCCACACAGTGGTTATACAGGGTGGGGAAAAAGTAGGTTTACAGTTGTGAGTACACGAAGCACAGTTTATTCCTGTATTATTATTCACTAGTAATTGTATTATTTTCCCTATGAACAACTGTAAGCCTACTTTTGCCTCACCATGTATGTGTTTGAAAAGCCAAAAGATTGTGAATCACCAATTTGAAGGAAAAAGGACATTCCTGATAGATGTTTCCTACTAGTTTATCAGACGAGCTCCATTCATATCTTTGCCACAGTTAAGCAGTTGTCAGGTGGGTGAGACCCCAGGACAAGGGACTTCTCAAGACACTGAAGAATTTATAGTCTGGTCACATAATGTAAGTAGTACTGGGAGCAAATACTACAAACATTTTAAAAAGGGAACCACATTAGTTCTTTTTTTTTTTAATCTTTATTGTTGAGAGTGTTGCAGATGTCCACCCGTTGCCCCCCTTCACCCGGTTCCCACCCCACCCCAGGCCTTCACCACCCTATTGTCTGTGTCCATAGGTAATGCATATATGCATGTAAGATCTTTGGTTAATCTCTTCCCCCTGCCCCCCTTCTCTCTGAGATTCGTCAGTGTGTTCCATGTTTCCATGCCTCTTTCTATTTTATTCATCAACTTACTTTGTTCATTAGATTTCTTGTTCATTGAACTAAGTTTTCATCCAAACCTCCGATACCCATTGTAGGTGCTTCCTGGTTTTGTGTCTTTTAAATGAAGTGTTTCTATATGCCTCTCTCTCTCTCTTTTATTAGAAATCTGGACATAAATATGATCATGTACCTTGGTTTTTTTGAAGCCTTTCGTTCTATCCTGTTTTAAAAATGCATTTCCTTTTCATTATGGAATATTCCAACTTGAGACAGAACAGCCCCCTGGGGTTCTGGTGAGTTTCCTTGCTATACTTTTGATGTGAATTTAGACGCTGACGGGCCCCATGCCCTTGGCACCCTCTAGATTCAGAACAAGCTACCTGAAGCAGAACTCATCATCGCTCCAAAGAGTTCTGTGGGTATGCAGACTTCAGTCATCAAAGGCACTTTGAAAATTTTTAGTATTAAATTTTGATACTTGTACAAATATAAAATTTAGCTCAGCTTTCCCACCTTTTATTTTCAAGTGCTTGGCGTTCTTTTATAAATGTCAAGGTTAATTTCCCATGGAGGATTGCTTTTTTGTTGTTGTTATTTCCAATTCATTAAAAGCTTTTTAAGGTTTCTTTCTCTTATACACATTTTAACCATTTGAAAAATAAGTCAGAAATATAGAAGTATTTCCTGATTGAGAGAGAGAGAGAGAAGAGAGAGAGAGAGAGAGAGAGATTTGTTGTTCCACTTATTTATGTATTCATTGGCTGCTTTTCTTGTATGTGCCCTAACTGGAGATTGAACCCGCACCCTAGGTGTATTGAGAAGATGCTCTAACCCAGTGGTCGGCAAACTCATTAGTCAACAGAGCCAAATATCAACAGTACAATGATTGAAATTTCTTTTGAGAGCCAAATTTTTTAAACTTACACTTCTTCTAACACCACTTCTTCAAAATAGACTCGCCCAGGCCGTGCTATTTTGTGGAAGAGCCACACTCAAGGGGCCAAAGAGCCACATGTGGCTCGCGAGCCGCAGTTTGCCGACCATGACTCTAACCGACTGAGCTACCTGGCCAGGGCCCAGAAGTACTTTCTGGTGGTGATTATTTGGATTTGTTCTCCGTGTGCAAAATTATGCTTGATCATGTAGTGCCTATTTATAACCACCTTGTGTTCACGCTCCTGTTTCATGTTATTGATCTGAGGCTTTTTTGAACGCCTTGGAGGGAATGGTGGAAACATTTCTCATTGCATCTCTTAAACGTCTGAACCTGTGCTGTATCTTACTGTTTAGCCACCATAGAGCAACCTGAAATAGTGAAGGGTATTTTCTGATTCCTAGGTTGGTCTTGTGACTCGGTATCTCTCCATCACTCCCTTCTTTATAATAATCTCATCTGGGGTCGAATTAAACTCCTAAGGGCATGTGATTCCCGCTTATAGACAAGAAGACATTCTGAGTCAGAGGCTACAAGAGTTGTCTCCATTCTATATTAACACTTTCTTGTCAAATTCACTGCAGAATTAACTTTGGTTTCGCATACTGTGAACCTTGAGTCTCTTGAGTCTGACAAAAGCAGGGCATAGGGGAGAGCCGTTGGGAAGGAGGGCCTTGTGCTCTCCGCACATGTTGAGAACAAGGACTAAATAGCTTTTCTTTCCCACCTGCTTTATTGCAGGAGTGGTCATCTCTTTCATCAGAGAAAGTAAGGCCAGGAATGCTCACTAAGTCTCCTACAATATCCCACCGACACTTTTATGAGTAGCGTCTTGTCTGCATGAGGGCACTTAAAGTTCTTCAGTGTCTGTCACACGTTTTTGACTTAAATGTTCATCTGTATGACACAGAGAAACCTGAGATCCAGACCTTGGAAAAGTGCAGTGACTTGTCCAAGGTCAGGCAGCTCACTTGAAGCAGCACCAGAATAGAAACCCAGGTTTCCCAGTCCCCAAGTATGATTGCTGTCTCCACAGCCTCTTCAGACTCCAAATATGCAAAGATGAATCTCATTCTCTGCCCCCCTTCAACCCTGCCCCCACCACATCAAGCTAGGACACTAGTGGAGCACCGTCTTTGAAGTCAGACCTGGATTCATATACTGACTCTTGCCACATTTTAGCCATATGGGCATATTATCTAAATATTCTGAGTCTCGGTTTGTTTACCTGTACAATGGGAAAAATAATGCCCTCCTTGTAAGCTTGTGGTTAGGGTTGACCTAGATTGTGTATTTCAAATACATCATAGAGCCAGGTACCCAGCTAACTACTGTGCTCTATAGCTCCTTCCTTCTCTTACACACCTAGAATGGGTATTTGATAAGTAATGAGTTCCCAGCAATGATTTTCTGAGAAATCTTAAGAGTAGAGAATGGATTTGCTAGAAACTCGTATGGTGGTGGTATCATCTATTTCTATCCACAGGCAGGGCGGCTTGGAGCACAGTTTCATACAGGTGCTTTCAGTTTTTAAAACTTGCCTTTTCAAATGGCCTTTGCCTCTCTCCACATTGTCTGAAGTACATGACAACTAAGCTGCAATAACTTGAATGCTTTATTCAGTATCTAACATTTTATAACTATGTCTTTCATTATGAAACCCAGTCTCTTTGTTCCTCTATGTCATTTCTCTTTGCATAATGCCGGAAACATTATTTTCCTCTACATTGACCTTCTGAGGAGTCCATATTTCTATACCCGTTTCAACTAACACTATTTTGAATGTTCTCTCCTTGGCTTCCCTTTGTGTATGAGATACAAACCTCCTTCGTGTGAAGGTAGTCACACGGACCTTTGTCTTGTTTCACAAGCTCACTTTGTTGAATGCTGGCTCCAGCTCTCTCATCTTGGGTCTGTTTGAAGCACTGCCTGCACACACATGGAAACTGTATGCATTTGATCTCCAAGATTGCACAAGATGATTTTATGCAACGTTAGGTTCCTTATTTTACTTCCTGTGGCTTGTGTGTGTATGTGTGTGTGTGTGGTTTAAAATAGCATTTGTTTCTTATGTGGTGCTTAAATTCTTTTCTCAGAAAGGCAAATTGTGTTTCTAAAATAGCATTCATGTGAAATTTGGGGAGCAAAAGTGATGAGGCACATTTCTATTAAGCGGTGGTGACACATGACAGAAAAGATCAGACTTGACTGGTCTTCCTGTTAATTTAGTTTAAATGTCATGTGTGTTTTCAGTCAGTCATGTAATTTTCCCATTGCTGCAAACTGCCCTTTGAGGCATACAAGATATAGGAATGCTTGTAAAATGAATGGCAGCAATTATTATTCAAATGAGGAGTTACCAGCCAGGGAGTGCACAGCTCCGAAGCTTGTTACCCCGTGAGATTTAATTGCATTGTATATTTGTGGTGATTTCTAAATTTTAACATAATACAATAGTAAAACCCCCTTGGAGGAGAAAAAAATGGTACTGAAAAATTCCAGTTACTGAAGTCAGTGAGCCCACTGATGCAAGATTCTTCACAATAGAGGGCATTTGTTAACATTTTGGTTCTGGGTTGCGCCCTGAGGGGCTTTTCTGCCCCATCAGTATTCATGAGCCTCGATGGGAAATAGCAGTCACCTGCCTCTATTAGAGAACTGTCTTCATGAAAGATATGGAATTTACTTCGTTTCAAGTGGGGGGTCCAGAATCTATATACCCTTGCAAGAAGGAAAATGAAGATCAATTTAAGAATTAAAGCTGTTCCAATATTTTTTAAATTGAGGTAATATTGGTTAATAATATTATATGAGTTCCAGGTATACAGCATTATAATTCACTATCTTTATACACTACAACATGCTCACCACCAAAAGTCGAGTTTCCATCGGTTACCATAGAATTGACCCCCTTTACCCATTTCACCCTCCCCCACTGCTCCAGTGGTTTTCAACAATTTGCCAGGTTTCTGTTTTTGCATTTTTAGATTTTTTTTTTGTCTGTAGGGGAAGAAGGGGTCACCTAGGTAGACATTGTTGGATATTAAAGTTCTCTGAGTTAATAATGATGTATAGTATTTTATAGACCCTTTTCTTCTAAAATGTGGTGGATTTAATACATTAAAAGTCCATTTTGGAAAACTTTAAGCTCTGCCTGTGAATATCTTGGAGAAGTCAGATGTCACCAGAGTCCCTCTTTTCCTCCCCTTGGCCAGGTAGGATATGCCCATTGGTCAGAGGCCCCAAAAAGCTTGTTTTTGTTCTTTCAGAACACTTACCAGATTCTACCCTGTAGTTACTAATACACTTTCTTCTTTTCTTCCCCTTTCCACCCTCCCACCCTCTAGAGTCTAGAGAGTAGCTGATAAGCTCCGTGAGGGCAGAGCTTCTGTGTCCCTTGATCTTGTATCCTCTGAAGCCCCAGTGGGCTGCTTTCTCCTTAGTGGCTTCGTGTAAAGTTGAGGATTTGACTTGGAGCAGCTGAGGGATTTCCCTGAGAGGTCAGACCAGGGTGCAGCAGCCTGGGGCAGACGAGTTGCTGCACTTTAATGTGTCCAGTGAGAAGGCCTGGTTTCTCCAAGTAACTCCTTCACCTTAAGACGTGTGGCCTTGGGCGAGGCACAGCCTTCTCTGAGCCTCTCTCTCAATTCTAAGGAGGGATGCCTGCTCTGACCATCCACGTGGATATTGTGAGGGCCAAATGACCAAATGCTCAGGAAAGAAAGAACCTACGCTAGTGCCCCCATTCCTCTAGTAGTTTTATCCAGGATCCACATTAGTAATATTTTCTAATAACTGCATCTCCTACCCCAATTAGTGGCAGCCTTTTAAAAGACAAAATAGGTTAACCATTGGGAATTAAAACTTTTTTACTAATGTCTTGCCCTATTAAAGAGTATATTAAGCAATATAAGATTTTTCTTGATCATTTAAATCTTCGTGGTCTATTACTTATTCTTCTATAAGAGTGATACCCTCCAGATTTTTAAAATAATTTTTAAATTTTTTAAATTGATTTTAGAGCAAGAGGAAGAGAGGGGGGAGAGAGAGAGAGAAACATCAATGTGAGAGAGAAACTTCTATCTGTTGCTTACAACCTGGGTATGTGCCCTGACTGGAAATCGAACCCAAGACCTTTCTGGGCACCAGGTGATACTCCAGTCACCTGAGTCACACTGGCCAAGACTAATATCCCCAGGATTTACTTAGCAGCACATAGATCCTTGCCCTAACACTAAATAATCCCAACCTATTAAGTTTTTTAGGGCATGTGATCTTTTTTATGTAATTTATATAGTTTTTTAAAATAGTTAAAGTACAAAATATTTATACTCTATTTTTGTTAGAGGGAGGTTGGTTAGTCTTTCTTCCTTCACACTGTGTCAGTACTTATTTCTTGTACTTGCCTTGGAGTACTCCATCTTTTTTTATTTTATTTTTCCTGCTTCTAATCTGTAGCGGGTTGGGAAACAGGATAATGAAGCTTAAAATAAACCAGGTAGAGTGAGAATGAAGAGCTTGTGAGTTGGTTCTGTGGCATTCTCTATGAGAGGACCGAGAGCTTCATGGTGCTGTCCTCAGCTTTGGACACCACCGCGTGTGTCCCGATTGTCTGCGTGCTCTAGATTACTGAGGCCGAGAGGTGCGCAGCCTGCACATACATGAGGATACTCTCTCAGAGGTGGGTGTGCTTGTATGAGGCCTAAGCATCCCTTAAATATGGTATAATCAAGCCTTGGGAGTTGATTAGAATTAACTTCCAGATTACAGCTGTTTGGGTCATTTTGCAGGGGAAGGCGGGTGTAAAACTGAGATACAGAGACCCCAGGATGATTTTCATGGCTAATGCTCACTGAATTGAACTGTTAGGACAAAATTCAGAAGGGTTCTTTCCTGTTACCTCTCTCAAAATATCTTCAGAAGACCCAGCAGAGGCTCCGGGACAAGGATAAAGGATTTGAAAGTCTCAGAGCAAGCACCTCACTACTGAATCAGGAGCCTCTTTCTGTTCATTTCATAACTCTGGCAATGAGAGGCTTCGGTTTCATTCAGGTTACCTCCATTAATACCTTAAGACAGAGAAGAAAGCTGGAGTTGGGGTCCCTAAACACAGTAGGCTGGATCATTTGCTCCAACGCTGGACAACTTCCAGAGTGTGGGGGCGAGGCTTCCCTGCTCTCACCCTCCACCCTCCCCAACACACACACACACACACACACACACACACACACACACTCACTCCTACTCAGTTCGTTGGTTACTCTCATGGTCAGTTGCTTTGCTTGAGAATTCGGCCATGTTTCTCTGTAAAAGTGGTGGAGATAGTTATGATGAATATTATACCTGTTAGTAGTAGTAACTTCCACTTGCTGAGTGAGTATCTAATATGTCCCAGGAAGTTCTAGACACTTTACAAAACTCCCTAACACTTCTATGAGGGAGGTGATACTATAAATAACAAAATGTATGCAGTGCTCTCAACACAGCACCTGCCTGACTCCCATGACATTTCCTGAGAATGTGTGCTCCGTGGCAGCAGGCACCTCGGTCACTCACTCACTGCTGTATCACCAGGGCCTAGGACAGTGCCTGGTGCATAGCAGATGCTCAGCAAATGTTTGTTGAATGAATCATAGATATTAGTTGTTAGCCCCATTTTTACAGATGAGCAAACGAAAGCTCAGAGAGGTTTAGTAATTTAGCCAGCTCACAGAAGGAAGTGAGTCGCTGAGTCAGGATGGGAACCAAAAGCCGGTGCTCCTAACCTCCCCCCCCCCGCCCCCCCGCCCCCCAAGGAGGCAGGACTGTGGCAGGAAGTAGTAAATGCCTGGACATGCCCCTGAGCGGGGAGCCCTTGGGTGTGCGATGTCTGGACTGGCTGATTGGAACGATGGCCTTGCCTCTGGGAACTGGAGCTGGGATGCCACGGGGCCTGAACCCCTCCTCTGACCTTGGGACACTGCAGGGTCCCTCCTCCCTCCCCCAGGCTTCTCAGCGATTTGTCATCTGTGAAACCTAATTAGCACAGTTTCCATTTCTACAATCTCTTAACCCTTTCATGGATTGTATGGCCCTGACTCCCTTGACAGATTTCTGCCCTGGCTCTGATTATGCTGATTTTTAGTCTGCATGATCTGCAGGAATATGATTTTAGAATGTAATTCCAATTAATCAGAACAAATGTGGTAGGGAAATCACATGTGCTTTGGGAGAGTCTGGTAAGTTGCAAGTATATACAATTTTTTGACAGGAATCTCAGTGGATTCCTCTCCTTTGCCTTGATTTGCATGGATAAGACATTATATGCTTCTTCTTCCATTGTTTAAATGACCAGTGAGGTTTGTTGCTTTTCTGGTTTTAATTTGAAAGTGTTTTTCATCTGTCACCTATATTTAAACTCCTAGGCACTGTTTTGTAATGATATCCAAAGAGACCAAAACAGCACAGATTACAAATTTGCGGATTTTGTGTTTAATGTAGGCTTCTGTATAATTAGATGCCACGTTATCAAGCTAGAAATATGGTGAGAAGAAATACAATCTCTCTCTGACCCATGGTGAGATCCCATACCTTTACATTATAGAAGAGTATACTTGGCCAGAAAGAAAATCATTAACCCCTTTAGCCAAAGCGATATTCCTATTCTAAGTATTTACTTAAGTGAAGGTAACTGTGTTTTTAAGAATTCAGGGAAATGCTTTCCAAGGTCCTTTTATCCTTTGTGTTTGCTATCGATTCCTGCTTGTTTATAGAATCATAGGGGCCTTAGGACATAAATATTAGATACCTGCCCCAGGCAAGCCAATATTCAAGTCATCCTTAAAAGGTAACTTCTTTCTAGAAATCTTAAGAGATAAAAGCATCTTTGGGGCATCATTACAATGGATCATTTACTTGGGAAGTTTTTCCTAATATCTAACCTAACATCTTTCTTTTCTGGTCTTGTTCAGAAATAAGTCTTTAAGAGTTCCTAATGCATCCTCTTCTGTGTTCATAAAGAAGGTTTTGAATAAGTATTGATATTAGCATTTGTGACTCCGGGTTGAATAAATATTGATATTGATATTAGCATTTCTGACACTGTGGTGTCAAAAATAATCAGCCCACTTTCCCTCTAGTGCTTTAGAGAAATGAAGGGAAGGGGAGGGGAAAGGGAACAAAAGCAGGTTATGACTTACTTCAAGGCTCTCAGGCTGCTAACGAATGGTTCTGGTACCTTGTATGTAGATGGGTTTGTTACCTTAAGACTGTGGGAACTTGTTGTGAATTTATTTTTAATTGCTTGTTTTTAGGTGCATTTTGACCAGTTTAAGGAAGCGTTAATACTTATCTTGTCTAGAACTCTATCAAATGAAGAACACTTTCAGGAACCAGGTAAGGACACTACCTGTTTTCTCTACACTCCCCTTTCAAAGTTGTGCAGGGAAGAATGTGGGGACCTCGAAGCATGTCTGTGAGAGATTTGGGGCATCTGCCTTTCCCAGATTGAGCAGTTATTTTCAGTGGCTTGTCTTTTGA
Organism: Eptesicus fuscus; assembly: GCF_027574615.1. Classification (NCBI taxonomy): domain Eukaryota; kingdom Metazoa; phylum Chordata; class Mammalia; order Chiroptera; family Vespertilionidae; genus Eptesicus; species Eptesicus fuscus. The sequence goes on from NC_072477.1 coordinate 40,755,101, forward strand.
TATTATCTTAAAAGCCTTGCAGCTGTTGAACACTAAAATGAGACTTCCTACAACAACAGCGAATTGTGGAAGAAATAATTGGGTCGTTCCTAGGCAATATGTCAGATGGTGGGCAATAACTCATATCATTCGAATGATACTTCCTCTGCCCTTATTTCCTGTGTGCATGGAAGGATGTGCTTGAGGGAGAGGGGAGTTTTGCCTGAAAGAAGAAGGGTGGCCCATCTAGAGAGAATTGTATTTAGTTCCCAGTGAATGGATAACACTCCACTGTAAACATGATTACATTTTATTATAATTGTTTATCTCCCCCCACCTCAAGTGAAAGTGTTTGAGGACCATTTGATTCATGTTTGTATTTTCAGGGCCTAGTAGAATGCTTAACCCATAGTAAGCATTCAAATGTTAATGGCTTTAATATGTTTCATTGAGTTTTAAAAAGGCACCATAGATTATAAAACACATTCTTTTATGTATATCTAAGAAGAAAACTTGTTGCCAATTATTGTAAAATGGGATCAATTGTAAGACACATCCTAATTTCAGTGTTCAAATCTATTTGTGTGTGTGTGTGTGCGGGGGGGGCGGGGAGGCGGTGTGAGAGAGAATTGATGAAATATGATAAACATCTAAGGGGAAGTTTAAACAGTGTTGAAATTTGAATTAAGTACAGTCCAGTTTTATCAAATCAGTGGTTATTGAGCTAGGACTAGAGTTTGACTATAATGGGGTATGAGGGAATTTGGAGTGGTGGTGATGAAACTGTTTAATGTCTTCACTATCGGTGGTAGTTACAGATTTCATGAGTTTTTTCCAACCCACAAAACTGTGCACTAAAAGGATGGAATTTACTCTGTAAAGATTTTTATTTATCTTAATAAACTCTACTTTTAAAAGAAGAACATCAAAAACATAGTCCAGTTTTTGAGACTGAGGAGAAATCATTAACATTTACCGCCACAAGGAGTCATTCAATGTGACCTATTTAGACGAAGCACAGATGGGAACTCGTTTCTTATCCTCACTGGTGATCCAGTTCTTCGTCCACCTTCTGAAGTGCTCCAGATTCGTGTCACATGTATGAATGCTGTGGTTAGCACTGTTGGATTCCGAGTCTACTCTCCCCCTTCTGCACATGGTGACCACCCCTGGGAAGGTTATCACTAACCTGAGGCCTGCCAGAGCCACAGTGAGCCTGGGAGCGAGGTTGTCGCCTTCCACACTAACATTAGAATTTCTGTGTGTGGCCACTGCTGGAACATGGACTTTTGCTCTTCTGGGGTCTCCCATTTTATTGATGTTTTTCCTCATTTAAGGTTGTCTGTGCAATATCTAGGGCCCCCGAATAGAGCTATGGTGACATCACCACATTGTAGTTAATGTGAGCATAGGTGATGGAAGCATAAGTTCCATATTATTCTGGAGACTGTAATGTGCTTTTATGCAGGTTTGGAAGGGGCAGCCCTGCTACTAGTCCACATGATCCTCTTGCTGCCCTTTCTGCAAAACCTGTACTGTCCCTTAAATTATAACCATATCATTGTCGGGCTGGAGAGAACTCTGCCATTTTTCCATGAGCAAATTGAGGCCTGAAGAGGGTCATAGCTTAAATTCTCACAGAGAGTGGCAGAAGAGGAGGCTGATGCTGTATCGCCAGGATGTGACTTCAGGAGCCGTTAGGTTCAGGGTGTTGACCCTCAGATGGATGAGCTGGGGATAAACCCATCCTTAGGGCAGCCTGGCCTGGGAGATTCTTACACGTGACCAGAGGCAGCAGGAAGGCATGAATAAGAGTGAGTTTCACCTGATCGTTAGTGCCGGGGAGGCCTGTGCCCTCAGCGTTATTTGGCTGTTCAGCACTTAATTCATCTTCTATCATGAAGGCTGAGGTATTTTCATCTTGCCTTTTGAAATCAGAGGATCTCCTAGACTTTGGAAAGGGACTGAAGACCTACGAGGGCCATAATACATACATAGCCTTAGAAACTGAATGGGTCATGAATTGATATTTTATAACATCTATGGTTTTTATGCATTAGAAATCCAAGATGCTGTACCAAATCGTAATAGAAAAGCCAGCTTGATGTGGTGGAAAGAGCTTGGAGCCGGGAGTTATGAAAGACTGTCCAGGCCCTTTTAAGTGGGTGGTCACTTTGTATGTAAAAGTGTTTGTACTGGAAATACTTAGAATACTTTCGGCTCCAAGATTTCATTGTGTTGTCTCCTAATATCTGAATGACATTATCTACTTTTTTGAAAAACTTAGCTTTCTGTTTCTGTAAGATTTTACCGAACATAAATTGACACTATAAAGTTTTGCTTCCTAAGACAGATGCCCAGTATATGACATGCTATCATATCCCCCTAATAAAAGGCAGTTATCTATAAATAATACAAAAACAAAGCTATAATAGGATTTGAGAGGAGATGGAATTACGTCATTATTTCCATCGTCCTGGGTTCTGCCGTTTATATCTTCTTTCAGGTACAGATTCTTTATGTTTAGAATTAGAAGGTATGGACTAGATTATTTTCAGCATCCTTTTTAACTCTGATATTTATAATTCTAAATTTTAGGAAGAGAGTGTTTTCTTTAAAAAAAAAAAGCAAAAAATAACCACCACAACAATATGACAATATAATGAAAAATACTGAAATTCAGCTAAGGGCAGAAAAATGGATTGGGGTTATAGGGAATCCTTTTGTAAATTCCAAACTGATTAACATTGCTAGTGGCATAACTCCCTCGTATCTAAATCTACAACTTTGTTTTTAAATTATTTTCCTGGAAGAAGTGAGGGACAACAACTTAACTATTAGTCATTTATTCAGTTTGCTACGGCCTTGGAGGAGAGGGCGTTTGGATGGAACCTCTGGCACAGGCTGTGAGCTGTGTAGCATCAGCATGCTGCCTGGATCTGCCTCCGGAGAGTTTGTCCTCATTTGATGCATCTTGAGTTCGATTTCTGTTCTATAGTCCATGTTAGCATAATGCAGCTGGCCCTTTCTTTCCCTGAAATGGTTAATGTAAAATATCTTTCCTTTGTTGATCTGGTGAGGGAAGACTCAGGTTCAGAAAAGCCAAATCATTAGAAAAATAAGACTAGACATGGTTTTGGTTCTTTTGTAATAAACGTTCCTAATTCTAGGAATTACCCTACTTTTAATTATTTTCCTTAAGTTTTGAAGAAGTTATGACTAGAATAAACAGATACCTTTCATTCAGTTGGCTAATGTGCCTTGAAACAGGTCTGATGACCAGACATTATACTAGATCCTGAATTCAAGGATTGAAGATTCAGAGGCCTTGGGCCAGGCCCTTCTGTTTTTAAGAGTTATTGTACACAGATAGCCCAACAGGCGTGTTCTGCTGCCCTCTCTTTGGTTAAGTAAGATAAGGAAGAATTGTATCTGTGAGATGCTACCAGTAAAGATCAGAACATTTCTCCATAAATTAAAAGCAAAATAGCCCTGGCCGGTGTGGCTCGGTTGGTTGAGTGCCATCTCATGCACTGAAAGGTTGTGGGCACATGCCCAGGTTTTTTTGGGTTCCGTCCTGGTTTCTCACATCAATGTTTCTCTCTCTCTCCCCCTTCCTCTCTCTCTAAAATCAACAAAAATGTGTGTGTGTTTTGGGTGTTTTTTTTTTTTTAAAAAAAAAAGCAAAATAAAACCACTACCACTATCACTACCAACAACAGAGGAGAGTGTGGGGAGTCAGTTCATGAGGTCAGGGGGAACAGGAAACGCTCCCACCCAATGGTGGTCAGGTAAAATGGTAGGACCTTCTGGAATTACGAAAAACATTAGGCACCAAAAACTATAAAAATGCCTCTGGCTAATTAATGGTACTCTCAGATTTTATACTATAGAAATAATTATGAGTGTGTACAAGGACATGTATATAAGGATAGTCATTTAAAATAGGGAAAATATATATCCAGCATAAATATTTGATAATGGATTGGTTAGGCAAATTATGATGTATCTGTATAATCAAAGACCAAGCAGCTATTAAACTGCTGTAGAAAATACTTATTGTTATGATGACTTTACTAAGGGTAAAAAGGCAATCTTGTAAAAAAAAAAACATATGATGTGTGCAAAAACATATTCCTGTTATTTAAAATGAAATCAGTACGGGTGGTGAGAATTTTTATAATGAAACAGTTTACTCGGGAGTTCTGCTGATGTTGTAAGTTTATTTCAACTTCAATGTATGAGAAGGTTTCAAATGGGGAATGATCGATGATCGTTTCTACAGAGAGTGTTAGAGCTTTTGCTGTGTCCCTTTCACATCAGCCCATTGCCAGAGGGAAAGGAAGAGAAAATGAGGGCAATAATGAGATGGGGGCAGCTCTAGTTTCTGAGATGAGGGACTGGATAACGTCACTATGCATTTGCCACTGATGTTACCTACTACACAAAATGAGGTCAAGGAAACTTGCTGGGAGATTGAGGGCTGTGAGATTCTCCCTGACTTCGCTGCACTGGGGCCCCATGTGGGTGCCCTCCCTGATCCCTGGCTCCTCCAGGGAGAAGGCTGGAGAAACAATCCTATCATCATCATCATCATCTACTCAAAAGAGTTTTCTCTGGACTGATCTTCACCTGCAGTCACCCTCCTGCGATGCTAACCTTCCCTCCAAAACCCCTCCCAGGCAAGGCCTTTCTGAGCCATCGCATTACCTTTATGTCTGGAGGCAGCTGTGTTCCGGCACGATGCATCCTTGAGACTGATAGGAACTGATGCCTTTGCATCCAGGGAGGACCTGAAAGCATCAGCAGAGAGGAGGAGCTGGGAGCACTGGGACATGGGCCTGGAAGCTACTGCCCCGGAGGGCTGTGTGCACACAGTGTGGGGTGATGACCTTGTCTGCTGAGGACCTCCCGAGGGGCTGGGAGCATGCTGGGAGGCAGAAGGAATGGCGGGTCATGCCAGAAGACTTTTCTGATGTCCTTTTTATGTTGTTCGTTCTCTCTTGGCCTTTCTCTTCCCCTCCCCTCCATGGGACAGCCCCCATCTCACTTCTTTCCACCATTCCAATTCACCTCTACCCTCCTCTCCTCCTTTCCCCTCTCCCCACTTTTCCTTAACCTCTTGGTCTCCTCCCCCATCTGTTCCTCCTGGTCTGACTTCCTCTGCCCTCCGTTAGCCTCTGGGTCTCTACCCATCTTCTGTTCTCACCCCCTTCTCTGTTAGTCTCAATCCCGTCTTTCTATCTCTCTATGTCAAGCGTGTCAAACTCGCAGTCCATGGGCTGCATGTGGCCCACATGAATATTTTTGCAGCCCAGCCAATATAACAGTATGTAAGAAACGTTTTAATAAAAATTTTTAGGAACAAGGAATTTTGATTTTTAAAAAAATGATAAAATATCCATATTATTCCTCAATAGGTATAAGATAGCACCATGGCAGGTGTTCCGTAAACATGAGCTAAGTGACCCGGCCTCATACTGGAGTGCATCTTGAAACTCTGCTTTCACTTCCCATAATGTGCTCTGGATGCTGCTTCATTCCAGCTCTTCAGCTTGTGTTTTTGTACACAGAGCGTTGATTGAATGACTGGTGTTGAGGCTTTCTGGTAACTGTCTCAGCTTCCTCTGGGGCCCTCATTGCTTTGCCTCTGGCTTCGGGAGAGCTCAGCATTCCAAGTGGCACTCTGCGTCACCCTGGGGGCTGTGGCGGTTCTGGAAGAGGGCACTGCTCCGTCAGATTCGGGGAAGGAAGGGCGTCGGGTCAGGGTTGGGGTGGGGGAGTGTCAGTCGTTTTCCCTGCCTGCAGCTGGCTTATCCCCTGAGGCTTATCTCACTGACACTGTATTTCAGTTTTTCTCTTATTGTAAGTACGGGACCTTCTGGTCACAAGTCATACCTGAGCCAGGTGGCCCGTGCTGCTCCTGGAAGGTGAGCATCATCACAGGTGCCTCTTCTGGGGACAGAGGAGACGTGGAGTGAAGAATGTGGTGTCTGGGCATCCAGATTTCGTTTCATTTCTGAGGCTAGAAGGAATGGTTTGGTGGGTTTTGTTGTTGTTGTTGCTTTGTTTTTTGTCTTCTGAACTCCAATTAGATTTTTTAAATGTTTTGCCCACCTGCTCTTTAGAGACTATGAGTTGCTTCCATATTACTCCAGAAGTTTTTAGAAATTGAATCAAACCAACTGTTTGGCTTATGGAATAAAGCCTAGACCATCAAATTAGGTCAGGTAGGATGCATCTCATAATAAGGTCTCCAGGGTGACATCCAAGACTCCTCCAGGCAGGCAGGGCTCGCCTGCTTTCCTTCGAGGCCCGTTTTTATGTGTAAGTAGTGATGACAAATAGGAGACATGGAAAGTGGGGACGTAGGGGAAATGACGTAGACGCGTGACAATCCAGGTAGGAATATGAAGATGTTCAAGGAAATGAAACACCCAGAGCAGGGCACTCCTTTATGATTGTGTTTGTCCCACTGGTCCTTGGAGCTCATGATTGGAGCAGTTACTTACAGTTCTGTCAAGGGGAGCAAGAGGATGATAAAAGTGTTCCAGTATGAAACCCTGAACTGTGTATGTGACATCTGGATGCACTCATAAAATACATGAACTTCGCCCCAGGGCTGCGGGTTCACAAGCCTTCATTGGGCGTGGTGCGGGAGGGGGCAGGCACTCTTCCATTCAGGTGTGAACCTGTCTTTAGGTCCCCATGCGGCCTCCTGCTCCGTGGTCTGCCGCTGTGCACTTGGAAAGGCCTGATTGAGCTTGATAGGAGAATAATGGAGTTTTCAGATACTTAACAACAATGACTGTTGACCACGTATGTTCTCTCTGGATCTCCTTTTGCCCTCTTTTCCTTTTTTTTTTATCTTGTAAGTACAATGATGCTGGCGCTCTGAATAGGAGAGGAATGCGTGAGTGTGTAAATCTGAGAAGTAACTTTTTCATTGGTGCAATTAGCCTCATTTATTGGTCACCTGGGTAAGTTGGGAAATTCAGTATGAGGAAACCCTAATTAATACCCCATTTATCCTTCGTGTGTGCTAATATCCCTATTCCAAAAAGATGATACTGTTTAATAAAGTTTCTCTGAAAATTGACTTTGTGATATAGGTACAGTCTGTGAAAAATGTTTAAGTTTGCTCAAAATTAGTTATAATAATAAAATAAATAATTTTTTAAAGTTTCTGGCAACACAAAAATAAGTAAGTGAATAGATTGACTCAAAACCCACAGGATTCCTAATGGTTCACAATCCGTTACCTTCCGCTGCTTAGAAAAAAGCTGTTTCAAATCTACCCTGCTCGCTGCGCAGCGTGGGGTATTGAGTGGTAGACAGCTAAGGAGTCGTTTCTCGCACAGGTGGGTTTGGATTAAATTACAGCGGGTTTTCGAACATGGTTGCTTTGACCCACCGCTGGTTCTCCTTGGGGGAAAGTGCAGCGTGCATTCGGAGCTCCTGGGCCACTTCCGTCCACAGACCATGGCTGTTCTCCCACTGGGAAAATCCTGCGTCCCGTTTTCTGCTGTTACCATTTTCCTTTTCATCTTTTCCAAGCCCCCACCATCCCTAAGGGTGTATCTTGTTGTCTGTCAGTAAAATTTAAGAATATGTCATAAATTAAGGATGGTTCTGCATTGCCTCTTATCTGACTAGCATCTGTGGGTGTCAGCTGCCAACAAGTAGCTCGGGTGTCTGGGCCGATCCTGAATACTCACAGGCTGACACACTCTCTTCTGATAAAAGGTACCTTCATATGTGCATGCGGGTTTCAGTATAAATGTTGTATGCCTCAGTACAGCTGTAAGAGAATCGCTCGACCTAATACAATGACTTGGCTGGGACTTTTAAAAAGCTGGATATAAATATCGCTAGAAATTATAGAGCAAGCATAAGTACTTCACTCTGAGCTCTGCTGAGCATTTTCAGGATGCTTCTGACTGCATCTGTGAAATCTGAGCTTATACAGAGGAAGGGCAATGGGGGAGGGGGGCCGAGATAGTCAAACCGGGTCACCCGTCCTTCCAGGGAAACTACCAAGGAATGGCGAAACCCTAACGTGGTTTCAGTGATGATAAAGGAAAGGTTTTGCACTTTTCATTCTTATCTAATCAGCCACCCTCATTTTGTTGGTGTGTGTACATACCTCCTCTACAAGTCTACATGCATGAGTTCAGCCATGTCTTGTTAGGGCTGTCATGTTCAAACAGAACAGATTTTTGTTCTCCAGAGAGACATTCTGTCTCTGTGGATGATAAGAATCAAAGTATTGCCAGTCTTTTGTATGTTAATGAAGTCTTGTCTTCTCCTAATTCTGTACAACAACAACAGAAAACAAACCTATATCTAAGATGACATGTGCATAGAGTGAAGTATTTATTTTATTGCTTTAAAGCTGGTAAAGGGAAAAAAGGATAGTTTGTAGTGGTGATGGTGATGGTGGTAGTGGTGGTGGTCGTGATGGTGATGGTGATGGTGATGGTGATGGTGGTGATGGTGGTGAATGTTGAACCTGTGACACATTATGTCAAAATGCTGAAGTCCTTTAAGGTCAAGAGATGACTCTCTCCTTATGCATAAGTCTTTTTATTTTGTACACACTGAAACTCTTAAAGAAGGAAAAAAAATAATACACTGTTCTTAATGCAGTTTCACATTTGCTATTTAATTCCACAGCGTTTAATTTTATAATGAGCTCTGGATGCCAGGTTTCGTATAGGCGATGAGCTGTCATTAATTGATTCGGATCCGCTATGTCAGTTTCTTTGTTCTGTCATCCTGCTTGTCTGATAGATCAGAAAGGAGGATGGTTAACAAAGGAGCCACTGAGGTACGAGAGGGGTGCGTTTCAGACTAGTTGGTGTGAATCCTAACTTTACAGTGCTGATGCGGTGTTGGTTTTATGACTTTCTGAGACTTCCTCCAGTGTGTCTCCTTGTTAGTATGATCGCTCCCTCTTCCTTTCATGCAAAACACCAGCTTAATAAACAGAACACAATATGACCCCATGCTTTGTCCTCATCTTCATTCCGTACTTTTAACCCAATCCGTCCCTGCCGGCATTGCCTCTCGCCCATCATGTGCAGAGAGGTACTCGGGTGCGGTAAATCCTTCAGAATTAGAAGCCGTGCTCAGCATTTGACCTGGTGGCTCACACACACCCTCGTCCACCACAGCTGGCAAATGGTGGCGGTTTATTTTGGGGCTGGTATAAGAGGCTGCGTCTGACGGCTGCGAGTGTCAGCTCAGGGCTGAGATTGTCCTGTAATGTGGCCTCAACTCTTGTCTCCTTGCCCAGACTGCTCACTGGAAGCTCAGCCCAAATATGTCAGAGGTGGGAAGCGTTATGGACGAAGGTCCTTACCGGAGTTTCAAGAATCCGTGGAGGAGTTCGCGGAGGTGACAGTGATTGAGCCCCTCGAGGAAGAAGAAGAAGAAGCAAGGTCTTCACACATCCCGGCCGGAGACCACCATGAGGTAAGGCATCGGACAGACACATCCATCCGGACCGCAGGTGTGGCTGTCCAGGACACAGCATGGCTGTGATGCAGACAGGAAGCCTGAGGGAGTTTATGGCTCTTCTCTATTACCAACTGCTTGCTAGTCTTCTCACTTGCCTTTTGGACACACATGGCTAACTTCTCTATTGTCTGAAATGTTTTCATCCGTTTCGGCTTTGGGAGAGCTGATGTTTCTGTGCATGCTTTATGTCCATACATTTTTTGATTCAGTTATTTTCAGATGATCTGGTGTCTGCTACTTCTAGCTGTTCTTAGAAATAGATCTCTCCTCCATGACCCTGTCATTTTCAGTGGTGAAAAGCTAACCAGCCCCATCCCCAAACAAGAAAACAGCGCCCGTGACAGGTAGGACATGAAGGCAGTGTGTTGAGGCACTGCGAGAGCCGGCATCTTATCTCTTGTGGAGGGGGAGGCAGTTTTAAAACTTGGTTCTTGTCGCAGCTCCCAGCAGTTGCCATGGTTCTTCCTCCCAGTTCCGCAGCACCCGGCTCGTCTGGCTCTCCAGCAGTCAGACGCACCTGCCTCCCTCGTCTCCCGCCTTTTCATTTTACACGTTGCCATCTTGTACCAATAAAAGAGAAGCAGTAACAACATCTTCTTGATTCTTTTTTCCAGCCCATTGACTGGCATGCCATTTATAGGACGTGATTGAATGTGTCATGCTGAGCAAGCTCTAAACACTTCTTGCACATCCCAGCTCCGCCTGGGGGTGCAGATATTTCAGATACTAATATAAACTGGAAAAGAGACCAAATGTCTGTAGATTGTGGGTTGACTGTGTGTGTGTGTGTTCATTTCTGTCTAACGTCTCTGTGCAGCTTACTATGACTTACAGGAAGCTTGCTCCATTAATTTCCCCAGCAATCAGACATAGAGCACCCTCTGCTTTCCAGAATACTCACAAACCCAAAGTAACGAAAGAGCCCAAGTCCTGAGCAGAACTGAAACCGGCCACAAGTACTGCAGTTTAGATGACACGTGACTGGTCGGCCAATCAGAAGTTTGCACCACTTTTTTAAAAACAAACAATACCCGTTCTCACCCCACAAGTGAAGGAGCCGTGTCAAACAAGTGAGCCAGAACGGAAGAAAGGTAGCTAGAGAAGAGAGAGAGAGAAACCACAAAAATGGTGTCAGAGTCGTGTGGGTGAGAAGTGACAGATGAAAACAGAGAAGGCCGTGAGAAGCAAGAAGGGAAACGCCGCCTGGAACCTGGAACGTCACAGCCCTGGGGGCCAGTCGGTCTGAGGCAGCGGCTCCTTCCTGTCTTGGTTCCGTGGGTTGGGTTTCAGACCCTTTCCTGGGTCCCATTGAGAATGTAGAAAGGGCCTTTTTCCCCATGAAACATACATTCACATGCACCAACATTTAAACTGCATATACAGTTTCAGGGAGGCCAGTAATTTGCATGCTTCAGTTTTTACAGTGTTGGTAATATTTATCTTGCTGTCAGGAAAAGCATCATTTTATTACAAGTCTGTTCAGTAACCCTGAGTCCTGTGGAATGTGTCTGAGACACCTCTCTATGGAAACATGGTTAAAACATGTCTTAACACTTTAGGAGGTAAGCTTTTGTTATGTGGAGAACACTTTTAAGACTGGCATCTCCCTTTTCCAGCTATTTTGAGTACCCGAGGCATTAGTGTTTGGTGTTAAGAAATTAAATGATTACTTAGTTTTTAAAAAAATATTTTTATTGATTTTTAGAGAGAGAGGAAGTGGAGAAAGAGAGAGAGAGAGAAACATTGATGAGAGAGGAAGTCATTGATTGGCTGCCTTCTGCACTTTCCCCATTGGGGATCGAGCCCGCAACTAAGGCATGTGCCCAGACTGGGAATCGAACAAGCAACCTCTTGGTTTCTGGCTGATGCTCAACCACTGAGCCACACCAGCTGGGCTGATTACTTAGTTTTTAATAAGATAGTTTCTAGTTACCACCTGGGGATACCCAGAAAGTTCTCGGGCAGAGCTGATTTTGTTGCCGGCAGTATATTTCTTACAGCCTTGTTTTATCTTATCTACTGACTTCCAGTGAGATTTATTGTTTAAAAAGTGAGAGTCTGGTTTCATGTCTAAATAAAGATAAGAGTTGAGGCCTGAGTCTGGGCAAAAGATTGGAACAGAGGGGGCAGAGAAGGAGGGGAAGAGAGAAAGAGAGAGAGACAGACAGACAGACATTGATAGGTTGCCTCCCGCACACATCACTACCAGAGGCCAGATCAAACCTGAAACCCAGGTACGTGCCCTTGACTGGGAATGGAACTCGAGACCCTTCGGTGCTGGGGCCAAGGCTCTAACCACTGAGAACACTGGCCAGTGCACGTATGATCTTTTGATGCTAAATATAGAAGCTTTGGTGTCCAACTACCCACCGGCAACCGAATAGCTAACAGAGGCCTGGAGGGGTCATTTCTCTCATGGTCTGCTTCCCGAGGACTTCTGCCTCCACTTTGATGACCTGTTATGTCCTCCGCAGAAAGCCTCCAGGAGTTCCAGTTACCGCCTCTCACCCTGTCTTTTTAAATTCGGGAATGTGGACTCAAACCGAAGCTCCTCGAGCTGCTTTCTTGCTTAAAAATGAAGTATTTGGGGAGCTGAAGGGAGCCTGGCAGTTTTCAGATCAATTCATCGCTTTAAAAAATGAGAGCGTCCCATGTGACATTTTGGATGTTCCTGTTGGCAGTAAGACAGGCCAACCCCAGCTTCATGCAGTACCCGTGGTCGAAGGTCACAGTCACGGATACCTGCCGCCTGCTGGCAGTGTCACCAGTGTGTCCGTCCATTGCAGACTTCTGCGCCCGGATAGCAGCCCTGTGTCCTGGCCCATTTCCAGAGTAGCCTCAGTTTGGCCAACAGAAGTCCACGCTCTGGGCAGCATGGGCAGCATGGGCCTGTGTGAGAATACCCTCGTCCCTTCTGCAGAAGCGGTTCGGGTCTCCTCGGAGTGCCTGGTAGCCCCCAGTGGGGAAGCCGGAGAGGAAACCATTCTCAGTGACCTGTGGGATTTATTTATTCCTAATTTATAAAGAGTTCAGAGTCTGTCAGGCGTTCTTTATTGTACTGTTGACTTCTTTTTTCTCCCTTCTGGTTGCCTGAGGCCCTTTGGTCTCCTGCCCTTGGGTGTTAGGAATTTATTCCTCGGTTGTGTTTTTCATCAGTGGCTCACACTTCCTCTCAGTGCCGCTGGGCAACACCGAGGGAGGGCGGGCTGGGCCTCCCCCTCCCCCTCCCCCGCGGGACTATTTCATGAGAAGCAGTCAGGCGGAGAGCTGGAGACAGCTTCTCGGGTTTTGATCGTGCGTTTCCTTTGACTCCGGATCCTGGCTCAGGGGCCATGGGACTCGGGGCTGCCTTCGGGCTGCAGTTTCTCCTGCTCTCTGACACGCCTGAGGTTTTTGATGAAGACTAAAGCACCCGTACCTGCTGTCAGAAGTTAAATTGGGGGGGAGGGGGGCGGTGAGGGGGATATGGCTGTAGCTAACCCAAGAGACTAATTTTAGCTCTAGGGTGAATCGAGTAATTATTTTATGTATCTGAGGACTGGGTAGGGGTGGGCAATGGAAAGGAACAGTGTCACAGGCACCCGTAAAAGCTGTCCACGTGGTTGGCTCGCTTCCTTCTAGGAACTCATCCTGTAGGGATATGTGAGCAAACAGTCAGCTGAAGGGATAAAACAACACCCCCCTCCTTCTCTCTAGAGTTATCCCACAATAGGGGAGTTGCTAAAGACTGACAGTTCATTCCGAGGCTCCTGGGTTAGTGGTTCAGAATCTTTTTCTGCACCTTTCCTCGGAAGGCCTTCTCCCACCATGCCTATGACAAAAACTCCAGGTAATTCTCAGTAGTCATACTTCTCTGCGTTTCCCTGTAACTCCACCCTTCCCCTCCCACCCAAGAAAACATAGACTCGCAGGCCAGGGAGAGTGGTGCTAGGACAGATTTTATTTTTATATACATTTATTTTTAATGTAAGTGCATGTGACGCTCCAGGCTTCCTCGGTTACAGCGACTTGGAACTCCTCCCGTGGCGGTTGGTGGTGCCCCGTTGTGGTCGGGAGCCGTGGGTGAGACCCTAGCGTGGTTCGTCTGGAGTGACAGATGCTCCACCACGTGGCCTTGACTCTGAATAGAATAGATGAGAATAAATCTTGTTAGGAGGTGGTGTTGATCATATGCCACTTTTGTTTCAGTTCACATATGTTAAAGCCCTAACAAACAGTAAACATTTTATCGTCTTCATCCTACCCTTCCCCTCCCCCAGCTTTATTGAGGCAACTTGATTCTTTCCTGCTGAAACAGGAAATATGTAACCTAGCTACTAAGCATGCCTCCCCTACCAAGTTTAGCTTACAAGCCCTTAAAAGCCATTCCATAGAGAAAGACCACTGTTATCTACTCCGTTCTCAGCCCTGAAACGTGTATTATGGAACTTCATTTGGAAGCCCTGGAGCAAAATGTCCTAATTCACCAGGGACAGGTCGGTTCCACCTCAGGCTGAAACTGGCCTCCACCTTCTAGCTTAGTGCATTTATCTGGCAGGTGGATCCCTTGGGAGTCTGACCTCTCGTTCTGGGTGGTATTGAAAGGAAAGTGGTGATTTTTTTCCCCTTTTCATGGGGTCATTTTCACTCGAGGCAATTCAACTGGACATTCTATTCTGAATTAATCCACACGAACAAAGGGCACATTCTTGATGCCGACGTGTAAGGTGTGATTAGTGAGAAGGTTTTGGTTGTCATCATTCTTGCTTCACGTCATTAAGAAACAGAAGTGAGTTTTTTAGGTTCTAAAGAGTACATTCCCCACCCCACCCCCCGCCTTTTATATGCATATATGCAGTGGCTACTAAACTGACCTTGAGTTTTATGTTCATGCTTCTTCTAAGGGTAGGTGGTAGGGGGCAGACAAAACCAAACGAACCCTCAATTCTGTTCTGTATCAGTCAGCCCTGGTAGGAAAGGTTGTTCCATTAATACAATTGGGGCAGTGCCACTTTGCTTTCTGCCCTGGTTGAAAACAGGGGACACCTTGTTAACTGTTTTCCTCCACAGGAATAAATCAGGTCTAGTAAGATTCTTATCAAGAGCAAGAGGCTTTAAACAATTATTTTTTCAACTGTAGACAATAATAGTGTAAGCCAAAACCCTGCAGTTTAAGTGAGGACCTGGGAGAAAAGTTAAAGCCAATTGCTTCATTTGCCCAAGAATGGACAAGCAAATTAAGTCTTTGTGTTGGGACTGTGGGGCTAGGAGGATAGGAGACAGTGGTGGTTTAAAAACTTTAAAAAAAAAAAGCTGATTTTACTACTCTACATAAAATCAAACTTCTTTAAGACACGTGAAACTGACTTATAGTCCCCTTATGTTCATTTTCATATATGCATAACTTTGCAGTTAAACTTTATGAATTATTCATTTACATTGTGTAGAGTAAATATTTAATTCTGGAACAAACATCTTAATAACTGGAAGAAGTTCTGCTAATAGCTTTTCTAGTTGAAATGCACCTGTTTTCCCATTACTTCCATAGCATTTTTTTTTTACGTTCTCTTTCAGACTAGTTTTTTAAAAATAAGTTTTTATTGATTTTTAGATAGAGAAAGGGAGAGGGAGAGAGAAACATCAATGAGAGACACATCCATCGGCTGCCTCCTGCACGCCCCCTATTGGGAATCAAGCCCACAACCAGGACATGTGCCCTGACCATGGGATGATGCTTAATTCACTGAGCCACACCTGCCGGGCCTTAACATTCCATAACATTTTTGGTCTAGTCTTTTACTTTGACAGTCTGTAAGCAGTTTCAATACTATTGTCATTTATTTCCATCAAACGATATGACATCACCAGGATACATTTTTTATTCATGGAATTCCAGTGTTTCCCTTTATATTTCTCAAGTCTGATTAGATCATCTGGCTATTCCCAGAAATGAGACACTCATCCAAGATGCAATTGTAGATCACTTGAAAGTGGTGTAAAGAAGCCCCTACAAAGCTAATAGGGTGTTGAGGCTTTCAAGCTTTGCTGTTCTGGAAAGTCTTCCTGACTTGACCCTAAAGGGAATTCCCCTGGAGCCAGCCCCCACCTCGTCCACCTTCCAGGTCAGTGGTTTCTAATACTTACTTTCTAACTAACACAGACAACCAATCAAAAACTGACAAGTTAACTTTAATGATAATGGTAACATTTTCCAATTACACACCATTAAGGGTTTTCCAAATGGAAAAGCAGTATTCACACTGTCAGTTGAGAGCAACTCTGATGAGCAAGATTCCATGAGCAGATGTATTTAAAAAAAAAAAAAAATCCCTTTCCTTTAAGGTCTTTAAAGTCCTGTGAATCAAAACCAGTTTCCAGCGTTGGTAGGAGAGTCGTTAAGAATAAAACTCTTTTTAAGCTGAACATTTCTCCACACTGGCAGCACCGAAGGCTCGTTGGCATCTAACTGTGTGTGCATTTAAAAACTGTGCATTGATTCCCGTTCTCAGCACTGGCTTGTAACGTTTCCTTGCTTTAAAAGATAAAGGTACTGATTTGCATTCTAGAAGGGACAGCCCTGCAACTGAGCCACGTGTCCCTGGTTCTGAGCGGAGATTAGGAACTGGGCTGTCAGGGTCTCCACTGACAACTTTGCCTTCAAAGGTGAGACAGCAGGAGCCAACCAAAGCCCCAGGAAGTGTGCTCCTGCAGAAGTAGTGGCCAGTTCTGCTGGCACACTCGGTTTCCAGGGCCTGGCCCACTACTTATAGATAGGGCGTAAATGCCATAGATGCTATGTTTTTAAAAGCCCTGCAGTTTTCATCATAAGCATCCTCCTAAACCAACTTTTGTGCGTGTCTTATTTTCCCAGAGACTCCTTTGCTTAGCTACTCTTGTAAAATAGGCCCTACAGCTCCATTTGTTTGGGAAGCTTTGCTATTCTAGTAAATTTCCTTCCTCTTCTTTCTGGGCTTGCTAGGCTTTCCCCTTTCCAAACCAAAAACAAAACAAGACAAAACAAAAAAACCTGCTTAAAGCTGTTGAGATCAGCTCAGCAACCTCTGCTGGGAAAGAATAGCCCGTGTGTGCCCCCATAATCGTTTTCATTAGCCATACATTCTGCGGGGCACAAGGTCTGCCCTGGAGCAGATGGTTGGTGGGGGCTGTGACTGGGCTATTGTGGGCAGAGGCTGTGCCAGGCCCACAGGCTGCAGATGCTGGCCTGGCCTCGGCGCTGGAAGCCCGGGATCCAAGAGGCCCGGGCCATCTGCTCCGCAGTCCAGCCAAGCAGGTGTCCCTCCAAAGAAAGCATTCCTGAAAGCAGTGCCGCCCGCGCGGCCCATGTGTGCGGGGCAGCCTCGTCCAGCTGCAGGGAGCTGGCCACAATGGCCAGCAGGACATGAGGTGCACAGCCCGCGGGGCTGAGGCCGGCGTGGGGCTCCCTTTGTCTGCCTGAGGGGGGCGGGGCTACAACCTCTGACCCTCTCCCCTCTGTCTGCTCTCAGTGGGGCTGTGGGCCAGCCCGCTTGGCATGGTAATGTGGAAGCGCAAGCAGCCCCTGCCTGCTGTGGCCACCCAGAGGACACTGTCCCACATGGGACGGGCCCCGGGGAGGCCCTGCTCCTAAGCTGAATCAAAAGTTGATTGCTTCGCCGAAACCGGTTTGGCTCAGTGGATAGAGCGTCGGCCTGTGGACTGAAGGGTCCCAGGTTCGATTCCGGTCAAGAGCATGTACCTTGGTTGCGGGCACATCCCCAGTGCGGGGACAGGGGGCGGGGGGTGCAGGAGGCGGCTGGTCGATGTTTCTCTCTCATCGATGTTTCTAACTCTCTATCCCTCTCTCTTCCTCTCTGTAAAAAAATCAATAAAATATATTAGAAAAAGAAAAAAGAAAAGTTGATTGCTTCATCAAAACATCCATGCTCAAAGCTGTCATTTCTAGATGTCTCTTCTATGCTTCTTCTTAAAGCTGACATTGGTCTGTCTGCTGTTTCTGTCCTCTGCCTTTGGCCAAGTTTGAACAGCCAGGTGTAGAAATAGTCGTTATAATATTTATATACTTAACAGACACTTAGCACTAATTTGTACCAGGCGCTGTTTTAAGTGCTCTCCAAACATGAGCACACCCTCATAGGTGGGCATTGCTGTTCACTTACCCAGGAGGAAACTGTGGCACATTGGGCGTTAGGTACCCTGCCCAGGGTTGCTCAGCCAGCCTGTGGTAGAACTGAACTGAAATTGAACTCGGAGAGTCTGGCTCTGGAGTCCAAACCCTTCACCACATCATTGTTCTGGCTGCAATAATAGCAAGAGCTAACATTTCCCAGTGCCGTGCCCCCATTAGCTGTGTGTTCCCACTTTGCAGATGAAGTGGGGGACTGAGGGGTCACACAGAACGGCGAGCCAGGCGGACGGTCTCTCAGCAACCCCTAGTGCTCACGCATGCCACCGTTTTGCCTCTGGCGTTGGGAGTAAATCCCTCAGAATTAGTCTTTTTAATTTATTAATATCTGGTCTTTCTCTGGTGAGGGGCTACGTGAAATTTTAAGGGAAGAAATCTAAAATCCTTTTTTTGTGCGAATTAGTACTGGAACACATCCCAGCAATTGCCCCTCCCTTTCTCTCCATTTTTCCTGAGATTTTCGTGATTATCTTCCTTCCAGGGCCCCCGGCTGGTCTGTGTCTCCAGGCCACCTGCCCGGCTTGCACTGCCTGGGTAAACCAGCAGCAATTAAACGACCTTGTTCCGGAATGATGCCTCCTTCCATTGGTGCCGTTCCAGTAGCCCAATGATCTAATCCCCCAACCTTTTAACCTGCCTCTCCCCCCCCCCCCCCGCCCACCCCGCCCCCGCTTTTTAATTGGAATTGCTGGCTCCAGGCAGTGAGAATGAAAATAAATGAGCTGTGAATGAATTGAATCTCCTCCCCCGCCCCCCCCCCCCGCCCCCGCTGCAGCCCCCCATTGCCCCATTGCAATTTAATAAATGTTCAGCCGCCATGTGCTTACCTCCCTCTTTATCGGGATGGCAAACTCCCTCTCCAGTTGAGGTGGTCTTGGAATGAAAATGCAGCCATTTAGCATAAGCTTGCTTCTCCCTATCAGGGCTGCTCCTAGCTGGACCTGTGTTTCTCCCACAGGCCCAGGGAGGGATGCTTGGGAAGTTGTTACCCCTAGAGATTTTAAAACAAGTTATCCCTTACGCTGCCACCCCTGGCCCTAAGAGTTTGTGTGAAGCCCTTTAAGCTGCTGGTGCTGCCTGGGGTTTAGAGGTTTTGCTGTTCCAAAGCCATTGGGTTAGGCCCGTGGTCGGCAAACGGCGGCTCGAGAGCCACATGCGGTTCTTTGGCCCCTTGAGTGTGGCTCTTCCACAAAATACCACGGCCTGGGCGAGTCTGTTTTGAAGAAGTGGCGTTAGAAGAAGTTTAAGTTTAAAAAATTTGGCTCTCAAAAGAAATTTCAGTCGTTGTACCGTTGATATTTGACTCTGCTGCTGACTAATGAGTTTGCCGACCACTGGGTTAGGCTATCTTAAGAATGCCTCTTTTGGATGGTCATGGTCACAGTCCCCAAGGTAGGTCTCAGATGAGTGTCCCTGATCTTTCCACACTCTGTCAGCTTAGACAGCACTGGTTCCAGCAGGACTCACCCTCCTGGACAGCTCCTGGGCCTCCCACCACGCCGTCTCTCTGTCAGGGGCCCGAAGTGCTAGAGGACATCACAGGTACTGCATTGTGGTAAATACAGTAATTTAAGGGAGAGGACTTTCCTTTTCTCCCACCCCCACGTCACAGGAAATTCATTCAGTGAGAAGTTGAAGAATAGTGAAGTTGTACCTATTTATGTTGCATAAACAACATTTATAACAGTAAAGGAAATGAGGTTGTTTCTCGTGTCCGTCAGGCAAATGTATCCACTTCATTGTCTCTATTTCCTTCCGGTCTTTGTCTAATTGTATAAATATTTTTGCCAGCGGTAATATTAGTGTAGATAGCATTTTTGTTATGGTCTTCCATCTAACATTTCATAAGACATTTTTCCATGCTCCTACATGCTTTTATGATTATTCTTTTAATGACTACGTTATGATAGATCATTACACTTTTATGCCCCAGTATTGAATATTTAAATTGTTTTCAATATTCTGCTCAAAAAAATGCTAAATGTATGTACTTATGTCTATGTTTTTATTCTTCTTTTGGTTTTGTTACCATATGAAATTATTGAGTTAAAGAGTATGCATATTTTTAGGGCTTTTGATACATTAAGTCATTTGCTTTACTAAAAGGGTAATATCCATTTACCCTGCTACCAGTAACATATAAACAGGCCTATTTTAAATTATGGTCTTGATGGTAATAGGAGTCCCATCTCACTTTTCTAATTCAATGGGAACCAAATGATCCCTTGGTTTTCATTTCTACGTCTTTGATTGCTGTGGAAATGAGCCTTTCCCTGGGGTTTAGGAGGTTGCGCTGTACCTGATGCCACTGGGTTAGGCTATCTTAAGAATGCCGCTTTGGGCATTTGTTCAATTGTGTTGCCTCTTATGCAAAGTGTCTGTTTGTATTCTGTGCATATTTACTGGAGACTTGGCATTTTTCTTACAAATTGATACGAATAACGATACCTTACCAGGGCCACCCAAATTAATGCTTTAACCCTTTGCACTCGTTTGCTTTTTTCTCGATTCCTGCTACCGATGCTAACCGTGTCGAGTCACACTCGACATCCGAGTGCAAAAGGTTAAGTTTAAATGAAAAAAAATTGTAAACATACATTCGATATGTATTGCATAAACACAGGTCCAATAAAAATAAGACTTTATATAGTGCTTATTATGTGCCAGGAACAATTCTAAGCATTTTACCCAGCTCTGTGAAATATGTACTACTTTATTCCCATTTTACAGATGGGAAACTGTGAGGTGAAAGAGGTTAAGAGATTTGTCCAAACCCAACCTGGTAGGTAAGCCAGGATTCAGAGCCTGGCAGTCCAGCTCCTACGTCCGTGCAGTAACCCCCACAACTCGATCTCTTATTAGTTAGGGGTGAGAGTCAGGAAAAGAAGGTGCGGGGAAGTACCACCCTGGGGATTGCATCAGATACATGCACCCGGTCCCATAGCCTCAGGAGATGTTGGAGACAGTATAGTATAGCCTCTTGCTCCTCTGAACTAATTGCTCACTGTTTTAAAATGCATTGAGAAGTGAGCAAATTTAAACAATAAACGTTTATGTAGCAAGATACACACCTTGTTGCTTTAGGAATTGTTACCAAGGATTTTTTGAAGGTGTGTTTGCATTTTTCCAGCTGTATCCAAGCGCGGCTCCCTTTATTATTCATATCCAGTAATATTCGTTTTGCCATTTCTCCTGTCAGTTTGTGCTGTTTTAAAACCATCCCCTGCTTGTGATTTGGTAGGTTTTATTTTAACCAAATCATTCTTAGACCATAGAAACCTATTTTTATTTGTTGTAGGTGGATTTAATGGATTTATTTTAGGGTGTGTCCAACTTATAATACTGAATGAGTTTTCACATTTGGAGTGCCAAAGTAGTATGAGAATTTAAATCATTTGCTCTGAAAAAATAAAAATTTATATATGTAAAAGCCTAATATGCAAATTGTCCCTGCGGAAGTTCAACCAGGAAACCGATTGCTTTCTATGACGTGCGCTGACCACCAGGGGGCGGTGTGGAATGAAGGAAGGCCCAGGCCAGCAGCCAGAAGGCTCCGATCGGCCCTGATCACTGGCCAGGCCTAGGGACCCTACCTGTGCATGAATTTCGAGCAACGGGCCTCTAGTAAATAAATAATTTGCTCTGTTGGATGAGGAAATAAATAGAGAAGGACAGACAGGCAGGATGCTTTTATTAATGGGACTTTATTGATTTAAAACTTTCAATATACAAACAGTTAAGTACTTCCCAAAAAAATAATATCGGAAAATCTATGGAGGA
The DNA here is from genome assembly GCF_027574615.1 of Eptesicus fuscus. Classification (NCBI taxonomy): domain Eukaryota; kingdom Metazoa; phylum Chordata; class Mammalia; order Chiroptera; family Vespertilionidae; genus Eptesicus; species Eptesicus fuscus. The sequence continues at coordinate 40,776,543 of NC_072477.1, forward strand.
CTATTTACTCCACTGCTCCCTCCCCACACCCACCATTCGTGGACATCTGCCAGGTTGGATCTGTCTTTATGTGGAAATGTGGGCTGATAAAATTGTAATCAAACAAACAAGCAAAAATCACATTACACCCTAATTCAGTTTCCATAGATACCATGTGTATCAGTGACTTTCAGTTGTAACCTGAATGAGTTGTAGTGAACTTACATATTTTGAGTTATTGCCTTTTGATGTCTTTTCTGTAATCCATCTCATCGTTGTCAGTGTGTGGTTTCAGTTCAGGGTGCAAAACATGGGGAACTCTCTGAATTGGTGTTACCTTCAGTATGTTTTTAAGTAAAGTATGGAACTGTGACGCCCTGTTGGATGGCTGTCCTTCAGTTAAGAGGAGAGGACTGAGTGTCAAGAGGAACAAAGTAGGCATGCTTACTCATATCAGCTTGCACTAGCTCCTGAAAGTCAACCTGCACACTGCCTGCCGTGAGCAATCCAAGCTCTGGAGACAGGAGTAACGAGGCTTCTTTTCCTGTTGAGTTTGTTTCAGTATTCTAAGAAATCGGCCAGCACAGAGAGTGGGCTTGGTAACACGTCAAAGGCAGCTTCATTCGTAAAGTTGGCTCTTTGCTGAGACAGCAGCCAGGTTTTGAAGGGGGGCGGGGGGGGCAGGGGAGTGATACACCTTTATTTTCCTCAATGAGTTTTCCTGCCATGGTTGTAGAACCTCCCAAAAGCAGTGATTAGGCAGCTCACTAGTGAGGCCAAGACCACTGCGGACCTACTCGTTGCCCGTGGTTGGAGCAGAGACCTGTGCCGTGTTGGCCAGTGGAGCAACGCCTGGATTGGGGTTCTGACTTGTGTCCTTGGCCAAGTGCAGTTGTGCACCAACCCAAACCACAACTCTATGCTGTGACGTGGAAAAGGCCCAGGAGCAGTAACATAGCATATGCTAAGGGGGTAAAATGGCCCAGGTCAGACAAATGTCACTGCTTTTAGTGTAAGTTACTGGCAATGTACATTTGACCTTTCTCGCCTACCTCTTTTTGGGTTGCATCTGTACCCTCTTACTGTGCCACCAACACACTAGGCCTGGGTTGCATCTGTACCCTCTTACTGTGCCTGCCTCCATGCTTCCGCAAACGGCAACTGCTCCTTACTTTTCACGTGGCTGTCTCCTGCTCCTGCTCATCCTTCAGGTCTCAGTTTAGACCCGTGGTTGGCAAACTGCGGCTCGCGAGCCACATGCGACTCTTTGGCCCCTTGAGTGTGGCTCTTCCACAAAATACCACGGCCTGGGCGAGTCTATTTTGAAGAAGTGGCATTAGAAGAAGTTTAAGTTTAAAACATTTGGCTCTCAAAAGAAATTTCAATCGTTGTACTGTTGATGTTTGGCTCTGTTGACTAATGAGTTTGCTGACCACTGGTTTAGACGATTGATTCTTTAGGAAGTCTACCCAGATCTCCCAAGTCTGAAGGATCCCGTGTATCCTCATAGCATCTTGAACTTCCCCATCATTGCACTTAATATACTACTGTATTGTACTTCCTGGTTTGATTTTTTTGGTTTTTCTTTTGTTTCGCCTGCATGTCTGCATTAGCATGTAAATTTCTCGAGGCAAGAAATACGTTCATCCTCTTCATAGTTGTATTCCAAAGATGGAGCAAAATCCCTGGCACCCAGTACACATCTGTTGAGGAACACATTCATCCATGCATGCATGCAAACGCTTGTTGGTTGGTGGGATCTGAATGTTTTCTCCGGTGTGGTTTTATTGGTTGTGGCAGATTGTGCTGTGGAATAAGTGACTTCGCAATCGTGAAAGGCAGTTCCTTGGTGAAACGCCGCAGAAGGCTGTGTGGTGTTTCTTAGGAGGCCGGTTGAGGAGGAAGCACTAGGGGGTCCTGGATCTGTGACTCACGCAGATGATGCTTTCAGGGGCACTGATCTTCTTCTTTTGCCTTCTCTAGCACTGGAAGACGCAACCCAGTGAGGAGTACGAAGCAGAAGGTAGGAGCTGAGTGTGTGTCAGGGAAGGACGGGCTGCCGTTCACGGGCATTCTCCACACTCCCCTTCCTGCATCTCCTGGTTTCTTCTAACAGCCTTGCCTGCTGGAGGCCAGCTAAGAAGTAACCTTAAGAACAGCAGCAAGAAAAATTCACTCCCAATTGATAGTTTATAGTTCTAAAATACCAACTTTTAACATCATGCAAGATAGGAGAACTAAGACATAGAATTTCACTATGGTTAATTACCCTCTTATATAGACTTCGAAATTAATCTGTAGCCATCCTGAATTAAATAGTGACCTATCTCAGGCATCCTCAAACTATGGCCCATGGGCCACATGCGGGCGTTTTTGCCATTTTGTTTTTTTACTTCAAAATAAGATATGTGCGGTGTGCATTGGAATTTGTTCATAGTTTTTTTTAAACTATAGTCCGGCCCTCCAACGGTCTGAGGGACAGTGAACTGGCCCCCTGTTTAAAAAGTTTGAGGACCCCTGACCTATCTCTTGACAAGTTTTAGATGTATTTAAGAAACATCACTTGAAACATGTATGGTTTTATTAAGCACAATGTCACCCCCAATAAATTAAATTTAATTTAAAAAAAAAAAAAAGAGCCATCAAAACACGTTGATCTTCTGGCCAGCAGATGGCACTGTGGGTCAGCTGACAGAACCTCAGCCGGCTGCACAGACTACCCTGGCAGGCTATCTGTACTTCAGTGCAATTACAGCGTGTTCTCCAGGTCTCCAGCCTGGACACACACAGCAGTAATGGGCTTAATCTCTTCGATAAATAACACTAAATGCTCTTCTCAACCCTCCAAGTTCGTCCAAGCACACAAAATTGTGCCAGTGATTGTCTCATGTTTAAGTAATGACATTAAAGGCTCTGATAAATGGGTAAGTCGAAAATGTAACTAGAAGTGAGAACTTTTAATAGAAAATAAATTTTGATACTTAAATAAGTAATTTTATCCATAAGTCTTTACATAGAACTGACCCTTCATATAGAGATAATGAATAACTTGCAGCTCACAACCTTTTATTCTTTGGAGGTGGACTGTTTTGCCAGTGAAAATATTGATAGGTGTAAAGATTTTGGAACAAACTAATCTTGAGACACAATTGTTTCATTTATATTTATCATGAAATCATTTTCTTCTCAGTAAAACCAGTGCCAGACTAGACTTTCTAGTGCTTAGACTAGACAGAGAGTGGAGGTAATGGTAGCCCTCGTTGAGGTGGGTGGGTAAAGCTCTGTGGACTGCCTCTCACCCAGCCTTCTCTCCCGCTGTCACCAAAGCCTGAGGCTATACATGTTTTCCGTTGTACTGAAGCAGGACTAGACCCTTGGCATGGCTGCACGAGAGCTGCTCCTTCCACGGGTATGACTGCCAGTGAACAAAATAAAAAAAATGCCTGATTGCCCTAGGTGCAGCCCGAGAACCCGTGGTTCCGTTGCATTTGAACTTCAGAATTAAGTCAAAATGGAATCAGCATTCATAGTCTCTTTTTTATCATTTTTACTTTCAAAAAAGCACTATTTTTTTTTTCTTTGAGAATAGGTCTCTCTCTTTGTAATCCCTCTGGAGACAACACAATGTATGCTTTTATTTCAGGCCAGCTGAGATTTTGGAACCCAGATGATTTGAATGCCTCCCAAAGTGGGTCTGCCCCTCCCCAGGACTGGATAGAAGAGAAACTGCAGGAGGTTTGTGAAGATTTGGGGATTACGCGTGATGGTCACCTGAACCGAAAGAAGCTGGTCTCCATCTGTGAGCAGTATGGTTTGCAGAATGTCGATGGAGAGGTGAGCCATGCATCACATGTTTATTCATGAACAGTCATCACCATAAACGCTCCGCTGCCCCCAGGCTGGGAACAGCCATGGTGTGGCTTCCTGCAGTATGTTACAGAGACTTCCTTCTCTTTTTTTCTGGGGAGTCAGCCACGAAGATTCTGTCCTGGAGGAGCTCATGCTGTGTCGTAGAAAAGAAAAACGGACAATAGCTGACACCTACTGAGCCCATACTCCGTGCCCCTCACTTTACCCCATACTATAATATTATAGTCAGGTGCTATAATATTATAGTCAGGAGTCTGGTACAGCCATCATGTCAGATATATAGGGTGTCCCCCAAAAAATGTCTACACACTTTTACAGCCGGTAGCTCAATTTTGAAAATGAAATGTATCTTAATAAACACTACCTTTATAATTATTCAAAGTGTATGTATTCACTTTGGGAACACCCTATCTTTGCAGACATGGCATTCATGGGTGTGAATGTGGGGAAGGTGTAGAGGAAGGATTGAGCAGGCAGATTGGAGTTGGGGAAATAATTTGAAGGCCAGGCTGATGAGATTAGGTTTTTGGAGCGATCCCAATACCAGCCTGGGTGCTGCAGCAGACTACCATATAGGAAAAACTGACTTGCTGAGGGTGGTCTGGGCATCTTTCGGTGGGCGTATTGGAGTAAAGAGAGCATCTGGTTAGAAGACCAGCTAGGAGCCATGATACTATTCTAGTCATGAAGAATGGAAAAGGGTCGCTCGGTGGTTGTGAAGATACACAGGAGAGTTTGAAGGAGCGCCCAAAACTCTTGGTTAGCAAAACTGTGAGCTTTGCATTTTCTGAGCTTTGCACTTAGGAAGAGAACAGGCAGGCCTGGGCACGGTAATCGTTTTGAAACATAAGAATATACATAATTCCAAGATATGTCTTTCAAAGAGCTGAAAAAGGGGATTGGAGGGACTTAGAGGTTAGGGCTCAGTTGTAGCTTTGGGAACCTTTGATTATAATAATATTTGAAGCCTTGCTGTCTGTTTGCTCAGGGATCAGTAGCATTTCCTAAACCAGAAAGAGATTTATCATCAAAGCTCCCAAGCAGCCTGGCTTGCGGAGTTCTTTTTCCCTTCTTCCTTGTGTATGTGACCATTATACGCCGTTTGACTACCTTTTTAATGATTTATTTTTCAGTGGTGGCTGTTCAGTCATAAAATTAAATGCATCCTCCTAAATTATAAACCAGCGCAGTATGTACAGTCTTAGGTTGTTTTTGCCAAGAAGTAATTGCACAAGCATGGATTATTTATCCAAGAACAACTCTTGGAACCAACTGCAGCCACTTGCGGGCAGTTGATCTTTTGTGGTGGAGTTTCCAGAACCCAGTGCAAGAAGCAGCCCATTCCGTTATTTTCCTCTCATCGGAGGCTGAGGAGAGGATTGCTTACTGAGTGTAGCTTTTCCTTACCACAGAGGACCTGAAAGTTCAACATGATCTCATCAACATACGATTTGGAATCCTAGAATTTTACAACCAAAAGCAATTTTAGGTTTAGTTATTCCTCATTTCATAGATGAAGAGTGAGATCACTGCCGCTGGCTGTTACCACGAGGAGGGACGGAGGCACTGGCTTACGGCTGGAACGTGGACTCTGCCTTCCAGAAGCAAGGACATCTATAGGGCAGGGATGGCAAACTGTCGCCCTCGCGGCCAAACATGGCCCAAAGGCTATTTTATTTGGCCTGCGCAATGTTTAGAAATCGGACTTTTTTGCTGCCCTTTTTTAAATCAGGAAGTTTTTTTAAAGGTTGGATTTGGCTCCATTTGCTGGCAGCAGGAAGTGCCTCGGGCCTCTGGGCAGGGCATGCCCTCGTGGGTTCGGTTCACTGCTTTAAAGGGCACTACTCGCTAACGTCTCCGGATCATCCTGCCTCCTATATCACCTTCTGGTCTCCGTGGGTATTTGGGATTCATGGTCCCTGTTCTAGTGCATTATTTTGCTACTTACACATTGGGAAACCAGCCATCCAAAGATCTGTCTGGTGCAGCCTGGGGAGTAAGACTGTCCGCAGGGTCTAGGTTTGGCTCCTGCACAGGCTGCAGGGGGTGCCCCAGTTGCTCAGTTGACTTGTATTCTTTTCAGCCCAACCCTGCTCACCCACCCTCCTCTGAATCCACATCCTTTTGACTCACCATTTGCCCACTGCCCCATGCACAGTAACTGGCAGGGCGCACTCTGAATGGATCAGGCGATGGGTGTTGAGGCAATCTGGAAGCTATGCATGGATTTGGCCAGGGTCACAGAGTTAAGCAGTGTGGGTCTAAGGTTAGAGCCACAATACGCTTGTTAACTCCAGTTAACTGCAGCTGGACTTTACTGTGACTTCTGGTTTGATGGTCCGGAAGGCCTAGTCCTCTAAGAAAGTGTACTTTTGGTTGATAAGAAGGGGACTGAGAAGCTAAGGGATCTTAGCAAACATAGAATCTTGACCCAAATACCTTTGAGTTTCATCACACAATTCTCTATTTGGAGCTATTGCTTCTGCCAAAGATTTCCACTCTTAAGAATGGTTTTCTTGTTTTAGAGTCCTCTCCAGAGGAAGTGGTATATAAATAGAAATAGAGACAGATGTTTCCTATTGGATAGGAATTGGGGGGGGGGGGAAAGCATTTGACATGAAAGAAATGCCTCAAGCAATTACAAGAAGAATAAAATCAACAATTCTGAGATGACAGGAATCCTAGTTATAGTCCAGACTTAGGAAACGAACATTGTAAATTGAAGGACGCGTTACAAAGAGGCCTTTGTTAGAGTGGACCCAATTAATTGTAGGCTCTAATGCAATACGAGTAAATTTGATGTTTACTCTGTTTATTACTTAGCAACATGGGCGTCACCAGGGAGCTTGTTAGAATTGCAGAATCTCAGGCCCCACCCCCACATTAACTATATCAGAGACCACATTTAACAAGATCCTCCGCTGAGCTCTGCTTTAATCCTTGGAGGCATGTTCCTATAGAAAAGAGGAATCCAACTGCCAGGAGGAGAAAGAGGTCTTTACCTCCCCTCCCTGTTTTGTGTTTCAGTGATTCATCTGCTTTATTCTCCTTTCCTTTCCTCTGTTGAGCTGGGGAACAAACCATCTCCTAGGCAAGCCTGTCAGAGAGACTATAGTCCAGTGTCCTCTCCCCCCATTATATGATGAGGACCACGTGATTACTGTCAGAGGTTGCAAAATGGCCAGAAAAATTCCCTTCTCTTTACACCTCTTAGAATCCTTCTATTGCACACACACACGAAATCCTTCTTCTCCAATCTTCATTTCTCCCATGCTAAAGCATTAAGACAAAAACACGCAGTATCATTCCAAATAACATTCTAAATCCCAAGTCATGGGTTTCAGATCTAAGTTTTTAGGCCATTGCTATCTGCCCTAGACCAAATTCTAACATACCAGTTTCAAAAATGTAATATACGTACAATATTATGTAGAGTAACCACAGTACAATGACTCAATGTCCAACTTTTACTATTACATCACTAGGAAGCTATATCTTTTAAGTAATTTTTTAATTTCTGAGAATGATGTGTAGTAACATTAAAGATTACCTGCTCACCTGGCTGCCATTGCTCAGTGGTTGAGCGTCAACCTGTGAACCAGGAGGTCATGGTTTGATTCTGGGTCTGGCACATGCCCAGGTTGCGGGCTCAATCCCCAGTGGGGGCTTGGGGTGCAGGAGGCAGCCAATCAGTGATTCTCATCATTGATGTTTCTATCTCTCCCTCTCCCTTCCTCTCTGAAATTTAAAAAAGAAAAAGGGTACCTGCTTTAAAAGTGTGAGTAAAAGAGAAAACAGTAATTGCTAACTTGTGTAAAGATTGTGAAGATGTTGAAATGGACTTTTGTTTAGTTTGTGTGAGGTAGAAGGAAAGTAAATTTAGTGAAACTAGAATAAAGGGACATGTTCTATTTCTGGAGTCCTGGGATCAACATTGGTGCCAATTTCAATTGGCCAGTAGTGTACTTTGGGCCTTGTGTTATTTTGAGTGAAATATTTAAAACATTTGGTTACCTTTTTCTAGGTGCTTGAGGAAGTCTTCCATAATCTTGATCCTGATGGCACAATGAGTGTAGAAGATTTTTTCTACGGCTTGTTCAAAAATGGGAAATCCCTTACACCGTCAGCATCTACTCCATATAGACAGTTGAAAAGGCATCTCTCCATGCAGGTAAGAAATGAATGGGAAGTGATTTCTTTTTTTTTCTTTTTATTTTTTCTTTTTAATATATATTTTTATTGATTTCAGAGGGGAAGGGAGAGGGAGTGAGAGAATCATTGATTGGCTGCCTCCTGTGTGCCCCCTATTGGGGATCGAGCCCGAAACCTGGGCTATGTGCCTTGACTGGGAATCGAACCATGACCTCCTAGGTCATAGGTCAACACTCAACCACTGAGCCACGCCGGCCAGGTGGAAGTGGTTTCTTTATAAGTAGAAGTTAAACCCATATGAATAATTTTTAATGACTTACCCGGTTGTTTGAAGAAAAATACTAAGGAGGAGGAGTGAGGCAAGAGAAGAATAAGAAAGAATAAGCCATTGAGAAGGAAAAATCAGGTTTGCAAAATGACCATAAATCACAGAGTGGGAAGACCACTAGTTGTGCCCCTTCATGTTAACTTAAGAAGTAACCTGGTGCTAAGTAGAGACACATCTCATCTATAGCAAGGAACTCTCTGCCAGAGCTCCTTGTTTTTGACAAGCTTTGCATTCTTGGCTCACTTGGGAAAAGGAGATCAAAGGGGCTGCATGACTCGCCCCGCCCCTCGTGTGAATTAGAGAAGCACACCTTCTGCTCTTGTGGTCAGGACTGACCAGTTTTGGTCTTCACCAACACCTCCTCGAAATGCCTGAGCTTGCTCAAGTCTCTCTCTTCCTCCAGTCTTTTGATGAGAGTGGACGACGTACTACAACCCCATTGGTGATGACGAGTACCACTGGCTTTCGGGTCTTCTCCTGCCTGGATGATGGGATGGGCTACGCATCAGTGGAGAGGATACTTGACACCTGGCAGGAAGAGGGCATTGAGAACAGCCAGGAGATCCTGAAGGTGTGGCAGCAAAAATGGGAGGAAAATGACAAATTGGGAAAGGGTTGAAAAATTCCAGGTGGTTTTTGAAACTGTGATTTGGTTATTCGATTTCCCCTTAATGATACTTCTATTCACAAGACCTCGAAGATAAGAGGTATCTTTTCCTACCCCCTTTAACCAGGAGTCTGTTGCTAACTACTTTCTATGTTTTTAACCCCTAAATTATTGATCAGAGAAATGCTCTTAACTAATCTCTGGTTGGTAAGGATTAGAATTATACCATTGTGTTTATTTAAACTGCCAGATAGCATTTTCTTTAAAAACATGTAAATAATCATGTTATGGTTTCCTTAAAGAGAGCTAGTTATGTTCCGGACTAAAGATTGTTCCTTAGCAGTCACTAAAGAAATGTAATCATCCATCTTCTAGACCAGTGGTCGGCAAACTCATTAGTCAACAGAGCCAAATATCAACAGTACAATGATTGAAATTTCTTTTGAGAGCCAAATTTTTTAAACTTAAACTTCTTCTAACGCCACTTCTTCAAAATAGACTCACCCAGGCCATGGTATTTTGTGGAAGAGCCACACTCAAGGGGCCAAAGAGCCGCATGTGGCTCGCGAGCCGCAGTTTGCCGACCACGGTTCTAGACTATACATTTAGCTCTCTGGGTTTGTTAATCTTCACTGTCTGCTTCCAGAGGATAGAACTTGTGATTCTCCTGAACTTGTTCTGATCTCCAGGCCTTGGATTTTAACCTTGATGGAAATGTCAACTTGACAGAGTTGACACTGGCTCTTGAAAATGAACTTTTGGTCACCAAGAACAGCATCCACCAGGCGGCTCTGGCCAGCTTCAAAGCTGAGATCCGGCATTTGCTGTGAGTTGTTTCATTCATTTCCTTTTCTACTTTTCCAGCAAAAGTCATTGAGATGCCTGTGACATACATTTTTTTCCATATGCAGATGTAGCTAATCTGCTATCATCTCTCTGCTGTAAAAACGAGGGAGAGCGTAGATGTGCATGTAGGTTTTTGAAGGGAGCTATGGAATGTCCTTGTTTTGTAAGGTGTTTGGTTGTCTTGGTTTTGTGTTTGTATTGAAGCAAGCCAGATGACAGCATTTTGGGGTCTACTTGTTACTTAGAAACAGTTTCCCTTTAACTCAGTTTATTTCTGATTCTAGGGAGCGTGTTGATCAAGTGGTCAGAGAAAAAGAGAAGCTACGGTTAGATCTGGACAAAGCCGAGAAGCTCAAGTCCCTAATGGCCTCAGAGGTGGACGATCATCATGCGGCCATAGAGCGACGGAATGAGTACAACCTCAGGTGCGACTGGTAGGGCCAGATCCCTCCTTATCCAGCACCCTGGCCCAGGGCGGTGGGGCTCAGCCTGCCTGCCTGCTTGGCCACACCTGGCTGGCGTGAATGAGGTCTTGCTACGCCTAAAGGAAAGCAGGATACACTAGATACTTTCTCAAGTTGCTTGACTCTGTTTCCATTTTTGGTAGATCCACATAGGGATCTCTGAGGGATTTGATGGCAGCTTGCTGGTCTTTCCTCCTCCCAGGAAACTGGATGAAGAGTACAAGGAACGCATAGCAGCCTTAAAGAATGAACTCCGAAAGGAGAGGGAGCAGATCATGCAACAGGTGGGCAAGCAGCGTTTGGAACTTGAGCAGGAAATTGAAAAGGCAAAAACAGAAGAGAACTACATCCGGGACCGCCTTGCCCTCTCTTTAAAGGTAATCTTCCTGTTAGTTCTGTGGCCTGTGTCCTGCTGGGGAAACCGCGGCTGTGTAAGAGGGCCAGGCTGCCCAGGGCTCAGGCAGGGTTCCCCGTATGTTTTCCCTGCTGGGCCATGACCCAGGTATAGCAGAGCCCCGCTGGGATCTCCGTTTCAGGGGTATCCAGGCTTCTGGTTTGTCAAGAGCTGATTCTTGTTCTTCTCTCCCCCTGAAGCTGCACTGGGTCCTCAGGGCTGTTTGGCCAGGTTGATGCCCTCTCCCTTCCCTGCCCTCCCCTCCCTCCTTCCTCTTAGCAAATGGACTTGTCTCCTGCCACACAGAGCCCATCAGCTTTGCTTTTGTGCTTCCAAATGTGCCTTTTCCCTCATACATCCTACTCTCCTTTCCCACGCCTTGTAGAGGAAGTGGTCCTTCTCTTTACTGGACTCTGACACCAGATACTATGGTACAGTGTAGTCTAGAGATAAGCGGGGAGCGGGGTCTGGACTGCCTGGTTACAATCTGAATACCACTACTTACTGGAAAACCATGAACAAGTTACCCAAACCTGCTTCCTAATGTGCAAAATGGGCACCATCGTTATGCCTACCCCGAGGCATTGAAATGGGGATTAAATGAGACGCTCCACATACGGTGTCTGGAAGGTAATTGGTACATATGGAATAGTCACTATTGTTGAGGTTATGAAAGGTTCCCAAACTCCACACATCAAAAACGGAGCTGATTCTCGCTCCCTAACCATCCAACTGTTTCCTCTGTTGAATTTTCCCCCTGTTCTGCATCATCGCCATGTGCTGTGTCCCAGTAGCTCAAGTCCTCAGTCATCCTCACTCATCCGTCTTTAAGTCTTGATGCTCTGCAATGCCTCTCGGATTTATCCACTTCCTCTCCATTCCCACAGGCTCTGAAAAGGTTCAGAATTCATCATGATTTCTCATGGACTTAATGTGCAGCCTTTCTTCTATCTGTCTGACCTCCGTACGGCCACCAGAGTTGCCTTACTAAAGAACACGTTCAATCACGCTCTTACCCTTTGTAAGGGTTCAATGTGATAGCACTGGAGGCCCCTAAAATGGGGCTTGCCATACCTTTCTAGCCTCAGGAACCACCAGCAATCTCCCCCCGCACCACCCCACCCCACCCCACCCTGTTGTCATGTCCCCAACCCCATTGCCCCTGCCATCAGCTCTCTCTGTTACTCAGTGGGCTTTTATGCTCCTTTACTGCTTTCTCCAACACTGCAGGCCAAATTACATTTTCATTTCCATTTCACTTACTTTGTTCTTGCCAGAAATAAGGCAATTTTCTGACCCATCATAGGTCATTGTATTCATATCTGACTCCCTTCCCACATCCAGACTGCATTCCCTGTTGTCAGTAACAGAATCTGATTCTGCAGTGGCCAGAGCACTCCCTCAGGCCCAATTCCTTGAGATTGCTGCTCATTGTTGACATCTAAATCTAGACATACTTTGAAGGGTTAGAGTTGTAGAATTGGCATTTTGGGGGAACGGTATATTTTTTAAATGCTTCAAACATGTTCTCTTTTACTCCATATTGCTGTGAGAGGGTGTGAACATGAATGTGTTAACATATATTGGCTCTATATGTTTTTGGCAAAATGTACTTTGAAAATACTGTTCTTCCAATCAGCCTTTAACATTGGAATAGAAAATAGGTTGAATGGCATGTCTGTGTGATTATATATATATATATATATACTAGAGGCCTGATGCACAAAAAATTGTGCAAGGGGCTTGGCCCTCACAACCCTGGCTTCGTCCGGAAGGTCGTTCAGCTGCCCAGTCTAATTAGCATATTTTGCTTTTATTATTATAGATATTAACAAATGTGGGTGGAAATCTCTCTAACAAGTATTATATATACAGAAAAACCCCACCCTTTGTGGACTTCATTTTATGTATTATTTTATTATAATAATTTAAACATATACCAGTTATGAAAAACCTCTATGTGTGTAGCTTTTACCAAAATAAAATTGTAAACCAAACTCTATCACTAAATAAAAATTGAGGGTTATTCTACTTTTTATAGTTTTTCTGACTTCTCTTTTGCTGTTAGCGGAACCAGTTTTCTCTCATTTCATAATATGTTGAGAATGTCTTTCGTGTCATTAAATTTTCTACTGCAATCCTGTCTAGAAGAAAGATAATGCAAGCCATACATGTAATTTCAAATTTTCAGATAGCTGCATTAAAAGGTTAAAAGGAACAGGTGAAATTAATTTTAAATCATTTTCTTTAATGTAGTAGTATCTCTGAACATTATCATTTTGATGGAATCAGTATACAAAAATTATTGAGCAATTTTATATTCTTGTGCCAACTCTTAGGCATCGGGGGAGTGTCCCACACTTCCAGCACGCCTCAGTGGGTGCTGTGCGTGCTTCAGGTGCTCACTGTCCACACGTGACTGCCAGTGGCTCCCTATTGGACAGCACGGTGCTGTAGGATCAAAAAAAACAAAAAAAAAAAAAACGAGGCAGGCTTTTAGATTATAAAATAAACATCTATTTTTTAAATATTTACTTTTGTCTAATCTGAAACTTTCAAAATGAACAAATTCTCAATCCAGAGCACTTATTTGTATGCCTCCTATAAAATGGTACAACAGTTTTCTTATTTCTCAATCTGTGCCTATTTAATTTCCCCAAATTTCTTCAGGAAAACAGTCGACTAGAAAATGAGCTGCTGGAAAATGCTGAGAAGCTGGCAGAGTATGAGAATCTGACAAACAGACTTCAACGAAATTTGGAAAATGTGTTAGCAGAAAAGGTAAATCTTTTTAAATGTGACTTCCTGATACCCAGCTACCTAAGCGTAGTTTACGCAAAAGATCAGGAGCAATGCCACCAAGAAAATGTCTGTTAGGGAAGGATGTAGGTGGCTAAGGGAAGCAGTCACTCTTTGCAGAGATTTCATTTCAGAGGCTGGATGTGAGGAAACCATTGCATGGCACTGAGAAATGATCCCTGGGTTAGCTGAACACATCCCTCTAGAATGTTCTTCCCATCATCCAGTTGGTAGTGTTCCTACTTAAATGTCACATTCCTTTCATACTCAAGAGACTGGGTGAACACCAGACTCTGGGACCTTTGGAATGTTGTAGGTCAAAGAAGGACACTGGGAAAATGACAGCTTTCTCCTTTTCCTTCTCTAGTTTGGTGACCTTGACCCCAGCAGTGCTGAATTCTTCCTGCAAGAAGAGAGGCTGACACAGATGAGAAATGAATATGAGCAGCAGTGCAGGGTGAGTGACTGGAGAGGACTCAGCAAGTGGAGGCGTGCCTGGGTTCCAGTCCCGCTTGACCGTTTCCTAGCTGTGTGACCATGAGCAAGTCACTGACTCTGTGGGAGCCTCGATGCCTCATATGTAGGAGGTAGAAATAATGGGGTTGTTGTGACGATTCAATGAGTAACTGAATGGAAAGTGCTTAGAGCCTGGGACATGGTAAGCACTTAACCCAAATGCTAGCTGTTAATATTTAGTATCTTGAAATATTAGGGAATCATGCACACTGCATTTAAGTCTGCTTTATCTAAGTCAGAAATTACCGGTGCTTAGAGGAACATATGGTTTATTCCAAGTAGAGGACTCTGTGGTCATGTTGATGTGCTTATTCCAAAATTAGCCTTTCCTGATTCATCATTACAGACCTACTAATCAGATGTAGTTTGCTTTTGTCCCGTGGGGTTTTTTCTGATTAGATACCTTATTTTATTTACAAAATGCAAATGAAGCAGAAACCATGCAAATCTTCAGCTAGTAAATAATTACAAATTCTTACCAGAAGAGACAAAAAAAAAACCCTTATATAAATAATAGAAATATTGGATTTTTTAGCTTAGTTATTTGAATTGTTTTTCTTAAATCACAAAGACTTCTTTATTCTAACAAGGTAAGCATAACTGAGTTCTGACTGCTTTAGATGAACAGTCAGAGAAATGAGGAGAACATCACCTCCTTTTGAGGTTGCTCATAGTCTGCCTTCTCAGGAAATACATATGCACATCTTAAATAAAGAAATGAAACATTCATGCTACTTTTACTTTGGCTGTATGCTCTAATCAAGTAGAGGTGTTTTTATATGTCTTTAAAGAGAATTATGTCATCAGTTCTGTCAGTTCTACCTCCAAATCCATCCACTTCTCTATTTTTTTAAAGCTTTCATAACTATACACTTCACCCATTTGAGGTGTACAAATCACATTTTTAGCATATTCACAGAATTGTGCAACCCATTACCTTAATCCATTTTAGAACATTTCATCACACAAAAAGAAACTCTTACTCCACTTTATTATACTTTCTCTCATGACCCCAGCCCTGGCAACTAATCACCTACTTTCTCTCTCTATAGATTTGCCTGTTCTTTACATTGCATAGAAATGGAATTATACAATACATGGTCCTTTGTATCTGGCTTGCTTCATTTAGCATAATGTTTTCAAGGTCCACCCATGTTGTAGCATGTATCAGTACTTCATTTCTTTCAGTTGCTGAATAATATTCCATTATATGACTGTACCAGATTTTATTTATCCACTAGAGGCCTGGTGCACAAAATTCATGCACAGGAGGTGGGGGGGAGGGGAGGGGACCTTCAGCCCAGCCTGCACCCTCTCCAATCTGGGACCACTGGCTCCTAACCGCTTGCCTGCCTGCCTGCCTACCTGATCGCCCCTAACTGCTCCCCTGCCAGCCTAATCGCCCCTAACTGCCCTCCCCTGCCAGCCTGATCACCCCCTAACTGCCCTCCCCTGCTGGCCTGATCACCCTTAACTGCCTCTGCCTCACCCCCCCGCCACTGTGGCTTTGTCTGAAAGGACACATCTGGAAGATGTCTGGTCTAATTAGCATATTACCCTTTTATTAGTATAGATTCATTAATTGATGAACATTTGGATTGTTTTGAAGATTGTGTATAATGCTGATGTGAATGCTTGTGTGCAAGTTTTTGTGTGGATATATGCTTTCATTTCTCTTGGGTATATACTGAGGAATGGAATTGCTGGGTCATACGATGACTATATGTTTAACCTTTTAAGGGAGTGCCAAACCTTTTCCAATGGGTTTGCACCATTTTACATTTCCACCAGTATGAGAGTTCCATCTCTACAACTTGGCCAGTAGTTACTATTGTATGTCTTCTTTTATTATAGCCTTTCTAGCAGCTCTGAAGCAGTATCTCACTGTGGGTTTGATTTGCATTTCCCTGATGGCTAATGATGTTGAGTGTCTTTTCATTTGCTTATTGGTATATCCTCTTTAGAGAAATATCTATTTAGATCCTTTGCCTAATAATTAAATGAGTTATTTGTCTTTTTAGTGTTGAGTTTTAATAGTTCTTTATATATTCAAGTTGCAAGTCCCTTATGTAATTTGCAAAAACTTTTCTCCCATTCTCTAGGGTTTTTTTCTTTTTTTATTTTCTTGATGGTATCCTTTGAAGCACAAAAGTTTTTTTCTTTTGGTGATGTCCAATTTATCTGTTCTTTCTTTTGTTGCTTGGTGTCACATCCAATACTCATGTTGGTTTTTAAACTCCAGGTATTACAAGACCAAGTGGATGAACTCCAGTCTGAGCTGGAAGAATATCGTACACAAGGCAAAGTTTCCAGACTTCCCTTGAAGGACACACTGTCAGAAGAGCTTGGTGTTAACAGTGGTTACCTTGAGCCTGACCAGGGTAAGCCATTCAGACACCATCTTTTCAGAGCCTCTGCCTTTGACTTTCCTTTTAGAACCATGGCTGAATGTAGAATAGACAAACTTTGGCAACAATAACAACAGAAAAAGACTTTGGCAATACTATTTTCTTGAGCTATTTCACTTGCGGTCTGTGTTTTCATTCATTCTTGAAGTCTCTATGAGAATATTTCTATCTAATTTTGATATGCAACAACCAAGGAATGGGAAAATCAAACCACAAAGATATTTGCTTTGTTTAAAAAAAGAAACTGGCTACAAGTCTGAGAATCCAGGCCTTGGGAGTATTAGAATTCAGACACTGAACTATTGCTGAATTCTCCCTTTCTAAAAGAGTGAATAACTGGTATGACAATGATTTTTTTTTTTTTTTGCACGGCGGGGGGGGGGGGGGGAGTGGGGCAGAAGGGGGGGGGGGGGCGCCAGAGATCACAGAATTTGGTTTTCTTATGCTGGCTAAATGTCTGTATTGCCTCTGCAAAACAACAAATAAAATAAATGTGTTGGTTGTCTGTGCCTTTGAGGAAGATTTTGAGTGGGAAGGCTAGGGAGCCTTCCTCTATTTATTATCAACTCTTTTGCTCCTTCCTGATCTTCTGCCTCTTCCAGTGTGTTGAGTTGGAATTGCCTAAAGGGCTCATAATAAACTCTCCTGTTATAAATACTTTTGCCCACTAATAGTTGTTAAAGGAGTACAGGTCCTTATAAGAGTTATTCTTCTCCTCACCTATTTATTCTAGAATAAATAAGGGATGGAGGAAGAGACAAAAAGAAGCCTTAAGACCTTTCTTCTGATTCTCAATCTGTAGCTTTACTGTATTGTAAGGGTGGAGCCCAACTGATAATATGACACATTTCAGAAGCTTTTCTGGACTTTTCCATAGGTGACCAAGTGTTGGGGGCTCTCATGGGTACGTAACTTGCACTATCACTCGCCAGTTGAGGATATGCCATGACATATTGAAGCAAAACAGCTCAAAGCAAGACTGTCAATTCTAGATGCAAGATTTATGCCCTTTCTCCCTTCTGCCTGTGTACACTCACATGAAAAACATTTTTTCTTTTTATTTTTTTGGTTAATCCTCACTCAAGAATTTTTCATTGATTTTTAGAGCGAGTGGAAGGCAGGGGAAGAGACAGAGAGAGAGAGAAACATATCGATTGGATGCCTTCTACATGTGCACTGACGGGCTGGAGCCTGCAACCAAGCCCTTGACCAGAATTAAACCCGGGATCCAAACTGGCTAGGGCTGAAAAACACTTTTGAGTCCCCTGCCTGAAAAGATTTCTACATAATATTAGCTATAATCATTTTGTCTATTTACTAGTTCAGCCCCCAACTTAACACTTTACATTTCAATGTCCCTCTTAGTCATCATCCTGGGCCGTTGCAGAGGTGAACTCATGCAGTTGAGTTGAGAAAAGTTCCCCCAGACTTCCTATATCTGTGTTCCCAATCTACGCCGTATTTGTCCTTCTTTGTCTTTTAGTATAGCCTTTGTTTTTAAAATCTGTATTGCTATCCCAGCTTTCCTTGCATTTCCATTTGCATGAAATATCTTTTCCATTCTTTTACTTTTAGTCTGTGTATATCTTTCATTCTGAGGTGGGTCTCTTATAGACAGCATATATATGGGTCTTGTTTTCTTATCCATTCAGCTACCCTATATCTTTTGATTGGAACATTTAAGCCATTTACATTTAAAGTGAATATTGATAGGTACATATGTATTGTCATTTTAATTTTATTCATTATAACTGTGTTCCTCTGTTGTTATTGTTCTTCTTCTTAACAATGAAGACCCTTTAACATTTCTTGTAATACTGGTTTGGTGGTAATGAACTCCTTTAGCCTTTTCTTGTCTGGGAAACTCTTTATTTCTCTTTCAATTTTAAATGATAGCTTTGCTGGGTAAAATAGTCTTGGTTGTAGGTCCTTGCTTTTCATCGCTTTGAATATTTCATGACATTGCCCTCTGGCCTGAAATATTTCTATTGAGAAATAACCTGAGTCTTATGGGAGCTTCTTTGTAGATAACTGTCTTTCTCTTGCTGCTTTTAAGATTCTCTGTTTGTATGGAGTGGCATGCTCCACCCAAGAAAGATGGAAAAGTGGAAAGATGGCATTGTGGAAAAGTGACTCAGTACAGGAATCCTGGAAACTCTCCCATCATCTCTTTCCTCAGAGCCACAAACCCCCATCTCTCCTCACATGATTTTAGTATGCTCTGCCCTCCCTCCACCTGAGCCCAGGTTGAGTGGCTGCAAACGAAATTTTGTGTGTTGTCCCTTTAGGAGGGCACCTGTGTCCCTAGTAGAAGACTCCTGTCTCTTCCTGGTGGACAGAATCCCTCCTGCTTTTCACAGCCAGATGTTATGTGGATGCCTCTTGCTGGCTCTGGTGCTCTCAAGGGGAACCTTTGCAGCTGAGATATCCCACCAGATTCTCAGCTGCAGCCCTTGGGAATAGGGCCAGGCCTTTTCATGTTTCCGCCCTTTCTACCAGTGTAAATCCTTGGTTATAAGACTTCTGTTCAAATAGTCTTCGTTTGGTTATTCAGGTTGATTGTTCTATATTTTAATTTTAATTCCAGTTTAGTCCTGGGAAAAGGTCCATGTACCTTCCATCTACTCTGCCACCATCTTGGACCTCTGTCCCTACCTAATTTGTTACTCGGTATTTGTTGGATGGATAGAAGGCTGGTTGATTTGACCAAACTACTTCAGTCCACAGCATTTTTGTTAGGAGGCAATCCTGTTTAATAAAGAGTTTCCACATCTACTCCCCACCTACTGTCCAAAAAGATGGATTCTGTAAGGTTTGGTGCGTTGACTGAACATGACAGAATCTGCTCACCTTCCTGTTTCTCTTGTTTTCCCTGATGCTCAAAAACAGAAGAGACTTCTCTTGCCTTCTATGGTTTCCTAGTAGATCTCATCTGTGGCAATTTACGCTAAAATGATTCTTTTATTCAATGGATATCCCTCCTCTGGTGCCAGCTGTGTTACTGAAAGATCAGGGTCAGTAGATCTCATGTATTTTCAGGGCTTGGTTCTGAAGACTGCAATCCACTGAATATGAGCCTCGAGGCAGAGCTGGTCATCGAGCAGATGAAAGAACACCATCAGAGGGACTTGTGTCACCTAAGACTGGAGCTTGAAGACAAAGTAAGTCCTTACCAATCCTGTTCTCTAATTTCTTTGCTAGGCTTTTGCATGTAGTAGATTCTTAGTTCTTTGTTCTCATACAGCAGCATTTTCTATATATTTTCTCTTGTATCTTGGTGGCTACCGGGAACCCAGTTCCTCAGGATGGTTTCATAGGCCAAAGGTGAGATCTTTTCCTCAGAGTTTCTCCAAAATGTAAGATCTTCATTTTCCTGCAAGCATAGAACTCGAAGGCCATTACATTTTCAACTTGTTAAAAAATGTCTTCATAAAACAAACCAAAAAAAGCCCTTTACTGTAACATTATTTCTTAAATTATGTACAAGTTCGGAATATTGGCCTCCAAAACCCTTCCTTAAGCTTGTCGCTTCAACTTATTTTTTCATTTTTCTCTTTTACCATTCCTTGGAGTTATCCTATCCTTCAGTCAAACCAGGTTGTTTTCTGTTTTTCATCAGACTGTGCTCTTTTGCTCATGCTATTACATGCTATGCTATTTCTCTCTCTCTTGAAAGTCTACTTACCCTTCGGAGTTTATATCAAATGTTTTCCTCTTGCTGAACCCATTCCTGAATTCCCCCCACCAAAGGTGCTTTTTCCCTCCTTTGAATCCCCTGGTTACATTGTAGCTCTTTCTTCTATACCTTTTATATATATATTTTTTTTATTCTGTCTCGTAGTACAATTCTCTGTGTTTGTCATAACCATGTCTAGACCGGTTTCTCCTTTATGGCAGGGACTATGTCTTACCCACCTTTGTGTCCCCACAAGGCTTGCAGAGTGCCTGATAGGTGTTCAATAAATATATGAATTTAATTAAGTATGTTAAGCCCCTAAGTTCACGGTAGGAAAGGATGCCTGGGATGACCAATGGTATCCATGGGATGGTCTAGTCAGTTTTAATAGAGTTGTTCAGAAACTAATACAATTCAGCCAAGTTAAAATAAAGGAAAGCAAACCCATGCCTGATTTAAATATATCTTATTTAATGCGTTTTTGAATTGTTACTTTAAAACAAAATGGGAATGCTGAGGAATGCATTGTAGGAAAGAAAGTAATTCTGCCCCATCACATCTCCGCG
This sequence comes from Eptesicus fuscus, assembly GCF_027574615.1. Taxonomy (NCBI): domain Eukaryota; kingdom Metazoa; phylum Chordata; class Mammalia; order Chiroptera; family Vespertilionidae; genus Eptesicus; species Eptesicus fuscus. The sequence goes on from NC_072477.1 coordinate 40,797,148, forward strand.
GCCTGGAGCTGAGTAACATTGTGGTGGTTTTGCTTTCTGACTTTAGGTGCACCATTATGAAAAGCAGCTAGACGAAACCAAGGCTGCCTGTGAAAAGGAGCAGGAGAACATGAGGCAAAAGTGTGAGAATGAAGTGCACATCCTGGAGCAACAAATAAGTGACCTTAAACATGAAATTGCAGAACTCCAGGGCCAGGCAGTGGTGCTCCAGGAGGCACAACATACGACTAACTGCAAACACGAGGAGGAGAAGAAACAACTGCAGCTGAGGTGGGATGAGGAAAAGACCCTCCTGCAGGAGACGCTGAGGCTGGAACATGAGGCAGAGCTCAAGGACAGACTGGAGCAGGCTGAGGAGAGCTTCGCCCGAGAGAGGGAGGGACTTCTTCACAGTGGTGCTTGGACAGAAGAGAAGGTGAGGGGCTTGACTCAGGAACTCGAGCAATTCTACCAGGAGCAGCTGCAAAGCCTGGCGGAGAAGCACACCCTCGAGAAGGAGGAGTTGCGAAAAGAGCTCTTGGAAAAACACCAAAGGGAATTCCAGGAGGAAAGGTAAGAAAATGGGGGAAGTGGAGCAACCTGGGGTGCTGTCCGTCCCAGGCACCAGAAGTTCTAGTCGGAGAAGGAGACTCTAGTAAATCAGAAGGCATAATAGCCCCTTGAAACACTTTTTCAGTTTTTCAACTTGTTTTGCCATTGTTCAGCCATAAACCGTCTTGAGGTTATTGAAACTGTTTTTCTTTTAAAAGGGGAAAGTATGCTTGGTGACAAACTTGTATTTCTTTTTTTAATCCTCACTCAAGGATATGTTTTTATTGATTTTTAGAGAGGGAGAGGGAAGGACAGAGAGAGAGATGTCGATGTGAGAGAGAAACATCAATTGGTTGCCTCCCATATGCACCCTGACTGGAGATCAAACCCACAACCTAGGTATGTGCCCTGACCAGGAATCGAACCTGCAACCTTTTGGTGTACAGGACGATGCTCCAACCAACTGAGCCACCCGACCAGAGCTCAGACTTGTATATTTTAAGGTCACAGATAAGGATAAGATTATTGCAAATGTGGGTCCTTCCTCGTTCAGTCCTGTTGTTTTCTGAGAAAGGCTATTTATAAACTACATTCTGGGCAAAGTCACATTTCCTCCCAGAGTTATGAAACTCTACTGTGTGCTTACCTTACTCATGTGAACTCTCAGGTACACATGAGGCCTTTGGCGCTTCATACTCTGATGACCTCAGTGCTACTTCATTAAATACGAGGCAAAATCATAAGGGACTGTAATACTTGTGGTTTATGTGATTATTATCCTTCAATGCATACTTAATTAAAAAGAAAAAAATTTATATTTCCCAAGTTAGGGGGCTATACATGCATTTGATCATTTACCGTGAAATATCAGTTGAAGTGTTTAGTTAAAAATCTAAAAGCAAAGGCATCCAGGAGAATGCCAAAGAATTGTTTTTCTTTCTAAATTTTTCTTGTAAATGCAGAGAGCACTGAGTCTTTTCCATTATGGCTGCTGGTCTTGGCTCTCAGAAATGACACCCCTTCTCAGTATAAATGAATCACAGAGGGAGAAGTGAAAACTATTTCTAGAACGCATTGAAATCGTTTGCTTGGCAGCTTCTCCTGTGCGTGGGAAATGTTTTGTTTGTTTGTTTGCTTGTGGAGTTGATGGCAGTTTCAGTAATGCTGTATGTTGACCACATTTAGGGGAAAAATGGAAACTGAGTGTACTAGAAGAACCTGTCAGATAGAAGCCCAGTGTCAGGCCGACTGTCAGAAAGTCACTGAGAGGTGTGAAAGTGCTCTGCAGAGCCTGGAGAGGCACCTGCGCCAAGAGCTGAGGGAGCTCCTGGAACAGCAGCGCGAGGAGAGGTCTCAGTGGCAGTTTGAGAAGGACGAGCTCACGCAGGAGTGTGCCGAGGCCCAGGAGCAGCTGAAGGAGACTCTGCAGAGAGAGAAAGCGACGTCCCTGGTCTTGACCCAGGAGAGAGAGATGCTGGAGAAAACATACAAAGAACACCTGAACAGTATGGTTGGTGAGAGAGAGCAGCTACTCAAAGACCTGGAAGACCTGAGAAAGGTGTCTGAAAGGCAGCAAAGCCTACTGTCCAACCAGATCCTGGAGCTGAAACGCAGTCACGAGAGAGAGCTGAAGGACCGCGAGCAGGCCCTGTGCCAGGCGGGCATCTCGGAGCAGCTGGCCAACCAGCGGCTGGAAAGGCTGGAAATGGAACGTGACCAGGAGAGGCAGGAAATGATGTCCAAGCTTCTGGCCATGGAGAGCGTCCACAGAGTGGCCTGTGAGAAAGCAGATCGAGACAGAGCTGAGCTGAGCACAGAAATCGCCCGGCTTCAGAATAAAATTAAGGAGATGCAGCAGGTGGCATCTCCTCCCTCCAGGCTTCAGAATGGCGGCCAGGAAACGGGAGGGGAGGAGGCAGAAGGAAGTGGAGCCCTGTCCCTGCTCCAGCAAGGAGAGCAGCTGTTGGAAGAGAATGGAGATGTCCTCCTGAGCCTGCAGAGAGCTCACGAACAGGCAGTGAAGGAAAACGTGAAGATGGCTGCTGAAATCTCTAGATTGCAACAGAGGCTGCAGAAATTAGAGCCAGGGTCCGTCCTGTCGTCTTGCTTAGAGGAGGCAACCAGTGGGCTTTTCGGAAATTCTGTGGAACAAACGGAGCCATGTTTACTGCAAAACCGAGGGAAGCAAGCAGGCGGTGTCCCCAGGCGGCGCGTCCTGAGCGACCTGCAAGGCGATGAGGCCCGGGACCTGGGAAGCACAGGGACGAGCTCTGTTCAGAGACAGGAGGTCAGAGTGGAGGCGTCTGAAGCGTCCCTGGGGAGTTTTTCCGAGCTTGAAAACAGTGACGAGACCAGGACTGAGACCTGGGACCTGAAGAATCAGATTTCTCAACTGCAGGAACAATTAATGGTCTTACGCGCAGACTGCGATCGAGCTTCCGAGAAGAAGCAGGACCTACTGTTCGATGTTTCTGTGCTAAAGAAGAAACTAGGTGTGCTGGAGAGAATCGCCGAGGCTTCTCCCAAGTACAAGCTGTTATACGAAGACGCGGGCAGAGACAACGACGGTCTCCAGGAAGAGCTGTACGCGTTGGAGACGCGCTACGAGGAAGCCCTGGAAAACAACAAGGAGCTCGCTGCAGAGGTTTTCCGCCTGCAGGACGAGCTGAAGAGAGCCGAAGAAATGACCGACACGTTCCTCAGCCTGGAAAAGAGCTACGATGAGGTCAAAAGAGAAAACGAGGAGCTGCACGTTGTGGTTTTGAGACTTGAAGGCACGATTGAGAGGCTGCAAGAAGGAGCAGCGCTCCAGTGTGGCTGCTCCTCCCTGTGGGGAGCCCAGTTAGAGGACCTGAACCCCAAGCCCGAGCCTGACGGGAAGGTGCTTGTGCTCAGTCAGACACTGGAAGCACCTTCATCAAAGGCTTTGAATGTATGCCGGGTTATAGAACATTATCAAGAAAACCAGTACCTTGAGCAGGAGAACACGCAGATCCTGGGGAAAGTACAAGCACGTGAAATTGCCTGGCTGCACAGAACAATCCAGACTCACGGAGAAAAGCCTGGAGAACAGAACCAGGTGATCATAGAGGAGAACACCACCCTCCTAGGCCTCCAACACAGACATTCCCAGCGTCAGGCCGTGATAGCGGAGTTAGAACTGGAGAAACAAAAGCTGCAGGAGCTGACTAGGAAGTTGAGGGAGAGAGTCACTAATTTAGTGAAGCAAAAAGATGTCCCCGCTCAAGGAGGGAAGGAGGAAGAGCTGAAGGCAATGATGCATGACTTGCAGATCACGTGCAGTGAGATGCAGCAGAAAGTTGAGCTTCTGAGGTAACGTATGCACCTTCTAAAATTCACGGACTCCCACCGAGCACCTGGCCACATCTAACTTCCGCTGCTTGCTGTACCTAGAGACACTAACCTGTTAGTCTCCAAGAAGAGAGCAGTGCTTTAGACTTCCTTCTGCTTCTGTCACCTTAACAAGTAGAATAACCTTGCCTAGGAGGCACCCCCTTCCTCTGTAGGAAATAAATGTCATTCACTGACGTGTGAAAGTTGATAACGGAGCGTGTTTGCTGTTTAACCACGTGCCTCATCCGTGTGTGTCGAGTCTTTAACTCTTTTCTAGCCCTTCATTTGGACGGGTAGAATTTTTGTTGTTGTTAAATGTTATTTTCCTCATGTTGATGAAACATGTTATATGAGAGTGAATGCCTTTTGTATATTATTAGCTTGCTTGGTAGATAACTCTCTTTTTATACTAATATAGGATAAATGTGTTTTGTAGCTTATAGTTTTTTCCCTTATGCCCCTTGAAGATACATGCCAATATTCCATAAACAACAGAAGCTTATCTTAGGACATATAATTTAATTGAGAAGCTATCAGATTCTAATAAATGTGCTTGAAAATAAAGACAACAACAAAAAGACTTGAACCACTGCTCACTTGACTTTATAAAATACGTTGCAATATCTTCTAGCCCAGTGGTCGGCAAACTCATTAGTCAACAGAGCCAAATATCAACAGTACAACGATTGAAATTTCTTTTGAGAGCCAAATTTTTTAAACTTAAACTTCTTCTAACACCACTTCTTCAAAATAGACTCGCCCAGGCCGTGGTATTTTGTGGAAGAGCCACACTCAAGGGGCCAAAGAGCCGCATGTGGCTCGTGAGCCGCAGTTTGCCAACCACGGTTCTAGCCAATTTGGTTTGTAAAAAAATGTGTAAAAGATTGCATCATGTCTGAAATATCTTAATGATATGAAACAAAATAATTTAATTCTGGATGTAGTTTTCCCTCTTCTTACTTCAGATGATTTTCCGTTCTAAAAACCAGAATATAATGAAATGGAAAAAAATTCACAAAGTGAACATGGTGTATATTTCAGCATGGCCCTTTTATTCATGTAGTGAACTTTCTTTCTCTGGGTACCTTGGGGCCTAAAACTAAAGCTAGTACAAATGAGTAATAAGGTGTCTGTCCATTGGCAGCAGGCAGGCCTGGAGACTGAGATAAAGGAAGGTATTTGCTCAAAGCAGTAGGCTCGCCACAGACACCATCAGCTACCAGAGTGGGCATTGCGTCTCCCTCTGTCTCCATGCGCAAGTGTTTTAGCCACACTTCCCTAATGTCTTAGTGAGAGTCTTACTTCCCATAAGAAATGAGTCAAAATGTTATAGTTTGATTTCTAAGAACAGAGACTACTAATTTAGACTTCTCATTTTAACTGGCATGAAATGCTTGTTTCATTGGAAATTACTAGAAAGTATTTTCCAAAGACTCCAGATGACTGCCTTGTTGTAACTACTTTTCAAATCTCTGCTTCAGATATGAATCTGAGAAGCTTCAAGAAGAAAATTCTATTTTGAGAAATGAAATTACTACTCTAAGTGAAGAAGATAGCATTTCTAACCTGCAGTTGGAGAAATTAAATGGATCTCAGGAAGAAATGTGGTAAGACATATACTTACGTTTTCTTAAGGCATTTTTGCAGGGACTAAAACTATTTTACTTCAACATTTAAAGCCTAACTCTTAAGTTATGTTTTCATTGTCCCTTTAGGCAAAATATAGAAACTGTAAAACAGGAAAAAGCCGCAGTTCAGCAGATGGTTGAAAATTTAAAGAAACAGGTAAGGAGATATTTCATACTTCCCAGTGTTACTTGAGTCTGAAATGTTCTTTTTTTTATTTGAAATTTACAGATTTATAGGATATGCTATTGGAATAACATAGCTAGTGGTGGTAAGGTTGTAAATTCAGAGATTCAAAATGGAACTTATGATGACTCTTAAGTTTCTATTTTTTGTGGGTTTAATAATGTATTATTATTTCTTGGCTCTGAGTGCTTGATACAAGTTTTATGTCAGTGGGAATGGGGAGGTGATACTTCTAAAACCAAACCTATGTCATACTAGTTTTATCCCTCAGAAAATTAAATGAGTTTCTTTTTTCTGATTAGAAAAAATTAAAGAGTTGCAACTGTTAGCTTCTTCCTCTTTTTTCACCAGGATTGGAAGCAGAAAGTTAAGTACAAAATTTCACAGATACAGAATACCAATTAATCAGTATCTTTTCACAGAATTATGATTTATTTAGATAACTTGTGCCAGTCAATGCCCAATTTGTACAATTTCACAACATGCAATTGTGTGGGTAAAGGCCACTTAAAAATCTGTCTGAAACAGTCAGTAGTCAAGGGCATCCTGGGAAAAGGGTAGACAAGGTATTAATGTCCCAAATGTATTTTGTACACTTATAAACAAACTAGAGGCCCAGTGCACGTATTCATGCACAGGTGGGGTCAGGCCGGTGGGGGGCCATGGGCAGTTGGCGGCCAGCCCTGCCCCCAATCAGGGTGTTGGGGGCCAATCGGGGGCTGGGCGGAGCTGGGCGATCAGGGCCTGGATCAGGCTGGTTAGCTGCCACAGTGTGTGTCATAGCCACTGGTTGTTCTGGTCGTTCTGGTCGTTCCACCATTCCAGTGGGCTTTTATATACATAGATGGCAAAACCCAGATGAAAAATGAATAACCGATATGAATGGTCAAGTCACAGAAAAAAATAAGAATACAACAAATAAAAAGATGGTCAGCCTCCTTGGTGATTAGGGGAGTACAAATTAAATGAGTTTCTTTTTTCTGATTAGCAAAAATTAAAGAGTGATTTCATCAAGAAAAAAGAGGTGGTGAGGAAACGAAGGTGCTCATACCTAGTTGGTAGAACTCTAAGTTGGTAGCACTGCGAGAAAGACGTTTTGGGGATATCTATAAAAATAGTAATGTATATGCCTGCCTTCTAACCCAACAGCCCCACTGCTAAAAAAATAAAAGATCCTAAATACAAAATGCTAACATGTGTAAGTGAATTTTCCAAAAGATTGCTTTGTTTCTTCATCATTAAAATTCAATGCATTATGCAATGTCTTGATCCTTGGAATACCCGACAGCCACTAAAATATATAGCATATGGTGGTTTTTGAATGCACTGACTTAAAAGATGGGTCTGTAAGTAGGAAAACAGGCTGTCCAAACATCTGAAATGATTCCAATTTTTGTTATAAAAAAAGAAATCTCTCTGTGTACAGTATACGGGTTTTATTATATGCATAGAAAGCAATCTGGAGGGATACACATGTTTCCAGCTGTGAACCATGGCTACTCATGTGGCGTGGATTTGGACTGAGTATCTGTCACTTCCTCACACACTTCTGAACTGACTGAATGTGTAACAGTTACTCTGTATTACTTCTGTTATTAAGTGTGTGTGTAACTTCATCTACATATCGAGGGAAAAACCAATTAGTCTCTAAATCTGTTTTTTAGCAGAAGTAGGGTAACTAGTTTTTAAAACTTATTTCAATTTTAATTAGATTTCAGAATTAAAAACCAAAAACCAACAGTTGGATTTGGAAAAGATGGAACTTAGCCAAAAGAACTCTCAAAATCAGAGAGAACTGCAAGAGCTTAATCAACGTCTGGCGGAAGTGCTGTGCCAGGAGAAGGAGCCAGGGCGCGGCACGTTTGAGGAGTGGGAAGAGGAGAAGTCTACTCTGGAAGAGGAACTGGAACGCTGTAAAGTGCAGGTATGGCCAGCAGCCACCCCACAGCCTTTGTGGAGGAAATCCCAACAAATAAAAGAAATGCTTATACTGTATTACATTTCTTGTACATAAAGTCTTAGTAATGAAAACAGTGTGGCCCTAATCAGTTTAGCTCAGTGGATAGAGCATCAGCCTGCAGACTCAAGGGTCCCAGATTCCATTCCGGTCAAGGGCATGTACCTTGGTTGCGGGCACATCCCCAGTAGGGAGTGTGCAGGAGGCAGCTGATCGATGTTTCTCTCTCATCGATGTTTCTAGCTCTCTATTCCTCTCCCTTCCTCTCTGTGAAAAATCAATAAAATATATTTAAGAAGAAAACAATGTGATACTGGCATATGAATAGATAGAGATATATAGATGTGTATTTATGGATGGCCCAGATCTTGGTTTCTAAACACCTTTCTCCTATAAAAGGAACCAGGGCTCCTTGGAAAAATGATGGATTCCAAGGCTGGAGGACAAAGAAAATTCAAGATGAGCCTGGAATATTTCATCGTGCCAGGAAGAAAAAAATGCTCAGAAAAAATGGGGCATGTTGAAAGGTCACAGGGCCCAAACTCCTTTAGGCCAAAGATGGAACGATTTCAGCAACAAAGTAATCATAGTAAAATATAAAATAAATAAGCTTATAAACGTAGGATAAAATAAATATCTATATGACCACACCGATATAAAAAACTGAGTAAGTAAATAAAGGGGGGAGACACACTGTCTTCCTTAGAGTAGAATTCCAATTAATAAATGTAGAAAAAAATATGCCGAAACCGGTTTGGCTCAGTGGATAGAGCGTCGGCCTGCGGACTCAAAGGTCCCGGGTTCGATTCCGGTCAAGGGCATGTACCTTGGTTGCGGGCACATCCCCAGTAGGAGGTGTGCAAGAGGCAGCTGATCGATGTATCTCTCTCATCGATGTTTCTAACTCTCTATCCCTCTCTCTTCCTCTCTGTAAAAAATCAATAAAATTAAAAAATAAATAAATAAATGTAGAAAAAAATAGAAAGTCATTAGAAGGCAAACACCAGAGTAGTAATTGTAGACAAAACCCACTGGTAGACACTAAAATTAATAAGCAAAAGTTTAAGGAGAAACACGATCTTCATAGCCTCAAGTATGTCTCCGAGAGAGAGAGTTACTTTACAGCGGGGAAATCTTCAAAAACTACCCTAAAAATCATGTCCATGCCTTTTGAGAGGAGAACCTTTTAAAAGATCGTTCAGTTAGTTCCATTCAGTGTAAGGATGAATGGCCATAAAACGGTGTCGTTGATTCTCTCTCTCTCTCTCTCTCTCTCTCTCTCTCTCTCTCTCTCTCTCTCTCTTTCTTTCTCTCTCTCTCTCTCTCTCCCCCTCCCTCCCTTCCTCTCTTTTCTGGAGCACATCCGCTCCTCTTTCCTGTTTGTTCCTCTTTTGTCCCTCAAGAGACCTCTCTCTCTCCCTCTTTCTCCTAAGCACCAAGGGTCCTTCTACTTCCTCTGTAACTTTCTACGTAAACCTTCCCTTATTTAAAAACAAAACAGTGTGCCATTGAATTTGTGCTAGTGAGTCCCTAACGCTGCCTTTTTGTGGCCTCGTAAGTTTCCTCAGGCTAAATGAATGTGTCTGTTACTTAACTTTTTAATTTTTTTCTTAGTCCTCCACTTTAGTGTCTTCTTTGGAGGCAGAACTCTCTGAAGTTAAAATACAGACACATATTGTGGAGCAGGAAAACCTCCTTCTCAAAGATGAACTGGAGAAAATGAAGCAGGTAAGACTGCTGCTTAGGAGCGGTCCGGGGGAACCTTGTGGAACAGTATGTACCTGACGGCCTGGCTTTGCCAGCCGCCAAATGTCCTTTTGAATGAATCCTGTCAACTAGCTTATTGCTTGGTGAAGTTGAAGGCTTGCAATACAAGTCTATTTTTAAGGGCTTTTATTGCTAAATCTCTAGCTCTAGTTTGTAACTTACATATGTCGTAGACTGAAATTCTGTTGCTATGAATGATCACAACCACTTCAGTTTAAGGAAATTGATGTTCTGCTTTCTCCAAACCGGATGAAAAAGTAATAGAAGTTTGTCTAAAAAGAAGGTAACTTTTTCCTTATAACTTTAATAACTACCCACCCAGATTCATGAGACACAGGCGAAGTTGGTCCTTCTTATCCTTTCCTCACAGCAAGTATGAGGCGTCTCAGGCATAAGGGTAAATTCTAGGGGATTATCAGGGATGCAGTCTCACTTATGAATCTGGCTTTCAGAGCCTAGTTCCAAGTTTCAAAGACTTAATTTTAAGTATAAAAGAGAGTTTACCTTAAAGTTATATCCTGGACATTGTCCTATTTTATTCTTTACTAGAGGCCTGGTACACGAAATTAGTGCAGAGGGGCCGGGGGAGTGTCCCTCAGTCCAACCTCCGCCCTCTCACAATCTTGGACACCTCGGGTATGGTCCCTAGGCCTGGCCAGTGATCAGGGCCTATCAGGGCTTTCCTTTCCCCAGCTGCCGACAGCTGGTCCCGCCCACACCGCTGCCACTGCTTGCCATCTATGTGTCACTGCACCCCCTCCACCACCACCAGTCACCTCCCTCTGCAGGCAACAGGCGTGGGGTGCAATCGCTTGGCTGGCCTGGGCCTCCCTCTGCGGAGCGATTGCTGGCCAGCTCCACACACCTGGCACAGCGTTGCTGGCCAGTGGCCTGGGCCTCCCTCTTTGGGGTGATCGGTCGCAGAGCCCCCACATCGATTGCCCCACAGAGGGTGGCCTGGGCCTCCCTCTGCAGGGCGATCATGGGGCAGTGGTGGGGCCCCGACCAATCGCATCACACCTGCCTTGGCTGGCCTGGCGCCAGTGCATGTCATAGCATGGTCGTCCAGATGGTCATTCTGCTGTACAGTTGTTCATCAATTTGCATATTATACTTTTATTATTATAGATTCTGAAATTTTCAGTGAGTACAGGAATCTTTCTGCTTGAGCAAAACTGATTTATAATAGGAGAATTTCATCATTCCATTTTATTTAATTTACTTCAAAATGGATTACTTTAACATTATGACATCCTTAGGTTATAAAATTCTCTCTTGTATCTGCTCATTTTATGAGCATAACGGTGTCCCTACCACTGAGTGTTCTGTTCGTGTTGACCTCTAAGTGACTCCTGTCAGTCTTGATTCCCTAATCCTATATAATAAAAGAGGAATATGCAAATTGTCCGGGACACCATAACATCATGACCGATCAGCAGGAGGCATGTACAGCAGGAGCGGGTGGACGGGGACTGCCATCACCAGGGGGGCCTCCACGCAGCCCAGCCCGGGGGCAGCCCCCGGCGGAAGCAGAGGTGCCCCGGCAGAGGTGCGTCCCTGGCCTGGGACGTGGCACTGCCTGTGTGCGTCTTGCCTGCGTCCCTGGCCAGGGACGTGATGCTGCCTGCGTGTGTCCCTGCCCAGTTTATTAATAAACTAGAGGCCTGGTGCACGAAATTCGTGCACGGGGCGGGGGGGGGGTGTCCCTCAGCCCAGCCTGCACCCTCTCCAATCTGGGACCCCTTGAGGGATGTCCAACCGCCCGTTTAGGCCCGATCCCGGGATCGGGCCTAAACGGGCGGTTGGACATCCCTCTCACAATCCAAGACTGCTGGCTCCCAACCGCTCGCCTGCCTCTGCCTGATTGCCCCTAACCGCTTCTGCTTGCCAGCCTTATCACCCCCTAACCACTCCCCTGCCAGCCTGATCGACGCCTAACTGTTCCCCGGCTGGCCCGATTGCCCCTAACTGCCCTCCTCTGCTGGCCTGGTCACCCCTAACTGCCCTCCCCTGCCAGTCTGGTCACCCCTAACTGCCCTTCCCTGCAGGCCTGGTCCCCCCCAACTGCCCTCCCCTGCAGGCCTGGGTCCCCCCCCAACTGTCCTCCCCTGCAGGCTTGGTCACCCCCCCAACTGCCCACCCCTGCAGGCCTTGTCCCCCCCCAACTACCCTCCCCTGATGGCCTGGTCTCCCCCAACTGCCCTCCTCTGCTGGCCTGGTCACCCCTAACTGCCCTCCCTGCTGGCCTGATCATCCCCAACTGCTCTCCCCTGCAGGCCTGGTCTACCCCAACTGCCCTCCCCTACAGGCCTGGTTCCCCCAACTGCTCTCCCCTGCAGGCCTGGCCCCCCCAACTGCCCTCCCCGGCAGTCCTTGTACCCCCCAACTGCCCTCCCCTGCTGATCTGGTCTCCCCCAACTACCCTCCTCTTCTGGCCCAGTCACCCCTAACTGCCCTGCCTGCTTGCCTGATCGCCCACAACTGCCCTCTCCTGCAGGCCTGGTTCCCCCCTCAATTGCCCTCCCCTGAAGGCCTGGTCCCCCCCAACTACCCTCCCTTGCAGATCTGGACCCCCCACTCCCCTCCCCTGCAGGCCTGGGTCCCCCCCAACTGCCCTCCCCTGCAGGCCTGGTTCCCCCTCAATTGCCCTCCCCTGAAAGCCTGGTCCCCCCCCAACTGCCCTCCCTTGCAGATCTGGTCCCCCCCCAACTCCCCTCCCCTGCAGGCCTGGGTCCCCCCCAACTGCCCTCCCCTGCAGGCCTGGTTCCCCCTCAATTGCCCTCCCCTGAAAGCCTGGTCCCCCCCCAACTGCCCTCCCTTGCAGATCTGGTCCCCCCCCAACTCCCCTCCCCTGCAGGTCTGGGTCCCCCCCAACTGCCCTCCCTTGCTGGCCTGGTCTCCCCCAACTGCCCTCCTCTGCCAGCCTGGTCACCCCCAACTGCTCTCCTCTGCTGGCCTGGTCACCCCTAACTGCCCACAACTGCCCTCCCCTGCTGGCCATCTTGTGGCGGCCATCTTGTGTCTTGGAGTGATGGTCAATTTGCATATTACTCTTTTATTAGATAGGATTTATATATTATTTTCATATACATTTTACTAATTTTCTTTTATCTCTGACACTTCTATTATAGAGAAAGGGCAAATAGCAATATTAAAATATTTCCTCTAATTAATTCCCTTTTAATGTGCACGAATTTCGTGCACCGGGCCACTAGTAAAATTATAAAACTCTCAGGGAATTTGTGTCCCTCATAATGCCTAGGACAGTACTGTTGCCTAATGGGGACTTTAACAGAACCTTTTCAAGTCAGATGCTACTGTGCAAAGCATCTCTCTTCTGCCATAACAGAAGCTGTCAGTCCACATAAACATTGCAGAAGTTAAAACTTGCAGGGCCCTTCTCTGGTGGATAAGTATCCCAAAGCTCTTATTACCAACTTCATCCAAATTAACCTGGGCACACTTTTCTCCTTTACCTTTGAAAGTCGGCCTGTTGTTCAACCTCTAAGATGATAATGATGGGTTCCAAATCCGTAGCAGGGGAAACGTGTGCTTTGTGACTTTGCTAAGCTAGAGATCAGGAGAAGAGGAGCAGAGCTGGGAGTAAGAGAGCTTGATGAGGACATCATTCCGCACTTCTTTATTGCACATATTTTACAGAGGCGTTGACATAAATTGTGCTCTGGAAAAACAGTGAGCCCTGTCTCCCTTTGGCAGGAAGCTGTTCTGTGGCACTCTTTTAGGTCACAGAGCGGAATGGTGTCAGCCATACAGCTTGGACCTGGAAAGCATGGGCTGCTCTATGGGACATAATGACTCCTCATTCACAAAGCACTTTTGTTAACTGTTGCACTGAAAAGAAACATGAATAGCGTCAGCAGAAGCCACAAGGCTGTTCACTAGCAGGCTTTGTGAGGGTCCAGGGTTGGGGAGGCAAGGCGGTGAACAAAGGAGAGAGGCCCTTCATTAAACCAGTGCCCAGGTACTTTAAAATACATTTTCCTTCATCCTTCTGGCGTGTTTAGATTTGTAAGGTATGCTGGATTTGTTGCCAGTTGAAGGCCAAAGTCAACCCTCAAAGACTATTTTGTCACAGTATTCCTAAAGCTAAATGGAAAAGAACTTAAGGGAGGAAGTAGAAGGATGGCCATAAAATCATAATGATAATAAAGAATTGAAAACTGGAAAGCCAAGTGAAGTGGAGGGAAATGGAAAATGCATGAACTGTGGAAAAGAGTTAAGAAGTGTAAGAAACCAGTCTCTTCGAAGCAGTGGTGGGGGAGGGGAGGTTGCTCCCCGACCCTGGGGCGTTTAGCGATGTCTGGGGGTGTTTTTTGGTTTTTATAACTGATGTGTGGGGAAGGGGGAGGGTGCTACTGGGATCTGATTGGTAAAGCCAGACATGCTGTTAACGACCCTACAGGGCACAGGGCAGACCCCACAGCAAAGAACTATCTGGCCCAAAAAGTCCGTAGTGCTAAGGCTGATGCTGAAAAGAAACAAGAAAGTCATTGGTTTTCCTGATTCCATAAAGTGGAGAGGAGGAAGCCAGAGTGTCCACACAGCAACATTTTACTAAGCAAGTGGGTTTGGGCATCTTCCCAAAGGGAAGGGATATGGAACGAGCCAAAAAATAACGTTTTGTCTTTCACCTTGTTCTTGTGATAATACATTGTACTTGGTGCATACCAATTCTGTAACCTTGACTGAGATTTTTGAAAGTGATTTACTTAAGAAAGCATGAGGAAAATGTATTGTGCTAGATGTGCACAAGTTAAATTGATGACAGGATGTCAGTATGTTATTTATTTTACCCTGAACGTAAAACAGAAAGCTAGGACCATTATTTATCAATGTCTGTCTGGTTGAGTCTATCTGAACAGACATCTCAACAGTGCATTGGAGAATGGAGAGAAACTAGCAGGGAACATTTTGTTAATGTTAATTATAGTCCCCAAGAGTTTATGTGTCCTCTGAAATATCTACAGATAGGGAAATAGCAGCAGCCCTGAAAATGCCCCGTTTATAAATACCTTTTTATAAATATCGGCATGAGATGTGAGGGGAGGGCTCGTTTGTTTATCTCTTCCAGCTGCACAGATGTCCCGATCTCTCTAACTTCCAGCAAAAAATTTCTAGTGTTCTAAGCTACAATGAAAAACTGCTGAAAGAAAAGGAAGCTCTAAGCGAAGAATTAAACAGCTGCGTTGATAAGGTAGTAAAAATAAGATGACTTTTTACCATCATTGTACAGTGTGCACCATAATGAGCATTTCTCTATGCCCTTGGCACACAGGCCTAATTGTTCCGGAAGATCCTGGAATAGCATTTCAGCTGGCATTATGTGACCTTAGAGCTCCCCAGGCCATGATTTTAACAGGAGTTTAAAGTAATTGTCTAATAACTACATCATTAAATACAGTAATATAAAGTTTGCCTCATTTTAATATGTAGCCATGCTACTTAATCTATAATATTATTTAAAGATATCACTATGTACTTATCCTATATAATAATAGACAAATATGCAAATTGACCATACCTCCGACACACCCACAAGCCACGCCCACCATCCAATCAGAGCGAGTATGCAAATTAACCCAAACCAAGATGGCTACAGCCACAGAGAGCAAGGTTTCCTAGGTAACAGAGGAAGCCAAGCTTTCTGCCAGCTGTTGCAGGCCTAAGCCTCCACTCAAGCTACAAAGTTTCAATTATAGAAGGTAAACAAATTCAAACAAATGGCAGCAGAATGGAGCTTGAGAGAGCAGGCCAGGGTTGCTGCCGGCAACAGGGGAAGCAAAGCTTTCCACACACCCTGGCCGGGCCCACCCGCTTAAGGCAACAAAGTTTCAATTATAACCCCAACACAAATGGCTTCGGGCCTCGGAGGGAGCCCCAGGCTTGGCTCTGCTCCAGGCTACAAAGTTTCAATTGTAGAAGGAAAATAAATTCCAGATACCAGGGCCTCTGCTTGCGTTGCCAGGGGGCGTGGCCAGCCTGCAAACCACCACAGGCCCCTCGCTTAGGCTGCCCCACGCCCCAAGGGAACCCCACCCTGATCAGGGACACCCTTCAGGGCAAACCAGCTGGCCCCCACCCCTGTACCAGGCCTCTATCCTATCTAATAAAAGAGTACTATGCAGATTGATCATCACTGAAACACACAATATAGCTGCCCCGATGTGGTCAAAGATCCTGCCCCCATGTGGACACAGTATCGCCACCACAGCAGCAGGAGAGGGCAGTTGGGAGGCACCTGGCCTGCAAGGGAGGGCAGTTGAGAGGGACCAAGCCTGCAAGGGAGGGAAGTTGGAGGTGATCAACCCTGCAGGAGAGGGCAGTTAGGGGTGACCAGGCCGGCAGAGGAGGGAAGTTGGGGGCAAACAGGCTGGCAGCGGAGTGATTAGGGGGTGATCAGGCTGGCAGGCAGAAGCGGTTAGGGACAATCAGGAAGGCAGGCAGGCAAGCAGTTTGGAGCCAGCAGTCCTGGATTGTGAGAGGCAGGCAGAAGCGGTTAGGGGCAATCAGGAAGGCAGGCAGGCAAGCAGTTGGGAGCCAGCAGTCCTGGATTGTGAAAGGGATGTCCGACTGCCTGTTTAGGGCCGATCCCAGGGATCGGGCCTAAACGGGCAGTCAGACATCCCTTGAGGGGTCCCAGATTGGAGAGGGTACAGGCTGGGCTGAAGGACAATCCCCCTCCGTGCACGAATTTCGTGCACCGGGCCTCTAGTATATAGCATAAATAATATATTGTTGCATTTAATAATATGAAATTTAGTACATAGACACTTTTTTTTTCTATTGTGTTTTCCCTAGCAAATCCAAAACACTGCTTTTGTCCCACCTGCCTTAGTAGGTACTCTGTATTTTCCTATTATGCTACACTCTTGAGATTTCTAATTGCCTCCCAGTCTACCATCTCTAACCCACAAAATATGAGGCAATGAGAAAGGAAAATGGAAATCCCCAAAGAGAAGAGACTCCTCCAAATTAAAGGTAGAAAGGGAGTCAGTTGGGAAAACATCTTTCTTCTGCCTTGCTCTGCTCCCCCTGTAAATAAATGGTACTTGATCTTTTCAGTATAGGTGGAGGCATATAAATTGAGACTAGATATGTTTGCAAAGATGCCCTGTTACCTCTTATCTTTCCCTGAAACAGTTGGCAAAATCAAGTCTTCTAGAGCGCAGAATTGCTACTATGAAGCAAGAACAGAAGTCTTGGGAACAGCAGAGTGAAAGCTTAACGTTGCAGCTAGCGGCTTCACAGGAAAAGGTGTGTGGACAATTCTTGCTTCATATGCACAGTTAGTGTTTTCCTGTATCTTCCAGCAGAACCCTCAGTGGAAAGAATGGACGTGGCCTAAAAGGACTCGGAATGATTCAGTTTGACTAATAGTTGATACATACTTATAGTTTAGTGAAATAATTTGAATATTTCCCTCAGATTTCATTATTATGAGATTATCTTATCATTATGAGGATACTTATTTATAAAAGCTTGAGAATAATGTGTAAAAAGGACTGCTTGTTCCAAATTTAGAAATGGAATTTCTAAGGCAGGTGCATGCCCTATTTTAAAGATCTCTGTCAACATTCCTTTTACCAATTTAACTTTTTTAATTGAAATAATTAAGATGTTAGCATGGTAGACTAGGGTTCTACCAGTATATCTTCTTATTTTTATCTAAGAGGTCCTTTACAAACCAACACCACAGGCTAAAGTTTTTATAGAAATTCTTACAGTTTCTATAAAATTAGGTAAAACCAGCTTTTGTGGTGCCAGTTGGTCCTCATTGCTTCTGTAAGATATCACTTGGTAATGTATCAGCAATACCTGCTCCAGGCATAGTTCATCATCATCATAAATATAATCTAACATCCTGTAAATATACATAATATACTGGGTTTCCACAGGCTACTGTAGAGAACTGGATATAATAAGTAGAAACAGAAGGGACCTAGGTGTTATCTTGTCCTAGCTCGTTCGTCATACCTGGATGTGCTATAGGTGAGACCACAAGGATTTGGGTCACAGTGTAAGGTTGTTCTCATGATGCAGGTTCAGAGTTTAGAGGACACACTACAGAATGTAAACCTGCAGATGTCCCGGATTAAATCCGATCTCCGAGTGACTCAGCAGGAAAAGGAGGCTTTAAAACAAGAAGTGATGTCTTTACATAAGCAACTTCAGAATGCTGGTGACAAGGTAATTTTTTTATTCAGGTCTAACTTTATACAGTAAAGTGTACACATTTTAAGTATATAACTTGATTATTTATATACATATATATGTAAAATGTTACATTTTACATATCTGTGTGTGTGTGTATGTGTGTTTAACCACCACCTCGTTCAAAATATAGAACATTCCCAGCTCCCAGCAGGCTCTCGTCTGTCCCCTGCAGTCGATAACCTCAAGGGACCCACTATCCCACCCTCTGCACCATAGATTAGGGACACTGGTTCTGAACTTTATATAAATAGAACCATCGTGACAAGTTAACTTTTTGTATTGTGAAAATACAAAGAAGACCATGACTAAGTTATTTTGTTGTAAAATTAAAACATTTTGATGTTGTAGAAAGTGTGTCTCATCTTAATATCACAATGCTGCTTCATCTATGCACAAATAAATTAAGAAAATGTTATGGATGTCAGCCCTAGGTAGATTTTGAGATTTTGTCCTACCATAAAAGTAGGCATTACTTCAGTTATTTTCTCTCTTAATAGTTGTTTCCATTTTAAAAAATTACTTCTGAGCTGACATTTTTCTCAAAATGAGATGGTGCCTTTTTTTTCTTTTTTATGTTTTAACTTAAAAGGCTTATCAAGTTGTGTTACCTTTTTTGTTTTTTAAAGCATTTTTCAGGATCAAAAAAATCGCTTTGGTAGCTTAAAGTATATTTCTGTGTTCAGGCCTCAATCACATGGACAATATGTGCTTTGGAATCTGAAAAAGGATATGATTGCGTATGTGAAAATGAAAGTAGAATTGAGCTTGTGAAAGCGTTCAAGTTAGCAGTGCATTTCTGAGTCCCTTTGGTGTCCTTTATTAATCAAAAGAGCAGTTATCTGGGTTCCAAGCATAACTTCTTAAGATTGAAGCAGTTTGTATGGCCACCAATCTCTATGTACTTGTGTCCTGTATGGAGCTGGGACTTGTCGAACCATCACATTTGCTATTAGACTTGATGGGTCTTTGCCAAAGACCATTTTAAACTGAGTTTACAAACCTTTTTTTGTTCAAACACCAATAACATTGTTTTATTTATATCTATATATACATACATTCACTCCCATTAGAAGACAAAGGTGAAGGTTGAAAGGTACCTACTAAGAATTGTTATTAGGTAACCATGACACTGACAACAGAAATCAGCTTTGTTTTTAAGGCTTAACTCTGCAATTGTCTCTTAAGAACTGGGCTCCAGAAGTAGCCACCCACCCATCAGGATTCCATAACCAGCAGCAGCGGCTGTCTTGGGACAAGTTGGATCTTCTAAGGAATGAGGAACAACAGCTGCTTTGGCAAGAGAACGAGAGACTCCAAACTGTGGTGCAGAACACCAAAGCAGAACTCACACACTCCCGGGAGAAGGTAAGTTGCACATGATGGCATATGTCTGAAAATGCTTACTTTGAAGTGAAAATGAATGTTTTATATGTTTAAAATAGTGCTAGGGTGTGGATTTGAGTATTCTGTTACAGCAGACTTATTTTGAGAATGGGTAATTTATCATTTACTTTCATTTAATTTTATCCTGGTATGTTTATGCAATAGTTTTCATTTTGTATAAGCAGTTCTGTAATAAAATCTGTGATTTTAGCCCAGCCAGTATGGCTCAATTGGTTGAGCATCATCCAGTGCTCCCAGAGGTTACCAGTTCAATTCCCCATCAGGGCACATTCCCAGGTTGCAGGCTTGATCCCCAGTAGGAGGCATGCAGGAGGCAGCAGATCAATGTTTCTCTCATGGATGTTTTTCTCTCACCCTCTCCCTTCCTCTCTCTCTCTCAAATTAATAAAAACACATTTTTAAAAATAAATCTGTGATTTTAATTCTCATATCCAAAACATAAACTCATGGAAGTGTTAACCATATATTCCTCTTCCAATAGGCTGGACATGGAGACTAGTAGTACAAAAATGGTAAAACAAGGCTCAAATCTTTTTCTTTTTCTTTTTTAATATATTTTATTGATTTTTTACAGAAAGGAAGGGAGAGGGATAGAGAGTTAGAAACATCGATAAGAGAGAAACATCAATCAGCTGCCTCCTGCACACCCCCCACTGGGGATGTGCCTGCAACCAAGGTACATGCCCTTGACCGGAATCGAACCTGGGACCCTTCAGTCCGCAGGCCGACTCTCTATCCACCGAGCCAGACCGGCTAGGCAAGGCTCAAATCTTGTTGGTCTAACTCCTGGTAAGAGAAAAGGTTCCCCCTTTGAAAGGTTATTTCAAGGTTTACAAGTTAGAATGGTTTTTAAAAATTAGATTTAAATCTTCCTAGTTTAGAATGGTCTTTAAAGGTTAGAATGGTCTTTTTTTAATGTCTAAATTAGATTTATTAATTGGCATGCCAAATTGGAAAGAACCCAAATACCATTCATCTGGTACATGGGAAAACAAACTGTGGTACATCCACACAATGAAATACTATTCAGCAGTGAAAATGAATGAACACCTGCATACACAACATCTCATACACAGAATCTCAGATGCATTTTAATTGAATTTATTGGGGTGACATTAGTTAACAAAATTATATAGATTTCAGGTGTACAATACATCATCTGTATAGTGTATTGTGTGTTCACTACCCCAAGTCAAGTCTCCTTCCATCACTGTTAGATTGGTCTTAAAGATCATCTCTTCCAACCATTAAGCTGATGTTTAAATTATTTACTTATGCTAAGTAGTGAACCAACTATGTTTAACCTTTACTTAATCGCCTCGAGCCACAGATTTTCATTTAGAACACCCACTGTGTGCCAACAACTCTGCCATCACTGAAGCTGCGGTGTTGCACAAGACAGACAAGGTCACTGTCCTCATGGAACCTAGTTGATGTAAATATATTGTTTCAGGAGTGAACAGTCCAATGCAGAGTGGATGGCACTGTCACCTCATTCACTCCTAAAAGGTCATGCTCATGGCAGAGCAAAAGTGCTGGGACTATGTCTGCTTCCTTGACTCTCCTCCCAGTGGTTTGGTGGAGCCGGAAGTGCCCTCCTTCCCTGTCTGTTCCTTACAGTGTTGAATTTTTAGAGCCAATCAGACCAAAATTAGATTTACCTAGAAAGGATCTTTTGATACACACACAAAAAAAAGTAGGATTCGAAAACTAGCAGACTTGAATGAAAAATAAAATTAAAAAAAGAGTGTTTTTAATACAAGAATACCCAAGTGCTGTGTAAAAACTTTCCTTACATTTGTTGTTTGTTTTCCTGGCTGGGTGATCATCTTAGCATCTCTCCCTCTTACATTTGCTCATTAGGTCCGTCAACTGGAATCCAGCCTTCTTCCCCCCAAGCACCAAACACAGGTAAATGCATCAGGTACTGTGAAGCCCACAGAGCAGGAGAAGTTGAGCTTGAAAAGAGAGTGTGAACAGTTTCAAAAGGAAAGATCTCCTGCAAATAGGAAGGTGAGTTTTTACGCGTTTATACCACGTGTCTACATTCTGACTGTGATGTGTCCCTAAGTGTGTGTTTCTTCCCCTGCCTGCTTCCAAGGAAGTGACTACAGTGGCATATTTTTGTCCTCCCTTATGTCTGTGCTCTTGTAATTGTGTCAAAATGGTATTTTTCTTTTTGATTGATGTTTGAAAAGGAGCCATTAACTTTAAGCTTTCATAAAGAAGACAGCTAGTCATCTTTATTAGTATTATAAAGCCTTTATAAGTTAGTAATATAGCCTGAAAATTAGGAACATTTTAAGGTCTGTATGATCTGTTGCTATATCACAAAACAGCAAACAATTGTTGTCGTACGGTTTCTGAGGGTCAGGAATTCAGAAGCAGCTTAGCTGAGTGCCCCTGGCTCAGGGTGTGTCATGAGGTTGCAGTCCAGGTACCAGCTGGGGATCCACTTCCAGGTTCATTCACACAACTGTTGGGGGGAGGCTTCCTTTCCTGCTGACTGATTGCCGGAGGCCTCAGCCCCTCACACCCGGGGCCTTTCCTAAGGACGTGGCAGTAAGTGGTATGAGAGAGAGATCCAAAATACACCAGCACAGGATCTGTAGTACCTTTTATAAGCTAATCCCAGAAATGATGCACACCACTAGTTCTGCTCTATTCTGTTGGTCGCACAGACTAACCCTGGTAGAGTATGGGCGGGGATGATGCAAGAGTGTGAAGACCAGGAAGGAGGTGATCATAGGGGACCATCTTGGAGGCTGGCTCCACCGTGGTTAAACTTTTGTAACACAGTTCAGTTCTTTGTTCCATGAAGTGAAGAGTTCTGGACTAGTGTTACTTTGAGAGTTCTTGTTGTTACATGTTTTTTCTTTCTTTTTCTGAACTAAAACTCAGAGTTTTCACTGTTACCTTCCTCTTCTGAAACATATGGTTTAAAATCTGGGGAGAATAATGATCATTTACTTTGTTATAAAAGTGTGTTGTAGAACTTTCACCTGAAACTTGTATAATTTTGTTAACCAATGTCACCCCAATCCTATCTAATAAAAGAGTAATATGCAAATTGACCATCACTCCAAGACACAAGATGGCCGCCCCCATGTGGACACAAGATGGCCGCCACAAGATGGCCTGCAGGGGAGGGCAGTTGTGACCAGTTAGGGGTGACCAGGCCAGCAGAGGAGGGCAGTTGGGGGTGACCAGGCCGGCAGAGAGCAGTTGGAGAAGACCAGGCCAGCAGAGGAGGGCAGTCAGGGGTGACCAGGCCAGCAGGGGAGGGCAGTTAGGGGCAATCAGACTGGCTGGAGAGCAGTTAGGTGTCAATCAGGCTGGCAGGGGAGTAGTTAGGGGCAATCAGGCAGAGGCAGGCAAGCGGTTGGGAGCCAGCAGTCCTGGATTGTGAGAGGAATGTCCGACCGACCGGTGGGATTGGGCCTAAATGGGCGGTCGGACATCCCTCAAGGGGTCCCAGATTGGAAAGGGTGCAGGCTGGGCTGAGGGACACCCCCTACCCCCCCCCCCCCCCCCCCGTGCACGAATTTCATGCACTGGGCCTCTAGTAAATTCAATAAAAAGGAGGGGGGAAAGAAGGCAGGTTGATTCTATTAAAAAAAAAATCATAATTTTTTTTTTAAGTTTGTGAAAGTTATGATGAGCATTGGCAGTAAGAACACTGCTCTAAAGCTGAAATGCCATTTAATTTTAGGTACATTCAAGTAAACTTTTCAGGATAGACAGTGGGTTTCATTCAGCTGCTCACTAAGGGAAAAGTCTAATGATAAGTTTTAACATAAGAAATGTAACTGTACCTTGAGAGATTACACTCTTTTAACAGTTCTTACTACTCTCTTCATCTCTTTTGATAGAAGCAAAAATCAACATTTTAGAATATTGTCAAATATGTTCTACTTATCAGTATTCTGAATCACAGTGTTTGCTAATTAGATTCTTCCTATAATAAAGAGAATTCCAGAAATGGATTCTCTTAAAGTCTTTAAATTTCGTCTTTAAAATTGAGAAAGTAGTTATAAAAATCAGATTTTATTTAGTCCCAGTTTTAAACCTTTAAACTTTGCCTTAAGACGGTATTTTTTCCACTGCAGATCCATAGTAGAGAATCATAAAATTGACTTAGTGAAACATCAGCATTTTTTATGAATAAACTATTCTACAAAGTGTCAGAGTACATGGTAGGATAAGTATTATTTCTGAAAGTTTTCTCAGTGATATGTACTTATAACTAATTATGCATGTATACATACACGTGGGTGTGGGTTATTTTCTGGGTTGCAAGGTAAAATGTATTTTATACAGTGAGTGGCATTGAAGTTTGAAAGCCAGCTCCCTTAAGGAATCTGCTCTGCATAAGGAGTGGTGATTAAAACTAGACTACTTAAATGTAATATGCACTGAATTATACTGTTTGCTTTCCTTCAAGGAATGAATTCAGCTTTCTTCCAAGAGCTGAGATTTCTGACTGGCATAAACTTGTCAAAATAAAGTAGAGCAACTCAGATGGGTTTGTTTTGTTTTGTTTTGTTTTGTTTTAAAGGGATTTTTGTTTTTTGTTTTTTAACAGGTCAGTCAAATGAATTCCCTTGAACGAGAATTAGAAACAATTCATTTGGAAACTGAAGGCCTGAAAAAGAAACAAGTAAAACTGGATGAGCAGCTAATGGAGGTAAGCTTTTAAGCAAATGGCCTTAGCTATGAAGAATATTTTAATCCATGAATGAGCCATTTGTTGGAAGAGACTAGCATAGCATTGAATTCGTCTTATGAAAAAGTGAAAATCTAAGTATGTTGCCAACCAAGCTGAATTCTTTGGTCTATCTTACCACGTTGGATGGACATTTTAGCTTAATACACAGTCATAGGAACTCATACTGTTTTATAGAGGAACGAACAATGTTGATTATCATAAAACATAAGGACCTCAGCAGGGACTCTGTCCAAAACTATCCAAGAAGCCCATGGCTCTCTCGCCGTTGCTATGGTTGTAATGATTTCCTGATACCTTCCATATTACAGTGTGTTATAGATATGATTGCTCTCTAACAACCTCTTCAGTTAGGAAATCCATGCAGAGAATATGAGAACATTAGCATTTAGAAGTTTAACTTTCAAGTATTGCCACTGCTCATTACATTAGTAACTCAGCACTAACTTGGGAGAGGTAGAGCTGTTAAATATAAAGATGGATTTGTGAAACTTGTCAGCTGGACATTGGGTTTCATTCTACTAGATTGCTTTCTGAATACTGAGAACAATGAGAGGCTGTAAAACAAGTTAGGTACAAGTCCTCCTTAATAAGTTATAATTTCATTGAGATACTTTGCTTTAGGTAGATGAAAATATTAATCCAATGTTTAGTGAACTGTAAAATCTCTATAAGGTCGAGAGGCATGAGTAGGAAATGTCTTTTTTGTGCTCTTAAAAAAGTACCAGTATTTTTAGGCCAGAATTATAGGAAGGGAGAGAGATGTTTACATAATTTTGTGAAGCTGGGCACATGCAAAGGTAACTTGAAATAGATGCTTGGGTTTTAAATGTGAAATATGGGGAAATATATCACATTGACATTTAAGTGACCACTGAGGTTTCTGTCACTTTTATATCCTCTGATTTTATCCACTAATAGAGAGATTAGTGAGCTATAAATAGTGAAATCCAAACCATTTTTTTCTCTCTCTGACAGCATATAATAAATGTGTTCAAAACCTTGAGCTGTGGGCTGTGTTTAGATGTAGATATGCTTTTCTGATGAAATAATTATATACTGTAATGAATAACATAGCTGAAGCTAAGGCTGACATGTCTAATACCAAGTTGAAAAGTGACAGGGTATACTTAATCAATACTGGAGCCTCTCCCAGCACTGCCAACAGGCCAGTTCTCCCACCTGCTCTCAGAAGCCCCTCACCTCCCAACCCCGTTTTGTTATTTGCTGCCCTATGCAATTTTCCCTCATTATTTTTCTCCCTGATCTAATAGTAAATATTTACAAATGGATGAGGAAGTATACTTGGCACTAGAGCTGAATAAAGAAAAAGCATGAATGTTTTATTGGAACACTGAAAAGAACATCTTATACACTATTGTAACAAAACTTTAGGAAAATAAGACTGCGCTATTAACTCTGTATAGACCTATACAAATTGGATTCTTTGGTAGTTTTATTGACTTATAATCCACATATTACAATTCACCTATTTAAAGTGCACAATTCAATGTTTTTTTTGGTATATTGTTTATTTTTAAACTTGTGATAAATATATACATAAAATTTGCCATTTTCACCATTTTAAAGTGTACAATTCAGTGGTGTTAATTACATTCATGATGTTCTACAGCCATCATCACCTACTTCCAAATATTTTTAATATCTGTACAATTTATAATCAGAAAAATGTAACTGTTGGTCCTTTGTAAGTTCTTACTGACTAGAGCACACATATTCAGGTATATACTATACCAAATTTGTACCCTTCTTTCTCTTTTTGTAACTAATACTTTTCTTCTCTTTATAACTCCTGTAATTTTCTTTTGTTTTTGTTTTGTCTGTGGCTAACCTGTACCTAGAACTCTGTGGTTGGAACTAGCAGAGAAGGGTGCAGTTCTCTGCCTGAGCTAGTGTGTGAAGGTAGAACATTCTCTTTCAATGAATTTCATAGCATGGAGACATCTCATTAAATTCCTTGTACATGTAATCATTTCTAAGTTAATAAGTACTTCAGGTAAGAGCCAATATTCATTTTCATTTTGCTTTAACTGTGGAATATGTCTGTTTACATTTACATAGGGTTTTCCTCAGTATCTAAAACTCAGTGTTTGAAAACATGTGATGAAAACCATCACAATGATATAACATCATGGGATTTATAATTCTCCATATACTACTTTATTCCTGAAAGTAAAGTGGTGGCTTTTCTGAATCTATGGCCCACCTTAGGAATTTAGATTTAAAGAAATGGATAGTGGCTCTGAAGTTTCATAACATGTCACTACCGTTGTGTCTTCGAGGCCCTGTTTCCCTTCTCACAAGCCTGGGGGTCCTACTTGAGCTTAGTACTTAGTCATGTTTTTCGCATGCCTCCCATCGAGCCCTGTGTGCTGCTGAAATGTGTCGACAGATGTGAACTGGCATGCTTCACTGGCCAAATGCAGTGCATTCTCTGCTCCTTCTCCCTCTCCCCAACTTTGATTGGCATGTGATACACATATCATTTCCTCATTATCTTGAACAAATACTTCCATTCCATGTACTTCAATTCCCAGATGTCCTGTGATATCTCCTTATACCCTAGAATTTCTTGTCTCACTGTGCTATTTAAGAGTATAACATTGACAAGCTAAGCTAGGTTAAAATAATTGTAGATGCGGGATTCTTTGAAAAAAAATATTGCTAACTTGAAAAACACGTGGTCATTGAATGTTTGCTTTTAAGAATCTTTATGAATGGTAAGTAAAGTGACAATCCCTAAAGCATAACCACTTTCTCCCCTTTGTCTACTCCAACCCTGGTGGTGGATGTTGTTTCTTAAAGAGGGATAAGTAAAAAAGTTCTAGTGTAAGTAAAAAATGAAGTAGGATTCAAACATTATGGGCATCATGTACCTCATACCCTTACAGTCACTCAAGAGTGAGGAAGAACAATTTTAAGTTTAAAACTTTTAAGAAGGCCTGATTTATTTTTTTAATTTATCTTTATTGTTGCAAGTATTACATATGTGCTCCTTTTTTCCCCATTGCCCCCCTCCACCTGATACCCCACTCCCCCAGGCCTTCACTATACTGTTATCTTCGTCCATGGGTTATGCATATTATCTCCTAAGCCAGTGGTCGGCAAACTCATTAGTCAACAGAGCCAAATATCAACAGTACAACGATTGGTACATTGTTATTAACTTAATTAGGGTACTCCTAAGCTGGCCTTTGCTAAAAACTCAAGGAGCCAAAGAGCCACATGTGGCTCGCGAGCCGCGGTTTGCCGACCACTGTCCTAAGCAAAATGATTCTTCCCATTTACTTCTTACTTGGGCTCAAGCATTATCCTGATTTGCAAGTTATCAGTGGGTCAGGCTCCATTGCTCTCTGCTTAACACCTCTCAGGGCAGCTCTGTGATTGGAGGCACTGCCGCTGACCAGGGCTTTGCCCTTCTCCTCCAGATGCAGCACCTGAGGTCCACTGTGATGCTTAGCCCATCCCCTCACGCATTGGATCTGCAGCTTCTCCAGCAGCAAGCCTGTCCCATGGTGCCCAGGGAGCAGTTTCTGCAGCTTCAACACCAGCTGCTGCAGGCAGAGAGGATAAACCAGCGCCTGCAGGAGGAACCTGAAAACAGAACCTCTGAAACCAGCACACCACAGGTATGAGGCTTTTTCCCCTTTATAGAAACTCAGGTCACCTAATTTTATTTTACCTGTTTACTTGAAGTTATGCCAGTTGAAAGGTGGAGATAAAGAATGTAGATCTTCTGTTGGAGATTACACCTTACCTGTATTACAAATCCACTGAAGTGCAGTGCCTTTTTTGTTTTGTTTTGTTCAGTGCTGCTTTTGAGTGCTCAGCTTCTCAGCTGGCTAATTAAGTGTTCTGAGTCTCTTTTGCACATTCGTAATTGATGAAGTGTCAGGATCACTTGCACATAGTGAACAATTGACCTAATATTCTTCCCTGATGCCAAAAGATTACAGAATTCAAGTGCAACTCTAGGATACGCATTACTAACAAAGCTTCCTGGGTTTTCTTGGTCAGAGGGGTGCAGCCTGCTGATTCCATGGAATTCACAGCTGGGGACTTCTCACAACTAACAAAGTTGAATGTGCAGTCAGTGACTCTTTAGATGACATAGTTCACTTAACCTAGAGTTTTTCAAAAATAATTTTTTATATAATGTAGTTTAAGATAAAAAAGATCTTCCCCTTCCCTTTCAATTAGCGTTATCCCAGCTCACTACCAGGCACCATCTTATATCACCTAGATTTTCAAATAGTTATTTCTCTTCATTCATAATCACCCCTTTCCAGAAGTCTCTTCACTGTTTGGTCTTGCACATTTAGTTTACTCAGAACTAGAAATAAAATTTAAAATACTCAGTTTATAGAATTCTAAATTATTCTTTCTGGTTTGGATGCTTTTCTATTTTCAAATACTTTGCTTCTCAGTTAACATTTGATAAGGAGTTTCCCAACTCTTTTTCTGTAATCCCCTCAAAGTGGCTTTGCAAAGTCACATTAACACTATAATTAAACATTAGAGCAGTTGTCTTTTCCTCTCCTAATATATATCTATGCTTTGTCATGATGTACTTCTGTCATCTAGTCTTGCCAACAAAACCGTAACAAATTTTTTTCTTTTGTGCTTTAAAATCCATGTCTTTATAAGCTTACTACATTCCACTTCAATTAAATATTAAAATTAAATTCTTGAATAAAAATTGTGATGGTGAGGTATTAGATGCTTTAACTCTTCATTACAGAGTTAAATTATAAAACCTAGACCTCAAATTTACTGGACATTTTAAATCAATGATTAGGCTGAGACTCTACTCACTGCTTTCTCAAACACAGCATTTCCAACGCATGCTCTTCCCACCAAGGTTTAAAAATAAATATCCCATTACTCCAATTACTTCAGAATTAGGTAGACAGAAAAGGTTACGATTTTTATACTTTAAAAAAAATCTCTCCAGTCAGACGTCAGGGTGGACTGCTTATTGCTCTCACTAGAATGCCACTACTGGTTCTCCTGTTGCTGTAACTGAGCTGACACTAATTTTAAGAATATTATTAGAATCTGCATGTTGACTCTGGTGCATGGAGTGATGTGATTTCTTCTCTCTTTGTGTTGCTTTGCTTGCATTATGTGATGTTAATGTGTGTGCTTTTAAAAATTGTTTGCATTATAAATGTGTGAATTTAGACTCCCCCCAAAAAAACATATCCTGGACATCAGGGTGAAGTGTACCACTTGCCTTCTTTCTCTAGGCCTTGCTACCGGAGCAGCGAGCAGTGCATGCAGATTCCTACAGAAGGATTGGGCACCTGTGAAAACTGGGCTGCTATTGATGGCATTTCTTACCATGGCAGATATTCAAATGCACACACCCACACACCACACATACCACACAACACAGAGACATAAGCTGAGGAATGTTTTGGAATCAAGTGCTCTTTTAAATTATTATTATTATTATTATTATTATTATTAATTATTATGCCTTTGCAGTATTCTGTCTCTTATTTGTGTAGAAATGACAAATTTTGTGAATCAAATTCACAAATTTCAGCTTGTTACAAATCATTTATACCATTTAAAGAGTGGATTTGAGGTTCTTTTGAAAGGATGTGTTCTATATATTTTCTCATTCCATATGTTGTAACTATTTTTAATAAAAGGTACTACTTTTATATATGGAATTTGAAGAAAATCAGGGTTTATTTATACTGTTTTGTATAAGATGTACAGTACTTTTCTGACAGGAAAAAGGAAAATTTTGATGAAACAATAAAATAAATTTTAAATATGACTGCCTTTGTTTTTCCTCTTTCCCATTCTTTTGCCCATACTTCACGTTCTTTGAATTAATTAACTGTTGTTTTATGTTTGTTTAGTTTAGCATTTTTGAAGGCAAGTGGAAATCAGGCACTTTCTATTTTTAGTTTGAATTTTAAAAAGCTATTATGTCTTAAAATATAGGATTTTTTTAAAAGCTGGATGCTCTCAAAGTCCGATTTCTTGAAATTTACTTTCTACATCATGCTTTTGCCTACTATGATTTTTATCTTCAAGTCAATCTCATAGTTTCGTTGTTCCTCTTACATTTGAAGAAATGCTCTTAATTAATAACCAAACAAATGTTGGCTTTCAACTCATGTTTGGTCATTCTGCGTGCTTTTTAAAGGATGCCTTTTTGAGACTATTTTTAAAGGCTGGTTATGCCATCAGCCACTAACACCTGCTTAACATTTGAAGAACCTTTTAAAATCTGAAACTCCTTATGTGAACATTTTGGAGGACTGTGGGGAGGGACAGTCAATTGTACTCTAAATCTCTCTCCAGAGCCCACATATTCCTTGATCTGTCACTGTTGCGTGAGGAGAGGAGAAACCAGAGCTCTTTTGCTGCCCTATTTTATCTAGGAGTTGTTTGTGGGGAGAAGATTCTTAATTTTCAATCTGTTCCGATGATAAACCCATCCTCCAATCCAGATGTTTGCCTCACATTGACAAGTCAAACTGGAAACAGATGAGGAGAATAACTGGGAAGAGGCTGATTATCACTAACACCTCCCCAGTAATCGGCCATTTCAAAGGAAAAACAGACATGCATATTGCAAGCTGATTGGAGATGTTAGACAACCCTGAATACACTCAGTTTTTGTTTTGTTGTTAAGAGGCCCACAGTATTGCAAAGACCCAAATCACAGATGGAAGGTTAATATCCATCTTTTAATTTACTTTAGATACCTATTTTACAAAAAGTGCACACAGGTATTAAATTATGGGTCTTAAGAATTTTGCTTTATCTCAGGGGAAGATGGTAACACAGGTAAGATTCTTTTTTTTATCTTTGATTCTTTCTCTGATAGGATTAGTTTCCTAACATGTACAACCCATGCAGTGTTCAGAACTCCCATTTCATAAGAAATCCACCCTTCCTGTTACAGAGGCAAACAGTTGCACTCCTTTCTCTAGACATCTTATGGGGAAAATAAACTACTAGTGTTTTCATTTCAGTGTGGCATGATTTTCAAATGAAAATACATTTTTCCCCCTTCAGGAAAACCAGGAACAAATGGTAACTGCCATGGAGGAACGAATGATGGAAGTTGAACAGAAATTGAAATTGGTGAAAAGGCTTCTTCAGGAGAAAGTGAATCAGCTCAAAGAACAAGTGAGCCTCCCAGGTCATCTCTACCCGCCCACCTTACATTCCACTTTTAACTCCCGTTTTACATTCCTTTATTGCCATTAACTTAACTGTTGTCTAATAAAGGCAAATCCTACTATGAATGTATATAAGAATTTAGGACTCACATTCCCATACCCCTTCAAAAATATGAATTCTGTATTCTACATTACTTTTTTCTGAAGCTCTTTTAAGGCATATGTTTGTCCACAATTTTTAAAATGTGTATTTGCTAACAGTGACTCACAGATTTTTTTTTTTTTACTCAAGACAGGAAATATTCCTACTTAAATAAACAGAAAATTTATATTGTTAAAAAATTGGAGGATAATATATAGAACTTTAGCTTTCCTGTTTGTAACAGCCATGACAACCTCATAAAATACCTTATTGTTATAACCAGACTCAAAAGGCTATGCTTTGAATTAGAATGCAGACCCTGAACTCCAAGATCACCAAGCAGCCTGAACCTTTTCACCTTCTGGTGGCAGGTATGGCCTCTGTGTTTAGAAATTACATGTGCATCCACTGAAGAGACATGCAACAAGGACTAGGTTTTTAAAAAGTTTGAGATGAACTGGTAGGGGTTAACCAAAAAAAATGTTGGTTAGGCAGGAGAAAGTTGTCCACCATTGTTTTCTAGATACATAAAATTAGGAAGAATAATCCAAGACAGGGTCTTAATGCAGAGGTAGACAGGAGCTTTCCCTTGTCCTTTATCTTAATACACAGAATGAAAAGAAAACGTCCTGTAAAATAACGATTTATTGATTCAATCCTTTAATCATTAATTTATTCAATACATAGTTACTATGTGCCAGGTACTGTTCTGAGCACTAGGGGTACAGAAGTGAACAAAACAGTATCTCTGCCCACAGGTAGTGTAGTTCACCTACAAAGTACTGAGCATATGGCCAGTAGTATCAAAAATAAAGAAAACGGTGTCCACTCTATTTTCAGTAGAGGGGAACATAGAAGGAATACTTGATGCAACCCAGGGAGTTTAAAGAAAGTTTCCTAAAGACCTCAAATCTAGTATTGTGGGTTGAGTAAGATTTTAACAGGTGAAGAAATGTGGGAAGGGCATTTTATGCTATGGAAACATCATGGAGTTATGACAACATACGGGGTGTGGACATCTGCAAACACTTTGGCATTAATAGTTTGGCATAACATTGTCCAGGGAGAAGAAGGAGAAGAAACCAGAGAGACAGGGAGGAGTTGGCAGTAGAGGGCCTTACATGCTGAGCCATGGAGTTTGAATTTCATTCTTTAGATGATAATCAACGTGTCTTTTAATTGAAGGGAGGGAGGGAAAAAATTGTATTAGAACAGTTCAATAGAGAGTAGGTTAGTAGTATGTTACACTCACCAGTCATCTAGCTTCTGGGTTTCATCCTTACCCTATGAAATGCTAATAAATTAATTAGCCACTCTTTAGACCCCTTCAGCCTTTATACTTTTAGATGTCCTGTTTGAAATTGGGTGTAAATGAGGAGTTAAAGGTATAATGAGGGAAGAGGGATTAGAAAATATTAACAGAAGCAATAATAAAATGATCCGAAGGCTGCTGACAAGTTTTCCACCCTAACCTAGACTATATGTTCTAACTATAATTATTAGAATATATCTTGTGGACAAGGCTCTATGCAAGAGAGGAAGAATTAAGGAAAATCTTATCTCTTTGTTATAACACATGAGCCACATTTTAAAATAATCAGTAGGTTGTAGTTATGAATGGGAAGCTCAAGCATCTACTGTTAAGAACAGAGTTAAACACAGTCACACCCTAAAACTCAGAAATTTTAAGTTATAAATTATAATATTTTAGAGAATAAATAATACCCAATTTATTTAGATAGAAAACACTTTCATTTTTTAACCCTCAAATATCAATTTGTTCTTTTTATTAGCGACTTCTATAAACATATTATGCAAAGTAACA